>NW_028274812.1:3225957-4475957 GCF_037043125.1 Eumetopias jubatus | reverse complement strand
TTTCCCAGAAATAGAAAGAGACAATCCTAAAACTTGTATGGAACCACAAAACACCATGAATATACAAAACAATTTGGAGCAAGAAGAACAAAGTTAGAATCATCACACTACCTGATTTTGAAACAGACTACAAAGATACTGTAACTAAAACAGTATGCTACTGGCATAAAAACAGTCATATAGATCAATGGAACTGAATAGAGAGCTCAGACATAAATCCGCTCATTTATGGTCAATTCACTTTTCCAAGAACATACAGTGGGCAAATGACAGTCTCTTCAGTAAATGGTAGTAGGAAAACTGGTTTTCCACACACAGAAAAAAATGAAATTTGATCCTTATTTCACTCCAGACACAAAAATCAACTCAAAATAGATTGAAGACTTAAATGTAAGATCTGAAACCATAAAACTATTAGAAAAACATACAAAACTGAAGCTCTTGGCCTTGTTTTGGGCAATGATAGTTATGAATATAACTCCAAAAGCACAGACAACAAAAGCAAATAGAGACAAATATAATGGCATCAAACTAAAACTCTCTGCATAGCAAAGGACATAATTGACAGAGTGTAGAGACAACCTACTGAATGGAAGAAGATATTTGCAAATATACAACTCAATAACAAAAATAAGCTGATTAAAAAATAAGCAAAGGGGGGCGCCTGGATAGCTCAGTTGGTTAAGTGTTTGACTCTTGGTTTCGACTCAGGTCATGATCTCAAGATCCTGGGTCAAGCCCCGCATCAGGCTCTAAGCTGAGTGGGGAGTCTTCTTTAGGATTTTCTGTCTCCTTCTCTCTTTGCCCCTCCCTCCCTAAAAATAAATAAATAAATCTTTAAAAAAAATAAGCAAAGGACCTGAATAGACATTTCTCAAAAGAAGACATACAAGTGGCCAATAGATACATGAAAAGATACTAAACATCACTAATCGTGAGTGAAATAGAAATCAAAATCAGGAGATTACTACTTCACATCCATTAGAATAACTATTAACCAAAAAGACAAAGTATAACAAGTGTTGGCCAGGATTCTTGGTGGGAATATAATTGGAAAATGGTAAGAAGTTCCTTGAAAAATTAAAAACAGAACTACCATATGATCCCGCAAACCCACTTCTGGGTACATATCCAAAAGAAATAAAATTGCTAACCTAAAGAGATATATGCACTCCCATGTTCACTGCAACATTATTTACAATGGCTGATATGGAAACAACGCAAGTGTCCATCAATGGATGAATGGATAAAGAAGATGCAATGGAATATTTTATTTAGGCATGAGAAAGAAGGAAATCTTGCCATTTGCAACAACACGGATGAACATGGAGGACATTATGGTAAGTGAAATAAGGCAAAGATAAATACTATGTGATCTCACATGTGAAAAAAAAAGCTGAACTGGTAGAAACTGAGACTAGAACAGTGGTTAGCAGGGCTGGGGAGGTGTGAGAAATGGGAAGAATTTGGTTAAAGCATATAAAGTGGCAGTTATGTAGGATGAATAAGTCTACTGATTGAATGTGAAGGATGATGATTATAGTCAATACTGTATCGGATACCAGATCTATGATAAGAGAGTAGATTTCAGGTGCACTCATCTGAAAAATAGTGGTAACTACATGAAAAGATGATAGTTAATTAGCTGTACTATAGTAAACATTTCACTGTGTATATGTATATCATATCATCATGTTGTACACCTTAAATATATACAATCTCATTAAAAATAAACAAAAAAGAAATATTTTAATTTAACAAATAAGATAAAGTTTTAGCTTTCAAATGAAATATAGTTTTTTGAATATCCATCAATATAGACTTAAAAAGTTCCCAGTATTTCTAATTTTCTAATAAGATCAACAATGTTATTAATAAATGTGATTTTTAAAAATATCATTCAATAAAATGAGGCAATATTTGAATGGCTCAATAAAACAGTATTTTCTAAGTGACCCAAATCATGCTTGGGTAAAAGATCCATTGAAAATACAAGGTGGACAATATAAGATAGAATAAGCCAGAAGCTCACGGATATTGTTTGAGATTCTACATTGTAACTAAACTTTGAGATACTACCATTTGTTGAATTTTGGAGTAATATCAAAGAAGAATATCCACTATGTCCAGAAAAGCTACAAAAAATACTACTTCCTTTTCTATCTATATATTTGTGTGAGACTAGATTTTTCCATGTAAACTCAAACTCCAGCTACATATTGCAATAGATGGAATAAAGAACCAGATGGAAATCCATCTGTCTTCTATTATACCAGATATTAAGAGATTTCAAAGGTGAAACAATGTCACTCCTCTGACTGCTTTTTTTATTTTGAAAAATATAGTAATTTTCATAAAATATGCTGTTTATTCTAACAGTGAGTTGATTGTTCTTATTTTAAAATAGATTAATGAATGTATTTTTAATTTCTGTTTTAATTTCTAATACCATAAATATTGACAAATATAACCCACATAAACAGAAGCTTCTTGGTATTCTTAATAATTTTTAAGAGTGTAAAGAAATCCTGAGACTAAACTATTTGGAAAGGATAATAATAATGTCACACTTCTCAAGCTAAGAGAAAACTTAATAAGCTAGTCTCTGCTCCAAGACTTTTGCTTAGCCAGTTCTCCTCAATTTCTTCTAAATGGCCAAACACTTCTGTGTTTGTCAAGACACAGCTTTTCCATTTCTCCTTACTACTTAAGTCAGTACAGATTTATCTTTTCCCAAACCGTGAAAAGCATTTCTCTTCTCTGGTTCTATTTCACACTATTTATAAATTAAATGATAGTATTTGTCACAATGTGCTTTAGTTATTGCTTCCCTTGATTGTCTTCTCCAGAGGGATGGAAAGATGCCTGATGGTATTTTACAAATACTTTGAAAATGTTGTTGGATATGCTACAGTCAAGATATTTGCTTTCATCAAAAGTCTCTTTCCCAGGGGACTGTGTTAATATCATCGTGTATTTCCAAAATTACCTATGGTATTAAAGATGTGTCGGAGAGGTCCATTGTTTGAAGCCTCATACCCACTGAAATGTTCACAATTGTCTGTAAAACTCTGTGTAATAAGTAAAACCTTATTTTGTCAGTATTTTCATGGTACTACTGGTCAACCTTATATCTTAAACCCTATTCTGATAATGAAATGTATAGAACTTGTGGGGTTTTTTGGGGGGAGGGGCTTTATTTATCCTCATCTGTGGTTTCCTTTCCTAATCTTAATTGTTTACCTCCCCAGAGATCAACATCATCACCATCAGTCACTAAGGTACTGGAAGGATCATTTCAATTCCTTAATAAATTATTCTTATCAAGTTTGTTGCAGTGACACTGTGTCCACTGTATTGACAACAACCCAGAAGCTGCTATCCTAAAGAATTTGTCCTTCACTGAGTGCTTTCTAAAATGTCACTACTGACAGCGTGCATAGCAGCTACTTTAATATAGCAGACACATATCTTTGGAGCTCAGTGGTAGCCTCAGCTCTAAGACCTGTCATTTTCTAAGGTTCTGCCCCTCGGATGGCTGCTTTTCTTGCCCAAAATGAATCATTCCATGTCACGTTGCTGCCTGGCACATTGAGGCTCAGGAGTTGCTCAGGAGTTGCTCAGGTGACATGCTGTCAATCATCTTGTAGACACGTCTGTATCAGGATGCCTCACTTCATTGCTTCAGGACCCCCTCATTATTGATCTTCTGTTGCCATTTGCTATCAAGCTTCATGTGTAAGTGATGCTGATAGAACTTCTTAAGGTCACATCCAAACAGATTCGAATCTTGAAGTCAAAGAAGGTCAAAAAAATTACTCATCTTTAGAGTTTAGCTTGATAGTTGCTCTAAGCCCCTTTTCTCAAGAATGTTGGATGTTGGAGTTTTCTTGATATATGTTTCCCATTTCATAGATCATTTGCTAATTGTATGAAAGGAAAAAAGAAGATCATAATTTTGTAGCTGCTTTAAAAACATAGTATCAAGGAACATTAGTACTGGGAGAAATATGTCATTGACTCCAATCTCCCATTTACACTATAAGATATGAATATGTATGTATCTATCTATCTATCATCTATCTATCATCTATCTATCAAGTGTAGCGTGGAATATATGAACATAATAGCTTCAGGACTCTCCATGAGATCATCTGATTTGTGATTTGCAATCTCAACTAAAATTTGTAATTTTTAGTGTTCAAAAAATGTAACAATTATATATTTCAAAAGTTACATGGTAAATTTCATGAGTCTTAGGAGGATTTTTATAGTGTTTCTTCCCATAATACTTGCACATTTCATCCTGGTTATGTGGACACTATATTAAGACATTCTGGGTTACTCGCCCTTGTTCAGTTCAGTCTGTACTGAGTGTACGATTGCGTGCATACCTGATAAATCGCATACAGTCAAGAATCTGAGGCTTGATCTCATTCTGTTGTATTTAATGGGTAACTTCCTTGTATCAGTGGTTTCATATAATCCTTCTCTCCTGAAACTTTGGCATTGCTTTTTTAAGAATATTAGCCTATAAACATGTATACATTATTTATGTATTTCTATAAAATCATTCATAATAATGGGTATAATAAATTTAAGAAATCAGTACCAGCTCCAAATCTGTCACAACATTTGTCCCTTAGCTCAAAAGTCACCTATAAAATGTACTGGGACTTTATATTATGTTTTAATGTTGTTTCTAGCAAATTCTATTGTGTTACAAATAGATAGACTCCAATGTAACCCCAAAATGCACTCAAGTGTTTATATGAAAATAGCTAGCAGGGCATAAAATTCCATTTTTATAACTCTAGGAGTGATGATTCTGCAAATCTGTAAACTGGTGACTAATATCATAAATAAGAAAGTCCAAGAGATAATTGTTGTATGTTGTTTGGATATCCAAGACACATATAACAAGCATCATGTTCCTAATAAAATTCACGAACTGCAGAAACTCTTCTCTCTTCTCCAATAAAATATGTGCAAAATCATATTTTAAGGATGACATGTAAATGCTAGTTATTAATTAAAATTTCAAAAATTATCTTGTTAAACCATCTGAAACACCTCCTATAATTAGCTTTCATCATAAAAGCTCATTAGTGCCCACAGTATGTTACCACCAAAAATGCAATTTAAATAACTTTGTTACATGAATATTTAAACAAAAATGTCTTCGACTCACTGCGATCAGTGGGAAAACTGTACACAGGTTTGGTCACAACTTTTTCCCAAAAACCAGCTGGCCCCAAACCTCTCTTCTCTGACCGGCCCTGTCACAGCACTGGGGAATAAACATCCACTCCCATTCCCACTCTGATCTTGGTCCTGTTAGCTTGCCCTCTCTAATTTTTCTGGAGTAAGAAAGGTGAGAGAATTGTGCCTCCAAAAGATTAAGAAAGAGAAAAGTGAGCCCACACAAACACATGATACCCTAGAGATGTGAATTCTGGAAGTAGTGAGAACAGTTTATGATCACTCTAGTTCTAACAGTGTTAAGGTCCGTTAGCCCATTAGAAGCAAGAAAATACTTACATTGAATTATTTAATTCTGGGTCTTAGAGTGGTTTTGGTTTCAGCAGGAGCTAATGTGAACAAAGCAAAGAACCAAGGCAAGGTAAGAACAGGGAGACAGAAGACAACAAAGGTAGCAGAGCCCAGGGACAAAATGAGGAAGCCTTTTCCATGTTCCATTTCCTAGAGCCTTGACGTCAAGGACTGTGTCTACGTCATTAGAAATGAACTATCGTGACTGTGTATTGGGAGAAAGAGAACAGAGTGCTTACACATTCACCTCCTTGGCCACCAGAGCTAGTCTAGTATTTCCAAATTTGATAGCTCCCAGATTTAGGTGGCATTTTAGGCAAGAATAGTGCAGTGTTAGGGATGTCTTTGGAATTTGGATCCAAACAATAAAATACCGTTTGCTTTACCAGCAACATCTTTCATCCCAGCCCACAGACTGTTTACTTGTACTTTAAGATCCATCAGGTCAAATCTCACCCATTCACTCATTCACCCTCTCATTTACTCACTCACTCATTTGCTCACTCAGTAATTTATTTAAGAATAACTTTATTGAGCATCATCAGAATGGCCAAAACCTGAGGCAGGTGCCGGGAATTCATATAAGGAAAAATATAGCCCTTTTCCTTAAAGACACAAAAGCAACCAAGGAAGATAGGTAAATAATTAGAACAATATAAAATGATGTCGGTTGCAAGAATAGATTGTTCTTGCGTACAGTGAGAGCATAGGCAAAATGATCATTTGTGAAATATTGCTGGTTATTCTCACCCACTTATACTCGAATGTCCCTCCTTGTTTCTGGGCATCCTACTCATAACTCCAGGGAAACATTGGCCATGCTGGATTTTAATCATCCATAGGATTGTCTCCTTCACTGGGCAATTAACTTCTTGAGAGTACAAACTAGGTTTGGTCATCTTTTTGTCATCTCCACACTGAACACAGCTTCTAAAACATGTTCACAAATGAATGAATAAAGCAAAAGAGGACACTAGGTGGCCTCACTGGCCTCTACTAATCTCACCTACTTCTTTGAAGCCTTATTCCTCAGCTCTTTCCCTCTCAGTGTTCCTCTACCTGTGACAAATGTGAAGTGCAATGTGTGATAGAAAATCCTTCATGCTGTAGCCAAAATTAAGTTGCCTGGACACCATTTATAATTTCTTCTCAGCAGAACACTGGAATTATTCCCATAGAGAAACTCATTTGATTATAGTTTCTATTGCCTCTAACTTGGGTGAGCTCCAATTATGATAGAATTCGACACGTGATACAGACATGTGCATCCATGAAACATCTTTCTCTCTCACCACTAAGTCACTGCTGCTAAATTTATCAACCTGCTGCTCTGAGGCTGCCATATCCTGCCACAAAAGTGAAAGGCACCAGCAGCTCTAGAACCCAGTATTAGTTTCCAATAGCTGCTATAAAAAAAATTATCACAAACTTAGTGACTTGTAAAAACACATAGGCCCAGAGGTCAGAAGTCGGAAACGGGTCTCACTGGGCTAAAATTAAGGTATCATCAGGGCTCTATGCCTTTCTGGGGCTGTCGGGAGTAAATCTAGTTTCTTGCTTTTCTCAGCTTCTAGAGGCTGTCAGCATTCCATGGCTGGGGGCTTCTTTTCATCTTTTAAAGGCAGCTATGGCTGGTTGAGTCTCACACCGCAGCACTCTGACACTTCTCTGCCCCCCTGTGTCACTCAAAAGGACCTATGTGCTTATACTGGGCCTATCCAGATAATCCAGTATAATCCCATCTCAAAGTTACCCAATTAGCAAATTTAATTCCAACTACAGTCTTAATTCCCTTTTGCCATAGAACATAAATTCACAGGTTCTAGGGATTCAGATGTGGACATTTTGGGGGTCCATTATTTTGCCTACCACACCCCCTTTCTGTGCCTGCTTCAGTGTTCACTACCATGAAAGCCCATCAGTGTGTCCCTGACATGCACATTCTCACCTGCTGCACCATCATGCTGTTCAGAAGCAAAGAAGTCAGTTCTTATATTATGCCTAAAAGAAGGGGGGGTCTCTAATTACACAATTTGATATAGTCTTTTTACACCAGAATTGTTTATTCCAATACGGGGGGATGAGTTTGCAAAAGCTTGGATATGTTTCTGCAGGATGACCCCGCATTCCCTACACACCCCTTAAGAAAGAAGTAGAGAAAATTGCGTCTGCTCTGTGCTTTGGATGGTATCTTAGGGGTCACAAGTAGATTGCTTGCATGGGAGTTTTTTTGGTCCCCCTCAGTTGCTGTAGAGCCTTCTGTGGTGTCCTTACTGGGCTTGGTGCTGTCAGCTGCTGTCTGTCCTCAGCACCCAGCTGCAACGCTGTTAGATTTCTTCCCAGCGCTGCTATCAGGACAAATGTGTCAGCACTTCGTAACAGATGGTTGCCTTCAACAGTGAACACAGTCTCTTAATATATCACATAGACTTCAAGAAATGCTGGGTGCATATCTCAGAGACAGGCTGGCTGCACTGTGAAGTCCAGGCCAGGGAAAACAATTGCTTCCTGCAGGATTCCTGGAAAAAAAAACCACGAAAGATGGCAAGAGAGAACCACTACACACCATCATGCTCTCCTCTGCTGAATGCAGCCAAGATGGCATATGTCGTACTCTGGGAAAGATCCACTCCATTTGTGGGCTGAGATGGTTTAACGTACAGCTGAATCAAGACCATTCTTCCACCCACTGGCTGTGTGACTTGGAGCAAATCACTAAACCTTTTCAAGCTGAATTTATCTGAGAAGTAGAAATACATGCTTTTTCCAGTTTTTGAGAAGACTGATCTAGAAAGTACTTTTTAAAGCGGTAGACAGAACCAACACAAGGACTTACTATTTTGTTGTTTCTATTAAATATAAAAATGTCAGGATTAATTCAATTAATCCAAAGCTTGGGATAAGCTAGCCAGTGATTCTCAACAGGGTGTTCAAAAATCATTTGGAAATATGTGAGTTATTTTGCACTGTCATAAAAAGCAGCAAGTTACTGCGTTTTAGTGGGCTGAATCCATGTGAGTTAGATATACTGAAATTCATATAACAGCCCTGCACAATAAAAGTTATTCAGTCCTTCCTACTTGGCAACCAAATGTCCTACTAATATCTTTTGGATGGATGAATATCTGAGCCTAAATACTCTTCATACTCTTTTGGGAGCTTAAAAACATTTTTTTTTTTTTTTTTGCTGAGCTTTAATATCTACAGAAAACCTAATTATCAAGAAAGTTGAAGAGTCTACTTTTTTTTGTTCAGATATTTACCAAAAGTTTCTTCACAGTTCCAGAAAAATCAAGATACCAATAGCCACACCTCTCATGATATGCACCACTAATCCAATATACCTTTACCAATCTGTATTTGTAACTAAAATGCACACAGTATCTTTTATATATAAGAATAGTCTTATTTATGCTTTAACTCAAAATGTCTAAACTACAGAAAAAGTATGGGCTCCACCCAATTAAGAGTTTTCTTCTCTTGAATATAAATTTACGTAGATGAGGCTTCAACTATGTCAGCATGTCTTCTAATACATCTATTTCATCCAGTTGGTTCCCCAAGAGTTCACATCGTAAATGGCATCTGATTTTATTATAAATTACTTTTTTTCGTTCATTTTGATGAAGGCTGTAATACTTGATTTTTTGTTTACTTATGTGTGAATATAGGTTATATTATTCATACGTGTTTTTCAAGATTGCAGGTTGTTCTCAAAGGTAGTTCTCAAAATGCAATTGATTACATTATTATTTAACATCTTATTTGGGGGAAGGAACAAATTATAGCACTGAAAGCAAGAAATCTGGAATTAGGTAGACCTGAGATTAAATCTGATTTCCAAATTTTGGTAACTATCTTATATCAGCTGATATTGACCCCCTAGTCCCTTGTTTCTTAAAATTATTGTGTCAGGGCACCTGGGTGGCTCAGGTGGTTAAGCATCTGCCTTCAGCTCAGGTCATGATCTCAGGGTCCTGGGATCGAGTCCCATATTGGGCTCCCTGCTCAGCTGAGAGTCTGCTTCTCCCTCTGCCCCTACCCCTGCTCGTGCTCTGTCTCTCAAGTGAAATTGTTTAAAAAATAAATAAAATAAATAAATAAAATTATTGTGTCAACTATGGAAATGAGATAAAAATTATAATGTACAAAAATTCTTGTTTTCACTGTAGTTGGATGTATCAATATATTTATTTATAGCTTGCATTCATTAAATCTTATTTAAGAAAATCTTTCCTACTGCAAAGGGTTAAGGATATTCGCCTCTATTGTTTTTTCAAAAATATTGTTTTGCTATTCATATTTAAATTCATAATTCATATGGAATCCAATTCAT
Source organism: Eumetopias jubatus (assembly GCF_037043125.1). Classification (NCBI taxonomy): domain Eukaryota; kingdom Metazoa; phylum Chordata; class Mammalia; order Carnivora; family Otariidae; genus Eumetopias; species Eumetopias jubatus. Next base: position 4,466,068 of record NW_028274812.1, on the reverse strand, counting down.
TATTGACTATATATTATTTACAATACCTTTTGAAAATTGTATTATTTTAAAAGAATTACAGATGTATAGAACAGTTACAAAAATAGCACAGAAAATTTGCTTACTTCCTTTTCCCAGCTTCCTATCATGTTAACCTCTTACATATCCATAATATAATTATTAGATGTGGGATATTGATGTGAATACAACCCTAATAACTAAATAAACATTGTATTTAAATGTCACTAACCATATGAAATAAAATTTAATCAGTTACAATGAGATCTGTTCCTTATTTCTCACTTGAATAACTGACTGTTTTTCCTGTACTATTAATGGTTTTCATCACTCATATGAAATGACAGCTTGGACATATTTCAGGTTTGCATATATGCATAGATCTATTTTTAGACTTTTGTTTTCTTTTCTATTGGTCTGTTTTTTTATCCCTACATTTATACCACTCATAAAATGTAATATAGCATTACAACAAGTATATATGAAATATTTAATATATATGTGTTATCTATTAGCCATATTATCTGTATTTTATGTATATATTACATATATATCCTCTTCTATAGTACACTATATTTTATGTTAAATTGTATTCTTAATATCTAATGGGATAAATCCTGTCTTGTTCTTCTTCAGGAGTATCTTGGTTAATGTTGATCTTTGATTACTCCATATAATTTTGGAATGTGAGATGATGTATATGGAATATAAAGAACATGGTAAGTACTCAATAATTGTCTAAATGAGAAGCTGTGAATGAACCGAGTATGAGAATATCTTCAATATTTATTTTTCTAAGTGATTACAACCACTAAAAATAGACACTGGATTTATATAGAATACTCTTTTTTTTAAGGATTTATTTATTTACTCATTTATTTATTTATTCAGAGAGAGAGTGGAGGGAGGGGCAGAGGGAAAGGGAGAGAGTGAATCCCAAGCATACTCCACACTGAGTGTGGAGCCTGAGGTAGGGCTTGATCCTATGAACCTGAGATGATGAACTGAGCCAAAACCAAGAGTTGGGTGTCCAACTGACTGAACCACCCAGGTGCCCCTATATGGAATATTCTTATTCTCTGCATTCTATTCTCCAGTGTGCATAAAAATTTAGTTTTCCATTTAGCTGTCCAGTTATCTAGTTTTATTATATCCTTCTAGAGTTTTTCAGAATCTCTTAAATTCTTCACTAACCAAATATTCTGTAGTCTCAACAAATTTTGCTTTTAGCTATTCAAATAACTCATTACATATCATTAGTAAAGTATGCTAAATAACGTAAGTCTGAAAGTTAAAAAAAATTAATTTTGGACTTATCAGAAGTGATCTACTAAATTTTCCTACACATTTTCTTTCTCTTTTAAATGCATGCTACACTTTATTAATGGCACATCAGTTAATCATCACATAATGCTTAAACAGGTAAATTCACTGATTAGTTTAATCATTGTCTAATTTATTTAAAATATTTAATAATGTTACCACTATAGTATAATAAAACCAAAAACTTTTACCAATTTCTTAAAAACACTAGTCATTAATATTAAAAAAAACTTTGAACAATTTAAAAATTGGTAAAGGTAGTTCTCAAAATGCAATGATATTTTCACCTTCTAATTTTTTAACTGGAAACTCTTGTTAAAATATATCCTTTCACATACACAATTTTAAGTAAAGTTTTCAATTGCAGTTTAATATAATAAAGTTCAAAAATCTGAGTGTACAGTTAAACTTTCACCAAGTGAATACATTCAGATAACCCCCAGATTGAAAAATAGAATATTATCAACATCCAAAAGCTACATTTTATACCTGTTAGGTCAATACCCCTATTTCCTTTCCAAAGAAACCACCATTGTAAGTTCATTAGCCATTGGTAATTTTTACCTTTTTAAAAAAAACTTTTATGAATGGATTGAATTGTATCTGACTTCTTTTACTCACCTCTGTTTATGAGATTCATTATGAGTTGTTATTGCTGCATAATATATCATTGTCTGAATAGGCTAAAATGTATCCATCTGACAGCTGGATTTATCCAGTTTTTGCTTATCCTAAATAGTGCTGCTATGAACATACTGTACATGTTTTTGGTTTATAAATACATGACATTCTACCGGGTAAATAATAGTAGAACTTTCGGGACAATAACATACAAATATATGCAACTTTTAAAAATAGAGTCAAAGGGTTTTTAAAGCTATAAAATATCACCTATAAGAAGTGTTTGAGGGCTGTTACTGCATAGCCATGACAATCCTTGGGAGTTCCTATATAATTCATGTTAGCAAAGTGTGTAGAGTGGGTTAGTTCAATATTTTATTTTGTACTTCCCTGATTAATAATGAGGTTGAGTAACTTTTAATATGCTTATTAAACATTTGGATATTCTCCTTTGCACAGCGTTCCTTTCAGATGTTTCACATGGATTTATTTGTTTAACTGTAGGAGTTCTTTATATATTTTGGATACGAGTCCTTTGTTGAAAGAATATGTATTCAGATTCTGTCTACATATCACCACCATCTAGTTTTAAAATATCATTATTTCTGACCTGGGCTAGTAAAATAACATTTTATGTCTTAAATTGTCTTACTCCTACTGTAATCATATTTGTTTTTAAGGAACCTCTTGGATGAAGTATAATATACATAAGGAAATGTCCACATATTATAAATTTACAGCTGGATGTCATTTTCCAGTTCAAAATACTTTCTCGTTTCCATTATCATTTCTTTAACTCTGGTAATTTAAAAAATATACTAATTAATGTTCTGACAATTGGAGATCTTCTATTTACCTACTATATATTGATTTCTGATTAATTTCACTATATTCAGACAACATAGAGTGATTTCTCTTAGAATGAAAGACAGGTTTTGTAGTTTAAAGATAGCTTCTTATCAGTCCTGTGAGTGTTATCTATATGCCAATTAGGTCAAATTTATTGATATTGTTTGGATCTTTCATATCATCACTGATTCTGTTTAATGTCTTCATTCTATTGGATGCTAAGAAGAATACATTAGAGGGTCCCAATCTGGCTATGGCTTTCTTTTCTTTCCTTTCAGGTCTACCCATCATTACATTATTTTATGTGTGAACATTTTATTATAATAATATACCAATTACAAAACTATGCCATTGAATTCCCTTTCTTTTTTTAATACTTTTTTTAAAAAATTGAAATATGCTTGACACACAATGTTGCATGAGTTTTCATTATATTATACTTTAAGGCCATATTATTAGGTCCATCCAAATTTATCATTGCTGTATTTGGCCAGTATAACATTACAAATTGTCCTTTACGTTTTACTAATTCTTCTAACCTAATGTCTCCTTTGATATTATTAAGCTATTTTTTTGAGAGATAATTGATTCTTTAGATTTTTCCTTACTGCCAGCTTTATGTGACCTTTATATTTAAGAATCTCTTGAAAGTGATATTGATGTGAGGATTTTTAATCCAGTGTGATAATCTTTACATTTTGATTGAAGTACTTAATCCATTTCATTTAAATTTATGATTGATACTTCATTTAAATTTGTGTACCTTCTAATCTACAATCCCCTTTTCTCCTTACTTGCTTTCTTTTGTATAATAAAACATCTATTTTTACCATTTCATCCTATCTTTTAATTAATTTATTTTACTGGTTCCCTTATTAACATTCTTAAGTTAGTAATGTCTAATATATATAAGTACTTTATCCGCTTTCAGGACAGAAATTTCAGGAAATTTTAACTACTTCATGTTCTATTAATTTTTCATTTAATCCCATATATATTAAACATAACATGAAATTATTATTGTTTTATGTAGACAATATTCATTTAGACTTACACCACATATAACCTTTCCTTATTGCTTCACTTATTTTCTGCATTTCCATGCTGCCCTTCTTTCTGAAGAAGAGGATGGGATATTCTTGTAATCATTTCCCTTGTGTGCACAGGCTGTGTGTGTGCATGCACCTGTGTGTAGGTATGTACGTGTGTGTGTACAGAAGAGTTATCTTCATTTCTGATGCTCTTTCTTCATTCCTGAACATCCGAGGTTCCATCAGTACTAACTCTCTAATGAAACTCCTTTACCATGTCTTGTGGCACAATCTGCTGATGACACATTATATTAATTTTTTTCATCTGAAATTTCCTCTTAATTCCTACTGGATATGAAATACTGGAGTGACAGTTTCTGTTTTCTTGTTTCAGAAGGATTTTTCCCCAATGCCTTCTAGTCTCTAAACTTTCTGATAGGAAATCTGCAGCACTCAAAGCACTGCCCTTCTGTGTCATTTTCTTCAGTTGCTTTCTTTATCTTTGTTTTTCAGCAGTTTAATTATGATGTCTCTGGATGCGGCTTCTTTGAATTTTACCTTTTGGGTCTTGCTTCATTTCTTGAACCTGCAAATTTATATTTTTAGCAAATTTGGTAAATTTTTGGCCATTGAGAATTTTACCCTTATTTGGTCTACTCCACTATCCCCTCTCTCTGGTACTGCAAATAAACACATCTAAGAACTTTTGATGAATGCCTGTGATTTTGTACATTTTTACTTATTTTTCTTCTGTATGTTCTGCTCTTAGATTGGACAATTCCTATGAAATACCTTTAAATTCATTGACTCTCTTTTCACTACCATCTCTAATCTGCTCTGGGGTTCATTTCTATTTGGTTCATTTTTATAGTTGTCATTTCTCTGTTGAGATTTTCTATATTTTCACTCATGTCACGTGTGTGTTCCTTTAACTCATGGGGCATAGCTAAAATGGGTGCTTGTATTTGGCAGCTCGAGCTGCCATAGCAAATTACCAGGCTGGGCAGCTTAAACAACAGGAATTTATTTTTCACAGTTCTGGAGGTCAGGAGCCCCCTCTCTGTGTTTCCTGGGGTTGGTTTCTGGTGAGTTCTCTTCCTGGATGCAGACATTTTTCTCACTGTGCCCTCACAAGGACTTCTTGGAAAGACCCTTCTCTCTGTCTTGGTCTCTGTCTCTCTGTCTCTGTCTCTGGCCTCTATCTCTGTCTTTGCAACTATGTTACTTCACTGGGGCCCATCTTTGGGCAAAGCCACAAGAATTGGAAAGATGAGAAACTTACCCCTGTTTGTATCATTTGTCCAAGTTTTTTTCTCCGATTACTCTTCAGAGTCTTTTCTCATCCAGAGATTAGGAAGTCATCAATGAGAAGGATGGGCTGAAGGGAGCTTGCTATGTCTGTCAGTTGTGATTATTTTTGAAAGCTATTTTCATTGGATATCAAATGCTAGTTTGATAGTTATTTTGTTTTAAATATGACATTCTATCATCTATGGTTTCCACCATTTCTTCCAAAAAGGCAGCCATCGGTCTTATTTGTTGCTCCTTGAAAGCTGATATTCATTTTTTCCTTTGGCTACTTTTAAGATTTTTCTCTTCACTTTGGTTAATGGTTTTACTATGCTGTGTGTAGATGTATATTTCTTTTCCCGCTGGGATTGTGATACTCCTTCAGTGGGTGTCTCCATGTCTCTTGTCAGCTTGGGGAAATTCTCAGCCATTAATATTTTAAAATATTGTCAATGTTGAATATGTGTCTTATATCCTGTAGTTTCCTCTTTTTTTCTCTTCATGTTTCAAACAATATATTTCTACTGACCACTAGTCCTTTCTTCAATTTCAACTCATTGGCTGTTAAAACAATTTATTCAATACCTCTTGATTTCAGTTAAGAGTTTTTCACCTTTAGACATTCCATCTGAAGATTTGACATAGATTACAGGTAAATTTATATTTATTTCCATATGCTTTGTTGAAATATGTTAGTCCCAGTTATTTTAAAGTTCATGTCTAATAAGCCCAGTATTTCTATCACCAGTTAGTCTATTTCTCATACATGGCGGGATCACAGAGGAGGAAGTGATTAACTACCCTTAAACATGTCTGGGGCTTCTCATGAAGCAGTGGCTTAAAAGGCACTTAGAAGTTATGGGGCACCTGGATGATTAGTCGGTTAAGCATCTGAGGCTTGATTTTGGCTCAGGTCATGATCTCAGGGTCCTGAGATCAAGCCCTGTGTGAGGGGTCCACACTGAGCATCGAGCCTGCTTAAGATTCTTTCTCTCCTTCTCCCTCTGCCTCCTGCTCTTGCTCTTTCTCTCTCTCACTCTCTCAGAAGAAGAAGAAGAAGAAGAAGAAGAAGAAGAAGAAGAAGAAGAAGAAAGAGAAAAAGAAAAAGAAGAAGAAGTTGTTTACCTGTAGGGTGATTAAGAGAGGAAAGTTCACGGTAGAGGGAGAGCACGTACAACATGGCAGATGTTCATATGGGAAATACCAGGACATTTTGTGAGGTCAAAGCACAGTATGCTGAAGGAAATGGGTAGGATATGAAGTACAAAATTAGGTTACAATGCATCTGCCATGACAGGCCATTTGGACTTGATGCTGCAGCAGTGGAAAAACAAATACAGGATTTCACTGGTAATATGGCCTTATAAGCTACAGTTCACATAGAGTGATCTGTGTGCACTTGTGACAGATTAAAGATCATATTAAGATGTCCTAAAGTTGCCTCAGAGACCTACCATCACTGTGTTGAAGAGCTGGAATTTATCTGAAGAGGTGACATCTAATGGTACACTTTCAAACACAAATTATACCTTTAGACCTAAGAGTTGGCTTTATTGGGGAGTTTAGTAAATTGATTTTTTATGAAGGAAAAAAGGGAATTTTTTAAAAGGTATGAAAACTTATTTATCATCCATAACAAACTAATCTTCATGTCAGTACAGGTTTGTGTTAGACTCAAGAACAAAATCCTTACCACTTGACAAGTGATGTTTGCCATAACTGTACCTAATTAGTGACATCCATTCTTAACCAAAACCAGTCAGTGCCAACCCAATGAGTCCAAGAGCTCAGATTGTTTTTGTTTTGATTCCAGTTACTAGGAATAAAACAAGTATGGCTTATTATATTTTCTACCCATTTACAATCTATGGGAAAAGAAAACTGGGTCACAGGAGATATGTCATTGTTCTGATGTAGACCTAATATAGTAATGATATCGCAGGTTAAAAATAAAGTGCCAAAAAAAAAAATATAAAGTGCCATGCAGAACGAGCAATGAAACAAGGAGCTGGTTCTTTGAAAGAATTAACAAGATTGATAAACCCCTGGCCAGATTTATCAAAAGAAAACAGAAATGACCCAAATCAACAAAATCATGAATGAAAGAGGAGAGATCACAACCAACACCAGAGAAATACAATTATAAGAACATATTGTGAGCAACTCTATGCCAGCAAATTAGATAACCTGGAAGAAATGGGTGCATTCCTAGAGATGTATCAACTACCAAAATTGAACCAGGAAGAAATAGAAAACCTGAAAAGACCTATAACCACTAAGGAAATTGAAGCAGTCCTCAAAAATCTCCCAACAAACAAAAGCCCAGGGCTAGATGGCTTCCCAGGGAAATTCTACCAAACATTTAAAAAAGAATTAATACCTATTTTCCTGACACTGTTTCAAAAAATAGAAATGGAAGGAAACCTTTCAAACTCGTTTTATGAGGCCATCATTACCATGATCCCCAAACCAGACAAAGACCCCATCAAAAGGAGAATTACAGACCAATATCCTTGATGAACATGGATGCGAAAATTCTCACCCAAATACTAGCCAATAGGATCCAACAGTACATTAAAAGGATTATTCACCACGACCAAGTGGGATTTATCCCTGGGCTGCAAGGCTGGTTCAACATCCACAAATCAATCAACGTGTTACAATACATTAACAAAAGAAAGAACAAGAATCATATGATCCTCTCAGTAGATGCAGAAAAAGCATTTGACAAAGTACAGCATCCTTTCTTGACCAAAACTCTTCAGAGTATAGGGATAGAGGGTATTTACCTCAATATCATAAAAGCCATCTATGAAAAACCTACAGCGAATATCTTTCTCAATGGGGAAAAACTGAGAACTTTGCCCCTAAGGTCAGGAATGCGGCAGGGATGTCCACTCTCACCACTGCTATTCAACATAGTATTAGATGTTCTAGCCACAGCAATCAGACAACAAAAAGAAATAAAAGGCATCCGAATTGGCAAAGAAGAAGTCAAACTCTCACTGTTTGCAGATGATATGATACTGTATGTGGAAAAGCCAAAAGACTCCACCCCAAAACTGCTAGAACTCATACAGGAATTCAGTAAAATAGCAGGATATATAAAATCAATGCACAGAAATCAGTGACATTCCTCTACACCAACAACAAGACAGAAGAAAGAGAAATTAAGGAGTCAATCCCATTTACAATTGCACCCAAAAACATAAGATACCTAGGAATAAATCTAACCAAAGAGGCAAAGGATCTGTACTCAGAAAACTATAAAATATTCATGAAAGAAATTGAAGAAGACACAAAGAAATGGAAAAACGTTCCATGCTCATGGATTGGAAGAACAAATATTGTGAAGATGTAATGCTACCTAGAGCAGTCTACACATTCAATGCAATCCCCATCAAAATACCATCCACTTTTTCCAAAGAAATGGAACAAATAATCCTAAAACTTGTATGGAACTACAAAAGACCCTGAATAGTCAGAGGAATATTGAAAAAGAAAAGCAAAGCTGGTGGCATCACAATTCTGGACTTCCAGCTCTATTACAAAGCTGTCATCATCAAGACAGTATGGTACTGGCACAAAAACAGACACATAGATCAATGGAACAGAATTGAGAGCCCAGAAATGGACCCTCAACTCTATGGTCAACTCATCTTCGAAAAAGCAGGAAAGAATGTCCAGTGGAAAAAAGACAGCCTCTTCAACAAATGGTGTTGGGAAAATTGGACAGCCACATGCAGAAGAATGAAACTGGACCATTTCCTTACACCACACACAAAATAGACTCAAAATGGCTGAAAGACCTAAATGTGAGACAGGAGTCCATCAAAATCCTAAAGGAGAACACAGGCAGCAACCTCTTCGACCTCAGCTGCAGCAACTTCTTCCTAGAAACATCGCAAAAGGCAAGGGAAGCAAGGGCAAAAATGAACTATTGGGACTTCATCAAGATAAAAAGCTTTTGCATAACAAAAGAAACAGTCCACAAAACCAAAAGACAACTGACAGAATGGGAGAAGATATTTGCAAATGACATATCAGATAAAGGGCTAGTATCTAAAATCTATAAAGAACTTATCAAACTCAACACCCAAAGAACAAATAGCCCAATCAAGAAATGGGCAGAAGACATGAACAGACATTTTTCCAAAGAAGACATCCAAATGGCCAACAGACACATGAAAAAGTGTTCAACATTGCTCGGCATCAGGGAAATCCAAATCAAAACCTCAATGAGATACCACATCACACCAGTCAGAATGGCTAAAATTAACAAGTCAGGAAATGATGGATGTTGGCAGGGAGGTGGAGAAAGAGGAACTCTCCTACACTGTTGTTCGGAATGCAAGCTGGTGCAACCCCTCTGGAAGACAGTATGAGGGTTCCTCAAAAAGTTCGAAAATAGAGCTCTCATATGATTCAGCAATTGCACTACTGGGTATTTACCCCAAAGAAACAAATGTAGGGATCTGAAGGGGTACCTGCACCCCAATATTTATAGCAGCAATGTCCACAATAGCCAAACTGTGGAAAGAGCCAAGATGTCCATCGACAGATGAATGGTTAAAGAAGATGTGGTACATATATACAATGGAATATTATGAAGCTATCAAAAGGAATGAGATCTTGCCATTTGCAATAACGTGGATGGAACTGGAGGGTGTTGTGCTGAGTGAAATAAGTCAATCAGAGAAAGACATGTATCATATGACCTCACTGATATGAGGAGTTCTTAATCTCAGGAAACAAACTGAGGGTTGCTGGAGTGGTGGGGGGTGGGAGGGATGGGGTGGCTGGGTGATAGACACTGGGGAGGGTATGTGCTATGGTGAGCGCTGTGAATTGTGCAAGACTGTTGAATCACAGATCTGTACCTCTGAAACAAATAATGCAATATATGTTAAGAAACAAAAAGAAGATAGCAGGAGGGGAAGAATGAAGTGGGGTAAATTGGAAGGGGAGACGAACCATGAGAGATGATGGACTCTGAAAAACAAACTGAGGGTTCTATAGGGGAGGAGGGTGGGGAGATGGGTTAGCCTGGTGATAGGTATTAAAGAGGGCATGTTCTGCGTGGAGCACTGGGTGTTACGCACAATGAATCATGGAACACTACATCACGAACTAATGATGTAATGTATGGTGATTAACATAACAATAAAAAATTTAAAGAAAAAAATAGAAGTGACTTAGATATGTGTACTGATAGTATAAAGAACAAGATGTATTGAGGATTAGTTATTATCATATCTGTAAGAAATTATAAATAAAGTAGACCATGTGAGAGGTTATATACTTATTGAAGTGATGCTGCCATTGTTAAATAGCTTTTAAATTTTTCTTCTTAGGGGAATTTAGCGGACATACTAGAAATCAGTTTTATTACTATATGGTTATATCATGCTTTGAGCACTAAATTGTACTATTTTTGACTCTGCCTCATTCTCAAGAATTACGTTTAAATAAGTTAAAAATGTTTTTAAGAACCATAGACACCATCTGTTATAGGTTCAGTTGTGTCTCCCAAAAACATGTTTTGAAGTCCTAACCCCTGGTACCTGTGAATATGACCTTATTTGAAAATGAGATCTTTGCAAATATAGTCAAGTTAAGATGAGGTAACTAGGGTAGACTTGAATCTAATATGACTGATATCCTTATAAGAAAAGGAGAAGACAGAGACACACAGTGAAAGGACAAGATTATCACGTGACAACAGAGATAGACTGGAATGATACATCTAGCAGCTGGAAGAGGCTAAGGAGGATCCTACTTATAGGCTTTGCCAGAACATGGCCCATTGACACACTGATTTTGGATTTCTAGTCTCCAGGACAATGAGATAACACATTTTGTTCTTTGGCCACCCAGTTTGTGGCACTTTGTTAAAACAGCCTTGTTAAGGCAGCCACTTACTTTGGAGAATAAGTACGAACCAGGCAAATCAACCAAAACATACCAGGTTCTTCTCTGGGAAAGTGATGATATAGTTGGGACCTGACGGAGAGTCTCTCAAACTACCAGGGAGCAAAAATGATTTAAAACAACTTTGGAAATTGAATCAAGGGCTAGATGGTAAGTCATGGTGACCCTATTTCAGAAATTGCATTTTAAAGAAAGTACTATATGCAGATCTTGGAATATTTTATGTAAAAGACTGCCATAACCAATCTACATGCTTAAAAATGACCTAAGCAATGTAGAGAGAATGCACTGGATGGGAGGTCAGGTAAAGTGATCCTACAATTTATTGAGTCATCATGATTATTTTATGTAGGGTATTGACAATGAAGAAAGAGTGAAATAGATATTTTTGGGAAATATCCTGGAGTTTATGATGACAGGATTTTCAGTGGAGAGGTAAATGTCAGAAGTAATTCCTAGGTTTCCTTGAGCAACTGGCTTGATATAAGTGCTCTTTTTTTTTTTTAATTTAATTTTATTATGTTATGTCAGTCACCATACATTACATCATTAGTTTTGATGTAGTGTTCCATGATTCACTGAGTATAACACCCAGTGCTCCATGCAATACATGCCCTCCTTAATACCCATCACCAGACTAACCCATCCCCCACCCCTCCCCTCTAAAACCCCCTCCCCTCTAAAACCCCTCTAAAACCCCTCTAAAAGATTGTTTCTCAGAGTGCATAGTCTCTCATGGTTCGTCTCCCCCTCCGATTTCTCCCCCTTCATTTTTCCCTACCTACTATCTTCTTTTTTGTTTTTTTAACATATAATGTATTATTTGTTTCAGAGGTACAGGTCTGTGATTCAACAGTCTTACACAATTCACAGTGCTCACCATAGCACATACCTTCCCCAATGTCCATCACCCAGCCACCCCTCAAAAAACAAAATCCTACCATTTATAAGTGCTATTTCTTCAGGTGAGTAAGACTATAGGATAAGATTCATGGGGTAAGATCAAACTAGGTAAAGAAACTGGGTCTTGGCATAATGGTATCATCAGATGGAGGGAAGACACTCTGCTCAGATTTACCAAAATCCAACACCCTCAGCCCTTATCATTTATCTCATCCTCCAACTTAAGATCCAAGGAAAAATTCTAACAGCATCAAATGAACTGTGAGGGTCCATACTCACACTCAAGTCAAGGAATTACCATCATCAACCACAGGCTCTCTTTGCTCAATGATTAACAAGCATGAAAACCAACATAAGTCATGAAATTATTTTAAATTGTAAAATGAATCAAATTATCAATAAATAGGGAAAATAGTTTCTAAATTTTTAAGTTTAAAAAATAATTTTGGAAACATCTATTCTGAAATCTCTTAAAAATTAAAATAAGAACACTATCAAACAAGATATAAAGGTTAGAAAATTCTTAAAACCCAATTTTAAATGAGAAAAGAGATAGCTGCATTTCAAAAAGTCATGCCTTAACAATTTACAACGGCATGAAGAATAAAGAGACAATTTATGACTCCAGAAAAATACATCAGAGATGAAGTGATCATGTATGTCTGGAATTCATGGGGGAGGAAGGAAATGTAAATAGTTAAAAAGGATGATAGGTGTCGAGGGGAAATAATAGGGAAAAATAAAGATAAATATAAAGACTATAATATAAGTGAAAAATGGTCAGGATGCTCAGACAATCATGGTCTATCTAAAAAGTTCAGGAGAATCAACTGAAAAACTATAGTCACAAAAAATGGCCGGCTGTAAGATCAAAATGTAAATATCTTATGCCAGCAAACAATAATGATAAAATATAGTGGTAAGAATGTAAACAAAATAACATAAAATACCTAGGAAATAACAAATCAGTAAACAACATTTAATACGAAAATTAGAAATACTACTAAGTATATACAGGTGGCCTGAATTACAAGAAGTATTATATCCATGGCACAGTCAATATGGCAAAAACATCCAGTCTCCAAAATTAGTCAATAAATACAGCATGATTACAGGCAAAGTTTTAACAGGATTTTTTTCATAAAACCTGACAAATGATCCTAAAATGTATATAATGCAATATATGCACAAGAAGAGCCAAGACTATTGTGGAATATAATGAATGAACAGTTTTTCCTTTAAGATATGAAAATATATTTTACATTTCAAGTTACTAAAATAGTGTGGGATTTGTATTAAATAAACAGTATGGAAATGAAGTGTGGAAATGAAGATATATATTCTTCCACGAAGTTGTAAGAGAATGTGTCTGAATGTGTCCCTACAAAAATTCATACATTGAAATACTAATGCCCAACATGATAGTTTTAGGAAGTAGACCTTTGAGAGGTGATTAGGTGATGAGGGTGGGTCCTGCATGATGGAATTAGTGCCCTCATCAAAAAGACCCAGACAACAACCTTGTCCCTTCCATCTTGTGAGGACAGAATGAGAAGTCTGCCTCCAGGCCCTCACCAGAACCCTGGGATGCTGAACTGGGACTTCTAGCTTCCAGAACTGTGAGAAATGAATTCCTAATACTTGTAAGTCACTCAGTCTATAGTAGTTTGTTATAGTAGCCCAAATGGGTCAAGACAGCGAGGAAGGTCCTCATAAAGAAGACCCTAAACCAAAGCTTAACAAAGATTGATAGATGCTCTTCATCAAAAGGAAGTAATTTTATATGTCCTCAAAAGAAAGTTAAAGGATAAAGGCCTGTAGAAAATATTTTCTAGGGCGCCTGGGTGGCTCAGTTGGTTAAGCAAATGCCTTCGGCTCAGGTCATGATCCTGGAGTCCTGGGATTGAGTCCCACATCGGGCTCCCTGCTCGGCAGGGAGTCTGCTTCTCCTTCTGACCCTCCCCCCTCTCATGCTCTATCTCATTCTCTCTCTCAAATAAATAAATAAAATCTTTAAAAAAATATTTTCTACATACATAACAAAGGAAGAATCTAGTGGAAAACAATAAAAATTATAAATTAGTTTTTTTTAAAAAGACAACACCCAAAAATAAAAACAAAGTAACAAAAAAGGAAATAAAATACCTGATAATAATGAAAAATTCTTGAACTTCACTAGTATTACAGAATATGCAAACAAAACCGGAGTTAATATTTCCATTCATTAGAGTGGTAAAATTCATTGTTTTACATCACAGTTGGCAGGTGTGAGGAAATATATATCCTTGTGTACTCATGGTTGATTACCGTTTTAGGCAGTTTTTTTCCTTGAAAGGAAAAAAAAAACCTGTCAATCTGGATTCTACACCCTGAGCCTTCACTAAGTCAGAGAGGCATACTTAAATGTGTTACCAAGTAAAAAGGAGAGAAAAAAAACTGAATAACATTAGCGTGTTAGTACAGATTACATTGTTGCAATTTATTTGAATTATCTAAATACACCTTGAAATTTTCCAATTTGAGTTAAAGTAATTCTTTTTGGTCTTAAATGTAATCTGGTTGCCATAGAAACTGTTTTTTTAAAGAAATTCTTTAAAAGAACACCTGTGTCAATAAGCATACATCTGAAATATGTAAACTCTTACAACTCAATACACTTTAATTTCTTCTATGTTAATTCCTGTATTTCACCTAAATAATAAAGATTAATAATTTGTCTCATAACTGTATCACATTAGGCTAAAATGTCTCCAATTTATGCACAACTACATTTTTCATGATTTTCTGGGAAATCAAAACAAACATTCAGTACAAATACTTTTTGAAATAATTACTTTTTTCTCTAAAATGAAGGGAAGGAAAAGGAAAGAGACGGCAGATTTTGAAGAAGAAGGAAGGCTGGAATGGAACCTTGATTAGTGAATGTATTTTAAAGAAATTTAAAATCTACCTGGCACTCAGATATAAAAAGAAATGAAGATTGAGCTGCTTCACTGACATTTCCTTCTGGATTGCAGAGGATTGTAATGACTCATTCTTCATTGCTATGCCAGTCTATCTTTCCAGCACAAGGCTTCATTAAGGTTAAAACAAATGTAAAAGCAAAATGCAAGGCTAGTGTCAGTGTGGTACTGGCAAGTTTTAGTGACCTGTCATAGTGACATAAACCCCAATGTGCCCACCTGGAAGCTCCACAGGCAAATGTGTCTCATGATAGGGACTTCAGGAAGAATCTATATAGAAATGAAATTGGAAGTCTCTCTAACGTTACCTGACAGCATGTAGACTGACCTTCATAAGCACTGATGGGACATAAAGGATGCCTGAGTAACCAGGCACAGAGAAACATAATTGGCAAAGTAAGGGATTTTAATAGAGTGTATAAAAATGTGTGTGGAGACAGATAGGTGCTGTCTCTTCTATACACTTTTCTAGTAATGGTAATTGTATGTGTGTTGGATGAAAGCATGGGTGAGTCCCATTCAGCCTTTATAGAACAGTAGCAATATTAAATAGAGAATGATCACAAAATACTATTTGTGTGTGCTTTAAGGTAAATTTTTCACATATGAAAGTTGTCAGATTAAAAAGTCGAGATTTATCATGAGAACTAGAACAGACTGAGGCTCACTGGAAATATATTCCTAATTCTGCTATATGATGATATTACACTATTTTCCACAAGGGGTGTGGTGTGTGTGTGTGTGTGTGTGTGTGTGTGTGTGTGTGTGTGTGTGTGTGTGTATGAATGCATGTACAAGAGGGGAAGGAATGGATGGATGAAGAATGAAAATCAGAAATGTTGTTTCACTTTTTTCATATTGCTCATCAGTACTGGCTCTTAAATTTCTACATAAAGGAAACCTGAGAGAGAAATTCTTGTTGGTAGAACTTTACTTGAAGCTGCATAGCATGGGTCTTAGATTATATGTTTATTTAGGATGGTTTGAGGATCTAATTAAGATTTCATAGTAGGGGCGCCTGGGTGACTCAGTCAGTTAAGCATCCAACTCTTGGTTTCAGCTCGGGTCATGATCTCAGAGTCATGAGACCAAGCCCTAGGTCAGGCTCTGCACTCAGCATGAAGTCTGCTTAAGATTCTCTCTCCCTCTCCCTCAGTCCCTGCACCCCCCTCTAAAATAAATAAATAAATCTTTAAAAAAAATTTCATAGTAGCTAAAGCTCTTCAAGGCTCTCCTTCATGTATTCATTGCTGCTGATGTTATGACATTCCTCAATACTTAATCCTAATGTGATGTAAATGACTATGAGGTTATGATGGTGTGGCAGGACATTACAATCTTAAGTTATTCCTCTGGTCTCAATACTCTTATCTTTCCATTACAGAATCTCTAATCCTTACATGTTCCTACCCCAAGCTGTAAACAATGAACTTGACAGTCACAGATTCATCTTGTATCATTTATTTGTGTATAATAATATAATTAGAAAGATAACAGTGACTAGATTACCTGGCATGCAAGCAGTCAGTAGGTGGAAGACTTATTTTGCAGGGTTTGGGGTTTTTATTTACGGGTACCTTGCAAATGACATGCCACCGTGCTGAGCACAATTCAGAATGGATCTGGTTCTACTTGCTACTTGTATGACTTCAGATAAGTTATTTAACATCTTTGTACTTCCATTTCCTCACCTGTAAGTCAGGATACTAGTAAGATTTTCTTATTGGATAATCATGGTTTAAGCATTAACTGAAAGTATAGAAGTGACATATGTGAAAGAGTACCTGAAAATAAGGAAGCACACAATACATGCCAGCCATTATCATTCCTATTACAGGGTAATGGCTTAAAAAATTCTTCCAGAGCTATGTGTACATATGGTCATGCTCACTGGTAAGGCAACATTTTTGGGAGACACTAAACTTATCCAGTGAGATGTCATTAAGGGACTTTGAGTTCTTCATTTTGAATAGCTTTGAAAACCTACAGAATTTGTTTTGAACATTCTGAATCATGGCAATTCAATAAAAAATGTGATTTTTAATTGCATTTTTTACTCCAAAAGTCATAAATGGAGTATACTAAATGGCAGACACAATGGAAGGTATATTGATTAGTAAGGAACTTTCCCAGCCTGCCCTCATGGAATTTGTAAGTTAGAGCCCAGATTGATATATATGAGTGTTAATTAAATTGGTCCTTTTTTTTTAAAGATTTTATTTATTTATTTGAGAGGGAGAGAATGAGAGATAGAGAGCACGAGAGGGAAGAGGGTCAGAGGGAGAAACAGACTTCCTGATGAACAGGGAGCCCGATGCAGGACTCGATCCCGGGACTCCAGTATCATGACCTGAGCCGAAGGCATTCGCTTAACCAACTGAGCCACCCAGGCGCCCCAAATTGATCCTTTTCTGATAAAAATTGAAGGAATAACTAATTGTATTTCATGGCTCATACAAAGCCAATGATGCACTTCCAAAGAAGTTTCAAAAGTATGTTTAATCTGAAAATAGAGTCATTTATAAGAATAAAATGTGTAAGTCTCTTATAACAAAAAAGCAAACATGGACTCACAGAAACATATTGCTGAGAGTTTATTGCTAAGTGAACTTGGTGATTAGAATGCCCTGGTTGATGTGCTCTCTGCTTCTGTTTGCACAGAGGAGAATCCATACCCTCATATGTATTAGTTTTTAGTTGCTCAACTGGGGTAGTTTCAAATCTTTATATAAGAACCTTTTTATTATCTGTCTAAAAATATCTGTAGCTCATGTTTATCATTGGTATTCCAATGCCTAGTTCATTATCCCTTATCCTCTCAAGCAGAGACCATGTTTTCCTGCCCCTTATGCACAAGGACTTAGCAAGGTGTTTGGAAAGATTAGGAGGAGGAGGGGGAGGAGGAGAGGAGGAGAAGAAGAATACAGAATATTTGTCAGTAAACAGCTTAGAGGAGTATAGAACGGGAAGTACAATGTCAGATATGGTTGTGGTAGTGCAAGGTAAAGTGAGAGTGCTCTCATGTAAGGAAAAAGAAGTGAGGAATGAAAAAGACAAATTTATGTGAAGGCAGACAAGGAATTAGAATAGAAAAGATTGGGGTTCAATTACATCACTCAAGAAAGGAAAGGGAAAATCTGTGGGTCACACCCAGGTTTCCAATTTGGGTACCTGGGATTGCCCCATTATCATATAAGACAAAGAATGGATTTATAGAGGTAAAGACCAAGTTTTGTTTATCTTACACCCTTAAGCCCAGTACTAAGCACAACCCTTGGCACACGGTAAGCAAAGAATTGATCATGACTGATACACTTAAATAAACTATGTAAGTGAGAGGGCGGAGCAAGATGGCGGAGGAGCAGGAGACCTGGATTTCCTCTGGTCTCAGGAATTCAGCTGAATGGGGATCAAACCATTCTGAACACCTACGAACTCAACAGGAGATCGAAGAAGAGAGTAGCAACAACTCTCTGAACAGAAAAGCCACCACTTACTGGAAGGTAGGACGTGCGGAGACGTGAATCCGAGGCGATATTCGGGAGGATAGACGGCGGGGGAGGGGGCCTCCGTCGGCCGCTTCTGGCAAGTGCTAGAGCCGCGGAGCACAAAATCGGACCTTTTAGAAGTCGGCTCCGCGGAGGGACGTCGCTGCAGTGGCTAAGCGGGGGGTGGAACCCTCGCGGGACAGTGTGGTCTCAGGACCCTCGGGGTCACAGAGAGACCGGGGGTGCCTGAGTGCGGCAGAGCTCCCAGGGATCGGAGCGGGGAAGCCGGCTGCAGAGACGGAGCCGAGGCGCGGGCTCTCAGCTCGGGGTGGCCATAAACTGGGATCCGCGGCCCAGTCGGGCCACTGCTCCTCCAGCGGGGACCCAACAAGTGGCAGATCCGGGGAGACTCCCCTCCCTCCCCCGGGAGGAGCGGCGCGGGAGCGCACCGCAGGGATCTGCTGGGTTTGGAGACTCCACACGGGGTCGGGTGCCAGAAATGGAAACGCTCGGTCACAGGCCGGGTGAGCACGGAGTGCGGCCGGAGACCGGGGACACGGGAGTGACTGCTTTTCTCTGGGGGCGCACTGAGGAGCGGGGCCCCGAGTTCTCAGCTCCTCTGGGCGGAGATTGGGAGGCCACCATTTTCACTCTCATCCTCCAACGTTGTACCGAGAGCTTGCAGGGAACAAAAAGCTCCTGAGAACAAACCCGAGCAGATTACTTAGCCCGGACCGACAAGGGCGGGGCAATTCAGCCTCCGGCAGAGACATTTGGGAACCACGGCAACAGGCCCCTCCCCCAGAAGATCAGCACGAACAGCCAGCCAAGACCAAGTTTACCGATCAAGGAGAACGGGAGATCTCCAGTGCTAGGGGAATACTGCACATAGAATTCATGGCTTTTTTACCATGATTCTTTAGTTTTTCAAAGTTAATTTTTTTAACTGTTTTTTTTTAATTTTTCTTTTTCCCTTTTTTAACCAACATCTTATCAATCCCTTTTTTAAAAAAAACATTTTTTATTTTTCATTTTTAGAGTCATATTTTATCCCTTCATAGTAGTTACCCTTATTTTTGGCATATATATAAGTTGTTCTCTCTTTAAAATTTTGATATACAGTTTCTTCTAACGGATCAAAATATACCCTAAATCACTAGTGTATGGCTTTGTTCTACTCCCCTGCCTGATCATATTCTCTCCCTTTTCTTTTCTTTTCTTTTTTTTTAATCTTCTTTCTTTCTTCAAACAACTTCTTATCTTATCAATTCCCTTTATAAAATCTTTTATAATTTTCATCTTTACAGTCATCTTCCATCCCTTCATTGTATCAACCCTTATTTTGTACATATATAAGTCTTTCTTCCTTTAAAATTTTAGGAGGCACTTTCTTCTAACAGACCAAAATACGCCCAAAATCTAGTGTGTGGCATTGATCTATGCACTAGCCTGATCATATTTGATCATATTCTGTTTTTTTTTGTTTTGTTCTGTTTTTGTTTGTTTTTATCTTTTTCTTTTTCTTTTTTTCTCTTTCTTTTTTCTTTTTTTCCCTTTCTTTTCCCCTGGTTTCAGGTATTTTCTGATTTGTGTAGAGTATATTTGCTGGGGACGTTGTTAACCTGTTAACATTTTGTTCTCTCATTCATCTATTCTCCTCTGGACAAAATGACAATATGAAAAAAATCACCTCAGCAAAAAGAACAAGAGGTAGTGCCGTTTGCCAGGGACCTACTTAATACGGACATTAGTACAATGTTGGACCTAGAGTTCAGAATCATGACTTTAAAGATACTAGCTGGGCTTGAAAAAAGCATGGAAGTTATTAAAGAAACCCTTTCTGGAGAAATAAAAACCAAAATCTAACCAAGTCGAAATCAAAAAGGCTATTAATGAGGTGCAATCAAAAATGGGGGCACTAACTGCTAGGATAAATGAGGCAGAAGAGAGAATCAGCGATATAGAAGACCAAATGATGGAAAATAAAGAGGCTGAGATAAAGAGAGATAAACAACTACAGGATCACGAGGGCAGAATTTGAGAGATAAGCGAAAAGCTAAGACGAAACAACATTAGAATAATTGGGATCCCAGAAGAAAAAGAAGAGAGAGAGGGGCAGAAGGTATATTGGAGCAAATAATAGGAGAGAACTTCCCTAATGTGAGGAAGGAAACAGGCATCAAAACCAGGAGGCACAGAGAACCCCTCTCAAAATCAATAAAAATAGGTCAACGCCCTGAATCTATAGTAAAACTTACGACTCTCAGAGACAAAGAGAAAATCCTGAAAGCAGCTCAGGAGAAGAGATATGTAACCTATAATGGTAGAAACATTAGATGGGCAACAGACCTATCCACAGAGACCTGGCAGGCCAGAAAGGACTGGCATGATATCTTCAGAGCACTAAACAAGAAAAATATGCAGCCAAGAATACTATATCCAGCTAGGGTCTCATTGAAAATAGAAGGAGAGATAAAAAGCTTCCAGGACAAACAAGAACTAAAGGAATTTGCAAACATGAAACCAGCCCTACAAGAAATATTGAAAGGGGTCCTCTAAGCAAAGAGAGAGTCTAAAAGCCACATAGATCAGAAAGGAACACAGACAATATACAGTAACAGTCACCTTACAGGCAATACAATGGCACTAAATACATATCTTTCAAGAGTTACCCTAATGTAAATGGGCTAAATGCCCCAATCAAAAGACACAGGCTATCAGATTGGACTAAAAAACAAGACCCATCGAAATGCTGTCTGCAAAAGATTCATTTTAGACCCAAAGACACCCCCAGATTGAAAGTGAGGGGGTGGAAAACCATTTACCATGCTAATGGACACCAAAAGAAAGCTGGAGTGGCAATCCTTATATCAGACCAATTAGATTTTAAACCAAAGACTGTAATAAGAGATGAAGAAGGACACTATATCCTACTTAAAGGGTCTATCCAACAAGAAGATCTAACAATTGTAAATATCTATGCCCCTAAAGGGGAGCAGCCAATTATATACGGCAATTAATAACAAAAGCAAAGAAACACATTGACAACAATACAATAATAATGGGACTTCACAAACATATTCAGAATATTCCATCCCAAAGCAACGGAATACACATTCTTCTCTAGTGCCCATGGAACATTCTCCAGAATTGATCACAACCTAGGACACAAATCAGGTCTCAACAGGTACCAAAAGATTGGGATCATTCCATGCATATTTTCAGACCACAATGCTTTGAAACTAGAACTCAATCACAAGAGGAAAGTCGGAAAGAACTCAAATACATGGAAGCTAAAGAGCATCCTACTAAAGAATGAATGGGTCAACCAGGAAATTAAAGAAGAATTAAAAAAATTCATGGAAACCAATGGAAATGAAAACACAACTGTTCAAAATCTTTGGGATGCAGCAAAGGCAGTCCTGAGAGGAAAGTGTATAGCAATACAAACCTTTCTCAAGAAACAAGAAAGGTCTCAAATACACAACCTAACTCTACACCTAAAGGAGCTAGAGAAAAAACAGCAAATAAAGCCTAAACCCAGCAGGAGAAGAGAAATAATCAAGATCAGAGCAGAAATCAATGAAATAGAAACCAAAAGAACAGTAGAACAGATCAACGAAACTAGGAGCTGTTTTTTTGAAAGAATTAACAAGATTGATAAACCCCTGGCCAGACTTATCAAAAAGAAAACAGAAATGACCCAAATCAACAAAATCATGAATGAAAGAGGAGAGATCACAACCAACACCAAAGACATACAAACAATTATAAGAACATATTATGAGCAACTCTATGCCAGCAAACTAGATAACCTGGAAGACATGGGTGCATTCCTAGAGATGTATCAACTACCAAAATTGAACCAGGAAGAAATAGAAAACCTGAACAGACCTATAACCGCTAAGGAAATTGAACCAGTCATCAAAAATCTCCCAACAAAAAAAAGCCCAGGGCTAGATGGCTTCCCAGGGGAATTCTACCAAACATTTCAAGGAGAATTAATACCTAGTCTCCTAAAACTGTTCCAAAAAATAGAAATGGAAAGAAAACTTCCAAACTCATTTTATGAGGCCACCATTACTTTGATCCCAAAACCAGACAAAGACTCCATGAAAAAGGAGAATTACAGACCAATATCCTTGATGAACTTGGATGCAAAAATTCTGGAGTATGCCAGTATGGTACTGGCACAATAAGATCCAACAGTGCATTAAAAGGATTATTCACCATGACCAAGTGGGATTTATCCCTGGGCTGAAAGTTTGGTTCAACATCCTCAAATCAATCAACATGATACAATGCATTTAGAAAAGAAAGAACAAGAATCATATGATCCTCTCAATAGATGCAGAAAAAGCATTTGACAAAGTACAGCATCCTTTCTTGATCAAAACTCTTCAGAGTATAGGGATAGAGGTTATTTACCTCAATATCATAAAAGCCATCTATGAAAAACCTAGAGCGAATATCATTCTCAATGGGGAAAAGCTGAGAGCTTTCCCCTAAGGTCAGGAACGCGGCAGGGATGTCCACCCTCACCACTGCTATTCAACATAGTATTAAAAGTCCTAGCCACAGTAATCAGACAACAAAATAAATCAAAGGCATCCAAATCGGCAAAGAGGAAGTCAAACTCACTCTTTGCAGATGATATGATACTGTATGTGGAAAACCCAAAAGACTCCACCCCAAAACTGCTAAAACTCATATAGGAATTCAGTAAAGTAGCAGGATATAAAATCAATGCACAGAAATCAGTGGCATTCCTATACACCAACAACAAGACAGAAGAGAGACAAATCAAGGAGTCAATCCCATTTACAATTGCACCCAAAACCATAAGATACCTAGGAATAAATTTAACCAAAGAGGCAAAGGATCTGTACTCAGAAAACTATAAAATACTCATGAAAGTAATTGAAGAAGACACAAAGAAATGGAAAAACTTTCCATGCTCATGGATTGGAAGAACAAACATTGTGAAGATGTCAATGCTACCTAGAGCAATCTACACATTCAATGCAATCCCCATCAAAATACCATCCACTTTTTTCAAAGAAATGGAACAAATAATCCCAAAATTTGTATGGAACAAGAAGAGAGCCCGAATAGCCAGAGGAATGTTGAAAAAGAAAAGCAAAGCCGGCGGCATCACAATTCCGGACTTCCAGCTCTATTACAAAGCTGTCATCATCAAGAAAGTATGGTACTGGCACAAACACAGACACATAGATCAATGGAACAGAATCGAGAGCCTACAAAGGGACCCTCAACTCTATGGTCAACTCATCTTCGACAAAGCAGGAAAGAATGTCCAGTGGAAAAAAGACAGCCTCTTCAACAAATGGTGTTGGGAAAATTGGACAGCCACATGCAGAAGAATGAAACTGGACCATTTCCTTACACCACACACAAAAATAGACTCCAAATGGTTGAAAGACCTAAACGTGAGATAGGAGTCCATCAAAATCCTAAAGGAGAACACAGGCAGCAACCTCTTCGACCTCAGCCACAGCAACTTCTTCCTAGAAACATCACCAGAGGCAAGGGAAGCCAGGGCAAAAATGAACTATTGGGATTTCATCAAGATAAAAGGCTTTTGCACAGCAAAAGAAACAGTCCACAAAACCAAAAGACAACTGACAGAATGGGAGAAGATATTTGCAAATGACATATCAGATAAAGGGCTAGTATCCAAAATCTATAAAGAACTGATCAAACTGAACACCCAAAGAACAAATAATCCAATCAAGAAATGGGCAGAAGACATGAACAGACATTTTTCCAAAGAAGACATCCAAATAGCCAACGGACACATGAAAAAGTGCTCAACATCGCTCGGCATCAGGGAAATCCAAATCAAAACCTCAATGAGATACCACCTCACACCAGTCAGAATGGCTAAAATTGGGCGCCTGGGTGGCTCATTTGGTTAAGCGACTGCCTTCGGCTCTGGTCATGATCCTGGAGTTCTGGGATCAAGTCCCGCATCGGGCTACCTGCTCATCAGGGAGTCTGCTTCTCCCTCTGACCCTCCCCGCCTCTCATGTGCTCTCTCTCTCTCATTCTCTCTCTCAAATAAATAAATAAAATCTTAAAAAAAAAGAATGGCTAAAATTAACAAGTCAGGAAAGGATAGATGTTGGCAGGGATGCGGAGAAAGGGGAACCCTCCTACACTGTTGGTGGGAATGCAAGCTGGTGCAACCACTCTGGAAAACCGTATGGAGGTTCCTCAAACAGTTGAAAATAGAGCTACCGTACGATCCAGCAATTGCACTACTGGGTATTTACCCCAAAGATACAAATGTAGGGACCCGAAGTGGTACGTGTACCCCAATGTTTATAGCAGCAATGTCCACAATAGCCAAACTGTGGAAAGAGCCAAGATGTCCATCGACAGATGAATGGATAAAGAAGAAGTGGTATATATACACAATGGAATATTATGCAGTCATCAAAAGGAATGAGATCTTGCCATTTGCAATGACGTGGATAGAACTGGAGGGTGTTATGCTGAGTGAAATCAGTCAATCAGAGAAAGACATGTATCATATGACCTCACTGATAGGAGGAATTCTTAATCTCAGGAAACAAACTGAGGGTTGCTGGAGTGGTGGGGTGTGGGAGGGATGGGGTGGCTGGGTGATAGACATTGGAGAGGGTATTTGCTATGGTGAGCACTGTGAATTGTGCAAGACTGTTGAATTACAGATCCATACTTCTGAAACAAATAATGCAATATTTGTTAAGAAAAAAAAAGCGGGAGAAGATAGCAGGAGGGGAAGAATGAAGGAGAGTAAATTGGAGGGGGAGACGAACCCTGAGAGACGATGGACTCTGAAAAACAAACTGAGGGTTCTAGAGGGGAGGGGGGTGGGGGGATGGCTTAGCCTGGTGATGGGTATTAAAGAGGGCACGTTCTGCGTGGAGCACTGTGTGTCATGCACAAACAATTAATCATGGAACACTACATCAAAAACTAATGATGTAATGTATAGTGACTAACATAACAATAAAAAAATTTAAAAAAAATAATAAACCATGTAAGTAAGTCTAGAATAACATTTGAAAATGGATAGAGGAAAAAGACTTACAGGAGATGATTTAATGGGAGTATACTGGAAACCAGAGGACCAAATAAAGACACTAAAATATGCTCTTCTAATAATTCCATCATAGATATGTTTAGAGGCCAGATACAGATGAGATAACGAAATTTGGCTATCTAGACATTCTGATATAATAAAAAATAAATATATATTTTAATTCAGGTTTCAAAGTATAAATTACAAAGTAAATTTCACCCTTCCAAGTGTAAAGTCTATGAACATTGACAAACACATGGAATCATGTTACCACCACAAAATCAAGATACAGAATATTTCCATATCCACAAATATTCCCTTGTGCCCCTTTGCTATCAATCCCCCTTCTCACACTAGGGCCCCTGGTAAACATGGATGCAGTTTCTGTTCTTGAGGTTTGCCTGTTCCAGCACCTCTTTATAAATGAAATCATACATTCTATATAGCCTTTTGAGTCTGGCTTGTTTCATTTATCATCATGTATTGAGAGCCATCATTGTTGTTGCATGATTGGTTGTTCACTCAGGCGGTTTCATTTTTCGTGTTTTTTTTAATTAAATATTTGAAAAGATTATAGATTTTCAAAGAGTTTTATGTAATGATAATCAAGATTTTACCACTTTGAGTTGTGTGCAAATTTTACTTCCATTTATCTTCTTTTACCTTTCCCTTATAAGTATCATCTTAAGTATCAGATGGTGTTATAATTTTTGTAACCATCATATATGGTTTTTAAAAACTCATGAGGAGAAGGATAGTCTAATGCATTTACCAGTATTTCTGCTCTTTCCTTCAGTCTTCCTCCTGATTCTCCAATATTTCTTCCCTTAGCATTTGTTACAAGTAGGTCTGTGAGTGACAAATAATTTTAGTTTTACTTCATCTGACAATGTCTTTATTTCCCCGTTATTCTTGAAGGGCAGTTTCACCTGATATAGAATCCACGATTAATATTTATTTTTTCAAAGATTTTATTTTTTTCAGTAATCTCTACACCCAACAGGGGGCTCAAACTCACAATCCCAAGATCAAGAGTCACATGGTCTACCTACTGACTGAGCCAGCCAGGCGCCTGACATTTCTTTTATCATTTGAAAATGTGCTACTTTCTTCTGACCTCTAAGGTTTCAGATGAGAAATACACTGTCATTTTAATTTGTGTTCCCTATAGATAACATGTCTTTCTTCCCTGCTGCCAAGATTTTTTCTTCATCTTTTGTTTTCCATAATCACAATGTATCTTTGCATGGATTTCTCTGAGTTTATCCTATTTTGGATTCATTCAGCTTCTTTGTTATGTGAGTTTATCTTTCATCAAATTTGGGATTTGATGAAATATATGATGAAAAAATATTCAGCCATTATTTTTTCAAATACTATTTCAGCCCCACTCTCTTTCTCTTCCCTCAAGGGACGCTGATGATATGGTGGTTGGATTTTTTGTTATTGCCCCACAGGTCTTTCAGGTCTGCTTATTTATTGCTTTTAGTCTATTTTTTTCTGTTTTCAGAGTTCTTCCTGGGCTTGGTGCTTGTTGTGGCAGGATCCCTCTTACCAGTTTCCCAAGCTGGGCATTTTCTCTGGCTAGGGGAAGAGAATCTCAGGCCAGTGGAGATGGATACTGCTTCCCCAGTGAACTTATTGTCAGTGAAGCTTCTGGCTGAAACCTCTTACTGGTACTGCTGTCATCTTCTGTTCTTCTCGTCAGGACTGCCCATTTGATCTGGTGGATGGATAATCATACATGGGACACATTCTGTTGCTAAGTTGGGGGTCAGAATTACCAGGTCTGAGCCATTTTCTTTTGCTGGATAGGGTGGGGATCCTAAGAGGAATGACCACCATACATTTCCTCCTGTCTTGGTATCTCTAACCAATTCACTTTCCTCTTTCTGTCTTTCAGAGTTCTCATTTGATCACCTTTTGTGTTATGTAGCTTGCATTGTAGGTATACTTATGGATAGAGGATGGAGAGATGAGTCTACATCAAAATCTCTGGTCAGAAGCCTCCATTCTTTTTTATTGATTAGTAGTATGCCATTATATGGCTATAGCAAGTTGGGTTTTTTGTTTGTTTTTGTTTTTGCTTTTTACCATTCACAAGCTGAAGGTTATTTGGGAGATGATTTTTTTCCAGTTTTGGGAGATGATTTTTTAAAAGCCCTTAAAATATGCATATACATTTTATTTTGTGGATATATATATATATTCATTGATTCTTGTAAATACCTAGAAGTGAGGTTGTTGGGACAAAAGTGCAAACTTAACTCAATAAGAAAATGCTGAAGAAAGTTCTGTGAGGATGACAGAATAAGAAGCACCAGAAATCTGTCTCTGCTGTAACAAAAATTGTACTGGCAGAATCCATCTAATGTAACTATTTTGGAAATTGCATCTATTTAATGCTTATGGCTTCCAGGGAAGACTTGGGTGGTGAATTGTGGTTACTTTCAGTCAATTTCAGCTCTTAGTACAGTATCAGCTATCATCCACCACTCCTAGGTCTATGGATGACATCTGTTCACATGTTCCTGGAGCAATCTACACACGGCTTGCAGAAAAGCCAGTGAGGCAAAAAGGACCCTGCCCTCCAAATATTAGGGATTTGTGCTCTGTTTCTGATTGCAGCTTCTGATTACAGAGTGCTGATGCAGAGATGGGTAACCATCATTGTACAATCCCTCATCCTACTGTTGAAAGCCCTGCCCCATTTGGCTGAAGTGACTTCCACAGAATTTAAAGAGATGACACATATTTTTTCCTCTTCATTTTTCTCTGTTGGGAGCCTGACTTTTAAGGACTTGGACATTCAAAAACAACTGAGGAAATTAGAAAGTCATTATTCATGCCTGAAATATTGAAAAAAAAAGTGAACAGAGCCTAAGGACCTGCAGAATACCATAAAGCGGACCAAAATATTCATTGTGGGAGTCTTCCAAGAAGATGGAAAGCATCAGAGAGATTATTTGAAAAAATAATGACCAAAGTATCTCAAACTTGAAATACAATACATGTATATAAACATCTAAGGAGCTCAACAAACTCCACACTTAATGTATTTAAAGAGACCCACACCAAGACAGTTTATAATCGGACTGTCAAAAGACAAAGAGAGTCTTGAAAGCAGCAAGAGAGAAGCAATTCATCACATACAAGGGATTCTCAGTAAGATTATCAGTAGACATCTCACCAGAAATCTTGGAGGCCAGAAAGAAATGGGCTGATATTTTCAAAGTGCTTAAAGAAGAAAACTGTCAGCTAAGAAACCTATGTCTGGCAAAACTGTTGTTCAAAAGTGAGGAAGAAATGAAAATATTCTCATATAAACCAAGCTAAGGAAGTCTTTCACTACTACATCTATCCTACAAGAAAGTCTAAAGGGTGTTTTACCATTTGAAATGAAAGGACACTGGGCAGTAGATGAAAGCAATCTGAAGAAATAAAGTTCTTTAGGGACATGGGTGGCTCAGTCACTTAAACATTCAACTCTTGATTTCAGCTTGGGTTATGATCTCAGGGTCCTGGGATCAAGCCCTGTGTTGGGGCCCACACAAGGGGCTCTGTGCTCAGCAGGGAGTCTGCTTGGGATTCTCTCTCCCTCTCCCTCTCCCTCTGCCCCTCCCCTCACTTGCTCTCTTCTTCTCTCTCTCTCTTTCAAATAAATAAATAAATCTTTAAAAGAAGAAATAAAGATCTTGGTTCAGGTAAATACATGGGCAATTATGAAAGCCAGCATTATTGTAACTTAACTTTGGTTTGTTATTCCACTTTTTGTTTTCAAAAATGATTTAAGAAAGTAATGCATAAAAATTACTAGTCTGTTCTTGGATACATTATGTATAAAGATGTAATTCTGCAACATTAATAACTGAAAAGCAATCAGATAGAGCTATTAAAGGAGCAGATTTTTGTATGTTATTGAAGTTAAGCTGGTATCAACTCAGAATGTGGTAACTTTAGATGTTAATTATAATCCCCACCGTAACCAAAAAGAAAATAGCTAAAGAACATGCACAAAAGGGAATTAAAAGAGAATTAAAATGTTTCACTCTAAAAAGTCAGCTAAATATAAAGAAGACAGTAATGCAGAAAACAGGGAGCAAAATATCTATAAGGCATATAGAAAACAAGTAGCAAAATGATAGAAGTGAATTCCAAGCCTGATAGTAATTGCTTTAATTGTAAATGGATTAAACTCTCTAATCAAAAGACAGAGATTGGCTGAAGGGGGCATGGGGGACAAAACAAAACAAAGAAAAAACATGATCCAATGATATGTTCTCTACAAGGAACTCACATTAGATCCAAAGAAAAAAACAGGTTGAAAGTGAAGGGATGGAAGAAGATATTTCATGCAAATAGTAGCCAAAAGAAATCAGGGTGGCTATACTAATATCAGATGAAATAGGTATTAAATAAAAAAGGATTATAAGACACAAAGGATATATTAACAAAAGTTTCAATTCAGCAAGAAAATATAGCAATTATAAACATTTTTACACATAATAACAGACCATCAGAACATATGAAGAAAAAATTGACAAAATTGAAAGGAGAAATAGATAGTTCTACAACAATAGTTGGAGACTTTAATACCACACTCTCATAATGAATAGAATGTAATTAATAGAATAGAAAGAAGATAAGTAAAGAAATAGAGGACTTGAAGGGTGCCTGGATGGCTCAGTCTGTTAAACATCCAACTCTTGATTTCAGCTCAGGTCATGATTTCATGGTCATGGGATCAACCCCAGGTTGGGCTCTGACTCAGAGCACTGAGTCGGTTTGAGATTCTCTCTCTCCCTCTCTCTCTGCCCCTCCCTCCTGTTCTCTCTCTCTAAAATAAATAAATAAATCTTGGGGAAAAAAAAGAAATAGAGGACTTGAGCAGCACAATAAATGAACTCAATCTAACAGACATTTACAGAAAACCATACACAACAACAACAGAATAAACATTCTTCTCAAGTGCACATGGGGCATTCTCCAAGACAGATGAAATGTTTAGGCCACAGATTAAGTCTACTATTAAAAAAACAAAAACTAGAAAATAATGTGTTGGCAAGGATATGGGGAAATTAGAACACTTGTACACTGGTGGTGTGAATGTAAAATAGTGCAGTCACTATGGAAAATAGGATGATACTTCCTCAAAAAATTAAAAATACCTTTACTATGTTATCCACTTCTGAATATGTGCCCAAAAGAATTGAAAACAGAGTCTCAAAGAGATTTTGGACACCCATTTTTATAGAGGAATTATTCATAATAACCTAAAGGTGGAAATAAACCGAGTGTCCATCAAAAGATAAATAGATAAGAAAAATGTGGTATATGCATATAATAGAATATCATTCAGAGGGGAGGGGGTGGGTGGATGGATTAGCCTGGTGATGGGTATTAAAGAGGGCACGTTCTGCGTGGAGCACTGGGTGTTATATGCAAACAATGAATCATGGAACACTACATCAAAACCTAATGATGTAATGTATGGTGATTAACATAACATAATAATAAAAAAAGAATATCATTCAGACTTAAGAAAATTTTTATACAACTACAACATTAATGAAACTTAAGAATATTTTTGAAATACTGTATAATTCCACTTATATGAGGTACAACAATTAGTCACATTCATACAGACAGAAAGTAGAATGCTGGTTCCCAGGGGATATGAGGAGAAAGGAAAGGGGAATTATTGTTTAATGTGTGTAAAGTTTATGTATAGCAAGATATAAAGGGTTTGGAAGATGGATGATGGTGATGGTTGCACAACAATATGAATGTACTTACTACCACTAAACTATGTTTTAAAAAAGTGGTTAAGATGGTAAGTTTTATGTTATGCATTTTTAACTACAATTTTAAAGGTAAAAGTAAATTAAGAGACTGCAAACTGTTTCTCAAAATGCATATACCATTATTAATTCCACAAGAAGTTGATAAGAGTCCAAGTTGCTACACAACATTGCTAGTATTTGACATTATAAAATGTTGAATTTTAATTTTAGCTATTCAAATATTTAGAAATATCTCAGGGGTGCCTGTGTGGCTCAGTTGATTGGGTGTCTAACTCTTGATTTCAGCTCAGGTCATGATCTTGCAGTCCTGAGATCAAGCCCTGAGTCAGGCTCTATGCTCAGCAGGGAGTCTTCTCTCCCTCTTCCTCTGCCCCTCCCCCACACTCTCTCTCTAAAATAAATAAATAAATCTTTCTAAAAAAAGAGAGAGAAGCATCTCTTTGTAGCTTTAGTTCACACTTCCATGATGACTAATAATTTTGAATGCTTTTCATGTCTCATTTTCCATCCATGTCTCTCCTTTGGCTAAGTATGTATGTTTATATATTTTGCCAACTTTTTAAAATTTGTTTTGTTATTGAATTGTAAGAGTTATTTATATATATATATATATATTTTACTATGTTCAGAGACAAGTTCTTTGTAAAATATATGCTATACACATGTCTCCAAGTCTGTGGATTATCTTTGAAATTTCTTAACAGTGTTTCTCAAGACATAGAAGTTTTAAATTTTGATGATATAAAATTTATCAAATTTTCTTTTATGGTTTGAGTGTTTTGTGTTGTATCTAATAAATGTCTTTACTTAAATCAGTGTTGCAAAAATTTGGTACTAGTTTTCTTTTTTGGTTTTTTTTTTTCTCCCCTCTGAAATTCTATAATTTAAGTTTTATGTTTAGGTCGTAATCCATTATGGGTTAATTTTTGTAGCTGGTATAAGGTAGCAGTTATTGTTTTACAAGCATGCCTAATTGCTTCAGCATTATTTTTTGTAAGATTTGACTGTGCATAATTATCAATATAGTTATATCTAAATCTACCATCTTGCAAGTTGTCTCTCCCTTTTCCATTGATTGACTGATTGATTGATTGATTTGCTTTTTAAAATTTCTTTTGGCTCAGTTGAGTATTTTTTGTTTCCATTTTATCTCTGCAATGGGTCTGTTAGTTATACCTCTTTTTCTAATATCTTTGTGTTGCCATAGGGTTTTCAATATATATTTTATTTTATGGTTTATATTTCTAAATCATTAACCAATTTATATACAAGTTAAGAAACTTATTTTTAAATTTTTTTATTTAAATTTAACTTAGTTTCCATATAGTGTATTATTAGTTTCAGGGATAGAATTTAGTGATTCATCAGTTGCATATAACACCAGTGCTCATTACATCAAGTGTCCTTCTTAATGCCCATCACCAAATTACCCCATCCCCTTATCCACCTCCCCTCAAGCAACCCTCAGTTTTTTTCCTGTAGTTGAGAGTCTCTTAAGGTTTGCTTCACTCTCTCTGTTTATCTTACTGTGTTTTTAATTCCCTTCCCCATGTTCCTCTGTTTTGTTTCTTAAATTCCACATATGAGTGAGATCATATGGTATTTGTCTTCCTCTCTTCCTCTGACTGACTTACTTCACTTAGCATAATATCCTCTAGTTCCATTCATGTCATTGTAAATGGCAAGATTTCACTCTTTTAATGGCTGAGGAATATTTCATTACATTCCATATATATATATATATATATATATATATCACATCTTCTTTCACATCTTCTTTATCCATCCGTTGATGGGCATCATCTGGGCTCTTTCCATATTTTGGCTATTGTGGACATTGCTGCTATAAACATTGACGTACATGTGCTCCTTCAAATCACTAAGTTTGTGTCCTTTGGATAAATACCTAGTAGTGCAATTGCTGAGTCATAGGGTAGTTCTATTTTTAACTTTTTGAGGAACCTCCCTACTGTTTTTCTGGAGTGGCTGCACCAGTTTGCATTCCCAACAGTGTAAATGTTTCCTTTTTCTCCACATCCTCACCAACATCTGTTGTTTCCTGAGTTTTTTCATTTTAGCCATTCTGACCAGTGTGAGGTGTTATGTCATTGGGTTTGATTTGTATTTCCCTTATGCAGAGTGATGTTGAGCATTTTTTTTCTCATGTCTGTTAGCCATTTGTATGTCTTCTTTGGAGAAGTGTCTGTTCATGTGTTCTGCCCATTTCTTGACTGGATTATTTGTTTTTTTGGTTGTTGAGTTTGATAAGTTCTTTATAGATTTTGGATACTGGCACTTTATCTGATAAGTCATTTGCTCAACTCTATGGTCAACTAATCTTCAACAAATCAAGAAAGAATATTCAATGGAAAAAAAGGCAGTCTCTTAAAAATATGGTGTTAGGAAAATTGGACAGCCACATGTAGAAGAATGAAACTGGACCACTTTCTTACACCATACACAAAAATAAATTCAAAATGGATGAAAGACCTAAATGTGAGACAGGAATCCATCAAAATCCTAGAGGAAAACACAGGCAACAACCTCTTTGACCTCAGCTGCAGCAACTTCTTGCTAGACCCATCTCCAAAGGCAAGGGAGACTAAAGCAAAATTGGACTATTGGGACTTCATCAGGATAAAAAGGTTTTGCACAGCAAAAGAAACCATCAATAAAACTAAAAGGCAACCTACAGAGGGGGAGAAAATATGACTTAAGAAACTTATAATAGTACATTTATATGTTCTCATTTATGCTATTTTTGAAATACCTTTTACCCTCTCAGATGCCCTCAAAGTTTAGCATTAATTTTTGCTTAAGACAATCAATTATTTATTATAGTTATTTAAAATAACAAATCATTATACATTTACTTCCATACTTATCATTTCCTAAGTTCTTTATTTGCTTTTGTATATTTTCCCTTCTTGACTGGTATTATTTTTCTTCTGCCAGAAGAACTTCTTTTCATAGTTCTTTTAGTGAAAAAATGCTGGTAGTAGGGTTTCTCAGGTTTAGTTTGGCTGAAAATGTCTTTATCTCAAATTTAATTTTGAAAGAAATTTTTATTCTACATAGAAGAAGGGGTTGTGAGTGGTTTTCTTTTTCTTTTATCCCTCTAGGACAATTGGTGTTTTCAGAAATAGTGCGGCCAAAGTTATTTTGCCACCTGATTCTCAGTGGGGCCTGCTTAATAACAACCATAACCACAATCACAACAACATCAAGAACAGATAATTTTTTTCCCACTAGTTTGAAGGGAGAAATCTTCCCAAAACCTTTCTGAAGAATTCAGAAGAAAGTTTCCAGTATATTGCCCATATCTTCCTATTGTTTGCCCTCCTAAGATCTATCTGTGGCATTTCAAATAATTAAAGGAACTCAAACTGGGTTAACCAAAGCCAAATAATAAGACTGATACAATCAAACTTGTTCTCCTTCCTAGTAAGTCCTGTTTCTCTTGACAGTCATTTAGTAACCTATGCCCTCTACAAAAATACAGGCAAATGATGGAAGGTAATGAAGCCCACCATAACATGATCATTCACCTGTTATGCTTAATGAGGCTTATGCTATATTCCTCCAGGTTCTGCAGAGTCTAAAGCTGGCTGATTTATTTAATCAAAACCCTGATACATAATACTGCTATTTTCTCCTGGTAACTGCCAGCCAGAGATTTAGCTTGATGAGCTTCAACGCCTCTAAACAATGAATTAAAAGTACAAGGAACCACTTAAATGGTGCCCTAAGTGTCCTTTATAAGGTAGTTCACAGTCATTACAAGGGGACATTGATAATACAGAGCAACCATTTACCTCCTGCTCTTGATCTTTTCAGGCTGCTCTCTCTGCTATGAACACTGCTATACAAGTTACACTTACTCTTCACTTAGTGCTGAAAATAATTTTTATCCAGCTCATTATAGAGCAACTCAAGAAAAGTGGCTAGTTTAACTGTTTTTATTTGTTTGTTGGTTGGTTGGTTTGTTTTGAGACACAGATGATAGAGACAATTGCTTAATTCAACTTGCTGCTTGCAATATGGTTTGTGCAAAAATTTTCTAATCACATTACCACACAGAAAACCATGAATCAGAGTGAGTGAGTGCTCATTTGCTAACAGCCTAGAATATGTCTTGTCAATAAGAATTGATTCTTTCTGTCTCACACAAATGTGAAAATATAATAGCCTAAATAATAGAATTTAGTTCCAAGCTCTTCTCCTAACCCCACCAATAAGACTGGTTCTTTGCACATTATTTGTAATCTTACATTTTATATACTTTGAATTGAATTAAAATTCACAGTCCATAACCCCATGCCTTCTTTCAAACCTATTAACATCAGGTATATAATAAGTAAATATAGTAAAATAAAACAAAAGCCATTTTTGCTTTCTGCTCTGTCTTCTGGAGGTAACTCTTTTTTTGGTTAACTCTTCCCAACCCACCCAAATTGTTAAAGAAAGAACCCCACAGATCAAACATGTTTAGTGTCTTCTAGTTTAGTACCAATAAGGAGAGGTGTTGGGCCTGAAGCCAGGGTGTTAAGCAAGATGAACTTCACACTTTTACAGAGGCTTTTAGATTGAATAACTAGGACTAAAATGCACAGAAATGCTTACTCATAATGCCCTTATACTCTCCTGTTCTCATCACGCTTGTGTCGGTGGGACAAGTCAGGGAAAGACAAAGGAATACATTGGCCCACTCGGACTTTCACTGAATTAGGGTCTCAATATAAATTAGACCCTGAAGTTAAACAAATAGATCACTTATAGGAACCAGGCATCTTTCCTCAGCGTTCTTATTCATGATTTATTATACTATGTTTTATAGCTTTTTACATCAAAAAACCACTGTGCCTACACCTGGACTTCATCTTGACCTATAGTCCCTTCCCCACTCCCTGCCAGACACTCCTACTATCCTTCCCTCCACAGTTGGCTTGGACTCAGCATCCATCACTACAGCCACATTTCTACTTATATCTCCAACTATGCCCCATGATTCTATCATAGGATTTACCTGGAAAAACTCATTTCTAGAACTATTGCAGAGTGACCAACCATGCCAGTTTGCCTGGAACTGACTGGTTTCCCAGGATACAGGACTCTCAGTGCTGAAACTAGGAAAATGATGAACAAATCAAGATAGTTGGTCACCTTAAAACCAATTTTCCAGCCACTCACCTTCTCTGTTCCTTGCCTTTTTTTTTTTTTTTTTTTTTTTGTGGTTCCAGTTAACTGCTAGGAATTCTTCTTTCTGCTCTTCATTCTCCATGACAAAATCTGATGGACTCCTATTAAATATGTCCTTCCTGGTGGCTACACAGCCTCTGTGGGCCTTCTTTTGATGTATTTTGGGGGCCCAGATATAGCTTTATTTTTCTTAATACTATAATTAAATTTAAAATTTAGTTTCTGATTTACTTGCCTCCAGTCAGGTACATGTACCAGTAACTACATTTTTTTCCCAACATAATTTTCAAGCCTTACTTTTTATCTTTCTCCCAAGGCTTTCTCTCTCAATTTAATGTCAGTTATCTTGAGACCATCTGAAATTAGGCTTAGAGCAGAGGAAGATACTCACGGATGAATCTCTGTGAATAACTTGTATATCCTAATGAACACTTATTGTCCTGACCATTTTTTTTTTTTTCATTTTGCCTCTTCCTGTTGGGATCAGAAGGCAACTGAATTTTCAAACCGTTTACAGTCCCAATGGTTTTGACTTACTTTCTTTTACTTCTTCTCTCAAGCAATTTTTGCCTAAGCTCACCTCTTTCTTTTGATGCCTTGCTAAAAGCAGAAAGTAGAAGTTAAATTATACCATATTTAACTCTTTCCAATCTCTTCCCCTAGACTACACCACAACAGGCATATGGGTTGCTTTTCCAAATTTTTATAGGTGACATTTTATCAAATGCTTTGCCACTGCATAGAAAATATGGCCTTTCTTTGTGGTCTTCCTTCTGAACACTAAGATGATTTCTATTATGGCTGTACTTCACGTTAAGATACCCATGTTTTACTCTTTTGGGTAATTAAAGAGTTAAGTGGAGTGAAAGATAATTAAGTGGGAGACGACCTGCCATATTTGTCACCTGTATCCCATGGTCGTGCTGGACATTCCATCCATCTAATAACAGATGAGGAAGTGGGGGAGGGAAAACCACTATGTTACTTCCTTGCCCAGACATAATTCGCATCATTTCCGTGTACATTCCACTGCTGAGAACTACTCATGAATGCTGGTGGGTGGACACTGGGTTTCCCCAATGGGCCGCCACTTCTGAGCAACAGCTCTAACCTCTAGAAGGTGAAGCAGAGCCAGCATCCAAATTGCTTGACTCAGGCATGTGTGTCACCTTTTGTGGATGCTCTGTCATCCATCAGAGAAGCAATCTCCAATCTTCCTAAACTTAGGTTCTGACCTTCTCTATTTCATCAACTTCTCCCCATTTCTAGTGCCTCCATCCATGGTTCAGGTCTCTGAGATCTGGTTTGGCTTAAAAGACATAGATTCGGCCATCTTCTGGAACGTTCCCTCTACTACACCGAGAGTGATGTTTCTAAACTAAAGCACAATTATTAAGACATTTCCTTTTTAAAATCTTCCAAAGGTTCCCCACTACCCTCACATGTTCTCATGGTTTATACACCTTGCATCTGCTATATGTTATGCGATATGTTATGCTGTGCTCACCACAAGTGTAGCTCCCATCTCTCACCATACACTATTACAATACCATTGACTATACCCTGTATCCCCATGACTTATTCATTCCATAACTGGAAGTCTGTACCTCCCGTCACCATACAACTCCATTTCAATACCACTGACTATACTCTCTATGCTGATAGGTCTCAATTTTACTGTTACTTCCTCAGGCAGGCATGTTTTCCCCTACCCCAATCCCCAGTTTTCAGTTAAATATTCTTATTTTGTCTCATAGTAGCATCCCCCCCATACTAGCATTTACCTGAACTATAGTATTATAATTGTCTGATCACTTTTCAATATAGATTCCCCTCCCCTATGATACCAGAATTCAAGATTCTTTCCCTTGTGTTTGTATCTGCAGCACCTAGTAACCTTTCATGTACAGGATGGAACTCAGAAAATATTTCCTGCATGGACTTAAATTTAACTTATGTGACACAAAATCTTGGGACAGTAGCTCAAATTACTGGCCAGTTACGAATAGAATAAAATGGTTAAGCGAAGTCATGTTTTGTACATGTTTAAATTGGAGTTGGTAGACTGAATTTCATATGAGAAATCTCTCAGTAACGTTATCAAAATGAATCAAACACTT
Source organism: Eumetopias jubatus (assembly GCF_037043125.1). Lineage (NCBI taxonomy): Eukaryota > Metazoa > Chordata > Mammalia > Carnivora > Otariidae > Eumetopias > Eumetopias jubatus. The sequence goes on along the minus strand of NW_028274812.1, from coordinate 4,427,459 downwards.
TTATAAGCAAATGCAAATTGAGAAAACCACGTAATAAATATTTTGTGAGAAAAATGTAAAGTCTACCTTGGCATCAGGAAACTGAATCTATCTGGTATAAAATGTTTATCTAGTCACAAAACTACAGGAAAAATATATAATGTTTTAGATATAATTGATGCATATGTTTTGACACTTTATCAATTTAAACCCAAAATTGCTTTTTGGGGGATAATACTCACCAATCTACCCCAGTAAGTGCAGGTAAATCTAGTGTCACTGATTTTAGGAAGAATAAAGAATAAGATAAATCATACTAACTGGAATTATATCTTAGCCTTGTGTAAAATAAAATCGTTCACCAGTAAAAATTAATAAATTAGTTCTTACAAATGGGTTGCATATTTCTTTGCAACATACAAGATGACAGAATAATTCAAGAATAGACAAAAACTGTTCTCATACTAGTTTTATTCTACTGGGAATAAGAGATATTTTTAGAGTTAGACACAGTGAACAAATCATTTTATTGTTTAAAATCCAACTATTTGAAATTAAAGACATATTTTGATTTCAATTAAACAAATGTTTTCTGCTCCTAACATGGTTTGACATGCCATACATCATAAACTCCAAGAGAGATGAGTCTCTGCTTCCAGAGAGGTGACTGAAAGGAAAACAAAGCAAAGAATGATCCACAGATCAGGCTTCGATGTGCATTCACTGATTCCATCCCTGCCACCCAGGAAGCAAACATTTAATCTGGCACTGTTTTTAATCACTATCTTAAAGATAAAGAAACTGAACCTCAGAGAGCAAGCAGCCTGCCCAAGCTCGCCTGCCTAGGAAACCCTACAGCCAGGATTTGGACCCACGAAATTTGATTCCATAGTCCGTGCGCACATTCTTGTACAGGACAGCTGATGAAATGCTCACCATTTACATAAAATGGGAAACAGACTGTGACACAAATGATTAAATCAAAGCCCCTAAGCATTCTCACACAATTTTTATAATTATTTTCCTCCTCATCTAGACTCTCCTCTCTTCCTTTTGTCACTAAGCTTTTTTATTTGGAGATTACTTTAAGATCACATACAGTTCTAAGAAATAATACAGAGACCTTGTGTATACCGTCCTTAGTCTTCTCCAGGGGTGGCACCCTGCAAACCCCTAGCACAATCTCACAACCAGGATACTGACAGTTAAGAGACATTTCCTTGGCCATCCTTGGCCAGCAGGGTCACTCAGGACCATCCCTTTCTTGGTCCTTTGGCCGAGAGAAGCTGACTGCTTTTTCTGTGTGTGCACTTATTGTTGTTTCCAGGTTCCTGGCTCCATGTCTGGGGGATATGATGAGGGGAAAAAAAAAACTCAGAACCTACTACCACATCATTTCTTGGTCCTGAGGTCCCTGACCCCTTTTCTGACTCTCCAACTTTCAGGGTCTCCTTATGTTTGCTTTATACATAAGGCCATAGTATTTATTTGGAATTAGCAGAGAAACAGGGTAACATAAGTCTACTTCATGGCTTCTAACAAATTTCTCTCTTCAAGACCAATGTCACTAATTCTTTCCTAAGTTCTTACCACCAAAGGCAGGTTAGTTTTTCTAGCTTGCTATAAAACAAAGAATAACAAAGCACCACAGGAGGGGTGGCTCAGACAACAGACATGCATTTCCTCCCAGTCCTGGAGGTCAGAAGCCCACCATCACAGAACTGGTAGGCCTGATTCTTTCTGAGATCTCTGAGGGAGAATCTGTTCTTGCCTCCCCTCCAGCTTCTTGTGGCTCCTTGTCTTATGACAGCATATTCCAACTTTCACATGGCAGTCTCCCTGTGCACGTACCTATATCCAAATTTCCCCTTTTTATATCAATCATATTGGATTATGTTCCAACTTAAAGATTTCATTTTAACAAAATCATCTCTTTAAATACCCTGTCTCAAAATAAGCCACATTCTGACATCCTAGGGGTCAGAACTTCAACATATGAATTCCAGGGAGACACAGTTTAGCCCACAACAGGGGTTAGATACTAAAAAGCCCTATGGATTTTTATTGACTTTAAGAATTGGCCTTAAGTTCCCCACTAGATACACTAAAAGAGTTAAGTTTACTATATAATTCCATGTAGATACTTGACTATTTCATTTTTTATCTCTTTCTTTTTATTTCTTTTAATTATCTTTTCCTAAGTGAGTAGAGATTTTTGCAATTCCTCCCATGCTGAGTAATTTTGGTTTGTATCTTGGACATTTTATCTTACGGGATTCCAGTCTCGTTTATATTCTATGGAGAATGTCAACATTTTTGTGGGCTACAGCTGAAATGTCAACTCTGTTTTCAAAGCCGTTGCAATGATATCTGTTCTGTGCTGTCCAGTGGTCAGTCTGAGGCCTGGCCAGAAGTCCACCCTCCAGCTTTATGCTGGGCATCTGAGGTATGTTCATTAAGCTAAGATGCACCCGGAGAGGAGCAAGCACTGGAGTTCATAAACTTACTCACAGGACCGTTCTCCCAAGCTGCTCCTTCTCTATCATTTATATCTTCAGTGCTTTACCTTTCCCGTAGCTCCCTTTTCCATTCTGCTGGAAACTCTCCACTTCCATGATTATGCTGTCTCTGGACCAAGCAGTGAGACAGCGTGTGGGGAGGGATGTAAGCCACAGGATCTGATGCTGCCCTCCCAGAACCACAGCTCCACCCAACCAAGGAAGGTTCCCTTCCTGGGAATTTTGATTCCTGCAGCTTTATTCCTGCAGTTTTGCCCTACCGTTGGGACATGCCCAGAATCTAAGGCAGGAACAAAGAGAGAAAATGGAAAGAAGAAAATCCTAGAAGATTCCCCCCATTCTTTCTGAGCTTTAGAAATTTCCTTTTCCATCCCATGAGCAAGAACTAGAAAGTCTTTCCTGGATCTGTCCTACCTGCACTGCATGGTCACATCTGGGTTGAGCTTCTGTTTTGTTCATGCTGGGGGATACTACATAGAAAATAAGAGTCCCCTCATCACTGTTGGGTTGTACTTGAGTTCTGGTGATCCCTCATCCACCTGACCACATGCATTACTCAGAATTCTCAATAGCACCTACATTCTACCAGGCTTTATAGTTGAGTTCGGTGAGAGTTAAACGATTATTGTTGTTATTATTTGCCATTATTAAAGAGGTTTTTAAAAATGATTCTATTTGCTATTTATATATTTTCTCTTTTGTGGATTATGTACCCTTGCTTTCACAGTTTTTCCTATTTGGATATCCGTTTTCCCCTTATTTATTTTGAGTTCTTTCTGTTTCGTATTAGAAAAAACAATACTTTGTCCCTTATATTAAACCAGGATTGTCCCTGCACTTTTCAAAGACCAGGACCTCCTAAATTTTTGCTTTGACTCCTGTTCATTGTTGCTCTATTCATGAATTTTCATCTGTTAAAATAAAAAAAAAAAATGAACAGAGGCAAGCCTTGAAAATTCCCTGAACTGATGAAACCAGTTTAGTCATACAAACAAAGCTGAATTTAGTTCATTTTGCAAGACCAGTTTGACCCAAAACATTTATCACTCTGCCTCTGGAAATCAAGCAAAACTCGAACTGTTTTCCAAGGTTGACATGAGGTAACCACTGACCAATTCCCTATCATTTAAGAAAATTCTGATATAACCAATCCCTGTGAAAAATAAACAGTCAGTGCTTTGTCACTATATAAGCTGCTTTATAACTATAGACCCCTGAGCCTCATTCTATGCTTCAGTTTGAGTGCTCCCAGCTTGCAAACTGTCTTTTTGGTGTGTGCACAATAAACTTTGACTGATTACTACTGTGATGATTCATTGGCTTTACTTCTGTTTTTTATGAACTTTCAACATATCCATAGTTCTCATTCTTTCTCTTTTATCACCATTTGTTTTCACTTTCTCACATCATGTCCCTTGGCATGAAGACACGCTGTGTTTTACTACCGTGAGAAAACTGCTCTTATGTTCCCTTCTGTCTGAGGAAATCTCCCCATTCCTCTGGCCCTTTGCAGAAAGAAAGCCTAAAAGAGTTTGTACTTATCTGTTTAACACTTCCCATTTGCTCCTGTCTCACCTGAATCTTCCTTCCACTGACACTGCTCTTGCCAAGATTAAAAAACACCTCCATGTTGTAAAATCCAATGGTTTCTTTCCATCTCCCTCAACCTCTCCCAACACCCTTCCTTTGGATTCCTGGACATTTCCTTCAGTTGCTGCTCCTGCTAAGATGTCTTTCTTGGACTCTTTTCTTCCTGACCCCAAGTGTTGGACTATCTCCTAACATCCTGGCCATGCTTCTCTTCTCTTTTTATATTCATGGTTACAATTCTCCAGCAAATTAGGAATAGAAACAGACTTCCTCACCCTGGTAGAAGCTATCTACAAAAATCCTATGGGTCACGTTATTTGTAATGGTGAGAGACTGAACACTTTACCACTAAAATCTGACATAGGCATGGTTGTCCACATATAACTCTTATTCAACAAATTATTGGAAGAGCCGGGCTGTATAGTAAGGCAAAATGAAGAAGCAAAAGGCATGTGGATTGGAAAGAAAGACATAAAATTGTCTTCTTGGCAGACAACATAATTGTTATGTTAAATATTCACAGAGAACCACGAAGAAAGTACTAGAACTATGATGTTAGTTTAAGGATCACACAGATTGTAAGGTAAATTTTCAAATGGGACACTAGCAATGAGCAATTTAAAATCAAAATTTTAAACATTGCCATTTAAAATAGACCAAACATCATGAAATCATTTTGTATAAATCTTTTAAAATGTGTGCAAGATCTGTATAATGAAACCACAAAATACTGATAAAAAGTCAAGAACAATCAAATAAATGGAGAGAAACATCACACTGATTGATTGAAAGACTCAATATCGTAACCATCAATCTTCAAAAACTTACAGATTTAATTCAATTTGAGATAAATATTAGAGGAAATCTTTGTATAAATTGCCAGGATGATTCTAAAATTTATACAGAAATAAAAAGAAACTAGAATAGTCAATTTTGAAAAAGAACAAAGTTGGAGAACTTATGGCATCTAATCTAAGTATTTCTTGTAAAACCAAAATAATCAAGACACAGTATATTTGGAGACAGTATTCACATATAGGATCAGTGAGACAGCATTGAAAGTCCAGGAATAGAACCATATAGAGCATCACTTGATTTGAGATACAGGTGAGGCAACGACAATTTGCTGGAGAAAGGATAGTCTTTTCTAAAAATGATGCTAGAAGAATTAGATATCTACAGGAAAAATTAAAAAAAAAACTTTGGTCCATATCTTGTATGCTATAAAAATTTAACTCAAAATGGATCATAAATAGAAATGTCAAACTTTTCTAGAAGAAAGTATAGAAGAAAGGCTTTGTGACTTTTAGTGAGGCCAAGATTTCATAGACCTGACACCAAAAAAATGACCCATTAAAAACAATATTGATTAATTGAATCTCATCAAAATTAAAAACTTATGTCTTTGAAAATCACTCTTAGAGAATAAAAGATTGCCTACAGTCTGGCAGAAAATATTTACCAATCACATATTTGATAAAGGGCTTGTTTCCTAAATATATAAAGAACTCTCAAAATGTAATAATAGGCAAGCAATTCATTTTCTTAAATGCCCAAAATATTTGAACAGACACTTCAAAAAGATGGCAAATGGATATCAAATAATATATTAAAAAGTGCCCTATATCTCTTGTTACTATGGAAAAGAAAATTAAAACCACAATAAGAAACCACTATACATTTATTAGAACGGCAAATAAAAATTGATAAAACCGAGTACTGACAAGAGCAATTAAAATTCTTATACATTGTTGATGAAAATGCAAAATGGCACACTTAGTAAGAGAAGAAACAAAAAAAAAAAGTTGTAAGGTCAAGAAGGGTTTAGTGTTTCAAGAAGGATAAATGAATCAACCAGTTCAAATGTTTCTGAGATATCATGTGAGACAGTGTTAAGTGAAAATTGGATTTTGCAAAATAAATGTATTAGTCAAGATTTTCCAGAGAAACAGAACCAATAGTCTCTCTCTTTCCATCTCTCTCACTCAAAATTGGTTTACTCAGTATGGAGGCTGAGAAGTCCTATAATCTGCCATCTGCAAACTAGAGACCCAAAAAAGCTGATGGTGTAACTCCAGTCTGAGTCAAAAGGCCTGAGAACCAGGGGAGCTGAACCATTCCAAGAGCAGAATCCACATGTCCCAGCCTCACAGGCAGGCAGGAAGGGAGAATGGCAGGAAAGGAAGATTGGCTTAGTTAACAATGGAGCTGTAAACACAACTCCAGGTAATGATTTCATTTTTATGAGACAGCATATAGACCTATGTCTATGTTAATGTGTAGAGGCATATGTGAAACAAAATGTAGCAAAAAATACCAAATGATTTTCTTCTGTCACAGGTGTATATAACAACACGCTTAGAAAGAGTATCATTTCTTGAAGTTCATCATCTTTGAGTCTGTACAGCAAGGAAAATGAATGTATCCCTGAGAAATCCACATGTATTTGAAAAATTATCTCATTTATGGTCTCTGTTGTTCATGGACAAATGGGATAACAATCCAATCTTTTTCCTTCTTTTTTTTCTTCCAGGATAACAGACATGTTTTCAGGCTTTTTTTTTTTTTATTTTACTCTTATGTAAAACCAAAAAATAAGCAAACAAAAAATAAAGTACCTAAGATAAATTACAAAAGCAAGAGAGATTTGCAGGCTTTGAAGTGGACACATATTTCCTTATTTTAAAACTAAACTTGAACGTAAAAATCTTAGTGAAATAAGTTCAATGCAATATTTAAAATTCCCAATATCTAGTGGCGCCTGGGTGGCTCAGTCAATTAAGCAAGTGCCTTCAGCTCAGGTCATGATCCCAGGGTCTTGGGATAGAGCCCCGCATCGGGCTCCCTGCTCAGCAGGAAGCCTGCATCTCCCTCCCCCTCTGCTGCTCCCCCTGCTTGTGCTCTCTCTCTCTTTCTCTCTGTCAAATAAATAAATAAAATATTTAAAAATAAATAAAATTCCCAATATCTAAAACCCACAAAATATGAGCATATTTTCATTCCTTTCCTATAATTAATTAATTAATTAATTAGCTATTTTTGACCATTCACACAAGGCACTTATCAACTTTCCTTTCCCAGGGATTCATGTATCCATGGCTCCAGCTCAACAAATTTGTCCTTTCTCCATGCCTGTTTAATATGTTTCGCTTGGCACAGAACACAGCCCCCATTCTTATCAACGAGCAGGGTGCCCGGTGTGCAAATAATTTCTCAGGAAGAATATACTTTACAATAGTATGCACTGTCCTGCTTACCCAACCGATACTAGATTCTGTTAAAAATCTTAGACAACCTGAATCTTTAATAGCATAGCAACTACCCAATGAATTTCCTTTTTCTTCAGTAGAATAGAAAAGAAAAGACCAAACGATGCATACAGAGAGAAGTGAATTTTCATCACCAATTCCCTCTCACGATATTATTTGTTATCTTTTTGTTGTTCATCTGCAAGTCAGACTAGAAGCTAGAAACTAAAGACACAATTGTTTATCTGAATCTTTTCTTCAGTGAGCATGGGAAAGAAAAAGTGAAAGGAGAGAGCCAGCGAACATGTAATATCCATTTACTCTGCCATGATCCTCTCCATCCACTTCTTCCATGTATGCCATTTCAGTGGGTACCTGCAACACTAAGGTGGTATTCGCGTGCTGTTTTTGTAGACAGCAGAAGGGAGGCTCGAGAGCTTCTGCTTCTCCTAGTGAATATTATCATCATCAAGACCTTTCTTACACCCCAAATTCTTATTTTGTGATTCCTCTAAAAAGAAGCAATTAGAGGATTAAACACATTCAAAATTTTTATTCTGTAATTTCCCTTAAAAAAGGCAAATTGAGAATTTATCATGTCATCTACTATAGGCAATCAAATTAACATTTAATATTACCTCAAGATTTTGCATTAAATGCTAAAATCTGCATGATTTCCCCCACCCATGCCCCAAAGCATGTGTTTTTATACTTGAAAGTGAATGCTTCTCTGGTGATTTCCAGATACAGAACTTTCAAAGGAAAAGTACTACACATTTATCATACTAAATGTTGACTTTAGAAAAGATGTATATGGACAAATGCAGAGTTATACCAAAAAAATTACTTTCTTTGTTCCATTGAGTCTATCCTGGTAAATGACCAGATTACTTAAAGTAAAGATTTGTATGTGATTACTGTGTTTTAATATAATGATATTTATTAGTCATTATTTATACTATTGAAAATTGGCACAAGATAAATGCCCAAGAATAATGGATTGGTTGAATATATTGTAGTATAGTTACAGATGCAATAACACACATTCGTTCAAAAATCTTACCTATGTGAAGATTATTAAATTAAATGAGAAATATTTAAAATATCTCTTGAAATCATGATCAAAATGGTATGTGAGAATTGAACCCTGTCCAAGTGTGCTGGTGTGAATGTGGGCACACATGCATGTAAAGAATGATTGCAGTTTCTCCATGCTTGGACAGTGGGAAATCATCAGATGTTTTCAGGCAGGATTAATCAAGATCAGGTGTGCATCTTAGCAAGAATAATCTGATATTGTGGCAAAGGATTTATTACAGGCAACATAGCTGGAGCAAGGAGGGAAATTAGGAAGTCATTGCGGTCCACCGGCTCGGAGGGGTGGAATCAGGATTTGCACTCAGAAAGGAGTACAACGAGAAACTGTTTCTGTCCCTGTCACTACAGACGGCAAGAGGTTCACTACCTAGGTACTTTGTGTGTGTGCAAGTGTGCACTACCTTGAGGGGCATGACTCTGCTGGTTGGATGGCTGTCTGAGATCTCACAGAGACAACTCCCAGACTCCGGCTCATGGGAACGAGGTATCTAAGGGTCTCCTCGAAGCAGGCCCTTTGTCTTATCCCCCGCTTTGTTCCTCCAGCTTCTGGTACAGCGCCAGGCCTCAGCAGATGAGCGGTCAGTGCTGCTGATGTATCACTGATGGGAGGAATGCAGGCAGAGTGCTGGGCTCCTGTCCCAAACAGGCAGGGGGTCTTTGGATCTTCCATAGTCAGCTTCCCCAGGCCTCTTTTGCACAGGTTCCATATACGTGTCACTAGGATAAGGTTCAATATTTGCAATAGGATACACTGAACCAAAGTATAAGACAGTTCACAGCATTTAAAATTGGGACAAATATGCTTTGGGACTAAAGGAAGCACGGGATTTCCCCAAAGAACCTATTAGTTGCCAAGAATCCAATACTGGTCAGGAACTGTAGCTAAATTTCCACTAGTGCCTTCCTGTGAACACTTCACAAAGACCAGTCGCCTCCCAAGTAAGGAGGAGATAATCAATATCAGTCTCTCTCCCTGACTAGCATTGGGTCTATGAAAGTTCACAGCGGTTGAGTTTGACAGAACATTTCACCTTGTCTGACTTAAAAGTTATTGAGTTTGATTTGTACCCTGAGACACACTATTATAAATGCTTTGGTTGCTACGGCACTTGCTAAAAATAGAGATGAAATCAGACGCTGGAATCAAGAAGCTAACAGTGCAAGCACAGACCAGGTGAGTCCACTCGACTTCACAGTGACAACACAGCACAGAGATCTAGGAGAAGAGAGGGGAAGACGGACAGTGTGGGAGACTGTGCTTCTGTGAGACTGGAAACGACCTGATGTTGAATAAAACCCAGGGATAAGATGCCCCTATTTGAATAAATGGCCATATTTCTGACCTAAAGAAAAATTTGTATAATGATCCTTTCTATTAACTTTAAGAAACAGATATAAAGAAAACCACATCATTTTTTCAGCTTAAAAGAGCATTTTTTACAAAGCTTTAAAATGTTCATTTATATTGTCTCCATAAAATAAAATAACATGGCTTCTTATTATTTATTTAATCAATAATCTATTTTTGTACACTGGGTTATTTTCAATATTTTGTTATTTTAAAATGTGAAATCAAACATGCTTATAGATAATTATTGGAGTACATCGATGATTATTTCCGGAGTATAAACACCTAGAAATTAAATGATGTAATATAAACATTTTTTTTTAAAGATTTTATTTATTTATTTGAGAGAGCAAGAATGAGAGAGAGAGAGCACATGAGAGGGGGGAGGGTCAGAGGGAGAAGCAGACTCCCTGCTGAGCAGGGAGCTCGATGTGGGACTCGATCCTGGGACTCCAGGATCATGACCTGAGCCGAAGGCAGTCGCTTAACCAACTGAGCCACCCAGGCGCCCAGTAATATAAACATTTTTAAGAATAAATATTTGCTCTAGAGTGTCCATGTAATACAAAGGGCAGAGCAGAGTCTCTGAAGTAGACAGACGTGGCTCAAAATTCTAATTTTTTTAAAGATTTTATTTTATTTATTTGACAGAGAGACACAGCGAGAGAGGGAACACAAGCAGGGGGAGTGGGGGAGGGAGAAGCAGGCTCCCCGCGGAGCGGGGAGCCCGATGCGGGGCTCGATCCCAGGACCCCGGGACCATGACCTGAGCTGAAGGCAGACGCTTAACGACTGAGCCACCCAGGCGCCCTCAAAATTCTAGTTATGCTACTTACCTGCTGTGTGAAAGTAGGCAGGTTACATTTTTTTTTTCTGGTATGGGCATTGGACATGAAAATAGTTTTGCCTTATAGGATTGCCAGACAAAATAAATAACATATCTTTCTTGTTTAAAAGTCATGCATGGAATAAGCACTTGTCAATAAATATAATATTGTCTTCATTATTGACTAAAATGATGTCCTTTATGAAATGTGCTGTGATCCCCAAATTTGACCTGAAGTCCCACATTTTTTATGTAATATGAGGTTTATTTGAGAGTTTAAAATGCTTCATACAGAATGCATCTGAGGATAAACTGATTTAGCTGATTCATTTTAGTATGTGTCCTGTTTTCTAAATTAGCTTAAGTCTTAGCTTGTAGCTGAGAAGGTAAAACTGCCATAGCCGTAATGATAATACAGTCGCTTCAAGAATATTTGAAGAGAATAAGGAACAGTTATATGGAATTCTGTAAATACTGAGTTCTTGATTCCAAACCTTCCAGAAACTATATAAATAAACTTCCAACATTCAGCATTTCGCTGTGCAGAGAGGAGAGGACATAATCATGGCATCACGACCTCACAGGTGCTTTCAAAGCTCTGACCTGGGAGTGTTAACAGGAGTAACACATAATTGTGGTTGTTTCCAAGTATCACCCAAGATTCTTTGAATCTGCTCTGCGATACCATGGCCAGGGGTTTAGAGGTGTAGATCCAAGAATCCCTGTGATAATCATGTATCCACCTCATTCAAGGATATATGGGAAGAGGCATGGGACAAGTTTATTCTTTCAAATTTGATAGAACCTTCTGTACAAATGATAAAAGGAAAAATCAAGTTCGTCTTCCTTTCTGTATGTGAGTAAGTCAAGGCTTCATTTTACCTCTATTTCCAATAGTAATATTACTGGTAGGGATCTATTTATTAAAGGATTCTGTTTATTAAGCACCACCCTTGTGCTAGACAATTTAAATACATTATTTTACTATTAGTGATTGATACCAATTAGACAGTGATGAAAACATTTAGTGTTATGATCCTGTGCCAAACAATTTGCATTTGAGATTGAGGTTGAGAATTAAGTGAGGGAAAGAATAGAGCATCAGTTACTATTTTGATGTTCTCTGTTACCCAGGAAAAATCATATGGGACTTCCCAGCTCAAACTAACAAGCTCGATCTATGAGACACAAGGCTCAGGAGGCCAGTAGCCACACCCCTGAGAATGTTCAATGGAAATATCTGTCTGTCAGGGATCAGCCAACAGACCTCTACCCCATTTCTGATGAAGTCACCAATGCTATTAGAATTTCATCAGAAACTCCAGGGTCTAAAGTACCTCTACTGAGATTCTGAGATTTTCAAATAAGGAATTGAAATTCTTATACAAGCCTCCACAACTAGAGCCTTGAATAAATTACTCAACATTCCAAATTATTGATATTCAGAAAACAAATGTGCATGTGTGTATAACATGCCTTTGCCTCTTCAAATCCAATTGTCTTCCACGCCCCTAGACATCTACCCAATGGAAACTAGTCTGGGGTGAAGTCACCAGTGGCTTTCCTGTGGACAAGTCCAATGGACGCTTTTCAGTACTTATCTGCCTTGTCGGTTGCCTTCACCACACCTGCCTGCTACTTCTTTTTTGAAATACTCTCATCTCTTGACACTTAGGAGACCACAAATCCCAAGAGTTCCTTACTCTTCTCTGGCAGCTCTTTTCCAGTCTTCAGTGATACACTTTCGAATAAACATTATCTGAGCCAAGCAATCAAAAACAACCATCTCTGCAAAATCTCTCCCTGGAAATATCACAGCTAACAATTAAACTCTAAACATCTTCCTTTATTCACCACCACATACCACCATGAATCATTCAGAAGCCAACTTCTTCATATGCAGGCAGTAAATGGACATAATTGATTCAACGTTATTCTGAGGTGCCCATTAGGAGGGCTCCCTTGTGTGTCCCCGTCCCCCCTTATCCCCTCATCTAACACCTAGATTTTGAGAACCCACAACCTTAACAGAGTATCGCCCTGTGTGGATTTGCAACAGGTTTATATCCTATTGCTGCTTTGTCATTGGTGTCACCGTTAGAGCAAACTGTGTTGTTTACACGTCTGGGGGTGGGCTTAAAGGCTGGCATAAGTGAACAGACTTTTTTTTTCTCTCTGAAGGAGAAATCTAGACATGTGTGCTAAATATGACATTCTTCAGAACCCAACAGAAAGCTCCTAGGAAGTTAAATTCTTTAAAGGAAACTGATTCTTGGCACCCTCTGAGCTCAGAGCACAAAATCTTCCCTCAGGTTCGCATCTCCCTTGAAGTACCGCCCTCCCCCCGCTCCCCCGCAAAAGCAGCCATGCACTTCTTTTTCAAGACCCACCAAGAACTCAGAGGGTGATCCCCCTCAGGATTCCACCCCATCCAACCTTCTTAGAGTGCATTTTCCCAGACACCAGGGATTCTATGTTGCTCCTAGTTTTCCAATCCTCATACAGTTCTCCCAGGGAGCAGGCTTGGTTTCTCTGAGTCTCACAGCTCCCTCTGGGTAGGGATGTCTCTTCATGCTGGGTCTCCACGCAGTATTTCACCAACTTGAGTTGCACAGATGCTTATTTTTTCCTCAAAACCTTTTCACGTTTTAACTTTCCAACCTGTTTGCTACCACAAATATGAATTCCCAGAGACTGCAGTTTGAGTTTATAGTGTGGGAAAATGTAACTCACCAACAGTTGCACAGAACAGCATTCCCCTTCCCTCCACTTCTGTGTGGTGCCCCCGCGGACCGGCTGGGACTGACGAAGAAGTCACACACCTCCCAGAGGGTGTTGCCTTAGTCTTATGAGGGAAGTTCAATGTGACCTGTCTAGTGAGTTCCCTAAAAATGTTAGTCAAGGTCCCTAAGATTCTTCGGGTTCTATCTCCAATAGAGACGGTAATACTGATAGCACTAATTCTGTCAGCTGTAAGTGAAACTGTCCTTTTATGATGGTTTGATGTCTGTTTGGCCCACTTATTTGCGAGAACCCTGAAGACACAGGTTGTGTCAATTTGCCCTGTTGTATCCTCAGTTCATGACAGCGCTTGGCGCATAGTAGGCCCTCAACATTTAATAAGTTAATGGTGACCTCTGGAGGCCTCTAGATGATGCAAGTATTAACTTGAGCCGTAGGCTTTGATGTCCATCTATAATAACGGATTATTCCAAGGAGTTTATTTACAGCTGCAAATAACAGTTATTCCAGGCTTTAAAAAACAAAAATCACTATGTAAATCAGCTTTCTCTCATGGGCCATCCATGCCCATCATGAAGCAAGGGACTGAGGGCCAGATATCAGAGTATACATCAGACATCCGGGAAATGCAGAGTTCCACTAGAAGTACCAGAAGTATGGAAGAGAGTCATCCAGAAATGGCCATAGTTAAATGATCATTGTGTCACAGAACATATGAGACGATACTTACTAATAATAGTGAGTGTTTTATGATCATCCTTGAGCCATGAGTAAGCGATGATTAGCGTGACAGTGCTGGAGGCCTCACTCTGCATTAAGTGGCACTGAAGGATTGTTTAAACTTCCCTATCACAGGCAGCTCTTTGCCGAAAGCCAAACTCGTAAAAATAAACTCTAACTTTGGAAAGGAGAGAAATCACCAGCCCGTCCAACTAGACTCCAAATAAAGCAGGCTAAAGATTATCCTGCATGAGAGAGTTATGGACAGACCTGGCAATATACCAGACACTTACCACTTTTCTTATTTTGGTAATGGCACACTATTGCTAAACAATGCCACTGAGGTAAAGATGATAAGTGCATCCTGGTGGGATGCATGTATCATACTTCACTCCACACACACATAACCCTGGAGCATTTAGGAATCTATAGTTGAGATATTGTAAAAACCGTTGTTCAAATGCAAATCATGAGCAATATTAACAGTGGATGAGGGATTGTTATTTTTGTATACCAGGGGTTCTTTGACCATATCCCAGGAAGCCTAAAAATCTCAAATAGATAAATACTCCATGTGGGTAAAACAAAGGGGAGGTTGAAAATACGATGTAACCTCTTTGAACTTTACCCAGAAATTTCCCCAAGAGTCCAGTTAATTATAAAGTCATGCCAATGACAATGTTCAGCATATTTGCCTGACCTTTTTAATGGTGTGTTTATTAATTTTAAATGAGAGTTCTGGAGCACTCTGCTCTGAAGTTTAAAGCAACATCTGCATCAGTTTTAAGCATCAGGCCGTGTAGGTGTCGAAGCAGTGAAGTAGGGCTCAGTTCTTGGGTATCTCTTGTTACTGGCAGTTACATGAAGCCTTTAGGGGAACAAAGGCTATTCTCTATTGTACTGTGTCAACAACAAGATAAATAGAGAAGCAGGGGCATTAATACAAGATACAAAGTGGCTGCCAGACCAAGTCACCAATAACAAAGCCCCAAGACTTGGGAAGTCCTGTGGCCCCGAAGACTTCATTTCCATGAGGTATTCTTACTGGACCTGTCAGGGACACAAAATGAACCCCCATAGCCACCTCAGCAGGGCCCTGTTGAAGCAGGGTATCTGATCCCAAGAAGCAAAACCAGAAGAGTCACCAAATCGCAATCTCAGACAATATGACCAAATACGGAGTCCATCCTCTCAAATTTCAATGTGCATATATATCCCCAGGATTCTTGTACTGCAGAGCCTGCTGTAGCAGGTCTGGAGTGAGCCCAAAGGCCTGGATTTCTGCATTTCTAACAATCTCTCAGGTAATAGTGATGATGCTAACCCATGGCCCACAGTTTTGAGTAGCAAGGTGGTGGAGGGCTAGGAAGCTGTCCCAGAACTCATTCTGGTTAGCAGCCCTATGAAGTCAATTGCTCTTTGAAAGAAAAGCCTTTGGTCGGATCATTAAATCTAAAGGCAGAGCTGTAAACTAGGTTAGTTCTTTCCAACAACTTATTTAATGAGAGCCCAACAGCAACACTGAAGCACTTCCACCACGCTCCTAAAAATCCTGATTTTCTTGGCTACCCCATTAGCATCTTTGAATTCAAAGGCAAAGATATATAAGCCGTTCTAGTATTATAATATCCAATTTGAATTAAATTCAACTTCACGTGGAAACACCAGCAGGTGGTAAAAGGGCCAGGCATTCAAGAAAGAGTTCTGAGACAACCCTCTGGAAATGCAGGAACCATTATGTTGCCAAATCAGTTATATGTGCCGTCATTTAGAGGAACAACTGTCCTGTCTGTGGCTTTCGAAAGAGTGAGGGAGGTATCACCTCAATCTGAAGCTTAGATGTGAAAAGGAATGTATATATAATGATTAACAGCAGTCAAAAGTCACTCATTAAAAGGATAGAGTTTTCTCTGTAAAGGTGGTATGCTTGATTTGAGGTGAATTAAACCAAGAGAGTCCATATCCCTGAGAAGTTTATAATCTAAGATCAAAAAGGCTAGACCTACTGCCTTCGCTGTCCAAAGAAATAAAGAGGTTAAATTCTCTGTCACAGAGAACATCTATGACACAGCTTAGGGGAATTTACAAGAAAGCAAAGCAAGATTGAATTGCTGTATGAAGAGATCAGTGAGTACGATTGTATTCCTCTCTCCTCTCACTCAGAAAATCATTGTTCCCTTTCATCTTCATCACTGATTCTGGCCAGCAAAAATGGAATACCTTGAAGGCAAAGGCTTTTTATCCACTAAGAAAAACCAATGTGCTTTTGGAACCCTGGGTGGTCCTATGAAACACATCTGGATTTCATCACATTCAATCGCTTTAAAGATTAACATGGGTGAAAACATCAGGACCTGTACAACTACCGGACCATGACTCAAATGGTAATAAATGCTGCAATGTGCACCTGCGGCTCTGCTCCAAATGGCAAAGTGGAGAGGAGCTAGTAGTACGCATTGGCCCCTTCAGCTATAATACTTCAATACGTGGCTTAAAAACCAAAGCTAGTTAGGTGAATAGGCTAAGACAGGAGGGGCATAATAAAAGCAATTATTCAAACACCACTAATTAGGGCGCCTGGGTGGCTCAGTTGGCTAAGCAAATGCCTTCGGCTCAGGTCATGATCCTGCAGTCCCGGGATCGAGTCCCACATCGGGCTCCCTGCTCAGCAGGGAGTCTGCTTCTCCCTCTGACCCTCTTCCCTCTCGTGCTCTCTATCTCTCCTTCTCTCTCTCTCAAATAAATAAATAAAATCTTTAAAAAATAAAAAATAAAAAAATAAACACCACTAATTAAACCATTTATGGAGGCCAAAATTATTTCCAACCTCCAGTTACTTTAACCAATATTTAATATAAAATAAATTTATAGTACGAGAGAAAACACATTTTATTTAGCTTAATATGCAGGTTTTACCCTATATGTACCTCTTTGAAACAATTTTTACAGAGAGAAACTTATGGCCATCATGTTTCTTTACAAACTGGTGTTGGTTCCCCTGGAAACTGGAAATAATTCATTAGAAATGTAAAAATCTCTTAAAGAAAATAAACTGAATGGATCTCATCTGTGCAAGGCTGTTTCTCTTATCTCTCCACGCCCAGACTTGTAGAAGCATTATTACCCAATTATGTCTCCTAGATTTCTCCCCTGACTCTCATAAGAGATTCCTAGCTTAAATGCAAACATTTTAAGTCAGTATGTCTCTATATATTTATTTCATATATTAAAAGGATTTAGGCTTAGAGTACAAATAATATTTATATAACAGTTTATATCCAAGTGTCTAATAATCTTAACATGTCAAATGAACATGATATGGAACTCCACCAGGATGAAAAGCTGGTCCTCTTCTCTCCTTAAACTCATGATGGTTATCATCATTTTTACTGAACCAGGATGGACATAATACTATGCTTAATGGATATAATGCTATGGACATAACACTGTGTCCGTAACACTATGGACATAATACACTGGTGTAACTTGACTTTCATCTCTCCTTTAAGAAAATGGCATTAGAATATAAATGGATAGGATTGCTCTGTGTTTTCCCCCAGTTTCTTCCAGACTCTGTGATCTGTGACTGTCAACTTAATTCCTGGGTGCCCATCTCTTCTGTCTGACTAGTGACTTTGATCTCTATGTGCTTTTGGTTTAGGGATCATTGCTTGTACTATTTAATTGGCTCTTGTGTTCCTGCCTTGCTTTTGGCTCACCGCTTGTCTTGACTTTGACTTCCATCACTTACAGAGCTCAAGGACTCCTAACCTTCTACACCCTGAGTTGTCCATCAGCTTCCTCAGTTCTGTCCAATCTGTTTCCAGCCTTGGCCATATCTTCATGTCAAGCATCTTGTCCTCCTTGTCACAATCTAGCCATGGTGCTGACAAATGAAGGGCCTTAGCATGCATTTCTCAGCAAGGAAATCACATGACAAAGAGTTTGTAATTAAAAGCAATTGAACTGCAACGTGCAGGTTGTAGATTGGAGGCACACAGAGTGGAAGTCCAGTATATCTGCTTCTCAAATCTTAACCACAATTTCTACTAACTCAGGATGGTGAACGACGGCTTCCTTCACACACAGAAAACAACAGTGTTAAAGAGGTTTGTTTCAAGCTAGTTCAGAAATTGTGATCATATAAAGTCAAAACAATGGATTTCCAAATGTTAAATTAGCATCAGGCATTCATTATTGTAATTTGCTGGACAGCATTTAGATAAAGCCCGGTAGATCCATACAATTATCTCCAATGCAGAGTAGAGTAGGATTCAATCATTCTCTCTACCAAGAGAATATGTTACTGCCATGTCAAATTACTCGCTTCTGCAGAGGATGAACTTCTCCAGGAAGCTTGAAAAGTATTTCTAGGTCTATATGGCACTGAATTTGTATCATAAAAAGGGTAAGGGAATTTTTTTTTTACCTTCTTTTAGAAAAGTCTATTACAGTACTCAGTGCTGTGATTAGAGAGATGGTGACTTAAATCTCTTGAATATAAAAAGAGAGGAAGGCAGCCTTTGGCCATAATCACTGCCTAGCTGCTCTGGTGAAACAGGAAACTCAGAAAGATTCCTCTCATCTTAGCTCTTGGCTTAGGAAAGAAAATCTTTGATCTCAAGTCTGATCAGCATCAGACTTTTGGGTATATTGTGGACCTTTTCACCTCACTATATAAACCAGAGAGGAGGTTTCCAGAGATGCAGAAAGATAACAGGGAATATTAAAGGAACTTTATATTTCATATCCAGGAAGGAGTCTGGCTAATAATTTAATTCTTGTGTTTCTACCAATGTCTCACACACTTTCTCCTGCATATTACCCAGGCAAATGTACTGTATCTCCTGAGATCTGCTTATGAATAATGTGATCGCCTCTATTTAAAAATGATAGCTTTAATTTTGTTCATTTAATATTGAGTATTTTTTTATTTTATAAAAATTTTTGAAAACATGTCCTGGTTCCACCATTTATAGGTAAACATAGAAAATGTGAAGATCATTCAAAGCAGTATATAAGAGGAAAGGGTTAGGGGTAATGTAAGAGTTCTGCCAAGTTTCCTCTTCATTAGGAAGGAAGATCTATAAGAGGTTATTACACATATCATGAATGCCCATTCATCAATAGTCTTTTAGAAGATCTATCCTAAAAAGATTTTATCCACAGTAAAACAAAACAAAACAACAACAAAAAACAGCACTTTCAAGGCAACAATGCAGCTAATTATTAGGTGAACATAACCTTAACCTTACTTTAAAATGTATTTTTAATGAGTAGTCAAGATGTGCAAAAATGATTAGTGAGGATATGCAAATACCAAGTGTTGGTAGGGCAGGCATCCAGTCATATTTATCGTGAATGCCCCAGATGCCTAATCTAACAGCAGAAAGTCAATGAATGTTGGTTATATGTTGAATGGATGAGCTAAGTAGTTAGTAATCATTTATATTCCGATTGAAGCAGATAAATGATTTAACCTGTAACTGGAGA
This sequence comes from Eumetopias jubatus, assembly GCF_037043125.1. Lineage (NCBI taxonomy): Eukaryota > Metazoa > Chordata > Mammalia > Carnivora > Otariidae > Eumetopias > Eumetopias jubatus. The sequence goes on along the minus strand of NW_028274812.1, from coordinate 4,407,896 downwards.
GAAATCACTTAGTTACCTATCTTAGATTGCAGTAAGTTATCTAAGTGAAACTGAAGAGAATTCAAAAAAGCTTTTAGACTTTTAGTGCATTTGTCCTCAAAATCACATCTCCAGATGGGTTTCCTGCTATTTCACCTGGTGAGGAGACCACTATCCAAGAAGATAGTAGAATCTCCAGTTCTAACAGTGCCAGTCTTTATTTGTTTTATTGTGCTTTCTTTCCCAATACAAAATTAATACACTTATATCATATAAATGAGAACATACAGAAAAGCAACAGTAAGAAAATAAAAATCACTCACAACCTTACCAAGGACACTCTCTGCAATTTATTATGATAGGCTAAATCCTTTTCCTGTTTATTATCATTTGACTGTTTTTCAGAGAGATTAAATAGTAGACAGTTTTTGAAATGTGCCTCTTATATAGCAGATATACATGTTATGAAATATTATTCTATAATATTTAACTGTTCATAATATTCCATGGCTAAATGTGCTGTTATTTTTTTAATTCTTTTTGATAAACTTTAAAGTTATCTCAATCTCCTGATATGATAAATAAATTTTAAAATCTGAAAATATTTCTAAATATTTCTTTGGGCTATCTTAATATAAATAGAGTTGTTTGGTTGACAAATTTAATAAATATTACCAAATTGTTCTCCAGAAAATTTGCATCAACTTACCATCTTCCTGAAAGTTCATAACATTTCATTTTTCACCTCACTGTCATCAATAATGTGTATAATTCATTTTCATCATTCTCAATTTGACTAGTCACATACATTGTAGTGAACACCAACAATGTTTGCATATGTTCATCTGTCTTTCTGTATCTTCTACAGAGAAAAGATTATCTGGAAACTTAATCCATTGTTTCTATTGAAGTGGGGTTTTTTTCTTATTGATTTGTGAAGGTATTTTAAACATTAAAGATATTAATACTTTTTGTCATCTATACAGAAATCAGTTTTACACTTGGGAAATTTTTTAACCCCCAGTTTTTTAGGGTAGGTAGGTCACCAGTTTGGTAAAGCTTGTGCCCAACAGACATTAGGGCACTGTCCTGGCTATGAGACATTGTCAGCTTTGCACCAATAAAACTCATGTTTGCACCATAATTTGAGATGACTGAGGACCCATCACAAAATGCAAGGTGGCCTCTTGGGGCCATCCAAATAGGTGCTTAAGCCATAAGAATGATCAATAAATATCTTCTCCCATTCTGTATGTTATCTTTTGTTTTTGCCAACTGTTTCCTTTGCTGTGCAAAAGCTTTCTATCCTGATGAAGTACCAATAGTTCATTTTTGCTTTTGTTTCCCTTGCCTTTGAAGATGTGTCTAGCAAGAAATTGCTGCAGCTGAGGTCAAAGAGGTTGTTGCCCGTGTTCTTCTCTAGAATTTTGATGGATTCTTGTCTCACATTTAGATATTTCACCTATTTTGAGTTTATCTTCATGTATGGTATAAGAAAATGGTCCAGTTCTATTCTTCTACATGTGTCCATCCAATTTTCCCAACACCATTTGTTGAAGAGACTATCCTTTCCATTGGATATTCTTTCCTGCCTTGTTAAAGATTAGTTGACCATAGAGTTCAGGGTCCATTTCTGGGCACCTGCACCCCAATATTTATAGCAGCAATGTCCACAATAGCCAAACTATGGAAAGAGTCCAGATGTCCATTGACAGATAAACGGATAAAGAAGATGTAGTATATACGTACAATGAGATATTACTCAGCCATCAAGAAGGATGAAATCTTTCCATTTACATTGACATGGATGGAACTAGAGAGTATTATGCTGAGTTAAATAAATCAATCAGAGAAAGATAATTATTATATGGTTTCACTCATATGTGGAATTTAAGAAACAAAATAGAGGATCATAGGGGAAGGGAGGGAAAAATAAAATAAGATGAAATCAGTGAGGGAGACAAACCATAAGAGACTCAATCATAGGAAACAAAGTGAGGGTTGCTGGAGGTGAGGAGGGTGGGTGAATGGGGTAACTGGGTGATGGGCATTAAGGAGCACATGTGATGTGATGAACACTGGGTGTTATATGCAACTGATGAATTACTGAACGCTACATCTGAAACTAATGATACACTATATGTTAACTGATTGAACTGAAATAAAATAAGTTAAATTTTAAAAGAATGACCAATACATTCTTATATATGCATTTATTCATTCATTTAACAAAATGCACTGGACCACTGCTGTGTGCCAGGTACCACATTAAACAAGAGAGGTGTTTACAGTACTATCACTGCTCTTTTGAAACTGACCCTATGCCAGGCAAGTCTATATTATGCACTGCTAAATTGCACAGGTATCAGTAATCTAGCAAGTGAATATGAGTGAAATTAGGAAACACGTAGAATTTTATTAGTTGTTCACCATCTACTACTGTTAAGATATATGAATCCATATAAGGTGTCTTCCTTTGCTCTTTCCTATGGATGTACCATGATACTTTCCTTCTGAGTTTCTGCCAATTGCGTATTAAGGATGGGACAAGTTTCACAAAGTCACATAATAGAAGTTAAAGAAAAGCATTTATTAGAAAAAAAGAAGGCTTAAAAGGCCAAAGAATATTGAGAGAAGAAAAGGTAGCCTCCTGCTTCCCCCTCATGCACAGGGGAGAGAAGTTGAGGCTAAGTGCTCCACTCTTTGGAAGGGCACGGTGCCATGATACCCTGCCTCTCTCTGAGGGAAGCAAGATGAGGTATCCCATCAGTGGCCTGGCCCTCAGCAGTCTGGATGAGGATACCAACTATTTATAGGAGTTATCTAGGAAAACCAGTCACTCAGCACCTGGTAAACAGAGCCTGTGGAAAGGTGAAGCCCCAGGGCTGGGGAAGAAAACCTGTATTCCATGGGAGGCTGGAAAGAAAGTCCCTGTTCCACAAGAGGCTCAGCTGACACCAGGACCTAACGCTATGGGAGGAGGACTTCTCAGTCTTAGTTAGTTCATTGTCCAAGAAATTCAGAGTGAGCTTACGTTTTGTTGTTGTTTTTATTTTTGGACCTTTGTGCTCATGGTACCACATATGATGATACATGGGCGTATTCAAGAATTTTAATGATGGTCAGTGTGGCAGACTATACTTTCCATGAAGACCACAGAAGATCTCCCACATACAAGTCTTTTGTACAGTGTGACCTGGGCACCCCCATCATCAAGAGTTTGCTCGGTTTGTGTCTGCATAGGGTTGTGGCTACTGTGAAAGTGATACTATGTGACTTTTGGAGCTAGGCAATAGATTCTCTGCAGGTCCTCTTGAGACACTCCTTTTTGGTGGCCATTTACCATGCCATGGAAAGTAGGGAGGCTATATGAAGGATTTATTTATATGTAAACATTCCAAGAGACAGTCCCCGGTTGAAGTGCCAGATGACAGCCAGTATCAACCTCCAAACATGTGATTGAGCTTCAAAATGACCTCAGCCCAGCCACTGTCTGCCCTGCCTGAGAGACACTAGCAAAAACCATCTATTAGAGTCTAGACAAGATCCAGAACCATAGGAGTTAATTATAAAATAATTATTGCTTTTTAAAGTTACTGTGTTGGAGGCATTCATTACACAGTGATAGATAACCAAAACAGTCATATGTTTTTCTAGACCTCAACAGAAATTTAAGTGAAAGTATCTTTAATTAATATTTTGCACTCCTTCTAAGTTCCAATAAACATATTCTATAGTCCCAAAGAAATTTAGAAAGATAAATGTTTCTTTATGAATAGCTATTATTTTGATTGAATTAAAAGATTTCAAGGATGGGGTTCCTGGGTGGCTCAGTCAGTTAAGCATCTGACTCTTGATTTGGGATCAGGTCATGATCTCAGGGTCCTGGGAGCAGTCCCATGTCAGGCTCCGCGCTCACTGGTGACTCTACTTGAGATTCTCCTTCTCTTTCTGCCCCCCCAAATAAATAAATAATTTTTTAAAAAAAGATTCTAAGGAAAATGTAGGTTTAACATCTGTATCAATTGTCAGATTTAATGCATATTGATCAAAAGCAAAACCAATTGAAGGAATTAAAAATCTTCATAATTTTCAAATCAATTAAGACATTTCACATTCAAAATCAATTTTAAAATTTAACTATAATGGTCCTTTTGTGGCTGACCAAGATGGACAGGGCACACACAGGCCAGATGTCCCATCCTACCTGATACAATTTAAAAAATATATTTGAAACAATGATTTTCAAGATGCAGAACATCAAGCAATGAAAGAATGAAAGATAGTGATCCCTAATATACAGGAAACAAATGAGGTGAACCCTATAACCACCACAGCTTAATGCCTGGGAAGTTTGCAAGGCACAGCCTGGGAAAGGGAAGCTAGGCAGAATCCAGTGGTTTCCATGATGAAATGACAGAGCAGAAGCTTTGGGAGAACAAGCTGTCTGGAGTTCAGAGGACTAAATATTAGAGACAGGAGGGAGAGAGAGGGAGAGAGAGAACAGAGAGAGAGAGAGACTAGAGACAAAGATAAAGGCAGAGAGAGAAACCTGGAGATCTGTAGAGGGTCCCCTCAAGTATTTAGCAGAGTACTAACTAGTGCAGGTGTATGAAAATCTACCTGATGCTGAGGACAGAATCATCCAAATGGATTAAGGTGAACAGAGGAAATATTACAGGAAGCACTGCGTGGAGAGCAGGGGAGTTAAATATTACAGGTTTCCCGCACTGCAAGTGAGATGAAAACAGCATCCCTGGAGTTCTGGAAGGAGCCCATCCTCCTAGAAATCTATATCCAGAGAAAATCTTTGTCAAAACAAAGGGAAAATCAAGACATCTTGAGATATATTGTAAACACTATAGGGATGAGTAAAATGAGAACACAAAGAGTTTTAGCTAGTATATCAACAAGGAGATAAAAGGGACTCATGAAAACATATTCAATCGAAAAGAAAAGAGTAAGGAGAAAAATAGAAGAAAATAGGAAAAATCAAAAATAGAGAAAAGATAGACTTAAATGTAATTATATCAATAGTCATATAAAATATGAATAATACAAATATTTCATTTACAAAGTAAGAATTGTCTGAGTGGATAAAAAAGCAAGACCCAACTATATGTTGCCTACAATAAATGCATTTTAAATATAAATTCAAAAATCGCTGAAAGGAAAGGAATGGAAGGAGACGTATCAGGCTAAACTCAATCAAAAGGAAATCTGGCATGCTGTATGAATACCAGACAAGATTTTCAGATTAAAGAATACTACCAGGAAGAAAGAAGGTCATTTTATAACAATTGCTCAAAAAAACACAACAGTCCTACATATTTATGCACCTAAAAATAGAGTATATTCCACATGAACTCATCAAGAAAATTAAAGAGGAAGGAATTCTTCTCAGGTCCTGTGAAGCCAGAAGCCAGATAAACCAGAAAAAGACAATTTAAGATAAGAAAACTACAGTCTCTTTTTTCTCAGAACAAAAATGATACTTTTAGCAAATTAATCAAACAATATATAAAAAAGAAAATATATCCTAAGTATGGTCCATTACAAGAATGCAAAGTTGATTTAAGATTCAGAAATCTAAGAATGGAATTTGATGTATTTAAAAAAAAAAAAGAGGAGCACCTGGATGTCATAGTCAGTTAAGCGTCTGCCTTCAGCTCAGGTTATGATCTCAGGGTCCTGGGATAGAGCCCCATATCAGGCTCTCTGCTCAGTGGGGAGCCTGCTTCTCCCTCTGCCTCTGTCTGCCACTCCCCCAGTTTGTGCGCTCTCTCTCTCTCTCTGTCAAATAAATAAATAAATAAAATCTTTAAAAAATAAAATAGAAAGAACACACGTGTCACTGCAATGTGTACAGTAAAACATGTACAGTATATGATGAAAATCCAACAGTCTTCCCTGATAAGTCTTTCAGGAAAGTAGGAATAGAAAGGAACTTCCTCTACCTGATACAGGACATCCACAAATACCTGAGCTAGCATCACACTCCATGATGGAAAATTGACAAGGATATCCCTCTGACAACTTACATTCCACATTGCGCTGAGATTCCAGCCAGTGCAATAATCAGGCACGACAAAGAAATAAAGGATACTCAGGTTAGAAAAGAAGAATAGAATGATCTTCATTCATATATGATAACATCATCCACACAGGCAATCTGATAGAATCTACAAATAAAGCACTAGATCTAATAAAGAAATTGTCTAAGTTGCAGAGTAGAAAATAACAAAAACTTTATTTCTATAGAATATAAATTAACAAATGGAAATTGAAATATATAAAATACCATGTATAATAGCATGGACATAATGCAATACTAAGCAACTAATATCACAAAAAAATACAAAAGTTCTGAACACTGAAAATTATAAAACCTGGCTGAGAAACAAAGAAAACCTATATAAAATATTCCACAAATGTTGGAATTCCATGAGTTTGGAAGACTCAGTATTGTTAAGATGCCAGTTCTCCCCAAAATGATCAATAGAATCAATGCAATCTCAGTCAAAATCCCAGAAGGATTTTTTTTTTTTTTTTGGTCAAAACTGACAACCAAACAAAAGACCTATAATGGAATTTAGGATGCAAACATTGTGGTGCCTGCAATCACAAACAAGGGAATATTAGTGCTTGGGTTTTATTTTCTTTGTGGAGAATAGTTGTAAACTGGAGATAATATGCACATCTCAGTTATGTAAAGTATAGCAATAAATAAGGCAATATTATTGAAAACAATAATTTTCTAATGTAAAGCCAGGTTTGAGGGAAGATAGGAGGGAGAAAAAATAGTAACTGTTTAGAAAGCCAAATAAACAAAAGGAAGATAGAAGGATCTCAGACAAAATGTAGGGGCAAGAAGGAGTTTTTAAAGGAGAGGAGGGCCACCGCCCTCCTTCCCAGGACGGCCTCCTGCTTTTCCAGATCACTGCTGTTTTCACCTACCCTTTAAATATCCTGCTCTGTGATCCTATGCATGCCACGGACTCTTTTGACACACTCTCTACTTATGCCACCTTTTTATTTCTACTTTCTAGTGTTTATTTTAATGCACAGTAGCTGAGACAACGTAGGCACTCAATAAGTATCTGCCACGAGTTGGCCAAATTCCCCAAATGAATGGCAGGTCTACCAAGGGACAAGATGAAGATGAAGTTAAATAAGAATGGTTGGTTGGTAGGTGAATTTGATCAAAATAGTTACATAATTTTTTTTCATTAGTCTCCAAATGGTGACTGGGGCAAGTATTTATGTCATGAACATCCTGGAAGCTTGAAAGAGAGTCACTGAAGTGTGAGACATCAGCAGAAATGTTTCAAATAATTCAAGTGGCCGGGACATAGGTGTGGGACTTGGGACAAGAAGGAGTCTGGAGATTTAAGGGCAAAGCGACAGTAAGTGGTAGCAGCTATCTTCAGGGATGTGTTCCACGTGCCCAGAGCACACGCCAGATGGACGTGGGGATGTCCTCCATACAGTTGGCTAGATGTGCCATGAAGCTGAGCTCTTCCTTGCCCCAAGGGCACAGTTCTGCTGCCCTCCACCTGCTCACCAGCGATGCAGGACAAAACCTGAGTATAGATTTCTAGGGAGGCCATTAGAATGTCTGCGGGGAAGAAAACCGTGTGGATTCAGTGCAGATTCAGGGTGAGAAAATGACCGTCTTCCTTCTCCCCTCCCCCCAAAAAAGTGTTTGCTTTTCTTTTCCAGTTTTGATCATTAAGTTAATCTACTGGAAAATGAATATGTGTTCCATATTTCAAGTATAGAAAAATGACCTTTCTTAGTTGTTCACAGCTGCAACTGTGAGAAACCAAAATTAATATTGCTGCTAAATGTGGCCACGGGCTGGAAAAATGACCGTGCTTCTATATAAGGGCACAGATGTCCTTTCCCGAAGAAGAACAAGGCAGCTGCTCAATCCATTTCCCAGAAAGACAAGTGAATTTTAAGAATGTCCCTACAAAACTTGAGCACCTAAATTTTTCCTATGGATCTCGATTATTGTCAATATTTGTCTGTGCACCTTGGAGTAGGCACTCTGTCATCACTGTGCTTCCTGAGAGTTGAATTGCAAGCCAAGATGCTACATGACCGGAAGAGAGACCCCCCCCCCAGTCCACCTGGGAGCCTGCACACCCGGAAACCTGCCCTTTTCCTTTGCAACCAGATTTCATACATCTCCTGCCCTCTCTCTGACTGCCTGGCTGACCATGACCATTCGGGGGGACTGAGCTCACTCCCTTTATGAAGGAGAAGCAGGTTTAGAAGGAAAAAGGACAACCGACCACAGTCTGCACCCGTACGTTTCTCTGCATCGTGAGGCACAGGCCAGCAGTAAAGGGGTTGTCAAATGTTTCCTCTATGCCCTGAACAGAGCCTGACTCTCACCAAGTCCTTCTTGTCGGTTGACACATGGTACACAGAACGTCGATGTTCTGGTTCCCGCGGGCTCTGATTTCATATCAGGGTGGACTCATTCACATCATCGTGGTTCTGCTGAGTTTAACTGGTCATCCTGGGCTTCCTTGCCCTTTTCTGACCCCCACAGCAGCCCTGCTCTGGCTCGGCACACCTCCCAGCCAGCGTCTTCTCCTGCATCAGCAGCCATGCCCCCACAAAGGAACAGCCACCTGCACCCACGGAGTGCTGCCTCTACATTGTTCTCAACCATGCGTATGTATGGGTCACGTGTAAGTGCAAGAGCCCATGGACTGAGGGCATGGATGGTCAGCAAGTACGATTTGGTGTGATTCTAATGATAAGTATGTGTTGCCCTGAACCCCCACATCTTCTGATGCCCCAGCCTTTCTCCTTCCCGAACCCAGAGGGCCACATAACCCAGCAGGTGGAAAGGATGCTCCTGGCCCAGCGTCTTGTCTCCAGAACCCTGTTCCCAAGTCACTGCCCACATTTACCCGGATTTGTCTGAGCCTGTGCCTTCATGGCTGTGAAATGTTTGCATGTCACCACTGCACCACCGAGCCTTACTGCTGCCCCCTTGCCCGAGGATGCTGCTCAGTCAAAATCCCCCCACGTCTCCCACGGGGCCACAGTTCTTTCCTCCCCATCTTAACTGACCACTGTCTATTTCGGTCCCTGTCTTCTCCCTTCCTCTTGTTGTTTTCTTTTCCTGTGGCTTCCATGACATCCTTACGTCTAAACTATTCAGCTGCAGTGTGTTTCTTCTCTTCCTTGTTTATGGGAACCCTATTATTTCTTCCCCCGAATGTTAGTATGGCCCATGGTTCTCCCGCCATGACCCTGGCAGCCTCTTTCTCCTCCAAGGCTTCAACTTCCTACTACTGGATCGGAAATATCAGTCTTTACCTCAGAATTCCCTTTAAGCCTTGGTTGTTTATGGCTGGTTAGTAATATCAATTTTGGATGTCTCTGGGACTCCTTAGATTCCTCACAACCCAAAATTAAGTCCCTAGTTTTTCTTTTCAACCTTGCTTTTCTTCCTATAGCCCATTCTTGATGTATGGCAACACCATTAACCCACTGAGCCAGACCACCACCCGAGATGCTCTGCACCCTACCTCATTCTACTACTTTACTGTTACGGATTAAGTTCCCTGAAGTCAACATGGAGACAAAAATGTAAGTGTGAGTGCTTCACTTTGGAGAGAATCCCCGTCAAATCTGTAAGGGGGTGGAAAGGTGACAGGAGGGAACAGTAACCAATAAAGCATGGACTTCCAAACATGTTACCCTTGAGACTCACTGGAGGTGACTCCAAAAAAAGTCAAAAAGACAAACAAGCGAAAAGCCTTTCCATGGCTCCCTTTCCTCCTTCAACTATACATCAAATGCCTCCCCCGGCAGGTGCGGGCATCAGGATCTGCCGTTGCCTCCCCCTTCTGCCAACATCCAGTGTGGGTCCCCCACCTGATAGAAACCCAGACACAGGAGATCACATCCGGTGTCCTCTCTAACCAGGCTGCTTTCCAAAGCCTTACGTCCTTCAGACCATTGCATCTGCTTCAACAGAGTGTAGTCAAGCCTCAGCTCAGTGGATGCCTCATCTCTAATGCTTTTCGGCATCTGAGAGGTAAAATTTCAGAGATCCTAGAGCTCTACATTTGAGGAGCTATAATACTTTTCTGTTTACTTCTCTATCTTTCCCACTCGACAGCAACTCTTTCAGTGGAGGGCCGGGGTCCGCCCCGAGCCGGATGTTTGTGAGCGCAGAGAGGGGTGGCCCCACAGAAGAGACAGCATGATTTTTTTTAGATCTTAAAGCTTCTAGTGACTGGTATGTGAGTGGGGGTGAGTGTGGATGTCCAGAAGGAGGATAATTAAATGTCTGATGCAATTTAGCACCATTCCCTTCCTGTTATTGTTCTGGTTTTGCTCTCTGAATTGATAGCATGCATTTGGCCCAAACCCTGTGTTAAGCATTTCTGATGGTTTTGGCAAGTTTCCTGATGAAGGACCAGATGTGCAGGTACCAGAATAGGGGCTGCCAGTTTATATCCATGGAGAAATTAGTGAGCTTATAAAATTCGCACCTTTGAAATGACAGAAGCTGGTGTTTTATTTCTTATGAGCGGATCTTCAGTGTATGTGTATATTCACAAAGGGACAGTGAAGAACTGCCTAAAGGTAGGACAAATAACAAGTAGCTATTACAGACCGAGATATAATATCTTTCACTGGAAAGTGAACCTGGTTACAGACTATATTTCTACCTACATCACTGTCACCTGAGCCACTTTCTGCCAACACGCACATATTTCTTCCATCTCCTCCACCGCAAACATAGATATTGCCCTCCACTGAATAATCAAATAACAAGTTTGGAACCAGAGACTCGCAGTTGGTTAAAGGCTTGGACCCACAGCACACACAGCGCCTGGACTCAGCCCCTCTCCCTGCCCCTCCTCACCAGCGCTGGGCCTCGTCTCTCCCTGGATGAATCCCCCATGAATTCTAATTATAGGAGAGGATAACAACCAGCAGGAAGGAGATATTTTATTTTTATATCTGCTGCCAGTAGATTGCTATTCACATTGCTCTAGGGAAAAAAAATGTGTTTACAAATGTATCATTATACAGCAGATCCTACATTGCACAACTATTAGCTGTTACTATTGACTATTGTCAAAGCAGCACCCCTGTCTGGGAAAGGTCAGGCCTTGCATTTGTGTTTTTCATGTGATGAATAACAAATAATGAGCCCCAGAATTTATTGAGCTGCTGAGATTTCATCCTCATATCCGCAGACTAGTTACTGGTTTTATACTTTTCTTTGCTGGCATCAGACAAATCAGTTCATATTTATTTCGTTTTTTAATCCCAGAAAGGAGATCTGACTGGGGAAATTACCGCTCAGAAGAGCAACTACAAGCAAATTATGTTACTTGCGCACATCCTCGCATGCTATTTCATGCCCTTAGCCGAGAGCTGAAAGGCATGTTGGCTCTGGTAACAGGAGTGCAGGTGATTGATGAGCCCCAGAGGTGTCAAGTGGTAGCCTCATCCACGTCCACACATGGACTCCAGTTGGTCTGAAGGCTGAGAACAGAAAGGCTGTACTTTCTCCACTTAGCAGTTCACTGGTTGAAGAAAGGTGTTAACCCTAAGCAGAAGAAGAGAAATAGCCATCTCAGTGTGCTGCCATTGACTCTTCACCTCCCAGGGAAACATTACAACCCTGTGGCAGGTCCAGGCAAAAACATCCTGGGCACATAACCACTTACTCGCTGGGCAAGTGCATGTGAATCGTACCTGCAGCTTTCAGGAGCTGCACCAGGACACTGAGCCCTACTTTCCAGCTCACAGACAGGTTGTGAGTTTGGCTGTGGGTAATCAGGTTACAAGAAGGCACTAAATCTCCGTAAGGGCATGGCTCCTTGTCAAAACAAAACATATAAAAACATATAATCTAAGGTTTCGGCAGAAGAGATCTTTGGAAAGGAAAATACAGGTGAAAATAAAATGGTCTTGTTGCAAGAATTAAATGCAAATATGTTATATTAAATGAAACTAAATGATCACTTAATTCCCCTTCTTCTTCTTCTCCTTCTTCTTCTTCTCCTTCTTCTTCTTCTTATTCCTCTTCTTCTGGCTGAGGAAGAGATAAGAGATATTTGTCATAAATGTGGAAAATCCATACAGACAGAAGTGAAATTGTGGATTGGTATGTGAATGATGTATCAGTGATGATACTGAGACAATTGACTGTCAGACAGTGAGAAAAACCAAATTGGATTTGTACATAAATCCTACACAAAAGTCATTTTCTGGTAGATTAAAATATTAAAAGACAAAGGAAAAAACTTTAAAATACCAGGACAAAAATTATAGGAAATATCTTTATAATTTGGGAAAATATTTGTTAAATATTACACAACACACCACAATAAGTTATCACTTTATGCCTGTTAGAATGGCTAAAATCAAAAACTTAAGAAACAACAGATGTTGGCGAGGATGTGGAGAAAAAGGAACCCTCTTGCACTGTTGGTGGGAATGCAAACTGGTGCAGCCACAGTGGGAAACAGTATGGAGGTTCCTCAAAACGTTAAAAGTAGAACTATCATATCATCCATTAATTCCACTACTGGGTATCCACCCAAAGAATACAAAAACACTAATTTGGAGAGATATATGTGTTTGTTTATTGGAGCATTATTTACAATGCCAAGATATGGAAGCAGCTCAAGTGTCCATAGATAGATGAATGGATAGAGAAGATGTGGGGGATATATATATAATGGAATATTACCGGCCATACAAAAGAATGAAATCTTGCCATTTGCAACATAGATGGACTTAGAGGGGATAATGCTAAGTAAAATAAGTCAGACCGAGAAAGACAAATACCACATAGCTTCACTCGTATGTGGAATTTAAGAAACAAAACAAATGGATAAAAAAAGGATAAAAGAGACAAACAAATGAAAGACTCAAATACAGAGAACAGATTGCTCGTTGCCAATTTGTGTGGGGAGAGGCGTAAAACAGCTGGAAGAGATTAAGAGGACATATATTGTGATGAGCACTGAGAAATGTACAGAATTTTTTTTAAGATTTATTTATTTATTTTAGAGGGAGAGAGACAGAGAGAGAGAGAAAATGGGAGAGGAACAGGGAGAGGGAGAGAGAGAGTCTCAGGCAGCCTCCACACTGAGCACAGAGCCCAAAGCAGGGCTCGGTCTCAGGACCCTGCGATCATGACCCGAACCAAAATCGTGAGTCAGACGCTGAACCAGCAGAGCCACCCAGGTGCCCCAGAAATGTATAGAATTCTTAAATCATTCTATTGTACACCTGAAATGAATTTTAAAACGATTACACGACAGAGACTGATACATTTCATTTTCATGAATACTAAAAAGCAGTTTTGTATCTAAATACACCCTAAGAAGGTGGAAAGATAGCACTCGCTTTTGGGGAAGATACTAACAATGTGTATAACTTACCAGGGAAAGCTATTCTCTCCATTGTAAACAGCAGTATAATAGGTCAATAAGAGAAGAGGAAATGGAGTGGGAAACACAAACAAGTGGTTCACAGGAAAGGAAACCAACCCAAATATAAAGTAAACTCGTGAAGAAAATGTCAACATCAGAGGTAACTATCTTCTAAAAATGATCATTCATTTCTCGCAAATTAAATTATTAAATGTTCTCAAGAAAGTGGAGCAAAACTATTTGCATAATTGATAATCAAACACCTTTATACGATTACACTGGAGATTAATGTGGCAATATTAGCTTAAGTGGAAGACACAAACATCAGATAGCCCAGGAAATCCATTCCTTAATCCTAACACTCTAGGGAAATCTTTTTACATAGTCACCAATGAACACGTACAGTGAATGTTCCCATGGAAATGACAAAAATACTAACAAAAGAAAGAGTACACATTTTGTGATGTTTTCACAGAATGGAATAGGACACCATACTTCAAGTGTATGAAGAACAACTGCATATTTACACACATACCTTCACAGTGATGGGGAAAAAAAGTTTATATCAATTATGTAATATTTTAAAATAGATACAATTATATACTGTTTAGTGATACATGTATTTTTAGATAGAATTATAAAAATGTGCAGATATGATCAACACCAAATTGAAAAAGTTATTTTTCTCAGGGAAAAGAGGCCAGAGAATATGATTGGGAAGGTGTATCCTTGGAAATGGGGGGTTGGGCCATATTGATGATATTTAATTTCTGAAGGCAGAAATTCTATTCTTCTGTCCACTGTCTTATATGAATGTTTCATAATAAAATTTTAATAATAATAAAAGAAGATGGTAGCTACACTCATGGTGAGCATGACATAAGGTATAGACTTGTTGAATCACTTTTTGTACACCTGAAACTAATGTAACATTGTGTGTCAACTATACTTCAACGGAAAAAAAGATAAAAAGTAATAAAAAATAAAATAAATTTTTCTTCAAAGCAAACACAGTTCTCTTGATACCTGATAACAAAAATCAATTAAAAACAATCTGTTAAAATATGTTGCTCAAGCTTGGAATGGGTATTGTTTCATGGAAGAAAATCAGGTTCCAGAGGGACAATAAAGGCATTCATGGACAATGGCTTCATTTGACCTTTAGGTGAAGATCTCCTTTCCCTAAATGCCTTGAGTTCCCATTGTTCCATTAATGTTCTGTTATTACCTAGCATGATGAAAAGAAAAATAAATTTTCCCTTATTGGGGAAAATCTTTTATATAAGTGGGAGATTACATATATAATCTGCAAGTATATTGTAGCTACATCTTCTAATCCATGTCTTCCTGATATATGACATTCCAAATGCTAAACTCCACATTTCATAACTTTATGAATGGCAGTGATATGCACACAGAGGCGAAGACATGGATTTCCAAAGAAGCCAATAATAGTCTAGTAATATGTGTTAAGGATTTCCTGAGCATTTGAGCTTCGCAGTTGCTGAGTTTAATCTTTGACCAACTCTCAAAGACAAGTCTTGTTACTTACTTCCCAGAAAAGGAAAGTGAGGCACATCTATCAGGCTACCTCCCCAAAACACACTGCTACTAAGTGGAGGAACTGAGCGGATCTTCAGGTCATGGGCTCCCAAGCTCTTTGACCAAGACAAGTGGCTTTTCTCATCATGTTTTCTTGAATTAACTATTGCTCAGTTCAATTCAATTCAAGAAGCATTAATTGAAAGCTTCCTATGGGCAAGGCACTGCTCTGCCTAACAAAGTTGTAGTGGCTGACCTCAGGGGGATATCCTACACAAGCAGGGTTCATGTGACAGACTGTATACCAGGACGATGGCACACAATGAGGTAGGTTACACTATTGTTTTAAATTATTTGCTCCCCCTCTGTCAGATGATCATATATCCTCACTTGTCACTGTCACCTGTCATACCCCTCTCTTCAGAAGCTGCAGGACTGTCATAGGCCATGCTTTGGCCAGTGAGTGGGACATGAGTGGACATGACATACCTCATATGAACAGGAGCTTAGAGAGACAGTGATTTCCACCAGACTCAGACCAGGCCTTGGGCACAGTGAATTGGCAAGCAGTGCTGAGCAGTGGTCCATCCACAGCTACCACATTCATAACGTGAACAAGGAAAAAATCCTGTAAATGTTAGAAACTTAGTTCTGGGTGTTACTGCTTCCATGGTAAAGCTGGCCACCCCACATGAGCGTGCAGGTGCACACACACACATACATGCATGCACACACATGCACACCCATGCTCACATGCACACACGTGGATGCACACACATGCAGAGATGCACACAACACATGAAGGAGTACACATGTGCACCCACACATGCATGGATGCACACACACGCACAGATACATGCACACTGGCACACTGGCACACACATGCACACACATGCATGGATATGAACAGACACATGCATATATACGTGCAAGTACACATACAGGGATACACACGCATGCACACACACATACACATGCACAGATGCACACACATGCAAGGATGCACACTCATGCACACATGCAGGGATGCACACACAGGCATGGATGCATACATATGCACATATGTGCCCAGGCACACATGCAGGGATGCAAACACACATGCGTGCACACATACACAGATGCACACGCATATGCAGGGATACACACCTGCCCACATGTGCATGGATGCACACACCTGCACACAGGCACACACATGCACTACACACACACATGCTTGTGCACATGTTGTAAAGCAAAGTATGCGTCAGGCAAGGTTTCAGAGAAGCAGCAGCATTTGGCCTGGAGTTTGAAGGATTCCCCCAGTATTCAGTCTTCTCCACTTAAATTCTGATACCAGCTTTGCTCTTCCTTCTGCATGGACCATCCCTCCCATGGACTCCCAAGCCCCAGTTGAAACCCATGCTCCCTTCTGGTGTCCCTGAGTCACAGCGACCATGTGCCCCGGGCCACATAGGAAAATCATAAAACCAGGACACCACACGCGTTCAGGTTAGGAAAACGAAAAGCCTAATTCTATTCAGCAAGCCAGACAAACAGTAGCCAGGGGTTAACAATAGCATATTTTTCATAAACAAGAGCAAGATATCCTGGATTTATTTACAATCTACTCACGTCCTATTGTTTATTAAACCATAACCACTCGTTTCTATTATTACTCAAAGAAAAACTGAAGAGTTTGTAGACCTGCACACTTCCTTCATCTCCTGGTGTGTCCCACAGACAACTCACTCCACATTGCTTTCATCAGTTCCAGATTAGGTCAGTGACTACTCAGGGGAGGCCCGGAAGGTGAGGATGCTCGTGATGTTTCTCCGAACTCCGCTTGGTTTGGGCGAACTGTCCTGGCGGTGGCACACCACTCTGCCCAAGAGATCAGGGGGCAGGTGCTCTCATGCAACTGTACACAGAGCGGCCAACGAGCTCTTGACAGAGGGAAGACTCTGGCACCGAAGCATTATGGGTGGAACCATTAAGGCCCTATTGATTCCTCCCTGAGCGTCTTGATAAAAGCAATGCCCACCGAAGCCAGCAGGGTAACACCGGTTTAGGGTCATGGGCAACCGCAACCGAGGTCCTGAATAGTGCAGAGCATGGCTTAACAAGATTTGGACAGCGCAGCCTGCGAGGTCAGGAGCGGGCGTGGGCCCTTTGCCTTCAAGTGGGCGTCTCTGCTCTATGTCTTTTCCTCAGAAATTCATCTGCCCCAACTGTATCCATGACCCAACTGAGCTGTGCCTTCAAACGTGGCCAGCTTTTGATTTTAGATTTGATCACGGACTCCCCTAGTCTCCATAACCTACAGTTAGGAAGTAATTGGTCTTTGAAAAAAATACCTTTCAGAGAATTGGTGGAGAAGGGCCAGGTTGTGCTCAGCTGAGTCAGGAAATGTATGTGGCAAATAAGAGTAGATTAGGCTTTGAAGAATGTTCTTAGCATGCTTTGCAGGCCTCCTCTCAACAGACACTGTATTGTGACAGCTGACTTGTGGCTAACTCCCCAAGGCTGTGACTCCCAGGAAAAAGTGACCAGTGCACACAGGCATGCAACAAGACTTTGCTAAAGGAATTAGTGATGGTGATGAGGCAGGTAGAAGCAGATGAAGGATCCAGAAAAGAATTTTTAGTTTGTTGAGGTTTCCGTTGATGAGTTTTTTTAATAAAGTAGATTTTCTTTTTTTTTTAAAGCTTTATTTATTTATTTGACAGAAAGAAAGCACAAGCAGGAGGAGCAGCAGAGAGAGGGAAAGAGAGAAGGCGGCTCCCCACCGAGCAGGGAGCCCGATGCAGGACTCGATCCCAGGACCCTGCGATCATGACCTGAGCCGAAGGCAGACGCTTCACCCACTGAGGCGCCCAATCAAGTAGATTTTCATCAGGATGATAACACATTGGTTAACAGCATAGGACTTTGAATCAGATGGGGTTATGTTTTCATTTCTCTCTACTATTTGTGACTTGGAGCCTTCGGGCAAGTTACTTAGCCTCTCCAAATCTCAACATCTTTATGGACAAAGTGGGGTTATCTTCTGGGGAATTACGTACAGATTTAGTTCGGTCGTGTGGCGCAATGTTACATGCCGGAATCCGGCACACGGTCCAGTGCAGTCAATGGGACTTTGTGCATGTGTTTGTGTGTTTTGAAAAGAAGGGGATTATTCCATGATAGAAAAGGGAGGGATTAAATGTAAAGAAAGTGTTGAAAAGAACAAATGTCAAACTTGTTAGTGGTCAGGGGTGAGTTGGGGGGATGAAGAGGAAATAGCGTAATCAAGAGCATGGAAATGGACAGCACATCCCAAAGACCTCGGGTTGCCGTGAGGAGCGCCACTGCAATGGTGGACCAGTCAGCAGGTGCAGGATAGAAGCAGGAAGATCCTCTCCCAAGGAACACTGCCACATAATTTATGCAGAAGAACCTCACCCTGACCAAATATCTCTGTAAATAGTCATGCCTTACTCTCTTTGAGGTCTTGTACCTGCTTTCTTTGTCCTTTCCTCAGTACACCACAATAGGAGAAAAGATGTTTTTAACGACTTTTGTTCTCTGGAGAGGCAAAATAGCATGCTTTTAAAATAGTACATATAGATAGCATTGGGTGTCTGAGGAGACCCGGCCCAGGTGTGTGCAGGCTTGTATGTGTGCACCTGTGTCTGAACCCACAGGCATTGCCTCATGCAAAGAACTGCTTCTCCACTAGAAAGAAATTAAAATGCACAAGCAGACACATCCCTACATCACACACTTACACATAGGTGAACTCAAAGAAAAAGAGGCATGGCACCTACTTCGTGACAAATTATGTCTCGTTTTATTTTGCTGGTAAGTTTCATGAAAATCTCATTTCAACTTAGCATAATTCATTAATGCTGCAGCATAATACCATTAAGTACTTCCAGAACATTTTGACTGTTACACTCAGTTGAAAATTATTCTAAATATGGGGTCTCAAATTAAATGCATGTATGACATCTAACTCATTATTCTCAGATGCCGCAGATTTCTCATTGATTTCATTTACAGCATTGCCTTTTTCCTCTGTAACTTCTCTTTTTAATACATTTTCTGATACAAGCACCCCAGACGCCCTAAAAAGGCAGAAAAAAGGGATTGTAATAAATGGGAGCGCAGAAGGCACAGGGTGATTCTGTAGTACCATCTAGAGTCTTTTGAGATCATGACAATTTTTCTAATAAGCAAAACTTTCTTTTCCTCTTCCATAGATTTAGTGAGATTTGAGGGAAAATAATTGTTTATTTTCTCCTTACACTTCATCGGTTTAACCCTAAGTTAATTGAATTTGTGGTGTGCTGAATACTTTCACTTTTGCATCTTATGGTTTCCCAGGCACACCTCTACTTTGCAAACAGACCACTAAGATATCACTAAGAGGGGACTGGGGTACCCTAGGGCCTATTTTTACCATGTGAAATTCAGTCCTAGACAGCAATTTTTGATTATATATGCTGGGAAAGAATATTTAAGGACATGACATCAGGGAGGATTTTATTAAATATAGGGAAATATTCAACTGGACATCTAAGCAAATATGTCATAAATAAAATCTGTTTTGAATACAAAGTAAAATGTGCAAAGAAGAGCAAAGGGAAGGAATAAATACAAAGTGTCTTTTCTTTTTCCCGTGTGCTTCCCCTATTCCCTTAAAACCCACTTATTTATCTCGGGCAAGTTGGCTGCCCCTGCGGTGTGTCTGCCTTTTATGAGTATCTTCTTTATGCAGAGGGTTGCCCAAAGCTATCAGTGGTCCCAGTTTCCTCTGAATTAATGCCACTGATAAGCGGTAAAAGGGAGAAATGTTGGCAATATATGATTATGGATTAAACGATGCAATTTCAGGGTCAGTTCTACAGAAAGCACTTATGAAAAATCTGACAGCGGAAGATGAATGGGTAGGGGGGGCATTTACAACAGTGACGGCCGGCGCCGGGCCGATCCCGATGCTCTGCTGCCACCTGCCGGCCGCGAGGGGAACCGAGCCTAAGCCCGTGCACGGCTCCTGCCGCGGCTCGCTCCCTACAGCACAGTTCTTACTTCAGGTCACAGCTTACA
The DNA here is from genome assembly GCF_037043125.1 of Eumetopias jubatus. Taxonomy (NCBI): domain Eukaryota; kingdom Metazoa; phylum Chordata; class Mammalia; order Carnivora; family Otariidae; genus Eumetopias; species Eumetopias jubatus. The sequence goes on along the minus strand of NW_028274812.1, from coordinate 4,387,875 downwards.
GACCTGCCAATTAATCCTCGTGCGGTATTCTTACTCAGTTCAACAGCAGATATGCCGAAGACTGGCAGAAACGCTGGGAAATATATTCTGAACTCAAGTGACATATTATACGTTGAAAGTACCTTGGTGCTTTATTTGAACTATCTAACTGATAAATTTAAACAATATATACATGAAAGCAAGGCAGAATTTGGAGAGAGAACTGGTAATAACTTCGAGGTAATTACTTAGATTGTTACCTTACGACCCATTCTCTGCCCTGGTGTAGTAAATAAATGCACACTTTGCATTTCAACACTAACTGTCTTTGAGTAAGATGCAAGGACTGTGTTTAGTACTTCTGCGTGCAAGTATGCACACAGGCCACCACTCCACGGTGAAGGGCTGCTTCTTCCCTTCTCCCTTTTTAATCTCCAAGGTGCTGAAAATAAATTTGATGCAGTAGTTCTATTTTTTTTTTTTCAAATTGACTCTGTATTTGATTTCTCCCTAGAGACTGCCCGCTGCCTGAGGCACGAGGTCGAGATGAGATTTCTGTCGTGCGTTAAGCTAATTTGGATGGTGAAAAAGTACAAGCCCAGGAAGTCGATTTAGAGACCAGACACCCTGAGATAAGTAAGGAGAAATTAATGAGCGCGGCCTTAAGCACTTGGCCGACGAGGGCGGGACTGTTGGTGGAGTGGTCGGGATGCTGGGCCCCAGGGAGGGCTGGGTACAGCCCCTCCCTGGGTGTGTTGCTTGATGTCACTGTGTGGAAATCCTCAGGACGGTTTGGAAGGCATTCAGTTAGTTGCAGTGGGGGAAGCTGCAAGTCCCAGCGCCTCCTGAGCTGCATTTACAGCTGGAGGGAGGAACGAGTATGTTTGAGGTCTTGCAACGGACCACATAGGCATTTGAATGTTATGGTACCACCAGTGTGGTGAGCGGGGAGATAACTCTCAAGGGCTCCCAGATACCACACTGCTTTTCTCCGTGTGAAAGAGAAGCGAGCCATAAGGACTTCTCCAGGAAATAAAGTTTTAAAAGTTTATACATACCTAGAGGTCAAATCTTCCCTGTTTCCTGTATTGCTATGCGTATTTCCAATAATATATTTAACAGGTTTACTTCTTTATTTACTTTATCTTGTTTGTAATTCCCTGGATTATTGGCCAAAGAATATTTAGAATAATATGAATATTTGGAATAAAGAGATTCTTTCCTTATCATCCCATTAAAATAGATTAAGTAAAATATAGAAAAAATGCACATATTTCTAAAATTAAGGTCATAAGAGTAAGTTACATCACTGACATCTCTTCTGCCTGAGCAAATGCACAAGACTTGATTCCTGAATGTCCTGTGGGGCTGAGATAACAAGACTCGTGTCCACTTTTGGTCGCTAGCAAGGGTGGAAGGACATGGAGGAGAGCCAGTTGGCCCAAGCAGCCCAGCAAGGCAGTGCTATGCAGGATGAATTATGGAGATGATGAATGCACTGAGCTTTCTTCCAGCTGAAGAGTTAAAGAGGAAAATTAAAGGGAGCAGGACTTAGTCACCATGCTACCCCTTCCTGATGGAATAAGTAAGCAGCAGACACTGTGATAAGGTGTAGGATTTTGATGCTACCTGGCATCCATGTGTTTGTGGACAAGCAGAGAGTGTCTTCGAACTTCCCTACTACTGTTTAGACTCAGACATGGAGGATTCTAGCTGCAAAAAGAACTCCACCATGCTGTCTACGCCTTCCAGAAGGCAGCAGGCTCGGTTTCTTTCATTAGGTCCCCAAAGTGACTGCCTAACGCATCCATCAGGGATAAAACAAATCCCTGTCCGCTCCCTTCTCCTGGGGGCCGTCGGGTTAGAGGTGGCTGAGAGCAGGTGAGGTTGCAGGAAGACATCACCTGGACATGGTTGGACATGTAGGCTCTGCCACCAACCTTGCAGGAGTGGGTGTGGACCTGTCACTCACTGCCACGTGACCCAGGGAGCATCATTTTGTCTCTGCATGCCCCAGTTTCTTCACTTCCAGCAGGTTGATGATAGAAGCACCTCCTCATAGGGGAATTGTAATGAAGAGAGGACCTGGGACACAGAAAACATCGAATAGAGCCGTTGACTGATGTTGGGGCTATTATTTATTTACATTTGTGGAGCATCTGCCAGACGCCAGGGACAAGACAGTATCACTTTCATTCTTGACAACATCCCGGTGAGTTTCATATTGATTTCTCCATTTTGCAGACGAGGAATCGAGACTAAGGGCAGTTAAAGTGCTCTGTTGAGGGTCACACAGGACAAGTGACAAAGTCTGTGTATAGACCGAGAACCCAGAAGCCAACTTTGTTGGGTGATATCACCCCTGCTGTGGCACAACAACGTGCCTGGAGCCCTCGAAAGCTTTCACATTAAATGTTTGGAGAGCATAAGAGATGGAAAACATGATTCCCAACGTGGGGAGACAACACTGCGGCTCATTCCTGAAAGCAGGGAGATGTGGAAAGGGCATTCCAGGCAGAGGGAGGACCTTGGGAAAGTCCCGCAAGGTGGGAAAACAGGTGAGGTCTGGGAAGAGGAAGGTGAGCTCAATGTCATTGGACTGGTTTCGAAGGTGCACGCAGAATATGTGAGAAATCGAGCTGTGAAGGTTGCCTGAGGACAGGTTTGGAGAGATTTGAATGCCAGGCTGGGTTACAGTTTCAGAGTCTCAGCCGCTGACACATTTCTGGGCCAGGTAAAGGCATGCTCAGGGCTGTGTTCTGGCAACACTGTATAGAGTTTACCACAGGGAAGGCAGTGACCAGTTACCAGAATATTGCGGTTCCAGAAGTTCATGAGTTGTGGCTTTGGAAGAGGGAAGACTGGTCCAGTGTGAGTCCTCTTCCCATGGACCGCCTGAGTCTCCCGTGACCCCTGCCCCCATCTCCCGAGGGCGGGCTCACACTGCGGGCTGTGAGCTAGAGACAGAATTCTTTACGCCATCCCCAAAAAGGTAGCACAGAACAATGACAAGGGCACAGGCTCTGAGTTACACGTCAGGGACTCCCAGCCCCACCTGGCCATCTACTAGCCATGAACATTACTCAGCTTCTCAGAACCTCCTTTCCACAGCAGTGACAGGAAAACAGCGACATATCTAAGTGGCCAGGGGAAAGTGGTCTTCCAGTGAGAACAATGAGAATAAAGTGCCTGTGTGGGCTCTTCTGTCGTCTCTCTCTTCCTGGGCTCCTGACAGTGCTCATGTCCCCCGGTAGCTAAGCACTGGCTCTGCTCCTTCTGTCTTTTATAGGAAGAGCCACAGGAGGGGCTCCTGGGTAGCTCAGTCAGTCAACTCTTGATTTTTGGCTCAGGTTACGATCTCAGGGTCATGAGATCAATCCCCGTGTCAGGCTCCCACTGAGCATGGAGTCTGCTTGAGACTCTCTCTCTCCCTCTCCCTCTGCTCCTCCACTCAGGCTCTCTCTCAAAAAAAAAAAAAGATGATGAAATAAAAGAAAGAAAGAGAGAGAGAAAGGAAGAAAGAAAGAAAAAGAGAGAAAGGAGGGAAGAAAGAAAGAAAGAAAGAAAGAAAGAAAGAAAGAAAGAAAGAAAGAAAGAAAGAAAGAAAGAAAGAAAGAAAGAAAGAAAAAGAAAGAAAAGAAAAGAAAGAAAAAAAGGAAAGAAAGAAAGAAAGAAAGAAAGAAAGAAAGAAAGAAAGAAAGAAAGAAAAGAAAGAAAGAAAGGAAGGAAGGAAAGAAAGAAAGAAAGGAAAGAAAGAAAGAAAGAAAGAAAGAAAGAAAGAAAGAAAGAAAGAAAGGAAAGAAAGGAAGAAAGAAAGAAAGAAAGAAAGAAAGAAAAAGAAAGAAAAGAAAAGAAAGAAAGAAAGAAAGAAAGAAAGAAAGAAAGAAAGAAAGAAAAGGAAAGAAAGAAGAAAGAAAGAAAGAAAGAAAGAAAAGAAAAGAAAGAAAGGAAAGAAAGAAAGAAAGAAGAAAGAAAGAAAGAAAGAAAGAAAGAAGAAAGAAAGAAAGAAAGAAAGAAAGAAAGAAAGAAAGAAAGAAAGAAAGAAAGAGAAAGAAAGGAAAGAAAGAAAGAAAAAGAAAAGAAAGGAAAGCAAGCAAGCAAGCAAGCGGGATGGGGAAGGAGGGCCACTCCACGCACGCTCTAAAATGCAGCTGAAGAGGGGCCCCTGGGTGGCTCAGTCGTTAAGCGTCTGCTTTCAGCTCAGGTCATGATCCCAGGGTCCTGGGATCGAGCCCCGCATCGGGCTCCCTGCTCGGCAGAAGCCTGCTTCTCCCTCTCCCATTTCCCCCTGCTTGTGTTCCCTCTCTCACTGTGTCTCTTTCTGTCAAATAAATAAATAAAATCTTTAAAAAAAATGAAATGCAGTTGAAGAGGCTCAAAGAGGAAGCTATCAAGGGTATTAGGCACGGCCATCCGAGGAGCTCAGCATGTACCATATTCTGTTCCTTTCATTTTCCTTAGACCTTGTTTTTTTACTTTTCTCTCTCAAAGTGAGAGCTATAATGTGTATTATTTTGTCTGATGTATGGCGGACACTAAATAAGCACTAAAATAATAACCCTAAAAATACACCACAAACAAATCACAGGGCATACTGTTTGAGTCTCCAGCTGTTCGAGTTTGAACAAAAGTATTAAGAAAGCATATGGTCTCTATAAAACACCGCTTCCCAAACTGTGGGGCTATCCCTTCTTTCTATAGTACTTTCATATTTAATTTATCAGAATTATAAAATGTGGCATTAAAGAAATGTATAAAGAAGAAAAGAACAATTGAAAATATCCCCATTTCCAGGCATAACATAGTTAACAATTCAGGCATTTGAAAGGCAGTGTTTTCCCCATGAGTATGTTGAGTGTGCTGACATACATGTTTATTCTGAAACACTCACATAGATGAACTGTGTTCACTAGTCTTCACTTCACATTATGTAGCTGGCATTTCCTACACTATGAAAGTATATATAGCCAATACCCAATAACTCCCCCTGCTACAAAGAGATGATATAATAAATGAAATTGTACATTAGTATTTGTCCACATTTCTGATTATTTTTCTAGGTTGGATTACCAACAATAAAAGTACTGGCATAAATGTTAAGAATATCTGAATGATTTGGATACATAGAGCCAAAATGCTTTAATAAAGGGGTTTAACTCATATGGCAGTATAGAGAAGTACTAACTCACTGTATTTATCAGCCTTCACTATATTTTTAAATCTTTGCTAATTTAATTTTGCCAAAATTATCTGTGGGGAAAGATGAGCTACTGAGTTGGTTTTCCCTACTCTCCCGGATAAAGTGGAATAATGAGAAGTCAGGGATACAGCTCCAGAGCCTAGAAGAAAGTTCTAGGCTGCACATATTGATGCCAGGAAATTGAAGTGAGTTGAAGCCAGGAGCTTCTGGGCACCGCACCCAGATTACCTGCTCAGTCATATTCTTTAATTCCCCTAAAGCTGAACAAAAAGTGACAGAAAAGTGTAAAAAACCAGTAAAAATCCTACAATAGCAATGACTATGATGCCACTGATGATGAGAACATCAATACTAAGGTGTATTCAGAACATAATAAGCATGACGCTACCCATGTGCATTTATTCACACATCACACACGGGAAGTATTAACATTTCCATTGAATCAATAAGGGACTCATTCTCAAAGCCATTGTCCAGCTCACAGGTGTAGACGTAAAACTTGCTCCCAAGTTGTCTTACACCAAAAAACATGTGCTCTTTTCCATCAAGTTGAGCCACATTCATAAAATACTCATTGGCCAACAAGGATGTTGGCTGGAAAGGGCTAAAATCGACACTAGACTTGTTTTGTTCAGCCCAGTGCATGGAATATGTTTATTCCTAGAATGTCTTCCTTTTATAGAAGGTGGTAAATATTGTATATATAAGCATATATGAAATTAAATATATATAAATAAATATATAATATAATATTACATAGCTATGAAACATATGAATATTAATATACATGAACATAGGAGTATAACATGTGTTTCTATAACACATATATAAATATGACCTAATTTCAATTTTATAAATTTTGACATGTAGGGGCACCCGGGTGTCTCAGTCATTTAGGTGCCCGACGCTTGATTCCAGCTCAGGTCATGATCTCAAGGTCCTGAGATTGAGCCCCACATAAGGCTCTGCACTCGGAGTGGAGTCTGCTTGTCTCTCTCCCTCTGCTCTTCCTTCTCTCACTCTCAAATAAATAAATAAATAAATAAATAAAATCTTAAACTTTGACATGTAATTGAAAATTAAACAACAATATTTCCAGATCCGTATTTCCTGAATTTCATCACAAGTCAAAGGAGAATATGAGTTGTGGCTCCAGTTCCATACAAAGATACCAGTTGTATACTCACCCTGATCTCACCACTCCATCCACATGAGTAAAATGAAGAAAAGACAATTATTTGTGGTGCTTAACTAACTCAAGAATCCATGCAGAGTGTTTGCACGGTCTGATGTGTATAAACTTGGAAGTCATCATCCTATCCCCATAACCAGAAGTCATCACTCCCATCCCCATAACCAGAGAAAAGTTGAATGAAATAAAAATTAACAGCTCTTTTTCTCTCTCTCAGAGAATCAAGGTCACAGGCAAATTACTGCCTGGACAATTGGAGGGACAGAGATGCACATACAGAGAATCACAGCTTCCCCCAGTGGAAGCCCAGGAGCAGAAACGACTTACAAGCATAGGGCAGGAACATTTAAACTTCAACTGAATAAATGCAGGAGGCTCCATGCAGAGGAGGCTGATAGTTAAAAACTTCAGGTTTGGGGGCCCCACACTTTTACTGCTAGGAACCTCCTGTGTCCTCAGAGTGAAGTTCTGAGAAAAAGCCCCTAGTGCATCCTACAGGGAGTGAGGGAAACTGAGAATTTTGAAACAAACCCAGGATTCTGTTCTCTTTCACAAGGTCTGCCCTCAGAGAAAACAATTTTACCAGAGCCCTACTGCCTGCGTTCTACTGCAACCTAGCTGATCTGGGGAAAAGGAAATACCCAACTCAGGCTCACTGAGAGACTAGGACCTAATCTCCAGACTAAAGAATGCTCCCCCACCTACCTCATCTCCAATCGATAGGACTTCGGCATAGTAACAGAGGATTGCAGCTAAAAGGACTGCAATCCTCAGCCCCATTTCAGGAGGCTCCAGGGACACCCAAAGAAAACAGGGGAGACTGAAACACAGAGACTAAAGGAAACATTAATCTCAGACAGACACCACAACTACTGCACATGATAAACACAGACTAACTTCCAGCCACATAAACACAAAACCTCACACCAAGGGTCTTCCTTGGTTCCTTTTACTCAATATATCATGTCTGGCTTTCAACGACAAAAAAAATCGCAAGCTGTGCCAAAAGGCAAAACAAAACAAAACAAAAAAATAAACATAGTCTAAAGAGACAAACCAAGAATCAGAACCAGACTCAGAAATGGCAGAGATTTTGGAATTATCAGACTGGGAATTCAAAATAACTATAATTAATATGCTAAGGCTTCTAATAGAAAGGTTAGCAACATGTAAGACCATATATGTAGGCAAGCAAGGAGATGAAAACTAAGTAAAAATCAAAAGGAAATGCTAGTAACTGTAACAGAAATGAAGATTGCCTTTGATGGCCTCATCAGTAGACTGGACATGGTCAAAGAAAGAACCAGTGAGCTTGAAGATATGTTCATAGAAACTTCTCAAACTGAAATGCAAAGAGATTTAAAATAATGAGAAATAGAGAACAGAAAATCCAAGAACTGTGGGCCAACTGCAAAAGGTGTAAAACACACATAAATGGAATAACGAGAAGGAGAAGGAAAAAGAGGAAGAGGAAAGGAGGGAGGGAGGGAGGAAGAAAGAAGTGAAATACTAATGGTGAAGAATGGAAAAGTAGGGGTGCCTGGGTGGCACAGTTGATTAAGTGTCCAACTCTTCACTTGATCTTAGCCTAAAGGCTGTGAAGTGATTAAGTGTCCAACTCTTGATTTCGGTCATGATCTCAGGGAGGTAAGATCCAGCTCTGTGTTGGGATCTGTGCTCCATGTGGAAACTGCTTGAAATTCTCTCTCCCTCTGCCCATCTCTCTGCCCCCTTCCCTTTCTATCTCTCTCTCTCTCTCTTTCAAATACATAAATAAATCCTTAAAAAAAAAAAAAGAATGGAAAAGTAATGACAGACACCTAACCACAGATCTAGGAAACTCAGAGAACACCAAGCAAGATTACTACTAAAAATGTATACTTGGTCATATGATATTCAAACTGCAGAATTAAGACAAAGAGAATATCTTGAAAGAAGCCAGAGGAAGAAACATTACTTACAGAGAACATTCATCAATATAGAACACATCCTGGGTAATAAAGCACATCTTAACAAATTTTTTAAAGTAGACATCATGAAGTTTGCTTTCATACAATTAACTCTCATTCAGTGGTGGTGGGCATGCAAAATGGAAGTCTCTTTGAAAGACAGTCTGTCAATTTCTTACAAAGCTAACTTAACCCCACCATATGATCCAAAAATCATATTTCTGGATATTTACCCAAGTAAAAAAAAAAAAAAAGAATGTTTACAAAAAAGCCTGCACATGACTCTTTATAGAAGCATAACTGTCAAAACTTGGAAGCAACCAAGATGTTCGTCAGTCAGTTAATGGATAATCAAACTGTGGTACATGTATACAATAGAATATTATTCAGTAATAAAAAGGAATGAGCTATGAAGTCACGAAAAAGACAGAGAGGAACCTTAAATTTGTACTGCTATGTACTGTATGATTCCAACTATATGCTATTCTAAAAAAGGTGAAAAGATCAGTGACTGGCAAGAGTTGAGGGAGGAAAGAGAGGGATGAATAGATGGAACATAGGTGTTTAGGGCAATAAAAATATTCTGTATGACACTGTAATAGTGAATATATGACATTATGCATTTGGTAAAACCCATAGACCTGTATAACTCAGAGTCAACCTTAATCAAACTATGGACTTAGGGGTGCCTGGGTGGCTCAGCTGGTTAAGCGACTGCCTTCGGCTCAGGTCATGATCCTGGAGTCCCAGGATCAAGTCCCAAATCTGGCTCCCTGCTCAGCGGGGAGTCTGCTTCTCCCTCTGCCCCTCCCCCTGCTTATGCTCTCTCTCTCTCTCTTTCTCAAGTAAATAAAATCTTTAAAAAAAACTATGGACTTTAGTTAATAATAATGTATCAGTATTGGTTTATCAATCATAACAAACGTGCCATATCAATGCAAGATGTTAATAATAGGGAACCCGAGGGCAGAGGGAGAGGGAATGTATGGGAATCCTCTTTAATTTATGCTAAATTTTTCTGTAAACCTAAAACTTCTATAAAAATAAAATCTATCATTTTTTTAAAAAACCCATGCAGGTTAAGCTAACAGGAATCCATCCATCCATCCATCCTTCCATATTTGCGGAGCACCAACTACCTGCCTGGACTCATCTGGACCCTGTGCACAAAGCAATGAATAAGACAATGGAAAACCCCATTCCCACAGAGTTTGCAAAAGAGAACAATAAAGAGAATCTGTCATGCCAAGAAGGAGGAAGTGCATTTTAAAAGGAGTCACACGTTCAAAGGGCCAATTATTATTTCAATCAAAACAAATAAATAAATCAAAAAATAATAAATAACAAAAAAATAGCATTAAAATGACCAAAGATTTTTTTGAGGTCATTTGAATGACATGGGGAAACAGGTAAGGTAAATATGTAACATCTTTCTATATGTTTCCAATATTATAATATTCAATCCATCTCATATGGCAAAGGAAAAAAATCTCTTATTTGGAGGCTGCCTTCCCATCACCTGATTTAAATCTGAGGCTTGTTAAATAGATACTGATAAGTCAATGCCAATCATTGAATTAACAATATAGAAAAAAACTAAAACAATAAGACCAAGAACCAAACATTTGTGTTTTGATTTGAGATAATTATTCAATATGATTTTTTTTAACCCAGTGACCTAATTATGGTGACCGATAACCTGGAACTTTCTTTTTTGTAGTACTAGAATTGCTATTTTTAAAGACCAAAGATAACATAAATGCCACCAACTGAAATGGTAATAGTTCTGACTTCTGTTATCTGAAAGTCCTCATGATACCGCAGATCTAAGGCCAGACAACATATGAGCAAATGCATGTAAATCAATAGAGGATGGTCTGTATTTTCCTAGAGTTCGGCAAGGTAAAAAGGAAATACAAAATCCAATGCAGAAGTGAAAAGCCCTGGGTGAATTTACCCTGCATAGACTGATACCAGAAAGAGTGTATGTTAAAAGTGTTTAAAAACTTCCTTTTCAGTGGACAAAACAGGCAGCTATTTACTAAAGTATATCCTTGACTGGACAGGCATTTTCTAAAGTCCTCAGGAAATCTTTCTTTTTATATTAAAGTTATAGCACATATCTAAAGAAAAACAATTCTGGAAGGTGTGATATAATTACCAGTCATGCATACCTTTCCATTAAGTCTTTTCTGAGACAACGTTTTGACCAAGTGAAGAAAAGAGATAACCCATTTCTTAATTTCTTGAAAGGTCACTTGGCACTGGGAAGAAAGAGAGGGTGGTGATTTTGTAGACTTTCCTTTCCACTGCCCAAGTTCTAGCTTTCTTATGGGGGTAAATGAAAAATAAAGATGCCAAACTCCCCATCATGCTCTCAAGGCCAGTGAAACTCTTTGGTACAGCTGCACTCTCGGTTAAACATATGATAATCCAACGACAAATTGCCTAGATTATCTGGTACTATCTCTCACTTTGAACATACTCTGCAAGGATATGTAATGATGACAGAGATTATCTTTAAAGAATGAAAACAAGAAGATCATTTGGATCTAAAAGATAATGTTCCATCAATTCCATTTCCTTGTGGATGAATTGATTTTCAGTTACCGAATTACAACAGAAGAGGACTAATGGAGGTATTAGCTGGCCGTCCTTGGAGAATAAAGACACCGGGTAGCAGCTGTTCTTTGTAGACAGTGAGCCATATGCATGTGTCCCGTTTAGGCTGGAGTGTCCCCTGGGTGAGACTTTTTCAAATGTTAAAACTGAGAAGAAAAACTCTGTTTCTATCACCTGCTCCAAAGTGCTTCCCCGTTACATTCTGATTTTAGTAAACAAGAACCCATGTATCAACCCCACGGAACAGAAAACTCAATTCGCAATTTGTTTCTGATAAATCTCTTAGTCGTGGGGTTCCTGGGTGGCTCAGTCAGTGAAGGGTCTGCCTTCAGCTCAGGTCATGATCTCAGGATCCTGGGATCAAGTCCTGTATCAGTCTCTCCCTGCTTGTGTTCTATCTCACTAGCTCTCTGTCAAAAAATAAATATAATATTTTTTTTAAAAAAATCTCTTAGTCTTGTTAAAAACTATATTTTACTGGGGCGCCTGGGTGGCTCAGTCAGTGAAGTCTCTGACTCTTGGTTTTAGTTCAGGTCATGATCTCAGGATCCTGGGATGGGGCCCAGCATTGAGCCCCTGTAAGGAGCCCCTACAAGGAGCCCCACATCGGGCTTCGAGCTCACTAGAGCATCTGCTTGAGAATTCTCTCCCTCTCCCTCTGCTCCTCTCCCATTCACCTGCACCCTCCCTCCCTCTCTCTCTCTCTCTAAAAAAAATAAATGTATCTTTTGTAAAAACCTTACATTTTACTAATTAAAAGTAAAATTATCAATGGGCCCCGAATAGCCAGAGGAATGTTGAAAAAGAAAAGCAAAGCTGGCGGCATCACAATTCCAGACTTCAAGCTCTATTACAAAGCTGTCATCATCAAGACAGTATGGTACTGGCACAAAAACAGACACATAGATCAATGGAACAGAATAGAGAGCCCAGAAATGGACCCTCAACTCTATGGTCAACTAATCTTTCACAAAGCAGGAAAGAATGTCCAATGGAAAAAAGACAGTCTCTTCAACAAATGGTGTTGGGAAAATTGGACAGCCACATGCAGAAGAATGAAACTGGACCGTTTCCTTACACCACACACAAAAATAGACTCAAAATGGCTGAAAGACCTAAATGTGAGACAGGAGTCCATCAAAATCCTAAAGGAGAACACAGGCAGCAACCTCTTCCACCTCAGCCGCAGCAACTTCTTCCTAGAAACATCGCCAAAGGCAAAGGAAGCAAGGACACAAATGAACTATTGGGACTTCATCAAGTTAAAAAGCTTTTGCACAGCAAAGGAAACAGTCCACAAAACCAAAAAACAACTGACAGAATGGGAGAAGATATTTGCAAATGATATATCAGGTAAAGGGCTAGTATCCTAAAAACTATAAAGAACTTATCAAACTCAACACCCAAAGAACAACTAATCCAATCAAGAAATGGGCAGAAGACATAAACAGACATTTCTGCAAAGAAGACATCCAAATGTCCAATAGACACATGAAAGAGTGCTCAACATCACTCAGCAACAGGGAAATCCAAATCAAAACCTCAATGAGATACCACCTCACACCAGGCAGAATGGCTAAAATTAACAAGTCAGGAAACGACAGATGTTGGCGGGGATGCAGAGAAAGGGGAACCCTACTACACTGTTGGTGGGAATGCAAGCTGGTGCAACCACTCTGGAAAACAGTATGGAGGTTCCTCAAAAAGTTGAAAATAGGGGCACCTGGGTGGCTCAGTTGTTAAGCGTCTGCCTTCGGCTCAGGTCATGATCCCAGGGTCCTGGGATCAAGCCCCACATCAGGCTCCCTGCTCTGTGGGGAGTCTGCTTCTCCCTCTCCCACTCCCCTGTTTGTGTTCCCTCTCTCGCTGTGTCTCTCTCTGTCAAATAAATAAATAAAATCTTTAAAAAAAAAAGTTGAAAATAGAGCTACCCTACGATCCAGTAATTGCACTACTGGGTATTTACCCCAAAGATACAAATGTAGTGATCCAAAGGGGTACATCCACCCCAATGTTTATAGCAGCAATGTCCACAATACCCAAACTGTGGAAAGAGCCAAGATGTCTATCAACAGATGAATGGATAAAGAAGATGTGATATATATATACAATGGAATATTATGCAGCCATCAAAAGGAATGAAATCTTGCCATTTGCAATGACATGGATGGAACTAGAGGGTATTATGCTAAGTGAAATAAATCAGAGAAAGACATGTATCATATGATCTCACTGATATGAGGAATTCTTAATCTCAGGAAACAAACTAAGGGTTGCTGGAGTGGTGGGGGGTGAGAGGGATGGGGTGGCTGGGTGATAGACATTGGGGAGGGTATGTGCTATCGTGAGCACTGTGAATTGTGTGAGACTGTTGAATCACAGACCTGTACCTCTGAAACAAATAATACATTATATGTTAAAAAAAGAAGAAGAAGAAGAAGATAGTAGGAAGGGAAAAATGAAGGGGGGGGAATCAGAGGGGGAGATGAACCATGAGAGATGACGGACTCTGAGAAACAAACTGAGGGTTCTAAAGGGGAGGGAGGGTGGGGGCATGGGTTAGCCTGGTGATGGGTATTAAAGAGGGCACGTATTAAGTGGAGCACTGGGTGTTATACGCAAACAATGAATCATGGAACACTACATCAAAAACAAATGATGTAATGTATGGTGATTAACATACCATAATAAAATAAAATTTAAAAACAAGTAAAATTATCAATGGGTGATAAAATCTTCAACGAAACAGTGATTTATTCATGTGAAAAGCATTATTGACAAAATCAGTGTGGGATGCAAACACAGGAACGAAGGGAAGCCACCGGAATACTGAAGCTTACCCGCCTTTGGTGAAGGTCATATGCTCATCTTCTCTGATAGTTATTTCAGCCACCAATGTGTATCTTCAGGCAGCGTTGTCTTTGGATGTTACTGAGGGTGGGAATAATAGGTGACTCCACAGCAAGAGCAGAGAGGGATTGTTATTTCTTTTCCCCGTAGATCCTTAGTGAAACTCCAGGTGTGTAATGAAATTTCGAAGCCAGATTATCCAGGAGAAATTGTCTTCAATGATTCTGCCTATTTCCAAGTAACCCTAGAAGAAGCAGCCTTTTTATAGATTAATGGTCATGGCATATGGGGACATCTTTCTGGACCTTTCTTGAGATTGGTTCTGAGATTTCAGTTGTAATGAAATGAGCCTCACAGTCCTTTGTAATGATTAACCTGCAGGCAGAGTAAGTATCAACAAAGCATTGTACAGAATATCTCTCAGTGCCTTTCCTACATCTTCAGTGACTTATATAGATATAGACAAGTATTGATAACTTGAGATAGTGTACAATTATAAATTTAATAGAATTGACTCATGTGGACACTTATTAGTTTTTTATCAATGAAATATATCAGAACACTTTGGGGCAAGTTTCCAGTCCACTTTAAGAGACTATTAGTACAATCTTTCTTCTTGTTGCTGAGAAACAAAGGTATATTGTAAGAGAAAAGTGTGCTATAGTTTAAAGGATTTCAATTCTAGGGTCAGTCACTTGTCGGTTGTGTGTTCTTGAATGGGTCACTTTACTCTTTTTAAAACCTCAGTTTTTCCCTCTATAAAATGGAGAATTTTACTTGCCCAGAGACTGCTAGTAAGGGCTAGTTGTGATACTCATGGGAAGCACCAAAAGCAGTACCTGAAACATAATAGTGTTTCATAAATATTGGTTTCCCACATTTCACCACAACTTATTTTCCTGTTTGCAAATTCCTTAACTGATTTCATTCCCTGAAACACCTAAGACTAGCAAACCACATTCAAATTAGAATACAGAGCTATGGCTCATATAGGAGAAGGGACACTTTGTCAAGAATAGTTTACGTAAGAGGGATCTCTCCTTATAAGAACAAGTTACAAAGGAAAAAATTCCTCCCTAAAAAATGGCTGTTAGTTATTCCAAGTCCTAGAATGCCTTTAGAAACCTGTCAATACATTCCAATATCAGATTGTTCTAATGGAAGGAAGACCCTATACTTCCAATTCTACTGAGTAAAGATTAACCGATTTGTTCCCAAGAAATTTTTTGCACACCCCTACTGATGAATGGAAATGGTTTTGTGAAATGGGCAGAAATCTTATTTCCCGCAGTGCCCTCTACCCCCGTCTCAATACTTAGCACTTATCAAATGTCAGCCTCTAGGGTTCTGGTGACATTTTTCTTCTTGAACTGGGTACTTTAATTTATGAAAATTCAATGATGCATTTTATATTCTCATTAAAAATGTTTATTAAAAGACCCAGTAGCCAAATTGAAAAGGCTCTTATCAGCCAAAAATAGTCAAAATCTGTACATCAGTAAGTGTAAACCATAGTCGATTGAAAGCCACAAATATGTTTAAATCTCTTAGTT
Organism: Eumetopias jubatus; assembly: GCF_037043125.1. NCBI lineage: Eukaryota > Metazoa > Chordata > Mammalia > Carnivora > Otariidae > Eumetopias > Eumetopias jubatus. Next base: position 4,372,530 of record NW_028274812.1, on the reverse strand, counting down.
CTAAAAAATACTAAAATAAATGAAAAAATAAGCTTTTTTGTCACCTTGTCAAGATACTAGGGAACCTACTCCTTAGTTTGAAAACTAGTAAAAATAAAAATCAAACCTTTATTTTGCCTTTCTTTAAGAGCTCTCTCACAGCATAACCAAATGTGATAAGAAGTATTTCTTCATGGAAGTGTCCCAGTTAATTAGTGATGAATGAATAAATGAATATTAATTAAGTTATTACCATTTTATGCCACCTAATGAAACTGTGGGCCAAGGTTTTAAACATCGTTATGAACGTTTCTCATCACAAAAGAAAGATAACCATTCATGTTTCCTGATAGATGGAAGCAGACAACACCCTCTAAGAGGTATTCTTACCAAAATTGGATTTCACGTTAAACTTTTAGATCTCACTACCAATTTGCAGAAAATTCAGGAAGAGACGAATATTGAAGGATACCATAAGGATGCAATTAGTGATTTCCCCAGAGAGACTATAGGACAGAGGACCAAGTTTCATCAACAAATAAAATTGCAAGGAAAACATGAGTTGGGCGTGCCTGTCAACTTAAGAGGTTTAAAAGTCACATCCAGTAATGTCAATGTCTGAACTTTACTGTGATACCAACTCTAAAAATAACTTAAAAAATCATGAGACAATTGAAGACCAACCATATTGTTAATATTGCAATTTATTTTTATTGTTTTAAGTAAGATCATGATATGGTTATATTCTTTCAGAGTCCTTGTCTTTTATAGATACACACTGAAATATTTATGGGTAAAATATATTGGTGCCTTGCCTTTACTTCAAAATAATCTTGGAGGTGGAGAGAACGTGGGTTTTTGTTGTTTTGTATACATAAACAAGATTAACCATGAATTGATAATTTTTGGAGCTGTGTGATAGATATGCAATAACTTTTTCCCTGCTTCAGTGTGTTTGAAATTTTTCATCATTAAAAACACTACAAATAGCCATTAATTCCTTCCAAAAATAAGAAATAGAATCCTTAACATCTATAATGCCCTTTGTAACCTGGCTTTAGGTTGCAAAATTCACTCTTCCTCAGGCATCTTACACATTCACCACTTGTTTTGTTCATAAACATGAACATGCCTTTGCCCTGGTTTCTCTCTAATGAGAACATCCCTCCCTTCCCTATCCACTCATTTATGGAGCTCACATCCAATAATATTTCTTCTTCCAGTATTCCTCCTCCACACCTAGCAAGTAGTAGTTGTTTATGCATTTAATTTGCTTGGTTCTTTATGTTATCTTTGATTACAGCTTTCCCCTCGCTGTACCTCACTTATATAGTCATATATACGCCCTGCTTGACTCTGAGCACCCTGATAGCGGCATGATAGCGGATATCACTGATTCAAGTCCACAGAGCAGCCATTCAAAAGTGCACAGAATTGCCTAGAGGTGTGCCATTTCCAGAATCACTGTTTGCCTACACTCAAGCACCTATGTGTACTCCTGAAAATACTACAGTATCCTGTGACTTCCTGCCAAGGGTCTTCTGTTCTAGAAACATATCTGGTCTCCATTATCAAATAAATGATAATACCCTTTTATATGACAGGTGCTTCTGAAAACAGATCCTGAGCTGCATTCTAAGGGACTTTGCATTCTCAAAATAGCCCTTCTTGGTACAGAATCTTATGGTGCTTGCTTTATTCTAGAAGCAGCTCAGGTGAAGGAATCTACCTCTGAGCAAGTGTTGGTGTCCCAAAAGTTGGCCTGGAAATATTTTGGACTAGGGTTCCTGAGTTCCAACGTGTTAGTGACAAGGCTTCTCTGCCTACAAGTGATATCCAAAATATTCATTTGAAGCTGGTCCTTTAACTCTGGTGATACGAAGGCATGTAGTCTCCCTCCCAAGGTCTTTTTCTTGAGCCAATATAAAATTAGTCAAGGAGCAAAGTTAGAAAGCTTAGGTGTGGGATGCAAATCATCTAACCATACGTAAAATAAGAGTCTAGGGACAGATGGTTGCAGCTCTGTGAAGTAAGCAGTATCTGTCCTCATCAGCCTGGGGAATATAAGCCTCAGAGCCACAGCTGATGGAAATGACAGTGCTCTGAGGAGTGATGGCACAAGTGTAATACTGCATCATTTTTAAATAGGGCTACTGATAAATGTGCAGACTTTTATATAAGACATAGCTTCTTACTGATTATAAGCTAACAGATATTAGCCAAATGGGTACTGGCGACGAGATATATTAATACATAATCCAATAAACTGATCAAGTAAATAAGTGAAATAATAAACATTTTTGCACTTCTGTGATATAATTCTAAATTTATTTTTTAAATAAGAGATTTATTGAGCTATAACTCACGTGCTATAAAATCCATTTTCTCAAGTATACAATATGGGGGGAGGGGATGACCTGTTGGTGTTCACACAGGTGTGCAACCACCAACACTGTCTAATTGCATAACATCCATCATCCCCCAAATAAGTCCCATACCCATTAGCAGTCATCCCCCACTCGCCTTCCGCCTCTAGCAAACACTAACCCATGGATAGGGTGATTCTGAGCATTTCATAAAAGTGGAATCACAATATTTGTTCATTTGCTTCTGACTTGTTTCACTTAGCATAATGCTTTCAAGGTCCTTCCAAGTTCTAGCATATGTGCCAGTATTCCATCACTTTTATGGCTGAATAATATCCCATTTTGTGGATATACCACATTTAATTTATCCATTCATCGGTTGATATACATTTGAGTTGTTTTCTTCTTACCTGTTATGCATAATACTCTCGTAATTCCTATACAAATATTTTGTGTGAATATATATTTCTAATTCTCCAGGGGAAACACCTAGATGCGGGATCGTATGGTAATTGTATGTTTAACATTTTGAGGATCCCCCAAACTGTTTTCCAAAGTGGCTGCACCACTTTTCAATCCCAACAGCAATGTCTGAGAGGTCCAATTTCTCCATCCTGACAAGTGCTTCTTACTTTATTGTATATCACATCTCAGTTTTCAAAAAATTATAAATTGTTAAATTGTAGTATTCAACCATATTCCTCGACACAATGAAGGATCTGAAATATAGTATGGGTTGCGGCTAAAATTTACGTAGTGACTAGTTTATAAACTTAATATTGACTGTTAGAACAATAATTGTTACCTAAGTTTTAGGGGAGTAAATATTTCTTATTTTTATGATCTAGACATAGTACATTTAAGCAAGAAGAAAGTCACTCTCAGAAGAGAAAGAAAAATAAGCTCAAATAATCCCAAGAGAAAGATATATATATACGTGGATGAAAATTAACACAAATATTTTAGGTAACTTTGTGATTCCTAAATTAAGCAATGCATGACATTTCTCCAATTCAATTTTAAAAATATTTATCAGATACCCACTACTTGATAAGAATTGGCACAAAATTGAATTAGAGCACAGAATACTTGACACAACTAACACTTGAGTAAATTAATGCTTTATATCAACACAGATATATCATAAATTGTATGATTTACATATGTGGGAAGCAAATACATAAAGAGACAAATCTGAATGTTAAATACCTAATTCAAGATCATAGTTAATTTTAAGAAAGTCAAGTGGGAAATATGGCTGATTATATAATGAGAACTATAAAGTTTACACAGATGATTTTAACAGGACTTTGCATTTATTATTTCTTAATCTGGATGACAGGTTCACTAGTATTCTTTATTTTACTTTTCTTATAACCCTTCATACTTCTGGAATGTTTCATAATTAAAATTAAATTAGTAGGAAAAGTACTAGCCTGTTATAAAGATGAACAAACAAAAATAACAAAATATAATACAACTGAAAGTATCACTTACTTGTAACTCCAAGACAAAATTTTGATCACTATTAATCATTGCAAATAAACTAATGCCAGAGAACTTTAAACTTTTCTTACTAGCAAAGATTTTGAAAATAAAAATAGAGATGGCATGGCTACCTGGAGCAGCAATCTCATATCCTGGGAGTCTTGAGAAATATAAATGGGCAATGTTGTTGGACCATCAAAAGAATTATAGTACTAACTTTGGATGGCACCAAGTATTTGTCTTCATTTTTTTTCTAAGTTTTGTTTATAAGAATTATACATGAGACATTTAAAATTGAAAATCAGACAAATGCTTTAAATAAAATTTGATGTGTGAATCTAGATTAATTTTACCTGCCAGGGTGCCCAAGTCTCAAAACATCAATAGCTTAACAAAATATAATTGTATTTGTCACTCATGCATAGTCCAAATTAGGTAGACCAGCTGTCCTTCATCTTTGGCTGTGCCATATGGCACATGTGGCCTCCAAGATCTTTGTGGACAAAGAAGAGAGTTACAGAAAGGCACCTGGTCTTCACCACCATGGACTCTCACAGCTCTCTGGCCAGAGCCACACAGAAGGTCCCATACAAGAACCTGAAAAGGAAACAGGAGCACATAAATCTTTGGTGCTAATGTACTATCTCTCCCATGATTAGCGACTGGTTATTTTTACAAGTACTTGGTGAAAGGAAATAATAATGGCACATTACTATAAAAAGATTTCCTCTCTTCTTATCTGAGGAATATTTCCTTAAAGCGTTTCATTATAGAAATAGAGAATTTTCCAATTTTATACATTAGCAATTAGCTAATGGATGTGTTTTCCATACATAACTGTTAAAATAGTGAAAACTAATTATATGCAAGAGTAACGACTTTCATCTTCTCAATTTTTTCCCATTAAAAACATTTCAATAGGATTTTTAGAAGTATGTAAATAACATGAAAGACCAAAAAATAAACTCAATAACAAAAACAAAATAAAAATGTGCTTTTTACTTTATATCCTCGGTCTATACCTTTTTTTTCAAAATCCATTAAAGGAAGAATGAGATAATGTCTTTTATACCAAGAAGATGATGTTTATTAGATTTCAGTACTTTCTTATACATTAATATTAAAAATCTAGAGAAAAATAATACATATCTGAGGCATTCAAAGTACTTCCACTTACTATATAACACAAATACCAATACTGCAAAATTTGACCAATCGGTCCCCAAAAAACCTACTCCTTGGTAAGCAAGGCTGTTTCCTCTTTTATCTCTACTACCTCTTCCTCTGTGTTCTCTCAGGACACCTTCCTGATATAATGGATTGAACAGATTAGTAAAATAAGAAATTAGAAAATAAGTGGTATTATATGACTTTATAATGGAAGGAGAGAAATAGTGAATAGTCTAGAGACCTCCCTAAGATAAAGGGTGCTTTGGGAATTAATCCAAATATAGAGTATGGAAAAAAAAATGGATGCTAAATTGTCACTTATCTAATAATAAATTCTCCAAGTATTAACCTGCATCTTATCAGATAAAAATACAAGAACAAGTTGATTGTAAGAGAAAGTAAAGCCCCAAACAGTGAAATTTCTAACAAAAGAGCATGAAAAATATGGATATCCTACAGATTTTAACTTACAATAATGAAAAAATTCGACTGTTTAATTTTCAAGTCATACTGGGAAAATCTGTAAACATGGAGCTGTGCCTAAGTAAGTAAGTACAGTTTTCCTAAAAAAGAAATAAAGAAATCATAATAGTGGAGCCAGCTCCTTATCTGGTTTTTCTATAGAGTATGATGAATGGAAAGGAAATAATATAATTAATTATGCACATGAATTTGAATCCACGTATTTCTTTAACACTTTTTTTAGATTTTATTTATTTATTTGTTTGACAGAGCGAGAGAGTTTCTTTAAAACTTTTAATAAAACTAATTTTAAAAATAACTTTTTTGCAGACCTTCATATGTAAATTTTCATATTATTCCTTACTATACTATAATGGTAAGAAATTCTTTAAAAATATAAGCCAGGGTGCCAAGATGGCTCAGTTGGTTAAGCATCTGACTCTTGATTTTGGCTCAGGTCATGATCTCAGGGTGGTGAGATCGAGTCCTGTGTCGGTCTCCTGCTGGGTATGGAACCTGCTTAAGATTCTCTCTCTCCCTCTCCCTCTGCCCTTCCCCGCCCCCTGCTCCCATGCACACATTCTCTAAAAACAAAACAAAACAAAAAAACAACAGAATCCAAAAACTTTGCCTTCAAATGCATCACTTTGTAGGCTTTGTGGTTGCTCCACCAAAGCCAACATCCATTTTCTTTTATTAAGTTAATAGATCTGTTTTGAGGAAACAAGTAAGTGCCCTGCTCTTCAGCTGCTGGCATTGAGTGGGGCTTCAGCATCAGCCAAGGAAAGGAGAATGCGGCACAAATCTGAACAATGAAACATTAAACTCCCCTTGCCCAGTTGATTTAGTGATAGATACATGGCTTAGGATCCGTCAAAAAATATTATTCCAGGGCGTCTGGGTGGTTCAGTCGGTTAAGTGTCCACCATCAGCTCAGGTCATGGTCCCAGGGTCCTGGGATCGAGCCCCACCTCAGGCTCCCTGCTCAGCGGGGAGCCTGCTTCTCCCTCTCCAGCTCCCCCGTGCTTGTGTTCCCTCTCTGTTCCCTCTCGCTATGTCTCTGTCAAATAAATAAATAATAAAATCTTTAAAAAAATGCGATTCCATCCCCCTGGATCCAATTTGATCCTGTGAGAGTGGGTTCCAGGATCTTTCTGAAGCAACCCTGTAGAAGCAAAATCTTCTCAGTTGGACTTGGACTTCTGGTTATAGAGCTTAAGTGGAGTCAATATAGTTGAAGGTAGGCTGAGAGGTAAAAACAGAAGCAGGTAACATTTTGGATCCTTGATCGAGCCATGCATGGAGCCAGTCTCTTTGGTCATTTGATCCAATAGATTATGTTTTTACTTAAGCCAACCTACATTGATGTTCTATCATTTACAACTCTAAAGTATTCATTATAAAAGATTGTGAAAAAAATTTAAAAAATAGATTGTGCACTCATTACAATGAAGCTGGCACTGTTCAAAGTGGTCTTATAATGTTTCTGAGTGAATTGACTTCAGGAACAGTTCAGAAGACCAAATAAAATAAATTTCACTATTTTATAAGCACATCTCATTTCTGGTCCCAAATAGTTTTATATGGGTTGATTGACAAGCACTTTGGGGTCTGGATAATAGTAGATTGTTAACACAATGCACACACACACACAGACACACAAAAGTCAACTACCACTTAGAACATTCAGACAACTGTGTTCCAGGCTCCAAAAAGAATTTTGAAGGTGTTCTAAATATGCCCTGAATGATAGCAGCAAGGCTAGTGGATGCAGATAGCATTCTTTAATAAGAATTTTGTATATGGAGGATAACAATTATTTTTATATATACTTTCTGATGTTTATTTAAAAAACTTAAAAAAAAAAATAAGCTCAGGCAACAGAATATCAGTTCACCTGGGAATTCATTAACTCTTTCTGGATTAGAAGACTTGGATTTTTTAAAAGAAACTTTCAGGTTTTACTAAATGATTATAAAAAAATAAGCTTCCAATAAAGGTCAGAAGTCAAAATTTTACAAGAAGAAAATCAGGCAAAGATCAAAGAAAAACGTTGCTGGAGAATAGTTCCATAGCTGGTAAATAAAATTATCCTTTATTATTTATTTGTTGACTATTTATCAAGAATCACTAAAAACCAAATAAATAGCTATTCACCGCCCAGATGTTTGAAATTTCATTGCTAAATATTAACTCATAGAAGGATGCCACTATCATTGTTATAATTCAATTTTTTTAACTACCAAAGAAAATTAACGAAGAGATAATACAAGAGGAAGTTAAAATAATGCCAGGATAAACACATGCAAGGTTTACAATTATTTACAGGAATGAGTTTTCCAATTGGCCATGGTTAAAACCAGTAACATTTTTAGAAAATTTCATTCTAAATATGGAACATTCACTTCAAATATTCACATACCTTAATAAAAATAGAAATGTATATATATAAATAAGATCAGTTCTATTAATACATATGTTCAGCTTGTGAATTTTTACTGGGAATAAGCTTTTGTAAACAGATCAAGTTCAATTATTGGATTCCTATTGGCTATGGTGCTCCCTTTCTTCAAATCTTGAAAGAAGTTTTTAAATATGTTTAATGTCATTATGGTGTTTAGTATATTTTAATATTTTAGAATTTTATATTTGTTAGATGTCTAATGTAAAAAAAAATGGTATGATTTTTTATTTACCAAAAATGAAGGATGCAGACAACTAATGCCAGAAACTGAAAGACATCTGCTGAAATGCCATTATTTTATAGATAAAGAAACAGATCTAGAGGAAAGGAAAAACATGACTCAGTGGTGGAAGGGACAACCCAAGCCCACTGTTTGTTTCTTCTCCCTGAACATGGCTTTTTATCATTTGCATAACTGCCTGCAGTACATATACATAAACTATCAGTACACCCCTGCACATCTAACTCAGAGTGAAGGTCCATAAAAGGCAAGCAAATCCTAATGTTCTAAGTAGAAAAGTAAAAACTAGGACTGAGGCCTGCAAAAAATCAGAAGTCTTGCCTCGGGTGCATACTTAACTATTTACAAATGAAAACGGGCATTGCCACGGCACTAATACAACTGTACTCACTTGTCTTCAAAAACATGATTTAAAAAAACATTCATAAAAAAAAGAACTTCAACAATAATACCGTAGTGCTATTATCAGACAAACAGGAAAATATACTGCCTTTTCTAGTTGCTACTGAACAGTGCTTTAGAAAATGCTGCCCACGCAATACATCCAGGAAGAGGAGAATCCTACCTCCAAGTCATGAGCATGATAAAGCAACCATGTACAAGTGGTGAGAGATACCACTGGGGAGTCTGCTCCCGCCATGTTGCTTATGGTTCTCCATCAAGCGTACATTTATAACAAGAACTGGTCTTAAATGCTCTAAACATTCTTTCTTGAAACCAAACTTTCTTTCAACGAAAGATACACATGAAAAATGAACTGTTCGGATACCCTTGCTACTGACAGTTCAAGTGCATGCTATTCAATAGGGTTGCTGTACCTGAAAACCAGATGTAGACTTTCAAGTGTAATTTCAAATTTGTAACAAGAACAACAGAATACCACTCCCCAATTTGATTACAAATAAGTTGACCTTGTATCCAATTTACCTGGAACCTGGAGTTCCAGAAGATGATGAAGGATTTATAAACACTGTAAATTTCCAAGAAGAAATATTTGGGGAGAAAATGCAGCCACTCTGAATGGGACGAAGGACAATTTTTAAAAAAATTTTTAAACAAGCAACCACAAATACAAATAAAACTTTAAAACGAGAGCAGAGAAGCCTTCTTCCGAGTCAGCAGTTCGTTCGGTGGGAGTGGAGAGCCAGGCTTGGGAGGCGCCAGGAGGGCTCAGCATCTCTGAAGTCTGGACGGAACCCCTCAGGCTAAGGGGTCTCTCTGTCCTCTCCACAGACAAGTGACAAAAGGACAGTCAGGTTATGACTGCTTATGGACAGGCAGACAGTGTAGGGACAGTGCGTAGAGGCCAGTGCTGCAGCGGAGGGACGAAGACCAGATCATGGTTTGAGCTTCTTCCTTGTCTGGTTTCCGGGGACACGCCCGTCTGCAGTAAGAAGGTGTCCCACCGCACAGTGAGGCCCAGCCTTTTCGCCGTCCCCAGCGTGCCTTTCCAGGACAATGAGGTCCTCTCCTGCACCTACCCTGTCCCCACAGCGGTATCCACGGGCATCCATTTTAATGCTCTCCAATGCCATGACCAAATACAAACAAGAGAACAGGACATTGAGCAGAGCACGGACGTGTGTCACGTGCTGCGGCACCTTGGCACCAGCTCTCCCCCAGATTCTGTTCCCACGCCCGGAACCTCGTGGAAGCTCTGTCTGCAAACGGACTCAGTGTGCTGCGGCTCCAGCAGGAAGCAGTGGGAGAGCAGCTCTTGCAGCTGCACCAGCAGGAGGCGCCACTTCCTGGGCGGGCGCTGGCCGGGCGCGGGCAGTGGAGGGAAGCCGGGACTGGGAAGCGGCTCCTGGGTGTAGCTCGTGGTTTTCAGAAATAGAACCTCGGAAGGAGGCTCACACCAAGTTCATTGTAATTCATAGATAAGCTGCACAGCGAAACACAAGCTATTTAGGAAACTTTAATTACTCAACCAAAGTAATAAAATATTTATGAGAAAAAAGAACGTCCAGCAAGTCTATAAAGTAAACTAGCTGACAAATTAATTAGTGCTTAATAACAAGAAATTTCTATCAATTGCCAAAAGCACCACAAATTACTTATGGAATAAACAGACCTTTTTCACTTCTGTTACTACTCTCAGTAACTAATTTGGGGCCATTATTCATAATTTTTTTCTTTCGAGTACACGGCATGATTAGTAGCATATAACATTAATAATCTTGGAAGTCGATTTCTGAATGTGATTTTCCATTTTTGGTACAGGCCTGGTAACACGCTCTGATGTAGAAAGAATGGCCAAACACTTCAAATGACCTCTTTTTCTTCCCAAATATTAACTTTAATGGATAAAGATCTAATACAAAAAGCAAACACAGGCAATGCTTACTAAATAAGGCCAGGTACTTCATGCATTTTAGAGGGGCGTATTATTGCTTGTTGAATTAGCAATCCTGCTTGATATAGAACATAGGTATTCCTGCATGCAAGCACAGGATCAGTTTTTCAAATGCTAACATTAATGTTTCTAGCTCTGCAGGACCTAATGGGAGAAACAAATTTTCTCTTGTGGATTGCATTGAGCCTTATTTATTCTACCATCTAAATGGATGTAAGGTAATCAAAAACAGAACAAATTCAGGATTTCAGATTTAAGCCCTACTATCTAGTCTATATCAGTAAATAAATATGGAATAAACTCATTAAAATAAAGTTGACTGGAAAAGACAGAGCTAAGAAATGAAATATTATTATTTGTTAAATATAAAAGTTTGCCAAAAATCCCCAGGAAGAGTCTACACAAAAAGAAAGCTGAGTGAGTTTTCCACAGGCAGAACGTGTGAAATGAGATCAAGTGAAGCACTGTATAATAAGGAGGGGCACAATGTTCAGTGAGGTTTTCTGCATAAATATTTATGTAGCAGATAAACAGCAGTCTAAGTCAAAAATCACACATTTAAGGAATTGTAGCAAATTGCCATTCTAGTCCCTGGGAAAGCAAGAACACAAAAGTAAAAAAATAGGTAAAGAATCAAAAAAGCATAATTTATGAGAATAAATTAATGGGTACTTAATAAAAAATATCTTGATGGAAATATACTTTCAAGTTTTATAAAATTCTGAATCAAAATTGTAAACATATATAATCATGAAGAGAGCCCAAATAAATTCCAAAATGTAAAAAGAATATAAATAATGTTCTCTGACCATGAGGAATAAAATTATAAAATAATAGTAAAAATAGACAAAAAATAGTTATCTGGAAGTTTTAAAACCTTAGTAAACAATACTTAGACTAAAGATACATAAATTATTTTTACTTGATAATGGAAACTTTATGCATTAAAGTTTATTGGATATGGCTAAAACTACACTCATAGGAAAATTCATAGTCTAAAATTATTACACAGATATATAGGAGTAGCTTTTTTTTTCTTTAACTGTGCTTACCATGTAATGCATAAGTTTTGGATTTTTTTTCTTTTTTTTAAAGAGCAACAACATTAAAGCAAGGAAATAAGAATAATTGGGGAAACCAAAAAGGCAAGAAAAATGAAACAGACGAAAGCCCTGCAGTAAATGGATCAACCACCAGCTGAGAATAATTATTTTTGAAAAGGAGAAAGCACTAATCAAACCACAAAAATCAAAACAGTAAAGGGGAATATAATTATAGCTACAAAGGAATTTTTAATAGGTGTATATATTTTATAAAAATTAATTTAAAATTTCTATGAAACATAATTTATGGGGAAATATCAAAATTGCTCCAAGAGATACTAGAAACTCAAAACAAAACAGAAATAATGTAAGGCATTAAAAAGAGTTCAGTTATACATTTTTCTTCAAAGAATAAGGTCCAGATGGTTTCATATGAAAGTCATTTGAAACTTCCAACAGTGAAATCATTTCAGTGCTAGTCTGGTTATTTCATACCGTTAGAAAAAGGAAAACTTTTGATAGTTCTTTTAAAGAATCCAGCTACCATTGATCTAAGAAAATTGCAGATCAATAGAATATTGCAACCAATCTCATGTAGGATTACTTGGGAAAAAATATGAATAAAATATGAAATTTAGCATTATTTAAAAATTAATACACCATGACCAAATGAGCTAGATTCGTGAAATTCAAGGATGCTTTACTTTTAGAAAATTGATTAATATGCTTTTATTATTAGATCAAAAAGAAATGCAATGTAACAGTAGATTCTGTAAAGGTTTTTAAGAAAATTCTTACACAGCAATAACAAGAAAAAGCAAACAAGATTAAAACAGAGTGATAGTTTCATAAACTCCGTGTCTCTCCCTCACACACCCATGCACACACACACTCACATACATATATATTTGCTGATATATAAAGCCAAAATATTAATAATCTATGTAACTGATATACACATCGATCTCCTATCAGAGATAGATAGATGATAGATAGATGATAGATAGATGGTAGATAGATAGATAGATAGATAGATAGATAGATAGATAGATAGATGATAGATCGATCCACACACACGCACACACACACACACACACACACACACACACACCTGGAACCTCAGATAATTAACTAAAAACATTATAAAAGAGCAAATAGAAAGGTGACAAGGTCTAAAATTTAATTGCAATTATTTTCAATAAACCAGGAATAACCAGTTAGAAAATTTATTAAAACCCCCAAAAGACATTGAAATAAATGAAAACATCTCAAGTAAGTACAGTTAGTATTGTACCAATGTTTATTCACCTGTAAATGTGGACAGTCAGTGGAATCTCAAATAAATACCACTAGTTTACTTTTTAACTTGCAGATCCCTGGAGGTACAACATTACTTAGTGGACCCTCCTACAAATGGGTACCTGAGAGAGTATATTGGACCAAACTTTAGAAAGCACAGTTTGGCCATATCATTGAAATATCCATTACAAGCACTTTTCAACACATGAATTCTATCACAAATGGATCTTATTGATAAAATCCGAAATGTGTAGTGTAATATATGAATATTCATTTATTTAAATCATAGTTTATAATAGCAAGGTAATTAAAAACCATCAAGTGTCCTTCAGAAAGAGGCTGTTTAATAATATGTGATGTGAGCCACTGAAATTAGGGTCATGTAGAGAAAATTAGTGAGAACCCTGCTCCAGGAGGACATGCAAATTTGTGTATTATTTCACAGTTTTCTGTTCATTTTGCTATTTTTTGCCTACATGTATATCATCCAGTGTTTGTGTATATGCGTATTTAAAAAGAATAAAATGGGTCTGTTGTGCTGAAATGGAAAGTTCTTCCAAATACAGTAAATTAACAAAGTAAATATTTTATATAAATTTAAAAGGATAAGTAGACGATAGAGACGGACAGATGATAATAGGGGGGTAGATGGATAGACTGGTAGATGGATATGCTGGAGTAATGTTGGAGGAAGAAAATATGAGCAGGCAACAATCATCCCTGGGGAGAGAGCCCAGAATGGGAAATGGGACTTTTACTTTTTTTTTACACTTTTACTTTTCAAACTGGACACCTGTGTTGTTTTTATTTCTTTTTAATTATAGGTAGGTATAGCATTAATTCCCTTTTTTAAGCCTTCTTCCTCTCAAAACATATTCATATGATTTTAAACACCATAATTTAAAAAAATCAGTGTGATGCCTTATTACAATGCTGCATGACATTTCTTATGTCAAATCTAGACAAAAAATTTTAGGCTTAAAGTAATGTAATATTTATTAAATCATACATACCTTAGAGTTTAGGAAATCCTTAGAATATTTGTAGTCATTAATTCAAAAACTATTTCCCAGGTTCCTTTTAGAATTTAGATAGAACGTTGGTTCCAGCAAACAGAGAGTGGTAACAGTGAGGGAGGGCACATACCATGCAGCGGGAGGAGCGTTGATACATTATAGACCAGATGCTCTCAGAGGAGAGGCCCCAGTAGGCCCCATTACATGTCCCCAAAAAGCAGAACATTCTCCATCCACCGTGACTGAAGTACCTGGACTCTCAAACCTGGCATTTCTATCGTCCCAGGAACCCTGTCCCTTCCCAGCTTGGTGGCTGCAGCTCAGCCACTCATGCTGGGTTTGAATTTCTTATTGCCTTGGTTCTTTTATTTATTCTATTATCTTCTTTTTTTTAAAGATTTTATTTATTTATTTGAGAGAGAGAGAATGAGAGATAGAGAGCAGGAGAGGGAAGAGGGTCAGAGGGAGAAGCAGACTCCCTGCTGAGCAGGGAGCCGGATGCGGGACTCGATCCCGGGACTCCAGGATCATGACCTGAGCCGAAGGCAGTCGCTTAACCAACTGAGCCACCCAGGCGCCCTATTCTATTATCTTCTCCTACTGTCATTTATTTTACTGTCTTGTGACACTAGGGTTTTTTTTAATTATTGTTTTAAATAAGTGATATATATCACAGCACAAAACTCAACAGGCACATATGGGAGGTGGACAAACTCTAGTGGCTACCTGATACTCATTTTTCTTTTACTCCCTACTAACACAACCCTATATTGATAAGGGTAGCAAGTTTCTCAATGAATATTTTGCTGATCTCCTTTTGGAGCAGAATTGTCAGTAAGACATAAGCTGGGGCTGTCGAGCGAGGTGTCCAGGAAAGCTCCCTGGGCTGCCACACTGAAGCGGTGGGCACTGGTCTTCTTCCTTTCCTCTCCCTTCATGCATCAGCGTGACGGGAGTTCTAGCATTTGTCTTGTAGACCATGAGGTGCCCTGGAAGAAGGAAACCCGCACTGGGGACGCAAGCAGCAGAGGTGCAGCCCTCTGGTCCACCAACTCTATCATGGGCCTGTGGTTAGCCCTGCACAGCCTGCTTCCAGACCTCATGCCATTTGAAGGCCATGGTCCCTACCCTCCCCCCCAAATCAAACACACACATCCATATGCTATATACCTTCAGAAATAGTGTGTGTGTATGTGTGTGTGTGCATGTCTGTGTACCCAAACTTCTGTGTGTGGGGGGGCGCGCACGAGCATGCATCTGTGGATTCAGAGGGAGAAAAGCAGCGATGAAAATCTAAAATATTTATTTTATTTTAGTAATTTACTCCCCATTGTTTCCCAAAAGGATAGCAGTTGCTGTTGGAGATATTAGAGAGGAAGAACTAAGAAAATCATTCATTTTGTTTAGGTTTCAAAAACAAACTGTTAAATTGCTTTGCTGATATTTGCCAGAGAACTTTGGAAACCAGCACGACTTTCTATGAAAATTCCATAAGATGTTGTTGATCAGAAAGGCATTGGAGAAAGCACTCACAAACTAAGAATTTCACACTTCGTAGCCACTCGTACATCACAGCCCCTTTGCCCTTTTTGATGTTAGGACATACAGTCTCGCAGTGATCTGCAACCCCATGCACCTGAGTGTGGATGCCTTACAATCCTAGGGGACAGATGTATATGCCACACAGCAGCGGTCCTCAGGTAGGTAAGCAAGGTAGACCCAGTGCGGCTCCAAATGGCACCCCATGATGGCATTCCACCTCATAAAATGCAATTGTCTTAAAGGATACAATCATATTGTGTGTAACACAGATGAAAAACACAATTGAATCACAGGAGGGAGAGAAAGAGAAAATCCTGGAAGAGAAGACAATAGTTCTGTTGAAAATCAAAACCTGCTGCTTCCCAAGTTCCATAGTAGCTACTCCCTATTGCTTCCATAACCAACTTTATAAAGTGCCTGTGGATCACAGCCTCTCCTACTGGGCACATCTGTGAGTACACATTTTAACTGACACGATGGTGCCGTGCTGGTACATGAGTCAGGAACCATGAAGGAATGGAGATGCGGTATTTTCCCACAGAGAAGAAATTTGTCCTTAAATGGTCTAGATGCACGTGCCTTAAATTCTTTATCTCATGTATTAGGTGCTAAAATTTTGTAATCAATCCCATTGATTCCAAGTGATATTCCAAGGAATATCACTTCCTCTGCAAAAGTATTTCATCTGAACCATAATCCACTTCTGAGATGGAGAAGATAGAAAGGGGTTCACGTCATAAAAGAAAACAAGAATAACAAAAAAGTTAGAGAAATTCCTACAAATCAAGTAAAGCTCCAGAAGGCTGCCACTGTGCCCAGGCTGAGATGCAGCAGCAGAAGCCCTGTTAATGCCAGAGGATGCTGTCCTTTACCTAGCAACCACTGAGTCAGGGAGGATGAAACCTTACCAGGAAAATCGGCCAGATCTATGAATTCATCCCTGTCTTTTCAGCTTTCAAATTCATTGATGTAATTGCACATAGTATCATCTTAAGATCTTTTTTTATGTTGATGCCATCTGTAATTACATCCTCTGTGCATTCCTTCTATTGGGATTTTGTGTCTTGTTTCATTTATCCTTGCTAGATATTCCATGTGCTTTTAAAAATAATACATATTCTTAATTTTTGTGTAAATGGTAAATTTGTAAATATATTTCTATAGATGATAGATATATGATACAGTTTGTTCATTCATCTGTTCAAATATTCTTTATCCCTGATTATTTTTAGTCAGCTATTTTATGTCTGTTCACATGTCTGTCTATTTGTTCCTTTTATTTATCTTAGGCAATAAAAGAGTTTCTTAGAAACATCAGGTATCTTCCAAAATTAACAGGAAATCTGACAAGCCGGGCTCAGTCAGAAACCATTGTGCCATGTAGGTGAAATCTAATATGTATACCACCAGATGCCTGGAAATGTTTGATTTAGCATAATCCATAATGGAGGCAGTTGGCCTCAGTGTAAACGCTACCACCACAATATTTTACTCTGATACTTGGGAATGTTCTCATCAATTCTTGACCCCTAAAACCACATTAATCTTTGGTTGCTCACATCAATATTTAGCACAGTTGGTTTAAGTGTTAACATTTTTGAAATCTTTCACAAAAGCAGATGCTCCTTGGCAATTCTAAATAAATACAGCACGACAAACCAGTAAATCTGAGTACATTCTGATTTTACTGGAGCATGGAGAAATACTTTCCAACTATGACTTCCAAGACAGAAATCTTAGAGAAAAAGCCTAATAGACTTGATGACACAAATAATTTTCGAACCTGTAGGGCTGTGTAAAAGCAAACATGAGCAAGGATGAAAAGTTAAGTGACAATCTAAAAAAAAATATTTGCAACTATGTCACAAAAAGGAGAACAATTCTTACTGCTTAGAGAAGGTGTTATCAATAGAAAAACAAGTTGAGGCATACATAACAAACCACTAAAAAACAAACAGAGAGTCCCCTGGAGCAAGATGGCAGAGGAGTAGGAGACCTAGATTTCGTCTGGTCTCAGGAATTCAGCTGAATAGGGATCAAACCATTCTGAACACCTACGAACTCAACAGGAGATCGAAGAGGAGAGTAGCAACAACTCTCTGAACAGAAAAGCGACCACTTACTGGAAGGTAGGACGGGCGGAGAAGTGAATCCAAGGCGATATTCGGGAGGATAGACGGCGGGGGAGGGGGCCTCCGTCGGCCGCTTCTGGCAAGTGCTAGAGCCGCGGAGCACAAAATCGGACCTTTTAGAAGTCGGCTCCTCTGTGGAACATCGCTGCAGTGGCTAAGCGGGCGGTGGAACCCTCGCGGGACAGCGTGGTCTCAGGACCCTCGGGGTCACAGAAAGACCGGGGGTGCCTGAGTGCGGCAGAGCTCCCAGGGATCGGAGCGGGGAAGCCGGCTGCAGAGACGGAGCCGAGGCGCGGGCTCTCAGCTCGGGGTGGCCATAAACTGTGATCCGCGGCCCAGGCGGGCCACTGCGCCTCCAGCAGGGACCCAACAAGCGGCAGAGCCGGGGAGAATCCCCTCCCTCCCCCGGGAGGAGCGGCGCAGGAACGCACCGCAGGGATCTGCTGGGTTTGGAGACTCCACACGGGGTCGGGTGCCAGAGATAGAAACGCTCGGTCACAGGCTGGGTGAGCACGGAGTGCGGCCGGAGACCGGGGACACGGGAGTGACTGCTTTTCTCTGGGGGCGCACTGAGGAGCGGGGCCCCGAGTTCTAAGCTCCTCCGGGCAGAGATTGGGAGGCCACCATTTTCACCCTGGTCCTCCAAACCTGTACCGAGAGCTTGCAGGGAACAAAAGCTCCTGAGAGCAAACCCGAGCAGCTTGCTTAGCCCGGACCGACAAGGGCGGGGCAATTCCGCCTCCGGCAAAGACATTTGGAAACCACGGCAACAGGCCCCTCCCCCAGAAGATCTGCACGAACAGCCAGCAAGCCAAGACCAAGTTTACCGATCAAGGAGAACGGGAGAACTCCAGCGCTAGGGGAATACTGCACATAGAATTCATGGCTTTTTTTTTACCATGATTCATTAGTTCATCAAAGTTAATTTTTGTTAACTGTTTTTTTTCTTTTTCTTTTTCCCTTTTTCAAACAACATCTTATCAATCCCTTTTTTTTATTTTAAAGATTTTTATTTATTTATTTGAGAGAGAGAGAATGAGAGATAGAGAGCACGAGAGGGAAGAGGGTCAGAGGGAGAAGCAGACTCCCCGCCGAGCAGGGAGCCCAATGTGGGACTCGATCCCAGGACTCCAGGATCATGACCCGAGCCGAAGGCAGTCGCTTAACCAACTGAGCCACCCAGGCGCCCTTATCAATCCCTTTTTTAAAAAACATTTTTTATTTTTCATTTTTAGAGTCATATTTTATCCCTTCATAGTAGTTACCCTTATTTTTGGCATATATATAAGTCGTTCTCTCTTTAAAATTTTCAGATACAGTTTCTTCTAACAGATCAAAATATACCCTAAATCACTAGTGTATGGCTTTGTTCTAGTCTCCTGTCTGATCACATTCTCTCCCTTTTTTCTTTTTTTTTTAAATCTTCTTTCTTTTTTCAAACAACTTAACTTATCAATTCCTTTTATAAAATCTTTTATAATTTTCATCTTTACAGTCATCTTCCATCCCTTCATTGTATCAACCCTTATTTTGTACATATATGTCTTTCTTCCTTTAAAACCTTAGAAGGCACTTTTTTCTAACAGACCAAAATACGCCCAAAATTTAGTGTGTGCAACTGATCTATGCACTAGCCTGATCATATTTGATCATATTCTGCTTTTTTTGTATTGTTCTGTTTTTGTTTTTATTTTTTTTCTTTTTTTTTTCTCTTTCTTTTTTCTTTCTTTCCCTTTCTTTTCCCCTGGTTTCAGGTCTTTTCTGATTTGTATACAGTATATTTGCTGAGGACATTGTTAACCTGTTAGCATTTTGTTCTCTCATTCATCTATTCTCCTCTGGACAAAATGACAAGACAAAATAATCACCTCAGCAAAAAGAACAAGAGGTAGTACCATCAGCCAGGGACATACTCACTACGGACATTAGTACGATGTCGGACCTAGAGTTCAGAATCATGACTTTAAAGATACTAGCTGGGCTTGAAAAAAGCGTGGAAGTTATTAGAGAAACACTTTCTGGAGAAATAAAAGAACTAAAATCTAACCAAGTCGAAATCAAAAAGGCTATTGATGAGGTGCAATCAAAAATGGGGCACTAACTGCTAGGACAAATGAGGCAGAAGAGAGAATCAGTGATATAGAAGACCAAATGATGGAAAATAAAGAGGCTGAGAAAAAGAGAGATAAACAACTACAGGATCACGAGGGCAGAATTCGAGGGATAAGCAATACAATAAGATGAAACAACATTAGAATAATTGGGATCCCAGAAGAAGAAGAAAGAGAGAGGGGGGCAGAAGGTATATTGGAGCAAATAATAGCAGAGAACTTCCCTAATGTGAGGAAGGAAACAGGCATCAAAATCCAGGAGGACAGAGAACCCCTCTCAAAATCACTAATAATAGGTCAACACCCCGATATCTAATAGTAAAACTTACGAGTCTCAGAGACAAAGAGAAAATCCTGAAAGCAGCTCGGGAGAAGAGATATGTAACCTACAATGGTAGAAATATTAGATTGGCAACAGACCTATCCACAGAGACCTGGCAGGCCAGAAAGGACTGGCAAGATATCTTCAGAGCACTAAACGAGAAAAATATGCAGCCAAGAATACTATATCCAGCTAGGCTCTCATTGAAAATGGAAGGAGAGATAAAAAGCTTCCAGAACAAACAAAAACTAAAAGAATTTGCAAACACGAAACCAGCCCTCCAAGAAATATTGAAAGGGGTCCTCTAAGCAAAGAGAGAGCCTAAAAGCAGCATAGATCAGAAAGGAACACAGACAATATACAGTGACAGTCACCTTACAGGCAATACAATGGCACTAAATTCATACCTTTCAATAGTTACCCTGAATGTAAATGGGCTCAATGCCCCAATCAAAAGACACAGGCTATCAGATTGGATTAAAAAACAAGACCCATCCATATGCTGTCTGCAAGAGACTCATTTTAGACCCAAAGACACCCCCAGATTGAAAGTGAGGGGGTGGAAAACCATTTACCATGCTAATGGACACCAAAAGAAAGCTGGGGTGGCAATCCTTATGTCAGACAAACTAGATTTTAAAACAAAGACTGTAATAAGAGATGGGGAAGGACACCATATCCTACTTAAAGGTTCTATCCAACAAGAAGATCTAACAATTGTAAATATCTATGCCCCGAACCTGGGAGCAGCCAATTATATAAGGCAATTAATAACAAAATTGAAGAAACACATTGACAACAATACAATAATAGTGGGGGACTTTAACACCCCCCTGACTGAAATGGACAGATCATCTAAGCAAAAGATCAACAAGGAAATAAAGACTTTAAATGAAACCCTGGACCAAATGGACTTCAGAGACATATTCAGAACATGCCATCCCAAAGCAACGGACTACACATTCTTCTCTAGTGCCCATTGAACATTCTCCAGAATTGATCACATCTTAGGTCACAAATCAGGTCTCAACTGGTACCAAAAGATTGGGATTATTCCCTGCATATTTTCAGACCACAAGGCTTTGAAACTAGAACTCAATCACAAGAGGAAAGTCAGAAAGAACTCAAATACATGGAGCCTAAAGAGCAACCTACTAAAGAATGAATGGGTCAACCAGGAAATTAAAGAAGAATTAAAAAAATTCATGGAAACCAATGAAAATGAAAACACAACTGTTCAAAATCTTTGGGTTACAGCAAAGGCAGTCCTGAGAGGAAAGTATATAGCAATACAAGCCTTTCTCAAGAAACAAGAAAGGTCTCAAATACACAACCTAACCCTACACCTAAAGGAGCTGGAGAAAGAACAGCAAATAAAGCCTAAACCCAGCAGGAGAAGAGAAATAATAAAGATCAGAGCAGAAATCAATGAAATAGAAACCAAAAGAACAGTAGAACAGATCAACGAACTAGGAGCTGGTTCTTTGAAAGAATTAACAAGATTGATAAACCCCTGGCCAGACTTATCAAAAAGAAAAGAGAAATGACCCAAATGAACAAAATCATGAATGAAAGAGGAGAGATCACAACCAACACCAAAGAAATACACACAATTATAAGAACATATTATGAGCAACTCTATGCCAGCAAATTAGATAACCTGGAAGAAATGGGTGCATTCCTAGAGAGGTATCAATTACCCAAATTGAACCAGGAAGAAATAGAAAACCTGAACAGACCTATAGCCACTAAGGAAATTGAAGCAGTCATCAAAAATCTCCCAACAAAGAAAAGCCCAGGGCCAGATGGCTTCCCAGGGGAATTCTATCAGACATTTAAAGAAGAATTAATACCTATTCTCCTGAAACTGTTCTAAAAAATAGAAATGGAAGGAAAACTTCCAAACTCATTTTATGAGGCCAACATTACCTTGATCCCCAAACCAGACAAAGACCCCATCAAAAAGGAGAATTACAGACCAACATCCTTGATGAACATGCATGCAAAAATTCTCACCAAAATACTAGCCAATAGGATCCAACAGTACATTAAAAGGATTATTCACCACGACCAAGTGGAATTTATCCCTGGGCTGCAAGGATGGTTCAACATCCTCAAATCAATCAACGTGATACAATACATTAACAAAAGAAAGAACAAGAATCATATGATCCCTTCAATAGATGCAGAAAAAGCATTTGACAAAGTACAACATCCTTTCTTGATCAAAACTCTTCAGAGTATAGGGATAGAGGGTGCATACCTCAATATCATAAAAGCCATCTATGAAAAACCTACAGCGAATATCATTCTCAAAGGTCAGGAACGCGGCAGGGATGTCCACTCTCACCACTGCTATTCAACATAGTATTAGAAGTCCTAGCCACAGCAATCAGAGAACAAAAAGAAATCAAAGGCATCCAAATCGGCAAAGAGGAAGTCAAACTCTCACTCTTTGTAGATGATATGATACTGTATGTGGAAAACCCAAAAGACTCCACCCCAAAACTGCTACAACTCATACAGGAATTCAGTAAAGTAGCAGGATATAAAATCAATGCACAGAAATCAGTGGCATTCCTATACACCAACAACAAGACAGAAGAGAGACAAATCAAGGAGTCGATCCCATTCACAATTGCACCCAAAACCATAAGATACCTAGGAATACATTGAACCAAAGAGGCAAAGGATCTGTACTCAGAAAACTATAAAATACTCATGAAAGAAATTGAGGAAGACACAAAGAAATGGAAAAACGTTCCATGCTCATGGATTGGGAGAAGCAACATTGTGAAGATGTCAATGCTACCTAGAGCAATCTACACATTCAATGCAATCCCCATCAAAATACCATCCACTTTTTCCAAAGAAATGGAACAAATAATCCCAAAATTTGTATGGAACCAGAAGAGACCCCAAATAGTAGAGGAATCTTGAAAAAGAAAAGCAAAGCTGGCGGCATCACAATTCCGGACTTCCAGCTCTATTACAAAGCTGTCATCATCAAGAAAGTATGGTACTGGCACAAAAACAGACACATAGATCAATGGAACAGAATCGAGAGCCCAGAAATGGACCCTCAACTCTATGGTCAACTTATCTTTGACAAAGCAGGAAAGAATGCCCAGTGGAAAAAAGACAGTCTCTTCAACAAATGGTGTTGGGAAAATTGGACAGCCACATGCAGAAGAATGAAACTGGACCATTTCCTTACACCACACACAAAAATAGACTCCAAATGGTTGAAAGACCTAAATGTGAGACAGGAGTCCATCCAAATCCTAAAGGAGAACACAGGCAGCAACCTCTTCGACCTCAGCCACAGCAACTTCTTCCTAGAAACATCGCCAAAGGCAAGGGAAGCCAGGGCAAAAATGAACTATTGGGATTTCATCAAGGTAAAAAGCTTTTTCACAGCAAAAGAAACAGTCCACAAAACCAAAAGACAACCGACAGAATGGGAGAAAATATTTGCAAATGACATATCAGATAAAGGGCTAGTATCCAAAATCTATAAAAAACTTATCAAACTCAACACCCAAAGAACAAATAATCCAATCAAGAAATGGGCAGAAGACATGAACAGACATTTTTCCAAAGAAGACATCCAAATGGCCAACAGACACATGAAAAAGTGCTCACCATCGCTCGGCATCAGGGAAATCCAAATCAAAACCTCCATGAGATACCACCTCACACCCGTCAGAATGGCTAAAATTAACAAGTCAGGAAACGACAGGTGTTGGCATGGATGCAGAGAAAGGGGAACCCTCCTACACTGTTGGTGGGAATGCCAGCTAGTGCAGCCCCTCTGGAAAACAGTATGGAGGTTCCTCAAACAGTTGAAAATAGAGCTACCATATGATCCAGCAATTGCACTACTGGGTATTTACCCCAAAGATACAAATGTAGGGATCCGAAGGGGTACGTGCACCCCGATGTTTATAGCAGCAATGTCCACAATAGCCAAACTGTGGAAAGAGCCAAGATGTCTATCAACAGATGAATGGATAAAGAAGAGGTGGTATATATACACAATGGAATATTATGCAGCCATCAAAAGGAATGAGATCTTGCCATTTGCAATGACATGGATGGAACTGGAGGGTGTTATGCTGAGTGAAATAAGTCAATCAGAGAAAGACATGTATCATATGACCTCACTGATATGAGGAATTCTTAATCTCAGGAAAGAAACTGAGTGTTGCTGGAGTGGTGGGGGGTGGGAGGGATGGGGTGGCTGGGTGATAGACACTGGGGAGGGTATGCGCTATGGTGAGCGCTGTGAACTGTGCAAGACTGTTGAATCACCGATCTGTACTTCTGAAACAAATAATGCAACATATGTTAAGAAAAAAGAAAAAGAAGATAGCAGGAGGGGAAGAATGAAGGGGAGTAAGTCAGAGGGGGAGACAAACCAGGAGAGACGATGGACTCTGAAAAACAAACTGAGGGTTCTAGAGGGGAGGAGTGTAGGGGGATGGGTTAGCCTGGTGATGGGTATTAGGGAGGGCACATTCTGCATGGAGCACTGGGTGTTATGCACAAGCAATGAATCATGGAACACTACATCAAAAACTAATGATGTAATGTATGGTGATTAACATAACAATAAAAAATTTAAAAAATACCAGAGAGGCTGAGTTAACGTACAGGTGTTGTAAAAAGAAAGTGCAATCTCACTGGTAAGCAAGATATGGAAATTAATAATGAGAAAATCTTTTACCAAAATTTGTCATCAAAGGAAATACCTAACATTCATGAGATTAAGTGAAAATTAGCGTCTACACACACTGTTTATGATGTAAATTGGCACAAGCTTTGTGGAGGATAAATTCGGAGTGTGCATCCCATTGGATGCTTTTCAGAAGTAAGACTCCTACTAGGAAAACAGCAGTTCTGCTTCTAACGATTTATCCCAAAGAAACAGACAATGCACAATTACATTTTGAATTGCTGTAGAATGCCCACCACTACAATATATTTACTGCATTCCAAGAACAGAGTGGACTGCCACAAATGACATTGACCTTCATCCTCACAAAACGCCATGGAGTATTATCCCCGTTTGCAGAAACTAGAGGCTCAGAGCACTTCTGAAACATGTCCCAGGTCTTACAGCCATCTGGAGAGTCTACAGAGCAGGGGCTAAAACCCAGAGATCCCACAAACCGTGTGCCTTAACACTACACCCTAGTGCCTTCTTCATGGATGTTTTCTGCATTCCTATTTGAATAGCAGAAGGGTGAGTAAGAGGCAGTAGGGGAGGAGAAAATGATGCTGAAGTCAACAGGACACTTATTAAAGATTTCACAGGGAATCCATGCAACTTTACAATATGTACACACTAGAAAAGGTCACTAAACTCTATTCATTAATCAGAACATGCTCCTGGTGTACACGGAACAACAAACAAAATTCTTATGCACAGCTAAATACACACACAGAAATGTTTGAAACTCTGCAGTATAGAGGAGAGAATTTTATAAGCGTCTTACTATCCTGTGTGTTATATCTTTCCCAAGAAGATATATTTCATATATAATAAGAAATGATGAAAGTTTAAAAGTGAATAAAATATCGAACTATGGAACCCAAGTCAAGGAATCAGAATCCCTGGGATTTTCAGGCCATCTGAAATCCATCTTGGCTTTTGTGAACTCACCTAGTGAGGGACTAGAACTCCCAGGTCACTAGTGAATTTTAATTGTACTTCCCCCCCCCAAAAAAAATGTGGTTGGCAGGTTCAGGAGAAAAATAGTTTTGCAGCTTTTAGTTTTTCTTTCTAGTAATGCTTCTGAATTTAAATATCGCCCCAGTTATCTTTTGTTTAGGAGAATATAGTTTAAAATATAAGGAACAGGTGCACTTAAGTTGAAAAATATTTACACTAACTCAATGAACAAAAATACCCTGACCAGTTCATGTTAGGTGTCCATGCCATGGAGCAGGGATGGTAGTAACTGCGAAAACCCAAACCTAGCTGACTTTTCCCATGTTCTCCAAACATTTCTTGCCTTCGCCACTGTGAACTTTTAGTAACCTAACCACACTGAGAAGGAAAAGGGGAACAGGTCATTAAGGCCCTTTGTGTGTGTTTGTACCTTGGGAAAGGAGTCCATGGCAGACAAGTGAAGGTGGTGATTTACTGTCCATTAAAAGGTGCTAATAAGCAGGAAGAGAAAAGCCTCTGCCCAGCCACTTCCCTGCCCCCTCTGCCCTGGCTCTCTGTATTGTGTCGGTGCTGGGAGCTAATGAACCTTCTTATATTGCCAGTCATAAAAAGGGCCAATGGCTCTCCATGCAATAATGGACTCGACACAGAAAGCTGCCTAACGGGCTTCATAAGGAACTATGAAAAAATCAATTGCATCATTGAGGTTAGTCTCACATAGCTTTGCAGCAAAATAACCTAGTACAGGTCAATCCACTGCTATTTCCCCAAAATTAAAAAATGGCTTTGGAACTGTGTGTTCCCCTCACTTTTGAAGAGGAAAAAAAATACACTTCCCACTCAGTCCACCGCAGTTGTCTATACCGCAGGTCAAGAACAACCAGAAAAAAGAACAGGGCCGCAGAAATGAATGAGGAGTGGAATGATTGTTTTGTTCCTAACCATTTAAAACAACACTAATTTATATCTGCATGGCATTTTCAAGTTCATTGATCATTTTGTAACAGCCTTGTGAGGTAGGCATCCCCATCCCTGCTTTATACACAAAGCCCCAAATCAGTCAGGGCAGAACCCAGATTTAAACTCAGATCTGTTACTTCCAATGGCAGTGAGTTGTTTGTGTCTTTTCTCCCTATTTTTCTCTTCTCCCATTTCTAGCAGATGGTCAGACAATATGCTCCTTTGTCTCAGCAAACGTTTATGGCAAGCAGAAAAGATGAAGTGCTTGGAATTAAGCTTGCCTGCCTGTCTTCCTTCCTTCCTTCCTTCCTTCCTTCCTTCCTTCCTTCCTTCCTTCCTTCCTTCCTTCCTTCCTCCCTCCCTCCCTCCCTCCCTTCCTTCCTCGCTCCCTTCCTTCCTTCCTTCCATCTTTTTCTTTCTTTCAATTTTGGGGGTAAAACTCAGATCCCTTAAGACATGATTCTGTATATCCTCTACAGAAGAGGTCAGGAACTCCTTACAAGCAGGAAGAGGAAAAACTAAGAGAATTTTCTGAGACCAGGAGAGCAGGATATAGGAGAATGCTAACAGTTCTCAGATGAGAGTGTTTCAGTTAGATGTATAAAAAGAGAAGTGTCAGCAAATAGTGTTATAGATGGAGAGAAAACAAGCAAACAAAAACCCGAATGGAAAGGAGCAACTCTTTGAAGCAACGGTGTTGAGGCTGAATCCTGGCCCCCAAAAGCTGTGAGTGTTCTTATCCCCAGAACCTGAGACTGCCATTCTCAAATGTGACATGGCAAAAAGGACTCACAGAAGTGATTAAATTAAGGATCTTGAGATAGGGTCATTACCCTCTATTATCTGGCTGTACCCTAAACATAACCACCTGTGTCTTTACAAGAAGGAGGCAAAAGACCAGTGGTGGGGTGTTGGAAAGAAGAGGTGAGAGTTACGTGAGGGAGAGTCCATCCACAAGCAAGGAATGAAGTAGGAAAAGTTCTGACACCTCCGGATGGAACACAGCCCTGCCAACACCTTGCTTTTAGACTCTGAACTCCAGAACTCTAAGAGAATAAATGTGGTTGTGTGTTACAGAAGCGATGTTCTGATTAAGTCTTAATCTTAGGCACCGCAATGTTGGGTCTGCAGGTGTGATGTTGACAAGCATGGTAGCCTCCGTGTTCAACGGTAGGCCTACCAAGTGCATCCCCCATCACTAGACATAGAGCGTTTGTTTTTCTCTTCTCTTTCCCTCATTTTATTACCTTTTCAGGATGCAATATAAAATATGTTGATGTTTTAAAGGAGAAACGAGAATAATATGCATACAGAATTTTACTGCCAGGTGAGAGGCTTGTGTGAGAAGCAACCTGGTCTTACACTCCAGCCCTAAGGAGATAAAAATCTGGTCTGCTAACGATGACAAACACAGGGTCAGTTTCAATTTCCAAAAGTGAGAACACTGAAACTATCCCTTCTCTAAGTGTTTCCAGAGTTGTCTCAGTGGGCTTCCTAACATTAGTTCTTATTTATGATCTGAAATGGAACAACAGTATATAGTCAAGAGAATTCAATATTAATCTGATCCGGGACTGACCATGCCCTGCCAAATGGGACTACTCGCCTATATTTTTAGAATTTGACCCAGTTGTTTGATAAAAGCTAAGGCAAGGAAGCTCAATTTATACGTCTTAGGGGCTTACAGAAGTCTGGGCAGGGGAGGGGGAGAATGAGACAAAAAACAAGACTCACGGAGAATCGGTCACTAAAGACCAAACCCCAGCACATACGGCAGTGCATTTTCAAAGTTGTTCTGCATTTCCAAGAGTGGTGGATTAATTCAAAGTGCACTTAAGAGATCTAATATTCAGCATTATATTCTTGAATTGCTACCTAGTTTCTTCATTTCTAAAATGCCATCAAGTATAAAACACAATGATATAATAATAGCTTCATGAGGGGAGCAGGGAACTAGTACATTAAAGAGATATATCTAGATTTCACTCATTTTAAAGCAAAAATTGATTATAAAATTTGAGAAAATATGAAAAATATTTTAAACTGTCCACTATTGTCACAATTTTTTTTTCTTTCACTCATCCCAATTATAACATGGGTTCTTTCATGGTAAATATGTGACTTCCAGGGAAGAGTCAATATTTTATTGCTAAATTGCTCATTTTAAAATTTATATCATTTCCACATAAACAAAGACAAATATAGACAAACCTTGAGTAAATGATAACCAACATAAAATAAAATTATACTATTTTAATGAACAAAAGTAATTTTTGGTGT
This sequence comes from Eumetopias jubatus, assembly GCF_037043125.1. Lineage (NCBI taxonomy): Eukaryota > Metazoa > Chordata > Mammalia > Carnivora > Otariidae > Eumetopias > Eumetopias jubatus. The sequence continues at coordinate 4,343,622 of NW_028274812.1, read as the reverse complement.
TTTGGTATTTTGTTCGCTTTTGGAATAACATTTTTACCTATTTGGATTTTCAAGTGAGGTTTAATGAGTATATTTTATACTTGTTAAATAGTCCCCATTAAAGATTTACAGTTTGGGGGCACCTGGGTGACTCAGTTGTTAAGCATCTGCCTTCGGCTCAGGTCATGATCCCAGGGTCCTGGGATCGAGCCCCGCATCAGGCTCCCTGCTCCGTGGGAAGCCTGCTTCTCCCTCTCCCACTCCCCCTGCTTGTGTTCCCTCTCTCGCTGTGTCTCTGTATATCAAATAAATAAATAAAATATTTAAAAAAAGATTTACAGTTTGAAACATATTGACAAATGCACACAGCTATGTGACAACCATCACAAGGAAGATACAGAACCCCTTCATCACCCTATGAACACTCATGTACAAGTCTGTGTGTGGATGTAAGTTTTCATTTCTCCTGGGGAAATACTTAGGAGTCAACTTGATGGGCCAGTTACTATTAATAGTTATTAATCACTATTAACGTAATTTTTAATATGGTTGGAGTAAAATGTACCATTTTGCTATGTGTTCTATTTCCCCATCCATTATTTGCTACTTGTTCTTTACCTACATGCTTTTGATTAATTTAAAATTTTTATGATTTCATTTTATCTCCAGTGGCTGATATAGGGTTGACAAGATACCCCCCCAACATGTCAGAGTCTAACTTCAAATACTGCCCCACTTTGCACAGAGGCTAAGAACTACCCCACATCTGCTTCCATGTTTCCTTTTGTCCCTCCTCTTTTACACTATTGTTTTTGTAGATTTTCCTTCTACAATAAATTGTTACTATTTTTCTTTAAACAATTATCCTTTGAAGTTCTTAAAAATGATACAAACTATCTTTTATTTTTATCGTCATGTTTACTGTTTCCAATGATCTTCCTTTCTGTTTAGATCCGAATTTTCATCTACATCATGATCCTCTGCCTGAAGAATTTTCTTAACATTTCTTACCATGCAAGTCTACTGGCAATGGATTATTTCAAGTTTTTTTTCATAAATAGTTTATATTTCACCTTAATTATTTAATAAAGATTTCTGAGTTGACTTTTTTCCCCCTTCGAATACTTTTAGGATATTTTTCCATTCCTTTTGACCAACCACCGTTTCTGATGAGAAGACTGCTTTGACTTTTCTTTGCTCCTCTAGCTAATGTTCCTCTGTGCTTTGCTTTTTTATCTTTGGTTCCCTTTTTTTTTTTAAGATTTTATTTATTTATTTGAGAGAGAGAGAGAGCACGAGCAGGGGGACAGCAGAGGGAGAGGGAAAAGCAGGCTCCCCACCGAGCAGGGAGCCCAACGTGGGACTCAATCCCAGAACTCTGGGACCACAACCTGAGCCAAAGGCAGATGCCCAACTGACTGAGCCACCCAGGTGCCCCTATCTTTGGTCTCCTGGAATTTTCCTATGTTGTGACTAATTATGGAGTTTGACTTTTCACGGTGTGGGTTGGTCCTGAGATTCCTGAATCTGTGGTTTAATTCTTTCACTAATTTTACAAGCCTTTCACTTGCTACCCCTTCTGTTCTCTTTTCTCTTTCCTTTCTCTTTCTGGAGTTCCAGTTACAATTATCTTAGATGCTTTGATGTCCCACCACCCTTGAATGTGCTATTCTACTTTATCATATTTTTTTTTCTTTGTAATTCAGTTTGAAAATTTCTACTAACCCAACTTCAAGTTCACCAATTACCTTTTTATACCCAGTCTACTGGTAAGTGCATGGAATAAGTTCTTCTTCCCTGACATTGTGTGTGTGTGCATGTGTTGTTGTTGTTGTTGTCTGTAGCACTTTTACTTGATTCTTTTTTATGGTTTCCAACTTTCTGTGAAATTTGCCATCCAACCATACATGTTGAAGTACATACCTTTTCCAGTATGTCTTTTAACATAAATGTAGTGATTTCACAGTTCTTGTTTGAATAACTCTAACATTCAAGTCTTCTCTGAATCTTGTTCTATTGATTGCTTTATCTCTTGACATTTGATTTTATTTCTTGGTCTTTGCTTTTACTCTGTTTCTCATCTTTTTAACTGAATGCAGGATTTTTTATTGAATGTATAGAATACGATGATAGAGACTGAGGTCAATTTTATTTACATACAGAAACTAACACATCTCTTCCTCTCGAAGGCCATTAGCCTGGAAGTTAGAGTCAGTGTAGTGAGTTGAGTCGGACCTGGGCTTTGCCGATGCTTCTGTTGCCTGTAGTGCCCCAAACTTCTGCAGCAGCAATTGCTGCTCATTTGTGCTTGGCCTCTGGCCTCAGGTGACAGAGGGTTTTTCTCTGAATTTCTGCTTTCAAAAGTCCCCTCTGAACCATCCTCAGTCTTAGGCAAACCTTGCATGCTCAGGAGTTGGGACCTGAGACTTTCTCAGCATTTCTGTGCCTTGCCCCTGTGGCAGTTACACTTTGCTTTGTATCTCTGAAGGCTCCTGCCTTGCATTGGTGCGTGGTCCTGAGCCTAAAAGAGCTTCCTCCCTCCCTGAGGGATGGAAGCCTTTCAGTTTTGTTCTTCTCCCATAAGGAGTGAATCCTCACTTGGGTCCAAGAGCAGGAAGCTTTCTACTGCCTCTCACAGCTGCAGGTGCATTTTGCATTTTGCTTATATTCTTCCTCTTCCAGAAGAACTGCATCTTTGCATGGGCTGGAGGGTGGAAGGTTAGTTGCCCCTCACATCAAAGCTTTGATTGCATATACAGAAGGGTTTGAGGAAGTGGGTGATATTTCTTAGCTGGCCCTGGCAATAGCCAGTCATCACTGGGATGCCTGCACCACCCAGGGAGGACTCACTCCAATCTTTAGCCCTGTCCCCCCTCTTCCTAAGAGCTAAGGGAGCAATATGAGGAAGAATTTGGACTGTTTGGACTCCTCTCATGTCTGGGCTCCTGGTTTCTAGGCTGTCATCTAGCCCACATTTTAAATGAGTTAAAATTTTATCTGCTTTCTTCTTACCCATTTTTATAATGGCCACCTCTTTCTCCCACATGCTACTAAAGGTAAAACCATTCGTATGTCCTTCCTCTTCTTGAGCGCTCTTGTCAGCCTTCATAATTCAGAACACTGGCTGTTCTCTGATGGGCTCAAGGAAAGCTATCATTTGTAGATTCTCAGACTTTTCTCATTGTCAGTACTGGAGTGGTGTTCCTTTGATTCTTTCCCCACACAAAGTGTAAGCCTAACTCCTTACTTATCTATTTTGTCCTGATTTTAACTACTGTCATTGATGAACACAAAAACCTTAGTTCCCATGTGGATATCACTATTTTAAGGTTTCTTTAATTTTAAGGCTTTTAAATCACAGACTCCTAGAGAAATGATTGTTTTGAGACTTCAAAGGAGAGCTACAAAGAGTATTTCTTTCCTAGTAGCTAAGGAGAAGAGTAGTCCTCTGATATATAAAATGATATTTAACAAGGTAATTTCTAAATCACAAAAATACCAGAACTGGTCTAATTCAAGTGCCAGGGGAAAACCCCATCGAGTTGTAACCAGTTTAAAAAGATGTACTTAAGATATAAAGATATGAAATGTCTTTTTTTCTCGTCATACTCCCTGAACACTCCCAACACTTTCTCAGTTTCCTGACCCTGAAGAAACTCCGTCAAATCTGCTCCTAGTTTCCATCACGTTCCATCCTACATAAATCTAATTCCATTCCTTGTTGAGTCCCTCTGCTTTCCCCAAGGCATGTCTATTTTGGACTTCAAAACCATTTGGGGAAAACCCCTTCTTTTTTTTTAATATTTTAAATTTTTTTCTTTTTAGATTTTATTTATTTATTTGAGAGAGAGAGAGACAGAGATAGTGAGAGAGAGCACAAGTGGGGAGGAGAGGGAGAAGCAGGCTCCCCGCAGAGCAAGGAGCCCAATGCGGGGCTCCATCCCAGGACCCCGGGATCATGACCTGAGCCGAAGGCAGTTGCTTAATGACTGAGCCACCCAGCGGCCCCATGGAGAACCCCTTCTTTTCCCTTTCTTCCTCTTTCTTCTTCTCCAACTTGCTCATGGTTTTCCTGGATCCCTTCAAGGCCAGGGTGAAAGAGAGAGGAGCCTAAAGCAGCTGTGTGCTGGTACAGGTCTAATGTCCAGCTCTTCAAAGAACAGAAAGGGCCTTGATCCGTGGTGCTTGCTGATTTCCACACTGCCAGTGCTCCTATGATGTGGTTTGATGCTGCCAATGTAGCATCACTAAATACAAAAATGGGAAAAGGTGCACACTGCAAGCTTTCCTGAGGGCCAGCATACTCCTGTATTGGAAGAAATGTAGTTTCCTTGCCCATTGCAGATGTAATCATTCCATCATAATGGAAGCAACACAATTTTCATGTTCACCTTGTGTGGCCCATATGAGGTTACTTCCTTGTGCAGTTTGGGCAAAGCTACTTTCCAGCTTAGGACTCCCCTCTAAGGGCCTTCAGGTTTTTTAACCTTCTTGCCCTTTCACATGGTACAAACAAGCAAGATTTATCCATGGGATCCACATATAACCTCTGAAAAACATGCATCTCTGGTGGAGGTGCAGCTCACTCACAGGGCTACCTTCCTACCATAGCTGGCCAATTTAGTCATTTTAAGCATGAACCAAATACCAGTCATTAAATAAAGACAAAACAACAAAGAGCATGCTAAAGGCTCTCTCCAGGAAATGTTCACTGCCAACTCATTAATAGAACCTTTCTGTATGTTGAGGGTGAATAATGGGCCAATCCCAGCAAAACCAGCACCACTGTGTCTCAGTGTGTCTCAGTAGACAGATGGTCCATCCTCTTTACCAAGGACCTAAGGGATACCTGGTAGCTTCATGTTGGCAACTTTGTACAAACCAAGACAGAAAGAGTCCTGCTGTAACACTCACAGCCTATCACTGTGTGACATTTCAGTTAAATGCACACAGAATAAGAGTTAACTAACTGAACTACCCATAAAGAAGAAAATGGAAGCAATTTTTGTAAAGATATAATCCAGGAAATATTTTGAGAGCAATAGCTTTGGAATGTGAAGCATACAACTCTACTATTCCTTGGTGACAAAGCGTGTTCTGCAGAAACTAAAGATCAATGCCAGACTTAAATGGTGAAACCATTTTTATTTTTGTTGTTGTTGTTATTGTTGTTGTTGTTTGTTTCAGTTAAAGACAGAATGGTAGGTGATTAACATAACATAATAAAATAAAATAAAATAAAATAAAATAAAATAAAATAAAATAAAATAAAAAGACAGCATGGTAAAATGTGAGGCTAAGTGGACTCAGGAATCTCCAGTTGTGTATATTGATAGAAACCCTACCCATAAAGAGATTTACAGTGTTACCCAAACAAGACCCTTGTATCATTTTTCTATTTTTAAAATGAGGACAACTTGGGGCACCTGGGTGACTCAGTCAGTTGAGCGTCCAATTCTTGATTTCAGCTCAGGTCATGATCTCAGGGTGGTGAGATTGAGCCCCGCTTTGGGCTCCACACTCAGCATGAAGTCTGCTTGAGATTCTCTCTCCCTCTCCCTCTACCCCTCCCCACCAAATAAATAAATGAATATTTTAAAAATAAAATAAAATGAGGCCAACTCAGGATGAGAACCCACCATGAGACCACTTTAGAAGTTAAACAATCTGTTCTCTTGTCCATATTCATTCTCCTTCTCAAGCTCCCATTTTTCTCCCTCCTTCCTTCTGCTACAAAAACCGTTTCTGTTTCCACATCTTTGCCTTACATCTATTTTCAACCCCCCGCCACCTGCCTTTCCTTCCCTCGCCACCATGACACGCAGCCCCGGTCCTCCTTGACCTCCTCATCCTCCCAGTGGCCTGCCCTTGAACACAGCAGATAGCCCCACACACCGCTCCCTCAGGTTTTCTTCTTGGCTTCTGCATCACCTTCTCCTGTCTCACTCCTGTACTGATTTCTCCTCTGCTGCCTATTTGCTGGATTTTTCTGTGTCTCCTTTTGTCCATGTGCAACATAAAAATACTAATAGTACCTTAGTCAGAGAATATTGCTAAAATTCAGTGCACTGCTATTTGGAAAGAACTGAGAGTATGCCTTTCATTCAACAAGAGCTATATACTTGTTACCTGTTCATGTATTTATCATGATAAGAGTGAGGGGAAAGTTATGTACTCATAGCTAGTAATGAGTGTTTATTATATACTAGCACAGTTATCAGTCATTCAGAGAATAAATCATAAATAATATAAGCTATATACTTTAATTCTTACTATTGTTATAAGAATCTTTCAAGTATCCTGGCTTGTCAACGAAGAGCTAAGTGTCTCCCTTAAGAACAAGAAAGCTTGTGTTTGCATCAGCATTTGCTTGACTGCAAATCCCATGCTCTTCTATACGTACTGGTGCACACTGCAGTGCCCATGGCCCTGAACTTTTCTCTCCCTCTAAATATTTCACATTCCCTTCGGTATTCAGTATTTGGGTCCCTGACACGGCTGGCCACGCAGTTACTATGTCCAGGATTATCCATGCATATTCGATCTCCCTGTACACTCACATTCAATTAATAAGTGAAGCTCATCCATCTTATGTCTCCAATGTCCCCTCGCTCCCCCTCTCTTGTCCAGATCTCGGCAGTCTCTTCTCGGACCCTCACCACCTCCTGGACACTAGGTGGGCTCTCTCCACTGGAAACTCCTCTCTTCCAACCCCTCCTTTGAACTCAGCACCAGAATAGCTTTAATAAAACACAGATCTGTTCATGGAGTTCTTCCTCATTCTGTAGAAAAATCAAAAACTTGTTCCTTACTGTCCATGGAATAAGAATGACAATTCTGTGTGTACCCTTTACAAACAGCCTGTATGTGTGTAGACAGGTTGATGAATTGAGATGATACATAGATGGTGTTATGGACTCAGTATTGTGCCCCCTTAACACTCCCATCTTGAAGCCCTGCTCCCCAGTGTGACAATATTTGGAGGTAGTGCCTTTGGGAGGTACTTAGGATTAGATGAGGTCATGAGCGTGAGGCCCCCACAACATGTTAGTATCCTGATAAGAAGAGAAATAGAGGCAGAGACTGTTTCCCCCCTCTCTCCCGCCCCATGTGAAGACACAGTGAGAGGCGGCTGTGTGTAAGCCAGGAAGAGAGTTTTCATGAAGAACCCCATCAGCTGGTACCTTGATCAGGAATTTCCCAGCCTCCAGAACTGCAACAAATAAACGTCTATTGTTTAAGCCACCCAGTGTATGGCATTTTGTTATGGTGGCCTATGCAGACAGAAAGAAAGAGAGACAAAAAACAGGAATTTCTTGGGGCCACATATGTACCAAAGATATACAAATTCTTCCAAAACAAACAAATTCTTTTCTTGCCACCATAAACTACCTCATGATCTCTCTTGTCTGAAATTCCTCTTTGGGCTCCTTTCTCCTCCAGGAAAAATCTCAATCCCAATCATGTCTCACAGTCTAAGTCTACAGCAGACTGCCTTTGCTTGTCTCCGGGATCTGTCTGTATCGGCAACAGCGCTTACCACACAGCGTGTCGGGGTTCTGACCCGCACCCCGTGGTGGGGCTCGGGCTTTGTCACCCTCAGGACTCCAGGGGGAGCACACTGACCCACAGGGAGTGACAATACAAAGGGGCGGAGCTAACTTCAAGGGTCTGTTAGGTACCAGAGGAGGAAAAAGTTGAGAAGAAAAAAAAAGGTACGGTAAAGATGCCTGCTTCCACGCGGCCAACCTAGAGTGGCACAATTAGTAAATGCTGTTGAGATGTGAGGCCATCTGGAAAGCGGCATTAAGCGATTAATGTCAGTATTCAGGGAAGCTGAACAGACAGGAGTATGTGCAGCTTCGTCTATGATGACCCGTGTCGCCCCACTCCAATTCCTAGCAATGATCAAGTAAAAGTATCACAGGAAGCCAACTCTCTCACACAGAAGTCCTGTTCAGTAAACTAACTGCCTCTTCACTCTTCAAAGAGCATGTTCTCCACAGGTGCTTTTGCAAGGCATTTGATTTTAGTACTATGGGTTGCTTCCTCTGGAGAAACTCTATAGCATCACACACACAGACATTCACACAAGTGTGTACATGCACACACAAACACCCTCACACTTCTCACATGTGTGTGCACTCCCTCACATGCACTCACAAACATACATGCATACATTTACACACACGCACACATTTGCACACACAAACACCTTTACACTCTTCTGTGTGCACCCACAGTCCTTCACATGCTCACACACTCACACACACGTGGCTACTAAATCCTTGTGGAAGTGAGTTTCCTCTCTCTGGACACACTGTGAAGTCAGCATCAACTCTTCCCTCAACTGGCAAAAGGCAAACCTGAGTTTAGAAGGTAGCATGAAGAAATGTGTGGTAAATTTTCTTGATTTTTGAGCGTTTCTCTCTCAGAGAGGTGAAATATTTCCATGCCCACGCAAACTGTTATTTTCAGGAGTAATGTCTGTTTTCACACAGAGACAGTGACTCATTTGCTTCAGGTGGGAGTTTCTGTTTTATAAGAAACTTTCCAGAGGCAGCTGGGCTGTAAGAATTTGCCTGTTTCTCAGTAGTATCATCAGCATCTGTTAGTGATTAAAAAGACCTATACAATAAACACTATGGGGCTAAATGCTAGCTTGTTCCGGTATCTTACAGCTGTCTTAGTGTTCACCTTTGTTGGAGATAACTTCCCTCTGTGCATGTTGGAGTAAGCTTGTTTTTATTCCATGTTATCGCCTGTCATAGAAATGCTCAAAGGGCCTATGTGTCTGAAGAAACTTCAGAATTACTGTGAGGTACAGTTAAAAACTGTTAAAAATGTATGTTATACATCCATGAACCTCTGTGTGTGAAGTCAGCAGTGCCAGGCCCAGGGACCCACAGCTGGTCTACGTAGAACTCCAAGCATATCAGAAAATACTCGCTTCCCTCCAGAGCATGGGGTCTCAGATCTCCTGGTGGTGGGAAGTGAGGTTGGCGAGCTCTGTCCTGTGCATTGCAGGATGCAGGCAGCAACCTCGTCCGTGCCAGCAGTAGCCTTCTACGACTATAAAAGCCAAAAATTGTCTCCAGACATCTCTTTTCCTCTCAGTGTAAATAATTGAAATAGATACATTTTACAGAAAGAGACGCAGGGCTATGACCACAGAGAAAACTCATCTGAGTCTATACTAAACATCACCTACATTCCTTTATTTTTTTGCACAATGCTCACTGTACTTTTACGTGGTGAGTCCATAATGATTTCTTATTTTATCTTTACTGCAACCTGTATATCCTTTATTGTTTAGCCTCAAGGAACTGAATTTGTAACATGGTTGTGAGAGGAATGCTGTGACTTTTCTATATATTACTACTCTTAAAACAATCCTAAATTTCCTTTTCAAAGTCTTAAAATACATAAAGTCTCAAACACAAAATCTTAAAATATGAAACAAGTCTTATTTATCAACCAGAACAAAATCTTTTGATAAATTGCATACTTCCAGCAATAAATTCTGCCATATCTTCTAAAGTCAGAGGCTGCCACCCTCCACCTCTAAATGTAATTTATTTTTGTTAGGAATTGACCAATAAATGATTATTTTTCAATCCCCTCAGTAGACTTCTAAAAAATTCTTTGCTATTCCATAATTGAGAGTCTCTGGCTGAAGGTCTGACATTAGTTCTGTTTAAGCTTCCAGGGAGGCAACTCACGCAGACGTGGTTAGGTAAACAGGATGCCCATTAGATCCAAGCCACTGAAGACTATGTTTGTGAGTCAATGACATGGGAAGATGCAAAAGCAAACCCGCAAGATCATTCCGTTATCTCTATCTAGCTATCAACCGGTGTCATCTCTCTCTCTGTCTCTGCCCCTGTATTGTTCATGTGCTTTGGGAAAGCTTGGGGCTAAATGACACCAATATTACCCTTGACACTCACTAGCTCTCCTAGCACACCCTCCTCCCCTTCCCTGTGGGTTTCCGAATCTCTCCAGCAACTGGGTCGCCATAATCTGTTTGTGATCCAGAGAGTGAGCGGCTTCCAAGGTCCCTCCCCTCTCCCTCTTCATCCTATTCCCACCAGGTGCAATCTCTGCAGCACAAAACTATTGATAGGTCACTGCTCCTGAAATAGAAAAAACATAAAGACAAAATCACTGGCCATTTTTTATAATATTTGCAATTCTCTCATGACAACAGAGTTTATATTATTGGCTATAATTTTATACGCATATGTAATTCAGCCCCATGTTTCACACATATAGCAGGGTATACATTATTTAGAGATACCAATGAAGTCTTGTTTTGCCATAGGATCTAATACTATTTAGACATACACAGAGAAAGCCAATAGAAGTCTGTGAGAGATTTCTTTTTAATTAATTTTGATTAAATATTCAGTGAAACCCATTTATATTTCCCAATGTACAATACTTAATAAGTCTGTCTATTGCTCATATGATTTCCTCTGTTAAATTCTTTCCCTGTAGCATTTTCTTTTCTTAGTATGTTAGAAAAAAAATGTTATAGAGAAGAAGGGTTTATTGTATTTTAAATTTATGTTCATTGCCAACTGGATGCCCAAGGGGCATTTGAGAAATGCCTTTTCATAAATCAAAAAATAAATAGGTGAACAAAGACTGCCCAGTAGCCTACCAGACTCATGTGACCATCATTGCTCCATGCACATAGTCTGTACAATTCTCTGACACTGTAAGTTGTGGCTTAAGGATCTATGTAGTGTTTATTACCCCAGCATCTGTTCTGTTATTCAGTTATGTCAGAAGACTTTTACTAGGAATATTTAAAGATGAGGTCCGTGAAAGAATGTTGATGTCTCCTTGGGTGGATTATAACTGGTTGAATATCATGCATTCGTTGGTATGATAGGAAATCTTTCTGTATGCTCAGTTTTAATCAATGGTATAGAAGACAGCAAATATGCATATTGTGCATACAACATAAAAAAATGGCTATTATACAAATCACTGGTTCAATATTCATAATTGTTTTAAAGCAAGATAGCTTTGAAATCAGAAAGGTCCTGTCCAAATCCTAGCTCAAATTCAAAATTTTAATATCTGTGTGTCTTGGTCATGTCACATAATCTCTCCTTTCCACAGAATATTTGCATAGAAAACTGAAATATTTGTTCTTATATAGCAGGGCTCCTGGGAGAGAAAAACCAAATGCAAAGTATTTTAGGTGGAGATAGAACCATTTGGGCCAAAGCTCATAGCATTTCTATTTCCAACACATATTAATTTTAGAAAATTTTGATCATGAATATATAGAATTGGAAAGGAAAAAAGTAAAATGGCCTTCATTCATAAGTAATGTGCTGTGGAAGGAGAAAATCCAAAGGAATTTACAAAAAAAATTTAAACCTAGTAAGTAAATTCTGCAAGATAACAGGATACAAGGTCAATATACAAAAATCAGTTGTAATTTTATGTGTAAGCAATGAATAACTGGAAAATAAAATTTCAAAGCAATACTGTTTATAATAATATAAAACATTTAAATGATTAAAAATAAGTACACCAAAAATTGTTCAACAGCTCTTCCAAAAATTACAAAACTTTTTTCAGCACAATTAAAGAAATCCTATGTAAAGTGAAATATATACTATGATTACAGGTTAGAAAAGTCAATATAGTAAGCAAGTTACACAAACTGATCTTAAGACGTTGCAAAGCAACAGATATCATGACTGTGTGGAGACTGAATGAAGATAGGCAAATACATTATAAAACAGAATAGAGTCCAGAATTACACTAAGATTTCAATGGAAAATCAATTTTCAACAAACACAGCAAATAATTAAATAGGGAAAAGAAAGTTTCTTCAACAAATGGTGTTCAAACAATTTAGTGTCCAAATTGGGAGGGTCAGAGGGCTGCCTCTAATTCTAATTTACACTATTTTCTCTCCTGGGGTAAATAATTGAAAAAAGTACATTTTCAGAAAGAGACAAAGTGTTGTGCCACAGGCAGAATCTCACATGATTCTTGGATACACATCAACTACATTCCCTTTTCTTGGCACCACTTACAGAATTTTTCACTAGGCTTTCATTGACATTTTCTTACTTTATCTGCAATTATCCTTTATTATTTTTTTTTTAGCTTCAAGGGACTAATTTAGTAAACATGATGTGGAGACCAGTGTTGTCATTTTTAAGTATAATTATGTGGTATTCTCTGCAATCTTAGATCAACTTAAATTTCCTACTAGAAGGATGTAAAAATAAAAAGGCTTTAAAACACCAATGAAATCTTATCAACGAGATTCAAGCCTTTTAACTAAAATCTATTATTTCTAACAGTGAATTCTCCCATATCTTCCAAAGTCAGAGGCCACAATCACTTCCTCTAAATGTGATTTTTTTTGGTTATGAATTGACCACTGAACAATAATTTTGATGTATGAGAGAAGTTAAATTGATCATAGACTTAAATGTAAAAGTTAAAACTATAAATGTAAAAGCTAACTAAATTTATCTTTGTTGGCTATGAATTCTTCTGCACTCCCCTTGGAACATTTATAGAATGTGTTCACACTATAAATATATATGCACTGAAGTGTTTTTCTTTGAATATTATTAACGGCCTAAACTTAACAAAAATTATTAAAATTAACTGTTTAGAATGACACTAGATACTATTCATCACTAAAAAAGGAATAAAATGTTGATACGTGCAACAACATAGATGAGCCTCCATGTCAATAAATTAAGCAGGCACAAAAGACAACATATTTGTCTTAGTTTTCTATTGTTGCATCATAAATACTCAGTGGCTGACAAAGCACTCGTCGAGCTCCTCGCCCTTGGAGGTTAGGAGTCTGTGCACAGCTCAGCTGGGTCATCTGCTAGGAAATCAAGGTGTCGGCCAGACAGAGTGCTCATCGGGAGGCTCTGGGGAAGAGCCTGCTTTCTAGCCTATCCAAATTGCTGGCTGAATCCAGCTGCTTGCAGCTGTGAGACAGAGTTCATCAGACCCTCACTGACTATCATCCAGGGACCCTCTCAGCTCCCAGACACCACTCCCCCATCCTCAACAAGGGGCATCCTTCTTCTCCAAAGTCTACAAGGGCTCATCAAATCCTCTTACTTTGCAAGTCATCTCTCTGTCTTTCCCTTTGCTCCAAACAAACTGGAGAAAATGCACTGCTTTTGAAGACCTAATATGGTTATATTAGGTTCACCAGAATAATCTCCCTTTTATCATTTAAAGTACCATAGTCACCATTATAATACCAGGGGATGAAGGTCATGAGGGCCACTTTAAATTCTGCCTTCCACAATATTTTATGACTCTACCTATATGAATGTTCGAAAAGGCAGATCTATAGATGCAGAGAGTACATTACTAGTTACCTGGGGCTGGATGTAGAAATGGGGATAATTGCAAACAGGCATGAGGGTTCATTTTGAGGTGAAATGTTTTAAAACTGGATCATGGCTATGGATGCACAACTGTATAAACGTACTAAAAATAACTAAATTTTACATTTAAAACGGGTAAATTTGTGGTAGATAAATTATACATCAGCAGAGTTCTTAAAATATTTAATATATTGACTGCTAAGAGTTATATAGAGATAGATATAGACATATAAATAAATATGTCATATTATATATACACAGTTGGTTAGTTAACTAGTTAGTTACCTTGCAATAGTCATGGATTTCTCAGAAAACTGAGAAAAAGAAATAGCTATAAAACAAAATTTATAAACCAGACTTCAACAACATTAAAAAGGGAGTTCAAAACATTTCTGCTCATAAAAGGCATTGGTAAGATAATTAATAAGAAGGTCACACACTGGAAGAACATATTCTCATTACGTGTACCTGACAAATGACTGACATCCAGAATATTAAAAACTTATATAACTCAACAATAAAAAGACAAAGAACTTAATTAAAAATTGGCAAGTGATTTGAAAACATACTTAACGAAAGAAGAAATATGAGTTTCCAGTATGCATGTGAAAGGACACACAACATCATCAATCATCAAAGAAATGCCAACTCCATACACATTCTTAGATACTGCATCATGCCCACAGGAATGGACAGAATAAAAGACCTGACAATACTGTATGCTGATGAGGATGTATAGAAGCAGAAACTTTCATACATTGCTAGCAGTGATGTAAAAGGTCACAACAACTTTGGAAAAGCACTTTGCTTTTTCTTATAAAGTAAACTTATACCTACTCTATGACCAGATTCCATTCTTAGGTATTTATATAAGAAATTTTATTCATGCCCTTAAATTTTTTTTTCAATTTTATTCATCATAAAGAAAAAATATTATTCATCATAATTTTATTCACTGTAACTAACCCTGGAAACAACCTAAATGTCCAACAACAGAAAAATGGGAAATATCATGCGCTACCTTAGTATGATGAAAGGCAAGAAAGACAATGAATGAATTACCTCTACCATCAAAACGGAATAAACCTCCTAAACATACCCTTGAATAAAAGAAGCCAGACACAGAATGAACCCATTTCTGTGAAGTGTTAAAACAGGTAAAACTAATCGATAGCAGCAGAACTCTGCAGAGAGGTTATCTAGACAGGAATGTTTGAAGAGCATCATGAGAACCTCTGAGGTATCACTTATAAGACTGCCTTCACCGCATGATAATTCATTGAGCTGCATACTTAGGATTTGTGCACATTTCTTTGTGTATGTTAACCTGCAATAGAAAATGTCTTTTAAAAAGTGTGAATAATATGAATGAGAAGAAAATATGAGACTAGGAAAAATTTAGACACATCTGACGAAGGGCTGTCAGACAAAGAATACACAAAGAACTTCTAAAACTCAACAATGAGAAAATGAACAACTGGATTAAAAAGTGGGCAAAGTACCTGAAGACACTTCACCAAAATATACAGATGGCTAATAAACATATGAAAAGGTGTTCAAGTCATACATCATCAGGGAAATGCAAATTAAAACAACAACATGATACTATGACCCACCATAGTAAAATGGCCAAAATCAGGAACACTGACAATACCCAATACTGGTGAGGATATGGAACAACAAGAACTCTCATTTACTGCTGGTGGGAAAGCAAAATGGTGCAGTCACTTTGGAAGATAGTCCAGCAGTTTCTTCCAAAACTACATACTTTTACCATACAATCCAGCAGTCATGCCCCTTGGTATTTACCCAAATGTACTGAAAACTTATGTCCATACCAAAACCTACACATAAATGTTTGTAACAGCTTTATTCATAATTGCCAAAACTTGGAAGCAACCAAGATGTTCTTCAGTAGGTGAATAAATAAAGTGGAGTGCAATATTATACAGCACTAAAAAAAAGGAGCCATCTAACCATGAGAAGGTGTGGAGGAAATTAAATGCATATTAATAAGTGAAAGAAGCCAAGTTGAGAAGATTAGATATGATATGACTCCAGCTCCATGACATTCTGGAAAAGACAAAATTACAAAGATCAGTGGCTGCCAGGGACTAAGAGTGAAGGGATAAATAGATGGAGCACAGAGAATTTGTAGGGCAGTGAACTATTCTGCATGATACTGTAATGGCAAGTACATGTCCTTATACATCTGCCCAAATCCATATATTTGCCCATTTGTTGGAGAATATACAACCCTGAGAGTGAGCCCTAATGTAAACTATGGACTCTGGGTGACAATGATGTGTCAATATAGGGTCATCTTCTCTAATAAATGTGCCACGTAGGGGCAGGATGTCAATAGTAGGGGAGGCTGTGTGTGTTGGGGAGGGACGTGATACAGAGTGTACAGAAATTCCGTGTACTTTCCACACAAGTTTTCTGTGAACCTAAAATTTCTCCGAAAAACAAGGAAGGGACTAAAGAGATAACATGAAAAGTGTTGTTAGTGACCGAAAGTGTGACAATTTGAGCATTTATGAAATGACCATAATAAACTAAAACACAAAGAATATATAACATCCCATAAGTCCAGGGGTTTGTTTTTGATTCATTTTGTTTTGTTTTGTTTTTTGCTTAAAGGAGAATGAGAGAGAAAGGCTGGACAAGAGAAAAACAGTAAGAGGAGAATCGAAAGGCACTGCTCACCACTGACAGTAACTAGGGTCCCACTCTCGTTTGGGTCCCCCATGAAACAAACCCTGGGACAGGGACTTGTGTGTAAGCAGTTTATTTGGGAAACAATCCCTGGGAACCCCAGCCGAAGAGTGGGGACGTGAGATGGATAAAGGAGGAAAGCTTGAGAAAGTTCATGGAGGGTGTGTCATCGAGCTAGCTGTCACAGTGGTCAACCGGAGTTCCATCCTTAGGAAGAATTCTGGAAGCCAGTGACAACAGACATGTCAGAGGTATCTCACCTGGGAGTGAAGGATCTTGGGTCTTTACTCAAGGGTTTCTCTCATGGAGCAGAGTCGCCATGAGGAAGGGAGTTGGTGGCCTCGAGCCCCTTGCACTCTGGCCCGCTGTGGCGATATGACACCAGGCACCGTGAGGTCTGGTCATCAGAGAAAGCTGTCAGGCAAAAGCTGCAGTTTCTATGGGCAGGAAGTAAAAGCGGCTTGGGCAGAAATGCTAAAACTTAGGAACTATGGCGAAGCCTCACAGTGTCTGCTAGAGGCACCAACTTCTCGCTCTGAAAGCTGCCAAATAAAGAAAGAATTAAACATACTACTGTCATTCGTGAATGAGATGTACTTCAAGGTGATCAAAAAGCTAAGTCCTCTGTAAGAGACATAGATTTCAAAGACGAACCAAAAGACAAAGTAACATTAGAATTAACATGGAGTAAGCATTCATCTATGAGGGGCTACTGGCATCATCAAGGCACATCTTGATGAAACCCTTCCCAACCTGCTGGGGTCTATCCTGGCCCTGCATCTTCAAATGGAAGAGGAGGTTTATCTCTTACGGGCATCTGTAATATGGCTGATGTCATTCTGTTGCTCTCAGACTCTCAGTATGTACTTGCTACTGTTAAGTCTTTTTCTTCTTCTTCCTTTTCTTTTTTTTTTTTTTTTGGCATTTATCTATTATCCATTTATTGGCTCCCTTTATCTGGCTAACTGCTCCTCCTTCTTTTCACTTGTCATTAATTTTTTACATGCAGCCTAATCCCCACCTGATGTAAGACTATATCAGATTTAGAAATAGGACTGACTCATACAACTGGCAGCAATATGAGACTATCCACTGTCCCCTGTCTGTCCGTTCCCAATCACATACAGTAGGGCTGGGCGAGCACAAACTTTTAGGACGGTCTTATACCCTGGGTAGACAGAAACAGAAACCACTAGTTATGCAACCCCATAGGGTTTTGATTTAAAATCCCCATGTTTCAGTCTCTGGATTTCATCTCCCTGTATCTATATAATCTGTTGGTAATCTATATAACCAACGACCACATTCCAATCCAAAGAAATATCTATCAAACTCCCCTTTTGTATCATGTCCCTCATTTCCTACTCAGGAGAACTGACAGCCTGGGGCCCTTACTCAGTTACTTCATTTTTGCCAGATTAGCAAAGGAGCAGCCAAGGCACTGAATGCTTGGCCAAATTCCCATCTGTCTGAACTTGTCTTGCAATCTATTTATACATTGTCCCTGTCTCTGGATCTGTTAGACTCTGGCTCCATAATAAATAGTATTATGCAATATGTATGTTAATTAATTTGAAAAGCAGTATGTCAGGGAAATTTTTCTTTTCTTTTTAATTTTATTTTTTATGTTATGTTAGTCACCGTTCATTACATCATTAGTTTTTGATGTAGTGTTCCATGATTCATTGTTTGCGTATAACATCCAGCGCAACATGCAGTACATGCCCTCTTTAATACCCATCGCCAGGCTAACCCATCCCCTGACCCCCCTCCCGTCCAAAACCCTCAGTTTGTTTCTCAGAGCTCATAGTCTCTCATGGTTCGTCTCCCCTCCGATTTCCCCCCTTCATTTTTCCCTTCCTATCATCTTTTTTTTTAAACATACAATGTACTGGGAAAATTTTATTTTAAAAATTACCAAAATAGATTATAAATTTTAACAGAAAACGTACCTCAATTAATTGATCAAGGTCAACATCAATAGTCATAAATCATGTTGGTATGTGAGTAGTGATGAAAATGGCACTTCACCTCTTTGGTCCTCCCCACAAAGACATATAACCACAGTCTAGTCATGAGAAAAACATGATCCAGATCCTAATTAGCAAACATTCTATGAAATACTTGACCAGTACTATTCAAAACTGCCAAGGTCGTCAAGAACAAAGAAAGGCTAAGAAACAGTCACAGCCAAGAGCTTGGTAAGGTGCCCTCCACTGCAAACTCATAACCATCCCAGAACCCAGAAATAAGGGTTTGCAGATGTAATTAGTTAAGCAGAGGTCATGGTGGAGTAGAGTGGGCCCTTAATCCATTATGATTAATGCTCTTATAAAAAGAGGAGAGTAGACACAGAGACAGACATGCGCAAAGCACAGACGATGTGACGAGACACAGGGAAAAGGTGATGGCAGAAACTGGAGCGATGCATTTACAGGCCAAGGAAAGGCAGGAATTCCCTGCAATACCAGAATCCAGGGAGAGGCAAGGAAGGACTCCGTCCGACAGCCTGTAGAGGAAGCATGGCCCTGTCAACACCTTGATGGGACCTGGACGGGACCCTGAGAAAGAAAAAGGACAGGAAGTAAAAACTAAGGAAATCAGGATAAAATATGGACTCAGTTAATAAGTGTATCAATATTGTCTATTAAGTACAGCAAATATACCATACTAATATAAAATGTTAATAATAGGAAAAACTGGGGGCGCCTGGGTGGCTCAGATGGTTGGGTGTCTGCCTTTGGCTCAGGTCATGATCCCAGGGTCCTGGGATCGAGCCCCATGTCAGGCTCCTGGCTCAGCGGGGAGCCTGCTTCTCCCTCTCCCTCTGCCTCTCCCCTTGCTTGTGCTCTCTGGCTCTCTCTGTGTGTGTATCTCTGTGTCTCAAGTGAATAAATAAAAATCTTTAATAAAAAAATAATAGGAAAAACTGTGTGTGGGATATACGGGAACTCTGTGGTATCCTCATAATGTTCTATAAATAGAAAACTGCCATAAAATAAAAGAATGATTTAAAATGAAAGAACACTTGGAAAAGTCAACAATCATGTAACACATACCTAATATTACAAAATGATTATCTTTAAAATATTTTTAAGTTCAAAGAGTTTTACCAACAATTCTTATTAATGATTTTTCTTGAGCTTTAATAGTAGTAGCTTCAACATACATAAAATTTGACCCAAAATATACTTTTACCTAATGAAAACTCTTTTAGCAAAACCTGACTAAAAATAGCACATTAAAAAAACTATAGTCCAAACTCTTAGTAATATTGGAGCAATTTTTTTCAAGTAAAACACTAAAAAACAAAATGCTACAATTTTTCAATATAACAATATCAAAGCTGAGTAGGGGGAATCCAAAATTGCAAAAATAGGTTAAACTTAATACTAAATTACTGTCCTAAATCATTATGAACATTCTAATAGATGCAATTAAATCTAATATTCATTCCTCATTAAAATAAGTTATATGTAAAAATAGAAATAATAGGATATGTCCTAAAAACAATAAAAACAAATATATCAATACCCAACATCCTTTTTAAAAGTTAAATAGCACAAGCCTATTAATGGAACAGTTACACAGACACACCCAAACTAAGTATACCTCAGCTCATCATTCCCATTTGTCATAATTCTATTGGATATTACACATGTAGTAATTGATTATAGAAATAAAAATAAACATAAGTAATAAGTAATATAAAAGATACGAGGGATTCAACATGGAACCTATTGTATTTAAAATTAAGAAAGGTGGTAGGGAAACATAAAATATGGCAACAATGGAACATAGAAGAGGAGTTATTTTCATAGAGGTTAAAAACAGAGATTAATAAATCTATACCCATGGTGTGAGAATTAAGCACAATTCTCTCAGTAGCTGATATGATATGATATGCCTAAAATCACTGAAGGTATACAGGATTTGAACAACATGATTATCCAACTTGCCTGTATGAACCAACAACTATGCAATTCATACTCATACCATGAGACATTTACCAAAACAGATGCTATCTGGCTCATTTTAAAAAAAGTTAAACAAATGAATAAACAAACAAAAAGTAGAATCAGACCTACAAATACAGAGAACTAACTGATGGCAGCCATAAGTGGGGGGGGGGGGGTGGAGAATAGACAAGGTGGGTGAAGGGGAGTGGGAGGTACAGGCTTCCAGTTATGGAACGAATAAGTCACAGGGATGAAAGGCACAGCAGAGGGAATATGGTCAATGATACTGTAATAGTGCTGTGTGGTGACAGATGGCAGCTATACTTGTGGTGAGCGCGGCCTAATGTATAAACTTGTCCAATCACACAACCTCTTTCAGAGAACACAAAAATGGGGAACAATTTGCAACTCTAGAAGCCAGCATAACCTTGATACCAAAATGTTATGAGGATTTACAGGAGAAGAAAATTACAGGATAGTTTATCCCTCTAACACAAACACAGATATCTCAAACAATATATTAGCAATTTGAATCCAACAACATATAAAAAAAGATAATATCATGGCCTACTGAAATTTATTCCAGGAATGTGATTCCAGCAGTGAAAAACAATGCACTACGAATTCACACAACATGGATGGATCTCATGGTCAAAATGCTGAGTGAAAGAAGTTAGAGAGGATAGGCTACATCCTTTATGGTCCCATCTTTTTTTTAAAGATTTTATTTATTTATTTGTCAGGGAGAGAAAAAGCACAAGCGGGGGGAGCAGCAGGCAGAGGGAGAGGGAGAAGCAGGCTCCCCACTGAGCAACGAGCCCGATGCGGGACTCTGTCCCAGGACCCTGGGATCATGACCTGAGCTGAAGGCAGATGCTTAACCAACTGAGCCACCCAGGTGTCCCCCTTTACGGTCCCATTGTATGTAATTAAAAGCAAGCAAAACAGATCATCGGTGTTAGAATCAGAATAGTGGTTACCTTTAGCAGGGACATTGCCTGGGATGCTGCATTAAGGAGCATTCTGGGTGTTGGATATATTCTGTATCAATCTGTATAGTATACACATGAATAAATATCCTTTGAGCTGTATACTTAAGATTTCCGCATTTATTGTATGAAAAATATACCTCAATTTTTAAGTAAAAGGTAGTAGAATATCCTGTCTCCAGCACATGTGATTGATTTTTTTTTAATCATTCTTCATTCTTTCATTTATTCAGTTGTATCCCTTTCCACCAGGATAATTATTTAGAAAAATGAATGGAAATGGTAGCATTCAAAATTGGCATCACAAAATAAAGTGGATAAACTTAAGAAGACTTTTATAAGACCTATATGAATAAAGCTATAAAACTCTACTGAGAATTCAAAGAAAACCTGAACGAGGTGACAGCACAGGTGTATCCACATTACTGATCAGATGATTTTACATTTGAAACGTATTAACTATAACCAAAATAGAATAATGATTTAACACAATGCCAAAATAATTTTAATACGTAACTATATCACAAAGTTTTATAATATTTTAAATTTGAGTAAAATCTAAATTTCCAAAAAGAGTAATTAGTTAACTGTATAATGGTAAATCTATAAATATGAATTTCCTTCATTGGGCAACTATTTAAAGCTATTTTTTAAATCAGCGTGGATTTTAGATTGTGTGGAACATAGTGCTGGAAACTTAGGATCTATTGCACTCTCTGTCCTTAGCACAGCTCAGCACTCACCTGGAGCACTCAGTTTGATGTTAAAAAGAACATTGCTTAGCGGGAATATGCCCCAGATGAGGTTGACCAGGATAGAAAAAATTCATGTCAGAAATGCCTTAGGATCAATAAAGGAGTATTTTGATGGTGCTATTCTCCATGAGAGTTGACTATCTGCATATGGGTAGATGCTAAAATTAGGATTATCCTAGGAGGGGGCAGTCCTCAAGTTATGGGGACTTTGTGTGGTGTGTTCCTTCCCTTACAGCAATTAGGCACATCTTACACACACACTAAACATCTTTGGATGGATGAATGAATGAATGCATGCATGCATGATAAATAAATACTCTTTGAACACTAAGTTCCTATGACTCAAAAAATTTTTGTGTCATTTAATTTTGTAATCATTTTCAGGATTTTTCGAGAATCAGGATGAAAATCAAGTCTAATACGATATTAGTATTTTCCAGAGAAACAGAAGCAATAAGATGTATATGCAAGCTCAAAAAAAAAAAAAAAAAACAAAAACCTCACACTTATATGGTCAATTAATCTATGACAAAGCAGGCAAGAATATAGGGTGCCTGGGTGGCTCAGTTGGTTAAGCGGCTGCCTTCAGCTCAGGTCATGATCCTGGAGTCCCAGGATCAAGTCCCGCATCGGGTTCCCTGCTCGGTGAGAAGCCTGCTTCTCCCTCTAACCCTCCCCCCTCTCATGTACTCTCTCTCTCTCTCTCATTCTCACTCTCTCAAAAAATAAATAAATAAATCTTAAAAAAAAGAATATATATAATTGAAAAAGACAGTCTGTTCAATAAATGGTGTTGGGAAAACTAAACAGCTATATGCAAAATAAAAGAAAGAAAGAAAGAAAGAAAGAAAGAAAGAAAGAAAGAAAGAAAGAAAGAAAGAAAGAAAGAAAGAAGGAAGGAAGGAAAGGAAAGAAACTGGACCACTTCCTAACACCATAGACCAAAATAAACTTAAAATGGATTAAAGACCTAAATGTGAGACATGAAGCCATAAAAATCCTAGAAGAGAGCACGGACGGTAATCTCTCTGACACTGGCCACAGCAACATTTTTGTAGATATGCTTCCTAAGGCAAGGGAAACAAAAGCAAAAATAAATTAATGGAAATACATCAAAATAAAAACCTTTTGCACAGTGAAGGAAGCAATCAACAAAACAAAAAGGCAACCTACTGAGTAGGAGAAGATATTTACAAATGATATAGCTGATAAGGGATTAATACCCCAAAAATATAAAGAATGCATACAACTCAACACCCCCCCAGAAAAAAACCCACAACAATCTAATTTAAAAATGGGCAGAGGACTTGAAGAGAAATTTTTACAAAGAAGATATCCAGATAGCCAACAGACACATAAAAATATGCTTAACATCACTTATCATCAGGGAAATGCAAATCAAAACAACAATGAGATATCACCTGACACCTGTCAGAAAGGCTAAAATCAGAAGTACAAGACATAACAAGTGTTGGCAAGGATGTGGAGAAAAAGAAACCCTCTTGCACTGTTGGTGGGAATGTAAATTGGTGCAGCCACTGTGGGAAACAGCATGGAGGAGCCTCAAAAAAAAATTAGAAATAAAAATACCATATGATCCAATAATTCCACCACTGGGTAGTTACCCAAAGAAAATGAAAACACTAATTTGAAAAGAGATATGCACCCCTATGTTTATTGCAACATTATTTACAATAGCCAAGATATGGAAGCAACCTAGGTGTTCGTTAACAGATAAATGGAGAAAGATGTGTTGTATATTATATATGATGCTGCCAAAAAAAGGTGAGATCTTGCCATTTGTGACAACATGGATGGACCTAGAGGTATTATGCTAAGTGAAATAAGTCACACTGAGAAAGACAAATACTATATGATTTCACTCGTACATGACATCTAAAGAAAAAAAACAAATTAATAAGTAAACAAACAGAAAGCAGAATCAGACTTGTAAATACAGAGAACAAACTGATGGTTGCCAGAGGGAAGAGGAGGTGAGGGGAACAGGAAAAGTGGGTGAAGGGAAGTAGGAAGATACAAGATTCTATTTACGAAATGAATAACCCATGGGAATAAAAGGCACAACATAAGGAATATAGTCAATTATGTTGTAATCCCGTTGTATGGTGACAGATGGTAGCCACACTTGCATCAAGCACAGCATACCATAGTATAGAGAAGTTGCCTCACTATGTTGTACACCTGAAACTAATGTGACGTTGCCAACCACGCTTAGATAAAACATTTTGTCAACAAAGAGGGGTCTAAGAATAGGAATGTAAGTATGGTGTGTTTGTGCAAGATTCCATACAGTATTATTTAAATTTCTCCCCAATTTTATGTTTAATTATAGTTTTTATTGTCCTTTAAGGAATTCAGCTGGTGAAATACCCAGCTGAGGATTTAGTTTCTCTAAGAACTTTCAGCCAATCCTATACAGAGTTTCCATGGCATCTTAGAGAAAGAACATGACTGTTGGACTTCACTTAGCACTCGGCATTGCTCTGTGGCAGAATTATGTCTAGACTAAATGGGAAACTTTGTAGAAATGAACAGGAAGACAAGATGAAATCAGAAAAGAACCATTTTTCTCTGCAACTGCCTGAGGCTGCTCATTTACATCTGTAAAATATGCATCAACTGTTAATGAAAATGTAGGGTCCTCCCGAAGAAAAATCAGAATTCAAGTGTGAGAGAAGCTGTCAGCTTCATGGCCCAAGCGCCCTATAATATTAACCTCTATGCAAGTTTAAATTGTACCTCTGGTACTGAGATTATGGAAATATGTCCCACAGCATAAGCATCAGAGAGAGGTTGAGTATTTCTGCATTCTGAACACTCCCAAATAAGTTAATACATCACGAACTGAAAATTTTAGTCTTGCAAAAACTATTAAGTTCCATATAATATTTAGGGTAGTCCAAATTTAGGAATATGTACTATAGATGACCAGATTCTCAATAAACCTACTGTAAGAAGTTTGAAAAAACAAATCAGATAAAAATACTGACCAAATAACCTGGGATTATTTAAAAGGGTAATTTAAAATTATCTCCAGTAAGAGATATTTTATAAGAGATTTCTATTTGTAGAATTCTAGAGATATCATTCTGGAGGGAAAGGAGAAGAGAAAACCTCTCACTAAAAGTAGGTTGAAAATTATGATCTCTGTTCAATAAAAGAAAGTTCCCACTGCCCATTTAAGATTTAAAAACACGAAATGTTATTCATAGAAAACCCTCCCATTCCCAATGTTCTTAAATTAAACTTTAAACTTTATGAACTTCTGATGAAGTCATATTCAAATATTCAAGTATAAGATTATGCATGCATATGATCTATATAAGTAACTACATGGCTTTAAAATCAAAGTCAATTTTAGTGAGTCAGAATAAATCAGAATATCACTGGAATATATCCTGCATTTTGCTCTCTCTCATACACACACATTGTGCTCATATATATCACATAAGTATAATGATTAACATATACAAACTTAAGCACTTAATTTGAATATAAACTTTCTTGAGAGAATTGCAACATAAACTCAGATTTACCCAACCATGGTACTATCTTTCTTTCTTTACAAATTTTTTTTTGTTCCTCTACTATGTGAAGGCTCTATGCAGAGTTAAGACTACAAAATCTGGCCCCTGATCATTCCAGGAATAACCGAGTGGGGTGTACAAGATGAGCAGCTCTCTAGAGGACAGTACAGTGCATGATATAAATGCGCAGAAGCGGTTTCATTAGCGATGTTGAGGAGAAAGAGGGAAAAAAATACCAAAAATCACTGGTGGAAACTAAATATCAGCTTCCAGTTTTCAAGTAGTGGATGCAACACACATGCATGCCCCCTCTCCTTCCAAAATATTGCAAATGACATGGCTGAGTGCAAAGTCAAGTCCAATAGTCATGTTCTTTCTCTAAGAGGCATCAACCCAAACAACAGAGAAAACTAGATGGAAACACGTTGGCGTAACTCACTGGACTGTAAAAAGGTCTTCAGGAAGTGAAGAGCTAGAAGCTGGCTTAGAGTCCCAGAAACATCTGACGGGGCATGAGGGAGCTGGGGGTGGGTGGGTGTGGGCTCCAGGCCAGAGGACCACCACTGTCTCCACACGGAGGGGACAGATTTCTGGCTCCCCTTCCCACACAGAGCACCACCGACAAACTCCAATCCACAAAACTGGAGGCTTATTTTCTGGAAAAACTCAACCTAGGGGATAGGGGTTTGAGAAACGAGATATGGCAGAGGCCTGGGGTGAGGAAAGAGGTTGCAAACAGGGAGATTAATTCCTTAATTGAACTGTGGAGACTTCAAAACCTTTCCCTGACAAGCTCCCCAAATGCCAGCTGTGGGTTTCTATGCCCCACAGACAGGCTACTGTAGGATTGCTGTCTGGGGAAAGCTGCTGGCCACAGCCTGAGGCTCTTCACTCCCTGCCTACGTGACCCAGTAGCTGCTTCCTCGCCCAGTGCCTCTAGATGCAAGCCAGCTCCTCTGCAATCTTTGTCCATGCACACAGGCTTTCAGTATGCTTTTTAGGGATTACTCTGAAATCCAAACAGAGAAAGCAATACACCAAATACAAAGGGAAAACAATCAATGGAAGTTTTTAAGCACCATTAAATGTGTTTCTTCATTCCGTCAGAACGTTTGGATAACAGTTATTAATGGACACAACGCGGCTGCCTAGCGAGTGCGTCAGTGTCCGTTCTCTGGGAATCAGAAATTGGGAGAGGATGGTTGGTGGAGAAGTTTGCTAGGGAAAGCCCGTGATGAGGGAAAGGGAGGGAGTCAGACCGGTGGCCACCCTTCAGAGCACATCTTGGAGAAGGGGGAGGAGGAGGAGGAAAGGACTGGTGAGAAGAGCCTGAAATGGGCAATTCCTGATCCCCCAGCAGGTGAGGCCGGAGCGACAGTTAACATTAGAGGAGTCCCACATCAAATGGGAATGTTGGGGCTCCAGCTCACTCCCTCCACATCCCTTCCCAGAATGGGAAGGTTCTGGTTCTAGGACCTTCACCATGCCCACTCATTGGCTGGGATAGGCTGGGGAGAGTGTGGTCTGGTGTGACTCACGCACGGTCCCACAGAGGGACAGCCGGTCACTTCAAGTAGACAGATGTGTGCCCCAGAACAGACAGTGGTGGCTCCTGAAGACATGAGTATGTTGCAGGAGCAGGTAGCTCATCCTTTGATGACACTTTTTCTCGTGTATTGCCTGCTTTCACTTCACCTCCACTCAGAGACTCACAGAGGTTCCCGATGACCGGTTTACAAAGGAAGTAAAAACCTGAGCCTGGATTGCCGGTGATGCTCCATGGTCTGTTACGCTGCTGCAGTATTGTGGGCCCACATAGAGATGGCACTGAGAAGTGGCACTGAAAGGAAATCCCCCAGGTAGCGCTGCAAATAGCCCATCTGGTTTCCAATTTGTCTGGACTAAAAACTGGCCAGATGTGGATCTGTGCTGAGTCATAGTGAACAACTAACATTTTGGCCCAGTGAGCAGAAACTTGGAATAAAAGATGGAAATCCAGATGACCAGAACTTCTGGGGAAAAGACCTGTAGATGGACCCTCAGGATGGGCATAATGTATGAAGGCTTTGTATGGACACTCACCCAATTGCACCCACTAGTGAGGAGGCCCTCAGAAATCAGGTGGACAGAGTGGTGTTCTGTTTGTGCCACGCATTTCTTCATCCCCACTGGTGTTTGCAGAGGCTCACGTAGAAAATGGCCAGGGTGGCAGGAATGGGAGCTATGCAAGACTTTGTCAACCTGGCCTTCCCCTCACCGAGGCTTATCCAGTTAGAGACTCAACTGATTGCCCAACCTGCCGATAGTGGAGGCCACCCAAGCCCCTGGCATGGCATCATCCCTCGGAGGAGCAGCCAGCCATTTGTGCCGTCTTGGTTATCCTGAAGCCTTCCCTCAGGTTTTGTCCTTATCAGAGTAGACACTTAACCTGGATGTGAACGTGCCTTCCTCACCCAAAGTGTTTCTGCCAGAACCACCATCCCAGGCTTGCTGGATGATTCCCTCACCGCCAGTGTATTCCACAATACACAGCATCTACCAAGAACCCCCTTTTATTTTCAGGAGGAAAAGTGTTGCAATGGGCTCCCACCCACAGAGTTCATTGCTTTTGCCACATCCAGAAGCTGTTTTTCTTGTAGAAATTTGGAATGGCCTATTGAAGACTCAATGCACCAACTGGGAAACACACTGTGCAAGTTTAGAAAATCACACTCAAAGATGTGATCAGTTCTTTCACCCAACAACCCACGTATGGGTCATGTTGGTGTCCTGTTGCTGCATAGCAAATTGCTACAAATTTAGCAGGTTTAAATGGCACACATTTCTTCTATCACAGTTTCTGTGGGTCAGCTTAGCTGGATCCTCTGTTCAGGGTCTCATAGGGCTGCAGTCAAAGTGTGGGCTGGGGCTGGGTTCTCCTCTGAAACTCACAGTCCCTGCTCTTCCAAGTTCATGACATTTATTGGCAGAGTTTATTTCCTTGAATCTGTAAGACTCACAGTGACTTGCTTCTTCAAGGCCAATAGGAGACAACAGTTCTGCCTCCCAAACTCTTGAAAGGACTTACCTGATAAGGCCAGGCCCACCCATAGGCTTTTGATTAACTAAGTCTGTTAATTAGGCCCTTTGCTTACTTAAGCAAAAGTCCCTTCACCTTTGTCATATAATGTAACCTCATCATGGGTGTGACATCCTTCATGTGCACAGGTCCACCCACAATGAAGAGGAGGGTGTCCTACAGGGTCGGCACCACATGATAATTCTGACTACCACAGGTGCCCTCCACAGGGCCAGAATGCAGGGCCTTACTGGTTTAGAAGTCTTACTTCCCTGGGAGGCATATAGCACCAGCTGGGCTGCATCAACGGGGTTTCTGCTGATGGGCAGAAATGTGGTTCCTACGGAGCCATGGGGGAACCAGCTCTCCAGGTTACAGGCAGTAACTTCATTCACACCTCCACTCTGCCTCTCCAGACCCCCTAACCTTTTTGTAATTGATTTCCTACATTAAATCTCCCTCCATTTGATATATCTAACATAGCTTCTGTTTTTCTGCTTGGACATTGACTGAAAAAATCATAAATTGTCCATTATGTAGGCTCAAAAAATGTTAGCTCAAGAGATTGGGATTTATTGTCTTTTAGGCAATATGTTTCTTGATGTTATACACACCTATTTTCATGTGGCTATGCAGCAACCATTAGTCCAGAAGATGACAGAACTCATGTAGGTTCTTCGAGCCTTCAGAATTACACCAAACACCTGTCCCAGCATAGATCTTTATACAAGACTGGATTTTTTTTTAAACTAGTAACAAACTGTAAAAAATCAAAACTGGAACCCAAGAGCATAAACATCTAGAATGCAACAGAAAGAGATTTGAACACTGGACGGTGAAATTACCTGGCAAATTCCTTAGTTTTCACAACAAAAAATAGAATTAGTGGGGGATTCTGGGTGGCTCAGTTAGTTGAGCATCTGACTGTTGATTTTGGCTGCGTCATGATCTCAGGATCGTGGGATCGGGCCCCACGTTGGGCTCCACACTCAACACAGAGTCTGCCCGAGATTCTCTCCCTCAGCCTCTGCTCCTCCCCCCTTCTCTCTCAAAATGAATAAATAAATCTTTCTTAAAAAGATAGAATTGGTGATAGATAATTATGTATATATGTCTACATGCATCCTTTTATTTGTCTATATTCTTGTTAATTAAATGATTTGGGGTATCCTTGCACAAATTACATACAGGAATATTTTTTCCAATATAGCATGTGTTCTGAACTGTGTTGGGTACAACATGCCTACCTTAGCAGCATCCCTAAACAGAGTAGGTCTCCCTGGCAGTCCTTGCTGTCAGGAAGCTTTTATAATCATATATCATGCATTCTATTAGGAGCATTCATTTATACTATGAAGAAAGATCTTGACAAATGAGCTTCTGCTCAATCTGAAAACAATTGTTCAGAAGTCCAAAGTTAGTGGATTTCATGCCACTGTTTATGAAGTTTTAAGCATATCAATTATTCATTTAAATGAAATACATTTTTTCCTAAGGAAGCATTTGCTTAGAAATTGATAAATCATATCACTCTGGGAGTAAACAAAGAGAGAACTGGAACTGGTAACAAAGTTAAACCAAACACACCTGCCTCAGGTGGCTTTGGTTATCTTGCATTCTGTATAACACCAGCACTTCAGTTGAGATTACTGTTGCCCCCCCCCATTACTAGACACCTACTTCTCTTGTCTTCTCACAAGAAAGCAAATACCCCAAGATCAGCAAAGGATTTCTCTCTCTCTCTTTCTCTCTCTCTCTCTCTCTCTCTCTTTTTTTTTTTTTTTTTTTTGGTTCTTCTTTGTTAGGAATGTCAGGGCACTGTTAAGAGAGTATCACATTTTGAGATAATCTCAAAAACAATGAAGTTGGCCTTGAAAATGTATGTTGGGGAAGAAACTGGGCACATCAAGTGATGTAAGTCTGAGTAAATCAGCTCAAGAAACAAGGAAACAGGAGGTTTTGATATGACAGCCAGGACCTACCAAGACTCATTTTTTCCTCTGCCCTAAAAAAATCCCATCCACATCTTCCGCCCCAGATTTCCCTACACAAACACATCAAAGAAATAACATTTGCTCTCACATTTGTCTCCTCGTGCAGGCCCTACTCAACACGTACTCAGGGGCAACATTTGGTATCAGATATGACTAATTTTATCAACCATAAAGTCTTGAGTCAATAGCAGGTACTGAAATTGTGTCTTCATTTCAGGCAGCTTATTTTCCTAGACAAAATCACAGTTTTGTGAGGCAAATCCCTATTTGCCTCCTCTTCTCAAGGATACTTATGACAAATGAAACAATCCCGTTTTTCCTGGAGAGGTTTAAATTTCTGATAAAAAGCCCACGTCCCTCCCTATATAATCAGGAGTTTCCCAAGTTATTGAAAATGACCAACACCAACATAGAGCCCTTACTTGACCCCGCCAAGTCTCTGTTAGGATATCTGTACACCAAAACAGTTCTGCCAATTGCACTTGTATTCTTAACCAGCTCCTGAGGTGGTCTCTGAATCATTGCGGACCTGCAGGATTATACACTAACCAACCTAAGTGTTTGAGTCTGCCAGCTGGACCACTGCAGCCTACTGTCATGTAGGCAGTGTTAAAATGGCTAAAATTTCATCCCGCACTTAGAGGAATTCAGACCGCCAGAGCTCCATAAATTAAAGACTGATAACACTCATTCTACTTGGGTCTTGTCCAGCTGTGCATTCTGTTCTGCTCCATCTCCACTCAGTTTGACTTGGTACATTTCCTAAACACAAGGGCCAGGAGTCCAGTGCTGCCAAGCTGAAAGTTGTTTCCATTTTGGATGGAAATAAGCAATTCCAATTTAATTCTACTTTAAATCTTTCAAAAATAATTTGTAAATATAACCTGATTTTCAGCAAAAGTCAGATGATTCTGACAATAGTTCTCTGCTTCTTTGTAGAAATTCAGTAAGTGTTGATTGATTTTTTTTTTTAAATTCGTCAATTCTTTCTACTAATGATGGTTGGATGATCAATTTTAAATCTAACCAGAGAATACACCAACTTTATTAGGCCGAGTAAAATATTACCAAGATGATTCAAGTAAAGGAATCAATTACCATAAGGCACCATTTCTCAAGACCCAGATTATATCAGGCTAGACATACTCATTTCACAGAGTTGATGTCAAAGGCTGATGTGTGTTTGTAATCACACGCACAGATTGATCTTCCAACATTATCTTCTGAAGTCCATGAAGGGAAAGCTCAGGCTTTTTGAAATTGCTTAGCCATTGTAATCTTTAATTCAAAAGCAGAAGCTCAGTCTCCACTATCTCTAGGAATTTTTGAATCTAAATGAGCTAAAGTACCAAACCAGTGTATTGACAATTCTTGTTCCAGGACTTCAAATCAATAAACTCTCCAAATCTAATAGTTTCATTAATAGAACTGTTCAATCATTCACTCACAGAAATAAGGATGCATGCGGTTATGGTCTAGAGCAGCTTAAAAGATAATTAAATCAACACCATTCATCTTCCTGAGGATTGCCTGGAAAAGATGAGAGAAATAAATAAAAGATTGAAGATGAACTCCAAACTTACTTAGTGAAACATTCTGTCTTTTTGAAGGATTCCAGTGCACACAAATAGAACACAATCCACAATGATTTTCCAACACTTTCTCTTCCTTTTTACCCTCACAACACTGACTGTAGTTAAGGGAAGACAGAATTAATGGAACACCTTTTCAGTGCATGCACACGTTATTTCCCACACAAGGCCACCACATTACATAAATATGGGAAGCACCATGCACTTTGTATTCTCTTTGAATGACACTCCCTGGAGTTGTGTAGCACCTCACCCACTTACTATTTTAAGACAGGAAGTCAAAAAGAATGAAGGCACCCTAAAACCAAACTTTGCCTAGTTAAGTGGAGAGCATTCCAAGATTTGCCTGAATTCTCTGAATGTTTATTTAGAAAATAAATGGGTCTCCTGGGAATTTTTAATAAACTTAAATATTTTAGTTAATTCAAGGAAAAACATCAGTGAGCCTTTATGCACATTCACCAGTACTCTGTGGTTAAGAATGCTTAAGAAAAGAATTTGCAAAATCATTGCCCACTAGTATCTCTGAGCCAAGGGAAAAAAAAAGGATAGAAAATTATCATTCACAGTCCCGGTTCTTTTAGGCTACAAGTAAAATATTTAGAGACAAAATAAGGGTGTGTAGACATTTTATAACCCTCCTATTTGTTTTCTTCTTATTTTAAGTAAACAGAAAATGGATTACTTTAAAACAGCTGTTTGAAACTGATAGAAATTATACAAGAAATGAGAGGGACAGATTAGGATTATTTTGCTCTTGTAAGGTATTTGCACTACCCAAGAAGCAGTTTGGTGTTATTTAAAAGCAAATTTGTAGGGGCGCCTGGGTGGCTCAGTCATTAAGCGTCTGCCTTTGGCTCAGGTCATGATCCCAGGGTCCTGGGATCGAGCCCCGCATCGGGGACCCTGCTCAGCAGGAAGCCTGCTTCTCCCTCTCCCTCTCCCCCTGCTTGTGTTCCCTCTCTCGCTGTCTCTCTCTGTGTGTCAAATAAATTTAAAAAATAAAAATAAAAGCAAATTTGTATTAGTTGTAAATGTATATGCAGTCTAGAACAACTACTAACAATAGTTACAAAAGAAGCATAACTGCTAAGCAAGAGGGGAAAAGCTAATCATATAAAATGCTGAATTAAAATCATAAAAGGCTAAAAAAGGGGAAGACAAAAATAGGAACAGAGAAAAAGGGCAAAGAATGGAAAACAGTAACAAATGTGGTAGATATTAATCCAACTACACCAATAATCGTCTTTAAATGTCAGTGGTCTAAATTCGCCAACTGAAATACAGAGATCATCAGACTGGATCAAAAAATAAGACCCAACTATACACTGTCTACAAGAAACCCATTTCAAATATAAACACATATAGATTAAAAGTAAAGGGTTGGAGAGAGATATACCATGCTGACTCTAATCAAAAGAAAGGAGGAGTGGGTATATTAATTTTACACAGAACAGACTTCACAGCAAGGTTAACGTGAATAAAGAGGGGCATTACATAATGAGGAAGCAGTTAATCCTCCAAAAATATATAAT
The DNA here is from genome assembly GCF_037043125.1 of Eumetopias jubatus. Classification (NCBI taxonomy): domain Eukaryota; kingdom Metazoa; phylum Chordata; class Mammalia; order Carnivora; family Otariidae; genus Eumetopias; species Eumetopias jubatus. Next base: position 4,310,095 of record NW_028274812.1, on the reverse strand, counting down.
AATCCTTAACCTGTGTGCGCCTAACAACAGAGCATAAAAATATGTGAGGCAAAAATTGATAAAACTGCAAGGAGAAATAGAAGACTGCACTATTATATGCGAGACTTGAACTCTGTTCTATCAGACATGGACTGACCCAGAAGCAGAAAGTCAGTAAGGACAGAGTTGAACTCAACAGCACCCTTCGTCAACTGGATTCATTTGATAGCTATAGACTATTTCATCCAACAAATCAGCATCACATTCTACTCAGCCCCACTGGGACAGTCACTAAGATAGACCACATTCTGGGCCATAAAACATACAAGGATTGAAATCACACCACATCTGCTATCAGACCACATTAGAATTAAACTAGAAATCAATCAGAGAAAGGAAATCCTTAAATACATGGAGATTAAACAATACACTTCTACATAACACATCAGTTAAAGAAAAAATCATGAGCAAGATTAAAGCATTTTTTAACTAAAATGAAAGTAAAAATACAACTTTTGAAAATTTGTAGAATACAGCACAAACGGTGGAGGGGAGCTTTAACTACTGAATGCATACATTTGAAAAGAAGGAAGATCTATAACCAAAAATGTAAGCTCTAACCTTATGCAACTTGAGAAAAAAGAGCAGATTAAATCCAATGTTAGCATAAAAAATAATAAAAATTAGAGCAGAAATCAATGAAATTGAAAACAAGAAATCAATAGAGAAAATCAACAAAACCCAAACTCATTTTAAGAAAAGATCAATAAAATTGACAAGCCAGCTAGCTAAGGGAAAAAAAGGAGGGGGGTACACAATGACTAATATCGGAAATGAAAGAAAATGCATCAATGCAAATCATATGGACATGAAAAGGATAGCAAAGGAATATTATAAACACCTCTATGCCCACAAGTTTGATAACACAGATGAAATAGACCAATTACTTGCAAGACAAAATCTGCCAAAACTCACACAAGAAGAAATAGACTATTTGAACAGGTGTTATAAAAAAAAAAAAAACACTGAAGCACCAGGCCCATGTGGATTCACTAGTGAATCCTACCACACATTTAAGAAAGAAATTATACCAATTCTCTACAGTCTTTTCTAGAAGATAGAAGCAGAAGAATATCCTTAACTCACTGTATGAGGCCAGCATTACCCTGATAAGAAAACCAGACAGAAACATTACTGGAAAAGGAAGCCACAGACTAATATCTCTCATGAACGTAGATGCAAAATCCTCAAACAAATATAGCAAAACAAATCCTACAATGTCTAAAAAGAATTATACACCTCAACCAAATGAGATTTATTGCAAATATGCAAGTCTGTTTTAACATTAGAAGATTAATTAATGTAAGTCATCACATCAACAAGCTGAAAAAGAAGAAAATCACAAGATCATATCCATAGATGCAGGAAAAGCATTTGACAAAATCCAAAACCCATTCATAAAAAATAAAAGCAAACAAGCAAATGAACAAAAAAGCAAATCTAGTAGAAGGGAACTTCCTTAAATAGGTTAAGAACATCCATAGAAAAGCTGGAGCTTTCCCACTAAAATCAGGTACAAGGCTAGGATGTCCTCTCTCCCCACTCCTTTTCAGCATCATACTGGAAGTCATAGCTGATACAAGAAAAGCAGAAAATTAAATAAAATGACAGATTGAGAAGGAATAAATAAAAATGTCTTTGTTCTCAGATGATATAATTACCTATGTAAAAAATCCAAAAGAATCAACCAAAAAAAGAAAAAAAAAAACCTTCTAGAACTGTTAAGTAATTATAACAAGGTTACAGGATACAAGGATACTACACAAAAGCTTATGAACAGATGTTTAAGTCCCAGGTCATTCAGAAATTGCGATATTAAAACAAGAGTGAGATACCATTCCATACCTATTAGAATGAAAATGCAAAATAACACAGCCACTTTGGAAAAATGATTGCCAGTTTCTTACTAAGCAAAGCATACTCTCACTATACTATCCAATAATCATGCTCTTGATATTTCCCCAAATAAGTTAAAAACATATAGCCACACAAACACCTACCTATGGGTATTTATAGCTGCTTTGTTCATAATTGCAGATTAGAAGTAGCCCAGATGTCCCTCGGAGGTAAATTGAGAGACAAGCTGTGGTGCATCCAGACAGCGGAATATTATTAAGCAATGAAAAGACATGAGATATCAAGCAAGACATGAAAAGACATGGAGGAACCTTAAATGGATATTGCTAAGTGACAGAAGCCAACCTCAAACAGTTGCATATCATGGGACTTCAACTATATGATACCATGGAAAAGGCAAAACTATGGAGACAATATAAAGATCAGTGGTTCCCCAGCGTTGGGAGAGAAGGAGAGGAAGGAATAGTAAGAACACAGATGATTTTTAGGGCAGTGAAAATGTTCTGTATGACATTATTATGGTTGATGCACTATACATTTGTCCAAACCCATAGAATGTACAAGACCAGGAGTAAGCCCTAATGTAAATTATGGACTTTGGGGGATAACGATGTGTCAGTGTAGGTTTATTGATTGCAACAAGTGTAGCACTCTGGTGTGGGGTATTGAGAGTGGATGAGGTAGTGCATGTTTTGGGACTGGGGTTACATGGGAATTCCCTGTTCCTTCCACTCAATTTCTGCAGTGAATTTAAAACTGTTCAAACTCTCCAGCTGTGGGCCCATGGGGAGCTTGGCAGCAGTCTTCCAGTGGAGACAAGGAGAAGGAGCAGCCAGGAGGTGGCTCTGGGGCAGCCCAAGGTAACAGCCCTCCAGAGAGACTGCTGTCTGTGCTGGAAGATCTGGAAGTCTTGTTGAGAGAGCTTATAGAAATGCTAGCAAATTCAAGAAACCAAAAGTTGTTGCCATCAGATGAGGAAAACCGGGTCCTGGAGTTGTTAATTCACAGAGATGGGGAATTTCAAGAACTGATGAAATTGGCACTCACTCAGGGAAAAATCCATCATGAAATACACCTTGTAGAAAATGAAGTGGAGGAAAGTGACAGTGATAGTCAGCAACTACAAAGATGCTCAAGGAAGCAGAACAAATACTGGCTACAGTGTTTGCCAAATAAAAGAAAAAACTCAAATTAATAGAAAAAGCAAGAAAAGGTACCATGTCCTCTGAAGACATAATTAAGTGTGCACATGGGATTAGTGCAAGTAATGCTGTGTGAGCCCCACTGACCTGGGTCCCAGGGGACCTACAGAGACCGTATCCAACGGATTTAGAGATGGGAGGTGGGTCAGAACAATCCTCCCACTCATGGTGTTAACCGTCATTTACCAGTGGACGCTCTACAGCAGGCCGACTGCCAGATGTCCTTGCTCCACAATATCCACGGCAGTCAAATGCGTATCAATGAATATGCTACCCCGAAATCACAGTAACGACTTTTTGTTGGAACTCCAGGACAAAATAAGGAAAATGAAGATGATGTAGACTTAGTCAACAGACTCCTCAAGCAGTAGTACTGATTCTGATCAAAACACACAAAAGACAAAATTCATACAGAATTGAATACAGTGGGGGAGTACCTCAGTGGCTCAGTCGGTTGAGCATCGGACTTTTGATTTTGGCTCAGGTCATGATCTCAGAGTTGTGAGATCGAGCCCTGCTTCGGCATGGAGTCAAACAAACAGAATTGAAAACTATGGAATTCTGTTTCTTAAATAATTGCAAGCCTGTAAAAAAAAAAAGCCAGATAATACTGGCTATAGTGGAATTGTGCAGCCCATTAAAAATCACCGGACTTTCCCTTCTTTTTAAGATTTTATTTATTTATTTATTTATTTATTTATTTATTTATTTGAGAGAGAGACAGAGATAGTGAGCTGGGAGGAGAGGGAGGAACACGCTCCCTGCTGAGCAGGGAGCCGGACGCAGGGCTCAATCCCAGGACCCTGAGATCATAACCTGAGCTGAAGGCAGGCGCTTAACAGACTGAGCCACTCAGGTAAGTAAGTATGGCCTCACATGCTATACCCCCTTCTTGCTTCTGGGACTTCACTTTCTATGACTCATTGCCCCCATTCTTTCCGTTCCAGGGACACAGAACTCATTGCTGTACCTCAACCACTATAAAGCTGGTTCCTCTTTGAGAATTCTCTTCCCTGGCATCACTTTGCCTCTGGTCCTATCTCTCTTGGTTCCTCCAGGTCTTTATTCAAATGCTACCTGAAACCATCAGGCCATCCAATCTAAAGGTGCGACCCCTTATCCCCACTGACTGTGTTCTTCTTAGCACTTATCAGTATGTGACCTGCTGTAGATCCTTAAATAATGTTTGCTTAGTTCTATCCAACTAGGATGGAAGCTCCACAGGACCAGGAAAATGGATAGGAGAGTTACTCCCAGGGAGCAGAATTAGAGTTAACCAAAGAACTATCCACCATCAGCCACGGGGTCTCCACAGAGCCTCCCCAGCATTCATTCTTAAATGCCATGGACAGTAGATGCTATCTGTCTCCCGTTATTTAATTCTTTCCTGCACTGGAGATTGTGTTGCACTCATCCTATACCTGTTTCACATCATTGCTGGCTTGAGGGAGACACACATGACTTTTCTATTGGACCATAGCTTTCTAAACACTGTCTGCAGACAGTACTGCGGTCTGGACTTGGCACTACATGTACTGACCGGGTGGGACACTGGGTTGTCTCCCTTGGAGATGGGCAGGAATATTCCCTTAGGGAAGAAGAGTGCAAACAGATTATCTCATGCTACTGGATGGCTAAATGGACACAAAAATTCATACACTATTCCCCATAGTATAGAGTTGTCACTGGAAGCTCTGGCAGCACCCCGATGACAGTCCCCAGCCATCTCTTTGCCTCTAGGAAGGGCCACAGACATAGTCCTTGCCAACAGAACATAAACAGAAGTATTTTTGTCACTAACAAGTCACAGCAGGAGAAAAGTTGAGATGAGTCCTTCACCCGGTCATGCCCCTTGTATTGACGGGGGAGTAGAGGTGCAAAGTGTGAGCAACCACAGACTCGAAACCATCACGGTCTGACCAGGACCATGGACTTGGACTTCTATGTGAGCAAGCACCAAACTCCCACTGTGTTAAACCCCTGAAAGACTGGGGTCCTTTGACTGTACCAGCTCTTACTCGACCTAACGCATGCTCAGAGCTACTCTTTAAAAATTGTTCTCACCCTCTCCCAAAGCTAGAAAGTTAGGGGTATGAGCTAATGGCTCCCAAATACCGCCAGCACACACACACACACACACACACACACACACACACACACACACACACAAAGTGCATTTGCCTAGAATGGACTCTCAAGTGACAGTTAACCGAACAAACATGATCTCCTCCTTGTTTATTTTCTCTGCATGCATAAATATGCATTATGCAGTGTTCTTTGATTATTAATGATGATTTTTTTTAAAAATGACAATTCCTGGTACCCCATTAAAATATAAAATGGAATTATGAGTACTAAACAGAGGTCACTATAAAATCCTCTCTGAAGAGATCCAAGAAAATCTGAAAACTTGGGAGTCAGAGACAAGAAGCGCAGAAGAGAAGCAAGAGTTAGATGGTAAAGGTGCCTCCTCACGTGCCCGAACAAAGGGTTTGGATTTGATATTGAGTAAATGCGCCTTCAGTAAACGTGTTTAAGATTCTCTCTACTTAAATGGCCCCTGCTCGGAGAATTCTTCCCTTCCTGGAACACCCACCTAACTAGAAACTCTGTCCTTGAAGTGTGTTATGTCTCTTCGTCCCATGATCCCCTTCCTGTCTACCTTCCTCACTAGAATAAAAGCTTCCTGGGTCAGTCAGGGGTTGCTGTCTTATCCACTCATCCCCCACGTATTGTCGGGACTGAGCAGATGATCTGGCCCAGGGCGAACATTCAGTAAGTAACTGTTGAATGAATAAAATGGGAAGTGTCTGTGACAGGTCCGTGTCACTCTGTGCATGTGCCTAGACTCACAAGAGTCTAGACGTGTTGTCCCAGATGGAAAATAAACCCTTCAACCTTAGAGCCAGAAATGTATACCTAAATATGTTGTAAGGGGGCCATATAATTGCCACGTTCTTCTTCAAGTTTTGCCAGTTCATGTCCCTATCAGTAAGAACACTGGCACAGTGAGTGCTGGGTTGCCTTGCTAGAACAAGCAGACATGAACCAGCTTCCCTCTACCTGGAGAACATGGTAGTTAACAGCGTCATGGGGACGTATCTTCAAGCCATTCCAGAGCTGGAAAGCTCATTACCAAACACACTAATTAATGAGGTGGGTTTGTTTTTTTTTTAATTCTACATGCCAACCTTCATTGGGTTCTCTTGTCACCTCCAAAGCAGTCCCGCCCTGCCAACACACATTGGCATTGAAAATCCCTATTTGGGAATGAGAAAAAATACTTCTGTTTCTGTAATGCCATTCAGACATGATAAAATAACACAGTAACCTCAAAAGTATTTATCATTCTCCAAATCCCTTTTCTGAGCCAAGGCGTGCGTTTAACAAACAACAAACTGCTTAAGGAATTGGAGAAGAATAAATTCTAGACAATAGTGAGATACATAAGGAAAAGCAAAATAACAGGTCTTCTTCTCAAGAGTATTTGGTTGCGCGTGTTAAACCTGAAACCCTCACTGCAGGTAACATTTATATCTAGTTCTTAACCATATAAACAAAGTCCCTCCAGGGGGCAACCGGAAATACATCAGGCACAGGAGTGTCTCCACTGAAAGGAACTCTCGTGGGCATGTGCTGCTGAAAACCGTGCAGGTCTGTGGAGAACGAAATTCCACCATGACCTCAGAAGCAGCAGTCTGACAGGGGACCGAACTGATCATGGGGAACAGATTTAACTGCCTGGAAGGCTCTGCCTGTGGCCTCACAGCAGCAGGAATGCAATAGCTCTGGTTTTTGTTTCAGTTTTTTAAGATTTTATTGAAGACAGAGAGACAGAGTGCATAGAGCAGCGGGGGAGAGGCAGAAGCAGACTCCCCGTTGAGCAGGGACCACCCCCTCACCAACACGGGACTCCATCCCAGGACTCCGGGATCATGACCTGAGCAGAAGGCAGATGCTGAACCGACTGAGCCTCCCAGGTGTCTCCTATAGCTCTGTTCTTACCTGCTTCTTCAGAGGTGATCAAGTTCAGGAAAAATAATTCATTATAACCAAACTCCTGAGAGATTGATTTATGAACCAGAATGCCAATATTATCAGTTGATAATGTGAGCTTCAGCTGAGGAAGCAGTGGATGTCTGTTGTACCATCAGTAGGTCTCTCTAACAAATTTATTTTCAGGCTACATGCCTTATTTAACTTAGCTCACCTATTACAATAAGCTCTTAGGTGATTTTCCCAGCAGTTAAAGGCACTGAAATTATCACATATTTCTGTGATGTGAAGCTACTACTCAAAAGATCAAAAGACAGTGTTAATTAAGTATAGGGTTTACTAATCCCCATGAAGTTACTGGATTACTAGCTGAAAATGTATGCGAATCTAGACTATTCTATAAAAACAATAATCAGTTTATAGTTTATGTAAATTCACAACAAATGCTGTAATCAATAGAAATGTTTATTCTTTCCCGTAGAAAAGTCATCTCTTTGTCTGATTCATGAATATATTTTTACAGTAATGGTTTCTTTTTAATAATTTATGTTCGCGTGAATTATGGATCCCACTGCCTTTCACACTAAAGGCATGCAGTTCTGCAAGGCATGTCCCGTGTATCAGCAAATTACTCAGGAAAATGGCGCGCATGTATGTGAAAAGCTGTGAGTCATTACCTTCAGATGCTGTTATTAATTAAAAGTGCAATGCTGAGAGGCACGGATTTCCCGATTGATCTACCTCGTGATACAAAACCTGGTTTTGCTGAACTCTGAGCATGTAAGTACTGATTTTTCCTCATGAGTGTTACGTTCTCACTTTGAAGTCTAAAGTTGAATTTTCAATGCAGAACAAATTAAGAGGTTATAAGCACCAAGTAGGTTTGTTATATCTGAAAGCATATGAAGGGATTCTTTTAAAGATGGCTCCGTGAACATCTGTAAATGGTATATCTGAGTACTCTTTCCCTGTACATCTCATAGAGACTATATATTGAACTACTTGGAGCTTTTTCAAAAGACAAAATGTTTGAGTTGTCACAGAATAAAAACACTGATAATAAACATTAACTGAAATTCTGAGTGTTAGTTATCATTATATGTCACTGATACATACTAAGTGCTTAATATGTAAGATTTTACTGTGGAGGAGGTATTATTAGACAACAATAGACATTAAAGTGTGTATATTGTTATTGTCCCTACTTTATACATATTGAGGCTCAGGGGGATATATAACTGCCTCAGTTCATGACATCGTTAAGAGGCAGTCAGAATTTGCTCTACTCCCTAGTATGTTAACCGAAGATACACTGCTCTTTTTAATGCCAACACCCTCTGATGCTTTTTAAAATGTACTGAAAGAATGAATTTAAAAAAACTGATCATACTAAGTGAGATATAAATTACTATGGGGGATAGGAGTAAACTTTCCAGCCTATTCTGGATAATACAAAACCTTCACAGCCACGCTAGGGGAGGTGGACTGACTACTGAGTGACCAGGTTGATTTCTGAGATGTCAGGAGGACCAATGTCATGAGACAATATCACTATGAAGTGGGGACACCCATAAATCATTATATATGTTACTGCACCTTCCCTACAGATTGTTGGGCAATTTTGCATAATGTCCATATAAACCATAGAAAACAATAAAGAATCCAGAAAGAGACTCACACATCTATGGGCAATTGATTTTTGACAAAATATAACATAAATTGACCAAAGTGTAAGGGTTAAAACTACTAACCAGACAGAAGAAAGCGTATGAAAAAATATACTCAACTTTGAAAACATGAAGATTTCTTAGTTATGACACCAATTACAAAAACTATACAACAAAAAAATAAATTGGATTTTAATCCAATATAAAACTTCTGTTCCTCAAAAACAGTCTTCAGAAAATGAAAATACAAGCCACTGACAAAAAGGGTTTATAATATATCTATCAGACAAAATAATGATACCTTATGTATAGAATGCTTAAAACATAATAAAACAACTAATGAAAAATAGCAAAATCCTTGCAATCTCTTAAAATAAGAATGCGTAAAAATGGTCAATAAGCATCTGAAAAATGTTTGACGTCTTTACTTGACATCAAGGAAATGCCAAGTAAAACCTCAATGATATAATATACACCCTAGAAAGGCTAAAATTAAGGAAAGAGACAATACAACGCGGATGTAGAGCACCTGGAAGTCTGACACATTGCGTGTGGGAGTGCAAAACAGTACGATCATTTACAAAGCAGTTTAACAATATCACTATACCCAACAATCCAGGCATTACACCCCTCGATATCTACCCAAGAGAAATGAATACATATGTTCACCCAAAGACTTTTAAACAGATGTTCCTAGCAGATTTACTCAGGTATCCAAAACCTGAAAACAATCCAAATGTCCATCATCAAGTTAGGACATAAACAATTTGTGGTATACCCATATGTGTAATACTTCTCAGCAATTAAAAGGAAGAAACTATTTATATACTCAGCATCATGCTGAGCAAAAGAAGGCAGATAAAGAGCACATGCTCTGTTTCTACTTATGTGAAATTGTGGAACAGGCAAAACTAATCTACAGTAACAAAAAGCATACCAGAGGTGTGCTAGTCATCAGAAGTAGAAAGGAGGAATTATTTCAAAGAGGCATAAACTAGCTTTTGGGGGTAGAAATGTTCTATAATTTGTGTTGGTGTTTACACTGATGTATACATTTGTCGAAAGTCATCAAACTATATAATCAGGATAGATATATTTTATTAAATATGAATTATAACCATAATAAATTATATAAGAATGACTACACTTTACAATTTTCACCTCAGATTGTCAAAAGTTTAAAGATGTGACAAGACATTTTTTGTTAAGGCTTTGGGGAAACAGGCACTTTGGTACAATGCTGGTTGAAATGCAAATTGGTTCATGCAATATTTAGCAAACCTACTTAGCATTTATCTTTTGACTTAGCAATCCCACTTCCAGTAATTTGCCCCAAAGATACATCTCAACGATACAACTGCTATACATATGCATAAGGTTATTCATGGCAACATCGTTTATAAATGCCGATTATTAAGAACAACCAGATCCCCACACACAGGAGTTGAAAAAACAGATACCTCTACACCAGGGGTATATTATGCAGCTTTAAAGAAGAATTAGGGAACAGCTCTGTGAACTGATATAATGTGATTTCCAGGATACATTGCTAAGTGAAAGTAGAGTGCAAATATCTTTAGTTTGTGACCTTTTATATTAGAAGGAAAATGAAGAAAATAAATATGTATCTACTCACCAGTGCAGAAAGAAGTACAGAATGTATAAACGGAAAATACATAGGAGGTAGGCTCAGAATAACACGGAAGAGTTGGAAGGTAACACCTACCAGTATCCTATTTTTATAGTCCGACTCTTAAAATGATTTCCATGTATCGTATACACACAAAAAATAATAAAGTCAACAATAACACTAAAATAGAATGCAAACAGAGAGCAACCTAATTATATTTCAAATGAGAGACACAACCACACAGAAAAGAATGAAAAGAACTGACCCAAGTGACTTTTGGCCAGGATATCTTTATTAGATATCCTCAGGCTGAACAGAAAAATGAAACATAAACAAATATTAAATTCTAGTTATAAGGGATTTGTTTTCTTTTTTTTTTCTTTTTCAGTGGGTGTGACTTAACAATTCTGTTACTGTCTATAAATTCTGGGATTGAGCAAATAAGTAAATATACTGTAGCCAGATGAAGCCAGGACTTTCCAGGTGAGGCATAAGGAGGGAAGATTTGAGAGTAAACCTTTTATATTGCATTTGAATTGGAGGTGCCAGAATGAACCCATGATTTGATAGATGGATGTAGATTTGATGTACATAGTGACATATACATGTATAGTTGATACGTTGAGAGATAAACAGGTGTGTGTGTGTGTGTGTGTGTGTGTGTATGCACACATGCATATTTCCTGGCTCTGTATATTAAGGGGAACTAAAGGCAATAATATCCAGTAGCAGTGAGTATATCTCATCATATTATGAGATATCATAACCTTGCTTTCCAAATAACATTCTCACTAAAATTAATCAGGACTCATCGGAGAGACTACTGATTCCAGGGCTGAGACTGCAGAAGAACAAGATGAGACAGAGCATATTGTTATGCCAAAAATTAAGAGAATGTTGAAAACATAATGGGGTCATGACAAGAGGACACAGGAACCCATTTGCAGGGGCTCCCATTGGCTAAAATGCATTTACTATAGTAAGAATGCATGATTCCATATTAAAGTGAAGAAATTAATAGTAGAAACATAAAAGTGCTCACACTTTAACTCCAAAGCATAAGTTTAGAAGGAATGATCAAATTAGAAAAACACCGTTTGATACTCATTACAGCAATAATTTATTCTGGCAAAAATCATCAGTGGGTACTAAAAATAGTGGATGAAATATTTAAGGAGAAACAAGATATTGACCTATTCTCAAAGTATCTCCTCACATGATACTTATTAATAACAAAGATAAAGTAAGTAAGATTATATTAGTAAGATTTATTAGAGAAACCTGGAAGACATAACTTTAACAAAATGATCAAAATTAACATCATTGGTAAAGGAGCAAGTCAGTACTATGTACCATCTGACATAACATACTAAAAACATCAGTCTGTGTTCTTCCAGTTACAAATGCACTCCCTGAATCCATTTAATAAACATTCAGCAATCACAGACCAGAGGATGTTGAACACAGTAACTAGCCTGCGCTTGTCAAAATGTCACAGACTGATGAACTGTTCCAAGTTAAAGAAGACAAAGAAGTGAGAACTAAAGGCAACAAATATTCCTGGACTGGATCTTAAATCAATTTTTTTCTTTCTGCTAAAACATACATGACTGAGATAATTGATTAAATTTGAATAATGACAGGTGGCTAACAAGAAGCATAATACAACTGATAATTGCACTGCAGATATATAAAACAATGTCCTCAATTTCAGGAAACACACACTAAATCATTTACCTGGAAGGAAGAACATGTCTGCAACTTAACTTTAATACATTCAGAAAAAATTACATAACATATGTATAATTACATTAGTATATTAGTATATATTTATATGTAAAATAAGTCTAGTATGAACATTTGAGGAATCTAAGCAAAGGGCATATGGGAATTGTTCATATTATTTTTGCAAATTCTCTGTAAGTCTGCTATTATTTCAAAATAAAATGCTTTTGAAAACTACCATAATTAGGCACATCATTGTAAAAACAGATAAAAACAAAAGATAAGGAGACCATATTGAGAAAAGACAAAAAAAGTAAGGACAGAAAAACGATAATACAAATGACAGAAAAAAAAGGAGCACAGAAAAATAGAATGCCAGCTTACAAAGTATGAAAAGAAAGAAAAAAAGAAATGTCAGCCCTAAATTCTATATCCAGTGATAATATACTCAAAAACTTAGAAGATAGAAAGACATTTAAAAAAAATAATAAAAACTCAGAGAACTTATCACTAGCAGACATGCCCCACAAGGAAAGGAAAGTTATCAGAGGAAAGCTGCAATCTTCTGGAAAAGATAAGGGCCACCAAAATCAACATATGTATGAAAATATAAAAGAACATATCTTAAACTCCTCTCTTATTTTCTTTATAATATATGTAATTAATGTGGGGTTAATGGTCTATGTAAAAGTAAATTAGCAGACAATATGTATGACAAAACACTTCAGTAAAAAGGCTGAAATTATTGCAATCATAAAAATGCACAATCCAGCTAGATGCTATCTATAAGAAATGTCCTTCAGAGACAGTTTGAAAGTAAAATGATAGAAAATGTTATACTATGCAAACAGGAGACATAAATAACCTGGAATGTTTATCTTAATATCAGGCAAACCAAAATTCAAGGCAATGTGTATCACCTGAGATAATGAGGGACATTTCGTAATGATAAAAATTTCAATGCATCATGAACACTTAATCATAAATGTGTGTGAACCTGACTGTATCTATTAAGGTTCCACCAGAGAAACTGAATCAGTAGAATAGATCTATTAAAAGATTTATAGAATGGAATTGGCTTACATGGCTGTGGGGGTTGGCTGGGCAAGTCCAAAGTCTATAGAGAAGATCATCAGGAAAGGCACGCTGGAACTTTCAAGTACGAGCTGAAACTATAGACCACAGCTAGAATTTCTTCTTCAGAGAAGCCTCAGCTTTGCTCCTAAAGCTTTTCCACTGATTGAATCAGGCCCACCCACAGAGTAATCTTCCATACTTAAAGTAAACTGATTATAGACATCACTCTAATCTACTAAATACATTCACAGAATACCCTAGATTAGTGTTAACTATACAACTGGGGACTACATGCTAGACAAGTTGACAAATAAAACTGAATATCACACTGAGCATAGAACTTCAAAATACACCAAACAAAACCTCACTGAAGGAAGATAGAGACAAACCCACAACCATAGTAGATTTTAATACCCCTCTCGGTAACAGAGAAAAGAACAAGACAAAGAATCATAAGCATAAGGAATAACTGAACAGCATTATCGACTGCCTTGATTAACTCACACTTAAAAAATAAAATATGGTAATATAAAGCAATCATTGGGTATGCTATGTAACATATTACCCCAACTTTAGTGGCTTAAAACAACACATATTTATCATTGCAGTTTCTGTGGGTTAGGCATCTGGACAGGGTTTAGCTGGGTCCTTTGCTTTGTTGTCTCATCAGGCTGTAATGCAGATGTTGATGGGGCTGCAATTTCATCAGATGTCAGACTGGGGAAGGATCAACCTACAAGCTCCCTCCAGTAATTGGAGAATTCATTTCCTGGCAGCTGAAGGATTCATGAAACTTGCTTTACTAAATCTGGCAAGAGAGAGAGGGAGACAGAAACAGAGGCCAAAGACAGAGAGAGACTCCAAGACCAGTCTGTGAAAAAGACAGAATCTTGTATAACACAATCACATAATTACAGGAGTAATTTGCCCTATTCTATTGGTTATAAGCAAGGCGCAGTTTCCACCCAACCTCAAGGGGAAGGAATTACATAAAAGCACAAGTACCAGGAAGCAGGATCTTGGGGGCCAGCTTAAAATCTTTCTATGACAATCTCCAAACCCAACAACTGAAGAAATCAGACGTTTTCAAAATTCATATGAAAGGAAAGATAGAAATACATACATCAGAAAACTAACGAAAAGTTTAGAGTCAAGAGCTAAACTCTCACTTAAAGAAGCTAGAAAGAGATGCACACATTAAAGCTAAAATAATTAGTAGAAAGGAAATAATAAAAATAAGAAGAGAGGAATGAAATGGAAAATAGACAATTGAAAAAATAACAAATCACAGTGCTTGAGAGAGTAAAGGTGAAAAAGTTTAAAAAAAAAACCCTCAAACTATCAAAATCAGAATGAAAATGAGATATCATTACAGACCCTAAAAGTAGTAAAAGGTAAATGAGGGAACAAACTTTTTGCCAATAAATTTAACGACATAGTTGTAGTCACATTTTTTTGAAAAATGCAACTTCAAAAATTGACTGAAGGTGAATGGAAAATCTGGATCGCCCTTTACCTCTTAAAGAGATTGAATTCATTATTAAGAACATTTCCGCAGTAAAAATTCTAGACCTAGATGACTTCACCAGTAAATTAATTCAAAGACTAAAGAGTAAATACTACCATCATTTCAGAAATTAGAGGAGGAAAAAAATACCAATTCATTTTATTTAACCAAAGCAAACCAGATAAAGACATTATAAGAAATGAGAACTATAAACTAATATCCCTCATGAAACTTAATAAAAATACACTTAGCAAACATGAATAAATCAAATAGAGAAATACATAAAAAAGACATCATGACTAAGTGTTTTAGCCTAGAAATGTAAAGTTGATTGAATAATTAAATATCAATTAATTCACCATATTAACAGAGAATGAGATTAAGTATATAATTTTATCAAAAAATGTAAACAAACATTTGATAATATTCAATCCTTATTCTAATAAAAGTTCTCAGCAAACAAATAAAAGGAAACTTTCTCAAATTAATAAGTCATTTAAAAATATAGTTAACATTATACTTAATAGGAAAAGTAATGCTTTTTCCCTAAAATGGAGAGATGTCTTCTCTCACCGTTTTTATTCAACATTGTTCTGGAGGTTCTAACCAGTGAAGGCAAGCAATTACATTGAAAATATATATCCACAAAAAAGATTATTTATATAGATAAATGATAGATGATAGATAGATAGATAGATGATAGATAGATAGATAGATAGACAGACAGACAGACAGACAGACAGATAGATAGATAGATAGATAGATAGATAGATAGATAGATAGATAGATAGATAGATGATAGACATACCAGAATTTCAGAGCAGCTTTATTCATTATAGCCAAAATCTGGACACTATCCAAATGTCCATCCGCAGCAGAATGGATTGAAAAATAGTGCCATAAAATGGAGCAAACTACTGATACATACGAATTAATTTCAAAGTATTGAATAGAGAAAAGAAACTGGACACTAAGAAATACATATTATATGGTTCCATTTATTTGAAGTTCTTAAACAGGAAAAAATATGATGGTCAAGAGCAAAACACTGATTGCCTCTTGGGACAGAATTGAAGGAAAAGGCACAGATGTACTTCGTGGAAAGAAGGAAAGATTCTGTACCTTGGTAAGGATATCAGTTACCCCAGTGCATGCATTCGTCAAAAATCATCTAACTGTACACTTAAGACCTGTGCATTTCATTTTATGGAAATTTACCTCTAAAATTTTTATTTTGATTTTTATTAAAGATTTTATTTATTTATTTGAGAGAGCACGAGCAGGGAGGGGAAGGGGAGGAGGGTGAAAGAATCGGAAGCAGACTCCCCTGAGCATGGAGCCCGACATGGGGGCTCAATCCCGCAACAGGGAGATCATGACTTGAGCCAAAACCAAAAGTCAGACACTCAATTGATGGAGCCACCCCTACCTCTAAAATTTTTTAATGAACTGTAGGAAAATATTGGAACCGAATTCATAATATGAGCTGTGGTCATGGGGTCTAAAACAACTTTTTAACTACCTAAGGCTTGAAAATGAGTAGTAACTATGTTGAGGATTTAAAAAACGGAAGCACAGATCCACAGCGGCAGAGTAAGAGTCGTGAGCTGCAAACACTGTATACTTACATCAGCCACCCACCACATGGTCCTGGTGGTCCATCGCCTGCTCTTCTAGCAAGGAAGAAAGTTCTGTCCCTGACCTCTCACTTGCACCGTCAGATTTGTTCCATCTTGTAAGATGCTCTCTGAACCTATGTTAGTCTCCTCGGCAGGTCTCACACTACTGAAAGCCTCTCCACTTCTGAACATTTGCTCTCTGGTTGACAGTCATAAGACAGAACCTAGAAAAGGATAAAGACATATTTTTATGGCAGTCGTGCCACCCAAAGATAAAGGCATTAAACTCGCGGTCTACTAACTCCCCTGAAGCCAGCGGCGCCCGCCATAGCTGGATTCCGATGAGGTGTGGTGGGTTGGAGAGCGTGGACGTGGAACCGTGAGGTTTCTCATCAAGCTGAAGAGGAGCAGCGAGGCGTTGGAAGTGGAGGAAAATGGTGAGGCCACCGGAGTCCTGCAAATAGGCCGATGGACAACCGAAGAAGATTCAAGCACAGTGATTCAAAAGTAAAAGATTACCAGTAAGACACTCCTGAGCTGGTTTATTTCAATGGAACAAATAACATCACGGGAAATGAAATGCACCAGTCCAGTAAAACCCCGACATGGCGAGGATGGAGGAGGCTTATTTTGGCAAGGAATTGAGATCTTTGGGACTCGAGATTTTGTTGTGGCTTCATCCATGTACTCCTCAATTTCTGTCACTTGACCTTTTCTTTTCATTTTTCCCATTGAAAAATGAAATAATAAATGTTCTTTCAGCCTTTTTTATACCATAGATAAATTGTGGGGGTAAACTTAATCAGTACAAAATTACCCAAGTTTAGCACTTGGCAAGAAAAATACTAATTCACAGATACAAATAATCTTAAATTTGTTTTTTATTACATGAGAAATAAATCACAGAATAAAGATTTATCTTAAGGGAAAATATTAGACAGAAATGTGTTTATAATACACACCTCAAACTGTAGGCGAGAAAAAAGCCCTCCAATCTCAGATATTTTTTTGAATATACCTAGTTTTTCACTGAAAATAATTAAATGAATTTAATGCTAAGTGATATTATGTCACCTTACTGCTTTACTTTAGAATAAGTTCATTCAACTCCATCAGGAGCATTTGAAAGTGCAAATAATGGCAAGACTGTGTCCCTTGTTCTGATTTTTTTCCCTTGCATCTTACTGGTACTCATTATCTCCATGGATTGGTTATTTTATCCCTGGTTCTTCCTAACTTTATTTTGTTTTGTTTGCCTCATAAACAAGTGAGAAAATCTTTGGTTCTTTTCTCAAGAAGGAAAGTAGATCTGAACCAGCTAATAAAATAGACTCATCAATTTTCAAAGTGTTAAGTCCTTTGTGTGATACTGGACTCAGTTGTCGGAAATGTTAATATTCTGAGAATTACTGGTGAAGACCTTAAAGTGCAATTATTAAATTCAGTGCATTGATTGGAAATTATTGCACTGTATATTTTCCAAGTCACATTTTATGAAATTACATGGATTATTATATTAGTAACCTCATTGTCTAATTCCCTAGTAGCAAATTTCCTTCACACAAAGTTGGCTAGGTTAATAATAACAATTCTACATATTCAAACATCTACCTGAGCTCCCAAACAGTATGGGAAAATGGCATAGTACCATAGTAGAATGAAAAGTCATATTTGGTTCTCTTACACTTTTCCTAGGTCATCAATAATACACTGTTTGCTCCTTCTCCATTGTGCAGATAGCACTAATTTCTGTGAGGGTTTGAGTCCTGTCATAATCCCCAAGCCCCAGGCAGCCGAGCATCAGTTAGCAACTGTTGGATACCAAGTTATTAAACGCTTCTCACTATGAACTATCAAGACCCAAATGGAAAGCAACAAGAATCCTACAAAAATAACAATAGACCATTTGTTGCAAGTGAAAACTATGTTAACTAGTTGCATATGACTTTTGACACAGGTGAAGCAATCACTGAATGGTTAATAAAATAGCTATTTCCCCAGAAAAGACACATTCAATGTGCAGTAAAAAGAGGAAGGTGGTAGGGAGGGGTGAGAAGCAAAAAGAAAGTAGAGGACTTTGTTTTATAGCTTTTGTAAAGCGTGTTTTCCCAAAATGTTTAACACATCCTGTGAATTCTCTTAAATAGAAGGGTCAGACTCGGGGGAAATTTTCATGTAACTCCTTATAATTGAAGACGTAAAGAAGCAAAAGGACATGAATTAATGATTTCATGACTTCCTGCTTTCTATTTCCTTTCTGCTCATCTCTTGGCTGGGAAAATGGAACAAAACGATGAAAAATAGACAACAATAAAAGAGCAATAGAAACGATCCAAGTGTCCACTAGAATATTCTAATGATTCTGCATTTGGGTGATGACATCATTGCATCAACATAATATTTCGTGGCTTTATTATCGTGTTAAAATTATATAGTCTTAGGTCACGTATGCTGAGCATGTCAAGGGCTAATGCTAATAATTAAATTAACTGTCAACTTCCATAGATGATATGATTGATGCCAAGAGCCTTGAGAGGTCCCACAGCCCCCAAATGGCCAATCTATAAACTGGCTAGTATCTCATGTTCAAAATGTGCTTTAATTCCTTTACCATATATGCTTGGTCCCTGTTAAAATTCAAATACCCCAGAATGGACGTATGCCATGCATAAGGCATTTGTCGTGTTGTGTGAACAAAGGATCTGAGAGCAGGTTTTTCAGAGACTGTTAGATGCTGCCATATCTACCAGCCCCATCCTCCTTCGTAAAAGGACTACATTTCCCAGACTTTTGCCACATGCCACAGCCTGTCAGATCTAAGTAGAAATTATTCCGGGAGGGTTTTGGAAGTATAGCTGCCACATTGTGTGGGTAGCTGAGGGAAAAGCTAGAAGGGGCCGGGTTCTCGGTAGAAGAAATGACAGTGCCCCCCTCCCAACCTAGATGACCACTTCCAGGCTTCTTGAGATGTGAAAAAGAAATTGTTCAATACAGATTCATCTTTTTTAGCTGATATTGTTGGGATTTTTCTTATTTGCAAATGAACAAAGTTTCTAACTAAAGCAGCAAGAAATACAAGTATAGAAATGCCTTCGAAGACTGAAATGAGAACGAATGTGTGACATAAGTTGACAATTTGACAGCATTTGATGTGAATTCTTACAGATAATGGAGCCGAACAAGTGGCACAGACATAGGCGAGGGAGGGGGAGGAGGAACCACTCGCTGTAGGCGGGCAGCTGAGGAGCACGCGGGGGTCCTGGGAGTGGGAAAGCAGCCCAGAACGCGCAGGCCGAGGTTCCGGAGACAAGTGCAAGCAGCCTCACGCCCAGGGTCTCGCTCCAGCAGGTGCAAGATGGCATTCGGGACACCCCCGCTTTCCTTAGCACGCGCACACACACACACCGTACCACACACACACACCGCACACATACCACACACGTTATACCACTAACACCACACACTCACACTACACCACACACACCACACACACTACACCACACACACACTACACCACACACACTACACCACACACACACTACACCACACACACACACACACTACACCACACACACACCACACCACACATACCACACACACTACACCACACACACACTACACCACACACACACACACTACACCACACACACACCACACAACACACACACACACACTACACCACACATACCACACACACTACACCACACACACACCACACCACACATACCACACACACTATACCACACACATTACACCACACATACACACACACACTACACCACACACACACCACACCACACATACACACAAACACTACACCACACACACACACTACACCACACATACACTACACCACACACACACTACACCACACACACACTACACCACACATACACTACACCACACACACACTACACCACACACACCACACACACTACACCACACACACACTACACCACACACACTACACCACACACACACACTACACCACACACACACTACACCACACATACACACACACTACACCACACACACACACACACTACACCACACACACATACTACACCACACACATTATACCACTAACACCACACACTCACACTACATCACACATACCACACACACTACACCACACATACACACACACACACACTACATCATTCACACCACACACACTATACCACATACACCACACACTACATCACACACACCACACACACCCCTCACCACACACACACCACACACTCACATACATTATATCACACACACTACACATATCATAAACACACACTACATCACACACACACCACACCCTCCACACACCTACCACATACACACATTATACTACATATACTCACACATAATACACACACTACACTACACACATCGCACACACCACACACACCACACATTATACCACACAACACACACTATACCACACATACCCACACACACTACACACACACATCATACATGTACACACATCACACACAATATGTATAATAGACACATATCACATACAATTGCACACATACCAGACAAAAGTGCACACACATACACACACACGTGTGGGCACAAATATTCAGAATACACACGCTCTGGGACAGGGCTTCTTTCCAGCATATCGTTCACACATTCAATGCTCAAATGCACCTCACTTGGCTCAGCTCTAGCAACATGTCGGCAAATGAAGCAATTGTTTTAGTGATGACTGATGCAGTACATTTTTCTTCCCCGGAATTTTTCCATTGTCTGTTTGGGCTAATGTTGGACTTCATTTTGAATCCAGAGATCCTAATGATTAACTTTATGTCCTAATATGTCCTCAAGATTTTCTAGAATAAAAGTAGAAATGCATGGATAAAAGAAGTATCCAAATATCTTTGCAAACTTAACATAAAGTTTTTAGATCTCATACAGTATTTGTCTACAATAACATTGGCAATGATCAAACCCAAACTTTTTATTTTACAGGTGAGCAACCTGCATCATAAAGTAGTGAAGGGAGTTTCTCAGGATCATCCCTGGCTAGTGGCAGGATTAGGACTCCTCCCAGGGCTTGGGACTCATACAGAACTCATTCACTGCTTCCCTGTCATGACAAAGCCTGATTTCTCCCTCTCCGTAAGTACTGCCAGAAAGAGCCTAGACATGCAGAGCAGATGAATGATTTGTGCTCCCACAAAGCTACGGAAGGCCAACAACATATGGCCTGAAGTCTTAGGAAATATGGTCAAAGAAATTTATTCCCAAAGCCTGATCACAGATCTTCTAAAATTTCCAAAGATTGGCAGGGACCATCAATCGCCATGATGATGAGCTATAACAAGAAACATCCTGCTAAATATGAGAACAGAATAGTCTTTCAAAGCAGGTGATTCTCAATTTCATTTAGTGGATTTCTTTCTGCTGAATGATTCTGTTTCTTCAAAGTCATTCTAACCCTACAGGGTTGTTGAAGACTTAATTTTACACCCTTTCTTAGAACTTTATCTTCTGTAATAACTGTCATTTGCTTAAGTGCTATAAAATCGAAGACATAACCTTCTCCCTTGAAAGAACAAAATGGTGAAATTACCACCAAAATTTTTTTTTAAAAAAGACATCTGCTTGCACTCGGTTATATACCAATTGAGAGTGACAATAAGAGACAATAAGATCATTGTCCATAGAGAATTAAAAAATTTAAAGAGTGTTTTTAATTATCACCATGTCCCTGTAATTCTAAACAACATTGGTGATAAGCTATCCCTCCCCACTGTGGCAGACCACTGCCTACACCCACCTTGGTCCATCCCTGCCTATAATGTTCCATCTCAGCTCTATACAGTCAGAGTCGACATTAAACTAGTTTAATGGTCAGTAGTTATTGTAGTGTCCAAGGTCTGGGCCCATGGTCTGAGAAAGGTACATCATGGTCCCTTTCTAGAGATTGATATGGATGCTCTGAGCAAAAGCGTATCTGACTTAGATCCCACAGTGCTGTAACTATGTAAGCCAGGAGCTAAGAACTGTCTCATAGTGCTAAGAAAACTTGCTGGGATGAGGGTATTTTGGATGGAAGTGGAGCCAAGACACGGAGACACAGATTCACGATGAGGTGTCTAAAGCTAGAGATGTGGCCAATTCTGATATTGAGCCAACATCTTTTCTAAGTTAATTTGAACTTTTGGATTCTGTCACTTGCAACTGAAAGTATCCTGACTGACAAAACATCAGATTTGCATAGTCTGCATTTCCCATTACACTGTCAAATGCCAAACTCCCTCATGTGCCTCTAGTCTCTGATTTCAGTTCAATTTTCCATGCTCTATGAAGTCTCAATTCTTCTGATGGGCTGACTTGGGCATTTTCTGAGCTCCTATTAAACTGTGTCTGTTGGCTTTACTCACAATATCGAAACCTGGTTTCTGTCATTTTCTCCTATTTAATCTTCTCTAGAAGATAATGGGTATTAAGGGTTAAAATATCTGTAAAATATACTTACAACTAAGCAGATAGTCATTGATCATACAACTGTGTAGCTATAAATACACAGATATCCCCTTATCTTGCACATGAGTAACACCTACTTTTCCTTGAAATTCTCCTTTCCCTTGGCCTCCACGATACCTCTTATTCTTGTCAAACTAAAACATGAGCAAACTTTTCTCTTTCTAACATGCTTCCATTGCTCCCTACGGTGCCTTTAAGCATAAATGAAAACCTCT
The DNA here is from genome assembly GCF_037043125.1 of Eumetopias jubatus. Taxonomy (NCBI): domain Eukaryota; kingdom Metazoa; phylum Chordata; class Mammalia; order Carnivora; family Otariidae; genus Eumetopias; species Eumetopias jubatus. Next base: position 4,287,066 of record NW_028274812.1, on the reverse strand, counting down.
TTTCTGGCACAGGTCACAATGTAGAATCATGGTTAGTTGACGGGCTGCAGCTCTGATTGCATCTTTTCCGCTAGTTAGAATTTAAGCTTCCTGAATCTTCAAGACTCTTATGTGCTCTGTTACTACTGTGTCTGGGTCACTTGGTGTCCTTCCCCTTGAGCATTAGGCATTCAGTAGTTGTTTGCAGGATAAGTGAGTGGATGAATCAAAACTAGATGTCCCACACCTTTCTGGACACACCTTTCTGCGTCTGCCACCTGGGGCCCTATGTGCCGTGTGCCAGCACAGTGCGCTGCCGCCGTGCCCGCCTTGCTGACCTCATTCCTCTTCCCTCGGAACCTCTTCTCCCCTCAAACTGGAGAGTTCCTCCCATTATTCTCACCTACCTCCTCTCTTTTGAGATTTGTCTTGAAGTCTTTCCTGACCTCTCCCCTCCTCCACCATCAGGATTAGGGGCTCAGAACATCCATATCAATCTCTAGAAAAGGACTATGATAAAGTAGGTAAGAACCTTCCGGAACCCTTTGTCCCGGTAGTTACCACAGCACATTGTGGTATTCCGAGCATTTGTCTGCCTCTCCTGTCGAGGGCAGGAATGCTGCCATTTCTGTCGGTGTCTCCAACACAACAACACATCTTTTAATGCCAAGATCTACTTTGAAGATGAAATCATTTATTGACAGCAAGAGACTTGGATTCCAGGTTCACGCAAGGACACGGTAGGTCATTTCTGCTCCCTGTTACAGTTTCAATACCCTGGCATTAGCATCATTCCGCAAAGATGTCTTAATATATAGAATTTGTACTATAATTTTGTCATTGAATTAAAGAAAAATCCCCAGAAAATAAAGAAAAAAACCCATTGCTACAAAGTAGATCATTTAACCATAAAATAGATGTGTTAAATCACTATGAATCATTTTTTTAAAATTTTACTAGTTCACCATATGTCACTGTAGTTGGTTGTTTGCAAAATTTCTGCCATAATTACCTCCCTGTGTCCATGCACTTGCATAATCCACTCCCACACGGAGCCCGGGCTTGCCCATGTTACTTGTTTTAGGTGGAACAATAGTAAATATGACAAAGGCAGAGATTTGAAAAGTGCTTGTGCCTTGGGTCTTGCTGTCTCATGCTGCGGGTGTTTTTCTGTCATCATGTGAAGGACCCTGGACTCATCTCACAAAGTAGGTAAGAGCCTTCATGGAGCAGAAATGAGCCAACTGGCTAAGCATCCCACACATCCCACACACCCTAGACCAGCCAGCCTGCCAATGACCAGACGTGAGTGAGGTCATCCGGATCATCCAGTCCCGGTCATGCCCATGCAGACAGAAGAGCCCCAGCCTACCTACAGCACCGTGGGAAATAATACATGTCTATTGTTTCTAATCACTACATTTGGCAATGGTTTATTATTTAGTGAAAGCTAACTAAGAGAGTTACAGAATTTGAATAATTGAGCTAGACCCATAAGATATACAGTCAAACCAGAAAATTACTTTGGTTGAAATAACTAAACTCAATAGATTTTTTATGTAGTACCGAGATAGTCATAGCTTTGAAAGCTTCTTCTTCAAAATCCATCCATTGATTTAACAAATGTTATCGAGCACCTATCCGATGTGTCCAGTACATATTTACATAATTCATTCAGATAAGATACTTCAAGTTAAAACAGTGAATCATTTGAGACTCATACTCCAGTTCAGGATGTACCTTTGCTCAGATAAGACTTACATGCAGAAGCATGAGAACCAGGACCTTTGAATGAAGGGATGACATTCAATCATCTGCACGTACTGCAGTACAGTTTTTCTCCTGACTCAGAAAGAGAAGGAGAGAAAGAAATAAAGGCAGGTTTTTATTTTTATTCTGAGTCAAAAAGAAAATAGGAAATAAATATTTGTTCTCACTTGGTAGGGACTTGAGAAAAAATGAAAGGCTGGGTGGCATACTGGTGGAGAATAGGCATAAATAATGATTATTTCCTGGTCCACAGCAGCCACGGGATGATGTGATGTCGGGAGGAAAAGAGAAGACAGGAAGGAGCCAGCCCACGTGTTCTCCTTGCAAGCTGCTCCTGGAGGATGCAAAGTCAGTGCTTGCATGTGGCAGAACAGTTTGACAAATCATCCTCAATCACTCTTTCATTCTCTAAGTCCATCTGAAAAGAAAGTGGCTCCTTCTTTTCTTCAAGGGTATCATCGCTTTAGTGTTGAGCTAGGCTTGTGCTCAAATTCATTATGAGTCTCAACCCATGCTTGGGACTCATAAAATGTAGGAAACGACTTGCTTTATATCGGGGAAAAACAGAGTCATAAAGTGGCAGGAAGAGAGAGAGATAAAAGTCATAAAAGGGCAGCAGCAATGCCAAAGTACGTAATTGAAGAGAATCTGTCCCTGGGGAGGTGTGTTCCAAGGAAAGGATGAGCTAGTGCCCACACAGGCTTGTGGTTTTAAATGAAAAGACTTATTAGACAATCGAATCAGTGAGACAGCCCTGAAAAGCAGTGGAGTGCTCTACTCTGGGACTGTCCTTCAAGCAAAAGATCACTCCAGGTTGATTTACATAAAACCAACCACACCAGGGACAGGCCAGAACATGTAGGAGTCCTACTGTAGGCCTGTGGATGCTCATATTCTCATGCATCTGCATGTGCCCACAGTCTGTCCGTAAACGTATAACATGTATTGTATACATTACCTATAGTACACGTAGTACTCACATAAATGGGCTGGGATTTTAGATCGTGGGCTACTTCTGGCCCTGTTTATGAAGCCTGGATATGGTTCTGAATAGGTTCCCTTCAGAAAGAGTTTAAGGCAACTCATTAGACAACTTTTCGAAAAACCAATTGTTCAGTTAATTCAGTAAACAAACTGTGTGTTAAATACTCCTCAATGACAAGTCCCATGTTAAGCCCAAGACATACAATGAGGGACAAAAACAGCAAAGGTGTATGCTCTTATGTAGTCTATCATCTAGCAGGGAAGCAGAGAATTACCAAACAATTACAAAAATAGATGCATAATCACCATAGTTATCTAAAATCAAAAATGTGCCACCAACGGGTGCCATAAAAGTATGTGACCTAATCAAGGAGATCAACAAAGGCCTCCTCAAGGAAATTACTTCCAAGGTATAATCTGTAGGATGAGAAGAAATTACCTAAGTGACATGGAGAGGGGTGGGAGGAGGAAAGGGCTCAGCGTGAGGGGAGCCTGTGGTGAGGGATAAGATGGGGGTTTTCACTGTCTTGTGAAGGTCACTGCAGCTCAATATAGAACCTAAGAGAGAGGGTGATGTGGGATGAGACCACAGAATTGGAGAGAGGCCAGGCTGGCCATGGCTTCAAAGCTGTATGGAAGATTCTAGATGGTAGCAATGAAAACTTTAAGCAAAAGCTGACCTAGCCAGATTTGCTTTTTGAAAAGAAAGAGGGTGCCATGCAGGGAATGGCATTCCAGGTGAGAGGTGAACATAATTTGTACCACTGAAGAGGTAAAGGAGGTGGTAAGAAGGAAACAGATTTGAATTCATTGTGATATAATCAATTCCCTTCTCAAGGTATTTTCTTTGAGCACTGGATCAATTGACAGACAAATGTCCAAACTCTGAGGCTCCAGAATATTCCTTGGATTTTTAATCATTACTGATAGGATTTATGCAACCATCTTTATTGGCACAGATTTGGAGGCATCAACTGTTATAGACTGAATTTTTGTGTTTTCCCAAAGTTCATATGTTGAAACCCTACCTGCCCCCAGTATGATGGCAGCACTAGGTGAAGCCTTTGGGAGGTAATTAGGGTTAGATGAGGTCATGAGGGTGGGGCCCTCATAATGGGATTAGTGCCCTTACAAGAGTCACCAAAGAGCTTACTTCTGGGCTTTTCTGTCTGCCACATAAAGATATAAGAAGTAGGCAGCCTGCAACCCAAAAGAGACCTCACACAAACCCAACCATGCTGGCACCCTGATCTTGGACTTCCAGCCTCCAGAATTCTGAGAAATAAGTTTCAGTTGTTTATAAGCACCCAGTCTATGGTAGTCTGTTTTAGCAGCCCAAACCACTGACCTAATACCAAACTCTGTGTTATACTACTGTTTTCCAGTCTATGTTCCACCAAAGAGTTGTGTACTACAAAACAGCTCAGGCTACGGAAACACTGGGAAACTGCATACAAAATCCGCCTCTGTACATGAATGTCTCTGAGTAGTCTTTTATAAGAGACACCCAGTGGACATCATTTGACCCAACATCTACAAAATCTATTTGATCCAGAAACATTTATTGTGTGTTTTTTTTGTTTGTTTGTTTTGGAATCCTGTTATTATTCTGGAATACCCATTTATAGACATTTTAAAATAGGATCATAATAGGGGCGCCTGGGTGGTGCAGTTGGTTAAGCAACCAACTCTTGGTTTTGGCTCACATCATGATCTCAGGGTCGTGAGATTGAGCCCTGCATCAGGCTCAATTTTCAGCACAGAGTCGGCTTAAGTTTTTCTCTCCCTCTCCCTCTGCCCCCCCACTTGTGCTCGCTCTCTCTCTCTAAAATAAATAAATCTTAAAAAAATTAAAATAAAATAAGATCATAATAACTTATTCAGGTACTGTGAGATTGTGATTTAAAGTCTTGATTGCTACCCACACTTTCTTAGAACTTCGTTAATAACACAAAAGTTTTCCAAATGAGTCAAAAGTGTGAGAATTAAGGATCCACGGCTTCCCTTTAAGGTGAATTGACAATGATTAGCCTTCACATTCTTTCTCCAAATACAACAGTGAATTTCCTTTTTCTCAGCAAGAACATGCCTTACCTTTCCAGGAACTTTGTCTGACCTGTAACACTTGCTCTCTCACAGAACCCAGCGCTTGTTAAGCCCATAAATGTGCTTCCCAGGGAATATTCCATTAACTATATCATTAAGAAACCAAATTTGTGCCAACTTTTTAAACTCTATTTTAAAAATGACAAGGAATAAGAAAAGGGAAATAATATAACTACAATACGGTGTTTTAAAATATTTTTTCTTGCCTTAAAAATACCTATTTTTTTAAATTGAAGTATGACTGGCATATAATATTATAGTCATTTCAGGTGTACAAGATGATTCAATGTTTGTATCCACTGCAAAGTGATCACCACCGTAAGTCTAGTTATATCATACACAGTTAAATTTTCTTATGAGAACTTACAAGATCTACTGTCTTAGTGACTTTCAAATATGCAGTACAATATTGTTACTCTAGTCACCATGCTGGACATACACTCCCAGGATTTATTTATTTTAAAACTGGAGATTTATTCCACTTGATTCCCTTCACCCATTTCACCCATGCCTTGGCCCCATCCCCTCTGGCAACCACCAGTAAGCTCTCTGTATCTATGAGTTTTGTTCTCTTTTATTTGTTCATTTGGAAGAGGAAGAAGAAGAAGAAGAAGAGGAAGAAGAAGAAGAAGGAGGAGGAGGAGGGGAAAAGAAGAAGAAGAAGGAGAAGAAGAAGAAGAAGAGAAGAAGAAGAAAAGAAGAAGGAGAAGAAGAAGAGAAGAAGAAGAAGAAAAGAAGAAGGAGGAGGAGAAGGAGGAAGAGCACTTAGTGGTAGAGCAGTAATGGCACGAACAGCAATAACCACTGTGGACTGAGTATCTTTAACAGTGTGGACATCACACACACATTGTTTCATCTTTGCTACTGAGCTTTAAAGGAGCTAGTTTTTATCATCATTATGCGTCAGTACGTTTGGGCTGTTGTAACAAAGATACCACAGACTGAGGGCTATGAACAGCAGACACTTGTTTCTCACAGTCCTGGGGGCTGAAAGTCCAAGACCAAGGTGCTGGCAAGTCTGGAATCTGGTGAGAACCCGCTCTGGTTAGACAGATAGCTGTCTACTACCTGTGTCCTCACTCAGTGGAAGGGCAAGGGGGCTTTCTGGGGTCTCTCCATAAAGGCACCAATCCCATGCATGAGCACTCCAACCTCATCACCTAATCACCCACCAAAGGCCCATCCTCTAATCCCATCACATTGGGGGTTAGGTTTCAACATACGAATTTGGGGAGGGCACAAACATTCAGTTCATAGCACCCCGATTTACAGATGTGCAAACTTAGACTAAGACAAAGTCCAATACCATTTCTAGTTACAGAGCCAGAAACCACCATCAAGACTGGAACCTAGATCTGCCTGTCTGAAAGAAGGTTCTCCTCACCCCACACCATCCTTCCTCAACACTGACTGAATGCCAATAGACACCCAAAAATGCGTTCATATAAATTTATGCATTGGGGCTATTTATTTATTTATTATTTTTGCTTGGCGCTCTTGCAATCACATCACCAAACTTCTCAGAAAATAATTCTATTACTTTGACCTTATTTACACTATTTAGAGAGCTGCTGTATTTCCCAGTGTACTCAGCATGTGCATTCCTGCTGTGCTTAATGACCACTTTGCAGAGCCATAAACTATTTTCCCACATAATAATAAATTTCAACTAGTCCCCCAGTGTCTTCTCTTTTTCAAGAAGATATTTAATGGATTATACTTAAAAATAGAGGCCTGCAGGAAATTGAGTAATCACAAGTATTAATTCATTCAATAAATATTCCACAAGAATCCATTCTGTCTAGGCGCTCTACTGGGGACTGCACATAAAACAGTAAACAAGACACACTTTTTGACCTCAAGGATCTTGCAGTGTGATAGCAGATACAGACAAAGAAAGAGAATTTATAATGTGAAAAGCACTACGTTAGAGGTAAGTATAGGTGCTCTGGAATTAATGACTCTGCAGGTTCTGGAATAACCTCCTAAAGAAAGTGATGTCTCTGCTAAGAACATGAGTAGAACTGAACCAAATGAAGAGATGAAGGCAAGTGTTGCACACACACACACACACACACACACACACACACACACACACACACAGATAGGCCTGGATAGGCCTCCAGTCTTCTTGATGGTATACAAGAAAGAAGTAGCTGGAATGCACAACATGAAGATGAAAACTCAATAAGAATCCTCAGAGTTATAAAAAATTATTTTTTAAGCAGAGAGCCATATAACCAGATTTGTATAGAGCCAGCACTCTGTTTTCAAGGTGGAGAATACATCAGAGATAGTGTAATCCGAGGCTGGAGTTTGAGTTAGAGGCTGTCACTGCAGGACATGACGTGTGACTGTTGAGTCTTGCATGTAGTGAGTTCTCTAACCCATGATCTGTGCATCACACAAATGGGAAATTCAGTAAACCAGTGGCCAAACAGGTCTAGACAATCAGTTTGAGCAAGAAACAGAGAGTCTCAGAAAGAAGCTCAGAAAAAGTCATTGAAGATATCGATATGGAAGAGACTGACAAGGATCATGTGTGTAAAGAAGAGAAGAGCCTAGGACACAAGCCTGGGCTCAACAGTATTTACAGGAAGACAGAGAAAGTGATTGCTGCCAGGGAGCCTTGGAAGAATAAGCAGGAGAAGAAGGAAAACCAAGACACTTTAGTCATGAAAGTCAGAGTAAAAGGCAGACTCAGATGGGGAGAAGTTTGTGAGGTGGCCTCCAAAACCTTCAGGGAATGGTGGGGTGTAGATTTCTGAAGATCTATGAAGAGCAAGGGTAAAAAGTATATGGTCCATGCCTTGGAAAACCTGAGCTCTGTGTGTGTGTGTGTATGTGTGTGTGGGGGGGGTGGGTGGGTGGGTGGGTGGTGGTTCCGTTTGATTTATTTTATTTGTGTATTTAGTGCAAGGTGGAGAAGTAATCGTCTGGAAGTAAAGGTTGAGCTGAAGGAAAACATCACCCTCTCCTTCTGAACTTGAGGAGGTGAACGTAAGGAAAATGAGCAGGGCTGTCCATGTGATAGGGCCACCACCACACAGCTGACGCCAGTAGTTGAAGGAAAATTGAAGGAAGAAGCCAGGATGTAGTTTGCTCAGCATGGGGGTGGGATTTGTTTGGGTGCAGAGGGTTATTTGGGGAGGAGCTGGGCAATTGCAGAGGAAGAGGAAGAAGGAAAGTGCAGGAACAGAGCATGGCATGGCGAACCAGCTGTGAGTTGAATGGGACAAGGAAATGATATAGCTCCTTTTAAGAGGGGTGGTTGGTTTGGGGGATTCAATTATTAGTTCCCTGGAATCAGAACCAAGGAATAGAAGTGAGGAGGACAGAAAATAAATTCATTAAGCCCTAGAGAATTGACTGAGGTAGAGAACAAAAAAGTAATCACCATGCTCCATTTTCTTGTTTTTATTTCCACCTCTCCTCCACAGTTAGCATTCAGTTGTCTTCTTTCAGTCTACCATTTTTCTATTCTCCCTTACTTTCTTTCAAAAACAAGCTATTTGTATCACTGACTAAAAAACTGGAAGAATTTCAGAGATCATCTAGCTGAACATCACATTACATAGGTGAGAAAACTCACTTCGGGAGAGATTATATAAATTGCTGGTGTCATACAGCTAAGACACAGTCAAAATTAAACCCATGTGTGCCAATTTCCAGCACAGGGCTCCTTCTAAAAGTAGTGTAAATATTCTATCAATTTTAAAATGTTGAAATTTTTCAGCTGATCATTCAAAAGCTCCATTTATCCAGAACTTTTAAAAATAAACTGTTAAGTCCATTTGATGCAAAGATAAGCTGTCAGTTAATTTTTCCAAAGTCTTTGGTCAGTAACCAAGTCTTGAGAGATCATTTTCCATATACAAGGTGCCGTGTGTGTGTGTGTGTGTGTGTGTGTGTGTGTGTGTGTGTTGGGGAAAAGGGGAAGAAGGAAATAAATTTGGAAAAGGAAATGTAGGTTATAAATACCAAAAAAAAAAAAAAAAACAGAGGACAAAGTCCCTAACCTCCAAGAACTTAAAATATTTTCAGGGAGATGCAACCTGAAATGACAGAACAAGTACAAATTTATCAAAATTTATCAATTTATCAAATTTCCATAGAGCATAGTGAATACATAAGCCTGAAGATGATGAAAGGTCAAGGAGTGATTCTAAATAATGCTGTTCCAAAAAGCAATATAAAAATCATGGCTGAGAAACCATGCATCCAGCTGGTGGCAGCCACACATAAATTACTCATAGCAAAACTTCAGTGAAATTCATTCAGTCCTACGCACTCTGGCATTACGCATCATTCTCTTAGGCTTTGGGTTGGACTTGGACAGGAGAACAATATAGAGCCTTTATTGTTTTAAAAGTCACATAGTCTCTGTCCTTACATTTCATGGGCTTCATGTTATTAACGTTATTTGACCCCATCACTCTCTCTGCTCTGCTGTTATTTATCATTCTTCCAGGTAAAGGGCTTGTGTGGTGTGAGTCTTCCTGACCTAAACTTTGTTCTCTGTTTATGTACATCATTCTTCCCGGATTGTTCTAAAGTTTCACCCCTTCTTTTCCCTCACACTTTCTTTGGCTGTTCACTGTCCTCGGTGCCTTTATGAAGCCATTCTTACTTCTGCTTCCCATGTTCTCAAATCTGCCTTCACTCTCTTGTTTATATTCATTAGTTCCCTTGCACCCTCCTGCTCCTTTCTTAGGCATCTGCCATGATCCCACTTACCTGCGCCATTGTAATCCTGCTCCTCCCACTACTTTGCCTCTCCCTTCCCCTCGTTTACAGTCCTACCTGGACTTTTCAGGAATTACATTTTATCTACGAGTATAATTTCCAGAAAGCCTCGAATATACTTGCATTTTCCCTCTGGAAAACTGAAATATATATATTTCTTAATTTTTTTTAAGATTTTATTTTTATTTATTTGAGAGAGAGAGAATGAGGGATAGAGAGCACGAGAGGGAAGAGGGTCAGAGGGAGAAGCAGACTCCCTGCCGAGCAGGGAGCCCGATGTGGGACTCGATCCCGGGACTCCAGGAGCATGACCTGAGCCGAAGGCAGTCGCTTAACCAACTGAGCCACCCAGGCACCCAATATATACATTTCTTAACCATGTTAACTAGAGAGAAAATACTGGTGTGAGAAAGACATTTTCATGCCAGAAGCACTTCACTACAAGAAGTTAACTACTCAAGTGCTTCATTGTCTATGTGCATATATATCTTGGCTCTTGTGAACATACATGTATATATTATATATTCACTATATATGTGTGTGGATATGTATAAGATGCACATCTATATGCACAATATATATACCTGAGCAGACATGTACACAGTGATAGAAGGAGCTGAGGACTCAGTGCCCACAGTGTACAAAATCCCCAAACCCATGCCTAAATCCTTGTGCATTCCTTGATTAAACCGTGTCCTTTAGGCTCCCCCAACCTCCTTCTTCAGATAAAGCATGAGCACTAATAACACACAGAGTTAAGGTAAAACATACAATTCTATCGTTATTGAGTCAGCACTGCCCACCATACCCCCGATGATGTGTGGTGTCAATCTCTGTGCCAGCATTAATCTTCTCCCCTTACTCACTGGCAAATTGCAGAGCGACAAAGTTGCAGAGCTCATTTCTGACCTCCCCCCATGCCTACAACAGTCTGCACTTACCTCAGTTCTTCTCTCTTCAGTTCTACACCTTCAGCCCAGGTTTGCTTTACTTTCTTCAACACAGTCATCATCTCATAGGATTATGCTTTTGTTGATGTTGTTCTGGTGAAAACATGTAAGTTCTACTCCCTTAGTGAATTTCAATTACATAATCAAGTGTTATCAACTGTCATCACCATGGCTTACCTTAGATTCTCAGAGTCATGTGGATACCATGCAGTATCTCTTTCATTGTCTGACTTATTTCACTTGGCATATTGCACTCCAGACCCGACCATGTTGCAAATGGCAGGATTTCTTTCTTTCTCGTGGCAGAATAATATTTCAGTGTGCATATGCACCACATCTTCTTTATCCAGTCATCTACTGACAGACACTTATTTTGTCTCCATCTCCTGGCTACTGTGAATAATATCGAAATGAACATGGGAGTGCAAATATCTCTTTGAGATCCCATTTTGGATATATGCCTTTGGATATATGCTCAGCAGTAGAATTGTTGGATCTTATGAGAATTCATTTTTAATTTTCTGAGGAGCCTCCATACTGTTCTCCACAATGGCTGCACCAGTTTGCATTCCCACCAACAGTGCACAAGGGCTCCCTTCTCTCGTCATCTGCCAACATTTGTTATTTTGTCTTTTTGATAATGCCACTCTAATAGGTGTGCGGTGATATCTCATTGTGGTTTTGATTTGCATTTCCCTGATGATCAGAGATGTTGAGCACCAGGCTTTCTTCATTCCCTGCTTTCTCTTTTGTTGCTGTAACAATGTCTTACTTCTCCTTTCAATCATTAGACATTATTGCCCTCATATGTTCCATAATTTCTCTTGTCTTCTCAGTTATTTTTCCAGTTTTTGCAGAAACTGCCTCAACCTTTTCCTCCCTGAAAGAAATAGGCGTTTATACGATGACCTATTCCCAGTCTATAGGAAACAATAAGGTCATTGTGTAAGGTGACATAACTAACCAGTACAACATTGATCCTCAGCAGAGATGCCGACAGTGTATGCATGTCCAGTCAAACTAAGCCATCATGCAGAACTGCCTCTAAACTTCCTCAGCTGAACCATTTCCCAAGTGTTGGAGTGAAGAAAGATGATGGCTTGAATTGAAAACATCAGAAAGAATTCCCAGGTCCCATGATGGACACATCACTCACCCTCTGCCAGGCTCAATGTTACCATCTGTAAAGCAACACGTTCAACAGCGACTGCCCCCGGGAATTCTGAACATGCGTCTTGTGCACCCTATGGAGTGAATCCTTAATAAGTGTCTTCTCTTAGAAAGTTTTCATGGCTCTTCAAGAGGAAGAAACTTGAATCTAACTGATATTTGTAGTTAAAACAACTGCGACAAGAAATTGTGAAAACTCATTAGGTAGTAAAATTTATTTTGGAAATGTGTCATAATTTATAACGTTTTTAAATATTAAATATAAAAAAGCTGGAGTGCCTGGGTGGCTCAGTCGTTTAGGTTCCTGGTTTTGGCTCAGGTCATGATCTCACAGTCATAAGTTTGAACCCCACATGGGGATCCATGCTCAGCACGGAATCTGCTTGAGGACTCCGTCTCTCCCACTGCCTGTCCCCTCTCTCGTGGGCTCACACACTCTCTCTCTAGCTCTCTCTCTAAAATAAATAAATTTTTAAAAAATAAATAAGTAAAATAAATATTAAAAAGCTGATTGTAGAGATGAAGTTTGTGATTGGGATGTAAATATTTCTGTTCATCCTCATTTCTGACCTTCCCATCATGGAAGGATGTAATTGAAAGAGCAAATCTAAAAAGAATTCCACCAGTGGAGCAGAGACTAAGTCATTCACACTGGTGTTTTTCTAGTAAGTGTGCAATTATCATAACTAGATGGGATCCTAAAAAGTTTCAGTGAAGCAAAGTCTTGGAAAACAGAATCCTGTTTCTCCTTTGACTTTATAAACAATTCCAGCAAGCCTTTGAGTGTTTGCCAGACACAGTCTGATCATTCTCTCTTGGTAAAATAGACCTCCTGAACTTGAGTGACGAGGCTGACTGAATTTTGGAGAGCAGACTGTAGACACTGATTCTGAGACCTGGTGCCTCACTGAGCACCCACGTGATGGGGCAGGTTTCAAGTCCAGGATGAACGCACAGACCTCTACCACATGATCAAAGGAGGCCATTGGCCACTGTCGTCTATGGCATGAAACGTCCTAATGCCTGTTCCATTGGAAAGCAAACCCCTGGTTTTTATTTTGAAGTGAAATCAATCAACTACCAAATAAATAAAAGAGCTAAAACCACATAAGCTGTAATAAAATGCATTACAGAGGATCCCATAATCACTGGCACGTGCCCTGGGAAGGTCTGAGTGTGGAGGAAGAGAGGGTTGCTTGAGAATGCAAGGAGGGAGCCCCAGGGACGAGGAACCCGTGGCTCACACCTGTTACAGTAACCAGATTAGGTGCAAGATGGAGCCACTCATGGACGCCCCACATCAGCTAACCAAAACGTAACTAAGTTCCTGTGCTTGCTCTCCCAGAAAAGGAAGGCTGAGTTCCACCAATCCACACTTGCCTGCTCAGCACACGTTACCTGACCGGCAACAAGCCTTCCTTTTGCTGCACATAAGGAAAGGAACCCTGTTTTAACCAATCTGCAAATGCCCAGGATAATGTCTTTGTTCCTGCTTCATTTGGTCTAAAAAAAAATATCTCACTTTGTACAGCTCTTCTAGAGCACTTTTCTTCCTGCTACACTGCGTGCTGCCCCAATCATTAATCCCTGAATAAAAGCCTCGTAGATCTGTAAATTGTCTGTGGAAAATTTTCTTTTAACACACCAGCAGCTGGAGCACCGAAGTGCTTCGCAGGAATCTCCATTGTTTCCTGGGCCTTTGAGAAGTGGGGCGGACGCTTTCTCAGGAGTGACATGATAGTCTTCCCCTCCACAGAACAGCAACAAAATCCTGCTAAAATAAAAAGCCAAAAGCCTGCACAAAGGGCCCAAGAGGCTCTGCTTGGTACATGGTTTCCGAGAGATGAAGGTATCTTCCAGCGACCTTATTTTCCACTTGGACATCTGCTCCCACACCCTGTACACCCTGAAAACTAGAGCCATGTGTGCCTGGCCACAGAGCAAGGCTCCGACTTGCACAGAACTTTGCAAGCTAGCTGATCTATAACACTGACAGCACAGTGGTGCAAATTATTTTGGAAAACAAAACGTCATACTCTTATGTATCTACGAAATCACTAAAACAATGACTTTGTTGATTTGGAATTATGTGTGTGTCTACATTTCAACCTGACCACTGGTCTTAAGTTACATGTTGGCTTTTCAGCTTTGATTGACACAAATATTTAGTCTTTTTTTTTAAAGATTTTATTTATTTATTTGACAGAGAGAGAGAGACAGCGAGAGAGGGAACGCAAGCAGGGGGAGTGGGAGAGGGAGACGCAGGCTTCCCGCTGAGCAGGGAGCCCGATGCGGGGCTTGATCCCAGGACTCCGGGATCATGACCTGAGCTGAAGGCAGATGCTTAACCGACTGAGCCACCCAGGCGCCCCCAAATAGTCTTTAACATAAAGTAGTACATGTCCGTGGTAAACCTCTAAAGACAGCATGAATATAAAAGGAAAGTGAGCCCCACCTGGACCCAGTGACACCTTGCTCCATTCCTAGAGGCAATACTTTTTAACATAAGCATGAACATACTGTGCACACCATTTCCTACAATATGTCCTGGGAAGTTTTCATAGCAGTGCACATGAATCTACCTGCCCTTTCCATGCTGCACAGCATTCTCATATGTCGACCCTCCATAGGGCAGGGAGCAAATGCCCTAACAGTGAATAGTTGTTTCTACATTTTTGTTATAAAAACGTTAGAGTAAGCATCCTCGAACATGCATATTTGCATGCATGACATACCTAGCAGTGGAATCTGCCTTTATTATTTTTATTTTTACATTATTTTCAGAGTTTGATTTGTTGCTTAATTGATTCACTGCCTCATTGACTTAAAGTGGTGGAGAAGGTATTAATAGTAGGGATGAAATTTAAAAGTACCCCATGATGAAATTTAAAAGTAGCTTTACATTGTGAACACCACAAAATTTGATCAAATATCCTTTTACCAGTCAAAAAGGATTACGCCTTCAGAAAAGAAGTCATTGGTATCGCTGATAAATGACTGACGTTTAAAAATTTGTTGCTGTTTTCACTGTTTTCTTTTTTAAAAAATTTTTGTATTTAAATTCATCACTCGACGTCAGGAAAATACAAATCAAAACCACTGTTTTCTTCTTATGGAAACAGAAATAATAACCAACATGTATTTAAAAATAAACAAAAGGGCAGCAATGTCCACAAAAGCCAAAATATGGAAAGAGTCCAGATGTCCATCGACAGATGAATGGATAAAGAAGATGTGGTATATATATCACATATATTGTGAGTATATACGTATATATATAATGGAATATTATACTCAGCCATCAAAAAGAATGAAATCTTGCCATTTGCAAAGATGTGGATGGAAATAGACGGTATTATGCTAAGCGAAATAAGTCAGTCAGAGAACAACAAATACCATATGATGTCACTCATATGTGGAATTTAAGAAACAAGACAGATGAACATCGGGGAAGGGAAGGAAAAATAAAATAAGATGAAAACTGAGAGGGAGGAAAACCATAAGAGACTCTTAACTCTAGGAAACAAACTGAGGGATGCTGAAGGGGAGGGGGGTGGGAGATGGGGTCACTGGGTGACGGGCATAAGGAGAGCACTTGATGTAAAGAGCACTGGGTGTTGAGCAACTGATGAATCACTAAATTCTACCTCTGAAACTAATAAGAAAATAGACAAAAGATATGAATTTTTACATTTCACCAAGGAAGCTGTGTGGGTTGCAAATAAACACATGAAAAATTGCTCAAAATCATGGGTCTTTAGAGAAATACTAGTTAAAACCACAACGAGACATTAATACACATCTATTAGAATGGAAACAATTGAAAACACTTACCGTGGAAATTTTAAGTGAGGATGTTTAAGAACCATAACTGCTCCACACTGCTGTTGGAAACACATTTTAAAACACAATTTGGCAGTCTCTTAAAAAGTTAAACATTCATGTACTCTCTGACATAGGCATTAATTCGGGAGAAATGAAAGCATATGTTCCTATAAAGGTTTCTATGTTCATGGTCATAGCAGCTTCATTTGTAAAAGCTGAAAATTCATATGTCAATTAACAAGAGTAGATTAACTGTGGTACATTTATCTTACAGAATACTACTCAGCAATAGAGTAAGTGAAATATTCATGTGCACCACAGGGAGAATTTCAAGATAATCATGCTGTAATGAAGAAATCAGACAAAAAAGAGTGATTCTAGAAGAGGCAAACAATTCAATAATAAGAGAGAGTAAATCAATGATTTCCTGGAGGTGTGAAACTGGAGAGGGAAGGAGAGAGCGATTCTAAAGGATAGAGTTGGAGGTGATGGATATGTTCATTATCATGATTATGATGACGGTTTCATCCATGAATATGTATTTCAAAACTTATAAAACTGCATACACCAGATATTTACAGTTTATTGTGCACAAATTATACCTCAATAAGATGTTAAAATAAATCACTGCACATGAAAATCTGGATTTACCCTCATTTTAGAAAAACAAGATTTGATAACCCTGTATTCACTCCACTGTCTCTGTCCTCAACCTTGACTGCAAATCCCAATAAGCAATGACAGCCCTTTCCATCTGGGTCATCAAGAATACTCTATCACAAATGTCACATTGCAGGACCGTGAGGTCTACCTTCCTTCCCTTCCCCATTTTCTTACATGTGCAGCAATGACCTTGAGATGGATAGTTCACAGAGGCTGCAGTAACCCACAAAACTTTAGATTATTTGCTCTGGCAGTGATGCTGAGCAAAGGAGAGACACTGGTCTAGAAGTTCTGAGAATTTCTGCACAAACCTCATCCTGCAGAGCCATGTTTGTGGAAGTATCTGTAGATGCACCTTTAGAATAGGCAACTTCTCTCTGGTTTGCTGTAGCCCCACCTAGTCCCTGTTAACACTGCCAGTGATCTCATATAAAATATGGTTCCCCCATGATCCTTATAGTTCTTAAGCCAGTGAGCTCTGGTTACTGGTGATTCCCTCCAGGGACCAGGGAAAGATAATAGAAGTCCACCTTCTCAGAGAATATTGAGCTGACTGTAAACAATGGAGACCTGCTAGCTAGGAGTGCTAAGATGACTTCAGCCACAAGAGCTGATTAGTGACAAAACTGGTCAACCCCATGAACAGACCACAATTGCAACATGCTCCAGAAAGCTTCGGACATACCCTGTACTTGTGGGGACTCTTTCCATGTGGAAAAAATGGGTGAATGGCATTGGACATCCAGCTTCGTAACAAAAGCTATCCTCAGAGCTTCTCTGTGTCGTGAGCTATTATGTTAAGAAAGAAGAGAGTATGGTTTTTTTTCTTTCTTTTTTTTTTTTTAACACTGTAGCCTCTCTCCAGTGGGAGATTCCTGGTGCTGAAAGGGTTTAGATCTTTGTGTAAAGGTTTTTCCACATCTGATGCCCCAGGAAACAGCCTATCTAGGTTGTTAAATTTCTAGTGCTAATCAGATGAGACCTCTGGCTGAATGCTCTCCCACATTCACTGTACTCATGAGGGCTTCACCTGGTGTGAGCTTTCCATGGCAAGGGAGGTGGGAGTCAGAGCTGAAGTCTTTCCCACATTTGCTGCACTTAGAAAACTGTTCCCAGACTGAGACATTTAATGAGCTGTTTCAAGAATCTCTCCCATTTGTCAGACTCATGGGGCTTTTCTCCAGTGTGAACTTCCTGCTGTTGAAGGGGGCAAGAGCAGCAGCTAAAGAATTTCCCACATTCACCACAGTCGGGAGGGGGGCTCCAGCATGGTGGTCCTGTGTGGACACGTGTGGGTGTGTAGCTAAAGGCTGACCTTGTGCTGGCAGGAAATCCTGTCCACGCAGGAAGCTTCTGTCATGGGTGGTCTCGGCAGCTCTTTGCAAATGAGGCCCTGCCCTTAACACTTCCGATGGGTTTCCCTTCATTCTGCTGCATCTGGTGCTGGTGAGGGTTTGCCCTGAATGAGGCCCTCTCCCACACGCACCACCCTGTGCAGAACGCCCTTCACGAGTAGGCCAGATGGGGCAAGGGGATAGACAAAATGGGTGCAGGGGACTGGGAGGCACAGGCTTCCAGGTATGCGGTGACTAAGTCACAAATAAAATAAAAGGCACACCTAAGGAACATAGTGAAAATATTGTAATGGCGTTGTTTGGTGACAGGTGGTGGCTCCAGGTGTGGTGAGCACAGCCTAATGGAATCACCATGTTGTACACCTGAAACTCATGTCACATCATATGTTAACTGTACTTCAATTTTTTAAAAAATAAAGAAGAGTAGGCCACACATGTCACAGGGACAGGCTTGCCTCAGCCCTGTGGTCCCCACAAGGTTGGTATAGACACCATCCCAAGGCTTCCCGAGTCCCAGAAGGCCCGCCCCTCGGAGCCTCGGGAAATGCCCCTTTCAGGTCCCACAGTTTTTATTTTAAAGTCTTTGCCTGATGGCTGCAACTGCACGATTGCTGAAAAGATGATATGGAATTAAGGAAGTTCCTACTCAAGTTGGCCCACCTCTCACTTTCAGAGATCTTTCCACAGTTCGTGATTTTGATCTGTTTCAATCTGATTCCTCCCTCTCGTTCTTTTCAAGCATTATTCCAAACCTAGCCTACGTAATAATCTAGTCTTTTGTTCACATGGAGATTTTCCAAGGTATGTCAGTGTTTCTATCTTCCCATATCCCTACCCTCTGCCACTTACACATTACAATTATTTTTCCTTCTCCTTTCAGAGGGGTTTTAAAAAAAGGGAAAGAATCCAATATACGGTTGACCCTTGAATAAAGCAGGTTTGAACTGTGCAGGTCCACTTATACACAAATAAACACAGTACATTACTGTAAATAGATTTTTCTCTTCCTTGTGATTTCATTAATAACATTTTCTCTCCTCTAGCCTACTTTGTTTTAATAATACAGTATGTAATACATATAAACATACAAAATTTGTGGGAAGTGACTGTTTAGGCTCTCAGTAGGTCTTTCAGTCCACAGTAAGCTCTGAGTAGTTAAGTTTTAGGGGAGTCAAAAGTCATACACAGATTTTCAACTGTGTGGGGAGTCAGTGCCCTAACCCCACATTGTTCGAGGGTCAGCTGTAGAGTTATTTGCCCAAAATGAATCAACAATTGACCAATATTAAGATTTCCTGGGGCGCCTGGGTGGTGCAGTCAGTTAAGCAATCGACTCTTGATTTCAGCTCAGGTCATGATCTCAGGGTTGTGAGAGCGAGCCCCAGGTCAGGCTCTGTGCTGAATGGGGAGTCTGGTTGAGATTCTCTGTCTCTCTCTCCCTCTGCCCCTCCCCCCGGCTCATGCTCCCTCTCTCTCTTAAAAAAAAAGAAAAAAGATTTCCTTTATTTCATTAAATTTCTATGGTCAGCCAAGCTCTATAAATCACAAAGATGTTGTTTACTCCAGTAGCTTTCATAAAACATCACTCCACAAAAGCCATTTCATTCCAGAGTTGTTCAACCAGCAGTCCTCAACATTTTTCCCTTTACAATAAACCTTAGGGTTAGACTTCCTTCAGCAACAGCAGCGACTCAGTAACTAGTGGTTCTTCCACACCAGCAGGGAGGTGGAGAATCAGAATCTCCAGGACACACGTCCAGCTGGGACCTCCCCACCTGGTTCTGACAGTTCCCCACGTGTTGCCTCCCTCCATCCCTGACCCACTTTCCCCACCTGGAAAGGGCAGGACAGTTTCTGCCCGAGACAGTTGTGTCAATTAGTGAGATAACATGAGGCTTTGAAATTTCTAAAAGAATGTCAGCTCTACTAATCAATGAAAGAGCATTCTTGACATCCGCAGAAGTAACTCATTTATTCAATGTAATGAATAATAAGATGGAGGAGCATAAACACTAAAACAGGAAGAATCATTGTGCTGTCAGATTTATATAACTATCAGTATTTGTATATAACTATCAGTATTTGTTTCGAATTCTTATTTTCCTATAAAACCTGGTAAACACTCAAAATAATCACTAGAAAATGTCAGCGCTTCTGCACTTCAATTTCTCCCAAATAGAGTGTTTGTGTTCTTAACAGTCAACTCTATACTGTAATAGAGGGAGAAGGACCTAGGTCTTCTTTTATCTTCACCTTACTGCCTATATCACCTTGTACATTGTAATTACTGAATTTTTAAGATAAACTAGCTCCAATAACTGAGAACAAAAGATCAAAATGCAGGAGAGAAACGAAGCTTTCTAGGACCTGTGTCCATACGCACTACATCAAGCACAAGTCTCGTCCACACCCATTCACGGCACAGCCCTGCACACCCCATCCTCACTCCCATGCTTTCTTCCATGCGGTCAAGTATTGCTGGAAAAGTTGTTCACAAGGGCTCAGCTTGTTCATTACCATTAATCAAATCCAGGTAAAGCTTGCGTGTTCTATGTTTCTCAGCGCTTTGTGAACCTTTAATACTCAAACTGTTCTTGTATTTTTCTGACCCCCTCATTGTAAGTTCTCCAGGACCTGAGACTGAGTTTGGTTAAATTTTTATCCTTAGCAACCAGCACACTGCCAACCCATCGTAGGTATGAGATAAAAGGCAAATGAGTAGTTGAACAAATGTATGAATGATTGCTTAGTGAAACTCAAAACTGCACTCTAAAATTTTGGATACAAGAAATACGGAGCAATGAGTGTTCCAGTAGGCTCCACAAGGGATCACCATATCTCCCCAAGGTTGGAAGTCCCCAGTGCAAGAGCAGGATCAGCCTCTTAACAGATGGTGCTTTGTGGTGGAATTGACACTATGGTCTGCTGAGCTCTGAGAAGTTGACTCTAGAATGAACTTTTTGGCTGATTCAACTCCACTCAGTGGGGAGACTGAGAAGGACAGCCTCGGGCATCAATTTCTTTAACACTAATTATCCAACCTATTCCAGATTAAATTCAGAATAGAGTGGCCAGGTCAGGCAATCTCCTTAAACTTTAATAGAAGTTAATTATTCATTGATCAAACTCATTTATAACTAATTAAAGTTTTCTTGTAGTAGAAAATACAAGATATCGGTTATGTTTCTCTCCTTGGGAGTGTACCTGATATAGAAACAAGTGGACAGCAAATCATGACATTTGCGTTACGTGAATACATCTTTGAAAACTGGATTGTCGACTTAAGGCATAATTCTTTCAGGTGACTTTCCTGTGTGAACGTAGTTTCCACAGCACTTCCAAATTTGGGTAATTTTTGCAGCCAGGGGAACAGAGCCTTACTCTAGACTAGCAATACTTATGAACACTTAAACAAAATCACAGGCACTGACTTTATGGAGGTAACTATTACTGCTTTATGAAGCATAATCAATGTGCTTCACCATAAATATTTATAACAAAACAACTACAATAATTGAGTCTTGGGAGGGAACGGCGATTTCATGACTAACTTATGTACCACCCTCCCCAAAGGCCTCTGTGATGGCAGGATTGTCGAGAAAATGGAAGAGATCAGATGCTTTTCCTTGGAAAAATAACATATGTCTATCCTAAAAAAAAAATTTTCTTGTGCATTTAACAGCGATCAGCTACAATATGCTGCTTGAAGTATGTCACTTTCTTTTATAGAGTATTTTCTAATATTGAACATATTTCAAAGTTTTATATTTTTGCTTGAGGGATATAATTTCTTTTCTCCAGGCGTATCTGTGAATGTTTTGTTCTCTTATCATGGCCAGACTGACAGTTTTATTTCCTGACACTATGCATCCTCAATTAAAACCACTGTCTGAAAATGCCAATTACCATGAATAAGCCATTATAAATAAATTTCATACAGTCTGAATTTCTAAGGCTAAATGTTAAGTCTCTTTCTGAATCCATAGTGCTTTACAATTTTATTATTTTCATTCATAATAATAGTAATCTATTGAAACCCTCAACTCACTGCCATCTTCATGTTTGCTTTATACAAAATGCCCCCAGCTCCTGGATCTAGAAATATAATAAGTAATAAGTGAGTGTACCTTACAGGCATACTTAATTTTTCCTTGGGGGAACAAAAGATCATTTCTTTCAATTATTTTTTCGAAAGACTATAGGCGGACTAAGGCCTTCTCAAGTTCCCATGTTGCTGATTTGAGTATTTCCCATCATTTTCAGTAGTCAAGCTGCATTACAATTGTCTGTTTAGTCTTCCCACCAAACTGCAAGAGTCCTGTTTTATTTTTCTTTGCACCCAGAAACTAACAAGTCCTGCCCATGACATGAGGCAGGAGGAAAGCCAGAAGTATTTAACTCAATCATGGAGAGCGAATAAAAAGTTTGGTTTGCAGTTTGCAGGTCAAAAAAAGAAAATCTGTGCATAGAAAGATTTCAATAAATATTTGTTGAAAACATAAAATGAATGGATGGATGGTGTTGGAGGAGGCCACTGAGAGCATGTAAGCTCTGGTTGGCCCATGAGTTGGACCCCGGCAATCTCCTCACCCCTTCCCCAGTCCTTGGAATGTGCGTTCTGTTTGCTCTCCCCACTCCCAGAAACTGCCCCAAGGATACAGCCTTGTGACAGTGATGTGGTGCTGAGACCATCTGGGTGGTAGGGGCGGCTAAACCCAGTACAGACCTCCATAAAAACTTTTAAGATCTGGTGGGCGGGCAGGGAGACCTATGTATCTTATGGCCCCTCCCATGTAAACTCCCTTGCTTACTAAACCTGCTACCCATCCTCTGGAGTGGCCTGATCCTTTCTCTGGTCTCTCCGTGCACTCCACATAAAGAGCTCGTTTCCGATCACAGCCGGGATGCTCCCGAGGGGGCGGCGAACAAGCAGATGGACGAATGGATGCAGGCAATCACCACCATACACTGCCTGATGCAATTGGCATGTTGATTGTCACAGATACTGGGCCAGCCAGCCCTACTCCCTTTCTGAAGGTAAATAATGGCCTAAAATAAATTTCCAAAGGATGTGCTAACAAAGATTTTGAGAGAGCTTTAGAAATCTTCATTGAACCATAAAAAATATTTTCACTGGAAGAGGCCAATGCTGTTTTTCCTGATGAAATTTCATAATCTTGAACATGTCTGAATTTTTTGTATGTAAGCCCAAATTTCAATGCTAGAGACTTATCAGCATTTAAATTATATATATATATATATATATAAAATTTATATATAATCTAATACTATATATAATCTAATACTAACTGAACTGGCTAGATAAAGTAA
The DNA here is from genome assembly GCF_037043125.1 of Eumetopias jubatus. Classification (NCBI taxonomy): domain Eukaryota; kingdom Metazoa; phylum Chordata; class Mammalia; order Carnivora; family Otariidae; genus Eumetopias; species Eumetopias jubatus. The sequence goes on along the minus strand of NW_028274812.1, from coordinate 4,264,187 downwards.
GTAACTACTTAAGGTTAAGAAAATAGCATGTTAGTGTCTCTCAAATACGTGTGATCCACACAAGAGATATGCTATCAGAAGCATACGGAGGAAAATGCAGGTCAGATTAGTTTTCAAGTAGCTAAGAGGTTGGTCTGAAACAGCTCTGCTTATGGATATGGCCTGCACTATCTTAATATTAGGCTTTCCTATACAATTATTTTTTTCTCTACTAGCCTCCAGATAAAAAAGCATTCCCAAATTGATATCAATGAGACATAACCCTGCTTTATTTTATCATTTTCATTTTAAATCTCTTTTTTCCAGGAAACTCAAAAAACAACACACCTTAGAACCCAGTCTAAGCTGTTTCCCTGGATAAGCCAAGCAGAAACAATGCATTTTTCTCCTTCTGAGAGATAATAAACATTATTTTTGAAATAGTTGAAGCTTTATACGGGCAGCATTAGAGAACATATTTCATTTTCAGGCATTTTAAAAAAATAATAATAGTATTAATTCTTACCGATCTGGTAAAGAAAAGGAAAAGGGTTTTCTCTACTAGAAAAGGATGAGATATTTAGGTTTTAAAGAAAAGACACAAGTGGATAATTGCACTAAAGCACCACACTATCTTGAGAATTGGCAATCAGTGCCCAATTTTGAAAGAAGTAAAGGCACAATAATTGGCAGCCATTGCGGATATTTTTCTTTGCCAGCCAACATCTCATATATCTTTTGTTAATTGGATTAAAGCCAGCTGCTGTGCATCCAAAAACGGATCTTTTTCACACAGGGGAGCAGAATGGTACAGTGACGTTTACTCAGTATAGAGAGGAGTCCACACCAATATTTAGGACATGACATTTCTTTGTTATTTAAATCGACTGAGAGTTACCTTTCAGAAATGCCCAAATAATTCAAACATAAGCCAATATACTCTAATATGAGGTCCCATGTTCTGGCGGCTGCAGCAGGTGCTCAGAGCTGCAGCATCACGCGGGCGCCCCGCGCAGACCTGCCGATGCGAGCCCCGCCTCCGGCAGCCACACGCACCTCCACAGCCGCACCTGAGGGGCTCAGATCCTGCCACCACCACCCCCAGACCTCCCCCCTAAATGTCTCTGAAGGCCTTTCCAGATCTTGCAGGACAAAATTGGTTTATCTTGGGTTATCTGGGTGATCCCTAAAGATATGAACATCCCCAGTTTAGAGGAGGGGGGTGTTTTAGATTCTATTTTCACAAATCCTGAGAACTTCTGAGATTGTTTTTCCAATGGGTTCTTTTCTTGTGTTAGCTTGTTAGAAAGGCCATGTGCACCCCAATGTTCATAGCAGCAATGTCCACAATAGCCAAACTGGAAAGAGCCGAGATGCCCTTCAACAGACGAGTGGATAAAGATGTGGTCCGTATGTACAACGGAATATTACTCAGCCATCAGAAAGGATGAATACCCAACTTTTGCATCGACATGGATGGGACTGGAGGGGACGATGCTAAGTGAAATAAGTCAAGCACAGAAAGACAATTATCATATGGTTTCACTTATTTGTAGAACGTCAGGAATAGCAGGGAGGACATTAGGAGAAGGAAGGGAAAAATGAAGGGGGGGGATCAGAGGGGGAGATGAACCATAAGAGACTATGGACTCTGAGAAACAAACTGAGGGTTTTAGAGGGGAGGGCGGATGGGTGAGCCCGGTGATGGGTATTAAGGAGGGCACGTACTGCATGGAGCACTGGGAGTTATACGAAAACAATGAATCGTGGATCACCACATCAAAAACTAATGATGTACTGTGTGGTGACTAACATAACATAATAAAATTAAATTAAATTTTAAAAAAAAAGTGCTGAGTACTTTACCTATGAATTCCTGCTTCCTCCTATCATGATCCCAGCCCCGGAATACCTGCCCATGATATTCTCTGCTGAGAAATGCTTGAAACAAGTGGACGTTTGTGAAAAAGTTTCTGGAGGGGAGGGCTTCCCTGATGTCATGGTGATGACATCACGGTGCCGAATCGGTAAGTGCGCGTTGGCACAGGTCAGCAGTCCAAGGGCGATAAAGCATCATCACGGAAATTATCTGCTGCTTCTCTCATTTCAGGTCATGTCGTACCGTAAAGGAAAAAAGAACCAAAGCAGAAAATAGTCCCCTTATGTCTTATGTTTTAAATATGCCTTTTTAAAAAGCCATGCAGTTGGAAGCATCTACTTGATGTAAATACAGTCTGAAGCCATTCGAAATGTCATCAAGGAAATGAACTCATAAGCTCAATTGTCACTGGTAATTACATAAAATAATACTGTTGCTTTGTGATGAAAACCAAAAATGTTTGAATTAATACTACTTCTCACCTTATGCTCTCACAAGCCATGTTTCCCCCACGCTTACCTGTTCCCCCGGGAGAGGAACCCACCACCCCGCCAGGTGCCAAGACCAGAACCACCTAGCCAGTGCCAACATTCTCACTTAACAGAATGTCTCTCAGACCTGTCAGCTCCGCACAGCCACACACACAGCTGCATTCCCCCTCCTAATCATCTCGCCCAGATCACTGCCTTAGTCCCCCAACGATTTTCTGTGGCCACTCCTGCCTTCCACAATCTCTTCTCCATTTGGCAGCCGGAGTGATTATTGAAGGCAAGTTTGACCATCGCATCTCCAGACATCCTGCTGTATTTTCCATATCAAAATCCTGAGTCTGTGGTCCCTGTCTACCTTCAAGATCCTCTGCGTGTGCTAAGGCCCCCGTCTACGAGATTCTCCATCCCTCTTTCTTCTGGCTAAGCCCTGCGTCTCCTTCAAGTACCTGTATCGGGGGTGCTTCCTCATGGGGGCTCACCTCAAACTTCCAAGACTAGAGAAGATCCCTCCCTGAGCCATACACTGTACTTTCTTCTAAGACACTTGCCACCATGGTGCATATTGGTAAAATTACTGGTAAACGGCACAGGGGCAGAGTCCGTGTCTCCCTTGTCCTTTGTTTCTCTGGTACCTAGGCACACAATAATCCCGATGGATGTAATTAATTAATTAACAAGAATAAACATGCTCCCTGGGAAAAGAGCTGAGGTATAAGCAGTTATGCCCTGGTGTTCTGAAATTCTGAATTAATGGAGGATGTGATTAAATGCATCAGTGCTGAGAAACATGGAGAAATAAATATCAGTAGGAGTCGTGATGTCTGATCTGGCAGAAATGTAAGTACATTACTCAAAATTGGAGTTTTTAAAGCTAGCACAGAGTATATTCATAGTAAAAATAATGTATTATTTATTCCTGAAATGGATTTAAAGAATTTTTCTCATGCCCATTTCTTCAGATATATGAAAATGTCTGAACTATGAGGTGATAAGAATCAATATAAAGAACTAACAATTTTAGATCTTACCTTATCTTTTCTGTTTGGTCTACATTGTAGACACACTGAGTAAGACAAAAATTTCAAAACTTCTTCCATTTCATGGGAGCATTTTTACCATTTTGACTACGTGGCTAAAGCACTCATGTGTGTTATTTATGAGAGGGGATAAATGAGGAAAGAATGCAGTATGATATTGTAAACAGCCCCCCTTGTTCTAGAACCTCATGGTGCTGATTCTAATGAAGACAAGTCCTGCTCTGGCTGGCAGGTGCACAGCGGCAGAACGCCTTGTGCAATGCAGTGCAGCCTGGCTCTTCACTTCAGGGACCGTCATCTGGGTCAGCCCAAGAGTCAAGCAGCCTAACGGTCCGTCTGAAAGTGGGGACATATGCTGCTCTTTTCAAGGTCTAGGTCAGTTGCAAACAGCCGTGGATGATCCTTGAGCACCTTACGTTACAGTCATAACCATCTGCAGTGACTGTATCTCTCTTTACGTGCGCCTTTCCTCCCCTGCCCCTCACAGACGAGTTCTCCAAAAGAAGACTCTACACCTGCTGCCTCCCTTTCTCAGTGCCCGCGCACACCTCAGCTTGCTGCAGGCTGGCTTTTAGCTCAGCTCTAACCCCCAGTAACAACTTTAGTAGCCAACACCAGACTCAATACACCATGTACTTCTCAACCTGTGCACCTCTCTCCAGTGCTTTACAGTGGTCACTCCGTTCTTCTCAAAACTAAGTAACATGGATCTCTAATTCTCTCTGTCTGCTTGGTTCTTAGTACATTTTAAGGAATTCTCTCCTTTGTGATCTCTAAGCTTCTATCCTTTGTCATTTCTCTTCTCGTGGCACACTTCCCAGACTACCTTATTTATTCCTGATGTTTAAATAACACCTGTTAACGGCTTATGCCGGGCAACGCATTCCTCCCTAGCTTACACCCTATACTTTAGCTACATTAAGAGTAGTATCTATTAGGTTCCAACATTTCCTTAACTGATGTCTTCATCTTTCCCTTCAAAACTTCACTTTTGTTTATGTTTCCTATCCTAGAGGATGATGCCATTGTGCAGCAAGCTACGCCAGCCTCACTTGGGTAGCCCCCTTAAGCCAGGGGTTCTTAACTGAAATTAAATTTAAGGGAACCTGAGGGATGGAGCAAGAGCACGCTTGAGTGTGGTATAGATCTTTGAACTCTTCCTCAAATTTCTTAGCAAAACTTTGTGTATTTGTGAGCTGATAACATTTTCCAAGCCAACATTTTATATAATTCTCAAAATTCCATGAATTCTAAAACACGGAGAACTATCTCAGAGCCTGGTCTCTCCTTCAACCCTCATACCCAATATATCACAAAGCCTTGTCCATCCTACTTTAATATCTACCCACACTGTCCTGTCTGTTGTTATTACCTCTGTTCCAAAGTGCTTAAAATCTCTTCTTCATAAAAAGAATATCTGCTTCCATTCTAACCCATTTTCTGCATTACCAAAACAATCATTTTTCTAAATAGATGATTTCTCCCCTGCCCCAAACCCTCCAAATGCCAACCATCACAGAAAAACTCTATGGCATGCCTCTCCGTGATCGTATCTGGCCTGACCATGGCCAACCATACCCCGCCTGACCCTTCCTCAGTGGTCACCCCATCCTTCTCTCTACATTCTCCAAAAAAAAAGTCTTTCTTCAGGCTGCCTTCTGCATCCTGCCCCATCTCCCAACATGCTGCCACCCCCCACCCATGCCAAGTCATCACCATCGCTTCTGGTCAATCAACACAACGATGTCCCAAATCTCTAGGAAAGAGGTGAGTAGTCTAGAGGTGGGCGGTCAGAGAGTGTTTGTAAGAGTGAGTCTTGGGGTGAGGACGGTTTCCCACTTCACTGGGCAGTGAAGTGTACGCAGGTGAAATGACTTAGACAGGATCCCTGGGCCTTGCCTGCACACTGTACATGCCTCTTTCAGCTTCTGTCTTGCAGACCAGCTCATGTGCTCTTTCAAGAAATAATTATTCACTGTTTTAACTTCTCTGCTGCCTTCTAAGGTCCCTTATGTTCTTACATCTCGATGTTTTATGGAACTTTTATTTTTCTGAAATATTTTAACCTGCTAGAAATTGCATTCTCATTCATTCATTCATTAAGAAATTCTGGGAAAAGCATGACCAACCTGAGAAGCAGAGCAGTGTTAAGGACACGTGCATACAGTAGACAGACAGTTTTGTTCTTACATATTTTATAATCTGTTAGCCAGTGTGTACAAATAATTATAGAAATACTTACTGAAGTATAGTTTTGGTAAATAATAGGAGGAGAAACAACAAGCTACTTTGAGAGTATATTCTCTGAAGACATATTTTATTTTTACCTTGCTCAGTTTCCCAAGGTAAGGAATATACTAATAACACTGCTTGTAGCCACTTTCATTCTGTCCCTTCTTGAATGGGGATGCAGGTGTGAAAACATGTGTATTGAGGTATTTGACATGGTCCTCATGTACCCTTCTCCGAAATGTAAGGCCATGCCCCTTCCACTAACATCTTCCCCGCCCAAACTCGCACACCCCCTTCCTCGCTCTTCTTTCTCTCTACAGCTTCTTAATACCTCTCTCCCCCTCCCCTTATTTTCAACTTTTTTTGATGTATATATTAATTCATTCACTGCCCTATATTGAACCTAATCTATTTGATTCAAAAAAGTGAACATAAGAGCAGACTCTTGAAAGATTTGGATGCATGACATCCTTTGTGCTTGACCGGCCACTTTCTTCATCAGCCTTGTCCATATTAGAATGAGATTTTCCAGAAATCAGGAGTCACATCTGGATTGCAGTGGTCATGGTGTAAGCAGCATGTGTTACCAGGCACATCCCTCCAGGTCACTAGTTCACGGACGTTTGGTCTCAGGGAGCGGACAGCAGCTTACCCAGCACCCAGGTGATGTGTGTGGTATGGCTGCTTCTTGCTACCTCTCTTAAAACAAGGTTATCAAGTTAATTGTGCATCATAGTATAAAACACTAAATCAATAGGATGCATTTGGGGATGAAAACTTCCTAAACCACCACCATCTCACAACTTTCCCTTTCTCCTACTTCATTCATGATGGATGAAAAGGAGACCAGCTTGCATCTTCTCAGTGGTTACTCACACAACTTCTGGTTTGTGGCTCCAGAACCTCGTTTTTACTCGGGAAATTGATTTTTGTCTTTGGTTGGTTAGCTTTGTTTTAATGTGAAAGCACTGTGTCATCTTATTGACAAAGTTCTTTCCCTTTCCCTGGTATAAACAGTATTGATGCTCCTTATAATCAGCGGGGTATTAGATACAATGAAATACTGTCAGTGTCCAGACTTTTTAAATTATTATGACCTGCTCCCCTGAAGAGTTCAGCATGCTCTCTTAAAAATAAGGATAGTCTCTCACAAAAGTAAGGTATAATTATCACACCTCAGAAAAATAGAAACACCCCCATGATGCCATCTAATACCCAGTCCATGCTCAAGCGTACCCAACTGTCCCAAGACTGGCTGGCACTGCTGGTTTTCTTTCTTCACTAGGATTCAACCAAGGTATATGCATTGCATTTGGTTATAAGTGATATTATTATCAACACGGTGCACCAACTCAGTAGGAACAATATGTTTAAATAAAATTCTCTGGCTTAGGCAAATTTGTTTATCTCCCTTTCATCTTATATTTATCTTTTGTGCCTCTTAAACAATTTTATCAAAGTATATTTTACATATTGCATATCATAAAATTCACCCATTTCAAATGTACAATTCGATGATTTTTATTAACCCTCCTAAGTGACACAACCATCACTATAAATCCGTTTGGGAATATGTTCATCCCCGTCCCCAAGTAAGATCTCTAATGCCCACTGATCCCCATCCCTCCTTCAGCACCAGGCAACCACTAGCCTACTTTCTGTCTATATATTTGCCTCTTCAGGACACATCATACAAATGGAATCATACAATATGAAGTCTTTCATTTAGCATAATGCTTTGGAGGAGGGCCTTGTTTTAAAACCTTACTTAAAAGACTTTTGATTTCATCTGCTAGCCCTGCCATGTCTTTCATAATATCAGAGATGAACCCAGCCGTCTGGGTTACTCGCAGCCAGTTATTCCTACACCCACTGTTTTGCATCAAGGACAGCAGACAAGTATAGCCCCACTTTATCTGTACCTTGACATCTTTTTCCCTCTGCCAGATAGTGACATTTCAACCCTTTTTTACAGCTTCCATTGTTACAATTTTGGAAAATTCTCTCTTCAATCCACTCTCTACAGGCTGCTCCCCACTCCAACATGAGAACACAATGTATTCATTGGGATTCTTCCTTTGAAAAGATCAAATCCTGACCTAAAGTGGGGTTTTGATTTGCAGGGGGTATCTAGTACAGCTAGATTCCTGGCAGCAAACCATGTTAACGGGATTTGGTTGAGAGATAAACATATGTACATATAGGTATACACATATAATCTATTTCTGTCTCTATCCTTCTTCTTCAGTGCTTGACTCACCTTTCCTTTGGTTAGTTTCTTTCTTAGGCAGGCTCTCTCAACATGGCAATTGAGTTATATCTCCTATAAACTTAGCAAACCTGCAAGAAAAAAGACCTCTTGTCTAACAAAAAATACTTCTATCAAAGTTCCTGAATTGGACTGAAATAAATAAAGTGCCCATCCCTGAACATTCATGCTGACCTTGAATGCTCAGGGAGCCTGTTCCTGGGACTGGAGCAGGATTGGACCCATCAAAGAACATGGACAGAGAGTATAGGAGGTTGGTTCCTTAAAGGAAAGTCATGAGCTATTACCAGAAAAAGGAAAATTGGATCCTGTACGGGGGAAACAGTATTTTACCACCACACATCCTCTAAGTCAGAAGAGACAAACTTCCTGTAAAGGCTCAGGTAGTAAAGGCTTTGTGGGCTCTGAGGTATTTGTCGTGACTAGTCGACTTTGCCACGACAGTGCAAAAGCAGCCACAAACAACATACAAATAGACAAGCATGGCTATGTTCCAAAACAACTTCATTTACAAAAGTCAGCCACTGGCCCAGTGTGGTCTGCAGGCTGCAGCTTGCTAATCCCTGTGCTTTGTATCAACAAAAGCCACACCCAAGGAGAGCAGGCATGCCTGTCCCTGCTACACAGCCCGCCCGATGCTTTATAACACTGTGTCATCCTTATGTCTTTTTAAAAGACAATTCAAAGTTCTCCTCTCAATATTATCAATGAACAAGATGCCCACTAATGAGCAAATGAGTATGCAAACAATAACAAGGATGAATCCCCAAGTTGAAAGGACTATCCAAAGCCTAGAGGAATTTTCTTCAACCCAAATCTGTATGTATGTACTGATTCAAACAAGGATGGCAAAAATGTTAAAAGATATTGAGAGAAACTGTAGAGAGTATAATGCAAAGCAAAATAAGTCAGTCAGAGAAATATAAATACCATATGATCTCACTCAAATGTGGAATTTAAGAAACAAAACAAACAAGCAAGGGGGAAAAAAGAGAGAGAGAGAGAGAGAGAGACAAACCAAGAAACAGACTCTTAACCACAGAGAACACACTGCTGGTCACCAGAGAAGAGGTGGGTGGGGAATGCGGGAGACAGGTGTTGGGGATAAAGGAATGAACTGGTCGTGATGAGCACTAGGTGGTGTATGGAAGTGTTAAACCACTATATTGTACACTGAAACTAATATTATACTGTGTTCAGGAACTGGAATTAAAATTTTTTGAATTTAAATAGATGGAGAGACAGATGGACAGAGAGGTGAATGAAACTTTGGTTCATATGTTCATACTTTCTTTTATCTAGTTAAAATCTTGACCTTTGCAAAAAAAAAAAAAATTCTTGATCCTTGCTTTAAAGGCCCAAAATAAATAAATAAATAAATAATAAACAAATAAATAAAGTAAAACATTGCTGTTTCTTTTATCCAGAATGACCACATTACTTCTGCATTACTAATTAAGAAAGCTAATAATTTTTGGAAAATATGGACAATTTCATACCTCCCACCTAAAATTTAAATATATATATGATTTCACTACTAATATTTCTAAGATTGTTATAATGAAATATAAAGTAGATAAAGTGAGCTACTAAAGTTTATAAAATTCTGTAATTCAAAATACCTATACTTTTATACACAATAAATACAAAATTTTTCATAGCCTGTTACTTGTTTTTACAGCCTTAATCCATTTGTAAATATAATCCTTTCTTTATCATGAATTTGTGTACTACCACTACTTCATTACCATATTTACAGTATTCATTTCACCCCCTACTCCCACATGTCTGAATTCAGTGTTTACCGTATTTTTATCATCACTTCCAAGCATGCACAATGGGCACCATCCCCAACCCACGTGGTCTGATCCCCTCCAGAATGTCATCAGCATTTCTAATTTCTTCCTAGGACAGAAAATTGGGTGCCTTTTTTTTTTGAGAGAGAGAGCGCGCGCACACACACGCATGCGTGCCCAGGGGGCGAGGGAAAGTCCCAAGCAGACTGTGCTGAGCACAGAGCCTGATGTGGGGCTTGATATCACAACCCTAAGATCATGACCCTGAGAACATGACCTGAGCTGAAACCAACAATTGGTCACTTCACCGACTAAGCCATCCAGATGCCCCTATCTGGGTGCCTTTAAAAGGCAAACATGATGGGTATTAAAGAGGGCATGTACTGAATGGAGCACTGGGTGTTATATGCAAACAATGAATCATGGAACACTACATCAAAAACTAATGATGTGGGCGCCTGGGTGGCTCAGTCGTTAAGCGTCTGCCTTCGGCTCAGGTCATGATCCGCGGGTCCTGGGATCGAGCCCCGCATCAGGCTCCCCACTCTGCGGGAAGCCTGCTTCTCCCTCTCCCACTCCCCCTGCTTGTGTTCCCTCTCTCGCTGTGTCTCTCTCTGTCAGATAAATAAATAAAATCTTAAAAAAAAAACTAACGATGTAATGTATGGTGATTAATATAACCTAATAAAATAAAAAAAAAAAAAAGGCAAACATGAAAGTGGTGATTCCAGTAAGATGTGACCATGTTTTCATGGCAACTGGGACGAAATTACTTCTTGATTTGCATACATGGTGATGGATTCTACCTGATGCACAAAGGCCCCAATAAAGTTAGATAATTTGCCCCAAATCACACAGCTTGTTGTTGGCTCAGGTCTGTTCCTCTGTGAAACCTAAGAACTGCCCATCACGCTTCCCGGTCTAATGAACCTGTTAGTTATGCAGAGCTGTGTGAAGATTTTTCACAATACTGTTGCCCTCTGGCAAATAACCCACCCTCCAGCACACGTCAACGTTGTAGTTAATTGTGTGCTGTATGTTTAGGTAACATCCTGGACCCCTTACATTGCATACTCATGTGGAGCTCCTTTGCTGCTGTAGCAAGCCTCCTTCATGAAAAGCAGAGGTGCTGGTAGCCCATTCCTCATCTGGTCCTTACTGAACAAACAAGCACTGAAGTTGGCAAACTTTACCGGAACCCAGTTTACTCATTTGTTGAGTGGGTAGAGTAACATCAAACTTCCCCAGATGGTTGCAAATCTCAAAGAAAACAGATTATTTGAAAGTATAAGGTTGGGGGCGCCTGGGTGGCTCAGTCGGTTAAGCGGCTGCCTTCAGCTCAGGTCATGATCCCAGGGTCCTGGGATCGAGCCCCATGTCCGGCTCCCTGCTCAGCAGAGAGCCTGCTTCTCCCTCTCCCTCTGCCTGCCACTCTGCCTACTTGTGCTATCTCTCTGTCAAATAAATAAATAAAATCTTTAAAAAAAAATAATAAAATAAAATAAAATAAAAGTATAAGGTTGGGGTGCCTGGGTGGCTCTGATGGTTAAACGTCTGCCTTCAGCTCAGGTCATGATCCCAGGGTCCTGGGATCGAGCCCCGCATTGGGCTCCCTGCTTGGCAGGGAAGCTGCTTCTCCCTCTCTCTCAACTATTCCCCTTGCTTGTGCTCTCTCGCTCTCTCTGTCAAATAAATAAATAAAATCTTTTAAATAAAAAAATAATAAAAAAATAAAAGTATAAGGTCAATTCCCAAGTGTCATACAAGCATGACCGTAATGTTGAAGAAGCTGCAGTAGGTACAGCTTTGTATCCCCTGCAAAGGGCTGCCTAGGACCTTCCAGATAAGTTGTGGATAAGTAGGAGTTTGGCTTTTATTTGAAATTGCACCTTGTGTGTGGTGGATAAGGCAAAGTGTGCCATGCTTTGTGAGGAACAAAAAAGCATATGCCACAGTCCTCAAGACTAAGGAGAATGCCAGTTTAATTGAAGAAATGAGACATGGAGACGTAACAGGTGCAGTGTTTTAAAGCACAATCAATGATACAATACAAACAGAACAGAGCTGTCCAGGGTGTGGGCTGCAGGACAGGAGACACATTTGTTCTCCCATGAAATCATATCTGTTCCCAAATATAAATGTAAACCACAACCCCCCCCCCCACTTGAAGACTCGCAGATTTGGCTATTAAAAGCTCTGCAAAGTCTTATGGTAAAGAAACGCAATTAATTTCATTTAAATCAACAACTCCCAAATGTACTTGACCCCGTAACTCTGCTTAAATGAACAACAACAACAACAAAAATATATATCAAATTTCCAAAGAAATCATTCTTCAGGAACAGCTGCTCTAGAGGCTCAGCATGAACACAAGCCCTGTGAGGAAGAGCTGGGGAGGTTTCATGGAGGCAGAATGATGGGAAAAGACGAGTCAGAGAAGAGGAGAAAAAAAGACTTTCCAAGCCTGGGATCGGAGTAGGTTGTGTGTGGAAGGCAGAGACTGAGCTCTTGAAAGATGCAAGTGAGCCATGTAGATATTCTTTTGTTAATCATAGTTCCCAGCCTGGTGTCTGCATGACAGCAGATACTCAGTATATTTCTGATTAATTAAATTCACAGATTAAGACACTGGAATTCAAATCTGGAGGATGTTGAGTAGAACAAACTGAGTACTTAAGAGAAGTAGAATGTAAGGCTAGGAAGGGGAGGGGAGTGGGGGGGGAGGGGCAGGGAGGCAGGAAAATTAACACTTACCTGGGAGTCATGTGCCGGATTCTGCTGACAGGTATTCATCCCTCATCTCACTTAAGCCTGACAATCATCCTATGGCAGGCTAGTGGGTGATGTCAGTAAAGCAGCAAGACTCAGGTAAGAAAAAAAGGGGGGGGGGGAGCCCTGAGGAACAGAGGAAGGGGAATCCAATGTGGGCAAAACAATACAACTTGATAAGAAAGAGGAGAACATCTTCTAGAAGATTTGCCACCAACCTTTTAAAACTGATAAATCTTATTTTTAATAGTGTCAGTAGAATCCAGATTCCTGAGCTATTTTCTCTTACTGTTTCTCATAAAATGAACAAGAATGATACATTTAGGGTAATTACCATGGTAATTCGTTCTCTTTTAAAGGGATGTATCCCGCTTCCTAGTTTCTGATCTCCTGATACCTTCCCAGGTCTCTATTTTTTTGCTCTAAAAATAATCTTTGGTAGTTGAAGGTTTCGGTTAATTCAGCTGCAGTCCTGAATTTCATGCCATCTGGAACCACTAATTTTATTTTGCTTGAATTATCCAAGTATGCTCTTACCTGAATTTCAACAGCAGCTATTCTTAAAGTCCTCATTACTTTCTAATTTTCCAGAACACATTTCTTCCTTTTCCAGTATGTTAAAAGAAATGATTAAGATACTAAAAGAATTGAAGGTCAGTGGAAAGTGCTACTTTGAGAGGTCTCCATTTTCACAATATATGTCAGTAAGATTTGGTTGAAACAATCAATTTCCATTTGTTAATTGTCTTTCCCATGTTAATTAAAAGCCTCTTCAAGGATTATTTTTAATACCTTCATTTTCAAATCAACGGGATACTGACTTAATTTGCTTTGAAAGCTATTTACTAAAACTGAGTCACAAACAATTATTGCAATAACTAATGGGTCCTAGGTGAGCTCCTAAGCCTGGGAAAGGAATCAGCAAGTGACGTCATTGAATCAGGAGCACGTGCTTTCGAGGAACTGCACGGTAGTCCGTGGAGCCCGGAGCTCCCAGGAACTGCCCACACCCAGCTTTATCTCATTCTAGACACTGGACCCACATACAAGAACCAGCCCAGCGTAGTCTCCACCCACCCCTCGCTCAGGAGTTTCAGGAGCTCGACTCAAAGCTCGCGGAGCTCTTCCGACAGCTCCCCGGCATCCTCCTGGGGCTGGCCCCTGCGCTGAGACGGAGCTCCGGTGCATGGGGACCTACCTTCCTAGTGCTCATGGCCTCCCCACCTAAACTTGCACATGTCTCGGCCCTCAGATTCCCCACAGGAGGCGAGACCGCCCACTACCTCACCTCAGAGCACCACACTAGCTTTTTGGTTGAATTTTCACTTACCGCTTCTCAGATCCTTTGACTTCCACGCCTTCGCTTTGGAGTGGACCTCCACAGTCCCCTCAGGTAACCATGGGAGGGACCGAATTCCTTTTAGCCTTGCTCTTTCTCAGTCTAGTTTATCTTAGTAACACTCAGACCAGGTTTGATGCAACCTAAGCTTTAAAAGCAATTTTGATATCTGAAAAAAACATTCAACGGGCAAGCAGCAGTAAATGACAGCAAGTACAGAATGATTCAAACTGCAGTTGTGTTTTTAAAATTAATAAAATGAGGAATAAGATGCGTGCAGAGAAGTCTGTGTAAAGTCGTGAAGAGGACGTCCCAGGCCAAGATAATCACAGATTCAAAGGCCCAGAGGAGTAGGAGCACAGAACGGGTTTGCTGGTGTGAAAAGTGTTGAAGGCAAAGTGGATGCAGATGCAGCTGGCCAACCGCAGAAACGTGACCAAGGGCCTGTGTCCTAGGAGTATAAATTTCCTCCTGAGAGAAGTCTTGAGGGGAGGAGTAATAGAAGCCGACTTCTCAGTGTTGAAGGCATTCTGGCAGTGTTGGGAAAGAGAGAAGACTGGAGACACAGGAGCCCATAGGGAGCTGTACCCTTAGCAAAGAAGATGCAACGGAGTACCTGAGTTACGGGGCTCAGACCCAAGGAACAGAAGTGAAAGACACTTCACAGTGATCATGGACAGTAGGGAGTGACTGCTGACTGGGGGAAGAAGAAACGAAAGGGAAGAATGAATGTCTGGGTTTCTGAGTTGGATGGATCTGTGGAGAAGTTGATGAGCCCACAGTACACAAATCCACGTGTTCACTCATTAATCCATACTTCTACCAAACATTTAGTAACTCCTACGTGCTCGAAGTATCTGGAATATGCAGTTAGATACACAACCCTGGAAGTCAGGAGAGATGTGTGGGCTGGTGAACACACAGGCAGCACTGGAGTGCCATGAGAATCAATAGAAAAAGCAAAGGACAGCTTGTAAAACTAGAGGGTGAAACAGCTGGATGAGGCAAATTTTAAAGGTTAGACCTTTTAAAAATGCTTAGTTCAAATGGAAAAATTCTTTGGGCAATAAAACCGGGAAACATTATTGGGACAATTGACAAAATTTCAATCTGATCTATGAATTATATAGGTATTGCGTGAATGTTAAATATCCTGATTTTAATAATTGTACTATGATCATTGAAAAGAATGTATTTTTTTCTAAGGAAAGACATTCTGAAGTATTTAAGGGTAGAGGGGTATTGTCTGCCGCTTAACTCTCTGATGGTTTAGGAAAATAATATATATTTAACATGTAATTATAATTTAATTTATAAACATATAAATTCATCTAATATGTAAGTATGATTTAGCTTAATATGTAAATATATACATTATATATATATGTCTAGAGAGACAGAGAGAACATACCAAAGCAGTTGGGTAAAGTGTAAACAATTAGTAATCTGGATAAAAGATATTCAGGTTTTATTATCTATTCTTATTACTTCTCTATAGGTTTTAAATGACTTCAAACTATAAATTCATATAAAAATTAAAATTTATACAAAAACTTGAGGAAGTGGGGTCATTTGGGAAAGGTCAAAGAAAAGGAAAAATTCTCGTGGAAGAAATCATTTTCAAGGCTATTTAATATAAATAAAGTAAAAAAGATGTCTTTTGATGGAAGACATAGGGAATCTGACCCATTGTTTAATAAGCATTCCTCAATTAAAAAAAAAAAACTATGTAAGCAAAAGAATGGAGCTGGGATATTAAAATTCTGGACAAAATCAGCAAGTGGAGAGGTTGCCTGGGAATCAAGGATTTCTGGGCACTGCATAGTAAATGTCTGTGACAAGTGCTAGCTCTGGTCAAGATAAGTCCACTGCAATAAAGGTCTTTAACCCTTGTCTGAGAGCTGGAGTAGGGCTTCTTTTGCTCAGAGGCCGCCGTTATGAATTTGTAAGAGCCCTTCTAGCCTTACACGCTTGATGGCATACGTGCTGTGGCCATCCTACCCTTGTCACTTTCATGTGGTTGTCTATAAATATCTTCCCAAGGTAGGACTGCAGGCAATAATTCAAACATATTCTTACCTTTTCATTTTTCTTGGGGACAATAAAAGTATCGATTGTCTTAAGGATTATACGCACTAATTACCTATAAAGGGAAATTCTGTGAGTTGCATGTTAAGTGGGAACTTCTGATGAGGATAGAGGTGTGACAAGGACATGGAAAGCCAGTGCAGGAAGAGTGTTGTACAGCAGAGAGAGAGTAGAAGCAGAAACTGGCAAGGGGCAGGTACTCTCCATCTCTGACAACTCTTTCTTCTGTATTTTTGCTTTAATCTCCTCTCACAGCCGATGAGCTTCCTCTTTATGATCCACAATTAAGACACTGTTTACTCAGAGCACCTGCTTTAGTGAAAATGAAACATAAAATCTAGTCATAATTTGAATGCATTAAAATATACAATTTTCCTGCCTATTGATTTTCCACAAAGATGCCAAGACTACTCAGTGGGGGAAGTACAGTCTTTTTAACAAGTGGTGCTGGAGCAACTGGATTTCCACACTCAAAAGAATGAGTTTGGACTCCTACCTCACACCATATACAATAATTAACTCAAAATAGATCACCTAAATAACTGAAACCATAAAACTCTTAGAAGCAAACATAGCAGCAAATCAGTATGACCTTGCATTTCACAATGAATTCTTTGATATGACAACAAAAGCATGAGCAACTAAAGAAAATATAAATAAATTGGACTTCATCAAAGTTAAAAACTTTTGTGCATCAAAGGATATTATCAAAAAAAAAAAATAAATGAAAGACAACCTACAAAATGGATAGAATATCTGCAAATCATATATTTGGTAAGGGTCTAGTGTCCAGAACATATAAATAGCTCTTACATCTAAAGAACAATGAGGGGTGCCTGGGTGGCTCAGTTGGTTAAGCGTCTGACTTCTGCTCAAGTCATGATCTTGGGGTCCTGGGATCAAGCCTTGAATCAGGCTGCCCACTCAGCAGGGAGTCTGCTTGTTCCTCTCCCTCTGCCCCTCCCCTTCCCTCCGCTTATGCTCTCTCTCTCTCTCAAATACATAAATAAAATCTTCAGAGAACAATGAGATATCACCTTATGTCTGTCAGAATGGCTAAAATCAAGAAGATAAGAAATAAAAAGTGTTGACAAGGATGTGAAGAAAAAGGAACCCTCGTGCCCTGTTGGTGGGAATGCAAATTGGTATGGGCACTGTGGGAAAGAGTATGGATGTTCCTCAAAAAATTAAAAATAGAAATACCATGTGAACCAAAAATTCCACTACTGGGTATTTACTCAGGGACACTGAAAATACTAACTCAAAAAATATATGATATAATCTCTATGTTTATTGCCACATTATTACAACAGCCAAACCATGGAAGCAACTAAAGTGTCCATCAATAGATGAATGGATAAGGAAAATGTGTATACACATATATACACAATGGAACATTACGCGGCCATGTAAAAGGATGCAATTGTGCCATTTGAGACAACATGGGTGGACCTAGAGGGTATTATGCTAAGTGAGATAAGTCAGACGGAGAAAGACAAATACCATATGATTCTACTCATAAATGGAATCTAAAAAAGTGAATAAATAAACAAAAAGCAGAATCAGAACTATAAATACAGAGAACAAACTGATGGTCACCAGAGGGGAGGAGTGTGGGGTGTTGGGCAAAATGGGTGAAGGGGATTGGGAGACACAGGCCTCCAGTTATGGAATGAGTAAGTCACAGGAATAAAAGGCAGAGCATAAGGAATACGGTCAATGATATTTTAACAGCAATGTACTAGGACAGATGGTAGCTACACTTGTGGTGAGCATCGCATAATGTGTAAACTTGACAAATCACTAAGTTGTACACCTGAAATTAATGTAACATTGCATGTCAACTATACTCAAATTAAAACATGGAAATACCCCAAAAAATTTTAAAATTAAAAAAATAAAGAACAAAAGACAACTCAATTTAAACATGGGCCAAAGGACTTGAATAGACATCTCATCAAACAAAAGATACAAATGGCCAACATACACATGAGAAGACGCTCAACATTTTTAGCCATTCAGGAAATGTAAATCAAAACCACAATGAGGTACCACTTTACACCCACTAAGATGACTATAATTTTTTTAAATGAAAACAAAATCGAACCTCATATATTGCTTCTGGGAATGTAAAATGGTTCAGCAATGCAGAAGACAGTTTGGTGGTTCCTCAAAATGTTAAACACAGACTTCCCAATACCCAGCAATTCCACTCATAGGTAAATACCCCTCAAAATTGAAAACAGGCTCTTAGACCACTAGATGGATGTGCACATTGATAGCAGCACTATCACAAGAGCCAAGAGAGGCAGACAACCCAAATGTCCACCAATGGATGAATGAACACACAAACTGTGGTATAAACGTACAATACAATATTAGCCACAAAAAGAAATGAAGGGTTGATACATGTTACAGTATGGATGAACTTTAAAATTATTATGTGAAGTGAAAGGAGCTGGACACAAAATATCACATATTTTATGATTACATTTATTTAAAATATCCAAAATAGGTAAACCCATAGACAGAATGCCAACTGGTGGTTAACGGGGCTATGGGAGGGAAGTATGGGGACCAACTGGTTAAAAGGGACGAGGTTTCTTTTCGAGGTAATGAAAACATTTTAGAGCTAGACTGAGGTGGTAGTTGTGTAACATTGTTAATATTCTAACATCACTGAACTATTCACTTTAAACCCAGCTTTTACATCAGCATGGATGGGACTGGAGGAGATGATGCTCAGTGAAATAAGTCAAGCAGAGAAAGTCAATTATCATATGGTTTCACTTATTTGTGGAACATGAGGAAGAGTGTGGAGGACATTAGGAGAAGGAAGGGAAAAATGAAGGGGGTGAAATTGGAGGGAGAGACGAACCATGAGAGACTATGGACTCTGAGAAACAAACAGGGTTTTAGTGGGGAGCGGGGAGGGTGGATGGGTGAGCCCGGTGATGCGTATTAAGGAGGGCACGTACTGCATGGAGCGCTGGGTGTTATACGAAAACAATGGATCGTGGATCACCACATCAAAACTAATGATGTATTGTGTGGTGACTAACATAACATAATAAATTTTTTTAAAGATTTTATTTATTTATTTGAGAGAGAGAGAATGAGAGATAGAGAGCACGAGAGGGAAGAAGGTCAGAGGGAGAAGCAGACTCCCCGCCGAGCAGGGAGCCCGATGTGGGACTCGATCCCGGGACTCCATGATCATGACCTGAGCCGAAGGCAGTCGCTTAACCAACTGAGCCACCCAGGCGCCCATAATAAATTTTTTTTTAAAATTACATTAGAAAAAAATAAAATAAAATAAATAAAATTGTTAATTTGATGTTAGGTCATTTCATGTCAACAAAAAAAGAAAGAAAAGAATTTTCTTCCTTTCTCTTACTGATCTGAGTCTCCAATTCCACCTGACAGTGAAAGATACACTTAGCCACGATTTCTGGTTCAAAACTCATTGTCATTGGGTAAATAGTCTATTCAAGCTTTTCAAGTCAATCTCCATTCGAGCCACAATCCTTCCAATGGTTGACCTCCTCTCACCTTCTTTGGGGTGATTCTCATGATATCATGGCATGGAGAGTAGAGTTGCTTCTTCCCTGGCATCTCCTGATACGCCTCACTGTCTGAAATCATGAGTTGTCTGTTCTTTCAGCTTGGACAATGTATGGAGGTTATTCCAGCGGGTGATGATGGGCCAGTTTGGCACTTCTGTGATTCTCTGTGAGGTTCCAGCAGCATCTCCACTATTATGCCACAGTCTTTGCTAGGAGGAGCCCTTTACCTCACACACTGTGAATCCCACTTGGGCACGAAGACATCTGGCTATGGTACATGCCACTCTCAGTTACCAGAAAGGGTCAGGGCATGGCCGGTGCTCTCCACAGTGGACTAATAACTAAGCAACTGGGTCGTGTAGTCATGTGTCTGGCAAGTCCAAAATCCGTAGTGCGAGCTAGCAGTCTGGAGAGTCGGGTAAGCATTGACATTGCAATCTTGAGTCTGAAGTCTGGAAATTGAGGCAGAATATGTCACAGTCCGGAAACAGAATTCCTCCTTCTTTAGCAAACCTCAGTCTTTGCTCTTAAGGCCCCCATATGATTGTATGAGGCCCACTCTCATTATGGAGGGTGACCTGCTCTACTTAAAGTCAACTGACCAAATGTTAATCGTGTCTAAAAATACCTTCCCAGCAACACGTAGACTAGCATTTGACCAAACAACTGGACACCATGGTCCAGCGAGGTTGACACATAGAATTATTCATCACAGTGTCATAGAAGGAGCGTGTGTTCCAGCCCGGGGCAGTGTGCTTACATAAGAAAAAATAAAATGCTGCTCTATTTAACCCATCATTTTCCTGTTACTTTTTGCTGAACCTAATCCTGACCGATGGGTCTGCTGTCTTATTCTCCTAAATTACAGGATGCTGGATCCCACTTCCTTCCTCTGGGAACCCTAAGTGGTCTAGGGAAGTGGAGTGCTTCCTGTTTCTCCCTTGTCCTCCAAACTCTGTTATCCATACTCCTTTCTCCGCCCACAGCCTGGGGTTTATTTAATATTAGGCTGTGGAGTGAAAATCCTGTTCTCCTTCTTCAAAATCACCCCCAGTCTCCCCAGTCTCCCACCATCAAGATCACACAGTCTCTCCTTGGATGATGAGAGGCCATGGTCGTGGGGAAGCAGGTGCACTGCTGCCCTTGATGTCTCAGGTAGCTGGGCTGCCACGGTGGAATACTGCATGTGCCCTGTGGCCATGCTCACTTCCATTCCAGTCACACCCAGAGATAGAGCAACTGTCCCCGAGCCACAATTCTAAATTCCCAGAAAAGAGAATGTATGACCCCATTTGGAGTTCTTATCTGCTCCTAGGCCACCCAGCTGGGACAAGGGATGAGGGTCAGGTAGGGACATCCTTCCATGGTGAGGTTGCAATTCTAGACCCATTATGCAGATGGGCTTTGCTGCAACACTCCCTGTCTACAATTAGAAACAGCTGTGGGTTTGAGGGGAAAGGCGCAGGGGCAAGCATGTTTATAACACTGTCTACACAAGTTCTTGAACCTTTTTGAAGATGGGAAAATGACTTACTGAAAAAAGTTGAAAAGGACACTAGCCATGTGAACTGCAGACATGGACTCATGTGAAACCATCCATTGCACAGAGCTTGCTTATAACTCTCTTTGCGAGTCCTGAGCCAGCTCTTGGAAGAGAACAGAGATGTGGGCCACTCTTCTTTCCTTCCCCACATATTCGCTGTGTGCACTCGTCTCTTATACTGCGTCTTCCAAGATTAAATGTTCTCGTTACTACTTATTTTCCCACGTGGTTAACTTTACTTTATCCAGTTGCTCAAAAAACAGTCCTTAAGGGTAGTTTAACTAAGATTCTGCTCTCCCCATCATGGTCTGCAAAGTGCTGCTGCTGGCTTTACTAGTTAGCAGAAATGAGAGTGTGTGGTTGTTGTTCTTTACCCCCACACTAGTATTTTCTGCCAAACCAGCAGCTTCTCTCTGCCAGTATCAGCCTTCCATACTTCAGAGTGATGGGAGAAGCATTTAAAACCTCTTTATTGTGAGAAGGCTTACTTCCAATTGCAGTGGTAATGGAAAAATTAGCCTGGGCATACCCCTTTGATCTGTAACACCATCCTTCCAAATTTCAAATTGAACACTGAAATGTTAATTTCAAATTGAACATTGAATAGCAGAGTTTTGTGGGGTTTTTTTTAATACATTGTGAGATTTTTTAATTCTTTATTAATTTATTTATTTAGGGTCTTCAATAAGCTTCAAAAAGGTCCAACATCAAGGATACTCTCTCAAACAGCTAGGACCCTACTAACATGATTTTTCCCTCATTTTAAATTTAGTGAATTATCAACTACATACCTCCTTTTCTTAACGAATACAGAAGTGAAACCAACTACAGCCCACACCCAAACTCCACCCCAAGCCCACTTAAGCCACTGGAGGCTACGAAGGACCCCTCATCAGAGTACCGTATTGGTGTGTCACATCTCACCATGCATGGTTTGTTGGTGTAGCTGCTGCATCTGGCATTATATATCCGCCAGGGTCAGGCGGGAGATGGAGGGTCCACTCAGATGGGATCACTGAGACAAGTCCCAGAACAGGACAATTAATAAAATCGTGTGGAGGTGAAGGATGGTGAGTCACCCTGTGGCTTCCAACAGTGGGAAGCCTTTGCTGCTCTGGATCTAGAGGGACGACGTGGTTACCAAAACCTTGAAAGGGCCAGTGTATCTCTAAGAGGTGGCTGTCTGAAAGCCATGATGCAGCTGACCCCGTGACCTGGCAGGGAGGGAGTCAGGGAAACGAGCTCCAGGCTCCTCTGGTGATTCCTGTCAGCCAGAGTGCCAGAAGGATGCCATCAATTCCATCCCCTCAGGGCCGCCTCCTGAGGCTCACACAGGGTAAAGAAGGAACAGAGAGCACCTGAGGAGCAAACAGCAATGATGCCAACATATCGAGATAATCATCTTATAAAAGACTCCCAGTCTTCCCGCCCTGTTCTGTCAAGCCAGAGCGTTCACTGGCTCATTTAAAACCTCACATAATCAGGGGCGCCTGGGTGGCTCAGTCGTTAAGCGTCTGCCTTCGGCTCAGGTCATGATCCCAGGGTCCTGGGATCGAGCCCCGCATCGGGCTCCCTGCTCGGCGGGAAGCCTGCTTCTCCCTCTCCCGCTCCCCCTGCTTGTGCTCCCTCTCTCGCTGTGTCTCTCTCTGTCAAATGAATAAATAAAATCTTAAAAAAAAAAAAAAAAAAACACCTCTTGTAATCGGCCGGTTTCCATGTCCTGAGGACTGTGCTCAAGTCTCCTCTTTGGCTGAAAGAACTAGCAGAATAAGAGGTCAAGGTCAACGGGGTCTGCTCATCTTTGTTGCTCCTTTTTAAAGAGCCATTCCTGAGGTTAGAGATGAGCTCTTGTTCATGGCTTCGTTCCCAGCTCCTTATTCAAGTGTTTGGTGACTCCCATGCAGTCATAAATACCTACTGAGCTCATGAATAATGAAGGATTTCATGGTCTTTTCTCCCTAAAATAGTCTTTAGCTAGAGGAACCATATGTCCTAGAGTAGACTACCCTTATTTCAAATATCCTTACTCAGTGTTCCCACTTAAGTACACTTACCTTTGACAGACCAAATGCTCTGATTTTCAGCTCCAAACACATTTATTGTAGCTACTGAGACCTGATTATAATATGCGAGATGTAAGCACTGAGGGCAAAAATGGCCACTGATATAGCTTGCAGAGCTCATGCACTATGGTTATCAATATCCTTGCTCACTGGCGCATTGTAATAAGCCAGCCCTAAAACCAATTTTGTGTGTTCAAAGGAAAGTACAAAAATCAATTACCAAAGAAGGCTTATTTTTGTACTGCAACCTCTTGCCTCCCAGAGTAATCCAAAAATCATTATAGACCACCACATTCATAGATACACACTCTTCACCTCTCTCCTGATAGATTTTTCTTTACAAAAAAGGGAGAAGAATGTGACAACCTGTTTATTGAAAGGTCTTTGTTTTACTATTATTTCAATTTGAATGTGCAGTGCTTCTTTATTTCAATTTTTACAAACTAAGTTGTCAAATTTAGTCAGTTTAAAAGATAAGTGAACAAGAAACAGGATAATCACATGGCCTGTTATAAAACCATTTTTCTGTTTTATTAGTCACATTAACATTCTATTGCCCTTTAAATGTCACAAGTTCAAGAGCACAGCTGTACACATCCCAGACATATTTCTTCTCATTATAACAAAGCATGAGGATACAATTTCCTAGGACATAGATAAGATGATAGAAAAACAACAAAATAAAAATCAAAACTTGTTGGGTACTGTTACATATAAGAAGCATGTTTATTTTTCAGTCAAAGTTTTGTCTTTGTTCCAACACTGAGCTCATCAAGAAAAGGTTTCATTAGTTTATTGATACATACTATTGTTTCTTCTTTTATTATCTAAAACATGATTAGAAAAATAAAACATGTTTATTCTGAAACGTGCCAAAATGTAAGAGTGCCCCTTCATTCTAAAGGAAGGGAAATCGTGTCATGACGCACAGTATTCTTCCAGAAGGGCTTGCTACCTGCCAGCAAGATGGGCATCATTTCCAATGTTACATCACTGTAGTTACAGGTAAGAGTGGTTATAACATCCCAAGTATCTCAGAATCTACAGAGAGCTAGAGCTATCCCGGTGGACCAACTGAAGAAAGAGAATAGGGAAAGAACAAAGAGTGGATGGATTCTGATTGTTTCTAATGCCTCGAGTCCATGATTAGACTGTGCAGCAACAGGGTGAAATGTGGTTTGCAGCAGCATTTTCAAGAACTGATCCCCAGGAAATACACAAAAAAAGATTTCTTCCTTTACCCTACCCTTCCAGGCATAACTCTTGGCATTTTCTGAAATTATGAATTCTTCATATTTCATCCTTCTTATCTCATCTATATGGGAGCCCTTCCAGTCCTCCTTCCTGTTTCTCAGACCTGTCTTCATTCGCCTATCTTTTACAACTTTCCTGGTTTGTTATTTCTCTAATTTACATTGAGGTTTTCGATTCTTTTCTCTGACTCTGATTCTTCCCTATTTCCTGTGCTGCACTATGACCCAAATTGGCTTTCTGAGATAAACCCAGACAGAGGTTTCTCTTGATAAATAATATTCTATTTCTCCCTATTGCCTATATCAATGATCTCCAAATCTTGGGCAGAAAAGCAATATACATCTATATTTTCTGAACCCGTATGTGAAAGAAGCACAACAGTCACCATGTGGTCTACAGATCAAAAGCCTCACTTCTTAGGACAAAAAAAAATGAACTAGCTTAAGCAATAAGTATTGGTTGAACTAGACAGGAAAGTGTGTCACTAGTGAAGAGTAAAAACCAGAGATTTCTATGGCTCTGGGGCTTCTTTCATGCCATTTCTCCTCTCAGTACAGCAACTTCATATTTTCCTTTCACAAGTTACCTTTTCCCGAAGGTTGGAAGACTACCCTCTGGAATCTCCTGGACTCACATCTTCAAGAGTTGCACAGGAAAAGAGGTTCTTCTCTGGTTCCAATCTGGGAAAGATTCCACTTGGCTTGGCCTGGGGTGGGGTGGGCTGCTATGATTGGCAGCTCCCACTCAGATCTTAGGTTGGAACGGAAGTCCCAGTGGTTTGTGAGACATACACAGTTCCTGTACAGAGGGGAGAGAGTGCTCTGCTGTGCCAACACAAAGCAGGTTTGCTACCGGGGTTCTGGAGATTCTCTGTGTTGAAAGCAGTCATTACAGAGGGATCTTCTGTTCTTGTCATAGAGAATCTGGTTGTTATTATCCCTCCTGAAGGAAACATAAAATCTGGAAAAATGAAGAAAACAATGTTTTAAAAAACTTTAGAGAGTAATCGATATAGGAAAGAATTGAGTGTCTCTGTCCTCGAAGAAGGGAAGCAGAATGAGGTAAGGCTCCACGTCCCCACTGGCACTGTTACCCACACAATAAGTGCCATTTTCAACTCAGAGGGATAAACACCACAGAAAGTCATCAGAGATTGGAGTCAAGGCTCAAAGGGCCACCTCCTCAGAATAAGGGCGAAGCTGAGAAGACCATCCCTAACAATGTTTAAAACAATCCTCACCAGAAGTTGTTTACCTGCACTCCATATATCAAAAAAAAAAAAAAAAAGAAAAAATGAGGAAGGAAGACGACATGATCCAGAGACTCTAAATCTTTAAATTCTTAAACACCTTTATTGAGATATATTTCATATATCATAAAATTCACCCATTTAAACTGTACAGTTCAGTGGTTTTTCAATATATTCGCATCATTGTACAACCATCTCTTGCCTAATTACACAGGCTAGAACTTTCAATGCACTGTTGAATAGAAGTGGCTAGAAAAGTCTTATTTGTCTTATTCTTGATCTTAGGGGGAAAACATTTAGTGTTTCTCCATTAAGTATGATATTGGCTGTGGGATTTTCCCAGATGACCTGTTTTGGATTAAGGGAGTTCCCTCTATTCATAGTTTGTTGAGTGTTTTTATAATAAAAGCATGTTGGATTTTTGTCAAGTGATTTTGCTATCTCCATTGAGATGTTCGCCTGAATTTTCTATTCTTCTATGAATACGGTGTATTACCCTGATTGATTTTCAGATGCTAAACCATCCTTCCTATCCAGTGATAAGTCCAACTTAGTCATTGTATGTTGCTCAATTTGGTTTGGTGGTATATTGTTCAGAAATGTTGTGTCTGTAGTCATAAGAGATATTAGTCTGTTGTCTTTTTTTTCTTGTGATAGCTGTCTGGATTTGATATCAAGGTAATACCAGCCACAGAATGAGTTAAGAAGTTTCCCTCTTTTTCTGGATTTTGGTAAATTTTGTGGAAGTTTGGTATTAAATCTTTAAATGTCTGGTGGAATTTACTAGTGAAGCATATCCTGACCTACGGTTTGCTTTGTTGCAGATTTTTATTTACTAACTCAATCTCTTGTGATTGTTTGCTTGTGATTGCTCTCTTCAGATTATTTATTTCCTCTTGAGCCAGTTTCAGTGGTTTGTTTGTTTTTATTTTTTTTTCTTTCTAGGAATCTTTGCACTTCATCTAAGCTGTCTGATTTGTTGGCTTGTTTTGATCATAGTATTCCTTTATAATCCTTTTTATTTCTGTAAGGTCAGTAAGGATGTTCCATCTTTAATTCCTGATTTTAGTAATTTGAGTCTTAGTTTTTTGATCATTGTAGTTCAAGGTTGTCCATCTTATTGGAGAACAAATAGTTAAAAACAAAAAAGTCATTTATACAATCTTGTATACTCATTGACCTTTACCAGTGGCTCTTTTTCTCATATGGATTTGAATTGTTGTCTAGTGTCCTTTAATTTCAGCCTACAGCTCCCTTCAGCATTTCTTGTAGGGCAGGCTTGCGAGTAACAAACTCTCTCCATTTGTGTTTATCTGAGATGGCTTAATTTTTCCTTTGTTTTTGAAGAATAGTTTTTGCTGAAAATGGAATTCTCAGTTGATATTCTCTTTTCCTTCAGTACTTTCAATATGTCACCCCCCCACCCCCATCTTCTGCCTTCTTTGCCCTGGAAATAGCGAGTTGTTCACCTTACTGAGAAGCCTTTGTTTGTATTAAGTCATTTTTCTCTTGCTGCTTTTAAGATTCTTATTTCTGACTTTTGTCAATTTGACTGTGATGTGTCTAGGTCTAGTTTATTCTACTCAGAGTTTGTTGGAGTTCTTCAATATGCAGATTCATTTTCTTCATCAAATTCGAGGAGTTTCTTGACCTTATTTCCTCAGATATTCTTTCTGACCCATTTTTGACCGTTTCTCTTCCTCTTATCCTTGTGGTATTCCTTCCTGCACATCCCCAGGATGTGGGCAGGCGCCCTTATCAATCCCTTTTTTAAAAAACATTTTTTATTTTTCATTTTTAGAGTCATATTTTATCCCTTCATAGTAGTTACCCTTATTTTTGGCATATATATATAAGTTGTTCTCTCTTTAAAATTTTGAGATACAGTTTCTTCTAACAGATAAAAATATACCCTAAATCACTAGTGTATGGCTCTGTTCTAGTCTCCTGCCTGATCACATTCTCTCCCTTTTTTCTTTTTTTTTTTCAAATCTCCTTTCTTTTTTCAAACAACTTCTTATCTTATCAAGTCCTTTTATAAAATCTTTTATAATTTTCATCCTTACAGTCATCTTCTATCCCTTCATTGTATCAACCCTTATTTTGTACATATATGTCTTTCTTCCTTTAAAATATTAGGAGGCACTTTTTTCTAACAGAACAAAATACGCCCAAAATCTAGTGTGTGGCACTGACCTATGCACTAGCCTGATCATATTTGATCACATTCTGCTTTTTTTGTATTGTTCTGCTTTTGTTTTTATCTTTTTTTCTTTTTTTTCTTCTCTTTCTTTTTTCTTTCTTTCCCTTTCTTTTCCCCTGGTTCCAGGTCTTTTAGGATTTCTATACAGTATATTTCCTGGGGACATTGTAAACCTGCTAGCATTTTGTTCTCTCATTCATCTATTCTCCTCTGGACAAAATGACAAGACGAAAAAAATCACCTCAGCAAAAAGAACAAGAGGTAGTACCGTCAGCCAGGGACCTACTCAATACGGATATTAGTACGATGTCAGACCTAGAGTTCAGAATCATGACTTTAAAGATACTACCTGGGCTTGAAAAAAGCGTGGAAGTTATTAGAGAAACCCTTTCTGGAGAAATAAAAGAACTAATATCTAACCAAGTCGAAATCAAAAAGGCTATTGCTGAGGTGCAATCAAAAATGGGGGTACTAACTGCTAGGATAAATGAGGCAGAAGAGAGAATCACTGATATAGAAGACCAAATGATGGAAAGTAAAGAGGCTGAGAAAAAGAGGGAGAAACAACTACAGGATCACGAGGGCAGAATTCGAGAGATAAGTGATTCGATAAGACGAAACAACATTAGAATAATTGGGATCCCAGAAGAAGAAGAAAGAGAGAGAGGGGCAGAAGGTATATTGGAGCAAATAATAGCAGAGAACTTCCCTAATATGAGGAAGGAAACAGGCATCAAAATCCAGGAGGCACAGAGAACCCCTCTCAAAATCAATAAAAATAGGTCAACACCCCGACATCTAATAGTAAAACTTACGAGTCTCAGAGACAAAGAGAAAATCCTGAAAGCACCTCGGGAGAAGAGATATGTAACCTACAATGGTAGAAATATTAGATTGGCAACAGACCTATCCACAGAGACCTGGCAGGCCAGAAAGGACTGGCAAGATATCTTCAGAGCACTAAACGAGAAAAATATGCAGTCAAGAATACTATATCCAGCTAGGCTGTCATTGAAAATAGAAGGAGAGATAAAAAGCTTCCAGAACAAACAAAAACTAAAGGAATTTGCAAACACGAAACCAGCCCTCCAAGAAATATTGAAAGGGGCCCTCTAAGCAAAGAGAGAGCCTAAAAGCAGCAAAGATCAAAAAGGAACACAGACAACATGCAGTAACAGTCACCTTACAGGCAATACAATGGCACTAAATTCATACCTTTCAATAGTTACCCTGAACGTAAATGGGCTCAATGCCCCAATCAAAAGACACAGGCTATCAGATTGGATTAAAAAACAAGACCCATCCATATGCTGTCTGCAAGAGACTCATTTTAGACCCAAAGACACCCCCACATTGAAAGTGAGGGGGTGGAAAACAATTTACCATGCTAATGGACACCAAAAGAAAGCTGGGGTGGCAATCCTTATATCAGACAAACTAGATTTTAAAACAAAGACTGTAATAAGAGATGAGGAAGGACACTATATCCTACTTAAAGGTTCTATCCAACAAGAAGATCTAACAATTGTAAATATCAATGCCCCGAACATGGGAGCAGCCAATTATATAAGGCAATTAATAACAAAAGCAAAGAAACACATTGACAACAATACAATAATAGTGGGGGACTTTAACACCCCCCTGACTGAAATGGACAGATCATCTAAGCAAAAGATCAACAAGGAAATAAAGACTTTAAATGACACACTGGACCAAATAGACTTCACAGACATATTCAGAACATTCCATCCCAAAGCAACGGAATACACATTCTTCTCTAGTGCCCATGGAACATTCTCCAGAATTGATCACATCCTAGGTCACAAATCAGGTCTCAACCAGTACCAAAAAATTGGGATCATTCCCTGCATATTTTCAGACCACAATGCTTTGAAACTAGAACTCAATCACAAGAGGAAAGTCGGAAAGAACTCAAAGACATGGAGGCTAAAGAGCATCCTACTAAAGAATGAATGGGTCAACCAGGAAATTAAAGAAGAATTAAAAAAATTCATGGAAACCATTGGAAATGAAAACACAACTGTTCAAAATCTTTGGGATACAGCAAAGGCAGTCCTGAGAGGAAAGTATATAGCAATATAAGCCTTTCTCAAGAAACAAGAAAGGTCTCAAATACACAATCTAACCCTACACCTAAAGGAGCTGGAGAAAGAACAGCAAATAAAGCCTAAACCCAGCAGGAGAAGAGAAATAATAAAGATCAGAGCAGAAATCAATGAAATAGAAACCAAAAGAACAGTAGAACAGATCAACGAAACTAGGAGCTGGTTCTTTGAAAGAATTAACAAGATTGATAAACCCCTGGCCAGACTGATCAAAAAGAAAAGAGAAATGACCCAAATGAACAAAATCATGAATGAAAGAGGAGAGATCACAACCAACACCAAAGAAATACAAACAATTATAAGAACATATTATGAGCAACTCTATGCCAGCAAATTAGATAACCTGGAAGAAATGGGTGTATTCCTAGAGATGTATCAACTGCCAAAACTGAACCAGGAAGAAATAGAAAACCTGAACAGACCTATAACCACTAATGAAATTGAAGCAGTCATCAAAAATCTCCCAACAAACAAAAGCCCAGGGCCAGATGGCCTCCCAGGGGAATTCTATCAGACATTTAAAGAAGAATTAATACCTATTCTCCTGAAACTGTTCCAAAAAATAGAAATGGAAGGAAAACTTCCAAACTCATTTTATGAGGCCACCATTACCTTGATCCCAAAACCAGACAAAAATCCCATCAAAAAGGAGAATTCCAGACCAATATCCTTGATGAACATGGATGTAAAAATTCTCACCAAAATACTAGCCAATAGGATCCAACAGTACATTAAAAGGATTATTCACCATGACCAAGTGGGATTTATCCCTGGGCTGCAAGGATGGTTCAACATCCGCAAATCAATCAATGTGATACAATACATTAACAAAAGAAAGAACAAGAATCATATGATCCTCTCCATAGATGCAGAAAAAGCATTTGACAAAGTACAGCATCCTTTCTTGATCAAAACTCTTCAGAGTATAGGGATAGAGGGTACATACCTCAATATCATAAAAGCCATCTACGAAAAACCTACGGCGAATATCATTCTTAATGGGGAAAAGCTGAGAGCTTTTCCCCTAAGGTCAGGAACGCGGCAGGGATGTCCACTCTCACCACTGCTATTCAACATAGTATTAGAAGTCCTAGCCACAGCAATCAGACAACAAAAAGAAATCAAAGGCATCCAAATTGGCAAAGAGGAAGTCAAACTCTCACTCTTTGCAGATGATATGATACTTTATGTGGAAAACCCAAAAGACTCCACCCCAAAACTGCTAGAACTCTTACAGGAATTCAGTCAAGTAGCAGGCTATAAAATCAATGCACAGAAATCAGTGGCATTCTTATACACCAACAACAAGACAGAAGAGAGACAAATCAAGGAGTCGATCCCATTCACAATTGCACCCAAAACCATAAGATACCTAGGAATAAATTTAACCAAAGAGGCAAAGGATCTGTACTCAGAAAACTGTAAAATACTCAGGAAAGAAATTGAAGAAGACACAAAGAAATGGAAAAACGTTCCATGCTCATGGATTGGAAGAACCAACATTGTGAAGATGTCAATGCTACCTAGAGCAATCTACACATTCAATGCAATCCCCATCAAAATACCATCCACTTTTTTCAAAGAAATCGAACAAATAATCCTAAAATTTGTATGGAACCAGAAGAGACCCCAAATAGCCAGAGGAATATTGAAAAAGAAAAGCAAAGCTGGCGGCATCACAATTCCGGACTTCCAGCTCTATTACAAAGCTGTCATCATCAAGACAGTATGGTACTGGCACAAAAACAGACACATAGATCAATGGAACAGAATCGAGAGCCCAGAAATGGACCCTCAACTCTATGGTCAACTTATCTTTGACAAAGCAGGAAAGAATGTCCAGTGGAAAAAAGACAGTCTCTTCAACAAATGGTGTTGGGAAAATTGGACAGCCACATGCAAAAGAATGAAACTGGACCATTTCCTTACACCACACACAAAGATAGACTCCAAATGGTTGAAAGACCTAAATGTGAGACAGGAGTCCATCCAAATCCTAAAGGAGAACACAGGTAGCAACCTCTTCAACCTCAGCCGCAGCAACTTCTTCCTAGAAACATCACCAAAGGCACAGGAAGCCAGGGCAAAAATGAACTATTGGGATTTCATCAAGATAAAAAGCTTTTGCACAGCAAAAGAAACAGTCCAGAAAACCAAAAGACAACCGACAGAATGGGAGAAAATATTTGCAAATGACATATCAGATAAAGGGCTAGTATCCAAAATCTATAAAGAACTTATCAAACTCAACACCCAAAGAACAAATAATCCAATCAAGAAATGGGCAGAAGACATGAACAGACATTTTTCCAAAGAAGACATCCAAATGGCCAACAGGCACATGAAAAAGTGCTCAACATTGCTCGACATCAGGGAAATCCAAATCAAAACCTCAATGAGATACCACCTCACACCCGTCAGAATGGCTAAAATTAACAAGTCAGGGAACGACAGATGTTGGCGGGGATGTGGAGAAAGGGGAACCCTCCTACACCGTTGGTGGGAATGCAAGCTGGTGCAACCCCTCTGGAAAACAGTTTGGAGGTTCCTCAAACACTTGAAATTAGAGCTACCATTCGATCCAGCAATTGCACTTCTGGGTATTTACCCCAAAGATACAAATGTAGGGACCCGAGGGGGTACGTGCACCCCAATGTTTATAGCAGCAATGTCCACAATAGTCAAACTGTGGAAAGAGCCAAGATGTCCATCGACAGCTGAATGGATAAAGAAGATGTGGTATATATACACAATGGAATATTATGCAGCCATCAAAAGGAATGAGATCTTGCCATTTGCAACGACGTGGATGGAACTGGGTGGTGTTATGCTGAATGAAATAAGTCAATCAGAGAAAGACATGTATCATATGACCTCACTGATATGAGGAATTCTTAATCTCATGAACAAACTGAGGGTTGCTGGAGTGGTCGGGGGTGGGAGGGATGGGGTGGCTGGGTGATGAACATTGGGGAAGATATGTGCTACGGTGAGCGCTGTGAATTGTGTAAGACTGTTGAATCACAGATCTGTACTTCTGAAACAAATAACGCAACATATTTTAAGAAAAAAGAAAAAGAAGAAGATAGCAGGAGGGGAAGAATGAAGGGGAGTAAGTCAGAGGGGGAGACGAACCAGGAGAGATGATGAACTCTGAAAAACAAACTGAGGTTTCTGGAGGGGAGGTGAGTGGGGGGATGGGTTAGCCTGGTGATGGGTATTGAGAAGGGCACATTCTGCATGGAGCACTGGATGTTAGGCACAAACAATGAATCATGGAACAGTACACCAAAACAAAATATGTAATATATGGTGATTAACATAACAATAAAAAATTAAAAAAAAAATAAAACTAGCTTCATATGGGTCAGACCTGGATCGGTATAATTTAGTGCCAAGCAATGATTACTTAGTTGGAAGATTTTCTTCTTTGCCTTTTCTGTATGTCTTCTACTCTTTGCTAGGTTGGTCAGTAGGGGGATGCATGTCTTCAAACATCTGGCACTTTACAAGACAGCTTTAACTTTTGCTCCCTGCTGTGCATAAAGCCAAGGTCAACCAGAGGGGAATGACTGGTACTTCCTGCTTCCCAAAGTCTTTCTTTGTCATGCACACACCTCTATGTATGCACATAGCCTTTTAGCTCACAGAAATAGATCAGAGCTTTTCAAATTCTTTTTCATTGTGCAGGTTTCCTTTTAAATTCTGCCCAGGCTCTTGTTTGCCTCAGCTAAAATCACAGCCCTAGGCAGGTGAGATGTTGCCAGCAATCAGCAGTTTGCTAATATTTTTGTAGTAACCAATACATTTAAAACTTTAGATGAAATTAGAAAATACCCCAAAAAGCAAAACTTTTCAGGATATATTGAAATAAAAATAGCACTATTATGGTTAAAGTAAGTAAACTTATAATTAAAAACTCCCAGAACAAAAGCTCCAGTTCCAGAAAGCTTTACCAAAAAATTCCTCAGATTTTTAAGGAAGAAATGACAATCTTATACTAACTCTTTTAGGGGATAGCAGAGAGCATGGAAACCTTGGTAACGAAACATTACCAAAAAAGGGAAACTCAGACTAATCTTTCATGAACATAGATACAAAAGTCCTGGACAACAAGCTGACTAAGTCAAGCAGCAAATAAAAAGGGATAATTGACTCGGATATACTGAACTGACTTCAAAAGCAAGGTCTTAGTAATACTCTTATAATATCAAGAGCCGATGTAATTCTCCAAATCAATAGCATGAGCGGGGAGATTCACATGATTAAATCGACGAACACAAAAACCATTTTTATAATGTAACTGTTAATGATAAAAATCTTTCAGAAAACTAGGGATAAAAGGCAATGCACTAATCTGATAGAAGGTATGTGTAAAATACACAGGGAGAACGTATTCAGTAGTGGAATGTTGAAAGCCTTCCCTCTGCAATAGGCTATGCTGAAATCACACCTGCTACTGCTATTCTACGCAGACCCTAACCAATGCAGTAGGGGGGAAACAGAAAGGAATGGAAAACGTGAAATTAAATCTGAAATTACTTACAGGAGGCATAGCTATGTACTAAAAAATTTACCAGAATCTATACATAATTTATTAGAATTAATAGGTATGTTTAGAAAGGTTGCTCTAACAACCTACAAATACAAAAATAGAAAAGTAAAAATGCCAAGTTCAAACATTTTTTATGCCAACAACAAGCAGAAAACAAAATACAGAGAGGTAGCTGTTCCTTTTCCTTCCTTTTTCTTCCTAGACAAATCCAGGCCAAGCCATTGTGAAGGATCAAGCAAAATAGCTTTCTCCTGGGGGGTTGGGGATGGCCCAGGGTGGAGTTTGGGAACCAGAGCAGTAGGAGGGAGATAATCCACACGTGGGAACACGACAGGGCCTCAGGCCCAAGCACAGGGGCAGGCCTGCCGTACAGGGTCAGAGTTCAAGCAGGGTGAGCAGGGTGTCCCAGGGTAGGGGTGAAGCAGGCCGCAGTGAGGGGCACACCAAGCAGGACATGCTGGCAGGTACAAGGTCTGGCCTATGGTGTCAGCCTGAAGAGGGTGAGCATCCATAAAAAAGGACAGGGTGAAGAAGAAATAGGAAATTAGTTACATTTGGAGATTGGTCAAGTAAGTAAATTATTCCAGAGAATGAGAGCAGATTTTATGTCAGCAAACAGTTTATCAAATAATGGCAAGGGAGAAGAAAGCTAGAATTCACCCTGTGGTATTAGACTATAATTAGAGTTGTCAGTGTGAGCTAACATATTCCGATGCATGTAGAAATATATGGAAACCAATGGAGATGTATGTGCACACACTCACTCCCGTACATACACATACATACCACGCACACACATATGTTCATATATACCCCCTCCATCTCCTGCGAGGCCTCAGAACAGCTGTGCCCAGCAGCAACGATTACACCTAGTGGTGCACAGATAGTCCGTTCTTCACACCATTGTGAGCCCAAAGGAACCAGGGCTCCCAGGAGAAAGGGCTGATTCTAGGCCCGGGGCAGAGGGAGGAAGGAAGGAAGGGGGGAGGGGAGAAGGAAAAGTGCCTGGAGTATCTTGTTATTCTTGAAAGCAAAAACAGTGCTCCAAAAATGATAGATGTGCAAAAGGACACAGAAGCCATCTCGAAAGCCCCCGCAGTGGCCAAATCTGGGACAACTGGAGCATCAGAGTAAAACAAACAGAATTACAATTTGTTGGATAAAATAGGAAACCATGAGTCCCTAATAACATGCATGCATAGCTCCATACATAAGGAACAGGGCGTGTACATAGTTTGAGAATACCTCCCCCATGAAAAGCACATTAATTAATTAGAAGGAGTAAAAAAGTGTCTTCACAGCAGAGGACCCCAGCAGACACTGCATTAATCACATGATCAAAGCAATCATCTTCAGCAGTAGAACAAATGAAAATTCTGAGCCTCCGGGGAAGATGCAGGAGAACAGCACATGACCCACCATTTATTCCCTACTGCATTAGTCAGGGTTCTCCACACAAACAAAACCAAGAAGATAGACAGATACGCATATAAGGGGAGATTTATCAGATGAGTCCGCTCCTGCAGTCACAGAAGCCTAGAAGTCCTACCCTCTGCCATCTGCAGACTGGAGAGCAGGAAAGACAGTGGTGTAACTGTCTGAGGAGGAAGGCCTGAGAACCAGGAGCTCCAGTGTTTGACAGCAGGAAGAAAATAAATGCTTCAGCTCAACAAAAGAGAGAGGAAATGCCCTTCCTCCTGAGTCAAATGCTCATGTCTTCCACCAACACCCTCACAGACACACCCAGCAGCGATGTTTACGAGCTCTCTGGGCATCCCTCGGCCCAGCCAGCCTGACACCTCCAATTACCCATCACACTGAGAAAATTCAAATCCAGAATCTAATCCTGAGGAAACATCAGACAAACCTAGATGAAAAACATTTTACAAAATAACTGGCCTATAATCCTCAAAAGTGCCAAGTTTGTGAAAGTCAAATATTCAGCAGTTCTTCCAGGCTGCAGGAGATTAGAGAGACCTGACAAGCAAATACACCGATCCTGAACTGGATTCTCTTGCATAGGATGTCACTGGGACAATTAAAGAAATTTGAATGCAGTCTAGGTACTAAATATTATTACTATATCAGTGCTAATTTCATGAGTTTAATAGCAGTTCAGCAGGAGGACGTCATCATTCACAGGAAATGCAGACTAAAGTATTTAGAAGAAATGGAGCACCAAATGATTCAGGATTTTAAAAAGCCTTGTACTGTCTTACAACCTCTTTATGATTTTTTGATGGTCTTAAACTTTTTAGAAAAGAGCAAAAGTACTACGTGACTTAACATAACATCTTTAAAACACATATATTCCTATTACAAATTTGCAACTCATTGTCATGCAGTGTTTTTTTTATACAGAAAAATATACATCAGAGAAAGTTGCCGTGGAAAGATACACCTCGCATGCCGGCTCTCCCCCATGTGGTGACATAGATTTCATGAAATCCTAATAAAATCCCCAGAAAATTAATATTTCGGTGGAAATTTGTAAGATGTTTCTAAAATTTATACAGAAGCAAAATGCCAAGATTATTTCAAAATAAGGGATTGGATAACAAGAATTATATAAAGCCACATGGGGACCCTGGGTGGCTCAGTCCTTAAGTGTCTGCCTTCGGCTCAGGTCATGATCCCAGAGTCCTGGGATCGAGCCCCTCATCGGGCTCCCTACTCTGGGGGAAGACTGCTTCTCCCTCTCCCACTCCCCCTGCTTGTGTTCCCTCTTCCACTGTGTCTCTCTCTGTCAAATAAATAAAAAATAAAATCTTTAAAAAAAAAGAACAGTCTTTTCAAAAGCTTGTCTGGGTCAATTGGGTATCAATATGAAGAAAAAGTAAAATGACCTGTAGCTCACACCACAACAGACAGAACTTTCTTCAGCAACAGAAATGCTTAATATCTGCCCTGCTCCACGTGGTGGCCACTACTTTTGAGCACTTGAAATGTGACTAGTGTCACTGAATCACACTTACTTCTTATTTTTACTTTGTGTTACCTAATTTAATTTTAAATACCCACCCGTGGCTAGTGGCTACTGTATTGAATATCACTGTTCTAGCTGATAATGTAAAAGGATATCTTTATGACCTTAGGGTAAGCAGATATTTTTTAATAGACACAAAATGTGTTCTTCATGAGGAAAAAGACTGATAAATGAGACTGCATTTAAATTAAGAACTTATAAGGACCCCTGAGTGGCTCAGACGGTCAAGCGACTGCCTTCAGCTCAGGTCATGATCCCAGAGTCCTGGGATCGAGCCCCACATCGAGCTCCTTGCTCAGCGGGGAGTCTGCTTCTCCCTCGCCTTCTGCCTGCCGCTTCCCCTGCTTGTGCTCTCTCTCTCTCTGACAAATAAATAAATAAAATCTTAAAAAAAATAAATTTAATCAATTAATTAATTAAGAACTTATATTCATCCAGGGACATCCCTGAGAGGGTAAGAAGGCGAGCCGAGGGGTTAGGGAAGCTGCCGTACCACATACAGCTAAAATGTCCTCAAATCCAGAGTCTGTAAAAAACCTCCTGTAAAGCAATGAGCAATTTACACACAAAAAGGAAGTAATGGACAAGTGGCTTGAACAATCACTTTGCAAGAGAGCTATCCACGGAAATAGTGCTTTATGTCATGAGTCGTCGAGGAACTTTAATTAAAACCACACGTATCTTCAGAAACAGACAACTTTTCTTCATAATTATGATGATTTTGTCCATTAAAATGTCTGGAACATTTCCCTCTTTCTGGCAATAAAAAAGTTTATACCAAAAAAAAAAAAAAAACAACAAAAAAACAAAACAGTGAGGCATCACTAGACACTCACAGGAAGAGCTAAAATTTGGAAGACTAAGAAGACAAGTGGCAAGGATTTGGAGCAGCAGGAACCTTCACACTCTGCGGGTGGTAAACCGGGACCCTCTTTGGAAAGCACAGGCTTCATCCTCTGGATTTAAATGCATGTGTACCTTAGAAACAGAATCCCACCTTAATGGGTATACCCAAAATCAGTGCACGCGCGGGTGCTCCAGAGGTCTTGGACAGTACATGTAGAAGGTTCCTCAGTTTGTGTTTATGTGATATTTTCTCACAACAAACACATTGTGGTTTGTGATAATAGATTGTGGAATACAGTGGAATGTTACAAAGTAATGCAAATGAACTACACCTAAGAGTTGAAACCCACAAGCATTGTAGTAAGTGAAAGGAACAAGATAGGAAGAATACATGAATAGGTTTCCTTTTGCACAAGATCAAGTACAAATCCATCATGTTAGAAGTCAACTTGGTGGTTATCTATGGGGAAAAGAGGAGGGGGGAAGAGGGAAGGGGCTTTTCGGGTGTGCATGCTGCTCAGTTTCACCTCCTGGATCGCAGGTGCATAAGGTTTGTGCCCATGTGATTAGACAAATCAGCTGTATGCTTATGATTTGTCACCATTTTTTTCCATCGGTTATATGGCAATAAAAAATTATAACATTGTTACTATGAATTCATAACCAGAAATTCATCGGATTAACTGAGTGGATAATTCCTTCCCAGAGTTCAGAAATTCCAAGCCTGGTTTTCTGAAATTGCTGCTCTTGCCAGTGGTTTCAAAAGCATGCTTAGGTGTTCCAAAGATCCTCAAAATTAAATTAACTTCTTTGAAATTCAAAAAATAAATGATTTGATGGTTTTGAGGGACAGTGAGAATATCACCAAATTCCACAAAGAATTTGACTTTGCATCCCCTAAAACAGTAGCATGCGTTGCTTAAATCAGTGGGATCCTAGCAAATGTTGACGGAGTCTACCTTTCCAAGGTGAATCTTACAGTACTAACCACTCTGGTAAATGATTTCTGGGCTAAAATACTGCATTAGTATATTATTATCCTTCTGTGTGTCATTAGATGCTTAATGAATGTTTTTCACACAGATAACAATGGACATTGCTACCCTGGTAGACATATAAAAGAATCCATTATCTCACCCCTTTAATATCCTTCTTTGCTCTAGTTCTTTTAAAATCATTCCAGAAGAAAAACGCATATTTCTCTTCTCATTCTTTATGCCTCTCCAGGGCTCACATTAGTTGCTAATTGCAGTATCCTGTTTTATCTACTTGGGTCCATAGAGATCAAAGACCTTTTTGTGAATTTCCTTCCATAAAACCAAGCATAAATTGCTATTTATTATCAACATATATAATGTGCCAGCATTGTCAAGGGGAAATTTCTCTTAGATGAGAAGATTTGCATAAAAATGAATGTTTGCCCTTTAATTGTAGGGGATATGGCTACTCTTATCCATGCCAGAATTAAAAAATAAAAACGGCAAAATGCCCATGTGACAGGAAAAGTCTAACCTGTAAGCTGATACACATTCTACTCTGGTCTAACCCATGATAAACTCCCGCAGCTTCAGAAATTCATAGTTAGATGAAAATAATATTATTCTAACATTAATAGGCCAGAGTAGCCTTCACACAGAAGCCAAAGACTTGAGGGTTTTCTGAATTACAGGATTCTGGAAAACTTCGCCTCAAATTTCATTTTGCGACATTTTGAAGTATATCCCAGCGACACCCGGGAAGACTTACATTTTCCACATGCTGTTTGTGCCTCCCGACATTCTTGCTGCTTCTCCCCCTGCAACCTCCCTTTCCACTGTAAAATTAAATATTCCCTTAAAATTTGAGGTCTCTTGGGTCTGTCAGAATAACTGACAAAAAGGCTGAAAGGTATTTCCACTAAATAGTGTATGACAAGCTAGTCTAATAAAGTACGGCAGTTTTTGTCATACCTCAGTGACCCTACAAAAGAGTTATCCATTCCTCTTATGGAAACAAATCACATTCTTCCTGATACAGTTTCTACTTTCAGAAATAGCAACAAAAACCACAAATCAGTCACTGGCAGAGTTGTTCCCATCTGATACAATCCATTAATGCCATGTGACAACTGTCACAACCAACCCTTGTGTGGTGACTTCTCTGTGCGTGTGTGCACATGGGTGTGTGTGTGTGTGTGTGTGTGTGTGTGTGTGTGTGTGTGTGTTGTATTGATATTTTAGAGGAGGAAGAGAAAAGGAATCTCTCCTCTTTTAGTCTGGAAATAATGAACTACATATTTTTTTAATATTCTTAATACCTTGTTCTACCACTGGAACCAAAGAGAAAGAAGAAATGTAGACTATTTCTTGTGGCATTTTCTGATGGAAAATCGTGAGGGTTTCTGGGGCCCACAGATCCATGCCTGTTAGCTCTCCACTTTAAATAGAAACT
Source organism: Eumetopias jubatus (assembly GCF_037043125.1). NCBI lineage: Eukaryota > Metazoa > Chordata > Mammalia > Carnivora > Otariidae > Eumetopias > Eumetopias jubatus. The sequence continues at coordinate 4,223,487 of NW_028274812.1, read as the reverse complement.
TTATAGTTTTGTTTTTCTTCTCTGCCATGTCTTTACCTCTGTGAATTTCCATACTTGGTAACGCTATAAAAGGAAAGAAAAATCACACTTGAAAATAGTTTACCTCTTTGCAGAATTTCCTTCATTATTATTTCAGCTATTTGTGCTTTGAATAAGCGTTTCCCATGCATGTGAAATGGCTTCTCCATCTGCTTGATCTTCTGGAGATAAAAAGTGAATGCCCTGTCATAGATTTAAGAGCAGAACTTCACTGTGGGGTCCATACGGCTCATGTGTGTCCTCAGCTGGGAAATAATGAGGCTGCTTTCGTTGTATTTTGTTTTTGTTATTGCTGGCTTAGCACAAATGGATCCAAATGGAAATTGGAGGCAAAAAAGAAAATGCAGGTCAAAGGGAATTGCAAGTTTGTTTTATAAGATGGCATATTTTTAAACCCTTCTCCCAAACTGACGTTATCGTTGGGGTTTCTGCCTGTCTGTTTAGTTAAAAAGCAAAAAATCATGAAATAATAAAAATAAGGTAGAATTGATTTAAATTATGTGCCCTTCAGTTGAGACTTTGGAAAGAGTTCCCTGTACTCTTTATTTACTAAAGACTTTTAAAATTCCAATATGTTGTCCATGAAGACAAGTTATTTATGAATTAATCTTTCTAGAACATGATACTTCTTAGCCATGCCAGATTTTTCAGGCTTCCACTAAAGAAATAAAACAAGGGTCAGAACAGAGTAAGCAGAAAAGAAGAAATCTTATGCACCACCGTAAAGAACATCCAAAAGCCAAAGGGCCTGTTCTCCAGCTGGGACTTAGTTTTGCCATCTGAATTTTATCAACACACTCAGCAATTTTCAGGTTGCCAACAGAGATATTCTGAAAGCAGAAGGAGACCAAAGTCTGCAAGGGAAGAAACCCAAACTCCAAAGTAAAATCTTCAACTATATCAAGACACTCTAGCCTCTGGGTTTGTCCTTTTTTTTTTGAGTTTGAGAAAGGGCCAAAGAAGCAGGACCACGCAGTCTTCCCATAAGTGCCTGAGACTTGCCATTGTGACCTCGGTGGGTGGCTATGGCGTTTCTTACAGACAGCTGTGTGTGCCAGCCACTAGCAGGCAAGAGGCTGTTTGTCTTTATCTCGTAGATGACTGGAGGAGGGGAAGCCAAACCAATATGCCCACGCTTCAGTATTGTCACCTGCATCTGCTCCTCAGCTTCCAAGCTCTGTGCCTATGACTAGGTTTAAAGCAAGAGAAGGACAGAGAGACAGAGATGGACAGAGAGAGACCCAAGCATCTCACTGGCATTCAGTCAATAGGAAATTTAAAACATTATCTTAAAAACAAAGAGGGTGGTACCTGGGCCGTTCAGTCGGTTGGGCCTCTGACTCTTCGTTTCAGCTCGGATCATGATCTCAGAGTCCTGGGATGGAGCCCTCCATCGGGCTCTGTGCTCCACGGGGAGTCTGCATGAGATTCTCTCTCCTTCTTCCTCTGCCCCTCCCCCATCTCTCTCTCTGATATAAATAAATAAATCTTTTAAAAAAACAACAACAACTTTGGTTGTCACCTCCTACAGCATTAACTGGGGAAGGCCCTTAAAAAGAACAGGTCTTAAATAGATATTAACTTAATCCATAAATGTTTGTCTATAAGCATTTCATATATTGACCATCAATCAGTATGGTGATCTCAACTCCATAGTAATAGATTCTTTAGAGTATTCAAAAGAAATTTCAGTTGTTACTCATGCTACCTTTTCTCTATGCCTATTAAATTTTGCGTGAAAGTTATTATCTAAATATATGTCCTGTGTCTACTGACAAAAATGATATAATAGGAGAAATTGAGAAGTTAAAATCATTCAGGAAAAAAAAAAAAAAACTAGGGGAATTATCCAAATTACCTGGACCAGAAAACAATACATGCAAAAAAAAAGTTTAATGTTAATATGAACCTAACATTCTAATCTATAGCTAATTCCCATATTTCTTGAAAATTTACTTTGTGCAAGGCCCTGTGAAAAATGTAATGGGTATAAAAGGTAAATAAAAGCCACTATCTGCCCTCAAGGAACTCCCATTTGAATAGTGAAGATAAAGTAAAGACTACTCACCCTAACGCGTGGTAGAATACAGTAAGAGCAAAGGATGTCGTCAGCATTTAGTGAGCGGAAGTGGAAAACTGAGTCAGGAATGGTCTGAAGAGTGTTTTACCTCAGGACCTGAAAGGCCACGATCAGAGCTAAGACAGGGTTCCGCGATGCAAACAGAAAACCCAAGAGTAGATGGCTTCTGTCCCAGAGGAACTCTGTAGTGGGACAGACGGAGAAGGATTGTGGCTAGCTGAGTAACAGAAAACCTTACTCTGTTCACCTCAACATGCAAAGAATATGCTCTTTACGTGGAACAACGTGAACATAATTTTTAATTCATTTTTAATTACCATTTTTATGAAGATTTTTAAAACGCAAAAAATTAGAAAAAGTAGTGCAATGAACCTTCAATTGCCCGGCTTCAAAAATGTCTGAGGTTTTACCTTCAGTCTTTCATCAATGTACTTCCCACTTTTCTGGTGGGAGAGCACATCCAGGCTACATTTTATAATAAATCCCGGACAGCAATACCATTTCACCCACATATGCTCAGTACCTATTCTCATATAAGGACATTTTTATAAAAATAAAACCACCATTAATGCATTTAACAAAATTAAAATGTATTTCTTGATATTTTATAATACCTAATCTGAATTGGATTTCTTGACTCACTCAAAAATTAACTTTTAATTGTTGATTTGCTTGAATTAGGATCTAGAAAGGCTCATATCTTATACTGTGTTGGTGTTTTTTAATCTATAACAGGTTCCTCTCACCACTCCCTGTTTGGACTAACATTAAACTGTATTCCCTCAAAACTCGTATTTGAAGCTCTCATCCTCTGTTCATCAGAATGTGACTGTATTTGGAGAAAGAGCCTTTAAAAAGGTAGTTGAGCTAAACTGAGGTCATTGGGGTGGCCCTTAGTTTAATCTGACCAGTGTCTTTATAAGAAGAGGAGATGAGAATGAAGTCACACAGAGGAAAGACCACGTGAGCGAGCGCACAGGTGGCCACACAAAAGCCGAGGGCAGAGGCCTGAGGAGAACCCAAGCCTGCCAACCCTTTGATCTCTGACTTCCAGCTTCCAGAACTGTAGGAAAATAACATGTTGTTTAAACCATCCTGTGGTGTTCTGTTATGTCACCCCAGCAAATTAATACACCCACATTCTGGACTTAACATGTTTCTCTATGCCCCATACTTTTAGTTAACTAGCTGTCCATGGTGCTGTGATGGCCTGCTGGGTCACCTCTACTGGTCCAGCAAACCCATCCCCCAGGAGCTGTGAGTGCGGCTGCTAAAGGCTCACAGCTGTGTCCTTCAATGCCTCTGGTTTGGTTTCTGCTGCAGGCTCTCCCTCTGTGGGTCAGGCCACAGGAAAAACACTTGACCTGAGACCAGCTTGCTCAGCTTGTCCCTGCCCTCCTGGGTTTCACCACCTACAGCTCTTTCCTGGGGCACATTCCCTCAATAGATCACACTCACTGAACACTGGAGTGGGAACTGCTTTTAGGGAACTCGGTCTAATGTGGTTGGTGACAGTCGAGGTCCTGTGAAAGAATGGGATGGGATTCTGGAATGGGATGCCTGGCTGCCCTGAGACAGCGAAGTTGCTATGATTGGCAGCAGCAGGTGTATTGAGAGGACCCATCAGGTGCGTAGAGGTATGAGTGCTAAGGCCTCTGCATGTGTAAACTAGAACAGGATAAACATTGAAGGAAATACACCAGCTCTTGCAGTATCTCCAGCATTTGAAGAAAAAAAAACTGGGGGGGGGGGGTGGAGTGGGAATCATAAGGACTGTAATTTGGGTGGATATTCCTAAGTGCCATTCCTTAAAGAGAGAAATGACAGGCTTAGATCCATTAGTCACAATTTAGAGCATAATGTGAAGGTCAGTAAACTTTTTTGGCAGTATGTAAATGGATACTCATACCCTGCAGCCAGAGGCAAACAGAGCTAAAGATCAAGCACAGAACTTAATTTTAACAATGGAAAAACTTCAAAGAAGACTACCCTTGTATTCTCTGATGCCTTCTCTGCTTTCCAGCACAACAAAATGTCTAAAGCTTATACTGCCCAGCACAGCCATTTCTTTAAGTATTCATTACTCCTTTCAGTGGGAAATGGTATTTAAGTCCCTTACTCAAAGTAAGGGTGCTCTGAATATGGATGAAATTGTCAAATGCAATAAAGCCAGATTAAAATCAGGTTTTTAAAAAAAATGCATGTTGATGTAGAATTAGAACTACAGATCAAGTTTGAGGATTTTCAGTTTCAATATTTCATTTTTTTCCAAAACACAATTTTCAGAATCAAGCAGCTTAATATGATATCAAATGACTTCCAGTAACCAGGTAAATTTAAGAGCATAATTAAATTGGAAATTCAAAAGAAATCTATCCCTTATTAATCCTTCATAAAAAAACTTAAAACTCTATGTATCCATGGAAAATGAATTTCAAGAATGGAATAATAAAAGGTGTAATAGACACAATGATTTAAACTAAAGTAACAGGATTGATGATGCAGGCAATACCATTTACAGATGATATGAGGTAAAATATAGTCCTTCATTCATTCTTTCTTCATTAATCAATTACTATGTCTAGTATTTTCTTTAGAAATTTATACAGAAAAATCCATCATGTTCAGTACATTAGGACCCAACCTCAGTAGGAAAGAGAAAGACTAAACATAAATCATAAAAGTCTCAGGATTGAAAGAAAGTGAAAATACAATTATCATGTTGGCAGTTGTCCATGGTCCTGCTTGCACATGGCGGGGAAACGGCGGCGGGGGGGTATAGGGAAACACAAGGTGCACAACATAGCCCCCATTCCAACTGTGCACTATAACAACTTAAAATCCCAATACTTAAGAAAAGAGTATGTACATTCATTGAAAATATGACAGAAGATAAAATATGATAGTATACGAAATCAGCTCTGTAAATTGTACAATGCAAGGGACTATTCCATTTGTTCTACAAAAGTATAACTTTATAAATATTAACATCAAGGGGAAAAATATCAATAAAGATAAAACTACAAACTTATGGATGAATGTTCCATTCCCAGATCAGATTGTGTCCCCACCACCTCATAAATCCACTCTCTAGTCAAAAGCACATTCTGTATAACAATGCTTTTTTAGTGTCTTCCAGTGGTCACCCATCTTTAGTTTCAATATTGGAACAATTTGAGGTATAGGAGCTTTTTCTCTTAACAAAATTTATTTTTCTAGTCAAACATTCAAAATTTGCTCAGGTTTTAATTTTTCCCTTTTTGTGAGAAAATAAATGTATTGAATTATGTGAGATGTCTGTAATAAATGGACTGTTCCTTAGGTACAGTTTTTTTTAATTTTTTTATTGTTATGTTAATCACCATACATTACATCATTAGTTTTTGATGAAGTGTTCCATGATTTATTGTTTGTGCATAACACCCAGTGCTCCACGCAGAACGTGCCCTCTTTAATACCCATCACCAGGCTAACCCATCCCCCCACCCCCTCCCCTCCAGAACCCTCAGTTTGTTTTCCAGAGTCCATCGTCTCTCATGGTTCATCTCCCCCTCCGACTTACTCCCCCTCATTCTTCCCCTCCTGCTAACTTCTTCTTTTTTTTTCTTAACATATATTGCAATATTTGTTTCAGAAGTACAGATCTGTGATTCAACAGTCTTGCACAATTCACAGCGCTCACCATAGCACATACCCTACCCAATGTGTATCACCCAGCCACCCCATCCCTCCCACCCCTCACCCCTCCAGCAACTCTCAGTTTCTTTCCTGAGATTAAGAATTCCTGATATCAGTGAGGTCATATGACACATATCTTTCTCTGATTGACTTATTTCAATCAGCATAACACCCTCCAGGTCCATCCACGTCGTACAAATGGCAAGACCTCATTCATTTTGATGGCTGCATAATATTCCATTGTGTATATATAACACATCTTCTTTATCCATTCATCTGTCGATGGACATCTTGGCTCGCTCCACACTTTGGCTATTGTGGACATTGCTGCTATAAACATTGGGGTGCATGTACCCCTTCGGATCCCTTCATTTGTATCTTTCTGGTAAATACCCAGTAGTGCAATTGCTGGATCGTATGGCAGCTCTATTTTCAACTGTTTGAGGAACCTCCATACTGTTTTCCAGAGGGGTTGCACCAGCTTGCATTCCCACCAACAGTGTAGGAGGGTTCCCCTTTCTCCACATCCCCGCCAACTTCTGTCGTTTCCTGACTTGTTAATTTTAGCCATTCTGACTGGTGTGAGGTGGTATCTCATTGAGGTTTGATTTGGATTTCCCTGATGCCGAGCGATGGTGAGCACTTTTTCATGTGTCTGTTGGCCATTTGGATGTCTTCTTTGGAAAAATGTCTGTCCATGTCTTCTGCGCATTTCTTGATTGGATTATTTGTTCTTTGGGTGTTGAGTTTGATAAGTTCTTTATAGATTTTGGATACTAGCCCTTTATCTGATATGTCATTTGCAAATATTTTCTCCCATTCTGTCGGTTGTCTTTTGGTTTTGTGGACTGTTTCTTTTGCTGTGAAAAAGCTTTTGATCTTGATGAAATCCCAATAGTTCATTTTTGCCCTGGCTTCCCTTGCCTTTGGCGATGTTTCTAGGAAGAAGCTGCTGCAGCTGAGGTTGAAGAGGTTGCTACCTGTGTTCTCCCTTAGGATTTGCATGGACTCCTGTCTCACGTTTAGGTCTTTCAACCATTTGGAGTCTATTTTTGTGTGTGGTGTAAGGAAATGGTCCAGTTTCATTCTTCTGCATGTGGCTGTCCAATTTTCCCAACACCATTTGTTGAAGAGACTGTCTTTTTTCCATTGGACATTCTTTCCTGCTTTGTCAAAGATGAGTTGACCATAGAGTTGAGGGTCCATTTCTGGGCTCTCTATTCTGTTCCATTGATCTATGTGTTTGTGTTTGTGCCAGTACCATACTGTCTTGATGATGACAGCTTTGTAATAGAGCTGGAAGTCCGGAACTGTGATGCCACCAGCTTTGCTTTTCTTTTTCAATATTCCTCTGGCTATTCGGGGTCTCTTCTGGTTCGATACAAATTTTAGGATTATTTGTTCGATTTCTTTGAAAACAGTGGATGGTATTTTGATGGGGATTGCATTGAATGTGTAGATTGTTGTAGGGAGCATTGACATCTTCACAATGTTTATTCTTCCAATCCATGAGCATGGAAGGTTTTTCCATTTCTTTGTGTCTTCTTCAATTACTTTCATGAGTATTTTATAGTTTTCTGAGTACAGATCCTTTGCCTCCTTGGTTCAATTTATTCCTAGGTATCTTATGGTTTTGGATGCAATTGTAAATGGGACTGACTCCTTGATTTCTCTCTTCTGTCTTGTTGTTGGTGTATAGGAATCCCACTGATTTCTGTGCATTGATTTTATATCCTGCCACTTTACTGAATTCCTGTAAGAGTTCTAGCAGTTTTAGGGTGGAGTCTTTTTGGGTTTTCCACATACAGTATCATATCATCTGCAAAGAGTGAGAGTTTGACTTCCTCTTTGCCGATTTGGATGCCTTTGATTTCTTTTTGTTGTCTGATTGCTGTGGCTAGGACTTCTAATACTATGTTGAATAGCAATGGTGATAGTGGACATCCCTGCCGCGTTCCTGATCTTAGGGGAAAAGCTCTCAGCTTTTCCCCATTGAGAATGATATTCGCTGTAAGTTTTTCATAGATGGTTTTTATGATACTGAGGTATGTACCCTCTATCCCTATACTCTGAAGAGTTTTGATCAAGAAAGGATGCTGTACTTTGTCAAATGCTTTTTCTGCATCTATGGAGAGGATCCTATGATTCTTGTTCTTTCTTCTGTTAATGTATTGTAGCACGTTGATTGATTTGCAGATGTTGAACCAGCCTTGCAGCCCAGGGATAAATCCCACTTGGTCGTGGTGAATAATCCTTTTAATGTACTGTTGGATCCTATTGGCTAGTATTTTGGTGAGAATTTTTGCATCCATGTTCATCAAGGATATTGGTCTGGAATTCTCCTTTTTGATGGGGTCTTTGTCTGGTTTGGGGATCAAGGTAAAGGTGGCCTCATAAAATGAGTTTGGAAGTTTTCCTTCCATTTCTATTTTTTGGAACAGTTTCAGGAGAATAGGTATTAATTCTGCTTTAAATGTTTGGTAGAATTCCCCTGGGAAGCCATCCGGCCCTGGGCTTTTGTTTGTTGGGAGATTTTTGATGACTGCTTCAATTTCCTTAGTGGTTACAGGTCTGTTCAAGTTTTCTATTTCTTCCTGGTTCAATTTTGGTAGTTGATACATCTCTAGAAATGCATCCATTTCTTCAGGTTATCTAATTTGCTGGCATAGATTTGCTCATAATATGTTCTTATAATTGTTTGTATTTCTTTGGTGTTGGTTGTGATCTCTCCTCTTTCATTCATGATTTTGTTCATTTGGGTCATTTCTCTTTTCTTTTTGAACAGTCTGGCCAGGGGTTTATCAATCTTGTTAATTCTTTCAAAGAAACAGCTCCTAGTTTCGTTGATCCGTTCTACTGTACTTTTGGTTTCTATTTCATTGATTTCTGCTCTGATCTTTATGATTTCTCTTCTCCTGCTGGGTTTAGGCTTTATTTGCTGTTTTTTCTCCAGGTCCTTTAGGTGTAGGGTTAGGTTGTGTATTTGAGACCTTTCTTGTTTCTTGAGAAAGGCTTGTATTGCTATATACTTTCCTGTCAGGACTGCCTTTGTTGTATCCCAACGATTCTGAACAGTTGTGTTTTCATTTTCATTGGTTTCCATGAATTTTTTTAATTCTTCTTTAATTTCCTGGTTGACCCATTCATTCTTTAGTAGGATGCCCTTTAGCCTCCATGTCTTTGAGTTCTTTCCGACTTTCCTCTTGTGATTGAGTTCTAGTTTCAAAGCACTGTGTTCTGAAAATATGCAGGGAATAATCCCAATCTTTTGGTACTGGTTGAGACCTGATTTCTGACCTAGGATGTGATCAATCCTGGACAGTGTTCCATGGGCACTAGAGAAGAATGTGTATTCCATTGCCTTGGGATGGAATGTTCTGAATATGTCTGTAAAGTCCATTTGGTCCAGTGTTTCATTTAAAGTCTTTATTTCCTTGTTGATCTTTTGCTGAGATGATCTGTCCATTTCAGTGAGGGGGGTGTTAAAGTCCCCCACTATTATTGTATTGTTGGCAATGTGTTTCTTTGCTTTTGTTATTAATTGCCTTATATAATTGGCTGCTCCCATGTTAGGTGCATAGATATTTACAATTTTTAGAAATTCTTGTTGGATAGACCCTTTAAGTAGGACATCGTGTCCTTCTTCATCTCTTATTACAGTCTTTGGTTTAAAATCTAATTTGTCTGATATAAGGATTGCCACCCCAGCTTTCTTTTGGTGTCCATTAGCATGGTAAATGGTTTTCCACCCCCTCACTTTCAATCTGGGGGTGTCTTTGGGTCTAAAATGAGTCTCTTGCAGACAGCATATGGATGGGTCTTGTTTTTTAATCCAATCTGATAGCCTGTGTCTTTTGTTTGGGGCATTGAGCCCATTTACATTCAGGGTAACTATTGAAAGGTATGAATTTAGTGCCATTGTATTGCCTGTAAGGTGACTGTCACTGTATATTGTCTGTGTTCCTTTCTGATCTATGCTGCTTTTAGGCTCTCTCTTTGCTTAGAGGACCGCTTTCAATATTTCTCGGAGGGCTGGTTTTGTGTTTGCAAATTCTTTTAGTTTTTGTTTGTCCTGGAAGCTTTCTATCTCTCCTTCAATTTTCAGTGAGGGCCTAGCTGGATATAGTATTCTTGGCTGCATATTTTTCTCGTTTAGTGCTCTGAAGATATCTTGCCAGTCCTTTCTGGCCTGCAAGGTCTCTGTGGATAGGTCTGTTGCCAGTCTAATGTTTCTACCATTGTAGGTTACATATCTCTTCTCCCGAGCTGCTCTTGGGATTTTCTCTTTGTCTCTGAGACTCATAAGTTTTACTATAGATGTCAGGATGTTGACCCATTTTTATTGATTTTGAGAGGGGTTCTCTGTGCCTCCTGGATTTTGATGCCTGTTTCCTTCCTCACATTAGGGAAGTTCTCTGCTATTATTTGCTCCAATATACCTTCTGCCCCTCTCTCTCTTTCTTCTTCTTCTGGGATCCCAATTATTCTAATGTTGTTTCATCTTATCGTATCACTTATCTCTCTAATTCTGCCCTCGTGATCCTGTAGTTGTTTCTCTCTCTTTTTCTCAGCCTCTTTATTTTCATCATTTGGTCTTCTATATTGCTGATTCTCTCTTCTGCCTCATTTATCCTAGCAGTTAGTGTCCCCATTTTTTATTGCACCTCATTAATAGCCTTTTTGATTTCGACTTGGTTAGATTTAATTCTTTTATTTCTCCAGAAAGGGTTTCTCTAATAACTTCCACGCTTTTTTCAAGCCCAACTAGTATCTTTAAAGTCATGATTCTGAACTCTAGGTCCGACATCGTACTAATGTCCGTATTGAGTAGGTCCCTGGCAGATGGTACTACCTCTTGTTCTTTTTGCTGAGGTGATTTTTTTCATCTTGTCATTTTTCCAGAGGAGAATAGATGAATGAGAAAACAAAATGCTAACAGACTAACAACGTCCCCAGCAAATATACTCTATAGAAATCAGAAAAGACCTGAAACCAAGGGAAAAGAAAGGGAAAGAAAGGAAAAAGAAAAAGATAAAAACAAACAAAAACAGAACAAAAAAAACAGAATATGATCAAATATGATCAGGCTAGCGCATAGATCAGTGCCACACACTAGGTTTTGGGCATATTTTGGTCTGTTAGAAGAAAGTGCCTCCTAAAAGAAAGACTTGTATATGTACAAAATAAGGGTTGATACAATGAAGGGATGGAAGATGACTGTAAAGATTAAAATTATAAAAGATTTTATAAAGGGAATTGATAAGATAAGAAGTTGTTTGAAAAAAGAAAGAAGTTTAAAAAAAAAAAGGGAGAGAATGTGATCAGGCAGGAGACTAGAACAAAGCCATACACTAGTGATTTAGGGTATATTTTGATCTGTTAGAAGAAACTGTATCTCAAAATTTTAAAGAGAGGACAACTTATATATATATGCCAAAAATAAGGGTAACTACTATGAAGGGGTAAAATATGACTCTAAAAATGAAAAATAAAAAATGTTTTTTTAAAAAAGGGATTGATAGGATGTTGGTTGAAGAAGAGAAAAAAACAATAAAAAAACAGTTAAAAATTAACTTTGAAAAACTAATGAATCATGGTAAAAAAGCCATGAATTCTATGTGCAGTATTCCCCTAGCGCTGGAGTTCTCCCGTTCTCCTTGATTGGTAAACTTGGTCTTGGCTTGCTGGCTGTTCGTGCTGATCTTCTGGGGGAGGGGCCTGTTGCTGTGGTTCCCAAATGTCTTTGCTGGAGGCAGAATTGCCCCGCCCTTGTTGGTCCGGGCTAAGCAAGCTGCTCGGGTTTGCTCTCAGGAGCTTTTGTTCCCTGCAAGCTCTCGGTGCAGCTTTGGAGGACCAGGGTGTAAATGGTGGCCTCCCGATCTCCACCCGGAGGAACCGAGAACTCGGGGCCCCGCTCCTCAGTGCGCCCCCAGAGAAAAGCAGTCAGTCACTCCCGTGTCCCTGGTCTCCGGCCGCACTCTGTGCTCACCCGCCCTGTGACCGAGCGTTTCTATCTCTGGCACCCGACCCCGTGTGGAGTCTCCAAACCCAGCAGATCCCTGCGGTGCGCTCCCGCGCTGCTCCTCCCGGGGGAGGGAGGGGAGTCTCCCCGGCTCTGCCGCTTGTTGGGTCCCTGCTGGAGGAGCAGTGGCCCGACTGGGCCGCGGGTCACAGTTTATGGCCACCCCTGAGCTGAGAGCCCGCGCCTCGGCTCCGTCTCTGCAGCCGGCTTCCCCGCTCCGATACCCGGGAGCTCTGCCGCACTCAGGCACCCCCGGTCTTTCTGTGACCCCGAGGGTCCTGAGACCACACTGTCCCGCGAGGGTTCCACCCCCCGCTTAGCCACTGGAGCGACGTCCCTCCGCGGAGCTGACTTCTAAAAGGTCCGATTTTGTGCTCCGCGGCTCTAGCACTTGCCAGAAGCGGCCGACGGAGGCCCCCTCCCCCGCCGTCTATCCTCCCGAATATCGCCTCGGATTCACATCTCCGCACGTCCTACCTTCCAGTAAGTGGTGGCTTTTCTGTTCAGAGAGTTGTTGCTACTCTCTTCTTCGATCTCCTGTTGAGTTCATAGGTGTTCAGAATGGTTTGATCCCTATTCAGCTGAATTCCTGAGACCAGAGGAAATCCAGGTCTCCTGCTCCTCCGCCATCTTGCTCCGCCCCCTCCTTAGGTACAGCTTTATTTGGCACCACATTTCCCCTTTCTTTTAGCTACAGGTTATTCACATGTCTCCATGTTCTCATGTGCCATGGGGGTGGGTGGGTGTGGGGGCAAGATCATTCTTAGACTTTTAACTAATGCATGAAAGGTAAAAAACTGGCACCAAAATCCAAGTCCTAGATTAGAGACAGTAACATGAAACATGAGGAAAGCCTTGAGAAACTAACTCTGGTTGAAGTTTAAAAAATATTCAATGTCTTAAAGTGAAAGCAATGACACTCAATTTTAAGGCACAGTTATTCACTTGGGTGAACTGGCTGTGCACATGTATCGTGTGTGCATGTTTGTGTATGTGTGTGTGAGTGTGAATGTGTGTGGTGTATGTATGTATATGTGTGCATGTACACATAACTGTAAAAACAAAGTACTCTAAATGTACAAAAATATTTCTGTATACAACTGAATTTGTGTTGCAGATAATGACCAAATGTTATATAAGAAAGCCTTAGCAAGAAGTTCTTCATCTATGTAATGAAGTTGATAGTTTGTGTGTTTATTTCAAGGTGAATTTCCTTAAAATTCATTTCCTCATTTGGGGCATTAGCACATTCAAACAGTGGTTGAGTTTCACACTTAATAAGAAATGTAGTATGTGTAAAATGTGTATAGAAATACACTCTTTCTACCAGGGGAGGCTAATGAGAGGAATCGGGATGAGACCCATTGCTTAAACACACAATTTAATTCATAAATGAACTGCTTTGAACCATCTCGTCCATCAGTGGATGACTGAGACCAGTAACAAGAATATTCACGTGTGATTTTTAATACTCTTGGCTCCATCACTCTTCTATTCTGAAATCTTGATGCTTTCCTTATTCTAGCTTAAGCGTATTTATCAAAGACTTGGGAAGGACCTACTATATGTTTTAGTGTACTACGTGCTTTGAGGAAAAACCATATAAAATTAGGTCCCTTTACTCAGGGAGATTTTTACAAATTGCTCTCATAGAACACAAATGCAATATGTGCTTGAGTGGAAGTACGTAGACAATCATAAGAGAATCAGTTCAGAGAGAGTTGTATCCCAGACTTCCTATGAGGATTAATACAGGCAGGCTTACCATGGCTCAGGGAGAAAAGAAGGCTACTGGATTTTATGTGTGAGCTAGATCCTCAAGCTGGCGTAGGATTAGAGAAAAGGATACTACTGATAAAAAGCCAGAAAGAGCAAAATTGGCAGTCACATTTAGGAAATGACAAATGTTCCAGTATGATGGGCTTATCCTATTTCATCAATTCGCCATTTTTTAAGTAGTCTCTACACCCAATGTGAGGCTTGAACTCATGACTCCATGATCAAGAGTCCCATCGTCCACCGACCAAGCCAGGCAGGCGCCCCTTCTCCTTTTTGTCCTAAAATAATTTTGCCTTCTGAAAGGGTTCAGAAACTAGGGTCTTTGAATAAGAGTTTTAATTAGAAATGAAGAACAAATACCAGATTGTGAAAAATAGTAAAAAAAATTTTTAAAAATCCAGATATGAGTCTTTATCATTCATATTTAATGGAGAATCATTAGATCAAGTCTGTTCGGAGGCAAGAGGAAGGGAGTGGAGCACTGCAGGCAGTCAGATGCCCCCATGGAAGGGCAATGCCGCTAACATGTGCTGGACACTGAACCCCATGTCAGACACTGGGCTAAAGCTCTGAGCGTGGGTCACCCTTCCAATCTTCACCCCATCCTGTGATGCTGTAACCTTCAACCTGGTTTTCAGCTGAGGACACTGAAGCAATGTGGAAGATACTGAGATGAAGAGAGCAAGTAACATGTCCCTCATACAGCTAACATGACGAGGATGCACGGCCTGTGCCCTCAAACACTGAGCGGGGCTGCTTAGGAGAGGAAAGAATGAATAAGGTCCAAACATTATCAGCATTCTGATGTAGTCGAGGCTTTGTCTTTTTTTTTTAAAGATTTATTTATTTTTATTTTGAGAGAGTGAGAATGAGAGAGAGAGAGTACATGAGAGGGGAGGGTTGGAGGGAGAAGCAGGCTCCTCGCTGAGCAGGGAGCCCGATGCGGGACTCGATCCCGGGACTCCGGGATCATGACCTGAGCCGAAGGCAGTCGCTTAACTGACTGAGCCCCCCAGGCGCCCGAGGCTTTGTCCTTATTATCTTGGATTCATTCCTCTGGCTCCCATCTCACCATATGTCCATCAGCAGCATGCCCTAGAATGGTTAAATATTAAAAAACTAACTTTGCTACATACTGGCAGATATCTGGAACAACTGGAGCTCTCATACATGGCCATCTTGAGGACAAAATGGACAGGTGCTTTGGAAGACAGTTCGGCAGTTTCTTATGTTAAATGTGCATTAACAATACAACCCAGCAATCTCTCTCCAACCTACCAAAAATAAATTTTAAAAATTCTTTTCACCCAGACTTATTCAAAATAGCAAAACAATATGAACAATCCAAATGTCATCAACAGGTGTAAAGACAAACCAGGGCAGATCCATACGATGGCATATTCCTCATCAGTAAAAGAACAAGCTACTAATACAAACACAGCATGTGTAGATCCCAAAAACATGACAGTGAGATCAAATCGGATAAAAAGGAACAGTGAAGTCCTAATGACAGGAAGGATATCTGCAGTGGCCACGGGCTGAGGTGAAGGACATGGGTGACTGTAAAAGTGTACAAGGGCACATTCTGAAGGGAAGGAAATGTCCCATGTCATGATTGTGGTGGTGGTGGTTACACAACTGTAAGTGCTTATCAGAACTCATTTAGGGCGCCTGGGTGGCTCAGTCAGTTAAGCGTCTGCCTTCGGCTCAGGTCATGGTCCCAGGGTCCTGGGATCGAGTCCCGCATCAGGCTCCCTACTCAGTGGGGAGCCTGCTTCTCCCTCTCCTTCTACCTCTGCTGCTCCCCCTGCTCAGGCTCTCTCTCTCATGCACTCTTTCTCTCAAAAAATAAATGAAATCCTTTAAAAAATCATTTGATTTAAAACTCGTTGAATTGTAACTAAAAATTGGTGTATTTTATTGTGTGTAAATTAGACCTCACTAAATCTTAGTTTAAAAAAAGAAAACACAAAGACAGAAGCGTTCGCGCGCGTGTGCGCGCGCGCGCGCACACACACACACACACACACACACACACACACACACACACACACACACACACACGGAGATCTTCACCTGAAGTTCAAAGAGAAGTATACATTCAAACATGACTTAATAAGGTTTTCCTCAGCATGCTGTTATTATGATTTGATCTACACACTGAGTTTATCTAGAATTACACTGTCCAGTACAGTAGCCACTAATACCTTGGGTCCATTTAAATTTAAATTAATTAACAACAAAAAAATGTAAAATTTCCTCCATCACACCAACATGTCGAGTGTTCGATGGCCACTGCAGAAAGTTCTATTGACAGCACTCATCTAAAATTATGCACATGGAAGGCACACAGAAAGTTATTATTTCTCCATTTTGTCCAGACCTATACTGATACAGTAAAAATACTTAGGAGGAGCATATATGGAGGCTGTGTAATGGAAACTTAAAACTTTCATTATTTCAGAAGGTTCTTGGTTAGAACTCAAGGCAGGTAATCATGGGGAGTGACCGTTTCTTTCATGCAATCTAGCGAGAGCCTGCAAGTACAGACCTGTGGAGTTGCAAGCTGATTAACCATCGAGGCGGACACATGAAAGCAGACAGGGGACAGATTCTGAAGGAAACGTGCACCACGCCCATACACCACCTTTTACTGCCCACATGGGCAAGAGATCCATTCCTCTAAACCTATTTTCTTGCTGTTTCTTTTTTAAATATATACCTGAGAGGGATGATATGCTCCCACCAGAAAGAATGTGTTTTTACTGATTCTCATTTTTGGTAAGTTCATGGACAGGAATATTAATAACATGAAAATAACATTTTGTAAGGACCTTCCATGGACTAAACATAAGCCCAGGTCACTGTTAGAAGCAATCCCTATTGGAGGGGAAGGGGGGAGCATCATCTAATAATGACTGCCACATACAGCCCAGGTAAACGTCATGTGTGTTGATGATTTGTATGTTAGTCATCTCTCCATGGGACCTGTTTTCCACATGTCTCATGCTACAAAGACTAGCCATTCCCATATTTTCCCTTTCTACCTGGTAGGAATCTTACTAGAAATTGTTGAACAGTTATAATGCAGTTGTTTTGCTTTAAAGAGACATGTAAGATGATTGTTGTGGAGAAATTCTGTGAAACAATAGTATGTTACCGGGAAGAATTCAAATTAAATCTTTTATGCATTTTCTTTCCCATCAATTCATACTTGTGGAGTGGCTCTCCTCATTAGGTCTCCCATCATGTATAAGATGAAGCTGCCCCTAGGAAAACTGGCACTTCTCAAGAGGTATTTATCAAGCCGTAGGATGAGTTTTCCATTTTTACTGCTGGTCATGCTCTAATGTGTTTGTAGAAGAGATAGTGAAATTGAAATTGGGCCAGTCCTATCTCTCCATGCCAGCTGAGAGCTAGCAGGCTGGAAAAACCATGGGTTTTGAAAGAGTGTAGCTCCCACTCTTTCAAAGCAAACACTGGAGGTATCTTTAAGGGGATTTTTCTTACCTTCTGGGAACAGATAGACGCCACCACCTATTTGCATTTGTTAGAACATACCACCGAAGGCCCTCTGATGTCTGACTGAAAGTAACTTTCTCAGTCCAAATCCCAGCAGGGAACCCCGTTTCCTCAGCATCCCCTTTTGTACCCTACCCTTCTCCAGCTCCTTGCCATTCTCCATCCTCTACTGCTGACCCTTCCCTCCTTCAGCCCTGCTCTGCCCATTGAACTCCTTCAAGGTAAGTCTCCAAAGGCTTTTTCCCTAGTAAATCCATTCACTAAGTGATCACTAATTGTCATAAAAGAAGCATTTCTTAGCAAACCTATACTCAGCCATATATAATTGAGATTATCAGCTACTGTTCTTCAAAAATAATTTATTCAACAAGTGTTCTATGCCATATGCCATGTTGTGCTTGCGTTCAGTTACCAGTAACAGTAACAAAAATAACAAAAACCAAACAATGATTTTTAAAAAATAAGGATTGATTCTTTCCCACAAATAGGAATCTCAGTGCAGAATTGATATGATGGTTCAACATTATAAAGAATTTAGGCTCTATTTATCATCCTGTTCCACTGTCCTTACTGTGGGACTGTCTTGTTCATGGTAATGAGATTCTGCTCCAACTCCACACATGTCTTCAATGTTCCTGGTAAGAAGAATGGGGAAAAGGGGAGGCAACACTCAGAATAGTGAAGTAAGGACCACCTACATTAATAAGAATCAATTACATGAAAATATGCTCCCCACAAAAGCAATCACAGCACCAGCAAAAATGGCAAATCAATGTTTTTAGAACTCTGGAAATTAAACAAAAGCTTGCAACAATCCAAGGAGAATTTAATCAAAAGAAACAACAGAACTTCAGTAAAAGCAGCGATGCTTTGGCATCTTAAACTGCCCTGTTGCTGTATTCCTCACCCCACCTTTGTAGGAGCCTTGAAAATCAGCAGCCTCAAGACTGCAGATCTGAAGACCAGCAGCCTGGGATGGGGAGGAACTGGATCGGAGCCCCCAGGCCCCATCCTTGGTGAATTGTCAGTGTTCAACCTTTCTACAAACTCCCTGGAAACCCCACTTTCAGAGCCTTTCTTTATTTGACCTTACTCAGAAGTGACATGCTCTGAACTGCTTTCCTCCAGACAGTTATTGAAAATAATCAGTGGTGATTATTTAACATTACAGCTGCCTGAGAAGGGCATAACAGTTAGACAAAACAAGAGGCTCACAATAAAAAATGTTAAAAAGAAAATCTGAGGAATGGGACATCCATAGAAATCTTGGAAAAATCCAACCTACTCCTGGATATCTAGAAGCCCACGTATACATGCAAAGCTACACGCATTCCCAGCAAATACCTTAGAAGGTCCTAGACACTCTCATCTTGTGAACCTTGAGGCTTTGTGCAAGTGTGAGGTGAAAACAAGGCAGCGCTGGAAACTACAGAAATGCAGGAGGTGAATCCCCAGCACACACCCAGAGACCTTAGCAAGCACTGGAAACTTTGTAGTTTGAAATATTTAAAGAAATTTCTGTCTATCCATAGCTGACCACCAAGATAAATGAGGCAGAAACTGCAGTGGTTTTATATAATAGATTTTACAGAATCAGTTCAATCAAGTCATTAAAGGAAAAAAACAGCAACAACAGCAAAAAAAAAAAAAAAAAGCACCAATAACTAATTCTGAAGAGCGGCAGATGAAGAATCTGATTTCCAGAACTGTCACATGATTTTACTTAAAAGTCTAGTTTTCAACAAAAAAATCACATGACGTTCAAAGAAGCAGTAAGATATGGCCCAAATTCAGGGGGAAAAAGTCAATAGAAAGGATGACTGAGGTAGCCAGCATATTGGACTTAGCAGAAAAAGATATTACATCAGCTATTAAAAATATGTTCAAAAATAAAAGAAACTCTGTCTAAAGAACTAGAGGAAAATATGAGAAAAATGTCTCACCAAGAAAATAGCAAAAAGAGATAGAAAACTTTGAAAGGTACTGAATAGAAATTCTGGAGTGAAAAAGAACAGTGACTTGACTGAAAAGTTCACTAGAGCAGTTTAAGTAGAGTTGAGACGGTGGAAGAAAAAGTCAGTAAACTTTAAAATCGGTCAATTGATACTATCTAGCCTGAAGCACAGAAATAAAAAAGAATGAAAAAAAATTAACGGAACCTCAGAGACCTATGAGACCATCAACTGGGCCAACATATACCTAATGGGAGTCCCAGAAAAAGAAGGGAGAAGGAATGGGAAACAGAATATTTAAATTATGTCTGAAAACTTGCCAATTTGACTTGTTAAAAATGTTAATCTACACATTCAAGAAGCTCAATCAACTCCAAATAGGAAAAATTCAAAGAGGCCTGGACCAAGATACATCATAAACCATCAAAGACAAAGACAAAACCATTAAAGCAGCAAGAAAGAAGCAAGTTGTCACCTGTCCTCAAAAATATTGACATCTCAGGGCACCTCGGTGGCTCAATTGGTTAAGCGTCTGCCTTTGGCTCAGGTCATGATCTCAGGGTCCTGGGATTGAACCTGGCAAGAGGCTCCCTGCTCAGCAGGGAACCTGTGTCTCTCTTTCCCTCTGCCCCTCCCTACCACTCATATGCTTGCTCTCTCTCAAATAAATAAATAAAAATCTTTATATATAAAATTTCTAACACCTAATTTCTCATGGTGACCAGAAAGCAGTGGAATAACACATTCAAAGTGCTGAAAGGAAAAGAATGCCAAACAAGAGTTCTATATCCATCAAAACTACCCTTCAAAAAATGAAGGAGAAATGAAGACATCCCCTGAAAAACAAAAACTGGAGAACATTTGTCAGTAGTGGGCATCTCCAAGAAGAGGTACTAAAGAGTCCTTAAGGCTGAAATGCAAGGACAACAGACAGTAACTCAATCCACGTGAAGAAAGAAAGACTGCTGGTACAGTTGTGATTTATACAATAATAGCACAACGGATGGGAAAGAGAAAAGCTGAATAGGAGCAAAAATTTTGTGTACTGCTGAAATTAAATTGGTATGGTTATAAGTTAAAGTATTAATTGTAATTCCAAGGAAACTAATAAAGTTAGTTCTTGAAATATAGTAGAAGAAATAAGGGAATTAAAATGGTACACTAGAAAATACTTAATTAACACAAAAAAAGACATTAAAAGAATCTCTTCACCTGTTATATAGTTATCAGATTTTTTTCTTCCTTCATGAGCCCCTTTTGATATTCTATGTCTTTCTAGGAATTTGGCCCTTTCATCTAGGTTATATAATTCCTTGATGCACAATTGTTTATGGTATTCCCTATAGTCCTTTTTATTTACGTGAGGTTGGTAGTGCTGTCCTCTCTTTCATTCCTGATTTTAGTAATTTGAGTACTGTCTCTCTTTTTTTGTTTTCTTGGTCATTCTAGCTAAAGGTTTGTCAAAGAACAAACTTTATGGTTTAGTTGATTTTTCTCTATTGCTTTCTATTCCTTATTTCATTATTTCCAAACTAATCTTTATAATAGTCTTCCTACTACTCGCTTTTTTTTTTTTTACTTTTCTTACATTTTTCTAGTTTCTTCAGGTAGAAGGCTAAGTTAGTGATTTGAGATCTTTCTTCCTTTTATTTATTTTTTATTTTTTTAAATATTTATTTGAGAGAGAGAAAAACCTAGAGCAAGGGGAGGGGCGGAGGGAGAGGGAAGGGGAGAATCCCCTAGCAGACTCCCTGCTGAGCACAGAGCCTGACACGGGACTCGACCCCAGGGCCCTGAGATCACGACCTGAGCCCAAGGCATCCACTTAACCAACTAAGCCACCCGGGCGCCCCTAGATGTTAATATTTTTGAGGATAGGCGACAACTTGCTTTTTTCTTGCTGCTTTAAGTTTCTCTCTGTCTTTGACGATTTATGATGTGTCTTGGTCTAGATCTCTTTGATTCAAGGATAGGGGTCATGTTTGGTTTTTACCATCATTTTATGCCCAGGGCCCAGCCCAAGAACTTGGCATGAAACAATCAATAAATAAATACATGTTGAAAGAATCTTAAATTAATGAACCTTGAGAATATTTTGATTGTCACTAAAGGACAAATTTTAAATAACCCCAGAGACAAAATTAATAAAGTGGAGAATCTATAATAGAAATAGCAACATACACTTCAAAACAGATTCTGTTGTTGACTTTTTAATTCTCTATTCTTAGAGTCCAAACAAGGGAACTATTTCACCAAAATTAAGTTTCTTTTTTTTTTTTAATTTTATTATGTTATGTTAGTCACCATACATTACATCATTAGTTTTCGATGTGGTGATCCACGGTCCATTGTTTTCGTATAACACCCAGTGCTCCATGCAGAACGTGCCCTCCTTAATACCCATCACCAGGCTAACCCATCATCTCCTCTAGAACCCTCAGTTTGTTTCTCAGAGTCCATAGTCTCTCATGGTTCATCTCTCCTTTAAGTTTCAATAGAGAAAAATAGCAACCATATTAAGTGCCAGTGAAGCTGAGCAGGAGATTGTTTCTGTTGGGGAGCTGTGGATGGGGTAGGGGTTCCTTGTGAGAAGAGCAGTCAGGTGTGTGGCCACTGAGAGAAGCATGGGTC
The DNA here is from genome assembly GCF_037043125.1 of Eumetopias jubatus. Taxonomy (NCBI): domain Eukaryota; kingdom Metazoa; phylum Chordata; class Mammalia; order Carnivora; family Otariidae; genus Eumetopias; species Eumetopias jubatus. The sequence goes on along the minus strand of NW_028274812.1, from coordinate 4,201,784 downwards.
CACCTGCAGCGCCTGCCAGCCCACACAGCTCCACTGGATGCCAGGATCTGTAGTGAAAGCCAGGAAGGGAAGCCTTGCCAGCCCTTTTAATCCATGAATATTTTCCTCTTAAAGTCATAGCTTCAATACATCTTGGTATGTTTTCAAAGTATTCTTTTTTCCCTAAGAAGAGCAAATTTACAGTATATTTTTCCAGTTCTTATATATCTAAACATGATTTAAATGCCTTTCTTCATAAAAGACAACTTCTCCAGGCACACTTTTCTTGGGTAACAGGCATTTAGCTCAAAACTTGTTGACTACGGCACAACTGTCTTCTGAAACTGGGTACAGAGGGAATGATGGAGGGCAAGTTAAGTTTTTGCACCTCTGAATGTCAACTATTCATACTTCAATACTTCCAGAATCTTCCCAAGCTCTTGTAACTAAAAAGAAAAATTGCATAGTGGGAAAGCTGGGCACATGTGGGGGCAGGGACTATACAGGACCTCTCGGCACTTTCTGCGCAATTTTGCTATGAAACTAAACTGCTCTAGGAAATAAAGTTTATTTTTTAAAATGACAGAAAAATACCTATGTGGATTGAGGAATGAATCTCTTCTCACTTTTAACTCCAAAATACAGTCATCATTTTGTAGATGAATCTTTCACATTGACATAAGTATACTATTATGTAAATTTCACTATAGTCCTTTCTTCCTTCATGCATCTCTATATTTATTCTACCTTGTTGAGTTTTTATCCTCTCTCTTTTCTTCTTATGTGTTTCTTAGAGTTCATTCTATCTTACAACCTATTAAGGATTTCAAGCAGTTTTTTACGTTTTTCTTCTTACTCCTATAATAAAGCATTTGAAAATTATGTTAAATTCTCTCTATGTCTCAAGATGTCACTCACTTTCCCTTTTGGTATTCCATAGAATACTTTGTTTATTTGTTGTTAAAATAAGTCAAGCTTTAAGCAGAGGTTTTGTTGTGTTTTGTTTTGTTTTGTTTTGTTTTGTTTTGTTTTGTTTTAACCAATAGGCAGGGTATGTATGTGCCTTGCTTTGCACCCATTCCCCATCCACTTGGATGACAATCAAAATTCCTCCTTGGATATTCAGGTGCCTGCACCTGATGGTTGATGGGCCTCATTTCTATCCAACTGTCCTAATGTTCAGTAGACATTCACCCAGTTGGGCTCTGTTGGGTCTTCTAAGGTGGGTCCTCCTAATAGTCCCAACCAATGAAGCACAAGACCGACCACAAATCCCAGCATGTTCTGCCACAGAATCGGCCTGATTCCCTCCTCCCTGTGGCCCTTGACTTGTGAAGTCTGTGTGTTGCTATCAGTTCTCCTCCACCGCACCTACCTTCTGCCGTGCTTATGTCTACCAGTGTAAAGAACTACAAATGTCTGATAAAAATACGGAAAAATTCCATCTTATTAGAAATTATAGAACTACAACTTGAAACAATGATACATTACAGTATATTTTTCTCTAATCTTAGTAAAGATTTTAAAGCAGTTATTTTGTGAATACGCATTATTGGTGAGGATGCAAATCAGCACAGGTTTTTAAAAAAGATTGTACCCTTTGAATCAGTAATTCTACTTCCAGGAATTTGTTACAAAGAAACTATAACAATAAGTATCATTCACAGCATTATTTGTAACAGGAAACCAAAGCACCAATAATGGGAGAATGGTTAAGATGCAAAATTATACTGAGATTTTAGGGGGTTCTTTTAGGTTATTTTTTAAAATATATTTACTAACAGAGGCATCTGAATGGCTTAGTCGGTTAAGCGTCTGCCTTCAGCTCAGGTCATGATCCGAGTCCTGCACTGGGTTCCCTGCTGGGTGGGAAGCCTGCTTCTCCCTCTGCCTCTGCCTCTCTTTCTCTCTTCCTCTCATGAATAAATAAAATCTTTTAAATATATATATATTTACTAACATCTGAAAATGCTCATTGTATCATGTTAAGTCAAAAATGTTTCATAACTCTGTCACACACAACAGATCACATAGAGGGTTACCCCAGTTTTGCTCTCTACATCCATATTTATATAAGCAAATCCTTCCACCACATAAACATGAGTTCATATATGTGTACTTGCATAGAAAAAAAACTTCTAGCAACAGATATAAAAATGTATCAGTAATTATTTTTAGGTAAAAATTTATAAGGTTTTCCAATTTTTCCTATTTCTAATAGATTCTACTATGAGATTAAATTCCTTTTAAAATTAGAATAGGAACAAGTAACATCATAAAAATATTTGTATTACTGAGAAAAATAGTGATGAGTTAATGCCCTGATATGAAATTAATATTTTTGGCTTGCATTTAAGTGTTACTCAGACCTCAAAACATTATTGAGTGCATGGCACAGAATTAGACATAACCATGTTACCACAATAACATAACGGCCACCCAAATAATGATAAGAAAAGAGGTTCAAAAATCGATTTACTCCAACAGTGAGTCGTAATTTAGAAACTGCTGAAAGCAAACTGTACTCAGTATGAAGTGAACAAACTTACAGAAGACATTCTGGAACGATTTAGAGTGCTGAAAGCAGTACTTTATGAAGGAGTACCCATACATAGTTTAGAAATGATGAGTGCTTCCCAACATTTATTAAAATAAAAGATGATAGATGATTGAGAGAGAGAGAGAGAGAAAGATAAAAACAATACAAACTAGAAAGGGAACAAAATACAGTTCCAGGTTTCCAGATGGAAGTTTTACTTACTTATTTGATTTGTCCTCTTACCACTATTACGCTCTCTCTTCTGGGAAGAGAACCAAGAATCAGAATTTCTGAAAATGCATTTTCTGCTGGTCTATGGGCACATATCATGAAAAGCACTCCAGAAAAAAACAACACATGGGTGATTACTAGAAATTCAGCCTCAAACCTCCATGAACACTCCTAGTGTGCTATCAGCAAGAAATTTTGGTTTTTCTTCCAGTGAAGCTCAGACAAAACAAGAGCTCACGTGGCCTATCCCAGGCTTACTCTTTCCTGGATCCCCTGGGTTACAACTAGCTGGCTTTATAACTCCGAGTTAGTAGAAAGCGGGGCAGAAGAAGCACTTTCTTCCACACTGGAGGAATCTTGGCCCATGCCTTATCATCACTCCCACGGAAGAAGAACACCATAAACGATGATTCTAAGTGGTAAAGAAATCAAAAAGAAATGTGGAAAAAATCTCTTCTAACCACTTAGCCTTTCCATCCAAATGCTCTACTTACTTTACTTCCAAAAGTATAAAAGTCTTCTTTGCTGGATGACCACTTTCCCCATATTCACGGGCATGACTCATCCCTGTGGGTGAAGGGGATTAGGAAATTTCACACCCTGTAGAGGTTATGCTGTAGACACTATCACCCACTGCTTGGACTCTTTCTTTAAAAGTGAATAAAGTAGCCATGACTGTACATTTTGTTATGTTCTAGGCACTGTGCTTATGATGTGCATGTATTATTTTACCCAATCCTATCAAACCTGTACAAAATCAGTAGTATGATTGCTACATTTTAACCAACTGAGCCACCCAGGCGCCCTGATTGCTACATTTTAAAGATGGGGAGCTAGAGACTCCAAGAAGGTCACCCAGCTGGAGAAGCAGATCTCACCCAAACGTGCCTGAAGCCAGAGCCATCTCTACCAGGCTGCCTGGAGAACTGATCAACTTAACTAAATCAGCTTGTTTTATAGAGTGTAGAGATAGTTTTAATGGGCTCATGCTTTACCTCATCCCACATGTTCAGTGTAGATTTTAAGATCAGAGATATTCTAGGTAATTAGATGTCATCTGCTCTCTACTTGTCTCTGTTAAACCAATGGAACTTGGGCCTTTGTTTTTTATAGCAATTGGCCTACAGTAATCAATACAGAAATTGTTATCTTGGAAGTGGGGTGCTGCCCTAATTAAACCCTAAAATATATGGCATTGTTTTAGCAGGAGGGCAGCAGGCAGCCAGGAACACTGGAGAGTCTGTTCGTGCCATGGCAAGATACTTGCTGAAATTGGGTCCTGAGCTAACGTGGCTGGCAGAGCACCGTGGGTCAGGAGGGAGTCAGAGCGTCACTATGTTTGGGGTGCTTTGGTCTGCCCTTAGTAAGGTAGGAAATAAGCTTGGGCAACACACTGATGGTTTTCAAGAATAAATGAAAGGAAACACAGAACATTCAAAGAAAAGGAAGTTTGGTTAGAAAAGCCAAGTGCTTCTGGCCCAAAACGGAAGAGAATAAGACCACCTAGAGCTTTGGGCAACAAAGGCTAATAAGACTCCTCGGATGACCAGTGACCTGGACGCACGTTCAATACCGGACTCCACTCCTGAGCCTCGTGTTTAAGGCAGCTTCAAAATGGCCACCAGGAAGCATGGCCCGAGGAAGCAAAGGTAAGAGGCATGTCCCGGAATGCACTGGGGTATGGTCATTCCCCCACACAGCCGGTCAAAAATAAACAAGTCAGAAACCCAGTTTCAGAGGGAAGGGTGCTGCCCAAGAAACCATGATCCTGGCCTAAAAAATCCATGATTATTGGGTAGGCTTTGAAAAAAGGCGTCAGGAGCCAAACTTTGCATAGGCTGGAAGTAAAATGCAAGTTATTCAGTCATAGTCCACATACCCTACATCAACTGTAGTCAGGCAAAGGAAAGCAAGCTCCCAAACGGGAATCCATTTGGTATTAGCATATAACAAGTTACCCCCAAAACTTAGCAACTCAAAAAAATAAACTTAGTATCTCACACAATTTCTGTGGGGCAGGAATCTGGGGTCAGCTCAGCTGGGCGGGTCAGGATCAGGAGGTTGCAGCCAAGATGCTGCAGGAGCTGCAATCCTCTGGTCTTGACTGGGGCTGGGAGGTCTGCTTCAAGGGGGCCTGTCCTCAGATCCAGCAAGTCTGTGCTGGTGGTCACTGAGGCTGCCGTTCCTCACCCCACAAACCTCTGAACCTCTCCTCCCTGCTGTGTATGTGTCCTCAGACACAGCGGACAGCTTCCCCCAGAGAGAACCATGCACAAGAGAGCAAGATGGAAGTCATGTGTGGTCATTCCTGCAGCATCCCATTGGTCAGGCAGCCAGCCCTGTCCAGCATGAGAGAAGACTACACAGCACAAGTCAGATGCCTTAAAACAACATTCTATCTCAGCTCTGGAGGCAAGAAGTCCAAAATCAAGTGTCAACAGGATTGTTTCCTCCTGGAAGGGAGAACATCTTCCTCGCCATCTCTCCTGGCTTTTGGTGGTTGCTGGCAATTCTTGGCCATCATTGGTTTGTAGACGCATCATCCGATCTCTGTACCCATGTTCCCATGGCCTTCTATGCTCTGTGTGTGTGTCTGCAAACCTCCCTCTCCTAACACGGACACCAGCCGTTGGATTTAGAGACCCACCCAATCCAGTATGACCTCATCTTAACTCAATTACATCTGCACAACCAAATTTCCAAGAAAGTATCACATTTTGTGATTCTGGTGGACGGGATTGGAGGGGGTTTGGGGGGACCCTATTGAATCCAGCATAGACATGAACGCCAGGGGCTGAGACTCGTTCAGGGCCATGTTGGAAGCTCTCTACCATAACCATGGGTAGTGGGATTGTGTTGGTGTTGCTGTTGACATTGTTATAGCTGTTACTAAACTTCATACTCTCTTCCCTTTCCACCCCACAAATCCTCCCTCGGGAATGTGTTCTACCCTCCTGGCTTCAGCTGGTACCATACTGGTGATGTACAGACCCCTGTCGGTAGCTTTGATCGATCTGATATGCTGCAAAGCCACATTTTGATTTGTTTGATTAACATCTTGATGTGAGATTTTTTAAACCCTCAAAAACAACCATCTCTAAGTAGAATTTACCACATAATCCCCACAGACATATAAAACCTGATTCCTATTTGGATGTCATTAAAGCCTCTCAAAAGCCACTCTAAACAATGATAAAGTCCACTTCCTCGCATCCATTCCTGTGGACTGCTGCCACTGCCCAGGTGCATAGCTGGAACCGAGAGCCCCTCTCCTAGCATCTTGCCTTTTCCTAGTCTATGCTATTCACAGTCACGACCATCATGCTTTCATACATACAGAGCAAAGAATGGCACTCTTTTGTTATAAAATCTTCAGTAATTTTCTTTTTTTAATCCAAACTTTTACTTTTTAAAAAATATGTATTTATTTATTTGAGAGAGAGAGAGAGAGCAAGCACAAGAGAGGTATTAGGGGCAGGGGGAGAGGGACAAGCAGACTCCTCGCTGAGAAGAGAGCCCGATGTGGGACTCGATCCCAAGACCCTGAAATCATGACCTGAGCCAAAGGCAGATGCTTAACCCACTAAACCAGCCAGGCGCCCCAAAAATATTCAATAGTTTTCTATTTCAAACTTTCACCCTGATCTCTAGAAGCCCCACAAGTTGATGAAGTTCTATTCCCCTTAACAAAATCAGTCCTTTGTCTTTTTTCACGTACGTTGTTTCTTCTGCATGAAGTATCCTTCTTAATTTCAAACATCTTTCAAATGATCTCTCCAATTCCTGTTTCTTCAAGAAGCTATTCCAGTGACTAAAATAGCTAAAACTGGCCTTTCCCTTTCTTGATGCTCAATATTATATCGTGCTTTACTTATTGGATATCTGCAATGGAATAAAATCACTTACAGATGTGCCTGGCTCCCTGACTGGATGCTGAGACTGTAGAGAAGAGGGACAGATTCTTGGTCATCTTGCTAATCTGAGGGCCTGACCAGGGCTGCCTCCCCTGTTGTAGGAGTTTGGTGAGAGCTGGCTGACTACACGTTCAATAGATTACTACTGAATTATTTTAGGTCCTGAAGTTATATGCATTGAAAACAAGTATTCAATTAGATTTGCCACCAAAATCTAATTCAGCCATATTTATCTATCTCTTTCATTATAAAGAATTTGAACGCTCATCACCTAAGTTTAAAATGTCAACACCTAACTCCATGATATGAGAGAGAGAAATAGAAAGAGAGAGGGAGGAGGGGAATAGAGGTACAGCTGACTTACTGTCCTGTAATCAGAGGAAGACATTGATTCCAAATATTGTTTTTAAAAAAAAATGCTGCGGGGCGCCTGGATGACTTAGTCGTTAAGCGTCTGCCTTCGGCTCAGGTCATGGTCCCGGGGTCCTGGGATCGAGCCCCGCACCGGGCTCCCTGCTCGGCGGGAAGCCTGCTTCTCCCTCTCCCACTGCCCCCTGCTTGTGTTCCCTCTCTCGCTGTGTCTCTCTCTGTCAAATAAATAAATAAAAATAAAAATAAACAAATAAACAAATATGCTGTGCCTCAAAAGCAGCTCAGACCAACTGAATATAGGTTGGGTCTTCACCAGACTGATTACTTTTCTTCCCCAAATAATAGTTGGGAAGTGTTGTTTTGGCAGTGATGGAAGTGTTTTCATTTGGTATCCCTGGGAGATTTTGCCCCTTTTAGTCCTCTCCGTATTTCCCATAATGAGATGTGCTCTTGCCTTCAGCCAACAATGGCATCACAGAATATCCAGCTTGAATGTGTGTCAGAGGCTGTCTTGAGCTCTAGTGAAAGGCTTATGGCTATCTCATCCCCACTTGACCTACAGCTTCACCTTCCCGTGTGTGATTCTGGTTCTTATTCCTGATTCACCCAATACCAGAGAGGCTCTGGGCAATACAGTTAAGCAGGCAGGAAGGTGACTATGGTCTTCCACCCTGCCACAACCCTGACCACCTTGCCCACTGCCCGGGGCATCCAGGACCCTCGTACTGTCCCTTCCCGTGGCTTCCCACCCCATCCACCACTCCAGACTCTGCTCCACACACTGGATGCTTTAGTCCCACTATCACAGAAGGCTCTGTCAGGCTGGAGATTGGGGTCTATCCCTTCACTGGTGCATCCCAAGCCCTTGAAGAGTGCCTAGGCCATGATAGGTACATAAACAAATACTTGCTCGGTGAATGAATGGCGCATCAGGAGCCCCAAACATCAGGGTGAGACACAAAAGTGAGAGAAGAAGCTCCCTTCTGGGTTTGCCTAAGGATCCAGAGGCAGCAGCACCTGCAGTGGAAGGGGATGGAGGCCACAGTGATGGTGGAGGCCCCTGGCCTTAGTGGGCCCACCCGCTTCAGCGGGTCCTGGACACGGCGGCAGAGGGAGGCCGGGCCACTGCACACACCTCGGTGACTGGGATCCTCCATGTCGCTTCTTGGCTCCTGGAAGCCTTGGCAATCTGTGGAAGGCTTCCAAGGTCAGAGAAATCCTTTAACCATGTGTTTTCATAAAATGGAAAGGATCATAGATCCTCTTTTGTATAAAAACTATTTACACATTCTTTAAAGGAAGGCCCACTGATTTTTACCAACAATGAGTCCAGAAGATTCAACATCAGTGATTGAAAACACCCTGCAATCTCTGCCAAGGTACAGCATTCCCTCTTTTACTTATAAAAAGCTGCCAATATGATCGTGGCATTTTAAAGGCAGTGAGCCATCTGTAAAAGGAAAGCTTAAACAGCTTTCTAAACACTACCTCCCTCCCCTGAACATTTCAAGAGAGGGCTGTCTTTGCTCTGGGAAGTTTTCTTTCTTTCTTCCTCTTAAAAAAAAATACGGGTAATATTTTTCTTCTTAAAAAAAGAGGAGGTTTGGCACATAGAGATCAGAATTGTAAAGAGAGAAAACACACCATAGAGTGGTATGTTAGAGCTCAAATGCCATCAGAAGGTGTTTAGTGAAATACAGTCAGCCACCTGAAATCAGCATTTGAGCACCTGCTACAGTAAAATTACAATGTATCAGACAGAACTGCTCACACCCTGGGAGAACGGTGAGGCCCAAGCCCCGGTAAGGGACAGCACAGGGAGAAATTCTGAAGGACTGGCCCTTAATACTTAAAATTCAAAATATGATGGACACCTGAGGGCCAGTTCTTAAGAAAGTCAATGAATTTCTCAGCACTTCTGAAAAATATCTACTGAGACTCGCCCAATAGAAATCTATATGTTCTGAATAAGCCCAGCAATAAACCTATTTAGTATGCATAGAAACCTCTCTGAAGAACTGTATGGTTTCTCATCTTCAGATACTCCAGCTTTTGAATCAATAGTTCAATATATTTTCAGAGAAATTGCTGGACCATGTGCTCCTTACTGGCATAACCCACCCCATGTCCATAGTGATCTCCATACCCCAGGACAGCAGTTGGTATATTTATTGAATTAATAAATTGATTTGAAGTTTAATTGCAAATTTGAAATCTAAAACACTGGGTTATGAATTAAGTAGATGATTTTATTAAATATCTATTTTATTCTTTTTTTAATTAATTAGTTTACTTCTTGGACTCTAACTGCCATTTATTCCCACTTCCCATTTGATGGAAGAATATCCAGTATATAGCTAGGGCCAGCCACTTTGGAGCAGACACTCCAAGAACACAATAATTCGGTCTCTAATTGTTAGTATGACCACTGGCCAGACAAAGAGACTTCCACCTAAGTCAAAAAGCAGCATTTCAAAAAAGGTCAGACGCTCCAACAGAGAGGTAAACCAGGGCTGGGGATTTTCGGTTTATTTCTCCTTTTCCTTTTCTCTCTGCTGTATAATTTCACAATTCCTTTTGTTGACCTGGAAAAAATGTAAAATGTAAAAGTTTCATTTAAAATTTTTATCTTGGGGCGCCTGGGTGGCTCAGTCGGTTGAGCGTCTACCTTTGGCTCAGGTCATGATCCCGGGCTCCTGGGATTGAGCCCGGGGTCCTGGGATCGAGCCCAGAGTCACGCTCCCTAATCAGCTTCTTCCTCTCCCTCCCCTGCTCCCCCTGCTTGTACTCTCTCTCTCTTTCTCTCTCTCTCTCTCTCTCTCTGTTAAATAAATAAATAAATAAATAAATATAAAATCTTTTTAAAAAAGTAATTATTTTTCTTTATGATTCTAAGTGTGGCCCTTACACAGTGAACTTGAGATGTCAATCCAAGAAAATACAAACATAATTTGAGAAATAATGTGCCACGGCTGCGTATCTATGGAAGAACTTAAATGCAGAGCTGTACACGTTAGTTGACCATGCTGGATTGGACCACACCAGGCTACGGTTATGTTCTTTATTCTTTTATGTAATCTGCTTTGCTCAAAATACATGGAAGGATATCAAGTGACAATATGAGTAAACTCACGGAGCAGCAGAGCAATCAATCAGTTAATCTATTGTTCCTGAACATATGTCCCCTGGAAGGAAATGATCTAAAGGTGTGGGAATGAGCAGGCAGTATTGCTCCTCCTCAAGGAAAAACGATCTCTAATGGAAATGGGAGAAAACGTACGGAAAAAATTCAGAGAAGGAAATAAAGCAATGAACATTGTGCATGGCCCCTGAGCTGTCTTACCCCACTGGGAGGTCCAGCCAGGAGTCCAGGGGACTACCCACAGCAGCCTCCAAATCCATCCCAAGTTCAGCTGTGCTTTCAGCTCTTCCATGGCCGTTGTCCCCCTTACTTACCAATGGAGACAATTTTGAGTCTTGTGGTTGGCTGGGACTTAAGGGTAGTGGGGAGACTCCAGAAATTTCCCTATGACTTGGTGCCTCTTTCCTTGGCCAATCTGGGGAACTTGGAACAGGAGAATACAGAGAATATGAGCTCCCCATCCTCCCTGCATTCTCGGAGAGGGTCCTGGCTGTGTCTCTCAGCGTCTTCAAGAAGGAGCTGGGCTGCAAGTGCGAGCCAAATGCAAACAGGTAACCTGAGATAGTTGTGGTTAGTAGTGACAGTTGTAGTTAAACTGCTCAGATCAGTGCCTGGCACATCACAAAGACTCAATAAGTACTCATCATTATCACCATGCAAATGTTTGAAGTAGCCTTATGGTCATAATTCCATGGGCTTTAGAGAAGTGTTTTGATACAAACTTTTCAGAGAGATCATACCAATTAAAATTCCAACCAGCAGTGGATGAGCATAAACTCATACCTGGCCAACACTGAGTCGTAAGGCTTTTCAAAATAGCTTCCAACTTAGTATTTGAAAATGTGGTTTTAATTGTCCACGTCCTTGAATACTACTGGGGGTGACCTTTATTGTTTTCAAATGTTTACTTGTTGATTTTTTTTTCTTGCTGTGAGTTATTTGTGCTTGTCCTTTGGCAATTCTTCTCTTGAGGAGTCTTTTTCAACCCTGGGGGAAGACAAATCAGAGTGATATGCAAGAAATGAACCAGAGAGTGAAGAAACAGTCCCATCTTTGGGGACTTCTTCAGGAGGAAAAGCTGTTAGAGATGCCAAGACTGCTGATAGTTATCATTTATTGAGTCCGCTGTGCACCGAGCACCAGGCATCCTTTTATTTATAGCTGACCCTTGAACAGCACCGGTTTGAACTGCAACGAGTTTGTTTCTACATGGATTTTTTTAATGTAAACACAGTACAGTACTGTAAATGTATGTTCTCTTCTGATTTTTGATGAGGGAAACAAAGGCAAGAAAAATGTAGCTTAATTTAATCTCCTTACGGCTTGCAGCCCACTTAATGCTACCTGAAACACGCAAAGCTCGACCTTCCTCAAAAACTCACGGCTACCTTAACACTGGTGTTTTGCTAGAGACTAAAAGTAACCTTAGCTTCACAGCACCAAGCCCCTCAAGGTCCTGAAAGCCTTGCTTCCAAATTCCCTCCAGACTTAAGCTCTCCCCAACCATGACTAATTACACAGTGTATAATCGGTCACTCCTCCCAATCCCAGTGCAGTTCTTTCTGACCACAGGTCCTGTCCCCCATGCCATAATAAAATCACCTTTTTGCACTAAAAACATCTCAAGAATTCTTGGCCGTTAAGTCTCAAACCCAAACTTCAAACCACATCCATTTTCTTAATAACACTTCCTCTCTAGTTTACGTCATTGTAAGACTACAGTATATAATACGTGGAAGGTGCAATGGGTGTTAATCCACTGTTGCTACTAGTGGTTAAGTTTTGGTGATCAAAAGTTATATGTGAATTTTCAATTACGTGGGCATCTGGAGGGTCATCGCCCCTGACCCAGCATTGTTCAAGGGTCAGCTGTATTTTACAAATGGTAAGCTGAGCACCTAATTTATGCAAGTTATTGTAAGGTAAGTTAAGGTCACATCTAATCCACTAGGTCTTTCCTTCCACCTTCAGAGCTAAAGCACACAAGTTCTGGGGCCAGATTGCCAATTTTTGATGTCTGAGTCCACCACTTACTAGCTGTGTATCCTTGGGCAAGTTACTTAACTACTCTGTGTCCCCCAGTTTCCTCTATTGAAGGTAAATTCCTATATACCTCATAAGATTATCATGGGGATTCAATTCACGCAATGGGCAATGATCTATCAATTTCTTCTATAAGTTTATTAAAATACCTGCTATGTGGATAGATTTGTCATGAGTTTAATAATCCACTCTTTTTCTATTGCTTTAAATATTTTAAGGCTACAGAGTCAGGTGGGAAAGGACATGATTTTCGTATCTTCTTGATTAATTATTGCTTTTATCGTTAAGACTTCTTCTTTATTCTTCTTCATGCTTTTCCCTTATCTTTTTTCTGAGGTAGATAATATAGCTCTCTTTCAAATAACACCTTTGTGGTTTCTCTTTTGCCCTTTCTATGTTTTTGACCCTTCTAGATCCTTATGTTTTAGGTACATAGCTCTTGCAAATGGCATGTAGCTAGATTTTCTTTATTCTGAGAAAATTTATCTTTTAATATGTGCATTTAACCCACTTAAATTATTAAACTGATTCCTAAACATATTACCTGTTTTGTTCCTGTTATAAATGGGGTTTTCTCTTTCATTATTCTGAATTGGTTACTCTTTCTATATATGACTGTTATTGATTTTTGTGTGTAAAGTTCAGATCCTACTACCCGATGGATCCTTTTTGGTTTGAGTTAGTTTTATTAATACTTTTCTAGAGCATGCCAGGCATGCTATCGTATCAGCTATTAGTAATGGTCTCCCTTTTATTCTATGTCTTATGCTATGATTGTAATCCTTTGCTTACTTGCATCAGATTTCATAACATGCTTAATATCCTTGCCTTGTTCCTGACCATGAAGACAATGCCTCTCATCTCCTCGACAAGAGTCCAGCCTTAATACTGAGGTATTTATATGCTACAATGTTAAAAATGTATCCATCCATACCTATTTTCTTGGGAGTTTTTAGTAGGACGGATGTTGAATTTTGCCAAAATGTTTTTAAATTCATTTGGAAACAATCATATGATTTTTTTTCTTAGACCCAATAGCATGGAGAATTATATTAGTAGATTTCCTAATGCTAAATCATATTTGCCTTCATGGTATGAATTCCACTTAGTCATGGTGTCCTTTTCTTAATATGGTTTTTCAATATTTACTAATGCTAGGGTTTTTACATTGATATTAAGAAGCAACAGCAATCTACATTTTTTAGTGTATTTATTTGTATCTAATCTTGATTCATAAAATGAATTTAAAAGTCTTGACTCATTTTCTATGGTCTGAAACAACATTTTTAACTTTGAGATTATCTGGTCTTCTAATATTTGGTAGAAACCCTCTGTGACAACATCTGGGGCTGGTGAATTTTGTGGGCTGATGACTTGGTAACTTTCTACTACTTCTGTGGGAACTGGTGAAAGTTTTTTATTTGTAATGGGATCAACTTGGGTCAATTTTATTTTCCTAAGAGATTGTTAATTTCACTGAGGTTTTCAAATGTATTTGCACAGTCCTGTAAAAATGGGGTTGTTGTTTCACATTTTCGCTGTATCAATAGGTATTTTGTATATTTGTGTTTTCTCCTTTATCTTGATGAAATTGGCTAGTAGATTTTCTTTTTTCTTTCTTTTTTAAAACTACTTTCAAAAAAATATCTTTAAAGAATCAAGACTTTGAGTTATTAATTTGATCTAATATTTTTCTGTTCTGTACCTCATCAGGGTTTTTTCTTTATTTTTATTATTTTTTATTGTGCTTTGCTCTATTCACTTTGTGCTTTGAACAACATTTCAAATTGCTAATTCAATCCATTTATTTTCACTCTTGTGCTTTTATTGCTACAGCTATTTATTTAAGACTATGAATTTTCCTCTAGTCACTTCTTTAAATGTATTACATTGATTCTGAGATGTAAATTCTTTTTTTCCTAGAAATTCTTAAATTTCAATTCATATTTCCCCTTGCTTCCTGGCGTTGCTTAATAGAAGTCTTCAAATTTCCAAATGAAAAGAATTTGGGAAGTTTTCATTTTTATGATTCCTTTTTTAATTTCTAGGTTTTTTATATTTTGATGAGAGTTTGTTTATAATATATTTATTACATGGGATTTACTAATGCTTTTTTAATGATCTAATATATGATCAAGATATAATTTTTGAATGGTTTATAAGCAACTGTGAGGGAGTTGTCTTATTTTCAGGATGTAGTCACATATATACATTATATACTTTATTTCAGATACTCTCTAGATTCTTTACATCCTTACCTATTAATGCACTTGACCTATCTTATACTTTCAATGTTAATATCTGTTTCTCCTTGCATCTCCGGCAGTTTCTGCTTTATGCAGATAGTGGCCATTTGGTGCATAGATATTTGTATCTTCATTATGAGTTTTGACTCTTAGGATTATAAAATATCCTCCTTTAATGCTCTTTTGCCTGAATTCCCCTTTTGAAATCAGAATTATATCGCCAATCTTCTCATTGTTTCTGTCTGCCTGGTATACTTAAAGGGTATACATCCCCTTGTTTTTAGCCTTTGGACTCAATGAATTTTAGGTATGTCTTTCTTTACAGCATAGAGTTGGATTTTGCTTTGTGTGCCACTGTGAAAATAGTTCTGTTTAAATAGGTGAGTTAAGCCCATTCATCTTGTATTGATATGACTCATTTATTGGTTTCCAACCTGTCATAAAATTTTCTGTTGTAATAACCCTATGCATTAGGTCATATTAACTGGGTCTCTTTCTTTACATGGTGAATCTTCTCTGTTAGTATTTTTCAAATTCTTTTGGTACTTTTGGAATTACTAACCTTTTGTTCTCATTGTTAAATGTGTATTTATAGTTCTTACTAGCAGTGTCATCTGCCTCATACCTATTTTGTATAGATTAGTTGATGATCTCATTCTACTTTCCCCTCTGTCTCTTCCTTTACTTGCACTTTCTATATGACAACATAGAACATTCTTGGTTTAATCTTGGCTTATCAGTTAAAGTATTGAATTATCACACTCACTGGTCCTTTGTTCCTGTCGCCACTGGCTGGAAGTCATAGGTCACCCTCTAGCAGGTGTCCCCCGCCCTGCGCTCACCCACACTGCGCTCCCTGAGCTCTTACACGCTCACACTCTGTCCCCAAAGCCTCACACTTCGAGGACAGCTTGGTCTCAAGCCTGCCCAGCTCCTTCAACCATTTAAGTAAGTTTGTTTTAGAACGTCTCAATGTATACTTTGAATAGGCTAGGTCTCAGATTTAACCATTTCGGTTCAATTTTCCCAGAAAAACAACAGCCCCTTTGACTATATACATTTACACTTTTTCTTTTTCCAGAAGATTGCCTTAGAGTATTATTTTAAATATTCATCCTTTTCAAATAAATAAATAAATAAACAAATAAATATTCATCCTTTTATTTTGTTTTATTTCTTCAAGAATTCCCATTATGTCTATTTCCTGTCTTCCATTTCAACCACTTTCCCTCTAATCATTTTTACTTTTGTTTATGCAATGTTAATCTTCTTGGTTGTTTTTCTGTCTTCCTTTAATGGTCTTATTAAATTTTCATTTTAGTTGATTCACCCTAGGACACCAAATACTTTTTTCTTCACTTCTGTGATGGATTTTGTCTTTTTCTTCCATTTTTTCCTGATTTATATTAACTCTGGCTACACACACACACAGATTATACATGTTCAGTCAATATATGCTCAAATTATATCTATCCAGATTATATACATACATAAGTATATCAAGATTATATATACACACACATATTCACATTACATACATATATAATTAGATTATATATATTTAGAATTTTTGTATATATATTTATTTTATATATATATAATCTCAAAGGCTTGAGAGATTTTGTTTTGTTTTGTTTTGTTTTAGAGATGGGAGGGGCAGACCCTCTTTGTGGGGCGTGGAGCCCCACAAAGGTCTCCATCTCACAACCCCGAGATCATGACCTGAACTGAAATCAAGAGTCAGATGCTTAACTGATTGAGCAACCTGAGTGCCCCAAGAGTATTTATATTTCTGTTTAGAGTGTTCTGTTTCTGTTTGCCTTTGCTTCATAGTTGTTTTGAGGGGAAAAATTTTTATCAGTAAAAAGGTTATGATTTAGGGGCGCCTGGGTGGCTCAGATGGTTAAGCGTCTGCCTTCGGCTCAGGTCATGATCCCAGGGTCCTGGGATCGAGCCCCGCATTGGGCTCCCTGCTCCTTGGGAGCCTGCTTCTCCCTCTCCCTCTGCCTCTCCCCCTGCTCATGCTCTCTCTCCCTCTGTATCTCTGTCTCAAATGAATAAATAAAATCTTAAAGAAAAAGGTGATGATTTGCATTTCTTTTTTTTTTTAGAGAAGCTTTAAATGAAGTTGCTTTCATTTTTTTTTTTTTTTCCATTCCTACACATTTATGGCTAGGGTTCATCATTAAAAACTTCCTCCTCCATCAGGTTAATAAAGCCAAGTTTATTACATGGTGATTTTGGTACTGGTAGGAGAGGGGATGGTGCATTTTGTTTCTTTGTTTCTGCAAATTATTTTCCTTCTCCCTCTCTCCACTGACACATCTCTGAGAGGCACCCCCCTTACAGATCTCATTCTCCCCAGGGGGCAGTATTTCCCTGAAGCTACAAAAGTGCTGAAAGTTTTCAAATCCCTACCCTGGAGGCAGTCTCTGACCAAGGCTGAGCAGTTTAGACTCAATGTCAGACTTTCTCTGAGAGTGACTTCACCTATATGTCATTTTGGCTTCCACTCTCCTCTCCTATTGTTCATGGGTCTCTGGAGCCTCCCCTCCCCATTCTCTGCACCTAATGCCTTGTAATCATGATGGAAACTCTTCTGGAATTTGACATTTACTTCTTTAGGTAATTGAAATTTTGGGTATTCTCTACTTCTCAGCAATTAGGGTGGTGGGGCTTGTGCGTGACTTTACTTACACTCCCTTATGACTCCTATTTCTGGGAAGATGCATGAAGAGCTTCTGATTCAAGTCATTCCCATTATTCACCTAACACAATAGCTCACTCATTTCATTATCTTATGACATATATTTCCACTCAAGAGTAGACATTTCCATTGTCACCCCTTTGTAGACATTCTGTCTTTTCTCTGGTAGCTGTTTAGATATTTGTCTCTAAATTTGATGGTCCACAGTTTTCCATATAATGTACCTATGGCTAAGTTTGGTTTTATGTGTTACAATTGAGACTTACTGTGTTTTTTCATACTCAAGATTCATCTCTATTTTCAATTCCAGAACATTTTTTTCAGCGTTACTTTATTATCTCGTTCTGGAGCCCTTCCTTATTTGATACATGTTCAAACTTTGATTTCTACCCAGCGTCCATTTTCCTTTCTGGCTAGTAACAAAATCTCAATTTTTATTTTTGTATACTGGGACAATGGCCATGTCAGTAAATTCTGGCCAATGATCAGGGAACTTGAAAAACTTTCATTTCTGTTATCAGTTATACTGATTTATTGTGAGGAGTTAATAATGCAGGCTGATTAGATGGTACTTATTTCCAAAATAATCATTCTCTGGATAATTTCAAGCATCAGTAGCAAACATTCTATCAGCATCTCTTCAAACTGTAGCACATATTACCTTCTGTTTTACATGTAAAACAATTAATTGGGATAATATGAATTAGTATGACCATAATCTGGAGGACAATACCATGCAAAGTCATGGACCTAGGGAAGCAGCTTTGCATCTGGAGAGACAGCAGATCTTAGTTACATCCGAGCTCTGTCATTCACTGCTTGTGTGACCTTGACAAATTCAAAGTCTCTCTTAATTTCTTTGGGTGTTAAATGGGGCTATTTTAAAAGAATCAATAATGAAAGTGCCTAGCATAGTTCCTGAAACAATTTTTTTTTCATCTGAAGAACCGCATAAGGCAAAATTAAACATTGGTTCTGTGTGATTCTTTTCATCCTGCAGTTCATCAAACTTTTTAAAATCCCTGCACTCTAGTGGTGATGACAAGATATGCAAACGTCTCACAGTGATGCTAAAGCTCTGAGAGCTTGACAGCATCTAACTCAACATACCTGGTTTACCAAGGAACCAATGAGCCAGTTAGTAACTGGAAAAACACACACACACACACACACACACACACACACACACAACACGTCTCACTCTCCCAACTTCCTTCCCCATGATTTCCTTTGCCCTGCACTAGCACTACTCACACAGGCTCAGAACATGTACTCACCATTTTACTTATTTATTTATTTATTTATTTATTTAATTTGAGAGAGAAGGGAGGGGTGAGGTAGAGGGAGAAGAAGAGAGAGAATCCTCAAGCAGACTCCCCACTGAGTGCAGAGCCCAATGTAGGGCTTGATCTCACAACCCTAAGATCATGACCTGAGCTGAAACCAAGAGTCAGACGCTCAACCAACTGAGCCACCCAGGTTCCCCTAAAGACCTGGTATTTTAAACATGGTTCCACCCTGTCTGTTGTATTTTAAATAGCACATGGGTTTCATTCTTCAGTTACCGTGTTCTGCTTCATGAAATCAATATAGGAAACATCTATAAATGCCCAATGTATGTAATTACATATACATTATAATAGTTAATATATATACATACATATACAACATTAAAGAGTCTCATTCACATCAGCAATAGGTGTTTACGTAATTCACTCCAAGAAAAGAAGGAAGCCAAGATCTCCATTAACATTAAAGATTGAATATGTTCACTTGTTCATTTTATTACACCAAATTCAATGTTGCTGCCCAACTTTGTATGTTACTTTGAAACATCAGCATCATCTTGTAAATAGGCCAGCTGCTGCCGGGGTCTTCAAGAGACAAGGAGGTGAAGTGGAAGTGAAGTGAGCATGGCTGTGCTCTTGTTTGCCAGAGCATTTCAAGTTTTGATCGTTACTCCTCTTCCTGTTTTAGAATCTCTTGTGCAGCTCCCCTCTCATTCCAAAACGGACACATCACAAATGGGAAATTAGCGGGCAACAGACAAGGACTTGCTAATGATGTGGCTACTAGGTGGTAAGATTAGGAGCCTATAATTTAAAGCAATCACTGACGAAGATTCCCAATTCATAAAGAGCAGAAAAAGAGTGCATTTGTGCTGACGAAATCTGTTTCTGTCCTCATTTGCAGTTATCCACAGACAATGATGTTTCCCTCACACATGTGTCTGGACTATTAAAATGTGCAAGGGTATTTGGCTGAGAATTAGTTATTAGTATAAAACTAGAACACAGAGAGAGAGCACGCATGCAAAACACTACAATACAATAACATAATTATCTTATTATGAACAGACTTGTTGTCGAATGTTAGATTTTTCTGACCAGGAATGACTCTGAAACACCATAGCTCAACCTTCAGAAGCCTCAGCCATAATTCATTTTGTAGCACCATCTTGCTCCTGACCTGTGCTGTGAAATGTTCCTTTTATTCTCAGTTCTGGAGGATGGAGAACATAGAATAAAAGCTCCAGGGAACTGATTTAAACTAACCCGGCCTTCCAGAGGCCAGGCCAGCCAATTACAACACAGAATGCCAATGTATTGGTTTATAATGATGAGAAAATAGACAACTTTCTGACAACGAGCATATGTAAGCTCGGGTCCAAGAAACGTCCTGTCCCAGAAGCAGGCTTGCAAGACAGAATTGAATGCATTCCTCAACAAGCACAAATGATAGCCGAAGATGATAAATACATTTAAATCTGCATTTTTAAGGCATTTTTAATGGCCTTCAAAAGGCATTTTTAAACATGGTATGAAAACACTGCTGTATAAAAAGAGAAACTGTAAGAAATACTGGTGTTAAAGTCCATCTTTAGACATGCATTTGGCTTGTCTTAAAAAAGAAAATATCTAAAAATCAAGTAAAAAGAGATTCCTTAGTAAATTTCATGGACTTCCCATGAAAATTAAAACCAAACGAAGGGGGGCGGAGCAAGATGGCGGAGGAGTAGGAGACCTGGATTTCGTCTGGTCTCAGGAATTCAGCTGAATAGGGATCCAACCATTCTGAACACCTACGAACTCAACAGGAGATCGAAGAGGAGAGTAGTAACAACTCTCTCAACAGAAAAGCGACCACTTACTGGAAGGTAGGACGTGCGGAGAAGTGAATCCGAGGCGATATTCGGGAGGATAGACGGCGGGGGAGGGGGCCTCCGTCGGACGCTTCTGGCAAGTGCTAGAGCCGCGGAGCACAAAATCGGACCTTTTAGAAGCCGGCTCAGCAGAGGGACGTCGCTTGAGTGGCTAAGTGGGGGGTGGAACCCTCGCGGGACAGTGGGGTCTCAGGACCCTCAGGGTCACAGAAAGACCGGGGGAGCCTGAGTGCGGCAGAGCTCCCAGGGATCGGAGCAGGGAAGCCGGCTGCAGAGACGGAGCCGAGGCGCGGGCTCTCAGCTCGGGGTGGCCATAAACTGGGATCCGCGGCCCAGTCGGGCCACTGCTCCTCCAGCAGGGACCCAACAAGCGGCAGATCGGGGAGGCTCCCCTCCCTCCCCCAGGAGGAGCGGCGCGGGAGCGCACCGCAGGGATCTGCTGGGTTTGGAGACTCCACACGGGGTCGGGTGCCAGAGATAGAAACGCTCAGTCACAGGCCGGGTGAGCAGGGAGTGCGGCCAGAGACCGGGGACACGGGAGTGACTGCTTTTCTCTGTGGGCGCACTGAGGAGCGGGGCCCCGAGTTCTCGGTTCCTCCGGGTGGAGATTGGGAGGCCACCATTTTCGCCCTGGTCCCCCAAAGCTGCACCGAGAGCTTGCAGGGAACAAAAGCTCCTGAGAGCAAACCCGAGCAGCTTGCTTAGCCCGGACCAACAAGGGCGGGGCAATTCTGCCTCCGGCAAAGACATTTGGGAACCACGGCAACAGGCCCCTCCCCCAGAAGATCAGCACGAACAGCCAGCCAAGACCAAGTTTACCGATCAAGGAGAATGGGAGAACTCCAGCGCTAGGGGAATACTGCACATAGAATTCATGGCTTTTTTACCATGATTCATTAGTTTTTCAAAGTTAATTTTTTTAACTGTTTTTTTCTTGAATTTTTCTTTTTCCCTTTTTCAAACAACATCTTATCAATCCCTTTAAAAAAAACATTTTTTATTTTTCCTTTTTAGAGTCATATTTTTATCCCTTCATAGTAGTTACCCTTATTTTTGGCATATATATATATAAGTTGTTCTCTCTTTAAAATTTTGAGATACAATTTCTTCTAACAGATCAAAATATACCCTACATCACTAGTGTATGGCTTTGTTCTAGTCTCCTGTCTGATCACATTCTCTCCCTTTTTTTTTCTTTTTAAATCTTCTTTCTTTTTAAAAACAACTTCTTATCTTATCAAGTCCTTTTATAAAATCTTTTATAATTTTCATCTTTACAATCATCTGCCATCCCTTCATTGTATCAACCCTTATTTTGTACATATATAAGTCTTTCTTCCTTTAAAATTTTAGCAGGCACTTTCTTCTAACAGACCAAAATATGCCCAAAAGCTAGTGTGTGGCACTGATCTATGCACTAGCCTGATCATATTTGATCATATTCTGGTTTTTTTTTTTCTTTTGTTCTGTTTTTGTGTGTTTTTATCTTTTTCTTTTTCCTTTTTTTTTCTCTTCTTCCTTTCCCTTTCTTGTCCCCTGGTTTCAGGTCTTTTCTGATTTGTATAGAGTATATTTGCTGGAGACGTTGTTAACCTGTTAGCATTCTGTTCTCTCATTCATCTGTTATTCTCTGGACAAAATGACAAGACGAAAAAAATCACCTCAGCAAAAAGAACAAGAGATAGTACCGTCTGCCAGGAACCTACTCAATACGGACATTAGTACGATGTCGGACCTAGAGTTCAGAATCATGACTTTAAAGATACTAGCTGGGCTTGAAAAAAGTGTAGAATTTATTAGAGAAACCCTTTCTGGAGAAATAAAAGAACTAAAATCTAACCAAGTCGAAATCAAAAAGGCTATTGATGAGGTGCAATCAAAAATGGGGGCACTAAATGCTAGGATAAATGAGGCAGAAGGAAGAATCAGCGATATAGAAGACCAAATGATGGAAAATAAAGAGGCTGAGAAAAAGAGAGAGAAACAACTACAGGATCACGAGGGCAGAATTAGAGAGATAAGTGATACGATAAGATGAAACAACATTAGAATAATTGGGATCCCAGAAGAAGAAGAAAGAGAGAGGGGGGCAGAAGGTATATTGGAGCAAATAATAGCAGAGAACTTCCCTAATGTGGGGAAAGAAACAGGCATCAAATTCCAGGAGGCACAGAGAACCCCTCTCAAAATCAATAAATATAGGTCAACACCCCGACATCTAATAGTAAAACTTACGAGTCTCAGAAACAAAGAGAAAATCCTGAGAGCAGCTCGGGAGAAGAGATATGTAACCTACAATGGTGGAAACATTAGATTGGCAACTGACCTATCCACAGAGACCTGGCAGGCCAGAAAGGACTGGCAAGATATCTTCAGAGCACTAAACGAGAAAAATATGCAGCCAAGAATACTATATCCAGCTAGGCTCTCATTGAAAATAGAAGGAGAGATAAAAAGCTTCCAGGACAAACAAAAACTAAAGGAATTTGCAAACACAAAACCAGCCCTCCAAGAAATATTGAAAGCGGTCCTCTAAGCAAAGAGAGAGCCTAAAAGCAGCATAGATCAGAAAGGAACACAGACAATATACAGTGACAGTCACCTTACAGGCAATACAATGGCACTAAATTCATACCTTTCAATAGTTACCTTGAATGTAAATGGACTAAATGCCCCAAACAAAAGACACAGGCTATCAGATTGGATTAAAAAACAAGACCCATCCATATGCTGTCTGCAAGAGACTCATTTTAGACCCAAAGACACCCCCACATTGAAAGTGAGGGGGTGGAAAACAATTTACCATGCTAATGGACACCAAAAGAAAGCTGGGGTGGCAATCCTTATATCAGACAAATTAGATTTTAAAACAAAGACTGTAATAAGAGATGAAGAAGGACACTATGTCCTACTTAAAGGGTCTATCCAACAAGAAGATCTAAAAATTGTAAATATCTATGCCCCTAACGTGGGAGCAGCCACTTTTATAAGGCAATTAATAACAAAAGCAAAGAAACACATTGACAACAATACAATAATAGTGGGGGACTTTAACACCCCCCTGACTGAAATGGACAGATCATCTAAGCAAAAGATCAACAAAGAAATAAAGACTTTAAATGACACACTGGACCAAATGGACTTTACAGACATATTCAGAACATTCCATCCCAAAGCAACAGAATACACATTCCTCTCTAGTGCCCATGGAACATTCTCCAGAATTGATCACATCCTAGGTCACAAATCAGGTCTCAACCTGTACCAAAAGATTGGGATTATTCCCTGCATATTTTCAGACCACAATGCTTTGAAACTAGAACTCAATCACAAGAGGAAAGTCGGAAAGAACTCAAAGACATGGAGGCTAAAGAGCATCCTACTAAAGAATGAATGGGTCAACCAGGAAATTAAAGAAGAATTTAAAAAATTCATGGAAACCAATGGAAATGAAAACACAACTGTTCAAAAACTTTGGGATACAGCAAAGGCAGTCCTGAGAGGAAAGTATACAGCAATACAAGCCTTTCTCAAGAAACAAGAAAGGTCTCAAATACACAATCTAACTCTACACCGAAAGGAGCTGGAGAAAGAACAGCCAATAAAGCCTAAACCCAGCAGGAGAAGAGAAATCATAAAGATCAGAGCAGAAATCAATGAACTAGAAACCAAAAGAACAGTAGGACAAATCAATGAAACTAGGAGCTGGTTCTTTGAAAGAATTAAGAAGATTGATAAACCCCTGGCCAGACTTATCAAAAAGAAAAGAGAAATGACCCAAATGAACAAAATCATGAATGAAAGAGGAGAGATCACAACCAACACCAGACATACAAACAATTATAAGAACATATTATGAGCAACTCTATGCCAGCAAATTAGATAACCTGGAAGAAATGGGTGCATTCCTAGGATGTATCAACTACCCAAATTGAACCAGGAAGAAATAGAAAATCTGAACAGACCTATAACCACTAAGGAAATTGAAGCAGTCATCAAAAATCTCCCAACAAACAAAAGCCCAGGGCCAGATGGCTTCCCAGGGGAATTCTATCAGACATTTAAAGAAGAATTAACACCTATTCTCCTGAAACTGTTCCAAAAAATAGAAATGGAAGGAAAACTTCCAAACTCATTTTATGAGGTCACCGTTACCTTGATCCCAAAACCAGACAAAGACCCTATCAAAAAGAATAACGGACCAATATCCTTGATGAACATGGATGCAAAAATTCTCACCAAAATTCTAGCCAATAGGATCCAAAAGTACATTAAAAGGATTATTCACCATGACCAAGTGGGATTTATCCCTGGGCTGCAAGTCTGGTTCAACATCCGCAAATCAATCAACGTGCTACAATACATTAACAAAAGAAAGAACAAGAATCATAGGATCCTCTCCATAGATGCAGAAAAAGCATTTGACAAAGTACAGCATCCTTTCTTGATCAAAACTCTTCAGAGTATAGGGATAGAGGGTACATACCTCAATATCATAAAAGCCATCTATGAAAAACCTACAGCGAATATCATTCTCAATGGGGAAAAGCTGAGAGCTTTTCCCCTAAGGTCAGGAACGCGGCAGGGATGTCCACTCTCACCACTGCTATTCAACATAGTATTAGAAGTCCTAGCCACAGCAATCAGACAACAAAAAGAAATCAAAGGCATCCAAATCGACAAAGAGGAAGTCAAACTCTCACTCTTTGCAGATGATATGATACTGTATGTGGAAAACCCAAAAGACTCCACCCCAAAACTGCTAGAACTCTTACAGGAATTCAGTCAAGTAGCAGGATATAAAATCAATGCACAGAAATCAGTGGCATTCCTATACACCAACAACAAGACAGAAGAGAGACAAATCAAGGAGTCGATCCCATTTACAATTGCACCCAAAACCATAAGATACCTAGGAATAAATTTAACCAAAGAGGCAAAGGATCTGTACTCAGAAAACTATAAAATATCATGAAAGAAATTGAAGAAGACACAAAGAAATGGGAAAACGTGCCATGCTCATGGGATTGGGAGAACAGACATTGTGAAGATGTCAGTGCTACCTAGAGCAACCTACACATTCAATGCAATCCCCATCAAAATACCATCCACCTTTTTCAAAGAAATGGAACAAATAATCCTAAAATTTGTATGGAACCAGAAGAGACCCCGAATAGCCAGAGGAATGTTGAAAAAGAAAAGCAAAGCTGGCGGCATCACAATTCTGGACTTCCAGCTCTATCACAAAGTTGTCATCATCAAGACAGTATGGTACTGGCACAAAAACAGACACATAGATCAATGGAACAGAATAGAGAGCCCAGAAATGGACGTCTATGGTCAACTCATCTTTGACAAAGCAGGAAAGAATGTCCAATGGAAAAAAGACAGTCTCTTCAACAAATGGTGTTGGGAAAATTGGACAGCCACATGCAGAAGAATGAAACTGGACCATTTCCTTACACCACACACAAAAATAGACTCCAAATGGTTGAAAGACCTAAACGTGAGACAGGAGTCCATCAAAATCCTAAAGGAGAATACAGGCAGCAACCTCTTCGACCTCAGCCACAGCAACTTCTTCCTAAAAACATCGCCAAAGGCAAGGGAAGCCAGGGCAAAAATGAACTATTGGGATTTCATCAAGATAAAAAGCTTTTGCACAGCAAAAGAAACAGTCCACAAAACCAAAAGACAACCGACAGAATGGGAGAAAATATTTGCAAATGACATATCAGATAAAGGGCTAGTATCCAAAATCTATAAAAAACTTATCAAACTCAACACCCAAAGAACAAATAATCCAATCAAGAAATGGGCAGAAGACATGAACAGACATTTTTCCAAAGAAGACATCCAAATGGCCAACAGACACATGAAAAAGTGCTCACCATCGCTCGGCATCAGGGAAATCCAAATCAAAACCTCAATGAGATACCACCTCACACCCATCAGAATGGCTAAAAAATTAACAAGTCAGGAAACGACAGATGTTGGCGGGGATGTGGAGAAAGGGGAACCCTCCTACACTGTTGGTAGGAATGCAAGCTGGTGCAGCCACTCTGGAAAACAGTATGGAGCTTCCTCAAACAGTTGAAAATAGAGCTACCCTACGATCCAGCAATTGCACTACTGGGTATTTACCCCAAAGATACAAATGTAGCGTTCCGAAGGGTCACGTGCACCCCAATGTTTATAGCAGCAATGTCCACGATAGCCAAACTGTGGAAAGATCCAAGATGTCCATCGACAGATGAATGGATAAAGAAGAGGTGGTATATATACACAATGGAATATTATGCAGCCATCAAAAGGAAGGAGATCTTGCCATTTGCAACGACGTGGATGGAACTGGAGGGTGTTATGCTGAGTGAAATAAGTCAATCAGAGACAGACATGTATCATATGACCTCACTGATATGAGGAATTCTTAATCTCAGGAAACAAACAGTGTTGCTGGAGTGGTGGGGGGTGGGAGGGAGGGGGTGGCTGGGTGACAGACATTGGGGAGGGTATGTGCTATGGTGAGCACTGTGAATTGTGCAAGACTGTTGAATCACAGATCTGTACTTCTGAAACAAATAATGCGATATATGTTAAGAAAAAAAAAAGAAGAAGATAGCAGGAGGGGAAGAATGAAGGGGAGTAAGTCGGAGGGGGAGACGAACCATGAGAGACGATGGACTCTGAAAAACAAACTGCGGGTTCTAAAGGGGAGGGGGGTGGGGGGATGGGTCAGCCTGGTGATGGGCATTAAAGAGGGCACATTCTGCATGGAGCACTGGGTGTTATGCACAAACAATGAATCATGGAACACTACATCAAAAACTAATGATGTAATGTATGGTGATTAACATAACAATAAAAAATTATTTTAAAAAACACCAAACAAAAAATATGATATTTTTCTCTTTGATTTTTGTGCCCTATTCCCCGACATCTATGCCACCAGAGCCACGTAGGATGGTAAAGTTTTGAAAATTTGACAGAAAAGTGCAATAATATATTTCTCCTGAAATCTGTGTATTCTTGGCTCTTATTGCAATATTACCATCAAAAGAGTCCCTAAGGTACCAAGAGGTAAAATTAAAGTTATCTTCTATCATACAATAGAAATGATTGCTCCAAGAAAACAACACATGCCTAGAACATACTGATACAATTTATTGAATGATTCTTCCTTTCCTCACTGATGAGCAGCACTGATTTCAATGTGTATTTCATTCTTGTATTGGTCTAGATCCTCACCAGTCCACGATGGTTTTGAATATTGTAGCTTTAACGTACATCTTGGAACTGTGTGAAAGCAGGGCTATCTCAGAGCCAGGCTAGGACACTCTATGCTTACCCCTGGAGACACTCAAGAGTGTCATCTTGACTGTTGGCCAAAAGAAGGATGAAGTCGTTGGCTGATGGTTTGTCATGGGTTGTTTAAGGTTTGCAACTTCACTAGAGACACTCTGTATCCGTGTGTTTTTCTTGTTTGGGGGTGTATAGACAGTGGCTGTGCACCTCTCTTACCTGGTGCACACTCTAGCCTTAGCTGGGCACCAATGGTTATAAAAGCTACCTTTGCTGGGGTGCCTGGGTGGCTCAGTCAGTTGAGTGTCTGACTCTTGATTTTGGCTCAGGTTATGATGTCTGGGTCATGAGATCGGCCCTAGTTCAGGATCCACGCTCAGCTGGAAGTCTGCTTGAGGATTCTCTCTCTCCACCCCTCCCCCACTCTTGCATGCACTCAAATGCACGCTCTCTCAATCAAATAAATAAATAAATAAAACTTTTTTTTAAAAAGATGCCTTCGGTACACTTCTACCTGGTCTCCTCTGACACCGACTGATATTTCTCAGTGGTTCCCAAAGCACATCCCATGAAAGTGGGAATGGGGTGTGGGAGGGAAGGTAGCTACACCTGGACATTTCTTCACTGCTCTGTGGTTACGAGTACCAGCACTTTCTCCAGTTTGTGGCATCCTTTATCTTTACATGCGTGAATGTACCCTCCAGAGTCTGTAAGTCCTTCCAGTTATCCTACATGGGGTAATCAGAGCAATGTCTCATATGGCAAGGGACCCCATTATTAACTTACAAATATATCTTTATTTACATGCACTTCAACATTATAAACTTCAGACAAAGTCTCGTCCAGTTCTAAAAGAAAAAGCATTAAGATTTTGGTTGGAGTTTTGCTAAATATACAGGTCAACTTATTGAGTCAGAATGAACAATTTTGCAGTATTTCCAAGTTCCTTTCCTGCCTTTCAGTACAAGAAGGAGGAACACATACACAACAGTTAAAGATAAAAGCAACACAGCAGGGCATATGGGCAAGCAAGAAAAATGGAGACAGAAAATATCGGTTGCTCTAATGGGCAATTTTAAGGGCACCACTCAACAATTTTAAAAGCTAACATTTCCATGCCAGTCATTGTTCTAAGCACTTTGTATGTAGTAACTTGTTTAATTCTTATAACAACCTATGAAGTATGGATAGATGATTGCTGCTGCTGATAGATGATAGATGGATGATAGATAGATAGATGATAGATAGATAGATAGATAGATGACAGATAACCACTTTTCAGATAAAGAAACAAACAGAGAAGTTAAGTTGCTCAAGGTCAAACATGGAGGAAAGACAGTCTTCAGACACAGGGAGTGTGACCCCAGAGCTGGAGTTCTTAACCACTACTCTAGATTTTTATGCAAATAAGCTAGTAGTCTAGGACAGACAAATTCAGCATGAAGTAGTTAACCCTCACTCTTCGGTGTGTGCGTCCATTGCTGGTGCACTTTCTTGTGCTAGAGGGAAGGACAAGATTTCTGGAGAGAAGTATTTCATGTGGTTGCAAGGGCCCAGTTTTGCACGCATATTCACAATCAGGACAGGACTCCTCTCCACACCCTCTGTTAACCCCACGTGGCAGAGAATCCAGAGGGTAAACTGGCGGCATTCAGAAAGGGGAACCCTAAGGACCCTGACCTAGACGAGTATTCCTGGGGGGATAGGCAGCCAAGCCTCTCATCACATATTGGAATACACAAACCTTGACAGAAAAAAGTTCCTAAACCTGCATATCCAAGGAAGCTTGAACATGAACCTAAGCAAAGGCCAAGGATTGTCTGCAAGTCTGTAAGGGCCTGAGACATGCAGCCTCCAGCACATCAGGCAAAACCCTGATGGATGGTGGAGGAAAGTTCAGGAGAACCTGGAGGTAACTGATCTTAAGAGAGGGGATGATTCCCTGACGATTGTTAAGCATCATTCTATGTCAGGTGGAACCTGAAGAACAGCAAGACCTCTGTGTGTCACTCTCAGGAGCACGGGCGCTTCAGTGCTCTGGACATCTGGAAAGAGACACTTGTGCCTTTCTCACCCAGAAAGGGGTTGTATGGTATTCACACATGCTTGCCTCCTCCAGTGTTCTCCTGGAAAGTGGGCACATTTTTAAATGGTCTGGACTGGGGGGACCCCATCTCAACAAGCATAGTCCAATAATCGAAATCCTAATGATCTCAGTGGGTAAGTCCAAGTTTTTGCAGACAGTTGCTCGTTCAAGCTGGATTGAGTATCCTCAGCTAAAACCTTTACAATTTAAGGATTTAAAAAAGCACCAGCCACAGGCAAATGTAAGCTGTTTTGTAATTCAGCAAACTGGTCCAAGTGTTCTCATCTCTGCTTCTGGAATTCAGATTTCTCAGGTTTGGAGGGGTCCTAATTAGCTGAAGTTAATACTGTTTACACAGATCTTCACTGCTGTGTAAGCCTCTTACAGCCTGAGGACAGACATAATCTCACAGAATCACTAATCCTATCCTGCAATGGGTCTCCATCTCATTAGATGCAATTGCCTTGGATTAGTGACGTGGCGGAGGGCTGCAATGTGCCAGGACACCAGCCAGAGCAGGAGTTATTTGAACTGGTGAAACAGTGTTTTGGGAAAACAACAAAAAGAACAACTCCTGTGATATTTTACCAAGACTCACCCACTCAAGTCAATGTCAATTTGCTGAGAAGCATGATTTGGACCCATTTTCTCCTTGGCTTCCTTGTAAATCTTCTAGACATCTCCACCCAAGATTCCTTCTGTCCACAACTGCTTGGACCCCCTACTTGCTTTACTCCACCATCTGTACTATCAGGACTCAGAGAATTTAACACTACATGAGGAGGGTAGTCTCAACGTTACTAGGATTCTTATCTCCTGCGTTGTCTCTGCAAAGGTGTTCTAGTCCTAGCCTCCAGCTTCGAGGGATACATTCATAGTTCTACCAAGCTCTAGCACTCCTCATAGTCAGGAGGTTATGAGGGCCATAGACAAAGAAGTCCAAGTTTACAAAGTATATTCCATTTCATTATGAGTATTATAAGACATTTTGGGCACTCACCATTTATTTACTTCTCCATAAAGGAGAAGTATATTACTGTCTTTCTTACTTTCATTTCATGGGGCCAAAGAGGAAAAGAAGATGGGTCTAATTTTCCAAATACATTCATTCATCAAATAGAGGACTAAAAGGATCTTGGTAGCTCTAATAAGGTCATGGTAGCTCTAAGATGACCCCAATGAGCCCACCTCCCATTACACTGGGGTTGGCCCCTGTGACCAACAGAATATGGCAGAAGTGATGACATGTCACGTCTGAGATGATGGATGAAAGACACTGCTTCCATCTTGCACATTCATTCTCTCTCTCTCTCTGTACCCCGCCTCCCAACACCCCCATCACTCACTCTGTGGAAAGCCAGCTGTCGAGTCCAGAGTGGCCCCACAGAGCAGTCCACATGGAGAGGAGCCAAGGCCTCCCGGCAGCAGCCACATGGGGAACATCAGAAGCCGATCTCCCACCCCAGTCTGGCCTTCGGGTAACTGAAGCCCCAGCCAGCCGCTTGGCTGTGACTGCACAGGAACCCTGAGCCAGAAGCATCCAGCTGAGCCATTCCCAGAACACTGACCCTCAAAAACTGTGAGAGACAATGCATGCTTGTTGTCTTCATCTGTAGGTTTTAAAGTAATTTGTTATGTAAGAGTATGCATCGGCTACTCCAGGTTGCCAGAGAGGGTGAAAAGTCGCCATGGCATCACACTCCATCTTTATCCCCTCCCTTGTCCCTCCCTGCCCAAACCCAGGAGTTGTGGGGCTGATGCATTACAACCTATTACAAAAGTGCATTCTCCAGAGACCTATGATTACTTCACAAAATGTACTGAATTGCCATATTAAAATGTTCTTTATAACTCATATGCTTCTCTGAATAGGATATTTTGCATTTCAAAATAACCCCCATTGAGAAGGTTTTAGTTAAGCACAGAACAAAATCAACAAGAATGGCATTTGCCATCTAAACAAAATTCCAGATAACAGGAATTCTTGGATTCACCATGACATGGGCCCCCATCACAGTGAAGACTGCTGGACTCCACCCTAGCCTATTCCTCCTCTGCAGGCCGTACTAGTTCCCCCAGGGACCTACCTTGCACCCAAATTACCGTGGTTACACTTAACCCTACCTGATACTCTCCTCCCTGAGAACCAAACTGATACGCCAAGAGATCCGACAATTTGGGATGAACTATAACCACATTAAGTCTTCACTCAAGAGATAACCCTCCATCCCTCTCTTCAAAACATAAAATAAAACTAAATCCTGCCAAAATGCTTGCAGGCAACCCTGGGACACAAGACGAGGTCTCGTGGGAGGGTGAGGAGGATGGCAGTGTTGTAATAGGTGTGGAGTCCCCTCTCTTAGTGTCAGTCTGCTTTTCCTCTGTTGCTGCTACCACACTGTGCCATAGGAGCATTCTAATTACAGCCTATCTAGGTCAGCATGCACTAAAACCCTCGCCCTCCTGCTTCCCGAAGATTTTCATTCTGTCACAGAAGAGAGATCAGGTTAATGTGACAAGCTTCTTTTTCACAAAGCCTGCAAGATTGTTTAGAGCCTCATCAATACAATACTGTTGTTTACAAACACAGGATTTCACCAATTTTTAATATTATGAATATAGAAAACCTAAGACATCGCAAAGATGTTCCTTTTATGCAGCTAATATAGTGACCACATGATTTTAAATTTTATTCCAGTTTAATGCCTAGGCTAGGAATGAGAGATAATAGATTATTCTAAGATAACGTTTTCTTTTCAAAGTATGATGACCTACATCAGAATCATATTCTTGAGCCTCATTTCAGCATCTGGGGGTGGGGTGCAAGACTGGGGAGGGTCATCATTTTCATGGTTCTGGAGCTGTCAGGTTTGAAAACATGATTCCTTACGAGGTGATCCACATGGTGTATTGAAGGAAAAACATGCTTTCTAGATATTCTGACATGATCTCAATATTTAAATACATTGAGTGGAGAAAGTTACAGGAAATCTACATTTCATATTTTCAGAGTCCCTCAAAAAGAATTGGGATCTCCCCCTGTCCTTGGGTGTAGGGCTCATCTATATCTTATTCACTTTTCCAATCCCCATAGCTCCTAACAAAGTTCCTTGTAAATGACAGGTATTCAAGATACAGGTGACGTATGAGCCGTTGAACAAGAGATGATGGGACCTTCTCCTTATTTGCTTGTCTCAAGTTACTCCCAAGAAGACCATAATACTGACAATATAATTGCGTGACTCAACAGATCAACACAAAAGTCTACGAAGGAAGAAATGCTCTTCCTCAGAAAATGCCACAAAGACCTCATCATCCCAGACTGCCACCTGGAGAAGTAACTCCTACATCCCACCTCGTCTCTGACCTGACCTGTTCTGACACTGTGATAGCACAACACCCCCTTTCCCACCGTTTTGTAACCAAGAGCTAACACTGACTGTCTCACGATCATAAGCTTTACTCAAATTCTGTCCCAAAGCCAGAATCCTCTTTCTCTTTCCGGGAATGAAAAACATATGAAATAGGAAATGGGAAATCGTTACATGATCTATTTCACTGTAGCCAGTTTGACACATTTAACCCTCTAAATGAGAAAAGAAAGAAAAAAAGAACCAGAGCATGTATTTCTGGGCCCCTCTATTTTCCACAGTGATTACTAATTTGGTCTCCAGATCCTCCATCTCGAATTAGCAAGGTCTATATAACATGATAGAAACTCTGCACGTTATTAACTGGCTTACAGCAACTAAACATTTTGCTTTTTGCTGTACAAAACAAGGGTTCCGGGCTCAATCTCTGTCCACATCTCAGGGTTTTTCTCCTAATGCTCTTGTTTTAAAATTGGATAATCCCCATATCCTTCCAGAAACTCATGTTTGAATGAACTGTGGGATGCTCCTTCATAGTAGGACTTTCCTTGTCTTGGAATCCCTTGTGGTTCCATGTCAACCAAATTTTGCAAAGCTCATGTCACCAATCCTTGCTCAGTTTCAGAAACCCACAGAGTCACTGGCATGCATATCACTTTTGATAAGCAGGTAGGGAAATGATTTACAAGAAGATAATGCATTTAATGCATAAATTAGGAAATCATCAGATATTATATATACTTATGACATGACAGCTAGGAAATGAAAAAATAGTACTTTCACAGAGTTGGAAATTGACAGGAAGAGTGTATCATGTTACTATTTTCACAATGTAATGATTTCATACTTTTGGATCCATTGTCAACTAGCTGTGTTATCTTAGAAACAGCACTTCCCATCTCTGAAATCCATCTTCCTCGTTTTTGCAGTGAAGGGATTTGACTAGATAAACTATGGCTAAATCATCCCCTTCTTAAATCATGTACGGGCAAACAGTACTTGGTGGATGGTTCTGATAGCTGACAACAAACCGTTGATAATCTATCCCCTGTCCTTCTATGAACAACAACAAAAACAAACAAACAAAAAAAAAACAGTGAATCCCCTTCTTATCACTTTTTAGTGCTCCCCACCCCATAACTGCCACTTCTATAAGATCTGCCTCATTGGCCCTGAAATAAGCTTGACCCATCGTGACACTATTAATATCATAACAGTTCTCTGCAGATCAGCATGTCACACTGACAAAGCTTATGTCGGACTGCTCCAAGACATCACGGAAAACATCCTATTTATGCAAATTTGCAAACTGTGGACTGACGAGACACTTTGTCTGGAAGAGTCTTTATTCACGTCTGGGAGTAGCCGGCTAACAGGTTGCATTGTCAGAGCTCCACTCTAAGGCCCCAGGCTCCTAGGCGTGGGCAACTTTTGTTCCTTCATCAAGCACCACGCACAGATGAATAATGAGTGATTTGAAGCAAACCAGATGGGGCCATGTTCACAGCAACCCAGATTGGGCAACTAACTGCTGAAACCATGGACTGCACGTCACCTCCAACCCCAAGCAAAATGGACTGGTCTCTCATCCTTGCCCCATCTGGAGTCTTCCAATTAACAGTGAGTGTAAAAGCATGATGCCATGCTCTGTATGCAACCACCTGCAGGTGCAATATCACCAATCAGTTTGGAAAATCTTCTACATAAAAACATACATGTGAAGATGATATCGGGTATGGTGTGGTTAGTGACATACAAAGGAAGAGACAGAAAATATGATCCATCAGTTGGAGAGGTCTGAGAACCATGGATTCACAGAGTAGAAGAGACCTTCACTTCCTGAGCTGCCGATTCAATCCAGACGCAAGCATTGCACACAAGTGACTTTCTAGCTCAGAATCTTTGGGACACAATACAGGACAAGCTCCTGAGCAAGTGTGGTCTGCAGATTTGGGGAGCAGAGCCTTAGAGGAGCAGAAGCTCCCCAGATATTCACTGACTTGTCCCCAATCTGTAATCAAGCAATAGAGGTAAAACTACAATGTTTCCCAATTCCCAAATGAGTGGCTCTTCTATTTGCTAGCAGACAAAATGAACTCAAGGCCATGCAGACCATCCACTCTTTTCTAGAGATTCAAAATACACTCCTAGATCTAGAAAATCCACAAAATATGGCACCCAAATCAAATTTGTACACTGTAGAATTATTTATACTAAATTTCATTTTCTTTTTATGACATCAGCTTACACTGATTATCTTTAAAATAAACAACTCTGTCAAAATTATTGCATTTCTAGGGGTCTGTAAGTAGACAACCCTTGGCCATGAAGGCACGGAGCTGATTGAGAAATATGTAAACAAGCAAATGAGCGGAAATCCAATATATCATCCTTTGACTGATATAGTAATATTAAAGGCTCTTCAGGCAATAGGATTACTAGGACTAATTCATAGAATCAGGAGATGAGCCCCACTGGTCATAAGCAATAATGGACTGGCATCTTTTTCCATCATACTTAATGGCAATATGATTTCCTGCCTAAGAGGTAATAACTTAGAGGAGCAAAAGGAAGCCCGTATCCCAGCAGGTAACTTACCCACCCCAAGGACAGGGAGAAGAAGCTTGCTATTCATGCCAAGTTTTGCTTTCTACCACCTCACAAAGAAAATCAGGGGATGGAGAGAGGCCAGGAGTATTTCTTTAATAAAGCATCCTCCACATGGAGGCAAATTTTAGGTGTGGGGGGAAAGCATTCCCTTGTAACAAAATTACAGCTATAAAGATACATTTGAAGAGTTTGTTTGTTATATTACATAGAATGTAATTCTTTATTCTAAATTCTGAATTCTTACCATATATTAGCCCCAAATTAGTTCCAATTTTAAATACAGTATATAAATAAATAATAAATGCAAATAAATATATTAAAATATATAAGATAGATAGATATATTCTTTGTCACATGAGCTACCAGAATGTCTTAAGACTCACTCATAGAACACAAGCAGGCCTTAATAGGACATGTGGCTAACATGACCCTCTTTGTCTGAAATCTGTTCCCATCTTTCTTCCCTCCCTCTCCTCTCCTCTTCTTCTTTTTCTCCTTCTGTTTTTTTACATATTAGTATTTTTTATTTTATTATGCTATGTTAATCACTATACATTACATCATTAGTTCTTGATGTAGTGTTCCATGATTCATTGTTTGTGCATAACACCCAGGGCTCCACGCAGAACGTGCCCTCCTCAATACCCATCACCAGGCTAACCCATCCCCCACCCCCTCCCCTCTAGAACCCTCAGTTTGTTTTTCAGAGTCCATCGTCTCTCATGGTTCGTCTCCCCCTCCGATCCCCCCCTTCATTTTTCCCCTCCTGCTATCTTCTTCTTCTTCTCCTTCTCTTTCTCCTTCTTCTTCTTCTTCTTCTTCTTCTTCTTCTTCTTCTTCTTCTTCTTCTTCTTCTTCTTCTTCTTTTAACATATAATGTATTATTTGTTGCAGAGGTACAGACCTGTGATTCAACAGCCTTGCACACTTCACAGCGCTCACCGTAGCACATACCCTCCCCAGGTCCTTTTTCTTCCTCCTCCTCCCCCTCTTTCTTCATGTCATTGTCATCAAATCACTTAATATTCTCATACATTATCCATCCTTGAAAGCCACCTGAGGTGCGTTTAGTAATCAGGTGAGGTACAAAATAAATGGATACTGGGTTTACCCCATAAAGCAGTTCTACCCTAACAAATAATACATCAAAGAGGCATTTTCTGCAGCGACAATGCATTTCATCTTGAGAGTTCTGATTTCCTGTCAAAATCAAAACAAAACACTGAGCTTTTCTTTCCATATTGGAACATAATTCCACAAAAGAAATCATTCTTCTCTCTCCACTCTCAAGGCGTATGAGTCTCAAATATATTTCTCCAGCTCAGATATATTTGGGTGCCAAATATCTATAATACATTTATAGCTAGGTGTCCACAGGCATCTCAAAGACAACATATCCTCAAATGAACTGACTGCTTCCCTTCCAAATCTCTCCCCATAAAATTCCCTTTTCAGTGATCATGGAAGTGTCCCTGCCATGCATCCTCCAAAGACACGTGGGCATCGTCCCAGAATCTTCAAGATCCATTACCCCTAAATGCTGTAAGTAAGCATAAGTAAACATGCTTACATCAACATTACCAGGGACTATAGAAGGCTCCCCTTCCCCGCACCTCAGCATCACATTACTAAAGGCCTATTTACAGCAGTTCCTTTTGCTAAGTACATCATGTCTGGCTCTATAGGAAAAATTACAAAGCATAGCAAAAGCCAACTGGAAGAGACAAGCAAGCATCAGAACCAGAGAACCAGATATGGCAGGGATGTTGGAATTATCAGACCGAAAATTTAAAACAGCTATAATTAATATGGCAAGGGCTCTAATGGAATACAAGCAGAGAGACGGGAATCCTAAGATAGGACCAAAAAGACATGCTGGAAAGAAAAACATTATAACAAAAATGAAAAATGCCTTTGATGCCCCCATTAGTAGACTTGACACAGTAGAGGAAAGAATCTCTGAACTAGATGATACATCAAATAGAATCCTCAAAAACTGAAAAGCAAAGAGAATGAAGACTGAAAAAATAAGACAGACTATTTCTGAGGATTGTGGGACAACAACAAAAGATGTAGTATATGCATAATGGGAAAAACCATGAGAAGGAAGAGAGAAAGAAACAGAAAGGAATATTTGAAACAAAAATGACTGGATTCCTGACAGATCCAGGAAGCTTGGAGAACACCAAGCAGTATAAATGCCAAAAACAAAAACAAAAAAAAAAACACACTACACCTAGGCATATTATTTTCAAGATACAAAAAAAGCAAAGATAAAGAAAAAGTCCTGAAAGAAGCCAGAGGAAGAACCACCTTCCCTGTAGAGGAGCAAAGGTAAAAATTATATTAACTTTCCCACAGAAACCATGCAAGCAAGAAGAGAGAGGGGTGAAATATTTGGTGTCGAGAGAATAAAATCACCCTTAGAATTCTGTACCCTGAAAAATTATCTTTCAAAAGTGAAAGAGAGGGGCACCTGGGTGGCTGAGTCAGTTAAGCGTCTGCCTTCAGCTCAGGTCATGATCTCAGGGTCTTGGGATGGAGCCCCGCGTCATGTTTCCTGCTCAGTGGGGAGTATGTTTCTCTCTCTCTCTCCCTCTGCCTGCCACTCCCCTTGTTTGTGCTCATTTTCTTTCTCTTTCTCTCAAATAAGTAAATAGAATCTTTAAAAATAATAATAATATAAATAAATAAATAGATAGATAGATAAATAAAAGTGAAAGAGAAATAAAGAGTTTCTCAAACAAAAATTGAAGGAATTTGTTGTTAGTAGACCTGCTTTGCAAGAAACATTAAAAGAAGTTCTTTAGAGAGGGGGATACTGCCATAGGTCAGAAACTCAGATCTACATAAAGAAAGAAAGAGCATGAGAGAAGGAATAAGGTACACATGTATATACATGTACTTGTGTACCTATATGCTTATGTATGTTTACATATAAATGAAATAAATGACAATAGTGATACAAGGGATGGGGGCGGAAATGAGGATTATTTTGTTACCATAAGGTACTCACATTACCCAGGAAGTGCGATAGTGTCATTTGAAAGTGGACTTGGAATAGTTGTAAATGTATATTACAAACTCTAAGGTAACTACTTAAAAAAAGTAAAAAAAAAAAAAAGTACCATAGCTGATATGTTAAGAGAGGAGAGAAAGTGGAATCACATACAAGACAGTGGAAACCATAAAAGAAAGAAAAAGAGCGGAAGAAACAAAAATAAGAACAAAGAACAAAGACAACAAATAGATAACAGTAATATGATAAACATTATTTCAAGTATATCAATAATCATTTTGCATGTCAGTGGTCTCAATGCACCAACTAAAAGACAGACTGTCAAAGTGGATGAAAAAATTATATGTTGTCTACTGCCAAAAACCCACTTTAAATATAAAGACACACATAGATTAAAAGTAAATAGAGAAAAGTATGGCATGCTGACACTAATCAAGAGAAAGCAGAAATAGCTGTATTGATTTCAGACACAGCAAAGAAGTTATCAGGACTAAAGAGGGGCGTTACATAATGATCAAGGGGTCAATTCTCCAACAAGACACTCTAAAAGACTTTTAAGAAAATGAAAAGCAAGCTAAAAGAAAAAGGAAATATTTTCAAAACATATATCTGGTGAAGGGCTTATTACCAAAATATAAAAAGAAGACTTACAATTCTATAATAAATAAAATACCCAATAAAGAAATAAGGTAAAGATTTGAACAGACCCCTCACCGAAGAAGAGCTATACACAGATAGCAAATAAGCACGTGAAAACATGCTGAACATCATTAGCTATGAGGTCAATCTAACCTAACTGCAATT
The DNA here is from genome assembly GCF_037043125.1 of Eumetopias jubatus. NCBI lineage: Eukaryota > Metazoa > Chordata > Mammalia > Carnivora > Otariidae > Eumetopias > Eumetopias jubatus. Next base: position 4,162,256 of record NW_028274812.1, on the reverse strand, counting down.
TGATACCACTGCAGATGTGCGGGAGTGACCAACATCTTTTAAACTGACGCCACCAAGTGCAGGTGCAGAAATGGAACAACAGGAAACTGCGGCCACCACTGCTTATGAGAATGCAGTGTGCTGCATCCACTTCGGAAAACATGCCACTCTTGGCTATTTACCCGGAGGAAATGAAAACACACGTCTGCGCAAAGACCTGTCCGAAATGTTTCTCGTTGCTTTACTCAAATTCACCAAAAATCAAAACACCTCAAATGTCCATCCACTGGCGAACAGATAAACAAATTGTGGCCTATGATACAATGAAATACAATTCAGCCAAAAAAAAAAAAAAAAAAAGGAATAATGCTTGGTACAAGCTACATCATGAATGAATCTCTAATTGATCACAATGAGTGAAATAAGCTGAATGATTAAAAACCCAATTAAAATTTTGAAGAAAGGATTTGAATAGACCTTTCTCCAAAGAAGATATGTGTGGCCAACAGCCCATGTCAAGATGCTCAATATTGTCACTCATCAGGGAAATGCAAATCAAAACAACAATGAGCGAGTACTTTACACCCACTAAGGTGGATGCAATAAAAAGAACATACAAGAATAAGGATCGTCAAGGTTGTGAAGAAATTGCAACCCTCGTACACTGTAGGATTAGAAAATAGTGCGGTCACATAGGAAACTGGTTTGGAGTTTCCTCAAAATATTAAGCACAGAGTGATCATTTAACCCAGCAATTCACAACTATGTATATGCTCAAGGATGTGAACGTTTGTCCACACATGCAAAAATGTATGGGACTATTCAGAGCGTATTACTCATAATGTCCAAAAAAGTGAAAACAGCTTAAAAGTATCTCAGCTGATAAATAGGAAAATCAAAGTGGTATATCCGTCCAATGGCGTATTACTTAGCAATAAAGTAGTGAAGCTCAGAGGGATGCCCCAGTCTGGACGAACCTTGAACAGTGTGCCACCTACAGGGAGCCCGTCATGAAAGACCACATGCTGTATGATTCCATCTGTAAACTGTCCAGAACAGGCAAGTCCCCAGAGAGAGAAAGCAGGTGATTAGTGGCTGCCAGGCACTGGGGCATCAGATCACAGAGACTGGCTGCTAAGGGATATGGATTTCTTGAAGAGTGATCAAAATGTCCCAAAATGAGGTTGAGGCGATGGTTGCACAGCTCTGAATATACTAAAAAAAAGGTTGAATCATACACTTTACCTGGGTGGGTTGCATAGCATGTGAACTATATCTCAATAAACCTGCATAAAAACGTTGTATGTTCTACTTATTCTTAAATTTTCCAAAATTAAAATTATATAAAGTAAAGGAAAAAGGCACATTCAACTCCTCTTCTGCCACCCCCATGCGTGTAATTTTATTCCAATCTTCTCCTCAAAGAGACAGAGACACAGACACACGAAGGCTGACAGAGAGGCGGAGACACAGATCCAGAGGCACATAATTGTATATATTTGTAAGCAGATGGATAAATAAAATGTAAATAATTTTGTTTACTCTTCACTGTACTCAGGTTGGCATCCATTCTTTACATCTGGGCATTAGTGCCCCATAAACTATGTCAAAGCTCCACCCATTCTGACCCAGAACTTGGCACATCTTCAGATTCACCCGAAAAAATGCATCTATGCAAAAGCACTGGTGAACAATAAAATGTTGCCACAAATGCAGTCAGGAAGCAAGAGGGCAGCATGAATGACAAAAGGAGACAGTAGTAAAAACAAACCCAAAAAAGCCTTAAATATTTCTTTTGATCCACCGATCTCTCTTTGTCCAGAACGTCATGTAAGGGAAAAGGATGATTTGAGAGAAAGGGACAAAAATAAGGAAAGAGGGGCACCTGGGTGGCTCAGTCGTTAAGTGTCTGCCTGCAGCTCAGGTCATGGTCCCGGGGTCCTGGGATGGAGCCCCGCGTCAGGCTCCCTGCTCTGCGGGAAGCCTGCTTCTCCCTCTCCCGCTCCCCCTGCTTGTGTTCCCTCTCTCGCTGTGTCTCTCTCTGTCAAATAAATAAAATCTTTAAAAAAATAAATAAATAAGGAAAGAACTTCCTTCCTAATCATTCCTCTGCAGAGCTTCCCTAATATTTTCCCCATTTTTAGGCTTTTTCCCTTGAAAAGTTGCAGTTTATTATTACTTCATTTGAAATTCAACTTCCCTATTCCTTTGGAATCCAGATGACAGGTGACATCTTGACAGTAGGTTCTTGCTCTTATTCCTATTTATCATCACTATTATTTAGATGCCAATATGTGCCCATAACATTCATTACTTACCATTTATGAACATACACTGAACCCAATAAATCATTAAATGTTCACTGAATGAGTAAGGGAATGAATGGGTGGGTGGGTGGAAGGAAGGACTGTCTAATCTTAAAATCTGTAGAAAGTAACCTCTCTAGACCTGAGAGGTAAGTAATAACTAATTTTATGTTACCATTTCTTCCTGGCTCAACCTGCACTGGACAAGAAGTATCATCATCCGTAGCAAACATGTATGGAGCATCTCTTAGAAGTAGGGATCCATTATCACCCCATTCCTTTACATCCTCGGCACCTGCTACAGTGTCTGGCCTACAGTAGGCACTCCATAAATGCTCTTGGAGTGAGCATTTGTTTCCAGTGAAACAGTCATCATTTCAGCTTCATTAAAACCACAAAAACATGAACATTCAAATGGTTGAGTTACCCATAGTGGTTGAGGAAGCTCCAAATATTGTTGATAAAATGCTCTTTGCTAAGATTTGAATTCTTTCTTGTGAATTATGCAGATGATCTTAGGTCAGAAAGGGAGTAGATAGTTATTTGTTGTCCTATAATAATAATATCATATTCCCAACTGATGAAGGTGATTGAGCTAAATATAAGATGGACATTAAACATTTTTAAAAATACAATTTATAGATTCTAATAACACTTTCTATGTAGTGGTTTTCAAGATAGCTTAGGATTGTATATCAAGACACTAAAAATGTGTCATTATAGAAAGACAACCCAATTAAAAACGAGGAAAGACTCCGAGTAGATGCTTTCCCAAAAAAGATACACAAATGCTCAGTAAGCACATGGGGAGATGCTCAATAATGAGGGAAATGCAAATCTGACACACAATGAAATACTGCTTCATACCTACTAGGAGAGGTAAGATAAAGAACACAACAGGACGTGGAGGAAGTGGAGCCTTCATGAACGGCTGGCACCAATGCACCCACGTGGGGGCCCACACTAAGCCTGCTCTCCTCACTCTGGCCCCAAAAGGCAGATGATCTTTTCCGCTTCATCTTGTTTTCCAACTTACTAATCCTCTGTCATGCTCTTGCGGGACCTTCCAGGACCGCTTCGCTTTCCAAAGTGATAGCTAACTTATGATTTGTGTTAAGAGGTCTTTTGAGGGGGCGCCTGGGTGGTTCAGTCAGTTGAGCGCTGGACTCTTAGTTTGAGCTCAGGTAATGATCTCATGGGTCATGGGATCGAGCCCTGCGCGGGGCTCCACACTCTGTAGGGAGTCTGTTGGATATTCTCTCCCTTTGCCCCTACACTGGCTCTCTCTCAAATAAATAAATCACTCTTAAAAAAAAAAAAAAAAAGGTCTTTTGAGAAGGGTGGCCCACCTGTCATTACAAGATCTAGGTAAATGCATTAAGTAGGGGTGATAATTTTAACCAAAGCAACAGTGGGAGCAGTAGCTTTAAGCACCAGTGACACCCTGTGCTATCTTAAATCACATTCCTCCTCCTTCCTTCCGAGCTGGTCCAGTGGCAAAAGGAAAAAGACTAGAGACAGAGAAATAGTCTTAAAAGGAGTGTCTGTTACACTCTTCTTAAATGTTCCTTGACCCATGCCATGGTCAAATTCTAATGTTTTACATGAGCTTCAGACCAGCGATAGCTATGAGAAACTTTTTAATATGTTTATGTGTCTTGGGCAATAGATATGAAGAAGTTGAGTCAAAATTATCATCTGCAATAAAAACAGCCCAGGATAAGGAGGGCTTTGTAAGCCGGTGCACATTGCAGCTGTTGGAGTAAAAGCACATATGATAGAAAATCCTTTTAGAGGCCTCCTAAAATACTCTTGTAAGATATGGAGCATTTGTTTTTTGACCAGGTCAGTTTTCAGTTCATGTAATTATATTTTGTGGACCTAATATTCTTGATGCCATTTCAATTTTAGAATTTACTCTTGGCATCTTCACCTTGAGCAAAAATCATAACAGACAGGGGCGTTGTACCACTGACACGGAGGGGCTTTCTGGTCTGCACCCGGCTGTGGCTGACCTTCCTCACTGCAGCCTGCAGACAATGAACATTTCATCAAGACACACCAGCCGCTTTTTTGGTAAGTCACACACATGGAAAATATTAATAATTTTCCCACAATTTGTCTTACTCCTGCACCTACAATTTTTCTATGCCTTTATCCTTCAGTGTTAAGACAACTGTGCACAATTAAAGTTTACTGTATTAAAGTAGACTGGACCATAGCATGGGGAAAAATACACTAATTGATAGAGATTTCAGCTTGGCTTCAACCACCCTAAAATTTTAACTCATACAGACATTTCATTTTTCTAAACTGGACATTCTGCCAAGATAAATGAAGACAGATGGCATCACCCAGGAGCTGGTTATCCTGATGAAAGATTTCAGGGACTCACCGCTGTAAACAACCGTGACCTCTGACTTCACGCATGCAGACAGGTTCCAGGAGAGAGACAGCAACATGTTAGCACAGCTGTCCCTGTGAGGGAGCGCGGACAGGGCCTCTGTGATGATTTTCTGTTTAAATTCTGCAAACCATTAGTTCAGATATGAAAGGCGGATCGTGTGACTCTAATGTATTCTCAGCTCTTCGAGGCGTCAGCAGAAACCACAATCTGGTGCAGCAATGCTAGAATCCAGCACCGTTCAGTCCAAATTGTCTAAGACCTAAACCCTTATCATGTCATGTCATGTATGGTAAGAAGCCAGTCAAGTTTGTTGTGTCAGGTAATTTATGATCAACAGACAGTAAAGGTAATGAAAATGGGGAGATCTTAAAAAATAAAAACCACTTGGCCCCTCTGTCTGTCAGGTTATTCAAGTAGAAAATCAATGTCTGGAGCCGTTTTCCTGACACAGGAAAAACACTTCAATGGGCAATGATAAATTGGAAGGTGAGAACAAAGTCTCTTATCTCTACATAGACTAAAAAGTACTTGACAAGGATGCTTACATTCTCTGTGTGTGTTCAGATAAGGAGAGTGTGATCGGTGTCCCTTGGAATCCTCCACTGAGTGTTTTTGCCTCATTCTGAATGAATATTTATTCAGAATCCAGATACCAGAGATTAACATCATAGAAACAGATGTATACAGAAGGTGGTGGATTTGACAAGAGTGAGGTCGTTTTAGAGGTTCTGAGAGAGGAGTGGGAGAAACAGAGCACATTTGGATATCCATATGAATTTTTATTTTTTAATAGCCCAGACTGGTAAAAACTTTAAATGCATGAGGATGGAAATTAACTAGAGTGGTCAATTCCCTTCGATACTGAAAAAAGGTGTATATCCATCACCTGGTAGATGAGAATTCAATGTGAAATGAAACATGAAAGTTAAAATAATTAGCACATGGGACGTTAAAGTTAATTACCATTCTACTCATTTAGAGTGCAGATAATGAACAAAGCAGTGTAGCTAAAACTATTTATCAAATTAAACATAGACCATAAAATACATATATACTGGGTGATAATATTTTCATCAATGTTACCAACCAAAATATTTGTCCTCTCTTTTGCCTAAAAAACAGTAAAAATAATATAACTGGTGTAAGCTTCTGCTTCTTCATCTATAAAATGAGAATAGCAGTATCACAAACCATTGTTGTGAAAATTAGACTATATGTATTCTGGGCACATACTTGGTGCCCTGTTGTGGGCTTTCTTTGCCTTGCCCCGACCAGCTGACAGCACCCCTTCCCACACTGTGAGACCTTCCTGTTAGCACGCTGCCTAGCCCCAACGTATTCAGGTCACTCCCTCAACCTCTCCCACCCCTGGTTTGCTCAGCGGTCAGATCTGAGCTACCTTTCAAGGAACTAAGTTGTTAAACACGTTGAATTGGGCCTCTCCAGTCAGAATTTCTGTGGAGTAGTATAGATTTTAAGGATCCCCATGTTCTAAAGAGATATGCTAACCAAGAAAGCCATGTGCAAGACAAGAAAGCCCTTTGGAGAACCCTCCAGTCCAGGCAAAGGGTGTATTTCCTCTCATTCAAGCCAGGTAAAGGGGAATATGACATTTACCCTATAACCTATAAGAGACACAGAGACTGAGTACTTACTTGACCTTTATCCAGAAATGTTCTGAAAGCAAGAGGTTGGCTGAAGTTATCCATGATAGATGGGCTTCCTGGAGAGTGGCCTCCCAGGAGCTTTCCATGGGCCAGACTGGTCACCATGGGCCACCATGAAAGAGCTTGGTGGAGGGCACATCAAGGGAAAGAGTATGTGAGGTACACCCCAGGACAGAAATTTCTTCATTTTCAAAGTAGAAGCATCAACAAGGGATTGCAAAGGCACTGGTCAAGAAGGATCTTAACTCTCCCGCCCCTCTCTTCTCCTCTCCCTCCCATAACCCTAGAAAGGCCAGAGGAAACAAAGCTAAGAAAAAGAGCAAAGAGAAAAAAAGCAAACTGTATTTTCTTTCTCACTATAGGTTTATGGTTCAGGCCAGAAGATACGTGAAAAAGAGACAGAGTTTCAGTTGCATGAGAACCTGAAGCTCTGGTTTAGTTCAAGTGCATGAAATTCTATCAATATGTGAAATCGACTAGAAATTTGCTGGAGCTTTTGTTTCGGGGAGGGGGGGGCGCGGAGCAGGGCCATATGTCAGGAGCCAGGAAGAGCTGTTCCCTTATTCACTATTCAGAGCCCAGATCATTCAATAAACCTATTGTGAGCATTAGTGTTTCATGTTTCCTTAATATATTTTCTCCCCCACTAGGTTTTCAATGCTTAAAACGAATGCTTGGAGGGGTTCTTGAGAAATGCTTTGCCCCCAGCACAGCATCCCCAAAAGAAGGCTGTTCCTCCTGTATTTCTGCCATGCGTTTGCTTTATACATTCATTTATGCACTATTTTCACTTAACACATATTTATTAATAGCTTACTATGCATACATAAAGGGAGGGAAAAGGCACAGCTGTTAAAAGCATGGGCTCTTGTAATCATAATTTTCCTGGCTTGAGTAGTCTCCCCCCACACCTGTGAAAATTCCACAGGATACTTAACCTTTTGGCACTTGAGTCTTCTTATCTGGAAAACGTAAGTAATAATGCTGTTAGCATCAAATGAGATAACCCACGCAAAAAAAAAAAAAAAAAAAAAAATTCGTAAAGGTTCTCTCTGAATGTGGGAACTCAGAAGCAGTTAAAACCGAAAGAGCTGAAAGAAGAGTATTCTAGGCAGAGAGCAGCAAGTACAACCATCTGGATGAGGGAGTGGTTTTGCCTGTTAGAGGAACAGGAAGAAGGCAGGTGTTGCTGTCTATCAAATCACCCCAAAATTTGTTAATGTTTTTAAACAGCAACTATTAACATGGCTCACCTTTACTGTGAGTCAATAACTTGAACAAGTCAAGATGGACGGTACATTTTTGGTCTCAACTGGGCTCACTCTCACGTCGGTGGTCAGCCGCTGGTTGTGCCAGGGGCTCCTTGCTCTCTGGCTGGCGCGGCTGCCACAGCACGGCTCTGCTCCACGTGGTCTCTCATCCTCCAGCCGGCAGCCCTCGACATCTTTCCCACCACGTTCCTTTACTCGAGCTGGTTACAAGGCCAACCCAGATTCATGGAGTAGAGAAACAGCCTTTGTCTCTTGATGGGAGAAGCTTCCAAGTCACATTGCAAAGAGTCACAGATCTGGAAACGTAAATATTCGGGGCTCTTGTTGCCATCTGGACCACCGTGGCCGATGCAGTAAGTGCAATGAGAGAGATGGGAAGCCACTAGGTGGGTCAGAGCGTGCAGGCCACGGTAAAGGAATGGGGTCTTTTACTGAATGCAGCGTAAGTCACTGGAAGCTTGTGTGATTTTGTTTTTGACATATTACTTAGGAAACCTGTAAAGTAATAGGCTGCAAAGGGTTAGAACACAAGCAGAGTGGTCATTCACAAGTAACTATAGTAATACAGACAATATTTGGTGGTATCTTGGATGAGGAGCTGGGGAGCTGGAGAAATTTCAGCTGATCAGGAAATATCTTATAAATAGAGCTGATAAGACTTGCTGATGTGTAAACTGTAGGCATTATGGAAGCAGAGGAATCAAACAGGACACCTAGAGCTTTAGGTGCTGGGGAGGTTATAGTACTCTTTACAGAGAAGTAGAAAAGTGGACAGGGGACGAATTCAGTGAAGCAATTCAAATTCCATTTTGCACACATGAAGTTTGTGATTTCCATTATTCATCCACATGGTGACATCAAGTAAGCAATTAGATATGAGTCTAGAGGTCATTAGGTGTTGAGAGCCAGAGTCATCAGCACACTATGGTATTCTAAAACATGGAAATATATTTGATCACCCGTGGAAAGAATATAGGTAGAGAATGGGGTCCCGGACAAAATCTTGTAAAAATCAAATATTTAGAAGTTATCTGGAAGGTGAGAAGACAGCAAGTAAGACAGGAGTATCCCAGACAATCATCAGGTAGGTACAAACAAGAGGTAATCTCAGCACCTTGGCACTTGATGTTGACATGTTGGGGTGGGTCATTCTTTGTTATAGGGGGTTTGCTGGCCTCTATCCCCTGGATAGAATACCTCTCCCCATCTGTGACAAAAAAAAAAAAAAAAAAATGTCTCTAGGCATTACCAAGTAACACCTTGGGGACAAAAATCACCCCCGTTAAGAACCACCTCTCCAGAAAAACAAACGAAAAAAAACTGTGAGCTGCATCAGGTCATACTCAATAGCCCAGTGCACTGTGGAGAGGGAGTGAACAGCCAGGGGCTTTGTCAACAGGGAGGTCATGGTGACCTTGATGGCGTGGTTCTGGTCCTGAGGCTGGCAGGCTCAAGAAGGGAAGAGCTAATATTTCAGTCTTTGAGATAACAGGAAATACAAACTTTGTATGGTGACAGGCCATAACTACACTTATTGTGGTGAGCCCTGCATAATGTAGAGGATGGTCTAATCACTATGTTGTACACCTAAAGCTAATAAAACTTTGAATGTCAAATATACACCAACTTAAAATTTTTATAATTAAAAAAGAAAAAAATATATATATGGCCCAGAGCTCCTGAAACCCTTGTAAATTCCTCACGGATAAGAGCACTAGAACAGGGGCGCCTGGGTGGCTCAGTCGTTAAGCATCTGCCTTCGGCTCAGGTCATGGTCCCAGGGTCCTGGGATCGAGCCCCGCGTCGGGCTCCCTGCTCGGCGGGAAGCCTGCTTCTCCCTCTCCCCCACCCCTGCTTGTGTTCCCTCTCTCGCTGTGTCTCTGTCAAATAAATAAATAAGATCTTTAACAAAAAAAAAGCACTAGAACAAAAGACCCATCTTTTGGTCTAATGAGGCGACTCTAGGTGGCCACCTGGACAAGAGCTGGGCGCCAGAAAGAGTAGCCATGATGTGGAGGTTGGGCTGTTTGGCTCCACCCCTCACACCACACTTCTCCTAGGAGGACAGGAGGGCTGGAAATGGAGTGAATAACTGATCATGTCTACATGAGGAAGCCTCCATGAAACCCTAAGAGTGTGGAGTTCTGTGACCTCCCAGGCTGACAACGCACACCCATACACTGGGACAGTGATGCCCCCAACGCCAGGAGGACAGAAGCTCCTGTACTCGGCACCCTCCCAGAACTCATCCTATGTATCTCTCCATCTGGCTGTTCCTGTGTATCAACCGGTAAGCATAAGTAAGCATTTCCCTGAGTTTTGTGAGCTTCTCTAGCAAATTAAGCAAACTCAAGGAAGGGCTCAGTGGAACCTCTGATCTAGAGCCAGTTGGTCAGAAGCTTATGGCTGGAGTCTGGAGTGGGGGAGGGGAGCCGTGCTGGGGGGCCGAGCCTTCACCTGTGGGATCTGATGCTACCTCCAGGTAGACAGTGTCAGAACTGAGCTGAGTTGCCGACAGCCAGCTGGTGTCCCAGAGACTTCCTCGGCGTGGGGAAAAGCCTGCACACATTTGGTAACCAGACTGTCAGTAGTGAAGGGTTTCCTGTGAATAGTAAAGGGGACTCACAGAAAGAAACACACTGGGGAAGAGCTGGGTTTTTCCAGACCTAGGAAGGAAAAAAACAGGGGGTTTTTTTGGACTTCCTAAAAGCAAGAGAAAAATAATTTCTTACCTTGAAGACAGACGGGAGGAATTCCCTCTTCCTGGTAGAGGCCAGTCCATCCTTTTGTTCTATTCTCTCTTCCGCTGACTGGATGCAGCCCGCCCACATGGTTGGAGGCCATTGCATTGCTCAGTCTACAAAGTCAAATACTAATCTCATCCAGAAACCCCCTTGCAGACACACCAGAATAATGTTGGACCAAAGACCTGGGGACCTCATTGCCCAGTCATGTGGACACATAAAATTAACGATCACAGGTGTCACAGAGGGAAAAAAAAAAAGCCCAGGAGCCCCGTCTTTAGTCTCTCCTATTTAGCCATGGGTACAGCTGGGTGAGAGCTTCACGATGTGGGACCCAGGGAGGGGACAATGTGAGGACAAAGTCACCACTTAGGACTCATCCAACCTCCATTCTTGACTTATTGCTCCAACCCAAATATTCAAGTGACTTGATATAAGTATATTATTATAATTACATGAGCTTCTTCAGCTACCTGTAATGTCAGACTTATCCAGCAGAAACATGCTTCTACTCGGGGAAATGTGCCAGTTGGTAATTATGACATGGACAATTCCCCAAAGTTACAGGCATCTAGAAATATGCCACCCAAAATAAATCAGAGGAGGCAAGAGACTCCCTATAGGGTCTACGCCACTTGAAGCTTTTACAATTATGCAGTCATAATCCGAGCATGCACGTGCCTGGCCACTGCTCCCTGTCTCTGGGGTTGACCAGATTTCCCTTCTGTCCACTTGTTTCCCTTGTTCTCACTGCACCTGTGAGAGTTCTTGTCTCTCCTCACTCTGGTTTCACCTAGCAAGCTCAGACTCAGCTTTCCACTTGGAAATTGTGCCCCAAGTAATTAATGGCAGCCCACAACAAGCTTATCTCAAATCAAATGTCCCTTTATGTCATAAATATAAGGCTGAGAGTCAAAGATGTTCCTCCTTCCCAACCAGGTCCACTGGGACCAACAACCACCAGGTCAACCTTGCCAGGCTTCCCACCAGGGAGGGAGACTCAGAAAATCAATAAATATACTTGTTTCAAGCCAAAGATAGCTTCTGCAACTTCATCCATACTTTTTGCCCACTTGGTTTTGTAATCAACTTATAGTTTCAGCAGATGGATTCAGGCTGCAAACCTTTTTCTCCGTAAGAAACAGGCTGGCCCAAATTAGATGCAGACTGATGGTCATGGCATTGTTAGCCCAGGTCCTATCCCCAGAGAGCTGACACCCTGAAAACAGTGAGAAAAATGTGTTTGTATCACATTGAGCTTGCACTGAATTGTTCATAACCAAACCTACTCTCCCTGACTCCTCTCTCTCATTCCCTACATCCTGTCCAGCCTCCCTTCCTATTCATGTGTTTCTTCTCATAGGACTTACCATCTTCTGACAAGGGAGAACTTAAAGATAGCATGTTTTCTGTTACTTTCTGTCTTCAAATCCCCACCACCTCCATTAGAATGTGAACTCCAGTGGGCAAGAACCTTTGTTGTGTTTCCTGATGAATCCCATGTGCCAAGAACTGTGCCTGGAGCCCAGCTGGTGCTCAGTGTATGTCCCATGAATGAATCGGATTCTCCCTACAGGCATTTTGAGGGGAGAGAGGGAAGAAGCAGACCGATCCAGGTTCCTGGATTCTCTTTCCTCTTAGAGAAAAGCAGGAAAGCCAAGGAACTTTGTCTCCGACACCCTTCGTTGTCTTGCCGCTCCTCCTGGCTTCCGACTTCACCTTTGCTTCCAGTTCTAATTTGATTAACCGGCTTTAATCTAACTATCTCCCCAGAATCTGTTTTCTCTTTGTTCGTACTTGAGTGACAATCAGTCATGTTGCATTTTTTAAATTATGGTTTCTATCTTTATACCTCCGTTTCTAAACCATCTCAAATCTCTTTTGATATATTACCTTTTTAATTCTCAATTTATGACACTGGCCTCTGATACCCAGTTCACATATGTCTTGATTATAAGAAATCAGGCAGGCTGCTCAGCACTACAGTGGTAACAGTGGGTTACATGACTCTACCAGCTGAATCAGAGCCAAACCACAGAGCTGTTTGGATCCATTTCAGAACTTTTTCTCCAACAGTGGGTGGCACCGCACTGGTTTTGAGTGTGTCTTTGCCACGCCCACAGCACTACCTGATTGCAGTACCACAGACTCAGTTTGCAATAACCTTACTACAGACACACACAAGTGCCCTCACCTCTGTGTGTAGACTGTGCTATACTTTGCTGTCAGAATATTCATTTGAGGGGCACTTGGGTGGCTCAGTCATTAAGCATCTGCCTTCAGCTCAGGTCATCCCAGCGTCCTGGGATCGAGCCCCTCATCGGGCTCCCTGCTCCGCGGGGAGCCTGCTTCTCCTTCTCTCTCTCTGCCGCTTCCCCCTGCTTGTGTTCTCTCTCTTTCTCCCCCACCCCCTATCTCTGACAAATAAATAAATAAAATCCTTAAAAAAAAGGAATACTCATTTGAGAACCTCTTTTGATCCAAAACTGGCAACAGTCTGGTTCCCTGACTTCCATTCATTGATTTTCTTGGGTAAGTAGTTTCTCACACTACCTGAGAGATTGTTTTAAAAAAGAGAAAGAATTTCTTCTCAAAAGATGGAGTGCTGAGGATTGATGACACCACTTTCTTGTCGACCATGTTATCCCGTATTTGTCAAACCCACTGAAGTAGAATGCATATCATTTGTTGTTTCAAAATATTCTTCTTTTTTTTTTCAACACAATTCAGGGAAATCTCAGAGCAAAGTAGATACAGATGAGGAGAGTCACAGGCATTCACTCTTATGTGACTTATTTCATCCCGATGAAAGTTTAAACATTAAGTAGGTCTGTTTGAGTCTTCCTTTTCAAATCTATCAGTCAATCACTATAGTGCTAAAGAGCTCTAGGAAACTGAAAAGATAGTATACATGGTTTTTGTTGTCAAGACCCATAATCCAGTGAAAAGCATAAAGCATGTTTTCATGAAAAGTTACCTTTTTCGTAAAGAGTCAAGGTGATATACTATGACTCAGAGAAAAGGGAACAACTTTCGTCTACACGGGTTAGGACTGAGGTCATCAGAATGGAAGAGATGGGGGTCTGTGTCTCAAGAATTAGCTCTGCTTGATAAATGCCATGGAGGAGAGTGAAGGCTCACAGAATTAGAGCAGAAGAGTGGACACAGCACTGCTCAGTGGGCAAATGTGCCGGGATGGCTGTGTGGGGTCATAGGGCTCTTTAACTCATCCGTTCATTTATGAATCCACTAGTTCAGTAAGTTTCTTACCAAATGGTTTAATATGCAGGACCCTGTGTGGAGTGGATGCAGAGAATATAAGGCTGAGCCACAGAAGAATTCTTGCCCTCAGGGCGGCTGGGTGGCTCAATCGGTTAAGTGTCTGCCTTCAGCTCAGGTCAGGATCTCAGGGTCCTGGGATTGAGCCCCATGTTGGGCTCCCTGCTCATCACAAAGTCTGCTTGTCTCTCTCCTTCTTCTCCTCCCCTTCCTCCCTCCTCCTCCTCTTCCTCTAGCTCAAAAAAATAAAATCCTTTAAAAAATTTAAAAAAAAATCCCTGCCCTCCTAGAGCTTACATTTTAGTTCAGGAGACAGAGCTAAACAAGTCTCATAAGAAGCCTCTGTGGCATGAAGAGCACACCGTGTTCTTTTTTTTTATTATTATTATTAATTGTCATTTGAAATGATATTTTGAATATATTGGGCTAAATACAATTATGTAATTAAAATTAATTCATCTTGATGACAAAGTCAGCGGAGTGGCTGCAGGGGGACAAGCAAGGGTTAAGCAGCCCAGAGTGAGGCGCGGTACCCAGCAGGGCTGCACCTTCCCTGGGGGTGGGGCTTGCAGGACACTGCAAGCAGCCAGACTTTACCCTCCGTGTCCTTGGCACACTGTGGGCTGTTCTAAGCCAGAAAAGGACATAATGAACTTATTAGTGCTGATGTGTGGGGAAAGAATGGGGGGGCATATACGGAAGCCAAGAGACCCAGAGGAGAGAGGCTGACTCTCTGAAGTGCTTTCCAGTGAAATGGCCATGATTTTGGTGCTAAGAGGGATCCTTGATAATATTCCAAGAGAATGTTTAGCCATTTTTATTCTTATGGGAAATACCTATATCTTATGGGAAATATCTTCTCTGTGTTTAAGTCACAGAGAAGGAGCAGCAGGGAGGCAGAAAGTTGAGATAAAAGACAAACGGAAAAATTAAAAGACTAAAATCCTGGAGGACATGGAGAGGCCAAGTGGAAGGGTTTGCCTTGGAAAGGAGGACTCTTCTTGCTCTGAGATGTATGGAAGGGTAGACAGATAGCTGGCTGAGGACATAGCGCATGCAGGAGGCAGAGAGCAGTGAGGGGCGTGTTCCAGGAAGACTCTCCATCTCTCCCCGGCACTGTGCGGGCCCTGTGACGAGGCAGACAGGCTGCCCATGGTTCCCAAAGAAGGTGTCCGAACATGCTGAAGGTCAGCGGACCAGGACCATCAGGAATTTGAAGAGGGCAACATAATCAGATGGTAAGGATCGGGAAGGGAAGGGACTGTTACGAAATCATGGTGGAATAAACTTCTAGAAGCACAGAGGAGAGCTGAGAGTCTGACAGTTCTCCTTTCTCAGAGTGTCCAAAAATATGGAAAGGGGACCCTTGATGAGAGGGATGCTCCAGAGAGTGAAGTCAGCATGGCCTGACCAGTTCGGGATTGGAGTGGAGCCAAGAACTAGCCAATTCCAGACGTGAGACAAAGTCGGGGCTTCTAAGGCCAAGTCCAGTCTCCTTCCACAAGGAGAAAGCTAGAGTAAGAGTTGATGCCTGTAGCAGGAATTGCATGCTGAGTGAGTTAGAAGATTTGTAAATAAAGCAGCGTTACCTTGAGGGGGTCATGTGAGGAATAAAGAATTTACCCACTGGAGTTCACAAAATTGACCAACCCTAAATTCCCTTTGGAAAAGTACCATAATTGGGGGCGCCTGGGTGGCTCAATTGTTAAGCGTCTGCCTTCAGCTCAGGTCATGATCCCAGGGTCCTGGGATCGAGCCCCGCATCGGGCTCCCTGCTCCGCGGGAAGCCTGCTTCTCCCTCTCCCACTCCCCCTGCTTGTGTTCCCTCTCTCACTATCTCTCTGTCAAAAAATAAATAAAATCTTTTTTAAAAAAAGGAAAATTGCCATAATTGGCTCCATAGGACTCTGACTTAGACAGTAGTTGGTCTCCGTGGCAAGAAAAAACTGAGCCAAACAAAATAGGGGGTTCCAAAATTGTACTCCCCTGTTCATCTTTACCACAACTGGATTCTTCTGAACTCTGTCTCCCTCTCTCTTGTTCACCAATTTTTCAAGCCCTGTTTCTTCCATTTCTGTCCCCAATTTTGCTACTCCCTACCAATCTGGAACTAGCACATCTCTCTGGAGAGAAGCCAGACCCCCAAGCTCTCATTGCTGGACCACTGTTTGAGAAAAACAGCACATCTGTGACTTGACTTCATTTCCTTGCCCCAAAACTACAGTGATGTGGGGGCAAGAAAGGGGTTTATAGACTTAGCTGATGATCACTCCCCATGAGGGGGAAATCAATTGGCTCCATAAAGATTTTTGAGTAAAACTCCTGCTGGGATAGTTCAGGCACGACATAAGGAGATACCAGCATGGTTCCTCAAGCCACCAGTGAGGACACCCTCAACCCTCCAGATGGGTCTTACAGGGTCAGAGAACCATTTCAGCCTAGTTTATACCAGGTTTAATTCTTCTGCCATCTTGGGGCACCTGGGTGGCTCAATCAGTTGGGCGTCTGCCTCCGGCTCAGGTTGTGGTCCCCAAGTCCTGGGACGGAGCCCTGTGTCTGGCTCTCCACTCAGTGGCAAGTCCACTTCCTCTCCCTCGGTATTCTCTCTCGTTCTCACTCTCTCTCAAATAAATAAATAAGAATCTTTAAAAATAATAATAAAATCTCTTTTAAAAAAAGTATTCTGCCATCTCTTTGAAACTCAGTCATTCTTATAACATTGCTATCTCATCTTCGTTCAATCTAAAAATGTGGCTTTCTGGAAATGGGACAGGGTAGGTACAGATCAGAATGTGCACGGGAGGTGTGGTGGATTTGGCTGTGTGTGGCTCTTTTAAGTAGAGTCCACTTAGTACTGGATAAAGGAAAGGACTAAATTGGAATCGTGGTTGGCAGAAATAGTCCCCCATCTGGCACTGTAATTACATACCACATTGACCTGCAACAGTCCTTGCTGTTCCGAGCGCTAAGATTGGGGGGAGGGGGGCGAGGGGTCGGGGGAGCCTGTTTGACAGATACATTATTTAAAATATCTTCTTTACCTTTTTGAGAAACCAACCGTACAAAAATATATTTTAATCTGGCTCCCTCTGTCACAGTGAAGCGAAACTTCCAGTCGCCTGATGAACATGACCACTTTACGGCTGGAATGAACCCACAAGCTCTGTATGCCTATTTTCACCCATGACATCAGACATTATTTCAAGTTGGACACTGTTTCAGGACCCTCTTCTGTGACCTCGTTCCTGAGCCCTTTCTTTTTATTTTAAGGGTCAGTCTTAGTTGCTGCTGACATGCGGCATTTTCAAAGGCTCAAAGTGGTCTTTATTACAACCCTTGACTTCACCTTCTGTGCCAACGGGAAATTTTATACAACTCCCATCTTCCCTGTTAGAACAGTGCCCGGAAGCCGCGCCCAGGCATGGTTTCATACTGCCACCTACTGGCAAGAAAAGATTCTGTTCCTCTTCTTTTATTTTTTTCTGTTCTAACACTGCTCTGTTTCCCTTAAAGCCATAAAGATTTAGCTTTTATCTTTCTTCTTAAAACCACAAGTTGGATTTATAATCAAATGAAAACCACCGTTTCAATCTCTGCTAGTCAAAATCTGTAAGATCTTGGCACTGAGGGGGGCAAATCAGGGAGGCAAGCCTGGAGCTCTGTTTTTATTTCAAATGCAACATTGTAGCCATTTTTTAGTGTTTTCACAGGGCCTGCCCTCCCCTTCATCCAAACCATCCAAGAGCCACGCCTTCCCTCTGGCCTCCTGTCCCGTACCCCACATTGTCCCAGCTGTAACTTAGACCCTGAACCAACCTTTAACTCACCTCAAAGGGCTACTGCACTCACCCACAGCCAAAGAATCCGACTGCTCCGAAACAGACCTTGACACTGATTGTCACTAAATATAACAAGCGCCTTATGTACATTTCACTGGAACCACAAGCTCAAATTAGCCTGTCAGAATTTCACTATTCCTCATCCCAGTGTGTCAAGTGACACAATTAGCTCAAGAGAATAAAGAAAAGGCTTGTCAGAGCCTTCAGCGCATCTCTCTTTTCTGAGTTCCTTCCTTTTCCGTGGTGCCTGATTTAATTCAAATTCCTTTCATGCTTGAAGGGTGTGTGTGTGTGTGTGTGTGTGTGTGTGTGTGTGTGTGTGTGCGTGTTACCCTTCAAACTTCAAAACGATCACACAGTAAAGAGCATAAAATGGGTGTGTTTCACAAGGGTCCAAATACATGTGACCCCTCTTACTTACCTTTTGCAAATGAGAATTGATCAAAGGCCGAATCCTAGCCGTTTGTGAGAAAAACAAAGTATGCTGAAAAGAAGGATGTGAACCTGGAAAGATCACAGCCCGAGGAATACCGACCAACCCTGTGTGATTAATACCCACCAAACCCAAAGGCTTCGTTCGGGACCAGCAAGAGGCGGCATTTCTCAGGCGGCAAGAAAACAGAAATAAGTTTGTATTTAACGCTGAATCAGAAGAAGGGTCCCTTTGGTGCCATGTTCTGCCTCCATAAAGGAGAGTGCGATGTTGGGTCCTTCTGGGGAAAGCTGAAGTTCATGCTCCCCTAAAGCATTGCCTGGAACAGACCCGCTGAGGTGGGGAACATTTCCCAAAAGATGCACATTCACTCCCCCCGGTGATAATTGGATTGTTTCAGATTCTCATCCCAAGGCTCATGAGGAGAGCTCTTCAAATATTGGAGGAATATGCCCCAAAGACATGCCTTTCGCTGAATCACAGAGACTTGAATGGGCTCTGCACCACTGTTTCCCAGCCTCGGGCTCATAGCAGGCGAGCCGCAGGTTCCAGAAAGCCATGCACTCCCACCCAACCTCCCCAGGCACCCAGAGGAGGTAGAGGGAGACCAAGCCAGGGCTACCGCCCCTGGAGTCAGCATAAAGGACGTCAGTGCCTCAGGTGCTCCGAAGGTAAGTATCTATCGGCAAATTATGAAAACTTCCTCTTTTGTCTTTAAAGGCTCCTCCCGTGCTGTATTGTCAGAGTTCTCTGGAGAAACAGCCCCAGTAGCACACAGAGAAGGAAGAGACTTCTCGTAAGGAAGGGGCTTGTGCGATCGTGGGGGCCGGCAAGGCCAGCTCCATGGGCAGGCGGGCAGCCTGGGCATTCAGGCAGGACTCGACCTTGCCGTCTTGAGGCCGAATTCCTTCTCCCAGAAGTCTATTTTTGCTCTTCAGGCCTTCAGCTGTTTGGATGAGGCCCACCCACATATTGGAGGGCAATGGCTTTTACTTCACGTCACCTGATGGTACGTTCAGCACTTCTACAGAGCACCCTCGCGGTGACACACAGACCGCTGTGTGCCCGAACGACCGGGATCACCACCCTGCCAACCTGCCATGGAAAATGAACCGCCACGTGTGCCGTCCTAGACAGCCCCGGCTGTGCTGGTTTCCTAGGGGGCCGCAGGCCTCTCTCCCGTCACTTCAGATTCTGTAGTACTGAGATCCTGGCTGACATGTAACTAATCTGTTCTGTCATTCTCTTTCGCCAGCCCCGTCTGCCCAGGAGGTCAGCCGGCCTTCTTCGTAAGGCCAAAAGTCTCCTGCCATCACTGGCCCCAGAGAAGCTGCTCTGAGGGCCCAGTGCAGGGCCTCGCATGGTCTCTCTGCCATGGGTGAGGCATTCAGGGCCCACCGGGGTCACGACCACCTATCGGCAGGGCCTGGCTCTCCTCCTGGCCACACACACGCCTGCCAGCCAAATGTCAAATGTGCCACTAAGATGAAGGACACACAGGTGCCAAAATGTGGAGTTGGAATAGAATTAGCAGGTATAACCTGATATGCTTGGCTATTTTTTTTAATCTCCAAGAGAATATAAATGTGTTTATTCTTCTACCCTGCACCACGGAAAGAGTCCCCTGAGCATCTGGGATCTCTGGCTTGGCCAGTGGTGGGTGTTTCCATTAGCAAGGGCCCCACTGTGCTTCCCAGATCACAGCCATGCCCTCTGCATGATCTCACCTGAGTCCGTGGACTAACCACAGGGAAAGAGCCCCCCGCAGGCTGTCAGTCTCCCGGCCTACCAGGGCTGCTACAGTCCTGCAGGGAAGAATAAAGAGACAGAAGCTTCCGAGGCACAAGGATGCAGAGCCCACCAGCCAAGAGGGACGCAGGGCAAGCCGGCCAAGGCAAGCAGAGAGAGACAGGCGGTGCAACTCACCCTCACTGACACCCAACAGGTGCCACCCCCGCCCCCTTCATCCCTGAGGCTTCTCCCCGGGCCGGCTGCAGGGGATTGCTACCAAGAGAGAGCCCTGGCCGGGACAGAGTGTGGCACCATAGCTCCTGTGTCCATAACCCGTTCACACAGCAAGTGCTTTTTGAAGGATCGATGGGGGATGGCACCAGAAGATCAAAATCTAAGTGGTCTTGTTAATGCTTTTCTGGAAGCGGGCGGTGGAGACGGCAGCGGGTAGGATGTGGTCATCCTTCAGCTTAGTAACTGCCGTCTGCAGGCCTGTCTGGACACAGCGTGACAGGGGCAGAACACCACCCCGGGTGACAGGTGTGCTCAAAGCACTCACAGAACCCCTGAAATTAGGTAGAATCGAGTGAGTTGTGCCCACTGGCTGAGGAAAACAGGACGACCATGCAAGTCACACGTACATCCTGAAGGAACAGAGAATTCAGAACTGACTCGGCTCAGGGAACGGAGTAAGCCAAGCAGTCAACCCTGACATAAGAATCGCTGTCCCCAAACAGTCACCGGTCCAGAGAGCCAAGCGTCACACACATGGGCAGGGACCTACTGGAGCTAAGTCTGGGAAGACTGTGGGCCTAACTTCTAGGAAACAGAGCGGTCTAGGTTAGCAAAATAGGGCATCATGCCATTAAAATGTCTAAAATAATAATTAGTCTTTATCAGGTAGTTAGACCATATTCTCTAGGGTATTTCTGTTTTTACTATTTTTTTTTTATTTTTGGCCTGCTTTTCTAACAGCTTTGTTGAGATGTGTTTAATATATAGTCTACTGTGCATATTAAAGTGCACAGTTGGAGGTATCTTGACAAATGTCTACACCATGATCAAGCTTAGGTGTATGGACCACATACAAAGCTTGTTTCCCTGAAATCTAGCCAGGTTAAGCATCTTTTCATGTACTTATCTGCCATGGTTTTATTGATTTTTTTCATTGATCGATGTCATCAACTATTAATAACATTTCTGGCTTTACTATCACAATTTGTAGTTCATTTCACATAGATGTCCAAGGTGCAATTTCCTTCCGATCTCTATTACTTACTTGTGGACCACATAACATGACCTTAATAGTCTGTCAATTGTAAGATAGTTCTTCTAGGTAAAAATGAACCAAAATAAATGCTTAGAGCTTTATACCCAAATCCATCTGAGAGATAAACTTTCCATACATCAATTTATCAAAAAAAAAGATGTACTTTCATTTAAGAAATAGGTTTATTTTCTCAATTTATATTTAGTAAGTATTAGTTTCAAGTCATTTGGAGAAGATGGGGAACTCTTATAATATAGCTAACTTGACAACTTATTTTCTTAAGTATACTTTCTAAGTTCAAGGGCTTTTTGTACAGATTTGTAAAAATACTTCTCTGCCAATGTCTATGCTTTATCTCACCATAGTTACCACTTTTACAACATTTAAATACTTCATTCTTACTCTTCTTTTTAATTTCAAAGTTTTCCAAAGTGAACAGAGTGCAAACAGAATAAATAAGCAAACTCTCTTGGCTAAATATTTAAATCATATATCCCTTGTATATGTGTTTGAGTATGTGAGAGGGAAAAAAAAGAACTTATGTTTCCTTTTAAAAATATCATCACAAGTATACACATCCAGGGGATGTCTGGGTGGCTCAGATGGCTAAGCGGCTGCCTTCGGCTCTGGTCATGATCCCAGGGTCCTGGGATGGAGCCCCAGGTTGAGCTCCCTGCTCAGTGGGGAGTCTGCTTCTCCCTCTCCCTCTGCCTCCTCCCCCTTGCTTGTGCTCTCTCTCTGTCAAATGAATAAATAAAATCTTAAAAACAAAACAAAACAAAACAAGTAGACACATCAGGTAATTGAGACGTTACACATTTTGAATTCTCTACTAGTACACTATACAAAAAAAAAGTTCCCAGCCATATAAAAGCGCAAGTAAACTTTCATAATTGCAAAACATCTCAGCTACACCAATGATCTAACCAGCAGTGAACGTTCACATTTCTGCATATGCCTTCCTCTGCTCAGTGATCGGCTGTCATTTCTCTCATTCCATCATGAGGCTTAAAAATCTAAGTGTGCTCAGGATGTGCGTGTGCTGTGCTTACTGCCTTCACTGTAATAGTGCAAACTTGTCTGGCAAAGTAGAGAAATGAATTGTTCGCCAGTGAAATAGGATGAAGTCTTGAGGCGAGACACCAGGTGGAGGAAGAGGGAGAATCAGAGAAAACCATCAACAGCAAATAAGGTGTCAGAACGTGAGAAAAGGGTTTAGTTAGATGAAAACAAGTCTGTGGGAGAGAAGCATAAGAAGAAAAGTGTCCAAGTATATTCTGAAAATGAGGCCAACACGGACTACCGAGGAGAATCTGCATCACCCAGCCCTGCGCGGGGCCCACCAGAAGCCCCCGGTCCGTGAGGGTGCGTCCTCCCAGACCCCCATCCTTTAGCGGTACCCCAGGAACCCGATTTTTCACTAGGAATTACCACAGGCAAGAGAGTTCCCCAAAACAAAAGAAAATACACCAAGAACACATCAACCACTAAACGCCTCCGACGTGCGAGCGAACCGTGGGCACACAGGAGGAAACGCTACAGGTGACGTCAGCGTGCGTCGCCGTACGTGCCGAGGTGCGTCATCGACAGGTAGGCCTGGTCTAGTCGAGAGAATAAAGTATTTTGTGGCCATCAGCTTAAATAATTAAAAGACATAATATCTTGGTAGAACATATACAAAATCCTTTAATACACTAATATGCTCTGAAGATCATCCAGGAAGGAAATCTGTTACTGTGTTTGAGCATGAAGTTTTAAGCAGCTGGAACCAGTCTTCATAGCCACATTTAATCTAACCATGTTTTTGTCTTTTGAATTCAGCTCAGAAATACAGAAAGCTGAAGTCTTGATTTCTTGACCTTGTACGCTAAGGATCAAATTTTGTCTAATTGTGCTTGAGATTTTTGCTAAAATCCTATTTTAAAATTGCAGCAAATTTGCAAAATAGAGAAGATTGGGAAGAAAGAAAAACTCACCTCTAAGCTACACTTTTTCCAATTACTACATATTCTCCAAAAATATTTCTAATTGCTTCCCAATAGTCTGTTATGTGAAAAACAGGATTTCTTGGTACATCTCTTTTTATTTATTTTTAAAGATTTTATTTATTTGGAGAGAGAACAAGCAGGGGGAGGAGCACAGGGAGAGGAAGAGAGAATCTCAGGCAGGCGCCCTGCTGAGTGGAGAGCTGGACACAGGGCTCAATCTCCAGACGGTGGGATCGTGACCTGAGCCGAAATCGAGTGTCAGACCCTTAACTGACTGAGCCACCCAGGTGCCCCAGTACATCTCTTTTTAAAAAACAGCATGTGTTATTTTAACATCATCCTTGCAAGGTAAATGTGCCCCTCTCCTGTCATTTCATCAGAGATTTTCCTAGAAGTGAACTTACCAAGTCAAAACTGCACACATGTTTAAGCTGCGAATCTACATTGCAAATTGCTCTCCGGAATATTTGCACTAATTTACATGGTTACCAGCAATATTTGGGCATGCTCTTTTTAAGCACCTTCCAGTTTGCTTAATATAGATCATATATACGTATATCTGCTGTAGCTCCAAGCTAAGTATATTTATATCCACACTTGCAGTGGCAAATGCATACCGTACGGGACATTCACCGTCCCACTCCAGCACTAAGGGAGTCATTTCTAATAAGCACAAACAAAATTCTTCGTGTCGAAGTGGGACTTGCCATGCAAGCCCTTCTGAGGATAGTTCTCCAAACAGTCACTGCTAGTGGATGAGAGTTGGGGCTCCAGACACCCTGGGATTTGGTTCTTCTCCAGGAGTCCCTGTAATGTGCATCTCACCACTTCTAGCAAGACAGAGCTGGGAAGTTTTTGAAGCATGAATTGAGCTGCTGTCTGTCTTGTCCCCAAACACACTTTCCTTCCCCTGACACCTGGACTAGCTGTGATTTCACATTTTTCACGATGGTGCCCATTTAGGCCCGCCCCCCCTTGGTCAGCACGCCATGCCTCAGATACGTTCCATTAGATGACAGAATGTGGAACCCAAGCGGTCCCTTGTCTGACTTGAGAGCCACCATTTAAATGCCTCCTGCGCACCTGGTCTGTGCACTCTGGAACTTTCCTGTGATAGTCAGTTGTGTTTTCCTGTTTCAGGTGCATCTCCTGGTTCAGGTAAATAGACAGATAGACTACACTATTTGCATATAAATACACACACATTATATATATATATATACATATAACTTACTATATATATAATATACAATTACATGTATCTAATATATATTCATAATTATATCAATAACAACTGTGCATGCATAATTATTCCATTATGAAGCATCGATGACTAGTATTCTGGCACTGACTACCAATGTTTTCCTACACGAATCAAAAGGAAAAGCCAGAACTCAGGGGCCTTAAGGGTTATAGTTCAGATTCTCTTTCTGGTTGATGCTTCTGGTTCTATACCATCATTTGGTTTTCCATCAGCTGTGACTCAATTTGGGCTCCTCCTGCCAAACACCGCCCTCTGCTGATTCACACCAGTCCAGGGCAAGTCACTGTCTTACGCAGGTAGTAATAAAACTCTAGAAAGCTTTCAATCATCCTGTAATTGGCATGCCCACTCTGCAATCTTGGGGTATATACACACTCATGTTTCTCTCCACTTTTTCACTTCATTTCTCAGAACTCCATGATTCTTAACTGCAGAAAGTTTGGAAGCTCCAAACACTGGTCCACCTCGCTTATTCGATCCAAAGGACAGGGGTGGGGGAGGGGAGATATGGGTTCTTTCTGCATAAGGCTTAGACAGAAGTGCGGCTAATACCGTCGCTTCTTGCCGGTGACGTCGGATTTGGCATAATCCACAACACTCATCAGTCCGGAATGATCCTGCTTGGCCATGTGGTTTCTCAAGGGATGGAGGCCCCAACCCTTGAGACTCTTACCCTAAGATCTCACTAGTTGAGCCCAAGATCACGGTTCTGGAAGTTGCTCTCTCTGGTTACATGCAGAGAATGAATTTCTCAAGGTGAAAGCCAGCCCTGGAAGGACTGGCTCCGGGAGATCCAATACCTCATAGAGCCAAAGCCAGCTTCTCCTTTCTCTCTAGAAATGCCCTCCGAAGGGTACAACGTCTTTCCTTTTAAGTCCTCAAAAAACAAAATATTTGGCTGTCCACCTTTCCACAAACATCAGTTGCCTTCCCCTTCCCTTCTAAGAAAACTCTGTCCTCATAATTCATGGGCGATTTCATCCAGCCCACATATCAAGGACCTCGTATTCTCTCTCAACAAAGAGACAAATATGCACTGAACTTGTGGAAAGGCACCCCTTGGGTCAGCCACATCACTACGTTAGCATCATGAAAACTGAGTCTTTCGGATACAGATGTAATTATTTTTATTCTCAATTGTTTTAGCTAATTCACTTCTCGTTGGTTACCCCCAACTTTGTAAACCAATGCATTGCAGGAGGTCTGTGAAAATCTCCAGAGAAACGAACGCTGAAGAATTTTTTCTACAAATCACCATGGCACTATTTGGAGACATGTTGCTGTTGTTTAAATGTCTCTGACTCAAAGTGACATCAAGAACAACTGCTTAGTGGAATATAGCAATGTTTCTTACTGGTTGCTTCCTAAAGCTATACATTAACAATACTTATTTCTGCAGCTGCAAAAGCTAGGGGTATTTCTTGTTTGTCGTTGTGTGTTTTTGTTGCTGTTTTCTCTTTAAATATTTCATTCCCTCTTACATATGGGCTAGGGATGACTGACCTTCCACCATGCAAAATAATTTCTGGTGTGGTGACAGCAAGACTCTGTTCCCATGCCAGAGAGGGAATAAGGCGCTACTATAGTTCCCCTCC
Organism: Eumetopias jubatus; assembly: GCF_037043125.1. NCBI lineage: Eukaryota > Metazoa > Chordata > Mammalia > Carnivora > Otariidae > Eumetopias > Eumetopias jubatus. The sequence continues at coordinate 4,136,483 of NW_028274812.1, read as the reverse complement.
CCTCCCTTCCGCTGCCCTCCCCTCTCCTCCTCCGTGGAGGCAGCAGGTGTGAAGGAAAGAGCTTTGGGAACAGCAAGCCAGTGATCAAAGCATTCCAAGATAGAGTTTCAATTGTACCTCAGCCTCTTGACCCAGCTGCTGAAGACCTTGTAATAACAGCAGCTCAGTGTGTATTGAATCAAATTATTATTACATGCATCTCAAAAATTCTGACTTTATGAACAAGCGAAGGAGTCTGCTAAGCGCTGCCCGGCCACAGTAAGGTCTGCCTGTCTCTACATTGATGTTTCCTGAGGCATTTCCTTAGCATTTGCGGCGAATAAAAATATAAGCGCGACAGAAACTCTGTGCACAGCTCTTCAAACGGACGAGGCATGGCCGGGAGTCGTTGGTTGAATGGAGAGCTCTCTCCCTCAGCCTGCCGTTTCATAGAGAAGTTTGCCATCCAAAATGTCAAGTAAGCATTGTTAGAATCATAACAATTTTCTAAACATACCTTTGCAAGGAGGATGGAGCATTTTAAAATGGTATAAAGCTGGCTACCCTGCCATCTCGTGGCCAATACGAAGAAAAACACTCAATTCTGTCTCCGAAACTCGTAATACACTCTATGTTAATTGAATTGAATTTAAATAAAAAAATTTTAAAAAAAAAGAAAATATTCAAAATTGACACTCAAAACTTGATCCTCATCATTTGAAATGATAATGTCCATATTTCACATGGAATGTTCCAGACACCTGAAATAAGAAAAGGGGATGGCAAGAGCCTTCAACTTGGGCCAACTTCAACCACCCCTCTGGAGCTCACCAAACACTTATTTGGAACTTTGAATAAAAACTTATGAGTTAACAGTTGCTAATCAAATTTATTGAATCACATACTTTGAGTGTAGATTTCAATGAGTTTTGACAAATGTAAACAAAATGTTACTACCACAACTACAAAGATTTCCATCACCCCCCCAAATTTCCCTCTTGCCATTTTGCCAAACCACACCCCATACCAGCCTAACCACTGATCTTTTTTTCTTCCATGTTATGCCAGCTCTAGAATTTTTAACAAACTGAATCATACAATGTCTTCTCTTTGCTTCCTGACTTTTCACTCACCATGATTTTGAAATTTATCCATGTTTGCCCGTAGATACAAGGAATTCAATCCTTTCAAATATTTATTTATTTATTTATTTATTTATTTATTTAGTGGTATTTCACTGGACAGATTTACCACAACTTGTTTATTCATTCATTAGCTGGTCAAGATGTCAAGGTTGTTCCAGGTTATAGGTAAATCAGTCTGAACATTTGTACACAAGTCTTTGTGTGGACATACATTTTTTTATTTCTCTTGGTAAATGTCTAGGAATAAATTCACATGATCATCTTGTAAGTGTGTGACAGCTTTCTAGGAACTTTCCAGATCTTTTCCCAAGGTGGTTCTATCATTTTACATTCCAACCAATAATGCATGACTGTACCTGCTGCACCACATCCATGTCAACTCTAGGTAATGTTGATCTATCTCATTTTAATTGACCTAGTAGGTCTGCTGTAATGTCTCAGTGTGCTTTCAATGTGCATTGCCCTGGTTACTAATTATAAACAACTTTTTCTATATGCATTGGAAATACATATTTTGTCCACAGTCCAGTATCATTATGCTTTCAGCAATCAATTATCTTTTAAGTACATGAAAAAATCATAATAAAAATATTTATTAAATTATATATATTCATCTCTTATGAAGGGTCTGTTGGAATCTTTTGCCTATTATTATTATTATCAAACTTTTGGGGTTCTTTACATATTCTGGGCATTAGTCCTTTGTCAAATATATGTGTTGCAAGTATTTTTCTCCCAGCCTATGGATTGCCGTCTTATTGTAAAATTTAGAATTATGTCATCTAATCTGACCCCTTCATTATTATGAGGTGCTGGTCATTACCCCTGGTAACATTCCTTGTTTTAAAGACTTCTTTGTCCAGGGGCACCTGGGTGGCTCAGTCGTTAAGCGTCTGCCTTCGGCTCAGGTCATGATCCCAGGGTCCCGGGATCGAGCCCCGCATCGGGCTCCCTGCTCCGCGGGAAGCCTGCTTCTCCCTCTCCCACTCCCCTGTCTTGTGTTCACTCTCTCGCTGTCTCTCTCTCTGTCAATTAAATAAATAAATAAAATCTTTAAAAATAAATAAATAAAAATAAAGACTTCTTTGTCCAATATTAACATGACCATACCAGGTGTTATGATAGTGTTTGTATGGAATATGTTTTTCCCATACCTATGTATTTATTTTTATTATGTTAATCACCATACATTACATCATTAGTTTTTGATGCAGTGTTCCATGATTCATTGTTTGTGTATAACACCCAGTGCTCCGTGCAGAACGTGCCCTCTTTAATACCCATCACCAGGCTAACCCATCCCCCCACCCCCCTCCCCTCTTAAATAAGAATTCTAGTACAAAGCATGGGTGGAGTCTTTTTTCTATCCAGTGTGCCTCTCATTTGGAATGTTCGGGCCATTCACATTTATTGCAATGTATCTGTATGGTCAGTTTCACCTTTGCAACCCTGTCATTTTTTTTTAATAATTGCCCCATATGTTCTTTGTCCCTGTTTTACCCCTTTCTTTGATTTTTCTTTCTTATTTTCGTCTTTATGTTTTAGACTTCCACTGGTTGCTCTAGAGTTTATAATATGCATCTTTATATAATCACCATCTACCTTCAAATAATATAACTCGTCACACACCTGTGAAATACTTAAAGAAATATATTTTTCATTTCCTCTCTATTCTTTGTAATTTTGTGCTTTTGAACATCAGCACGCTGTAAACTCCACAATGCATTGTCATTATGCTTTCAACAATCCATTATCTTTGAAATAGATGAAAAAATGTAAAGAACAAATTGTTTTCTATTTACACAACATTTACTGTTTCCAGTGTTCCTTATTCTTTTGCATAAATTCAAGTTTCTGTCTAGTGTCATTTTCTTTGGTCTAAAGAATTCCGTTCAACATTTCCAGCTTACAGTGAGGATTCCCAACTTTTGTTTTTATGAAAAAGGCTTCACTTGAAACTATTTTGACTTTATATAGATACCAGATTGACAGGAGTCTCTCCCCTCCCCCAAAATTGTCAGCATTTGTAAGATGCTCCACTGTCTTCAGGCTTGCATAGTTTCTATCCAGAAGTCTGTAATAATTCTTTCATTTGGTCTACTATACATGTATTTTTTTTTTTCCTCCAGCTACTTAGATGGTCTTTCCATTACTTATGTTAAGCATTTGATTATAAAGTGCTTTTTTAAAAATACTTCTTAGGATAGTTTTAGCTTCTTAAGTGATGTGTATTTGTATCTTACCAAATTTGAACAACTATTGACCATTATTTCGTCAGTAACTACCCTTTCTTCCATTTCTTCTGGTCCTACAACTTTATGTATGCTAGACTACTTGAATTTTCCCACATCGGTCAGGTTCTATTAAGTTTTTTCAAGCTCTTTTTTTCTCTCTGTGCTTCAGTTTGAATCTTTCCATTCCATGTCTTCAAGTTTACTAGTGTTTTATCTTGTCTGCTGTGTTGACATTCCACCCAGCAAGATGGCATTTTTCACCTTTAGAAGTGACATTCAATTCTTTCTGTGTTTTGTTTCTTTCTTCAGTGTATTCCTGGTTTCCTTTAATTATATGAGCATATTTGTAATATTTACAGTAGCTGTTTTAAGATCCTTGTCATTTCTGTATCTGTTTGTATTAACTGACTTTCCTCCTAATCATAGGTCAAAATTTCCTGTCCCTTTACATGTTGATAATTTTTTATAAGAACCTGGATATTTTGGATGTTACATTGTTAAGTGTTGGGATTGTCTTTTGTCCCTTTAAGAAGTATTGATATTTTTTTGACAGACAAACAGTGGTAAGCCAGCTGATCCTTTTGAACTTTATTTTCAGGCAAGGCCAATTTGAAAGTTGTCTTTCCTCTAAGGCTAACGTAGCCCTAGTTTTAAGAAGTGGCCTTCTGTTATCTCTACTAGTTGCCACAAGTGTTCAAAATGTCTCTCACTCTGGCTGAGTGAAATTTAAATGTCTCCTGGCCCTATTCGGGGTGAACTCTCAGAATTGTTCACCTTATAGCCCCCAGCTGTTGCTGTTTTCCTAGCTTCATGGAGTTTCACACTACCCGTGTGCAGATAAGTACCTAGCAAATGTTCAAAGAATCCATCAAGCAGGTTTCTGGAGTTTGTTCTCTGCAAGGCTCCCAATTCTTCTGTACCGTGTCCTGTGAATTTCAGCACCTTTGTCTCTCCACCTACAGTCTCTGTCTCCTCCACTTAGTCAGTTCACTCACTGTAACCTCCCCCCTGCGCCAAGGTACACCTCATCTGTTCTCTTCTCTTGGACAACATAGTACTACCCTGCTGGTTGTCCAGTGTCTGAAAGCAATTGTTTCATTATTTTGTCCAGTTTTCTAATTTTTTATAGTAGGAAGGTATTTCTAATCCCAGGTAATTCATCAGTTGATAGAATAAGAATTCCCAGGAAATTATCTTTTGATATTCAGTGAAAACCACGGTGTATTAGCTCCCTGTGGTCACTGTAACAAATGGCCACAAACTTGATAGTTTAAAATGACCGGAAGTTATTCTCTCCCAGCTCTGGAAGCCAAAGTCTGAAACTGGGGTGTTGTCAAGGCTGTATTCCTTACAGAGACTTTAGGAGAAAGTCTGTTCTTTCTTTCAGCTTTTGATGACTGTCAGCACTCCTTGACTCGTGCCTATGTCAGATGGGGAAAATTGAGAACCAGATTGTAGTCTAATCCCCTGGTTTAAAAATATGAAAATTGAGTCCCCAAAACATGATAGATATTCCCACTCAGGAAGTAGATGAAATGTAGGACTCCTAGATGTCACCCTCAGAGATTCTGAGTTAGTGGATTTGGACTAGCAACAGGGGATCTGAATTTTCCAAAATAAAAAAAAAAAAAAATCCTGATTCAGGTGGACAGTGGACCACACTGAAAAACACCATTCAAAAGGCTCTCACCTGACCAGGAAATGGAGTAAATAAGAAAGCCCACAAGCCAAGGGAACGGGGTACAACACCAGAGCAGACAGCTGATTAAAGTTGCAACCTCAGAACCAGTTCTAGATAGTGCTACTTTTCTTAGACTCAAAGAGCTAGAACTGATATTGTATTCTCCATACTAAAATGAATCTAGCTTCCCGTGAAACTTTATCACTAGACGTTTTCGCTTGAATTCATGCTGAGACAGATTCCCTTCTTCTCTAAATCTGGACTTCTAGCAAGCTGATCATAATGGAAACCCATTGGCCATATTTGAGGGTCTTTTGCACCTATGAATTCACCAGGGAATGAGAAGACCCTAGAACACAAGTTCCCAATGAGTTTTCTAGAGCAAATTCCCATCTTTAGGCTAAAAGATCTTCCCTTCATCCCTATGAATGACAGCTATAAAGTCGACCCCAGAACATATCCTAACCAGGGACTCCATAGCAAATATTTTCAGCTATTCTAATAGCTTTAAAGAAAGGGCACAAATGAAATACACAATGAGCTTAATTTAGTAATTTGCCCTTGAAACTATTTCAATATTCCATAGATCAATAAGAAACAGGGTAAAGATTTTTAAAGTGGTCTGCAGTGATGTTTTCAAAGGCTAGAGATAACATCTACATGAAAGTTTACATGACTGGCATTTTTAGCTAAGGATCAGCTTGAAAATGATTTTTGTCTATGTTCTCAGAGCCAAACCACCAGTCAATTCAATCAACCCAAATAAATTCAAAAGTCACACTGGTTAGGGGAAAAAAAAAAAATAGTGACTACTGAAGTTTCCACTTAAACAAGTTAAATATTATTTTTTTATTTTATTTTTTTTAAATATTATTTTTTTAAAAAGACAGTAATGTTATGAGTTAATACACAATGGCATAAGAACTCTTCTTTATATCCATTGAAAGAAATGAATAATTCAACTTGAACCCTTGACATTTACATTAGAAGGTAAACCAACAGATGATACAGGCTAAGCCTCGTTCATCACAGCCTGCAGCATTCAGAAGGGACTTAATAAGTACTTGAACAAGTACTTATTAAGTCCCTTCTATAGGTATTCCTATAGAACAGACATGTTTTTCTGGAATAAAAAGATCTTAAGTTTTAATAAAAGTATTTTATTATCATTACAAAATTAATAATGTAAAAAAAAACCCATGTATTTCAAAATGAGATGCTGAGTGAAATTTAGTATTTCTCTCTGCTGAATTCTCTAACTCCTGACCTGACAAAATTAAACAGCAATAAATATCCTTTCTCCCTCGTATGTCTATATACTATATACTGTATTTCATTTACACATGAGACTTAAGCCAATTTAAATAAAATAACATTGTTTTTCAAAGGGAAGCAATTACTTAAGGAAAAACACCTGTAAAATACTTTGAATGTAGTTCACAAACCTTTCAATAACAGCTACAGATAGTTGACTTTTTAAAAATCCCCTATTCCAGGGCGCCTGGGTGGCTCAGTCGTTAAGCGGCTGCCTTCGGCTCAGGTCATGATCCCAGGGTCCTGGGATCGAGTCCCACATCGGGCTCCCTGCTCCACGGGAAGCCTGCTTCTCCCTCTCCCATTCCCCCTGCTTGTGTTCCTGCTCTCGCTATCTCTCTCTCTGTCAAATAAATAAAACTTTAAAAAAAATAAATAAAAATAAAAATCCCCTATTCCAGCCCATTCACATAGTTACTGCTATTACCCATTCCCTCTATGGGGGGCACTGCAGCAGATGACCACAAAGGAATCAGATGCCATATCAAATAGAGAAAGTGAGATCTAGGCTGAATATTTCACCCTTTCACTGATTCAAAGATTTCTGTATGTTTTTCAGCTGAAGCGTCTCCAATGAAAGTCTTGAGTGAAAAAGGACATGTAAATGGAATGCAAAACAGGAAATAATTTCAGCCATTTTAAATGACTTAATATGAGAACAAGACCATGAACCTGGGGGCACGGGGTAGGCAGGACGGGTCAGGGTGGCACGGGGGTGATCCATGACCAAATGACAGAAGAGTAAACCCCAAAACTCCAGGCCAGTGTTCTCACCAGTAATGATTTTCAGGAGCAGATCAGCCCAAACTATTAACGGAGACCCCTTGCCTGTTTCCAGGGGTAGGGTGTCCCCTCAATTTCTAGGGGATGTTCTGCCAGCCTGAGGAGTGGGTCTGGAGGCTTGCTGTTCACTGAGGCTTTGCCGTGCAAGAACAACTACGTTCCAACAAATCAGATATCTATACGTAGACATAATTCCAAAGCAATGCTGGATAATATTTATTCTCACATGATTCAAAAGGCTTGTCAAGATTTCTAGATGTTTTAGGATTGGTTTTGCAAAAGTGGATTACTCTTCACAAAGTATATCAGAAGCCATTAGTGCAGATTTACGGTGGGAGGGGAGTTTCATCTCCAGCTAGGATGCAGAAAACTGGAAAGAGGATTCCTCCTACCCTGGCCAGAAGAAAAAAACTACCAAACTGCAAAAAGATGGCTTTTTTTTAATCCGTCAGAGAGCTGAGGTCACAGAGCAAATAAGCGGACTAAAATCTAAGGAAAGGGAAGCCCCCATGGTGAGGAAAGGCAGAGGGGCCCTGGCTCACTTGTAGCCGAGCATGGGACTGAGAGGCGCTGGAAAGCCACCAGCAGACATGAAGAATTGAGCAAAAAAATAGTAAAAATCCCTAAAGACAAGTGTGGGCGAGCCTGAGTGTAATGGGAGCCAGAGACACAGGAGCCTCTTTATATACATGCCTTAGGGGGCTCACGGGAAGACCGGGTGTTGAAAGCCCTGGGTCTGGTGCAGCCTTGGAGGAGGGGTGGCTCACGGTTGCAGACAAGGCACCAGGTGTCTCCTGGACTCTCCTTTCCCCTGAAAATAAAGCTCTAAGCCCTCGTAGAGGCACAAACCCTGTCTTTCCCAGTGCGCATCAGATGTCCCCACAGCAGCTGGGGACAGGGTAAAAGAGAGGAAGTTCTCTGTCTTGGGAAAGCTGAAGGAAACTCCTGGAGCCAGGATCCTAAACCACTACAGTAGGATGCTCCATCACTGGAGGAGGAAAGGAAAATCTACCCCACACAAGACGTCCCAGAATCACCAAGGAAAAACCCATGAGCCAGGTACATAGGAGCTGCCTAAGATGGAGGCTAACCCGGGACCACAAAGAAACGCCCCCTGCCCAGGTCCTGCCGCGAGGCTAGCAGCTTGCCGCCGGAAGCCCCCTGTTGTGGGCTGAATTGTATCCCCCCCTCTCCCAGAAGATATATGTCAGTCTCAACCTCTGGTACCTGTGAATGTGACCTGATTTAGAAATAGGATCTTTGGAGATGTAATCGAGTTAATGGAATAATTGCAAATAATTGAAATTGTTCTTGTCTCATATTAGTTGCCCTATATTCCATCTCAAACTTTCCCTTCCTTATTCGAGCTTTTCATAACTATCTAAGCACATCCTATTTGTGTTCATTTCATTTCCAAACTGAAGTAATCTAAGTTCTCCAATAAGTTTTCTTTTCAATTAGAAGAGTTTTCAATTTTTTAATTAATCAAAACTTTAGAAAGATTGACAGCTTTACGAGGAAAATCAGGTCCCACATTTCAATGTATATTATTCAATTATGGTCTTTGGCATAAGGGGCTCATAATTCAGTTATACTAACTAGCCCCCTATACTAACTAGAAAATCTTAGTTGAAGCTCCTGCATTTGGCACAGTCTATAGAGTCCACACGTTAGAGAAATAATTGTTGATAAGTCTGAGAATACTTTTTAAAAATTGGATTTGGTCAAGGTTAGGACTTATTTTTTAGATTGTATTTATTTCAGAGAGAGAGTGCAAGCATGAGTGGGGGGGAAAGGTAGAGGGAGAAGCAGACTCCCCGCTGAGCAGGGAGCCCGATGCGGGATGCGATCCCAGGACCCTGGGATCATGACCTGAGCGGAAGGCAGACGCTTCACCAACTGAGCCATCCAGGTGTCCCTAAAAGAGGCCTTTAAATAAAATGTTACTGCAAATAAAGATCAAGCACCTTTTGACAACTAGTTCATTCATTCATTAGATAGTATTAAATGCCTACTATATGCCAGGTACTTTCCAAGGCTTTGAGATACCTCAATGAACAAACAAAACAAAACATAAATAACCATGCCTTCAAGGAGCTTACATTTTGGCAGAAAGAGACTAAGAGAGAGGTAAGTCAATCGCACAGTATGTTGGAAGGTGGTAAATATTCTGGGGGGAAAAAGAAAAGGAAAAGAAAGGGAACGTAGCAGAAGCAGGTCACATTGCAGGATGAAAATAGAAGAACAGGGCAGAGAAAAGTATGGAATTTGGGGGGAACACAATCAACAGATCAAATTAAATAATCCATATTTACAAATCTATTAAAATGTGGCTATTTTACCTATTTGATGTTTTTTAATTACTATAGACTGTGCTCACACTCTATGCTTATTGAGGCTTCAACTATTATACTCAATATCCATCTACAATCAAATATTTGCACTTACACAAAATCCTAATGTGCATAAAAGTATTTATGAAGATCTTGCCAAGTGTGGCAAGAATTTCAACTCTAGGATATATGGAATTCCGCCGTCTCTTCCTGGGGATCATTAGAGAAAGAGAAAACTGGGGTTTGTGTATAGAAATGGAAACAAAAAGCAGATGGCAAAGCAGGAGTGAAGGCTTTTTACAGTGAAGTCCTAGAAATAAAGGATGTGAAGAGGGTAGGAGACCAGGACTTAGAGCTTGGTGATGACCTCTTAGATCTGTCCAGAAGGATGGTAAGAAATATGTCAGAGGGACGCACACGAGGTGTCCGTGATCAGGAGCACTTGCCTCGGGTTTTAGAAGGACCTCTCTGGCTATTGAGCTGGGGGCCCGAATCAGGGGGGAGAACCAAGGAGAGAAGCAGGGGACCAGCAGGAAGTGGTCACTATAATGCAGGCAAAATATGACCTTGGGTGGGAGTAACGTGGTACCCAAGTGGCTTTGGCAGGCGGGAGTGCTGTGACTCCAGATCTACTCCGAGGATAAACCAAGCAGAGCTATTTTTAACAGGGAATGTGACATTCAATCTCTACCATCACTCTCCTGGTGAGTTCTTGTCACAGCAGATGAGCAAAGGTGGTGGGGGCAGAGATAGCTAGAAACTGAAATGCTTTTCATCGTGTCTTTAAAATATTTTGACAACTCAGATGTTCAATCTCTGATTCTGCAGATGTAGACAATCTGCATGTTAATGCTCCACAACACCACTTATATATGGCAAAAGTAAGTTCAAAGTTTAATTGACATATTCCACAGAGATTGCAAAGTATTCATATTTTCTACTAATAGAGAGGCTAAGGAATGTGCATGAGTCAATAAGGCAAAATCTATGAATGGGCAGGCTGGAAACAGTGGTTGCTGGGTGTCAATCAATAATGGACATGTCCCCATCCTAGCCAGCAAGGCACTGTCCGAAACCACAACATGTGATTTGTGTGACCGCATCATTATTAGTCATGGGTAGGGAAGGAAAGTCTCTTCCTCTACCCTTCAAGGTCTTCCAGCTGGACAAGAATTAAATTTACATGGGACAGATTAACAGGAAAAAATCCCAACGTCCTATTACCTGCGCACGAAAACCCAGTAATGAAAAGGACCAGGAGAGACAGTTTTTATACATTTCAGACAAAAACACAATACATCTGTGAAGAATTGACAGGATAAAGAAAACAGGTGTTGGGGAGCCTTAATTAGTAGGGAATACTAAAGGGAATTTGGGCTGAGGTATTAGATTAGGAAAAAAGTAACAAAGTTTGTTTCTAGGGCTTTCCCAGCTTTAAAGTCCAGATCTCTGATAATAAGGATGTCTTTTAACTTCTTAGTAAAAAGAAAGTATTTTTCACGAGTGATTTTTTCCTGTTTTCCTGCTCAGGGGGACAGAGGAGGCTCTGAATGCCCTTGTATCAGCTGCTGCCTAAGTAATTTTATTTAAAACAATCAATATACCGAAGTGGCCCCTTTTGGGGCAGCCTGCCCTTGGCCCCTACACAGGGGTGTAGCGTTTTGTCTCCCATTCTAGGATCATCCTTTCACTGAAATATATAGAAATGGGAGGGGCTCCAAAGTTAGCAATACTACCAGAGTTGCTAACTCTCCCTGCTGTCAACATCCAGAGAGACGATTAAAAACAGAAATTCACTTAAACTGCAGCATATATGCTTTAGGTTACATACTCAAAACAAGGTTTCTTTGGAGAGACAATTATACCTACAAAAGGAAAGTCATCTTTCTCTGTGAAATTTAAGGATTTCTGGGCACATGGTGGGGGGAGAGACAAAGGTACCAAAAGCAGAACAGTTTTTGGACAGTTTCAGGGCAGACCCACCAGGATACAGAAGAGGCACCAAGAACCACCCCCCCATATAGGGTGACGGAGACAGTGCCCAACTCCCATCCCGCGGCAAGCATGTGACAAGGCCAAGCAAACCACACCAACGAGATCTTCTCAATCTCAATTACCAGTGTTGTGCTCTTTGTTGAGCAATAGATACATTTTTCTCTAGATGGGCTCCTTTTCAAGGAAGTGATTATATAAATCTGAATTCCAAACACATATTAAAACACTTCTTTGTATATTAACGTCTCCTAGTCCTTTTTTCAGGAATAATAACCGGCTTCAGTTCAAACAGCTCTACAGGTGTAAGTGACTCCGGACAATGTTATTAATCTTTGTTTCCCCAGCGCTGGCCAGCACAGACTCAGGACTCAATCAGGTGTTAGGAATGAATGCTTGGATACATGAAATCATAAAGACGGTCTGACCCGAGCCCTGTAGGGAAGAGAAATCGAATCGAGCTGGCAGAGGAGAGGTTTTGTGAGGATGCTACAGGCCAGAGCTCGGACGCACAAGGCATTCTGGGGGAGGCAGGGAGTAGCTCATGGCACATCTGATCTCAGCCTCTGTCTGCATGTTACAGGATTTTTATTCCCTTAGTGCCCGAGGTTCTTGGTCACACCACTCCGAAGAATGAAGAGGTAGATCAGATGAAGAGTGGTGGGCAGCAAAGCAGAGTTCATTGAGCAACAATAAAAAGCTCCCGGAGAGGGAGGGGACCCGAGAGTTTGCCTCTTCGGCGTTCAAATCTAAGGGCTTTTATATAGGCTCTTTTGAGGAACTGTCTTGAGCATCCTGAGTGTGGGCCCCCCTGGATTGGCTGCTGAGTTGTGCCAATCAGGGCTCTGATCATGCACCCATCTACCTAGTGGGTTATTGTTCACGTGTTGATGGTCTTTGGGGCTGACAACTGGAGACTAACTGACTCAGCTTGTGATACTGACCAATGTTTTAAGGTTCATTGTTTTGTTGCAGGATGTTTGGCAAAAGTCACTTCTGCAGAGGCTGCTAGACAGGAGGCTCCTGTGGTCTTGTCTAAGCTATAAAACAGGATGCTCGTGCGCTTTTGTCTTAGCTGTCCCAGCTCCCTGCTTTCTTGCTGGGGACCCTGGCCCTGACGACCTAAGTGTCCAGTTAACTCCTCACACACACACACACGCACGCACGCACGCACGCACACGCACACACGCACACGCCTTGTCTTCTCTGTCCTGCTTCTGACGGGCTCTCAATCTTCATTGTTGCGATGTTACTGTCACTGCCACCCACAGCCCCTCCCCCATGCTGGACAACGCCTGCAGCTTGACTCCCATGTCCCTGTGCCTCTCTCCTGAGATCTTTCTTTCCTTGGCCACAGAGGCCTGCTGGCTCATGCAAGGGCAACCCTGAACCAGTCAAAGATGGGACTGAACAAGTCACTTCCCCAGTGTCCACACTCCTCGGAGGGATCGTTCAGAGCCTAGGTCTCCCCACGTGTCCCAGCTGCCCCCAGCAGGCCTGCAACATGCTTTCCATTGGGCAATCACCCTAGGGCTCAGGGGTCCATCTGGCGGTGTTGAGGGTGGGCACCTCCTACCTACCGCCCACCCAAGGAAGGTGTGGGATTCCCTCAGAAGGAGATTGCTGCAGTGATGGGCATCTCCAAAGCCTGTCTCTCATGGGACTTGATTCTCTCGACAGTTATCATGAATCATGATTACCGCTCATTTTGAAAGAGGGAACCCAGAGGAAGTTAAGGCACTAAACAATTTCCACCATGTTCCAAACCCTGCCTGGTCCTGTCAGGACACACAGCGGAGACTGAAAGATCACCTGTCTCAGCTTCTCCTTCAGCGACTGGATGCTCCCATCAAATACTCGGGGTTCTTTGAAATATTGTGGATGATGCACCAATGAGAGCTCCCAAAGTCATGGTTCTGCACGTGCTAAGGAAACTTGAAAGTGTACGATTTAGACTAGGGGGAAATGAGAAGTCATGCTCTAAACTTTACACATGAGAAGGAAGTACAGTAGCCCAATAGGCTTACCACAAACGTGAAGAGGGATGCTCTAAGAAAGAACAAGCTAATAGTTATGTTTCTGAAACAATTAGATTAATAAATGCTCAGCCATTTTACAAGAGCATAAACCAATTTTATTTGTGTGCAAAGTCCTTGAGATTAAAAAAAAATCAATAGATGCCATTTTCACTTTACTACCTCAAGAGATTTTTAGCACATTTTGTCATTTCTACCAAGAACTGTGAGCTCAGTATGTATTGAAAGTATAGGAAAATGTGTAGCAAAGCATTGTCCAGAGAGAGGGAAAATCTGAACTATTTTCAGTGAACTGAGAGGATTTGAAATGGAAAATAAAGTGAAGCAAATAATTACCTTGAAACAGATCTTAAATACGTAATCACTTATGAGAGGGATTGCATTTCGGAAAAGTCCAAGATAAATTCTTGTAAGAGTAGACAATAAGAAATCTAGGTGATTTGGCTCAAAGATAATTTTCTTAACTAAAAATGAAGAGTCTGAATTCACACATAAAAAATCATACCCAGGGCGCCTGGGTGGCGCAATCGGTTCGGCATCCAACTCCTGGGTTTGACTCAAGTTGTGATCTCAGCATTGTGGGATCGAGCCCTGATCTCTCTCTCTTCTCTCTCAAATAAATAAATCTAAAAATAGAAGTCATACCCAATATTTATGCTATTTTGAGCAAGAGTGGTCTAGATTCGAACCCCCAACGTAGTCCTACATGAAGCATGCTTCCCCTGCCCTTTAGGAGTCCCTGGCACTGGGGGCGGAGCTCATTCCCGTCGTTAAGTTTACTGCCCTTGCACTCATCCCTCAATCATGCAGCAGACGCACAGGGAGTCGTCCCTGCATTTGCTTCCTACGGCTGCTGTAACAGAGTAACACAGACTGGCTTACACAACAGAAACTTACCGCCTCGCTGTCCTGGGGGCTGTGGGTCTGCGATGCCGGCCTCGCCGGGGCCGCGCTCCCTCTGAAGGAGCTGGGACGATCCCAGCCTCCCTCTGGGCTCCCGCGGGTTCCCTGGCTTGTGGCAGCAGAACTCGCCTCGCCCATGGTGTTCTCCCCGTGTCCACAGTTCCCTTCTCTGAGGACACCCGCTGCAGTGGGTTAGGGCCCGCTACTCCAGTATGATCTCAACTTAATCATCTGCAGAGACCTTATGTCCAAGTAAGGTCATATCTGAGATCCTGGGTCTTAGAATTCCAACACCTTTTGGGAGGACATAGTTCCACCCACAGCAGTCATTAAAATGCATCAAGCATTATGAAGATTTTGAAGGTGCTGATATGATACCTGCCCACAAGAATCAAAGCCCTCTTCTGGGGGACACTGACCCATAAACAGCATATTACCATATCTGTGATAGCATATGCCGAGGGGGTGCGCATGCCCACCCTGTGATGGCAAAGGACAGCTTCCTGGACACGGTGAACATCTGAGATGGTTCTTAAAAATGAGTCCTACTTAATGCAGCAAGAAGGAAGGGCGGGGTGTTCTAGGCTGGGAAACCTCCTCTATTGTGGAGAGGGTGTGACACTGGGGAGAGCCAGGGCGAGGGGTGCTTGCGAAGGGGGCAGTGACATAGGATGGACAGGGGGTTCATCGGAAAGGATCGCCCACTTCAGCGACAACAGTGCCCGTCAAGTGCTGGGGCAGAGGCCTGAGAGCAGCCCCGTTGGCTGGAAATAAGGAAGGTGGAAGGCAATGACAATAAACTCCTTTTTCAGGTAAGTTTGCTAGCAAGGAGGAAAGCGGCAAATGAAGGAGGCTCCAAGCATCAGACAACCTGACACTGTGGCTCAAATGAGGCACGGTCCTCTCGCAGGTGAAGGAGAGTCTGTGGGGTAAGACCGGGGTGAGCGGTGTGGAGCCACATCCCGGGGGACCGCTCCTCCCTGGACGCACGGTGGGTCTGCCCTGTTTCTCGGTGCCCCTTCTCAGTGCTGTCCCCAGTGGGTCTCCAGAGGCTACAGGAAGCTGCTCCCAATTGCACAAGAACAGCCCTCACATCATCTACGCGGCGGCGCGTTTCAGTCCTCTCTCACCCCAGGCCAGGAAGAGTCCCTGAGTTCCTAACCAAACAGCACCAGCTCCCAGAGTCAGAACAACTCGGGGAACTCATTAAAATGTTGAACACTACATCAGAAACTAATGATGCACTGTATGGTGACTAACATAACATAACATAACATACATACATACAGACAGACAGACAGACAGACAGACATAAGTAAAAATGTTGATTGCCCAGGTCCCACTAATCTCTGATTTCATTGGTCTCAGTCGAGGCTCAGGCATCCAGTTTTTTAAAGAATTTCCCACCGCGGCAGCTGGGTGGCTCAGACAATTAAGCCTCTGCCTTAGGCTCAGGTCATGATCCCAGGGTCCTGGGATTGAGCCCCTCATCGTGCTCCCTACTCAGTGGGGAGTCTGCTTCTCCCTCTCCCTCTGCCACTCCCCTTGCTTGCACTCTCCCCCTCTCTCTCTCAAATAAATAAATAAAATCTTGAAAAAAAACAAAATTTCCTACAGATGAGTTTAATCTGCAGACAACATTAATTTAGACAAATTTGGGATCCAGTCTTGAGGCTCAAAGGAAGGTCGGGGCTGTGGCATTACAAGGGCTACCATGCAGGAGAGGTGGATGTTATGAAAAAAATTAAAAATGGAAAACAATTTTAAAAACACAGAGTCTTCTGGAAGGCAGAAGTGGGTAATGGTTGCTGTGTCAGCAGCCAACTCAGTAGAAGAATAAAATCAAGGGAGGTCTTTAGTTTTGTTTTCCTCTGTGTTTGGAATGTGGCTCACTTGGGCATGTTCACGAGTTAAGGGAAAAATCCATAGGGCACCTGGGGGGCTCAGTCGGTTAAGTGTCTGGCTCTTGGATTCCCCTCAGGTCATGATCTCGGGGTCATGAGATCAAGCCCCATGTTGGGCTCCTGGTGGGGCTCTGTGCAGGGATCCTCTCCCTCCACCCCTTCCCTCTCTCTCTCTCTCTAAAAAAAGGCAAAATAGAAGATAAAGGACAGAGGGCACACTCAATGAAGTGAGGTTACCAAAGAGTCAGTGAAGGCTCTGTCCTCAAACTCAGAGTTCACAACAAGCTAAATGGGCATAAAAGTTATTAACATATCTCAGGGCCCCTGCTCATAAGAGTAGAGTCTGAGATCCAGAACAAGCTTCTCCTTAGCAACAGGAGGTCATCAGACAAGTCATACAGGAGGTAGTGAGTCTCGGAGAGCAGTTCTCTGAGGCCGCAAAAACCAGTGGTTACCTCCACCCCTTGGGGAGCAGTGTCCTTAACCCGATGACTGCTGCCAGCTCAGGAACATGCTCATCTACTCAGAGTGCCCTGACTCCCTCACTATTCCTGGCAGGAAAGACAAAAGCGAATCTACAACACACCCAACAGCAGAGTCTGCCAATTCATCCTGGAATTCAAAATTCTCCTCTTAAGCTTAGCTAGCAGAAAACATGGGAGAAATGACACATCTGTGGAGCAGATCCAATAGTTCTTGAGGTAATTCACGTTTTAAATGAATGAGATCCAAGGGATTTATACACACTTGAACATAAAACATAGTACTCATTTAAATATAATAACTAGAAGGCTGAATGGAGCTCTGAAGCTGAGCAAACTGGAATGATAAAGTAGTAATTTCAGATCTGGTCTCTACAATAACAATAAATGGAGACTATGAAAAAATTATAGCTTAGTCTTGCAAAAATGTTCCTCCTTAGAATTTATTTTTACATTTATGAATGAATCTAAAGTAAATTAGAATATGGTACCAAATCCAAGTTAAGATATTCAGCATTCTGAAGATAAAGACATTTTCTAAATAAGTTTAAATGTGCTCACTAACCAAAAAAGTGTGCTCATTAACTACAAGTTCAAGTTAATCAAGATTATAAAAATAGTTCACAAAAAAAGGCAGTGGTGTTTGATTAAAGTTATTGCTGTTTCACTCATTCTGTTGATTTGGCCAGTGTCATCAATGAATATCTTTCACAATTCTTTAATAGAAATACATATTGGGTACATTTGACCTAGTGGCAAATTATCCTTTGTGATAAAACATTGTTAAATGCACAGTAATCTTCTGAGATTCCATGCAACTTTAAACATCATCTAGAATTATTTTGGTATTAAGACATTTCTATTCTGCTACTATTAATGCCTTATCCTTGAACATTTTCCCAGTTTCTTCCACTGCCGATTTCTCCTGTTCTTTTCATGTTTCCCACATCACAGAGACAGGAGATAAACACTCGGGATCCAGATCAAGGCTTCACTATGTGTATATGCACACCACAAGCCCCACTAGATGCTCAAAAAAAGAAAATGAGTTATTTTTGGAAAATGCTGCATGGTACATCTCCATCTTAGAGATGGACAATGCATGAAAGAATGGTCTAGAAGATGAAGTGATCTCAAACTTAGTTCTAATCTTGGACAAATCCCTTCATCTAATTGCTTTTTCATTCTTAATCTGTAAATTAGGGACTGGATTTAGAACTCACAGACGTTAGAATTGAAAGGGAAATTTAAAGTCATCTGGTCTGATCAGACATGTACTTCTATTTTATACCTGTGCATGTAATGTTATGAAAAGCTATATTTTTATTCTTATGAAAGGATTATCTAA
This sequence comes from Eumetopias jubatus, assembly GCF_037043125.1. Lineage (NCBI taxonomy): Eukaryota > Metazoa > Chordata > Mammalia > Carnivora > Otariidae > Eumetopias > Eumetopias jubatus. The sequence continues at coordinate 4,118,349 of NW_028274812.1, read as the reverse complement.
TAAATGGTGCTAAAAAGCTGTCTATTATGGAAAAGTGGTAGTATGGGAAAACATTAAGCAATAATTTCAGTGAAAAAGGCCGGAAAATTTATTTTTATAATAGAACGTGTAAAAAACTAGAAAAATAAAAAACATTGGCAGGAATAAGTAAACATGCCCAAAGTATGAACATGGATAGCCTCTGGGTATACAGAACTGTAGACAGTTTCCTACTTTTTTACATTGTTGAGTATTGTCCAACATCTCTAAGAGGTCAACATTACTTTTAGAAGAGCAAAACACTACACTCAGAAAATAATACATATTCTGAAGTTTTACCCTTCTCTCCCCAGAAAAGCTCAACTTCCTAATTTCCAAATTAGGGGAATGTAAGAGTAGGTGGAAATTCTGTCAGTTGCTTAATCCATTTTTCAAAGATTTTCAAGGTGGTTTAATTTTATGTGAAAAGTGAATGACCGTCAAGAGAATGAGAAGGCAAGCCACTGAGACAGAATTTTTGCAAAAGACATATCTAATGAAGAACTGTTATCCAAAATATGCAAAGAGCTCTTAAAACTCAACAATGAGGAAATGAACAATCCAATTAAAAAAATGGGCAAAAGATCTAAAGAGACACGTCCCCAGAGAAGACATACGGATGGCAAATAGCAGGTGAAAAGATGCTCCGCATCATGTGCCATGAGGGATATGCCAATTAAAAGAATGAAGTATCTCTACACACCTTTCAGAATGAGCAAACTCCAGAACACAGAAGACACCAAAGGCGAGGATGTGGAGCAATAGGAACTCCCATTTACCACTGGTGGGAATGCACATGGCAATATGGTGTAACCACTTTGGAAGATAGTCTGGTAGTTTCTTACAAAAAAAATATACTCTTATCAAATGATCCAGCAACTGCACTCCTTAGTATTTGTCCAAATGAGGTGAATACTCATACCCACACAAACACCTGCATATTAATGTTGATAGCAGCTTTGCTCATAATTGCCAAAACCAACAAGTCTGTCAGCAGGTGAGAGTATAAATACACTGTGGTACCGCCATACAATGGAATATTATTCAGCACTGAAAAGAAATGAGCTATCAGTTCAAGAAAAGACATCCAGGAAACTTAAATGCATATTACTAAGTGAAAAAAAAGTCAGTCTGTAAGGGCTACAGACAGTATGATCCCAACTATATGACATTTTGGAAAAGACGAAACTATGGAGACAGCGAAAAGATCCGTGGTTGCCATAGGTGATTGGTGAGGAATGACTATGTATAGCACAAAAGACTTTTAGGGCAGCGAATCTGTTCTGTTTGGTGTTAAAATGGTGACATGTCATTATAGACTTGTGGGGGCAGAGTTTACCTGGGAAATCTCTGTACTTTCTGCTCAATTTTGCTGTAATCTAAAGCTGCTCTAAAAAAACAAAGTCTATTTAAAAACTGAATAACTTTACTTATAAATCTAAATAAACTGCCTCTGTCCTTGGAATTTTAAGTCATTGCTTTTAATGCAAAGAATAATGTGGAGATAGAAGAGAAGCCTGGGGAATAATCTTAAGGATCTATAAAGAGAACATGGCTGGAGCCTTTGGATCCCCACCCCCCCCACCCCCTCCCCAATGCCTCACCCACCACTCCTGCCACCATCCTGAGACCAAATACCTGCCTGGATTTATCTATAAAACAGGCCAATAAAAGATCTTTTTTTTTTTTTAATGAAACTAATTTAAGTTGCTTGCTGTCCCTTGAAAAGAGTTCTATACTTTAAAGAGTCCTAATAGATTATTCTCACAAACACAAATTCTCATAAAAGCTAAGTAACAAAGCAATTGAAACTAAGCTCACTGGTAGATGTGCTTTCACTTCTCATGTTAACTCAGGGTTTGCTTCGAGTCCACCATGTGAACAAGGGGGGAGACGTGGCTCTACCTATGCTTAGTGACAGAAAGAACATTTCTTTAATGAGCTTGAAATGCCTAGAAAACAGGCCCTTGCAATACTTACAATACTTATATTTATAATTAGAGTTTGCATTTTATGTAACTTGATCTATAAACTTTGCTTTAATGTAAATCGAATATTCATTTAATTCCTTAGAAAATACATACTCACCTTTTCCTCCAGCTGGCGGGCCGGTGGTGCTCACGTGCACAGACTGTTGTGGGGTGGGGGCGGGAGCAGATTCAGTATCCAACCTCAGCCCCACACCTTCATCTCCAAAACAAAAAACCAAGCAGAGGGCAAGTGAGATGATGTCTTAATGGAATACACTGCAATGTGAACGACTAGGAACATCGTTCTCCAGTGGCATTCCCGCCGTGAGCACCACACGCTTCCCGGACGCCTCCATGCACCGGGTGAGGGTGCTGGATCCCAGAGACCTGCCCCCCTGTGTGCACACATCCCGCCTCTTCACACTTTCTCCCAGGGATTCTAGGACTTTGGGGGATTCCCTCTCCCCCAGTAGGTTTGGGGCTCTCCAAGGATTTTTGGCTGTGTCCCCGAGTCTGATTTCATCCTAGCGCCCCTCTCACCACACACAGGGAACATGCCTTCAGCAGTTGAGCTCCGTGCAAAACATCAAAGCACCGCCCCCCCCCCCCCCCCCCCGCGCCCAGTGTCACCTCTGCCGGATGCCAGCCAGCTCCGGCTGCGCCTGGAGAGCACACCAGGAGTCAGACACTGGGGCTTATTAAGGCGTATGAACGCACACCATGGGGCCCCATCCCCAGATTCGGGAGGTTGGAAGTGGATCCCAAAATGTACATTCCCAACAAGTTCCCAGTGATGCCCATGCAGCTGGTCAAGGACCAGACCTGGAAAAGTACCGCAGCACAGGCTGCTAGCACATCCCGAGGGAATGAGGATTCCAAGTTGAGGGCACAGGAAAGGGGAATAGGTTAGGAAGGAGAAATAGTAAAAGTAATGCTAACACTAGCTGACACTACTTACTCTAGTCCAGGCAGTATGTTAAGTGTTTAACCTTTATTTTCCCATTTAATCCCCAAATAATTAAATGAAGGAGGAATTAGCATCATTGCCATTTCACAGAGGGAGACACTCACAGGGAGATGGAGAGCAGCTTGAGCAGGCGGTGGCTGGGGACGCTGTTTGCCTACCGGGTGCCCGCTGCTTGCTGGCACTCCCCAGCTCCCCTATCTGGGCTGGAAATCCCAGATTCTCAGTTTCCCGGTTGTGTCACATACCCTCCTGTGGGCCCTTTCAGATCCACCTTCCTTCTTTCTCTGCCTTGCCCTGGAAGGGCAGAGAAGCCCTACCTGAGTTCTTCCTGCTGGGGTCTGCTGAGGATGGGCCGTGCTGGAGATCCCAGCATGAGCGTGAGGCCAGAGCATCTGCTGACCCTTCTCCTTGGAGATCAGCCTGGTCGGGCCGGGCCTCTGCTCCTTGCTAGGTGGTCTCTCTTACATGATGCCCTCCTTTTGGGGTCCAGTTACTTCTCTGTCCCCTCATCCCTTTGGCCAAGTATGCTGATGCTCCAAAAGTACCAGCTGTGGGGTACTGCCCTAGCCTTTGTGGGTCCCCACTCCCACACCTCAGAAACTAGTTCTCTGTAAACAAACTGTTCTGAGATTATCCTAATTTGAGTGTGCCTCCTTCCTGTAAGGACCCTGCCGGTTGCACGAGGCTCTCAGTTGAGCGTCCAACTCTTAATTTCAGCTCAGGTCATGATCTCAGGGTCATGAGATCGAGCCGCCCAGTGGGCTCCATACTGAGCGTGGAGCCTGCTTGAAATTTTCTCTTTCTCTCTCTCTGCCCCTCCTTTCCCCCCACTCGCAAATGCTCTCTCTAAAATAAATAAATTAATCTTAAAAAAAAAAAGGTCTAATCAGCTCTGAGAATAATGACAAGTTTATGTTGCTCATTCCTCCTTCAGAATCTAGCAACAATTTACAAGTTGGCAGTCCCCAAATTAAAGACTCACTCAATTGGCATTCAACAACTAAACTGGACAAAAAGACTGATTTATTATGGTAAAAACTAGCACATCCATACATACCTCATAACCCTACTCAAGCAGGCACATGCCTTAGAAAAAAAAAACTAAGACCTTTTTTTTATTACAAATAAAACGATTTCAACTTTCTTGTTTTAATTAAAGAAACAAAGTAGCACTAATAGTATACTTCTTGTATATTATTGACAGGTGAATAGATTCATGATTACTTAGAACCTTGAATCCAATTGTCTAAATTGCTCTTATCCAAATAGAAATCAATGCTTTGTATTTGGTCAATGCAACACGAGGTACCAACTGCACAGAGTTAAGATGAAAAACCGATCAAACAAATGGGTGTGATATAAATGGATAGTCAATAAGCTATTAAAAATAGTTACTGTTTACTACATGCCAGACAATACACAGAAGGGGGAAAAGAAAGAGCTAATGAGTATATTTTAAGATGCTCAATCTTGTTAATAGGCAAAGAATTTAAAATATTTTTAAAAGCATGAGTAAGAATCTTAACAACTAAAAGCTCATTATTCTCTCCCACCCCCACTTTTATTTTTTTATTTGTTGTATTTAAGCCCAAGTTAGGGCAGCTACCTAGGATACACTATCTTCACAAAGAAGAGAGTGCTCCAAGAAAGGAACATTTGGTGTAGGATTATACACATTTTTTTTTTACATTAAATAGTTACAAATCAAAACAAAGGACATTTCAGAAAGTGGCAGACCTTATCTTAAGCTTCTAGTATACACAGGGCTGTATGACTTTAATCTTATGGGAAACCAGGGAAGTTTCTTCCTTTTTCTTATCTTTTGTGTTCAGAATGCTTTTTGGTTGTTTTCTTTAACAAGCAGACCTATAATGTGTGCTTGGGGCAGAAATAGAGCCCATGCTTTGAGGTTTTGCCAAGTCATTCTGACCTTGGTAAACGTTAAAGAACAGCTTCCCTGGGAGCCCAGAAGCAGGGCCCACAGACATGAAAAGTTGAAAATTTCCTTTACCAACTACAAAGCTATAATCAAAGAGTATAATCAAACAGTCAAATAGACACATAGACCAATGGAAAGAATCAAGATCCCAGAAATAAACACCCTCATACACAGTCAACTAATATTCGACAAGGCAGCCAAGAAGACTCAATGGAGAAAGGATAGTCTCTTCAATAAATGGTGTCAGGAAAATGGGTAACCACATGCAGATTAATGAGATTGGATCCTGTCTTACAAAACTCACAAGAATTAGCTCAAAATGGTTTAAAGACTTAAAGAACTGATACCATAAAACTGGAAGGAAACAGGAAAAGCAACTTGACATTGGTCTTGGCAGAGATTTTTTGGATAAGACATCAAAAGCATAAGCCACAAAAGTAAAAATTAATAAGTGGGACTACATCAAACTAAGAAATTTCTGCACAGCAAAAGAAACCATCAACACAAAGAAAGGCAACCTACTGAATGAGAGAAAATATCCATAAATCATATATCAGGTAAGGGTTGATATCCAAAATACATAAAGAACTCATTTAACTCGATAGCAAAATTACAAACAATCCAATTTAAAAATGAGCAGAGTTCTTTTTTTTATGTTATGTTAATCACCATACATCGCATCATTAGTTTTTGATGCAGTGTTCCATGATTCATTGTTTGCGCATAACACCCAGTGCTCCACGCAGAACGTGCCCTCTTTAATACCCATCACCGGGCTAATCCATCCCCCCACCCCCTCCCCTCCAGAACCCTCAGTTTGTTTTCCAGAGTCCATCATCTCTCATGGTTCATCTCCCCCTCCGATTTCCCCCCTTCATTCTTCCCCTCCTGCTATCTTCTTCTTCTTTTTTTTTTATCATATAATGTATTATTTGTTTCAGAGGTACAGATCTGTGATTCATCAGTCTCACACAATTCACAGCACTCACCATAGCACATACCCTCCCCAATGTCCATCACCCAGCCACCCCATCCCTCCCACCCCCCACCACTCCAGCAACCCTCAGTTTGTTTCCTGAGATTAAGAATTCCTCATATCAGTGAGATATGACACATGTCTTTCTCTGACTGACTTATTTCACTTAGCATAATACCCTCCAGTTCCATCCACGTCATTTAAAAAATGGGCAGAGTTCTGAATGCTTCAGGAAACATATGAGCGCATCCTTATTTTTGAATTAGTGTTTTTGTTTTCTACACCATATGATTTCACTCATATGTGAAATCTAAGAAACAAAACAAGCAAACGAAAAACCAGAAACAGACTCATAAATACAGAGAACAAACATGGTTGCAAAAAGGAAAGGGTGTGTGGGTGGGCAAAATAGGTGAGGGGGATTAGGAGGTACAAACTTTTCATTATAAAATAAATGAGTCACAGCGATGAGAAGTACAGCATAGGACACAGAGTCAATAATATTGTCATAACATTGGTGACTACACTTAACGTGGTGAGCATTGAGTAATATATAAAATTTTCCAATCACCGTTGCACACCTGAAACTAATATAACATTGTATGTCAACTATACTGCAAAAAATAAATAAATAATAAGGGTTGGCAAGGAAGTGGGAAAAAGGGAGCTCTTATGAACTGTTGTAATGTAAACTGGTACACAAAACAGTATGGAGGTTCCTCAAAAAAATTAAACACTGAGGGCACTTGGCTGGCTCAGTTGGTGAAGCATGTGACTCTTGATCTTGGGATTGTGAGTTTGAGCCCCATGTTGGTTGCAGAGATTACTTAAAAATAAAACCTTAAAAAATTAAACACTGAAATACCATATGATCCAGAAATTCCATTTCTGGGTATAAATCCAAAGAAATTAAAATTAGTATGTCAAAGAGAAATCTGCACTCCCATGGTCATTGCAGCATTATTCAAAATAGCTAAGATATGGAAACAAACTGTCAGTCAACAAATGAATGGAATGAATGGATATATCACATCTTCTTATATATTATATTATATAGTACATATAAAATAAATATATATATAAAATACACATTTCCTTTATATACTGTTAATATATGTATATAATATATATAATGTATATTTACATAATATATGGTATATCATGTATGAATACATATGTAAATAAATATATTTTATGTTTCATATATATGTATCCATTTATCCCACAGTGGACTATTATTTAGCTATGAGAAAGAAGGAAATCCTGACATTTGCAACAACATGGATGGACCTTAAGGGCATTATGCTAAGTAAAACAAGTCAGGCAGAGAAAGACAAATACTTTATGATCTCACTTTCGTATGGAATCTAGAAAAGCTGAACCCATACAGAGAACAGAATGATGGCTACCAACGTGGGGGTGGGAGACGGAAAAGGGGAGATGTTGGTCAAAGGGTACAAACTTCTAGTTATGAGTAAGCTCTGGGTATAATGTACAATATGATGCTTACAGTTAATACTGTATTATATACTTGAAAGTGGCTGCAAGTAAATCTGACATGTGCTCACCACACAAGGATGGTAATCATGTAGTGTGCTAGAGGTCCTAGCTGACACTGTGGGGGTGATCATACATGGTCTACAGGTTGTACGCTTTAAAGTTACCCAATGTTACATGTCAAATACATTTCTCAATAAAACTGGAAGAAGAAAAGAAGTCAAGTCAGTCTGCTTAGAGACAGAGCAACAGAACGGTAAAGGTCTGGGGCGCTGCATGACCCAAGAGGCCTCGGTTGGTGGCAGTGTCGATGCCAAATGAACAAACGTTTTAGAATTTCTTTTAAACAAAGGAAGAGAGTTTTATTCGAGCCCAAGTGAGGACAGCTGCCCGGGATACACAATCTTCACAAAGAACAGAGAGCTCAGGAGAGAGAATGTGTTGACACAGGGTTGTACATATGTTTTGTGACATCAAGACTTACAAATCACCATGAGGAAGGACATCTCAGAAAATTGCAAACTTGCACATACTAAAAGTATATGCAATGTTGCGGGCTTGGGAGGTATGGGAACTAAGGGAGATTTTTTACTCTTTCATTAGTTTGAAGTGTTTCTTTTAGGTTATTTGCTATATGTACACAGATATACAATGTGTGTTCAGGGCAGAAACGAGCCCATGCTTTGAAGTTTGGTGAAACCATTCTGACCTTGGGAAACGGTAAAGAACAGCTTCCCTGGAAGCCCAGGGGGCAGGGCCCATGGACAGTAAAGGTTGAAAATGTCCTTTATCAGTAGATGTGAGAAGACTTACATTAACTTGAGGAATGGTCAGCTGCTCAAACATGAGACATAGAGACTGGCAGCATAGGCAGTTCAGAAGCACCTGGAGGCAGAATTCTGGATTAGAGGGAAGAGAGGGTGTTCTTGCAAACCACTCTCAAGTCAGAATCCAAAAAGCTTCTGAGTGTGCAGAGGGCAGCACAGAGACAGCGCAGCCTAGCAGGTGGAGGAAACACGGGGACATGATAGGACCACTCCTAAGCCAACACCTGGAAGAAAGAGGTTTCACGTGACCCTGCCTTTAAACTTAACCTGTTCTGTTTCTCACGGCTTCACCTCCGTACTTACAAAGAAAATCATAATTCACAGGCATAAACGCTCAGCTTCCAGATGTGTTGCCTGTAGGCGCCCTTGAACCTGTGCCCACCTCCACCTGCTCTCCTGTACACAGGGGCACGGGAGCCCTGTCCTCCTCTCACTCAACCCCCCCCCCCTTGGTCCTGACCCTCATGGCTCAGGGCTCTGGGTTCTAGCCCTGTTTGCCTCCTCTTCCCTCTGGAGACCCTCCTTGGTGATTTCCTTCCTCCTCCTGTTTCCACTCCCACCCGCTGCTGCTGACTCCCAAATGTCTGTCTCCTCCTAGCACCTGGGCCACAGACTCAACTCCACCCAACACCTCCCTATGGATGTAATTCCCTAGAGACATTAAGCTTCGCAATATCCCAAAATGAACTAATCTTTACCCTCAAAATCTACTCCTCTTCTGTGTTCCCTATTTTAATGGACGACTGCACCATCTGAGTTGTCATCCAGGCCAGAAACCGGGGAGTCAGCCTGGACTCCTGCACCCCTTATTATCTTCATCCAGCCCCTCACGCTGACTCAGACCCCCTTGCATTTGGTCCCTCTTGCCTCCTTACTGCCTCCCCTGCAGCTCAAACTCCCATCACCTCCAGCCCAGACTCCCATCGTAGTCTCCCATTTGGAATCCTTCTCTCCAGTCCTACCTCCTACAATACTTAATTTTTTTAACAGTGATGTTAGAGGGATCTTTCTAAATATAAAATGTGATCCTTTACTGCTTAAAGACCATAAGTGAGAAACCTTATTGACTCCATCCTTTCATTTTCCAGCACCACCAGCCGCCAGCCTCTGAAGACACACACACACACACACACACACACACACACACACACACACACACACACACCCCAACACCACCATCATCACCATCATCATCACCGTCACCACCACCACTATCACCACCATCATCACCATCATCATCACCGTCACCACCACCACTATCACCACCATCATCACCATCACTATCACCACCATCATGATCACTATCACCACCACCATAACCATCACCACCACTATCACTACCATCACCATCACCACCACCACCATCACTGCCATGACCATGATCACCATCACTACCACCATCACCATCACCACCACCACCATCACTGCCATGACCATCATCACCATCACTACCACCATCACCATCACCACCACCACCACCACCAGCACCATCAGCACCACCATTATGACCACCATCGTCATCATCATGATCACCACCACCACCACCACCACCAATCTCTGCACCAATGCCAGTCTACTTGCTCTTTCACTCACATGGTTCCCTCTACCTCAAATCACCACTCCCCTCATGGGAACTTAATGGTAAATAACTCACAAAGTTTATTTGGCCTTTCTGTCCCTTCTCCCCCATGGATAGTATTGAGTTCTGTGAGCTCATCTTTGTACTTTCCTTATACCATTTACAAATACTTACACCATAGCCTCATGATAAATTATTGCATTCATCACTTCTTAAAATATATTTAAATTGGAATTTAAATTTAAAATTAAAATTTAAAAATTTTAAATAAGCAATTTCCTAATCTATAAGATAATAACTGTAACCTACCATATAGGATCACATGGGAACTAAATGAATATAGGTTAAGTGTAGAGAATAGTGTCTAGTATATGATAAGTGTTTAACAAGTGTTAGCATAATACTTATATTTATAGAAAATAATATAACTAATACTTATGAATCCACTATCAACATTAAACATACATTAAGATTTCAGAATATTTGCTTCGTATTTTTGCAAAGAAATAAACCACTATACACACTACTAAAATATTAAAGCCAGCCTGAGCCTTCTCTTTTCCCCTTCTCTTTTATTTATATCAATACTACCATGTATGTACTCTCCTGAAACTTACTTTTTTCACCCAACAAATTATGTTTTTGATATTTACTCATGTTGACATATTTAGGTCTACTTCTCCTATCTGCTTTATAGTGTTCCATTTAAAGATGACAACCAGGACCATTACTACCCTACTCGAGAAACCATGACGCTTTTTCTATTTTCTAGTTTCAGAGTTAATCGGTGAACATCAACAGATTAAATATTTAGATAGATAGATAATAGATAGGACAAGATAGAGAACAAGAGAAAATGAGAAAGAGAAATCTCCTTAGGTTCTTTAGGGTATAAACAGAGTAAATCAATATGGACTAGGTTATGCTGCAATAACAAGTTAACCCTAATATCCACTGGCCTGATCTGACAAAGTTTATGTCTTACTCATGTTCTATGTCCAAGATGGTGGGCTCTGCTTACGAACTAAGTACACAGAAGATCGAGGGTCCCAGTAGCCTCACTGCCTGGAAGGAATACAAGTCTTTACAACTTCTACAGCAGAGAAAGAGCTCTTTCATGGTCCACATTCTGATTAACAATCTCTTCGCTTACTTATTTCTTTGCATAAAACACAGTGCCCTCCTCTCTAAGGGAGACAAATCCCACCCAGTCACGACAGCCAGCTCAAAGTCCGAGACCCCCAAAGGATACACAGCGCTTTCTCCATGTGTTCTGAACCAGGATAATTGCAATACATTTACAAATAGATATGCATAAAAGGGTGAGGACACACACACAGCAGTCCATGGCCTGTAGCATTTCTGAAGCCCTACAGAGAAGACCTTGTAAGGGTCCCCTACCAAGAAGCAGGGTAAAGTCTGACTGCACTGGGACGGAGCTCTCGTTCATTGTCCTTGTCACTGGTTTGGCCCTCCTTCGTCCTCCTCGGGCACATCCAAAGTGGGCTTTGGGGAATATGTTCGTTGGGGGATGTACAGTTTCCTCAGCTTCCTTCCTGTTCCTCTTCAGGGATGTTCAGGGGACTCAGGGCTGTTCAATCTTCTGAGCAGCAATGGACTTAACTTACCTTGGGTTTCTGATTGCCTGTAATAGTCAAACTCCCTCAAAAACTCAGTGCGCCTCCAATCCATTTGCTTCCATGCAGTTCCATGTGCTCATGGTTTGCTTAGTGTTGCTCTCAGATCTCTTTCCTTCCTCCTCCTCATGGCTTGTCCCTAATTGTCCATTCAGACAGGAGGCTATGGGTTTTGGTAAAAAGGCCACACCTGTAATGTAGTCTTTACTTTCAGACATATAATCTGGTTGTAGATTTTTAAAAATCTCATCTCTTGAATCTGTAAACTGAAATCAATCAGCTTTTTCCACACTGAGAAGTCACATTTCTGATTCTCTGTATTCCCTTTTAATTCTTTTTACAAATAAGTTGATCTTTCCAGAGTTCACCCTTCTTGTCATATGTTATCACAACCATCCCGCACTGGCTCAAACAAGTTCCATGGCCCTCATGGCCAGCAGGGCGGCAAGATTCTGGGAACGCACAGGTATTTGGTGAGCTTGTTGTCAAGTTACATCCCAAACGGTTTGTGTCAATTTACACTTGCTCTGGCAGTGGGTAAGAGTGTGCCTACCCATATCCTTGTATGCCTTTAGTTTTATCAGACTTTCTTTTTTGTTGTTGGTATTCTTTTCACAAGCCTGTACAACAAGCTATCAACTCCTTGAGGACTGGGGCCATGTCTCCATTCCATACTTCTAGCAACTAGTGACTGTCTGAAATGTACCTGAATGTGGATCTAATGAATGTTGAATACATGAATGACTGGTAGGATTACTTATATTGCTTTTAAATGAAAAATTTATCAGTCCAAAGAATTCATATAACAAAGCGCCTGCTACAAGAGTTTGATCTTGACAAGGTTTGATTACAACTGATGTCATATCTCTTCAAAAACAGTGCTTTTGTGACAGCCAGAATAAAGACCAAACAACAAAAGGACCTTCCAGCCCCCAGGCCCTCTCCAGCAAATCCACTCAGTCTTTAATGTCTAAAGTCCTCTTAAACAAAACAGCACACCCTTCTGCCTCTATATCCAGCCTCCTCTACTTTCTAATTGGATCAGCCCTGAATCTTGCCTCTTGAGTGAATGGCTGTCCCTTGCTTGGCAAGCAAGTAAATTCAGCTTTGATTGTTGGTTGGTTTCTTCTTACTTCTAATGGTCTTTATGTCACTGATGATGTATAAATGTGTTTCCCTATATCTTGACCAGTGATATATATAAATGACACAGCATAATGCAGTGGTAAAAGTTTAGGAATTGAGCAAACCAAATCTGGGATTGGATTCCTGCTCTATTTTTCACAGTGTAGTTTAAACAAATCAATTCACCCCTTCACATTTTCATTCTCTCCCCCATATAATGGGAAATAATGGTGCCTACTTAATAAGATTCTAGTGAACATAAATAACCAAGAGAAGGCAACTTGAACATAGAGAATTCAACAAACATTAATAAAGCCCAATTTATTTCTATATATGAACATTTGCAGTTTCAGCTGCAACCATTTTATCTCTAAAAGCAGAATGAATCATTCCCCAGGAAGAGCTACTGAATTTAAACAGAGCTGTGATGAACACACCACCCTGACATTGGCCCCCTAGTCCATAGGAAGCAAACCCTGCTCATCTCTCTGTCTCTCTCTCTCTCTCTCCCTGACCTCAAACTGTACTCTCCCAGGTTAGGATCAAATCCCTCGTGTACTTCACCCTTACCTTTGATCCTTACCATAGCCCCGTATATGGATGTCCAAAGAAATTGGACTTGTATTTACTCTAAGTGCTCAGACCAGATTATAGGCAAAGTGGGCATTAAAAAATCCAAGTCACAATGTTGTCATGAAGATCACAATCTGTCAAGACACATGTGTTGCAAAGCACCAGGCCAGAGCTATAACGTTTCAGAACACTGCATCACTTACAATCAGTAAAGATTATTTAGTTATGTGAATGTTAATTCTATGATTACTACACTTTATTAAATGTTTATATATAAACCTGCATTGCAAATAAGAAACATATTTGATCTGTATTGTAGCAGTGCTGAATTTCTTATTCCTATCAAATAATTGAAAGTATTTTTCCTTGGAGAAAATTATGGAAGGAAAGCAGAAAATACCCTAAGAACTACTATTGTTATGAATATGTATACAAAAGTAAAACCAATCACATGCATACATGTATTTATTCCAATATCTTGAGTAGGATATATATACTACATTAACTTTATTAGAGATTAAAACTGACAAAATGAGATGTATCTTCATTAATTTATACATCTGCAAACATTCGTGTTATGCACATGGTGGCTGTGAATTTTCATAGGTCATTTTCCAATCACTTGAGTTATGGTCTGTTTCCTTTAAGTTTACAAATTCTTTAATAAAATCCCAAAGGTTCCTTAAACACAACAAATGAACACAGTAGATTAGACAAAAGTGCCTTAAGCATAAGAGAAAATTTTAAAACAAGCATTCATTTTAGGACATATTTACTCAAAAACACAAAGTGAGACTTTGTAATCTTCCACTTCCATTTTAAAGGATTTTTGTAGCATTTTGGCCTTGAATGTAGCAAAGATTCTCCCTGTATATGGGCGCAATCCCCTGGAGTATTTTTCCAGACCAAGTATAGTGTGGCAGCAGAGTTAGATTTACTTTGGAGATAATGATGTTTAAACTTTAGGTCCTTTCACTCTCATTGCCAAAACTATGGAAGGAGCCTTCCCAACTTTGTATTTGTAATTCTATATTCTTTTCTTTGAGGACACCCAACATAATATAATCCACCTGTGTGGTTCACTCAGCAATCATTCTAACACCTTTCTCCCGTGACTTTCTCTATCATGTGAGCTGGGAAGTAGAGTAACCTGATGAGAAGCTCTTTGCCTTTTGCCCTCCTCTTCCCCCATTATTCCTCTATGGGATGCGGACCCATGCCTGAAGATAGCCATATTGAGGCCTCCAGGAGGAAAACCATACTCAAGGAAAACAGAGAAGAAAGACAGAAGAACATTGGTTCCTTGATATTATCATTGAACCAAGGCCACCTACAACTAAATGTCTTTTTACTATTGTTACAAGTTAGCACTTTCCATACTTAAACCACCAATGATTTTCTGCTACTCCCAGCCTTATCAAATCCTAAAATTTGACCTGTAGTACCAATTCTAGGAAAATTAACTATATAAAGCTAAATTTATGTAATTGATAATATAAATCAGCCATTTCATTTTTAAAAATTAAAATTATCAGAGTAATACATGTACAGTGTTCTTCAAAACTTTAATATCACTAAAGCCACAGAATTTGAGAAAAGAAAGCCACCACGGTCACCTGCCTCCCCACCTTCCTGATCCCTGCCCATGAGAATTTACCCTCAATTCTTCAGTTCTTTCCAAAGAATTTATTTCTACATTGCCAAGTAATATATGGTGATTGAGATTTAAATCTTGGGCTCAGCATTGTTGAGCACAGGAAAGGATGTAACGTGTATATTTAAAGTTAACACTCTTGGGAATATAAACATTTCAGAAGCACGGTCTCGTCTAATGCAGATTTGAGTGGACGGTTTTGAGAATAGCATGAGATTGTCCCACTTTTTTTATCATGTCATCAATACTTACCGCTGCTCTTCCTCACTCATCTTATTATTCTCCATGGTCTGCTTCACCTGGTTTTCAATAACCTACCGAGAATCAAAAATCCTTTGGTCATGTATAATGGCATGATACTGATCTTATATGATAATAAGATTGAGTCAAAATGGAATACCACTTCTAGAATCAGGTATAACATACTAATGTATACTGTATATAATACAGAGGGATATACATATCTAATTGAAACAAAATTACAATCTGTTAAGCAGCAAATTGTTAGTATGTATTCTGGAAGGGTGTCCTGAAAGTCATTAGAGGAACCGGTTCATTACATCCCTTGTTACAAAATAAACTCATTACAACTCATTGTTACATGTGCAAGGGTTAGAGAAATGGTCAATTCTGCTTGGCATATTCAACTTTAAAAAAGGATGTTTATTTTTTTCATTAATACGTTAGCTTACACCTGTCCAGTTTTAAGCTAATGTCTGCATAGTGAGATATTCTCAGCATTACAGAAAGTTATCATTTAGAAAGACAATGCATATATTCTTATTTTGCTTAGGACATGATACAAGAAGCACACAGCACTAAAGGAAATATTTCTATTGAAAAACATTGACTCACAAAAACTTACATGCATTTTCTTCTTTAAAATTCTATTTGCTGTTTCCAATTTTATAGCTTCAGTCTGAAGAAGAAATGATTTTAAAAGTAAGATACTTGGTTAAGAATATTTGTTAAATGCTTTTCCCCATTTATGGAACAAAAAGTATTATGTAAATGATGCTATTCTGATTTCAAAAGTACCCAATAGCACACCATTTAAAAACACGAATAAACACAGCATGACTTGAAGGACATGTGGTAAAGACAGAAAGATGCTAGCCTTCTAGGTCAAAAACTAGAGGAGATAAGGGTTGATATTAGAAAAACCTAGAGAGAGGACAGAATAAATGGTGGAGGAGTAGGGGTCCCTATTCCAACCAGTCCCCAGAATTGAGCTGGATATCTACCACACCACTCTGAACACCCACGAAATCAGCCTGAGATGTAAGAAGATAGATCTGGATCTCTACAAACAGAATATCTCATGCAGTTGATTTCGAGGTATGAAGCGGGGAGCCGTGATTCCATGGACAGATATCAGAGGATAAACGGAAGGGGAAGGGAACCGAGCTGTCGGGATCCTACACCGTCGGTGAGCGATAGCCTCCTGCGCTGAGGACCGTACACAGACTCGCAGACTGGTAGCGATGGGGAAAGGACTTTAGGGCAGCCCCCTGGATGGAAACTTGGAGTGGGGCCATGCGTGCGAACTGGGGGTGGCTGGTGGTTTTAGAAGCACAAAGGGCAGAGGCATGCCCCGACCTGGAGGCAAGGACTGGGAGTGCTGCGGAGGGGCACACAACCCAGGACGCTGAAGTTCATAGCAGCACAGACAGAAACGGAGATAGTGTGGCCTGGAGACCTCACTGGAGAACAGACTGCGATCTCTCTGCTCTGAGGCAGAGGGTTGGAAATGGTCTCCTCTGCTCCGACTCTCGGAAGAGACACGGAAAGCCACCAGGGAAAGCCACCAGAGAACAAAAGCCCCCCAAAACTGGTTTTCACTGAGCCCTTCCCCCACCACAGGGGGCAGGGCAACTCCGCCCAAACAGGGTTGCCTGAGTAAAGGCGCGGCAGGCCCCTCTGCCAGAACACAGGCTGGGAAAACAAGAGGCCAGCAACCCTAAGGTCCCTAGAAAACAGGTGCATCTTGCTTGGGTTATGGTCAATAATTTGGACTCTATACATTCCCTCAACCACCCCTCAACAGAATGAGTAGAAGGAGGAAACCCCAAAATAGGAAAAACTCAGAGATTATGACTTAGGCCACAGATTTACAAATCGATTCAGATATAACCAAGATGCCAGAGATGGAATTCAGGCTAGCAATTGTGAAGACAATAGCTAAAATGGAGAAATCAATTAATGGCTACATAGAGTCTCTTAGGGCAGAAATGAAAGCTGAATTGGCAGAACTTAAACATGCTATCAATGAGATCCAATCTAATCTAGATAATCTAACAGCTAGGGTAAGCGAGGCAGAAGAAAGAATTAGTGACCTAGAAGACCAATTAATAGGCAAAAAGGGAAAAGAGCAGGCCAGGGAAAAACAACTCAGAATCCATGAAAAGAGAATCAGAGAAATAAGTGACACCATGAAACGTTCCAATGTCAGAATTATTGGAATCCCTGAGGGGGTGGAGAGAGAGAGAGGACTAGAAGATATATTTGAGCAAATCGTAGCTGAGAACTCCCCTAATCTGGGGAATGAAACAAACATTCATGTCCTAGAGGCAGAGAGGACCCCTCCCAAGATCAAGGAAAACAGGCCAACACCCCAGCATTAATAGTAAAACTCGCAAATCTTAGAACCAAGAAAACCATCTTAAGGGCAGTTAGGGGGAAGAGATTCCTTACATACAGAGGGAGGAACATCAGAATAACATCAGACCTATCCACAGAGACTGGCAAGCCAGAAAGGCCTGGCAAGACATATTCAGGGTACTAAACGAGAAGAACATGCAGCCAAGAATACTTTATCCAGCAAGGCTGTCATTTAGAATGGATGGAGAGATGCAGAGCTTCCAAGACCAGCAGAAGATGAAAGAATATGTGACCACTAAACCGGCCCTGCAAGAAATATTAAGGGGGAGTTCTATAAAAGGAGAAAGACCCCAAGAGTGATATACAACAGAAATTTACAGGGACAATCTATAAAACGTCTTCACAGGCAACATGATGACAATAAATTCATATCTTTCAATTATCACTCGCAACGTGAATGGCCTAAATGCTCCCATAAAGAGGCACAGGGTTGCAGATTGGATAAAAAGACAGGACCCATCCATATGCTGTCTACAAGAGACTCATTTTGAACCTAAAGATACATCCAGACTGGAAGTGAAGGGATGAAGATCCATCTTCCATGCCAACGGACCTTAAAAGAAAGCTGGGGTAGCAATTCTTATATCAGACAAATTAGATTTTAAACTAAAGACTGTAGTTAGAGACACAGAAGGACACTATATCATTCTTACAGGGTCTATGCAACAAGAAGATCTAACAATTGTAAATATCTACGCCCCCAACATGGAAGCAGCCATCTACATAAGCCAACTGTTAACCAAAATAAAGAGGCATATTGATAACAATATGTTAATTGTAGGAGACCTCAATACTCCACTCTCAGCAATAGACAGATCATCTACGCAGAAAATCAACAAAGAAACAAGAGCTATGAATGACACATTGGACCAGATGGACCTCATATACATACAAAACATTCCACCCTAAAACAATAGAATATTCATTCTTCTCGATCACACATGGAACTTTCTCCAGAATAGACCACATATTGGGTCACAATCAGGTCTCAACCAATACCAAAAATTGAGATTATTTCCTGCACATTCTCAGACCATAATGCTTTAAAACTGAACTCAGTCACAAGAAAAAAATTGGAAGAAATTCAAACACTTGGAAGCTAAAGACCACTCTGCTCAAGAACGTTTGGGTCAACCAGGAAATCAAAGAAGAACTTAAACAATTCATGGAAACCAATGAGAATGAAAACACATTGGTCCAAAACCTATGGAATACTGCAAAGGCAGTCCTAAGGGGGAAATACATAGCCATCCAAGTCTCACTCAAAAAAACAGAAAAATTTCAAATTCACCAACTAACTCTATACCTTAAAGAACTAGAGAGAAAGCAACAAACGATGCCTAAGCCATGCATTAGAAGAGAAATAATTAAGATTAGAGCAGAGATCAATGAATTAGAAACCAGAAACACAGTAGATCATATCAACAAAACTAGAAGCTGGTTCTTTGAAAGAATTAATAAGATTGATAAACCACTGGCCAGACTTATCCAAAAAAAAAAAAGAGAAAGGACCCAAATTAATAAAATTATAAATGAAAGAGAGATCACGACTAACACCAAGGAAACAGAAACAATTACTAGAAATTATTATCAACAACTATATGCCAATAAACTGAGCAACCTCTATGAAATGGATGCCTTCCTGGAAACCTATAAACTCCCAAGACTGAAACAGGAAGAAATTGACAACCTGAATAGGCCAATAACCAGTAATGAGATTGATGCAGTGATCAAAAACCTCCCAAAAAACAAGAGTCCAGGGCCTGATGGATTCCCTGGGGAATTCTACCAAACATTCAAAGAAGAAATAATACCTATTCTCCTGAAGCTGTTTCAAAAAAATAGAAACAGAAGGAAAGCTTCCAGACTCATTCTATGAGGCCAGCATTACCTTAATCCCCAAACCAGTCAAAGACCCCATCAAGAAGGAGAATTTCAGACCAATATCCCTGATGAATATGGATTCCAAAATCCTCAACAAAATCCTAGCTAACAGGATCCAACAATACATGAAAAGTATCATCCACCACAACCAAGTGGGATTTATCCCCGGGATGCGAGGGTGGTTCAACATTCGCAAATCAATCAATGTGATAGAACACATTAATAAGAGAAGAGAGAAGAACCATATGGTCCTCTCAACTGATACAGAAAAAGCATTTGATAAAATACAGCATCATTTCCTTATTAAAACTCTCAGAATAAAGGGATAGAGGGAACATTCCTCAAGTTCATAAAATCCATCTATGAAAAACCCACAGCAAATATTATCCTCAGTGGGAAAAAGCTGAGAGCCTTTTCCTTAAGCTCAGGAACACGTCAAGGATGCCCACTCTCGCCACTATTGTTCAGCATAGTACTAGACGTCCTAGCAACAGCAATCAGACAACAAAAAGAAATAAAAGGTATTCAAATTGGCAAAGAAGAAGTCAAACTCTCTTTTCACAGAGGACATGATACTTTATGTGGAAAATCCAAAAGACTTCACCCCCAAATTACTAGAACTCATACAGCAATTCAGTAATGTGGCAGGATACAAAATCAATACACAGAAATCAGCTGCTTTCTTATACACTAACAATGCAACTGTAGAAAGAGAAATTAGAGAAACGAATCCACTTACAATAGCACCAAAAACCATAAGATACCTCAGAATAAACCTAACCAAAGAGATAAAGAATCTATACTCTAGGAACTACAGAACACTCATGAAAGAAATTGAAGAAGACACAAAAAGATGGAAAAACATTCCATGCTCATGGATCAGAAGAATAAACATTGTTAAAATGTCTATGCTATCCAGAGCAATCTATATCTTCAATGCCATGCCGATCAAAATTCTAATGACTATTTTCAAAGTGCTGGAACAAACAATCCTAAAATTTGTATGGAATCAGAAAAGACCCCGAATCGCCAAGGAAATGTTGAAAAAGAAAAACAAAGTTGGGGGCATCACGTTGCCTGATTTCAAGCTGTATTACAAAGCAGTGATCACCAAGACAGCATGGTACTTGCACAAAAACAGACATATAGACCAATGGAACAGAATAGAGAGCCCAGATATGGACCCTCAACTTTATGGTCAAATAATCTTCGACAAGGCAGGAAAAAATATGCAATGGAAAAAAGACGGTCTCTTCAATAAATGGTGCTGGGAAAATTGGACAGCCACATGCAGAAGAATGAAACTCGATCATTCTCTAATACCATAAACAAAGATAAATTCAAAATGGATGAGAGACCTCAATGTGAGACAGGAATCCATCAAAATCCTAGAGGAGAACATAAGCAGTAACCTCTTTGACATCGCCCACAGCAACTTCTTTCAAGATACATCTCCAAAGGCTACTGAAACAAAAGCAAAAATAACTTTTGGGACTTCATCAAGATAAAAAGCTGCACAGCAAAGGAAACAGTCAACAAAACAAAGACGCAACCCACGGAATGGGAGAAGATATTTGCAAATGACACTACAGGTAAAGGGCTGGTATCCAACATCTATAAAGAACTTCTCAAACTCAACACCCAAAAAACAAATAATCAAGTCAAAAAATGGGCAGAAGACATGAACAGACACTTCTTCAAAGAAGACATGAAAATGGCTAACAGACACATAAAAAAATGTTCATCATCATTAGCCATCAGGGAAATTCAAATCAAAACCACATTAAGATACCACCTTACACCAGTTAGAATGGAAAAAATTGACAAGGCAAGAAATAACAAATGTTGGAGAGGTTGTGGAGAAAGGGGAACCCTCATATAATTGGTGGGAATGCAAATTGGTACAGCCACTTTGGAAAACAGTGTGGAGGTGCCTCAAAAAATTAAAAATAGAGCTACCTTATGACCCAGCAATTGCACTACTGGGTATTTACCCCAAGGACACAGATGTAGTGAAAAGAAGGGCCATATGTGCCCCAATGTTCATAGCAGGAATGTCCGCAATAGCCAAACTGTGGAAAGAGCTGAGATGCCCTTCAACAGATGAATGGATAAAGAAGATGAGCTCCACATATACAATGGGATATTACTCAGCCATCAGAAAGGATGAATACCCAAATTTTACATCAACATGGACGGGACTGGAGGAGATTATGCTAAGTGAAATAAGTCAAGCAGAGAAAGTCAATTACCATATGGTTTCACTTATTTGTGGAACATGAGGAATAACATGGAGGACATTAGGAGAAGGAAGGGAAAAATGAAGGGGGGGGGATCAGAGGGGGAGATGAACCAGGAGAGACTATGGACTCTGAGAAACAAACTGAGGGTTTTAGAGGGAAGGGGGGGTGGGGGGATGGGCTAGCCCAGTGATGGGTATTAAGGAGGGCACATACTGCATGGAGCACTGGGTGTTATATGAAAACAATGAATCATGGAACACTACATCAAAAACTAATGATGTATTGTATGGTGACTAACATAACATAATAAAATTTAAAAAAAAAAGAAAAGCCCAGAGAATTTTAGGGAAATTCTAGAGCAGTTCCTCAACTTTCATAATTAATAGCAGAATTTGTTAAGGTGGCTGGATACAATATAAAATACAAATTTTGGGGGCACCTGGGTGGCTCAGTCAATTAAGTGTCCATCTCTTGATTTTCGTTGAGGCCATGATCTCAGAGTCATAGGATGGAGCCCCACGTCAGGTCCCCTGCTCAGCATGGAGTCTGCTTCTCCCTCTCCCTCTGCCACTGCCCCTGCTTGTGCTCTCTCGCTCTCTCTCTCTCTCATCCTCTCCTTCAAATAAATAAATAAAATCTTAAAATTTTAAATAAATAAGAACAGACTATAAACAAAAAACACAGAAGGAAATCTGATATTATTTTAAAAGAGAGAGAGAAGTCAAAAGAAGCTTAAACCACCACCACCTTCCTGTACACTGTATACTTCTGCTTTAAAAAAAAAAAAGATTTAAAAAAGAGTGCTGGGGTTGCAGGGCGGGGGGGTGGCGAGGCAGAGCAAGATGGCGGAGAAGCAGGAGACCTGGATTTCGTCTGGTCTCAGGAATTCAGCTGAATAGGGATCAAACCATTCTGAACACCTACGAACTCAACAGGAGATCGAGGAGAAGAATAACAACAACTCTCCGAAGAGAAAAGCGACCACTTACTGGAAGGTAGGACGTGCGGAGAAGTGAATCCGAGGCGATATTCGGGAGGATAGACGGCGGGGGAGGGGCCTCCGTCGGCCGCTTCTGGCAAGTGCTAGAGCCGCGGAGCACAAAATCGGACCTTTTAGAAGTCAGCTCCGCTGAGGGACGTCGCTCCAGTGGCTAAGCGGGGGGTGGAACCCTCGCGGGACAGTGGGGTCTCAGGACCCTCGGGGTCACAGAAAGACCGGGGGAGCCTGAGTGCGGCAGAGCTCCCAGGGATCGGAGCGGGGAAGCCGGCTGCAGAGACGGAGCCGAGGCGCGGGCGCTCAGCTCGGGGTGGCCATAAACTGTGATCCGCGGCCCAGTCGGGCCACTGCGCCTCCAGCGGGGACCCAACAAGCGGCAGAGCCGGGGAGACTCCCCTTCCTTCCCCCGGGAGGAGCGGCGCGGGAGCGCACCGCAGGGATCTGCTGGGTTTGGAGACTCCACACGGGGTCGGGGGCCAGAGACAGAAACGCTCGGTCACAGGCCAGGTGAGCACGGAGTGCGGCCGGAGACCGGGGACACGGGAGGGACTGCTTTTCTCTGGGGGCGCACTGAGGAGCGGGGCCCCGAGTTCTCAGCTCCTCCGGGCAGAGAGTGGGAGGCCACCATTTTCACCCTGGTCCTCCAAAGCTGTACCGAGAGCTTGCAAGGAACAAAAGCTCCTGAGAGCAAACCCGAGCAGCTTGCTTAGCCCGGACCTACAAGGGTGGGGCAATTCCGCCTCCGGCAAAGACATTTGGGAACCACGGCAACAGGCCCCTCCCCCAGAAGATCTGCACGAACAGCCAGCAAGCCAAGACCAAGTTTACCGATCAAGGAGAACGGGAGAACTCCAGTGCTAGGGGAATACTACACATAGAATTCATGGCTTTTTTATCATGATTCATTAGTCTTTCAAAGTTAATTTTTTTAACTGCTTTTTTTTATGAATTTTTCTTTTTCCCTTTTTCAAACAACATATTATTAATACCTTAAAATTTTTTTTTTTATTTTTCATTTTTAGAGTCATATTCTATCCCTTCATAGTAGTTACCCTTATTTTTGGCATATATATATATATATATATATATATATATATATATATAAGTTGTTCTCTCTTTAAAATTTGGAGATACAGTTTCTTCTAACAGATCAAAATATACCCTAAATCTCTAGTGTATGGCTTTGTTCTAGTCTCCTGCCTTAACACATTCTCTCCTTTTCTTTTTTTTTTAAATCTTCTTTCTTTTTTCAAACAACTTCTTATCAATTCCTTTTATAAAATCTTTTATAATTTTCATCTTTACACTCATATTCCATCCATTCATTGTATCAACCCTTATTTTGTACATATATAAGTCTTTCTTTAAAATTTTAGGAGGCACTTTCTTCTATCAGACCAAAATACACCCAAAATCTACTGTGTGGCACTGATCTATGCACTAGCCCGATCATATTTGATCATATCCTGTTTTCTTTGTTTCGTTCTGTTTTTGTTTGTTTTTATCTTTTTCTTTTTTTTTTTTCCTCTTTCTTTTTTCTTTCTTTCCCTTTCTTCTCCCCTGGTGTCAGATCTTTTCTGATTTGTTTAGAGTATATTTGCTGGGGACGTTGTTAACCTGTTAGCATTTTGTCCTCTCATTCATCTATTCTCCTCTGGACAAAATGACAAGATGAAAAAAATCACCTCAACAAAAAGAACAAGAGGTAGTACCGTCTGACAGGGACATACTCCATACGGACATTAGTACGATATCGGACCTAGACTTCAGAATCATGATTTTAAAGATACTAGCTGGGCTTGAAAAAGGCATGGAAGTTATTAGAGACACCCTTCCTGGAGAAATAAAAGAACTAAAATCTAACCAAGTCAAAATCAAAAAGGCTATTGATGAGGTGCATTCAAAAATGGGGGCACTAACTGCTAGGATAAATGAGGCAGAAGAGAGAATCAGCGATATAGAAGACCAAATGATGGAAAATAAAGAAGCTGAGAAAAAGAGAGATAAACAACTACTGGATCACGAGGGCAGAATTCGAGAGATAAGCGATACCATAAGACGAAACAACATTAGAATAATTGGGATCCCAGAAGAAGAAAGAGAGAGAAGGGCAGAAGGTATATTGGAGCAAATGATATCAGAGAACTTCCCTAATGTGGGGAAGGAAACAGGCATCAAAATCCAGGAGGCACAGAGAACCCCTCTCAAAATCAATAAAAATAGGTCAACACCCCGACATCTAATAGTAAAACTTACGAGTCTCAGAGACAAAGAGAAAATCTTGAAAGCAGCTCGAGAGAAGAGATATGTAACCTACAATGGTAGAAACATTAGATTGGCAACAGACCTATCCACAGAGACCAGGCAGGCCAGAAAGGACTGGCATGATATCTTCAGAGCACTAAACGAGAAAAAATATGCAGCCAAGAATACTATATCCAGCTAGGCCCTCACTGAAAATTGAAGGAGAGAGAAAAAGCTTCCAGGACAAACAAAAACTAAAGGAATTTGCAAACACAAAACCAGCCCTCCGAGAAATATTGAAAGCGGTCCTCTAAGCAAAGAGAGAGCCTAAAAGCAGCATAGATCAGAAAGGAACACAGACACTATACAGTAACAGTCACCTTACAGGCAATACAATGGCATTAAATTCATATCTTTCAATAGTTACCCTGAATGTAAATGGGCTAAATGCCCCAATCAAAAGACACAGGCTATCAGATTGGATTAAAAAACAAGACCCATCAAAATGCTGTCTGCAAGAGACTCATTTTAGACCCAAAGACACCCCCACATTGAAAGTGAGGGGGTGGAAAACGATTTACCATGCTAATGGACACCAAAAGAAAGCTGGGGTGGCAATCCTTATATCAGACAAATTAGATTTTAAAACAAAGACTGTAATAAGAGATGAGGAAGGACACTATATCCTACGTAAAGGGTCTATCCAACAAGAAGATCTAACAATTGTAAATATCTATGCCCCTAACACGGGAGCAGCCAATTATATAAGGCAATTAATAACAAAAGCAAAGAAACACATTGACAACAATACAATAATAGTGGGGGACTTTAACACCCCCCTGACTGAAATGGACAGATCATCTAAGCAAAAGATCAACAAGGAAATAAAGTCTTTAAATGACACACTGGACCAAATGGACTTCACAGACATATTCAGAACATTCCATCCCAAATCAACGGAATACACATTCTTCTCTAGTGCTCATGGAACATTCTCCAGAATAGATCACATCCTAGGTCACAAATCAGGTCTCAACCTGTACCAAAAGACTGGGATCATTCCCTGCATATTTTCAGACCACAGTGCTTTGAAACTAGAACTCAATCACAAGAGGAAAGTCGGAAAGAACTCAAATACATGGAGGCTAAAGAGCATCGTACTAAAAAATGAAAGGGTCAACCAGGAAATTAAAGAAGAATTTTAAAAAAATTCATGGAAACAAATGAAAATGAAAGCACAACTGTTCAAAATCTTGGAGATGCAGCAAAGGTGGTCTTAAGAGGAAAGTATATAGCAATACAAGCCTTTCACAAGAATCAAGAAAGGTCTCAAATACACAACCTAACCCTACACATAAAGGACCTAGAGAAAAAACAACAAATAAAGCCTAAACCCAGCAGGAGAAGAGAAATCATAAAGATCAGAGGAGAAATCAATGAAATAGAAACCAAAAGAACAGTAGAACAGATCAACGAAACTAGGAGCTGGTTCTTTGAAAAAACTAACAAGATTGATAAACCCCTGGCCAGACTGATCAAAAAGAAAAGAGAAATGACCCAAATGAACAAAATCATGAATGAAAGAGGAGAGATCACAACCAACACCAAAGAAATACAAACAATTATAAGAACATATTATGAGCAAATCTATGCCAGCAAATTAGATAACCTGGAAGAAATGGGTGCATTCCTAGAGAGGTATCAACTACCAAAATTGAACCAGGAAGAAATAGAAAACCTGAACAGACCTATAGCCACTAAGGAAATTGAAGCAGTCATCAAAAATCTCCCAACAAACAAAAGCCCAGGGCCAGATGGCTTCCCAGGGGAATTCTACCAAACATTTAAAGAAGAATTAATACCTATTCTCCTGAAACTGTTCCAAAAAATAGAATTGGAAGGAAAACTTCCAAACTCATTTTATGAGGCCACCATTACCTTGATCCCAAAACCAGACAAAGACCCCATCAAAAAGGAGAATTACAGACCAATATCTTTGATGAACATGGATGCAAAAATTCTCACCAAAAGGATCCAACAGTACATTAAAAGGATTATTCACCATGACCAAGTGGGATTTATCTCTGGGCTGCAAGGATGGTTCAACATCCGCAAATCAATCAACATGATAAAATATATTAACAAAAGAAAGAACAAGAACCATATGATCCTCTCAATAGATGCAGAAAAAGCATTTGACACAGTACAGCATCCTTTCTTGATCAAAACTCTTCAGAGTATAGGGATAGAGGGTACATACCTCAATATCATAAAAGCCATCTATGAAATACCTACAGCGAATATCATTCTCAATGGGGAAAAGCTGAGAGCTTCCCCCTAAGATCAGGAACGCCGCAGGGATGTCCACTCTCACCACTGCTATTCAACATAGTATTAGAAGTCCTAGCCACAGCAATCAGAGAACAAAAAGAAATCAAAGGCATCCAAATTGGCAAAGAGGAAGTCAAACTCTCACTCTTTGCAGATGATATGATACTGTATGTGGAAAACCCAAAAGACTCCACCCCAAAACTGCAGAACTCATACAGGAATTCAGTAAAGGGGCAGGATATAAAATCAATGCACAGAAATCACTGGCATTCCTATACACCAACAACAAGACAGAAGAGAGACAAATCAAGGAGTCGATCCCATTTACAATTGCACCCAAAACCATAAGATACCTAGGAATAAATTTAACCAAAGAGGCAAAGGACCTGTACTCAGAAAACTATAAAATACTCATGAAAGGAATTGAGGAAGACACAAAGAAATGGACAAACGTTCCATGCTCATGGGATGGGAAGAACAAACATTGTGAAGATGGCAGTGCTACCTAGAACAATCTACACATTCAATGCAATCCCCATCAAAACACCATCCACTTTTTTCAAAGAAATGGAACAAATAATCCCAAAATTTGTATGGAACCAGAAGAGACCCCGAATAGCCAGAGGAATGTTGTAAAAGAGAAGCAAAGCTGGCGGCATCACAATTCCAGACTTCCAGCTCTATCACAAAGCTGTCATCATCAAGACAGTATGATACTGGCACAAAAACAGACACATAGATCAATGGAACAGAATCGAGAGCCCAGAAATGGACCCTCAACTCTATGGTCAACTCATCTTTGACAAAGCAGGAAAGAATGTCCAATGGAAAAAAGAGAGTTTCTTCAACAAATGGTGTCGGGAAAATTGGACAGCCACGTGCAGAAGAATGAAACTGGACCATTTCCTTACACCACACACAAAAATAGACTCAAAATGGTTGAAAGACCTAAATGTGAGACAGGAGTCCATCAAAATCCTAAAGGAGAACACAGGCAGCAACCTCTTCAACCTCAGGCACAGCAACTTCTTCCTAGAAACATTGCCAAAGGCAAGGGAAGCAAGGGCAAAAATGAACTATGGGGATTTCATCAAGATAAAAAGCTTTTGCACAGCAAAAGAAACAGTCCACAAAACCAAAAGACAACCGACAGAATGGGAGAAAATATTTGCAAATGACATATCAGATAAAGGGCTAGTATCCAAAATCTATAAAGAACTTATCAAACTCAACACCCAAAGAACAAATAATCCAATCAAGAAATGGGCAGAAGACATGAACAGATATTTTCCAAAGAAGACATCCAAATGGCCAACAGACACATGAAAAAGTGCTCACCATCGCTCGGCATCAGGGAAATCCAAATGAAAACCTCAATGAGATACCACCTCACACCAGTCAGAATGGCTAAATTTAACAAGTCAGGAAACGACATGTTGGCGGGGATGCGGAGAAAGGGGAACCCTCCTACACTGTTGGTGGGAATGCAAGCTGGTGCAGCCACTCTGGAAAACAGTATGGAGGTTCCTCAAAAAGTTGAAAATAGAGCTACCATACGATCCAGCAATTGCACTACTGGGTATTTACCACAAAGATACAAATGAAGGGTTCCAAAGGGGTACGTGCAGCCCGATGTTTATAGCAGCAATGTCCACAATAGTCAAACTGTGGAAAGAGCCAAGATGTCCATCGACAGATGAATGGATAAAGAAGATGTGGTGTATATATACACAATGGAATATTATGTAGCCATCAAAAGGAATGAGATCTTGCCATTTGCAACGACGTGGATGGAACTGGAGGGTGTTAGGCTGAGTGAAATAAGTCAATCAGAGAAAGACATGTATCATATGACCTCACTGATATGAGGAATTCTTAATCTCAGGAAACAAACTGAGGGTTGCTGGAGTGGTGGGGGTGGGAGGGATGGGGTGGCTGGGTGATAGACACTGGGGAGGGTATGTGCTATGGTGAGCGCTGTGAATTGTGCAAGACTGTTGAATCACAGATCTGTACCTCTGAAACAAATAATACATTATATGTTAAAAAAAAAAAAAGATAGCAGGAGGGGAAGAATGAAGGAGAGTAAATCGGAGGGGGACACGAACCATGGAGACGATGGACTCTGAAAAACAAACTGAGGGTTCTAAAGGGGAGGGCGGTGGGGGGATGGGTTAGCCTGGTGATGGGTATTAAAGAAGGCACATTCTGCGTGGAGCACTGGGTGTTATGCACGAACAATGAGTCATGGAACACTACATCAAAAAGTAATGATGTATGATGATTAACATAACAATAAAAAATTACCGTAAAAAAAAGACAGTGCTGGGAAAATACATTTAACTATATAACCATGAGAAAAATAATAATCACACATTACTTACAAACTCTATAACTAAATGGTAACATTGAGTCAGATTCCACACAAATAAAAAATTATTTTATAATATATAAAAAATAGGGCAGCATAACATTTCAAAACATAGATTGCAATCTATATTATACTGTTCATCAAAAATTGGTTAGTAATAATTGTTAAAGACTACTTTTAATGTAGCAGACTCTCCTTTCAATGGTAGTAACTAACTTCTATCTTCTAACATAATTGTACAACTCACTGAAAATCTAACTACGGAGTTTCAATGTGACACAATGAAAATAATGTCTTTGGAGCCCCAAAAGAATTAAGCTTGAATCCTGTAAACTATGTCATATTGGGCAGGTTACTTAAATCCTTTGAGCTTCAGTTCAAGCTAATTAGTACATATTGGATACTAAACGTTGGCTGTCATTAATTTTATGACAAGCATTTTCTATACAAAATTGTTAAACTGTAAAAGACATCAACTGACCTGAAAGAGATCCAATTTGAACCTTAACAGAACTCTACAGAGTTTTTATCACCTTTATTTTTGTTGTTTTAGCTAGATCTCTTAATTATTCTAACCATTTGCCACAAATGTTTTGTAACGAAAATATATTTGGACCAATTTTTCCATTATTGTTTACCCATCTGCAAAATGAAATTGCTTCATGTGTTTGCCAACATCTTTAAGCAAAAGAACAATGTAAACATTCAAATAAATAAATTACATACCTCTATGCTTTTAATCCTATTTTCAGTGATATGCAAAATTCCAGTATGAATCAAAGTTGTTTTAATTTCTCTTTCAAGAGCTTGAATTTCGTCCCATTTATTAAGTATTTCACACCTCTTCTTTTCAACCTTCTCAGTAAGAGTAAGGTGATCCTCATTCATTACATCTTTCTTAGATAATTCTACAAATATTTAAAAAGTGAAGTATTACTGTTTAAAATGTCATCTCTTATTAATAGTATTATGCATTACTAACAGTATTATGTATGTTATATATAGCTATAAAATATAATGTAACTCAAGCTCCAAGCACATGAATAAAAATTATCTGATCCAAGAATGGGGATATTCCTCCCTTGATTTATCGAGTGCCCAATTTGAGCACCTAACATAGTGTGGGGAAGGTGCGAGGATGACTTTGCAGGAGAAGTGTGAAAGGAGTTAGACAAGAGAAAGGGGCTAAAGAAGGGGCAGAAGAGCAGAACTTAGCACATTTTGGTAAAAAGAAAGTTACATGGTAGGGTGGGAACACTGAGGGCCAGGGAGTGACATCAGTGAATACTAGAAAGGAAGCAGGGGGGAGATCTGAAAAGGTCTTATAACATATGTTAGGAAATCAGTCAAAGCTATTGAAGGCCTTTCAGCTGGGATCAACACACACAATGGTCACTCTGTCTGCAGCACCCAAAGTGGATGAGAAAGGGTGAGGCTGGAACAGGGTCACCAGTCAGAAAGCTACTACACTCATTCAAACAAGATCAGATCAAGATAGTACTGTGGCATAAAAAGAAGTGAAGAGATACAAAAATGATTTAGGGAATGGAAACAAGGAGGGCTTGGTAACTGACTGGATCTGGATGGAGAGGACAAGTAGGTATCAAAATAATCCCTAAGTTTCAGCTTTGCTATAGCTAGGAACAGATGCAGTAGGAAGGAAGGGAGTTCAATGCAGCAGAGAGGTAAGACAGCCGGGTTCGAATCCCACCTGGGCCACTAACTACAATCTGTGTTAAAGTGATTGATAGGGCGGAGAGGGAAAGATTTCTTCTGCAGGCTTTCTGACTTGACTTCCACGTGTTTGGTGATGCCATTCATTGAAACAGAGAGTTTAATCTTGGACGTATTGAGCTGAGGCACCTACGGGATACTCAAGTGGCCTTATCCACTAGGCAATTGGATATAGGGATCTCAAGCCTAAAAAAGAGATTTGGGCAGGAAAGAGATTTGGAATCAAATATGTGTGCATTGAACCAAAGACACGCTGGGCTCCAACAAATGTCAATATTTAAGGATTCAGAAAGGAGATGGAGCTATTGAGAGTAACTCACTGCTGAAGGAACTTGATCATCAAACAGCACAGTTAGGTTCTGACTACAGTGGTAAGAATTTTTTGAGAAAGAAAAACTAATCCTTTTTGGTAGAAAAAAAAGCAACTCAAAAGAGTGATACTACTTACCCGTACATAGTAAACAACACAGAAACAACTGCCATCATTCAAACTTGCCAAATTTGGAAGAAGGGAAAACTTTGAAGATGAGTTTTGAAATTTGGGAGAATTAGCTAAGTAGATACACAATGAACTAGCCAAGGAGGCAGAAACAGTCAGAGTTAAGCTTCTACACAAACAGGAACTATGATCTGAAGTCATACCCCCACCTTAACCTAAGCTGAAGGTTTTAACCTACAACAATTAACTGGGGGCACAGAAGCCAAAAGGAGTATAAGGACACTCCAGTGACCCCACTGTTGTTACCCCTTTTCTACCTAAAAAGACTAAGGGGCACCTGGGTGGCTCAGTCAGTTAAGTGTCTGCCTTTGGCTCAGGTCATAATCCCACGGTCCTAGGATTGAGACCCACATCGGGCTCCCTGCTCAGTGGAGAGTCTGCTTCTCCTTCTCCCTCTCCTCTCACTCATGCTAACTCTCTCTCTCTCTCTCAAGTAAATAAATAAATAAAATCTTTAAAAAAGAGAGAGAGAGAGAGAGATAGACTGAGGTACCAAAAGGCGGAAATCCTACAGAAAATACATACGTTTGGAGGGGAGGCTCCTGAATGAGAAAGCCTTAGGAAAAGAACAGAGGATGAACACAAGCCACAAGATTTCTTCAATAGCACAGGAAAAGTGTCAGAAACAGCTAGAGTCAACTATTAAGAAATGGTTACTACAGTTCTAGAAATTAGTAATGTCCTCTTATTTATTATCTTTTAGACCCTGATGTTCTATCCTGTTAGCAGTTAGCGATGAAGCCCTTAAATCTAAAAGAAAAGTGGGACAAATACCATATGATTCCACTCATAAATGGAATCTTAAAACAAACAAACAAACAAACAAAAAGCAGAATCAGACCCATAACTACAGAGAACAAAGTGATGGTTGCCAGAGGGAAGGGGGTGGAGGGATGGGGCAAAATGGGTGAATGGGAGAGGAAGACTCAGGCCTCCAGTTACAGAATGAGTGAGTCACAGGCATAAAGAGCAGAGCATAAGGAATATGGTCAATGATACTGTAACAGCGATTTACTGGGACAGGTGGTAGCTACACTTGTGGTGAGCATCACATAGAGCATCAAATGTGTCAAATCACCACATCGTACACCTGAAATTAATGTAACACTGTGTGTCAGTTATACTCAAATTAAAAAAAGAAAAGGAAAAAAGTGGTTGGCCTGCCTTAGGAGACAGCAAGGAAACAGGAAACAGCAAGCTTGAGTCCCATGCATGACTTTTCTTTAAGAGGAACCCAAGAATACGCAACGTGGGTGCGGGAGAAGGATGGACCCAACCTCTCTGCAAGTCCTGACACGTGATCAGAAGACAAGCACTGGGCCAGCCCAGGACAAAAAAGAGGCCAGGAGTCAGGCCACAAGAAATCCTTGGAAGATGGCAGGGAAATCACACAGGTGTTGCTCACACAGAGGAAATAAGTGGCAGAAGGAAGCAAAAGACCCCAGTAAGAACTTTTGAGGCCAAGTTCTGCTGAGAACTTAAAACAGGTTAGATCTGTGAGTATATCCTAAAAGCTGCTGGGGGGCAGGGGTGGGGGAAGTGATTCCAGTATGAGTTAGTATTTAACAAACTTGTAGGAAAAGTGGCATTTGGCTGAATCATTGCATTAACAGAATGGAACTTATTTTGGTTACTTAATCATATTCTAAATTGTGTATCTAATTTTAAAATAATTTTAGTACTTATTTAATGCATAAGAATTCATAAATGTAATTAGATTCCCATAAACTGTGTATTCTTCCTCACAACAGCCATGAGGAGGAGGAGGAGGAATGGGCAGGGCCACTCCCCTGGGCCAGATGCCCCGCTCCTACTCCCCTGGGCCAGGCTCTCTGCTCTTACTCCCCTGGGCCAGGTTCCCTGCTCCTACTTCCTGTGGATTCTTACATTTAATCCTCACAGCGCACCTGAGAGGGAAGTACCATCATTAACCCCACTTAACACGAAGGCAGATGAGACTAACAGAGTTGAAATAACAAAGCTGGTGGTCTGGGTGAACCACCAGCCCCGTGGCCTGCCAAGGAGACTCGTCCAGCCCTGGCAGCCCTCTACCACCTGCACACCATGGGAGTGAGCTGAACCCGACAGAGAACGTGTCTGTAAGACAGAGGACATCACAAACTCAGAGAGCCTGGGAAATGTGTTGTTTGTAAACGCTGACTTCTTCGAGCTGGGAAAAGAGATGCAGAGGTTCTGGAATCCAGAATGGACTGTCTTCATTGCTGTTACTCTGGAAACAACAAGAGGCTACAGCCAAAATTGACATAATTCTTTCTACATGAGGTCTTAATTCACTATTCTGCTAAAAAACACAAAGATCTTAGAGAAGAATGACATGGTATACATGTTGTATCTGGTTCCAGAGATACTAAAAAACCAAAGGTGCCCAAAGCAACAGAAACTGGAGTAATAATCTCCACCCTGACAGGATCTGTTAAAGAGATGAACTGTTTCCCACACCTTTAAAGTATCTCATTTAAACCACTTCCGATTAAATGAAAACTTGCTGTATTTCTAAAGAACTTGATGGAAAAAATATAAACGAATACAATTTAATAAGCTATCTGGAAAAAAGAACGCTTTCAAACAAATAATAGCAGGAGGCCATAAATCATAGATAATCATAGACGAGGACATGAAGATTCTTCACCCAGAGGTCAGAAGAACAACATCACACAATTACTCACCTGACTTTTCCTTAGCAGATTGCAGCAATGTGTTTTCCATCTCTAGTTCACTTCTGAGTCTACAGGTTTGGTAATAAAAAACAGCAAAATATCAGAACTCCATTCATACCTTTCTTCTTTTGTCTATTTTATGCCACAAGACTTTCTTTAAAATTGAGAAAAAAAAGTCATCTCAGTTTCTATCAAAAAAGGTAATTTGAAACTCTATATAAAATGAAAGCCCAAGTCAGTCAAATTAAATAAACAAAAGAATACTCTCTTACCAAGACTGCGTAAACCACTAGTTGAAGAAGCTGGTTAATA
This sequence comes from Eumetopias jubatus, assembly GCF_037043125.1. Classification (NCBI taxonomy): domain Eukaryota; kingdom Metazoa; phylum Chordata; class Mammalia; order Carnivora; family Otariidae; genus Eumetopias; species Eumetopias jubatus. The sequence continues at coordinate 4,083,633 of NW_028274812.1, read as the reverse complement.
TAAAGTAAATTATTTCCTATAGTGTTATGAACATTATTTTGTTACTTTAAATTCTACAAAGCAGGGAGACAAAGAAATTAGCATTTACACTCCAGGATGAACAACAGATGAGGGGCAGTGGAGGCAGGTCCCTGCAGCTAGAATGCACACTGTGTGTTCCCTGGGCCTCATGATTTCCTCCCACAGATACAATTCACAAATCCCACTATGTTTGTACTAAAAATAAAATACAAGACATTTTAAAAGGAAATGAAAACATCTGTAATCTCTTTGTATCCTCTCCCTGGTTAAAAAAAAAAAAACAAAACTAAATCAACTGTCTTATTTCTCATACATTGTGGGGGGGGCAGGGAAGGAGTCTAATATGTATTGCTTGTACAGAGAAATCCTATGATTTGGTTAAAAACATCAGTGCCACAAATGAGTCAATGCTGCCTGTCTACAGGGGCCTCATGGCTAAGTGGCTTCAAACACATTAGCTCATTTTATCAGAGATGAAAAGAAACAAAAGTATTACGACCCCCAATTTTAAGAAATTGAAATTAAATGAATTAATAATAATGGTAACATCCTTGTCAGTATTCAGAGTCAGGGCATTTAGTTTCCAGAAATGTTAAATGTGTTATCGTTTTAAATATTATGTTCTATTCCATTGCTTTTTCTTCTTCTTCTGAGACTTTAATTATATGTAAATTGGATCTTCTTTGCCTGTCTTACACTTCAACCAGTGTTTCTCTGTCTTTTTATTTCTTTTGTTATCTCATCTTCATTCTCTGGCTTGTTTTTTGTTTTTCTCTAATGCTCTTTATTGTGTCGTCACTCAAGAGTATCCCTCCTGGGGTATGTCATAATTTTGTCTGGATCTATGACATAATTTTGACTTTTTCAACTATCTTTCCTGAGTGGTCAAATCTTGCTTCACATCTTCCTTTTTATTGCTGTTGATTGCTGTGCTTTCTTAGTGTTTACATTTCTAACTCAAGGTCTTTTTCATACCTAGAAATGCTCTTTTGAGAATATTTAAGTTTGGAATGCTGTGGTACAGTTTTCTTCAAATTTTTGTTGTTGTTGGATGGCAGGGATTTTCATCAGCTAAATTGTTTGGGTCCTCATTTTATCAAGAGAGATAGTTGCTTGTGCAGACAAAGATCATTTGCACCTCTGCATTTTTGTAGGTAGGGATAACAGTTTGGGTCGTGTGTGAGGTTCCTAATTCAAGAGGACACATTTTTGTCAGAACAGCAAAGTATGCTTTTGTTGTTGTTTTAGGGTGTTTTATTTTGATTTTTTACTGGATACCTTTTTTTTTTTTTTTTTGGAGGAAAGAAAGAACAGTAGTGAAAGGGTCATGTGCCCTTCAATTTTCTTCTTTTATGGGATTCTAAACTCCCCTCCCTTGCTTCTTCTTCTCTTCAATGCACAGTTCTAAAAGATGCTTATCACTTCTTTTAAAGCTCTTCCCACCATATCATTATCATTTAAGCACTGGTTCCTTGCTTCCATGCTCACTTCAAAGTCCTTTCCTTCTAAGTCAGTGCTCTGATAGACAGACCAGTAAACTCTGTGGCATTATTTAGGGAAGCTACTCCCTTTTCCTTCCTCCCTCCCCCGTTCCCCTTCCACCCTCTCTTCCTTTCTCCCTCTCCCTGTTCCCTCCCTTCCTTTCCACCACTCCTTCCCCTTCTCCCTCCCTCCTCCTCTCTCCCTCCCTCCCTCTCACGACCTCCCCCCTTCCCTCTCTCTCTCCTTCCCTCCTCTCTCTCTTTCCCTCCCCCATTCTTCCTTTCTCTCTCTCTTCCCTTCCCTCCTCTCTCTCTCTCTCTCTCTCTCCATCTCTCTCTCTGGAACTGGTTTTAGAACATGATAGGCCTTCTACCAGCTCCATTCTTCTCTCTTCCCCCACTGCCCTTGCTCTCAACAAGGTTTGCAGAAAGAGAGCAGATAATGATTCAGTGGCATTTGATGTGTATTTTTCTAATTTCAAGTATTTTGAAGTTTGTATGCTTTTTGTCTTCTACTTATACTGAAGACATGGTTTTGTTTTTTGGTTTTTGTTTCTTGTTTTGTTTTCTTGATAATATTTTGGGTGTGTTGGCGTTGCTTCAGTCTTCTTTAAATCCTCTATAAAACATATGCCCTATCCAATTGTGATTTCATCTGAAAGACTACACAGAAAAGTAAAAGATTTTTTTTTAAGTTAAAAACATAATAAGATCATTCATGAAAGGTGTCTTGATTTTGCAGCAGTGTCACCTATGAGTAGGTCCCCAGGGGACCACTAAAGATGAGATGTCTTCAGAAACCATCCCAAACCACCCTCCCCCCTGCCATACAAACACCAGATTTGGCTGAATTTCCCAGTCACAGATGTGATGGCTTGTGAAAGAGGCCAAATGGCAGGGTATTACTAAAGGCGGCTTGCCTCCCCCAATAGTGCAGAAAAAAATGTAAATATATATGCTTGTCACATGGTTTTAAAATATTGTAAAATAGTATAATCCCAACATAAATCAAATCAGACTGTTAACCCTCACTTGTCATTATGCTCCAGGGCTGCTTTGGTGGCCATCACCATTGCCCTCAGCTCCTCCTTGGCCTGGTTGACATCTGCGGTCTTCACGGATCTCTTCTCCAGTCCCTTGGCATTAGCCAGGAGAGTCTAGGAAGGACAAGGTCATAATGGGTAAGACAGACACAGGATAGGTGAACATTTTCCTTTTTTGTTATTAGAGTGTATTCAAGATATCCTGAGTCAAAATAGAAATTCTAGGTAAAATAGGTAAATAGGATGAAAGGGGGGAGAAAATATTGGACAAGGGATAACTAGTCATGCAAAGATCTGGGTAAAATATTGTTTTTAAAATTTTAAGGTTTTATTTTCTTAAGAAAGTTAAAAAGTGGTAGGGGTTCACTGTGGGTTTGTGTGGGGAAAAGAAATGTTGAATAAAGTGCTCCAAGTATATTATCATGAGCACAAGAATTATTTCTGAATTGGTGAGAAACTATTTAATTTGATTATTCTACATGGATATAAAGCAATGCTGAACTCAAATGTGGAGACACAGAGTCTCTGCTTCATTAGGTGAAAGGCTGCCACATTTCCAGAAACAGAAAGGATAGGATGCCCTGTTGGCCAGGGAAATTGTCATGCTGATATTTGATTGGGATAAAGGTATGTATGTTCCTTTTGGACTCAACCTCAAAAACTAAGGAATAGGGTAGACCCCCAACTGGAGGTTTGTTTATTCCTGTCAAACAAAAGCTCATTTTTCTGCAGCATGAAAAGCTCAAAACAAGGAAAACTTTGCACACATGCAAGTTTGAATTAAGGAGTAAATCAGATATGGGGAAGATGGCAATAGAGTAGGAGGACACCAGGCTCACCTTGTCCCTCAAATACAACTAGCTAACTATCAAATCCCTAAATACCCCCACAGAAATCGACCTGAAGACTGGCAGAACAAACTCCACAACTAAAGACAGACAAGAGCCCACACTGAAGAAGGTAGGAAGTGTGGAGACATAGTTTGGGAGAGAAACGGATGGTGGCCAATGTGGTGGGGAGAGAGCCACAATCTCAAAGAAGGGTGAGAAACAGACTAGCACAGAGGGAAGCCCACATGGGGAACACGAAAACAAGAAAACAAGAGGGGCTGAATTTCGTGAGTTCTTGCAACTAGTGCGGCTTAAAGCCTAGAGATTTAAAGGTCAGTGTGCCCAGCTCAGGGAGAGCCCCGGGGGCATTGGGGCTACTCCAGAAGAGAAGATAGGGCAAGCAGCCTGCAGACATACAGCATGAAAACAACAATCTGAAGAGCACCTGGAGCACACAGTGGGGAAGTTATTTGCTCATCTTGGAGTGTGTCCCAGAGAGGAAGTGTTCACAGAGAGACCCCTCTGGGAACAAAGGAACTGGCAGGTACCATTTCCTTCACCAACCCTAGCACAAGCACAGGACCACTTGCAGGAACCAGTGCCACTTGGACACTCTCTACCTAACTTGCTTACACCAAGCCCTGCCCCAGCCCCCCATGCTTCAGTGCAACCTACTCTCCCAGCCACATCTGCCTTGGTCCCAGCACAGTGGGTCCCCTGCCCCAGAAGAGTGGCCCAAACCCCTGCCAACACCACATCTCCCAATCTGGGAGTTTGTCAGGGCGGTGGTGGTGACTGGTCTCATTTCAAAAGTAGAACACAGCTAGTTAAAGTGCACCACATTCAGGCAAGGGAACAAACACTGCCCACAACAGGCAATGAGAGCCTCTGCAGACAACCGGCCTGAAGGATAAAGTGGCCGGGACACAACAGCAGAGTGCATGCAGCACACGTTGGAAACACTCTCTGAAGTGCCAGGCTCTGCAGAACAGGGGACACTACACTGCAAGGCACTGCAGGACCTCTTCTTCATAAGGCCATTAACCTCAAGAACAGGAGACATAGCTGACCTTCTTAACACACATAAACAGGCACAGCGACTTAGACAAAATGAGAAGACAGATGAATTTGTCCCAAATTGAAAGAACCAGACAAGGCCAAAGCCAGAGATCTAAGTGAAACAGATAAAGTAACATGCCTGATGGAGTATTTAAAGTAATGATCATAAAGATACTCACTGGACTTAAGAAAAGAGTAGAAGACATAAGTGAAACCCTTAACACAGAGATAAGGAATGACATAGCAGAGATAAAGGGTTTAATGAACGAAATGAGAAACACACTCAATGGAATGAGCAGCAGGCTAGAAGCAGCAGAGGAATGAATTACTGACCTAGAAGACAGAGTGATGGAAAGAAAGTAATCAAGCTGAACAAAAGAGAGTAAAAGGAATTATGCAAAACAAGAAAACACTTGGGAACTCAGTGACTCCATCAAACATAATAACATTCATATTGTAGGGATCCCAGAAGAAAGAGAGAGAAAATGGGGTAGAAAATTTATTTGAAGAAATAATAGCTGAAAAGTTCCCTAATCTGGGGAAGGAAACAGATATCCAGATCCAGTAGGCACAGAGAAACTCCAACAACAACAACAAAAAAAAGCAGATCCAAACCAAGATATATTGTAATTAAAATGGGCAAAATGTAGTGATAAAGAAAAAAAATTTAAAGCAGCAAGACCAAAGTAGACAGTTACATATAGGGGGAGCCCCATAAGGCTATCAGCGGATGTTTCAGTAGAAATTTTGCACCAGAAAGGGGTGGCATGAAATATTCAAAGTGCTGAATGGGGAAAATGTGTAGCCAAGAATACTCTATCCATCAAGGCTATTATTCAGAATAGAAGGAGAGATAAAGAGTTTCCCAGACAAACAAAAACTAAAGGAGTTCATGACCACTAAACCAGCCCTAGAAGACATATTAAAGGGGACACTTTGAGTGGAAAGAAAAGACCAAAGTGACAGTATGAAGGTAGGAAACACAAAAGCAGTAAAAATTAATATTTCTGTAAAAAGTCAGTCAAGGAATTCACAAAATAAAAGGATGTGAATTATGACACCATATACCTAAAATGTGGGGAGGAGAAGACTAAAGAACGTGTTCAAACTTAAACGATCATCAACTTAATATAGACTGCTATATGTAGATGTTATATACAAACCTAATGGTAACACAAATTGAAAATCAGTAATAGATATACAAAGAACAACAAAACCCAAATATATCACTAAGAAAACCAACAAACCATGAAAGAAGAAAGGATCAGAAAACAACTTCAGAAACAAAGACAAAATAAGTAACAAAATGGCAATAAATACCTATCTATCAATAATTACTTTGAATGTAAGTGGACCAAATGCTCCAATCAAAAGACATAGGATGACAGAATGGATAAAAAACAAGACCCATCTATATGCTGCCTATAGGAGACTCATTACAGACCTAAAGACACCTGCAGATTGAAAGTGAGGGGATGGAGGAACATTTATCATGCAAATGAGTGTCAAAATAAAGCTGAAATAGCAATACTACATCAGAATAAATAGATTTTAAAACAAAGACTGGAACAAGAGACAAAGAAGGATAATATATAGTAACAAAGGGGACAATCCAATAAGGAGATATAACAATTTTAAATATTTATGCACCCATGGGAGCATGCAAATAGATAAAACAGTTAATAACAAACATAAAGGAACTAATTGATAGCAATATAATAACAGTAGGGGACTTTAACACCCCGCTTACATCAATGGACAGATCATCCAATCAGACAATCAACAAGGAAACAATGGCATTGAATGAGACATTGGTCCAGGTGGATTTAACAGATACATTTACAACATTCTATCCTAAAATATCAGAATACACATTCTTCTCAGGTGTACATTCTCCAGAATAGATCACATATTGGGCCACAAAACAAGTATCAACAATTCAAAGAGATCAAAGTCATACTATGCAGCTTTTCCGACCACAATGCTATGAAACTAGAAATCAACTACAAGAAAAAATCCAGAAAGACCACAAATACATGGAGGTTAAATAACATGCTACTAAATAATGAATAGGTTAACCACAAAATCAAGGAAGAAATCCAAAAGTACATGGGCACAAATGAAAATGAAAACTCACGGTCCAAAACCTCTGAGATGTAGCAAAAGCTATTCTAAGAGGGAAGTTTATAGCAATACAGGCACACCTCAAAAGGCAAAAAGAAATCTCAAATAAACAACCTAACCTTATACCTAAAGGAGCTAGAAAAAATAACAACAAACAAAACGAAAAACCAGCAGAAGGAAGGAAATAATAAAGATCAGAGCAGAAATAAATGCTATAGAAACTAAAAAAAAAGTAGAACAAATAAATGAAATCAGGAGCTGGTTCTTTGAAAAAAAGCATAACAAAAATTGATAAAATAAAATTACAGAGGATGCCTGGGTGGCTCAGCTGGTTAAGCCACCAAATTTTTTTTTTTTAAGATTTTACCCATTTATTTGAGAAAGAGTGAGAGAGCAAGAGAGCGATTAAGGGAACAAGTGGGGGGAGGGGAAGAGTGAGAAGCAGACTCCCCAAAGAGCAGGGAGCCCGATGTGGGATTCAATCCCAGGACCCTGGAATTATGACCTGAGCCAAAGGCAGACACTCAACCGACTGAGTCACCCAGGTGCCCTCTTTTTCTTCTTTGTTTTGTTGTTTTTCTTTAAGCCTCCAACCCTTGATTTTGGCTCAGGTCATGATCTCAGGGTCGTAGAATTGAGCCCCACATCAGGCTCTGTGCTCAGTGGGGAGTGTGTTTGAGATTCTCTCTCTTCCTCTCTCAAAACAAATAAATAAACCTGTAATAAATAAATAAATAAATAAATAAATAAATAAATAAATAAATAAATAAATTTACAAATGAAAGAGGAGGAAGAACCACCCACATCACAGAAATACAATTATAAGAGATTATGAAAAACTATATGCCAAAAAATTAGACACACTAAAAGAAATGGATAAATTCCTACAAACATATAACCTACCAAAACTAAAGCAGGAAGAAATAGAAAATTTGAATAGACTAAATACCAGAAAGGAGATTGAATCAGTAATCAAAAACCTCTCAACAAACAAAAGTCCATGATCGTTTGGCTTCACAGCTGAATTCTACCAAAATTTTAAAGAAGAGTTAATACTATTTTCTCAAACTATTCCAAAAAATGGAAGAGGAGGGAAAACTTCCAAATTCACTGTATGAGGCCAGCATTACCCTGATACCGAAAGCAGATAAAGACATCACCAAACAAACAAACAAAAAAGAACTATAGGCCAGTATCTTTGATGAACATAGATGTAAAAATACTCAACATGATGCCTGGGTGGCTTAGTTGGTTAAGCGTCTGCCTTCAGCTTGGGTCGTGATCCCAGAGTCCCAGGATCGATCCCTGCGTCAGGCTCCCTGCTCAGCAGGGAGTCTGCTTCTCCCTCTGCCCCTCACCTTGCCCGTGCTTGCTCATGCTCTCTCTCTCTCTCTCAAATAAATAAAATCTTAAAAAAAAAAAAATACTCAGCCGGGACGCCTGGGTGACTCAGTTGGTTAAGCATCTGCCTTCAGCTCAGGTCATGATCCCAGGGTCCTGGGATCAAGTCCCACATGGGACTCCCTGCTCAGCGGGGAGCCTGCTTCTGCCTCTGCTCCTCCCCCACTGCCATTCATTCTCTCCTCTTCTCTTTGAAAAATAAATAAATAAAATCTTAAAAAAAAAATCCTTGGGGCACCTGGGTGGCTCAGTCGTTAAGCGTCTGCCTTCGGCTCAGGTCATGATCCCAGGGTCCTGGGATCGAGCCCCGCATCGGGCTCCCTTCTCCACAGAAAGCCTGCTTCTCCCTCTCCCACTCCCCCTGCTTGTGTTCCCTCTCTCACTATGTCTCTCTCTGTCAAATAAATAAATAAAACCTTTAAAAAAAATCCTCAACAAAATGCTAACAAACCAAATCCAACAATACATTTAAAAAATCATTCACCACAATCAAGAGGGATTTATTCCCAGCATGCAAGAGTGGTTCAATATTTGCAAATCAATCAGTGTGATACATCACATCAATAAAAGAAAGGATAAAAACTATAAGATTATTTCAATAGATGCAGAAAAAGCATTTGACAAAGTATAACATTCATTCATGATAAAAGCCCTCAAGTAGGTTTATAGGGAACATACCTCAACATAATAAAGGCCACATATAAAACAATATATACTGAACATCATACTCAATGGGGAAAAACTGAGGGCTTCCCCTCTAATGTCAGGAACAAGACAAGGATGTCCACTCTCACCACTTTTATTCAAAATAGTACTAGAATTCCTAGCCACAGCAATGAGACAACAAAAAGATAAAAGGCATCCAAACTGCAGATGTAAAACTCTCACTATTTGTAGATGCCATGGTACTCTATATAGAAAACCCTAAAGATCACCAAAAAACTACTAGAACAGATAAAGGAATTCAATAAAGTTGCAAGATACAAAATCAATGTGCAGAAATCTGTTGCATTTCTATATACTAATAATGAAGTAGCAGAAAAAGAAATTAAGAAGATAATCCCATTTACAACTGCACCAAAAATAATAAGACACCTAGAATAAACCTAACCAAAGAGGTAAAAGACCTGTACTCTGAAAACTAAAATAGTAATGAAAGAAATTGAAGAGGACACAAAGAAATGGAAAGGCATTCCATGCTCATGGATTGGAAAAAAAAATATTGTTAAAACGTCTATACTACCCAAAGCAATCTACAGATTTAATGCAATCCCTACCAAAATACTAATAGCATTTTCCACAGAACTAGAATTTTTTAAATCCTAAAATTTATATGGAACTACAAAAAACCCAAATTGCCAAGTCAATCTTGAAAAAGAAAAGCAAAGCTGGAAGTATCACAATTCCAGACTTCGAGTTATATTACAGAGCTGTAGTAATCTAAACAGTCTGGTACCGGCACAAAAATAGACACACAGATCAATGGAACAAAATAGAAAGCCCAGAAACAAACCCACAATTATATGGTCAATTAATCTCTGACAAAGCAGGAAAGAATGTCCAATGGGAAAAGGATAGTCTCTTCAACGAATGGTGTCGGGAAGACTGGACAGCCACACTGGAAAAAAGGAAACTGGACCACTTTCTTATACCATATACAAGAATAAATTCAAAATGGGTTAAAGACCTAAATGTGAGACCTGAAGTCATAAAAGTCCTAGAACAGAGCACAGGCAGTAAGGTCTCTGACATCGGCCCTAGCAACATTTTTCTAGATATGTTTCCTGAGGCAAGGGAAATAGAAGCAAAAATAAAATATTGGCACTATATCAAAATAAAGCCTCTGTACAGTGAAGGAAACAATCACCAAAAATACAGACAACCTACGGAATGGGAGAAGATATTTGCAAATGACATATCCAACAAGGGGTTAGTACCCAAAATATATAAAGAACTGACAACTCAATACTCAAAAAAGCAAAATAATCCAATTAAAAATGGGCAGAAGGGGAGTGCCTGGGTAGGGCAGTCACTTAGGCATCTGACTCTTGGTTTCAGCTCGGGTCGTGATCTCAGGGTCATGGGATGGAGGCCCACATCTGGCTTCACGCTCAGCATGGAGACTCTTTCAGATTCTCTCTCTCTCTCTCCCCCTCCTGCTCATGCACTCTCTCTTTAAAATTAATAAATAAATCTTTTCTAAAAATGGGCAGAAGAAATGATTGACATTTCTCCAAAGAAGACATCCAGATGGCCAGCAGACATGAAAAGTTGCTCAACACTACTCACCATCAGGGAAATGCAAAATCAAAACTACAATGCAGATACCACCTCACACCTATCAGAACGGCTAAAATCAACAACACAAGAAACGAGATATTGGTGAGGTTGTGGAGAAAAGGGAACGCTGTTACACTGTTGGTGGGAATGCCGACTGGTGTAGCCACTCTGGAAATCAGTGCAGATGTTCCTCAAAAAGTTAAAAAATAGAACTACCAGAACTACACTAGTCACCCCAACGACCTCATCCTCACTTGATTTTATTTGCACAGACCCTGTTTCCCAGTAAGGTCACACTCACAGCTTCCAAGTGGACGTAATGTTTTGGAGGACACTATTCAGCCAAGCCCAGCGGACTCATGGGGAAAATGCAGGGAAGATGGGGAATCCAGGCCACTGGGAGGCACCAAAGAGATGAGCATCACACACACACCCTACAGTAGGTAAGTTCAATGAAGGACAGCTTAAAAACAGTGTTGGAAACTCTATTTTGAGATATTTATGGGGTATTTTCTGAGTTTTATACTGTCATAACAAATTACCACAAATTTTGTGGCTTAACACAAACTTGTCATCGCCATTCTGGAGGGCAGGAGTCTGGGTTTGCTCTGCTGGGCCCTGCTAGGGTCTCCCTGGGCTGAAATCAGGGTGCCGGCTGGCTACCTTCCTTTCTCAAGGCTCTGGGGCACAATTTCCTCCAGGACCACTCAGGCAGTTGGCAGGACCCACTTCCTTGCGGCTGTAGGACTGAGCTCCTGTCCTTGCTGGCTGTCAGCTCCTGGATGCCTCTCTCTAGTGCCTGTGCATGGGCCCTCCATTCCCAAAGCCCCCAACAGCCATGGAATCCTCCTCTCCCCCCGAATCTCTGACTCCCCTTCTGCCACTTCTCCCTTCTGAGCCCAGCCAGAGAAGGTTCTCTGCTGTGAGGGACCCATGGGATCAGATTGGGCCCACCCAGGTAATTCTGGATAATCTCCCTATTTTTAGGTCTGTAATCTGCCTGCTTTGGACACCTAAGTGTCAATGTCCAGCAAGAAGTCGGAAACAGGTATAATCTGGAACTCCCAGGAAATATCTGGGTGACATATACAGAGCTAGGGGTCATCGATGTAGGGGTATGCAAATGTATCTCATAACCAGGGTGAGAGGGAGAAAAGAGAAGACCAATGCTAAGGAAAACAGTCAGGTGAGGACTGGGTTACAGAGGAATGAGCCAGAGAGATCACTGACAGTGGGTGGCCAGAGACACTGGCAAAACACAGGAAATGTGTATGCCCCCCCCTCACTCCAGCGCTCACTCTGTGGGCAGGAGGTAAATTCTTTACCCATGGTGTCCTTCAGCTGTAGAGGCACAAATAGGGCTTCTTGGATTCAGAATGCTTTCTCCTACTCATGAAATGTGAAGCAATGAAGAAATAGGCTTTATTTAGACACCTGGAGGATCAGCTGTTACCTTACACTGCGATGGGGAGGGGGACTGCAGAAGTATTGCCATGTAGAGTTCATATTCATCCTGTACAAAAAAAAAAAAAAAAAAAAAAAATCCACTGAAAATGTGTTATATCACCACAAGGTAAGTTTCTTTGCAGGGATAAATAATATGGAAGTTAAGGATGTCGGTTTAGATCATTTCAAAAATTATAAAATGTTCCTTCAGTAGAAAACCAATAATATACACAATAAAGTGTATAAAATCTCACCAACTTTGAAGCACATTTGAGGGTTATCTGTTGATCGCCTCAGAATAGCATCCTAAAATACCTCGACACACATACAACACATGATCTCCTGCCATACAGATGCTCTGTGGGTCCTGCTCACCTGCCAGGGACGAGCTCCCTAGGTTTGGGGATGTTCTCTGGAGAACAGGCCACTGTATGGCTGCTCTTATTTAGGCCTTAGGCAATAGAAAGATATGGAAGCAACCCCATTTCAACTCAGCTTTGATATGAAGGCCACTTTCATCATGACATCACAGCAAACTTATAATTCCATAAGAATGTATATGAAATAATTATGCATAATTATAAAAGTTTATATGTTACATATGTACAATTTAGAAAAGCCTATAAATAGTTGGGAAACTTTAGTGGGGGGAAAAATGGGCTTAAGGAGCGAGCTAGCTGGTTGTTTATTCACATGGGCCCACTTGTGATTTATGTGGCTATATGCACGTTACTTTGAGTCTGCGAGTGATTTTCATCATCTGTAGAATGGAGGCCATGATACTTGGCAGAATTTCTGTGAGAAATGCAATCCTGTGTGCAGAACATCATGTGTGGCTCTCAGTGGTTATGTGGGAAATAAACATTTTTTATTACCTTAACTTCTTTCAAGATATCACCAAATATCAAAGAACTATTACAAATATCTTCAAAGACTTCTCTGAAGACGTGCAGTCTGTTGAACTGCTGAGGGTCGCACACGCACACTTTCTGGAGCTCCTGGTAGATAAAGAGAACCAGCCATTTTAGGATGTCTTCATTTTCTTTTCCAAATAGCTTCTCGGTAGAGGAATAAGAATTTCCACGGGCCTTCTATCAGAGGGTCCAGCCCCCACCACTCCAGAATTGGGCCTGGACAGAGCCAGGCAGCAAACCAAGGTGCATCTCATTCCCTCTGAGCGGTGCTGAGAAGGTCTGATTGCACTGTTTTCAAAGGCGTTGGTCTATGTTTTCTTTATGCACTCCATGACACCCTGTACTTGTCCACAATGTCCCCAGGGTCTTCCTCTTTCCATTAGCCCTCTCAGCCAAAAGCCTCATCAGGTTTGGTTATTTCTCAGGTATGCTGCTATTTCTTCCATTCCGGCATTCTCACCCTTGCATCACATCTGCGGTCACTGTGCATGACTCACAGCCCCTGGGAGTTCACCAAAGCTCCTCCAATCATGCTAACCATCTTCCACAGACATGGGTGACTCCAAGCAGACTGTACCTATGTTACTTAACCATCTACTCCTGCCTCACTCTCCCCTCACATGCTTCCATGGTGAGTTAGGCAAACCTTTCATCAGATGTGTCTGCTATCCATGAACATTGTACGTACCACAGCTGCCAGGCAGCATTGGATGCTCTGCCTATGAAGCCACCTCCAACTGACCTGTTTCCAGACTTAGCCTTCCTTTACTTCTCCCTATTATCATCTACATCATGTCACAACTGGTAGGTACACTTTCTAGCTGGAAATGTAAAGGAGGTGCCTGAATGCGGGTCTCCACCCACAACATTTAGACACCTGGGACTACAGCAGTTTCCCCACAGCACTGCAAAATCACCCTCCTTACCTGTTTCAACTTCTTTTCATGGCATATTGCTGCCTTGCTCCCAGTGAAATCATGCTTCATGAGATCCTGCTTTGCAAGAACTTCTTTTTGGAAACACAAGAACTTCTTATACTTGTCTGCCTTCGTTATGCCAGCTAAGTAGGAGCTGATGTACCGGTACTCATCCTTGGGTCGGGGAGACATCGCACACTGACGGCTGGACTCCACTGGTCTGTACTTGAGAACCTTCATCTCTGGCAGTCTCAGCTCTTCTCTCCTCCGCAGTTCTGGAGAAGCCTCTCTTCCTGGAGCCTTCCTTGGAAAGAAGTCCTCTTCTGAAGTGTGGGAAATATGCTCCAGAGGGTCCAAATACCTGAATAGTGGTGTGGTCTGGGCATCTTTTGGACTCAGAGCTGTATTGATGGTAAAATAAGCCAAAGCATCTTTCATCTTTGCAATCTTCTTATCAGATGGCTTTTCTATTTTGAAGATTTTTTCCCCTTTTGGTCTATTGGCATTGGGCCAGTGATATAGGATTGTCTCAGGTGGCCTGTAGAGCTTATTGGAATTCAAGTGCCCAGAGGTGTAGAGATAGATGTCATTTCTGTGGTCTTTCTGAAGTTTGTTCAGTAGTTTCGTTAGATTGCATAAAGTCCTATCACCTTGCACCTCACAGTGCTTCCACCTCAGGTAAACTGGTCAGAAAAGATAATAAGATTATTAAATATTAGTTCCATAATAAGACAGTAAGACAGCTGTGTGCATTTGCTAAGCTGGCAGATCTCATTCCCAGAGGAGGAGCTGACAGACACAGACAGAAAACAGCACACAGGCCAGGCCTGGCTGCAAACAGAGGGCTGCTAGATACACACGATGTGCAGTTCTGATCAGAAAGCCCAGGGCCCTGCAGGGACGCCTGGCCTGCTCAGTCCATAGAGCATGCAACTCTTGATCTTGGGGTTGTAGGTTTGAACCCCATGTTGGGTGTGAAGATTACTTAAAAATAAAATCAGGAAGGAAGGGAGGGAGGGAGAGAGAGAGGGCGAGAGGGAGGGAGGGAGGGAAGGAGTCCCTCCCGGGCCCCTCAAAGCCAGGAAGAAGCGGGGAGGGACTTTTGATGGTTTCTTACCATATTAGCAAGAGTTCTGGAAGGAAAGTTTTAACAGTGTAATTACGATTCATAATGATGGCACTTAGAGACATTCACCCCTAGGAAATGTTTTCCTTTCTCTCTTAATATTGAAAGGTCTCAGAGTCCCTGATCGAACCCCTCAGTGACTGCGGAGCCAGTCACCCCTTCTCCTCCAACCCCCACTTGTAGGAAGGTAAGGAGCCACAGAGTAAAACCTGTGGGTAAGTTGATGGGGACCCCAGCTCCTTCCACAAAGGTCCCTGCTTCTCACATGTCCCAGTGGTAGGGCTCCACTGGGGCACATGGTCCAGGACATAAAACTGTAAAAACATGGCTTTCTGAGTCAGTTTCCTAACCATGTGATCTCATAGAGCTTACATAATCTCTCTGAATCACAGTTTCTTCCTCTGCAAGATCAGGATCATCATCCTACTCAAAAGGATTGATTGACAGCTAAATGGAACTGCATTTGGCAGAGGAGCCCGTGGCCTGGAACTGATACTCCATAAATGGTATCTGCTTTGAAGAAAGGACACTCTAGGACGGGGAACACCTCATGAATTGCTTCTGGTAGAACATGAGTTGGCCCAGACTTCAACATGAGGCAAGGAGATTTCTTTTTGGCCATGCACTGTGAGGGCCACAGAGCAGCTAGCCCCCGGCTTCACCTTCCCAGAGAACCCTGGAGGAAAGAATAAGCAGATTTCCGTCCCACCATGTCACCCGAGCCAGGATGGATACTGGCAGCACGGTGGTAAAGCAGGCCCGTCGGAGCCCTCAAGGGCCCGTTCTGAACTCGCACAGACTGGGCATTGCCCAGGCCCATAACCCTGTCACACCCGCTGGTCCTCACAAGGATTCCGTCTATAACTGGTTTTGTCCCTATTTTGTAAAAGGGAAGCTGAGAAGGAGTTCTGGGACCCACCCCGGTCCAGACACCTAACAAGTGGCAGAACTGATTCCTGAATACAACATTTTTACCCAAACTGCTGGATCATCTCTCTCATTCCACTAGCACCTGAGCAATGCAGGGGAGGGCTTTCTCGGACCCATGCCACATCCAAACCCTTTTCCCTGCCCAATGCATGTAATGACAATAAATCAGGACACATGATTTCCTCTGTTTTCGCCTAAGAAAAGAAAGGCCCAGAGAATCTGAAGAAGTGGAATCACTTCTATCACTGTGTAACAAATTATCATAAACTAAGTAGCTTCAAACCCATGTATTAGATCACGGTTCTATGGGTCCGAACAGCAGCATGAAGGAGTTAGGTTCTCCGCTCAGGATATTACAACACAGATACCAAAATGTGGGCGTGGTTGAGGTTTTGGGAGCTTTGGGAGAAAACCTGCTTCCAGGCTTATTCCTGTTGTTGACAGAATCCAACTCCTTGTGCTTGTAGGACCGAGGTCCCCACTTGCTGGTTGGCTGTTGGTGGGGGTCACTCTAAGCTCCCAGTGACTACCCTCATCCCTGAACACATGCATCCCCACATCCCTGAGTCCCCTTCACATACTTCTCACGCCCCTACCCTCTGACCCTCCTCTATGACCAGCTTCATGTGATTAGGTCAGGCCCACCCAACACACTACCTGTCTTGAGGTCACTAGTGCTATGGGACATAGCACAATCACAGAGCACTCTCTCCTCATGTTCAAAGTCTTGAGGACTATGCCAAGTACACACCAGAGGTCAGGGAAACTTGAGCCATCCCAGAGTTCTCCCCATCTCAGGGATGTTGCCAAACCCAGAGCACAGTCTCCCCTTGCCTTGTCCGATGAAGAGACAAGTCAACTTTTCCCATCTGTGTGGTCAGATATTAGAGCAAATACTTCCAGCAGTGGGATTCTTGAGAATTTCTCCCTATCGATCAGCTTATTACTTTAAAGAAACCACTTATAAAATGTTAAAATATTAATAGAACCATCTTTCAAGAGAGTTAATCATTATAATTCATCAAAGGCATAAACACTTACAGACATTAAACACACATTGTATTTGTTGGGCTTCTCCAGAGGACAGAACCAATATGGTAGAGAGAGAGAGAATATGTAAAGAGATTTGTTATAAGGAACTGGCTCACATGGTTATGCCCTCTGGCAAGTCCAAAATTTGCATGATGGTCAACATGCTGGACACCCACTTCATGCCCAAGGCTTTCTGCTAGAGAATTCCCTCTTGCTCTGGGGAGGTCAGTCTTTATTCCATAAGGCCTTCAACAGATTAGATGAGGCCCACCCACATTTCAGAGAGCAATCTGCTTTACTCAAAGTCTACTGATAGAAATGTTAATTTCATCCAACAAACATCCTCAACAGAAATATCCAGAATGAAATTTGACCAAATATCTGGGCACTGTGGCCTAGCTAAGGTGACACCTAAAATCCACCATCACATGCATTATTCCAATTCTCTTTGGAAAGTGGGAGAAGGAGGCAGCTCAGTTGTGTTTCTTTTATTTCCGAAAAGGATTTGAAACCACCAGAAAACTAGCAAAATCATTTTCCTACTTAGAATATTTTTCTTTAGATCGCAACAAGACTTGCTTCACTAGATTTAGAGAATCTGGATTCCATTTCTCTCTGCCAAGTTCTTACAATATGTACCAGGGATCCCATACTGGCAATAAATATATTAATTTCTTTTCTACCTGAAAACATTGTTTGTCATTTGCATATTCTGCCATCTCAAACTGACAGAAAGAGAACAGAAAAGGTTGAAATAATTCATTGGAAAATGTCATTCTTTACCAAGTAATTGGGAAACAAACTTAAGTAAAACCAAACCAATGTTGAATAGATATTGATAAGACATAGTAATAGGTTTTTTGGACTAGGTTTAAATTAATAAATATTTCAGACATCAGCACTTGACATTTTTAAATACAGGATGTTGTTTTTGGTGGTTCATCTTTTCCAAGACAGAGGCAGTAGGTCTTTAATGTCAAAATTATTACAAGTCCCTTCGCTGTGTTATGTGATGTCAGGGAACCTTGGGATCCCATGCACATCTTCTTGTGCTGTCTCCCTCACCTCCGGACTTAAGTCGGCAAACATCCTTGTGGTATGTGTTAGAGGCAAAAATTCAGGGAAAAGAGCAGGCCAATCCCCACAGACTCCTTGCCCTGTGGGGCAGGTACGACCAAAGGAGAGACCCGGAGCCTTGGGGAACACGGCAGGCCAGGCTGGGTGCTTGAACTCCTAAAAGAATCCATGTGGGGCCCCTCTGTGCAGATCCTCTCCCCGTGGCTGTTTGGTCCTCCCCCATGTTAATCACCTGTAGGATGTTTAAAACTCTTCTCAAGATTTTAAGCTCTCTTCCCTGAATTCTGCAGATGGTTTTGTACTGGCCACCAACTGTAATGCTCTTCTCCTTTGATTGCTCCCTTTCCTCAAGGGAAGAAACTGTTTTATGAACATCGGCATCTTCAGAAAAAGACCAAGGGTAACTGTTTTGTTTCATGAATAAATGTGGAAAAGAAGTCATATTTTTAGAATTTTAAATAATAAGGTAAAATTCTACTCTGTACTACACTGCTGTCTCCCTTGGATTCCCCAGCAGCAATCTGAAAGTCCAGTACGGAATGCGCTATGGGACAGGGAGAAGGTAGGAGCCGTGGGAGAAGCACACATCTACGTGCTGGAGTGAGGAAGGGAAAACCACACCTTACGTTAATTATCTTAAACTGGTTGGACATGAAAAGCAGATTAATGGGTCCGCCTAATTCTATGCTCTTGGCAAAGGGACTTTGCAGATTTCATTAAAGTTACGACCTTAGAATAAAGAGATTATCCAGAATTACCTGGGTGGGCCCAATCTGATCCCATGGGTCCCTCACAGCAGAGAACCTTCTCTGGCTGGGCTCAGAAGGGAGAAGTGGCAGAAGGGGAGTCAGAGAGATTTGGGGGGAGAGGAGGATTCCATGGCTGTTGGGGCTCTGGGATGGAGGGCCCACGCACAGGCACTAGAGAGAGGCGTCCAGGAGCTGACAGCCAGGAAGGACAGGAGCTCAGTCCTACAGCCGCAAGGAAGTGGGTCCTGCCAACTGCCTGAGTGATCCTGGAGGAAATTGTGCCCCAGAGCCTTGAGAAAGGAAGGTAGCCAGCCGGCACCCTGATTTCAGCCCAGGGAGACCCTAGCAGGGCCCAGCAGAGCAAACCCAGACTCCTGCCCTCCAGAACAGTGATGGTAAGTTTGGTTTGCTTTAAGTCACTAAATCTGTGGTCATCTGTTATAGCAGCAGAAGTAAACAAACACAGCGTGTGGTTCCCAGGACTGGAACGGCCGGAGCGTGATGACAGTGCGGGGAGGGCTAGTGGCCAGCAGAAGAGGCAGGAAAATCACTAAGTAGTCTTGACAATTCAGGGAGAGCCAGCCCAGGGGAGGGGGGGTGTCCACCCACAGCACACCACTGCCCCGCCCAGGGATCCCAAATGGAAGAATGCAGTCGTAGGGCCCAACATTACAGAGGAGAGCCTCCAGTTTCTTTCCGTCCATATTAAAGAAAAACTAACCTCCAAAGGCTAGAAGACCGTAAAATATTCCCGCGGCCCCGCTGCATAGCTGGGCTGCGGATGCCTGGGCCCCACCGCTGTTGGGTGCTTACCTTTGCACTGCACCCGATTTACTTGTAAGGGATTTACTCGGCGACTAATTTTTCCTCCTATTTTTTATAGAATATGTACTTATTAAGAATTACCAAAATAAGACGAGAGCCTTCTCTGCGTCCAGCCACCATGTTTGCAAGCTTTGCCGAGGGCACGCAGTCACCTCGCAATTTAAATCTTACGGGTCAGTTCTTGAAAGTTGAGTACCATGAACACAGATGTTGCGAGGCAAAAATGGGCTCAGCTGTTCTGTGTACACAGGGCCGCGTCTGTGGGCACCCACCAGCTCCACCTCCCGCTACCCAAACACCACTCGGCACAGAGAGAAACAACTGTTCTGCGCAAAACTGAGGAATCATGCACGGCCCGAGAAAGACTTCTCTGTGCAGGGGAAGCCAGCCGGAAGCCGAGAGGAACTCTGAAAGCGCTAAAACAGCGCGATTGGAAAATCAATTAGACCACGTGCCCAGAGACCAGACAGACGTGAGCATTTAGAGGCTTTATAAAAAAAAGGGGGGGGGGGTTTCGTGCACACAGCAAGTGGAGTGATTGCAGGAGGAACAGAAACCATATTGTCGAGAACTCATGGGAGAGGAGTGCCCTCAGCACCCTCACTTCACGGGGGTGGGGGGGGGGCTGAGCCACAGGTGGTTTAAGTCAGGGCTCAGCGGTCAGTCTGGGCTGCCTGCCGGCCGGGCTCTCACCTGCCCACTAAGCCACGCGCGCCGGAGAGTGCGCCATGCACTTGCAGGTAATGGAATTTCTTTCAAAATATGTTACAGTTCAGACTGTATTGCTCCATCCAGTAAGCTTTCTCTCAACTCAAAATTCCTCTGCAGGCCACGGTGTGGTGGGAAAGCGTTGCCTTCGGAGTCAAAAGAGCCGGGTGACGTCCCCCCGCCTCCGGGTCCTAAAATCACAAGAGTAACCCTCGCCTTCGGGGACCGGAAGCTAAAGAAACGCGACGGCTGTCCTGTGGTTGGTGGCGGCGTGCCAGGGAGCGTGCCCTCCAGTGGGTGGCTCTTTAGAAAGCACACTCCGAACAGCGTCTAGAAATCTCCGCCGTCATCCCTCCTCCTCCCAGAGGACACACACGTACGCGCGCACGCCCTGGTTCCTTTGAGTGTGACTAGTAGGCTTTCCGAGGAGGCACGGCGTCCCCAGACGCAGCCCTACACTCTGGTGACCCGGGGCTGAGGTGCAGCCACCAGAAAGGTTTTCATTTTCCCTCCGGGTTCGGAGCCGGTGGGGTTCTGGGCAATCGCACATCCAACAAACCTCAGACGGCAAACACAGAGCGCTCAGCGCACACTTACACTCGGGCTCTGAACCCCCGGCCATCGCTCGGGCACCGCGGCTCCGGACTGAGGCCGCAAGTTACCGCGGAGACCGACAAACATTCGAAGGCCCTCCCCTGCTGGGGGTGGGGGTGGGGGTGGGGGGGTTCCTCTGCTGCTGGGCAACCCCCACCCAGCCCTGCCCTCCGCCCCGCCCTCCCCGGCACGCCTTCCTGAGCAGGGAGTACCAGGTTTCCTGGCTTATTTTACTTTTTAAATTAAAACACTTTCTGTCATTTGAGAAACATCAAAATACCCTTGTACACTAATACTTTACCAAAGCCTGGGGAACAAAAAAGGCAACTGGTCTTTGGGCATCTTTATACAGACATTCAGGTTGCACGATGCACACCTCATGCAACTGTACCTGGCGTTCTAGCACATCGTAGGTGTCAGTCACTAAATTATCATTTAGTTATTTTCCTAGTAGGGAGGTGAGATCACGTGAGGTAAAATAACTTGGCCAAGATCAGTTAGTTAGCAAAGTATAAGAATGTAAATGCACATCTCTTTGCAGTCTGTGCGCTTTCCTCAGGCTATGCTAAGGAAAGAAGAAAAGCTAAGGGAAGGGAAGAAAAGCTAAAAATCTCTACGTTTCCTATCTTTGAAAACTGTAGTTCTATTTAAATTTCTTCCAGCCAGGGAGGATTCGAGTGTCCTGGCATGGCGGCTGCGACTCTCAGACGTGACTTTGGGCAGCCCCTCACTGCTGCCCAGCTCAGGGAGGAAGTGATGATAAGGCTAGACGGTGTGCGTGAGAAATTTGGGCACACAGTCTTTTTCACCTCCACTGATGCTGGTCAGACACTTTGAAGGCAAACGTTTTGGAAATCATGAAGCTGCCCTGACTCTACCATTCCTCAGGTGATTCCATAAATAGGAGCATTTGGATTTGACCTGGAAAAAAATAACAGAAGTGTTTCCCAGTTTTCTCTCTCCAACATTCAGTCTTTAGGCATCTGACCATAACTAGAAATGCTGACATGAAAATGCCCACATTGCATAAGGATATCTAAGCATTGGCCCAGGACGGGAAAAGTGTTCCCCACATTCTGTTAATTACAAATGAGGGTCAGATGGTGGCAATCCAGGTTTCTGTATTACCAGCTGTTAGAGATGAAACAATGAGCCTTTCTGCTCCAAATTGTTTAGTGATTGGGTGGCAGGCAGACAGGTGACAGAGGTTTTCTCCTCTCTCCTTCCACAGACGGGCTCAGAGGACAGAGCTCCTGGCCCTGGGAGAGACGGTCATGGAAGTATGTGCCCCCAGGACCAGTGGGGCACTCACACTGCTCATTGGCACGAGAATGGATTTGGCTCATTCGGCATGGAATTACAGATCAGAAGGAAAATAGTGTATTTCTCCCAAGTCATCCCTATGATAGGACACATATACAGTTAAATTCAACCGTCTCTCACAGAGTGAAGATCACGAAGTCAATGGTCAAATCACCACCAAATATTAAAACCCACTACAGGTCTCCGACTGCTAAATATGTCAACAAAGTGTTTGAGGCAGGAAGATATTATTATCAGTGAAATGAACTGATCTGCCAAAACCAGGAGATCTTCCTTGAGGCCAGATTTCTGTGTAGGAATCCCCAAGAACTGATCACCATGCAAATTGCGCGAGCAGGTATTTGAATCCGTATTATGCTATTTTGTTTTTCAGCTGTAGGTGGCGCTGGAACACACCTTAAAACACTCGTCAGAGTTGCTGAAAGCTGCTTAAGGATGGGACTCAGGCGCTCATCCCAGCGAATTCACTCGTCCATACACATCCTTGCATCCTGCTAGGATTCAAAGAGAAAACAAGAAGTATTGTCTGCTCCTGCAACTTTGCTAAGAATGCAGAAGCGCACGATTTATTCACTGTTCTAAAGATGCTCAGGGGAGAGGAGACAAACCACTTTAGGGCAACACGCGGGGGAGAGGGCCGGTGGAGACAGGTGCAAACTGGCGCAGTGGAGGGGATGGCTTGGGGGGGGGGTGTTCCGGGAGGACCTCACGTTCACGGTCCCACGACGGGCTAGCAGCGGGAGGGGAGAGCCTCCCGTGCGCTCCTAACAACCAACGCATTGGCAATATAACTGGTCAAAAATAAACATTTAGTTACCGCCTTTCCAGCTGTTAGAATTAATTGTGTAAAAACAGACAAAGTGAAGACAACTTTTTAAGCACCTTTGTGCTTTCTAAGCTCTGGAGTGACACAGAGTGACGCGTTTAAGGAAGTCCAGGTAGACCGTGGACTGAAATTCTACACCAGCCCGACAGGGAGACGCGGGATGTGACGGGGAGTCTGGAAGCTGCAAGTGTGCCCGGGGCCGAGTCAGGAGGGAATGTCAGGTCGGTCCTGCAGACCGCAAGGGGTTCGTGAAGAATTCTGAACACACACAGAGAGACCACAAGTTTCCATTTTAGAAAGATAACTCTGTGGTTCGCACTGTAGACGGAGAATGCCGGCGGCGGTGAGAGCCAAGAATTGCATTTCCAGTTCTACACGCAGTGACACCCCAAATTCTCCTCCCTGCGTCCTGGTGCAGTGGAAGCAGGCTCCATCCACAGAAGGCGCAGAGCGCTGGGAGACCCCTTGCCCTCCTACTTTCCGAGGCCCGTGCTCACTGGGAGGCGTCTGCCCCAGGCTCCCTCTTCTCTCCCTCTCCATCTGTTGGTACATTTCCCTCAAAACAAACGAGCTCTTGTTTTTCCAATCTTAAAAACATATAAAAACAAAACCTTTGCTTTGACTCTGCATCTTAGGCAAAGGCACCCTCACATTTACCTGACACCACAGATCCTAGTCAGAGACCCGCACAGGGAGGGCAAGTGGCGGGTCTGCGCAGGTGGGTGACTTACCGCGGCTTCGCGGGCCCCCTCAGAGGCGGGAGGAGGGGTCCCCGCCACGCCCGTGTCTGTCGCAAGGGGCGCTGTCTCCGCGGATCTCCCACCTTCTGGCGTGTGGCCTCCATTTTGCCCTAAAGGAGTTTTTCTGCAATATAACTTTATTTTAAAGTGGCATTTGAGGACAAAATAATTACGAGACCCAAGAAGGTTGAAAATGGAATGAAGAAAATGGTGCAGAAAGAACGCAGCTTCCCCAGAAGGGCCCCCACGTCTCTTCCCACCCGTGTCCTCCACGAGCCTCCTCTTCCTCCTCCAGGAAGTAAAATAAACCTTCATCTCCTCTCAGTGGTACAGAAAACCGCATTTCTTTACCTCCAAACTGCCATTTACTACTTGTCTAAAACATCTCAATGTTTCATTGAAATGTTTTCTCAGCTGTGAAAATTGCTATCTTGCGTCAGGATGTTTCATTAAAAACAATGAAAATATCTTTGATGTAATGACTTCTGGAAAACCAGAATTCAAGCCATTAAGCGAGGGATGAGTAATGAAAACTCCCCCCCCCACCACCCCAGCCTTTAGTTTCTTTCCCCAAAAGCAAATCACATCTGGTCTCTTACTTAGCCTCCAAGAGGCAGGCCACCCGCAGACAGGGCCCCCCACCCCATGCTTTCACTTCTGCAGAGGAGGGTCCGCCACTCACCAGTTCCTGCACCTGGATCCTTTCTCCAAAAAAAAAAAAAAAAAAAGTCGGCAATCATTCCACACCAGTACCTAAAGAGCATGGCTTTTTTATTTTTTAGATCTTTATTTATTTATTTTAGATTTTTATTTCTTTGAGAGAGAGAGAGAGAGTGTGCAAGAGCGGGATGAAGGACAGAGGGAGAAGCAGACTCCCTGCTGAGCAGGGAGCCCGACGCGGGACTCGATCCTGGGACTCTCAGGGTCAAGACCTGAGCCTTGACTGAGCAGACGCTTAACCACTGAGCCACCCAGCACCCCAGTCCTGACTTTTTAAATCGCTGTATTGTATTTCATTCTTATGTATAATCAACAGGCAACTGACCGACATTTATTCTGTTTCCACTCTTTTGTATTAAACTCCCGTGCTCACCTGCAGGTGTCTTCTCTGCTGTGAGACTATTCGGGTAACCCCGAGAAGCCAGGTGAGCTCAGTCAAAGGGTTTGGGACCAGAGGCTGTGCCGATTCACCCAGTACCTACCACAGTGAGGGTGATGTGGAGCTGGCAGTGGACGGTCCAGGAAGATTTCTTGAGATGTTTTTGGTGCAAAAAAGATTTTTTTTTAAGATTTTATTTATTTATTAGAGAGAGAGAATGAGAGACAGAGAGCATGAGAGGGAAGAGGGTCAGAGGGAGAAGCAGACTCCCCGCCGAGCAGGGAGCCCGATGCGGGGCTCGATCCCGGGACTCCAGGACCATGACCTGAGCCGAAGGCAGTCGCTTAACCAACGGAGCCACCCAGGCGCCCAAAAAAGATGTTTTTATTAAAGCACAGGGACGGAACCCACAGGCAGGTAGAGGTGCACTGGGGCTGGGAGGAGTGACTGATTGTATACTTGAGTTTATAATTATAAACTATAGAATTTATACTTATATAACTATGTAAGTAAATATATAAATTTAAATATATTACTAAAAAATCTAAAAAGAGGGGCGCACCTGAGTGGCTCAGTCAGTCAAGCGTCTGCCTTCAGCTCAGGTCATGATCCCATGGTCTTGGGATGGAGCCCCGTGTTGGGCTCCCTGCTCAGCGGGGACCTGCTTCTCCCTCTGCCTCTGCCCCTGCTTGTGTGCTCTCTCTCTCAAATAAAATAAATTTTAAAAAATCTTAAAAAAATTTTAATAGACAAACTTATTTATATATTTACATATATGTATATATTTATTTATATTTATAATTTAGTGGGGGTTAGGGAGAGCATAAGCCTCGAAGGAATTTAGAAGCAAGGCTTCCAGGACCTTGAGGGGCTGACTGCTGTGCAGATAAGGTTATTTACTACTGTCTAGTAAAACATTAGTTTTGAGATCCTCAGACGTATGGGCCATAGGTTTGAAAGATGATGCTAACAGGTATCTTGGGGGGTGGGGCTGTGTTTACAGTGATCAGAGGGAAGCAACACTATGAGGAGCAAAGCTCTAGTGGTAAAATCTTAAAGAAGTCCTTTAAGGGAGAGGTAGGAGTGTGGCCATCTTCAGGCCTCAAGAATCCTGCCTGGAGGTTGTGAGCCACAGGGAAGCCCAGCCTGGGGTCCTTTCTCGCCCATCAGGGGTGCCTGTCCCCACCTGCCCACCACCGAATGTGGGGCACGCATCAATATGTTACCACACCCCTGATTTTTGCAAATACGAAGTGGCAAACTAGTTAGTGAGAGAGGGAAAATCCACAATGAAACTGTGTAGGAAATAAATAAGATGTAATAATTTTTCAAAGCAGTGGCAGGATTACTATTTTAGGTGGATGATCAGAGAGGCTTCTCCATGTTTCCTGTTGCTGCTGTAACAATCACAAATTTGGTAGCTTGAAACAATACAAATGTATTATCCTAGAGTTCCATAGTTCAGAAGTTCCAAACAGCTCTCACTGGGTAAAATCCAGGTGTCCAAAGGACTGCGTTCCTTCTGGAGGCTCTGGGGACAATCTGCTCCCTTGCTTTTCCCAGGTCCAGAGGCGCCTACATACCGGGGCTCCTGGCCCCTTCCTCCACCTTCAGAGCAAGTGATGAGCCACGGCTGGTCCAGTCTTTCCACGCCACAGATGCTCTTGAGCCTTCCTCTCCCACGTACGAGGACCCCGGGGCCTGCACTGGGCCCACCTAGACAATGCAGAGCAATCTCTTGATCCTAAGATCTTAAAGTCAGCTGAGAAGCACCAAGGGCGAGACACTTAGGCTGCAGTCTGATGTGCTGTGCTCAGAGCCAGGGAGGTTCAGGGGAGGCCCTGAGCTGGAGCGGGAGCTGCCTAGGGACCACTGCCCCCAAACTTGTCTCTGACAGGACAGGAGAGGTCAGGCCTCTCTCCAGCAGGTGACTATGGATTGTCGCAGACTTGGGCTTTGTTGAGTTTTGAGTTTTTATGATTGGAGAGATCTGAGCTTGTTGAAGGAACCCGGCCAGGGGATTAGGGAGGGCTGACGATCCACAAAACCACAAAAGGGGGGGCACTGGATTCTAGACTGGTACACCTCTAAAAGGCCCAGGCAACCTGCCACAGGGAGGTGGGGGCGGAAATTCCCTGTCCCTGCAGAAAACAGAACTAAAACCAGACTTGTACTCCATCTAGTTTGCCAGACGTTTCCCAGCCATTCTGATGTTAACGCAAATCTTGGGAAAAGTACAAATAAAAGTGAGCTGCGGGCTCCCACGTGGGATTATGTGGAAGCTGTGCCTTTAAGGCACAAAACCCTTTCCAGGGTCTTTTTTCAGAAACTGGAGACCCTGGTATTAAGGCCTTTTAATTTCCCCAGGGTAAGTCACTGAGCAAGTGCAAAGGCTGGCCAAGGTCACTGAGATCACAGCATGAACCCTGAACCAGCCCAGCCCCCCACAGCAAATGAAGGGGGAGGGGCGCGCCAGAGGACGTGTGATTTTCCATCACTCTTTTAAAACCTACTTGGCGGGGCGCCTGGGTGCCTCAGTCGGTTAAGCGTCTGCCTTCGGCTCAGGTCATCGTCCCAGGGTCCTGGGATCAAGCCCCACATCGGGCTCCCTGCTCAGCGGGGAACCTGCTTCTCCCTCTCCCCCTCCCCCCGCTTGTGTTCCTGCTCTCGCTGTGTCTCTCTCTGTCAAATAAATAAATAAAATCTTAAAAAAAATAAAATAAAACCTACTTGGCGTTGCTGATCACTTCCTGTTTCTTAACCTTACTTTGCGTTGCTTGTATTTTAATTGGAAAACGAGTTGCTCACATTAATGATGCTGATGATGATGATGATGGACTATTCGTCCCTGAATGCAAAAACAGGCAGGTGTGGCGACCCCGGCTCACTAGAGTTGTGGGTGTGACCGTCCCACTCTGCAAGCCCAACAAGTACGGCCGTTTTCTCCACGTTTCCGAGAGCAGATGCTTTCCTTCGAAGGCAGATGTGGCAGCCGCGGAGGTGTAACTGTGAAGAGAAGGGGAGTTAGTTCTTCGTGTTGTGTTTCCAAGGGGTATTTTCCTGGCAATGTGGCAGCGAAAGGATTATTCTCCTGAGGTGGGGGGAACACTGTTACTGCAATAAGAAATCAAGCCAGAGTTTAAGTCACTGTAAGAAGAAAAGGTGTGTAAGCGAGGCGGAGGGGAAGCCAGGCCCAGCGTGCGGCGCGTGCCGCTGAGCCCTGCAGCGGAGCCGGGGATGAGAGCCGACCACAGCTGGGCCCTCTGCCCCCACCCCCTGCACTGGGCCCGCCCTGTCCCCCCTCTACACCCCCCCACCGCGGCACACACCTGCCCCCGCCCCTCCGCCCGCCGCCCCCCCGCCGCACCCCGATGGGCCCCCTCTGCGCCCCCCCCCCCGCCGCCCCGCCCGCAGAGACGCACGCTGTCCTCCCCTCACTGGCTGCACGAGGCCTTAGAACACACCGAGGAGGTTCACACTCAGCTCCGGGAGGATGTTGAGAATCTTAATAATTCTTTCTAGCGGCCCCAGACTTACCTGATGGCAGGACTTCCTCGTCCTGGTTTCCAAGGTACAACTCTGATGAGGCCTGTTGCTTTAAGCCAAGCTGAATTAGTTTGATTCCCTTTGTAAAGCTCTTTGTCTAAATGACACCAGCATAGTTGCTTTTGGGAGGATTCCAGGGTACGGTAGAGCGATGTGATGTTTGCTTTGTCCTCGGGGGACTTCCCTTGTCCACTCCCACTTCTGGGGAGGGTCCTGACGGAGGCAGGGGCAGACTTTGCAATGACTCTGCTTTCTGGAGCTTGGCGTTTGTTCCGGAAAACAGTGGCTTGCGAGGAAGTATGCTGGGGCGAAGAAAAGAGCCTCCGCAGGGGTGAAGCAGAACCGAAGGAGAGGAAGCTCGAAGCTTGAGACCCGATGGGGGATCAGGGCTCTCCCTGACCACCCAGCTCTGGACGCACCCGGAGCGGAGCAGGAGATCCGCGCGGACCCCGAATATCCAGGGGGCCCCTGAGAGTGCCTCGCACTGCGCCCGCTCCCGGGCTGCCCTGGACGTGGGGCACATCGTGCGGAACCAGCGCGGAGCCGAGCAGAGAGGTCTGCCCTGCTCGCAAACCCGGCGATTCTCACACCAACTTGAGGAGTCCCTGCTGATCCATGAGAGGAAGGTCCCCCGCCTCCACTCACCCCAGCCCGCGGGAAGGGTCTTACAAGTCAGATCTGAGTTGTGAACGTTTACATTGTTATATTCCTGTATTATAGAGTAAACCTGTGTCGTGTACTGTTCTTTCCAACAAGAACAGTAGAACGACCAACCCCCTACCCAACGGCCCAGATCCAAAACTTCACATTCGGACTTATTTGCTCTATCGCTCTGTCCACCCTTTTGCGGAAACTTTTGAGTCAGTAGAGTGGACATCCTGAGTCTTTATCCCTAACTACTTGAGCACACTTCTGAAATCAAGTCCTTCTCCAGAACCACAGGCCATTATCACACCTAAAATCAAGTCCTTACCTATTGTATTCAAATTTCCCAAATCATCCTCAAAATATTGACTATAGCTCTATTTTCAAACAAAAAATCCATGCATTTAGCTGTTATCTCTTTATTCAAACAGCTTTAACGACTTATAATTTACATACCATACAACTCACCCATCGGACTGTACAGTTCAGTGGTTCTTAGCCCCACAGAGTTCTGCTCCTTTCATCTAAACGGTCCCACTTTTTCATTTTTTTCAGGGCACTAACATTTGGAGGCCAGAGCATTTGTCTTGTCAACCACCCACCTGAGGGGTTTGTCTGGCTATTTCCTTTTGTGCTATGGTTGAACTTGCCCACTGGCCCGGGTGCTCTATAAAGTGGAGGTTGGGTGTGAGGCTTGATTATATTTAGCGTGGACGGTAAGAACAGTTCATGGACGGCGATCTGTACCTTCCCTTACTTATCAGGAATGTGAAATTGGATCCCTTCATTGTGGGAGGAGGGGTTACCACATGTCTTGTTGCCATGAGGGTAGGTTCTTTCTTTTGTGATTGGGGACTCTGCTGTGAGGTGACACTTGGTTCCCCAGGAAACTTCCTCTCTACGGGCACTCCCTGCATGAGTCCACCTCATGCCTTTCACAGCCATGAGATATCATTCTGTAAAAAAGAGCTTTCCCTCATCAACTTGGGACTTCCCCTTTCATCGTCACCTTCCAAGAAAGGAGTTGGTGTGGTACTCACCTCCAAAACCACCTAATGAATTCAGTCCTTTTAATTTGAGTCTCATTACGGACGTAGAGAATTATATCTATCCGATGTAATCAATGACACTCATTGTGCTTTTATTGAGATATAACCAGTTAACATCCATGAAACACCCTTTTAAAGTGTATATTCAGTGGTTTGTGGCACAATCACAATTGAATGGTTTGCGGTACGCTCACAGTTGTGCGTCTACCACCACTCTCTGCCTGGGGGACAATTTGTCCTTCGGCAACAGAGCCCCACACCTGAGCAGTGACTCTCCATCTCCCCCCAGCCCCTGGCAACCACTAACCTATTTTTCTGTCTCTATGATTTTGCCGGCTCCAAACATTTCATTTAAGGGAATCATACAATATATCATCTCTTGTGATGTCTTGGTGCTTCATTCCTTTTTGTGACTGATATTGGACAGAGCACTCTGGGGTATCCCTTCATCAAGTGACGGATACTTGGATTGTGTCTGCTTTCTGGATATTATGAGTATTGCTGCTATGAACATTTGTGCACAACTTTTTTGTAAACCTAGGTTTTCATTTCTCTTGGATATATAGCTAGGGGAGAATGCTGGGTTACATGCGAACTTTACGTTTAACACTTGGAGGAACTTCCACACTTTTCCCAAGTGGCTGCACGGTCTCACAATCCCACAAGAAACACGTGATGGTCGCGGTTTCTCCACATCTTCACCAGCACTTGTTATGGTCTGTCTTTTTTGTTTTAGTCATTCCTGTGGGTGCGAATGTGGTATGGCATTGTGGTTTTGGTTTGCATTTCCTTAAAAACGAATGATGTTGAATGGCTTTTCCTGTGCTTATTGGCCATTATATGTATATATACTTTGGAGAAATGTCTATTCAATCCTTTGTCTATTTTTTAATTGGGTTATTTGTCTTTTTATTGTTGAGGGCTTTTTAAAAAAGATTTTATCTATTTATTTGAGAGAGAGCACACAGGAGCAAGGGTAGGGGCAGACAGAGAGGGAGAAACAGGCTCCCCATGAGTAGGGAGCCTGACTGGGGGGGGGGGCGCTGGTTCCCAGGACCCCAGGACCATGACCTAAGCCAAAGGCAGATGCTTAACCAACTGAGCCACACAGGCGCCCCTCCCTCAGGTTTTAAATCGATCCGGTTGAAAGCCTTTCTCACGTGCTGTTGCCCTCCTGAGGTCTAGGTGTGGCCACAGAAGGGTTCGGTCAGCTAACGTGAGCTGAGGAGCAGGCAGTGAGGCAGGACCCTCATGGCACTGCCCTGCCCAGACAGGCAACTGTTGCAATGTCCTCACTGGTTCTTGACCTTGGCCACCTGACCTCAGTGATGTTCCTGAGCCAGCCTGCACTCTGATGAGTTGGTTTCCCAGAAGCAGTGTGACCCCATGTGCCCCCCCAGCCACATAGCATGTGTTGCCATCCATCAGCAGAGTGGGGAGGTGTGGGCTTAGCCCACCTAGTCACCTCAGGCAGCCCTTGTTCATTTTTGTCCCCTTGTCACACCAGATGCGATTTGAGACTTCACCTGTGAGGTGCCCCAGTCTCTCCAAGCTCTAGGAAAAAGCAGGCATGAGGATCCTCTTGATCAGATTCCCAAAACTGATCAGGGGGCTTCCTCCCCTGCCCACCTCCCGCCCACCCTGGTTCTCCCCCTTGTGGACAGCACCCTGGCCCTCCTGGTGTCTGCACATTCACACCTCAACTGCTTTCTTTTCTACATTCCTTCCTTCCCCAGTCCAGGCGACCCTTACTGCTGGGCACAGAAAACCTGAAAACATCTTGTTTCAGTAGACTGTCAGCTTATAAATAGCCTTGAAAGCTTTTTTCCCCTCAAGATTTCATCTACTATGAGTTTCTGAATCTCATTTTGAAACTGTGTACCTGTGTTGGTCAAGATGCACCCTTTGGGAACAGATCCTGAAGAAGGCACATTTCAGGACAGCATGGTGCTTAATGCGGGAGTCTCTGGATGCTGGCTGGCCTGCTTTCTTAGGTACTACCTACTTCACCTGTTTTTCACAGCCCTCATCTTAAAGTGGGGGTGAAAACATGCGTCATTCAGAGAGTCGTTGTGAGCACTGAATTGGTAGGAGGGCTTGGCGAACATAAAGGCTCAACTCAGTTTGGGCGACTAGGCATTGCAGCCCGGTTCCCACGGCAGGGGATCAGAGGCAACCCATTCAGGAGGGAGCAGATTACTGACTGAGAGGAACACGATTCTCAAACATAGGAGATAACATTTGAGTTTCCAAGGATGAGCCAATGAAGCAGAGAACAGAGTACGAGGTTAGGGACATGGGATGCTCAAAGGACAGGTGTACATTCACGTGACTGAGCCACAGGAGGGGGGGAGGGGGCTATAGGAGATGTGCCCAGAGTGCCAACTGATGGACTTTAACAATTTATTCTGTACTAAGTAAGGGCCCAGCAGAAGGTCATTGGCAAATTTCTAGGGGGAGAATTGTCAAAAATAACTAGGCTCCAAAGCCAATTTACATTTTTAGAAACTTAAAAAAAGAATCAGTTGGGCATAAGGAGGCAAGAGAGCTTTCGTCAAATAATTGAAAGTTTGTCAGATAAAAAAGGGAGCAGACTTATCCATGTGCTGTAAGCCAGTATCTTGGAATAGAAATTATAAAGCTACAGATTTCAGGACAACTTCAGATAGAACTTTCTGGCAACCAGAGCTGTCAAACAGTGGTCTGGTTTGCATTACAGTGGTCTGTCCTCCACCCCTAGAGTATGAAGTCAGATGACCGTCTATCAGACATGGCAAGTAAAAGATCCTGCATTGCTGGTAGGAGGATGAACCAATGCCCAACAGTCATGATTTCATGTGGACAAAACTCAGTAACTCAGAAGGCTTAGGAAATGGGGTGTCTTGATGCATGCTTTTTTTAGTCAATGCAAGGGTAAGCAGGTAAATATTATTTTCTTTAAAAAAAAAAAGATTTTGAGACAGAGAGAGAGAGCACAAGCAGAGGCAGAGACAGAGGGAGAAGCAGGGTCCCCGCCAAGCAAGGAGCCCGATGCGGGGCTCGATCCCAGGACTCTGGGATCAGGACCTGAGCCGAAGGCAGACGCTTAGCCCGCTGAGCCCCTCCAGGACCCCCAGGCTTTGGTATTCTTATGAGAACAGCAGCAAGACTGCACTACTGGGAACATATTTAAGAATCGTCTTGTTAAATGTGTGAGATTTTCAGGTATACAGATGTGTGGCTCCATCTCTCTGGAACTATGACGGTGCAGACAGTAATCGCAGAGCTGGTGCGCAGGAAATAATGGCAAAGCAGTGAAGGCTTCCGGGGGATGAAGCAGTCGATTCCAAGCCCACGGAAATGTCGTGTCCCGCCTTCTGCTCCTAATTCCCTCCTTCCACCTTCCACACATCAAGTGCCCAATGGGCATACTGAACGCATGTTGGCTTAATACGTATTCCTTTTCAGGGTTCCTTTTGCTTTAGGATGTAGATACGATGGGGAAATGTTCCTCTCCTCAAAGCTCTCGAGTTACAGAAGGTTGATGGAAAAATCAGATGTGTACATAACTAAGGATTCAAGTTAAGATCGGCTCTACAGAGTACCAATCTGCAACGTGAGTTGCCAAATAAGTTTATGGATATATTAATTCATGAAATTCGTTTTAGCACAGTCAACATTTTATTCAGTTTCACAGGAAATGAGTACTTTAACAAAAATCCTGTCTACAACACATACAGCTATGCACTCTGAGGGCATTCCATTAGTGAGGGCTGGTGGTGCAGGAGAATTCCATTTTAGGGGCTGTCTGTGCTTCCACTTAACAAGACTGTGGACTCTTGTATTTAACAATGTAACAGCTCTTTATTCCAATAAACTTTTGCTTTGTTTATTTCCAAATTTAGTTCTGATACCTTTATGGTGAGGGAGGGTCTGTGGATACAAATGAACTTCTAACTTTTTGGTCTTAAATATTTACCACCTGATGGTAAGCAGGGATAGCCAAAGAAACACAATTTCTTTCAGCTGAGTTGTCAAGATAAAGCCATGAGTATACTTATTGTGGAACACAGATGATGTGAGGTTTAACCCAGAACGTTTTCTTTACTGTAACAGAGAGAATCCCAAGACTTACACACAGAAGCATGCATACAACTGGAGTCCTTCCTGCTCTTGGCCAAGTGCATCTGGTTGGTTCTGGGGGCCCCTGGAGGCCAGGGGACCTATTTCAGGAGTCTCAGAGTCAGCACTCCAAGCCACTAGCTTTGGAACCTGAAGCACTCGTTCTAAAAGACCAGCTTCTCCCACATAGTCTCGGAACCTTTAAAATTATACAATGGAGTTAATAAATCATGTTACACAATTTAACATCGTAGGTTGTCTCATCCTTTCTGCTAGGAAATGGCTGAAGCAGACACACCACAACAAGCCAACGTGAACTCGGGGGCTTCCACGCGGACAAGCCTGGAGTGCGTGCAGACACACTTTGACGGCGCCGTTGTACCTCCTCCTCAACAGACAAAACATCTCTCACCTTCCCCGCAAATGAGAGCAAATGATAAACGTGAAAAATGATATTTTAAAAACTCTGTATTCAATTATTCACACCAAAGGATATCCATTAAAATTATGAACATCTCTACATATATTTCATGTATCATACATATATATATACTTTGTATGTATAGTTACATATCGACAAAAAATTCCTTGCTGCCCTAAGCGTGTAAGTAAAACAAAGCTAGATTTTGCAGTGTAACATCCATATATGCATATATACTGGCAGTTGGAATTATGAATTTATTTACAAGTTGCCTCAGTTATAATAAATGATTACTGTTCTATTATACAAACATAATGGTAAAGGTTTCTTTTAAATACAAAGACTGCAAATGAATACATGAAAAATTACACACATGTACAGTATTTATAATTTATAAATGCAAAGTTAAGACCTCTTTAAATTATTGCACTTGTGCATTTTACAAAGATTTTTATATGTCATACATATAAAATAATTGTTTTAAGTTTGCTAACTCATCAACTATAATAAAGTCGGATATTATTTACTTGAAATTCTTTCTCCTTCCAAAAGAGAGCCAACTAAAACTTTAGACACAGATCCATCAACTCTGCAAATTGGTCTATTAAGTGCATTGTATTTTGGACAGCTTATAACCCATCTTACACCTTGGCAGTATGGGGTCAGCAAGATCACCGCCAGCAAACTTGTGGGTATCTTAACTAGGTAGGGATATAGGATCTCTTTTGTTCCTATGGACTTGTAAAGAAAGCCACCTTTTCTTTTCAGAAAGATTCAAGATGCTACATATCTATAAATTTTGGTAACTTTCACAGTGTTTGGGCAAGCACATTTTTTCACATGGGTCACTGGGTTGGGTCTGGTGAATAGGTCGGGGCATTGTATAGAAATACCTTCTCCAGATCAATCTGTTGAACTTTCAATGTGCACACCAAAGGCATGCATAGAGCATACATCATACAATAGATCTATGGGAAATAATACTCCTTTATGGCATTTACATTGGGTGTTGGAGAGATGGCCCAGGACTGGGTATTATTCAAGTGGCTAAAGGAAAAACAAAAGCTGCAACACCCATGGTCTAACAGTATTCCAGGTGAGCTGGAGGATCAGATGATACACTTTGCAACCTTCATTTGCAGTAGGAATAAAAACTTTCCATTTATACTTCTGCAAATACATAGTACCTCAAAATTATCAGCTGACACTTGACATGTGTAAACTGACTTCTCTACTTGACACACTGGATTCAGATCTTAACTTGCAGGTCGGGTCCTTAGACGACACTGACCCACGCACCCCCCGCCACCAGAGGCACACTTGGGTCTGCACACGTTCAGTTACCAATTGCTCATACTCGCTGTAAAGCGAGGTCCGACTATGCAGGAGGCAAACGGTACTGCTGTCCACTGTGGGGTCGAGGGGGGGGAACTTAGCACGTGAGTGAAGACAGTAATGTTTCTTTGAATTTGAAGTATTGTTTCTTGAGAAACATTAATGTCTTTCTCTTCATCCCACCCCTTTAATTTAGAACCAGAACATCACTGAAACTTCTCTCCTTTTTGCTATTTTTACCATCACAGAAATGCATCTAATGCTTCAGACAACCAAAACATCCAGTACAAAAAAAAAAAAGACAAAAAACAGAAAGGGTATATATAGTACTGCAATTGGGAATCACTAATTTAAACGTAAGATTAAGTGCTTAAAGGAATGGGCAGAATGTGTATCAGGATACATACTTGTGCAAAGGTAAAACAGAACAGCCATGCGCTGCTGACAAGCAGGGGAGGGGGAGGGGGGACAACAACCGACAGCATACTTGGTTAATTTACATTTTACAGAGATTCTAAAGTCAGGCAATAAAAGGGATACATTAATGTGACTAAATAAGTCTTTAAAGAATTAAACCCTAAATAAAATCAGTAAAGTGTAGAAAGCAAACACATGTCTGAAATAAAGGTTAGAAGTGATTTTCAAAATCTAAATCATGCATATGTACCTGAAACCCAACAAAATCATACCCACCATAACTGTGTCACAGTTCTTGGAAGTTCTTGCAAACAAGCCTGCATCTGCACAGTTCATTGGTTGTAGTCATCAGGGTATGTGCGAATGACATCAGATAAAGGATAGAAGTCTGATGAGGGAGAATGGTCCTATCCTTTCAATTTGATCCAATTAACCATGGACATGTCCCTTTAAATGTTTTTAATTCTAGTTAAGCAAGAAAGGCAAAGTAATAAATATAGGAAAAAAGAAGTAAAATTACAGTATTTAAAATAAAGGCACAGGCCAAGTCATGGTGAATAATTTAGTCCGATTAAAGCTCAAACCTTAATTTTGAGATAAAAGACCAGAAACATAATATCCAAACTAAGTCTATTAAAAAATCCAGGTAGCTAAGGATTTATGCATCTATGTGTATCATGTACAAACATATCTAGTGTGCCTGAACATACCAATAAAGCAAAGTCACTGAGACTGACTGTATAAAATTAAAAAAAAATCTAAAGCTATCTAAAAAGCATGCTAAGAAGAGGAAACCTACACTGAACAAATCCAGTTTCAAAGTAGTTCCCTCTGTGTCGCTGTGAGAACAAGTCACCTCCAGTGGTACCGTATCATCTGCACAGATGCCTTCCCACTGAGGAAGGGTCCAGGACGAAGACGGCTATGCTAAGTAATTCCACTTGGTCTCTCTTCCATGACCAGTTTCTGATGAGCCCCGTAGAGATAATGAGAGCTGGGGAGTGGGTCTCAATCCTGCCCCAGGAAAAGGGCCGTTTTTGAGAATTACTTTCCACATCCATTTTATTTAAGTTCTCCTAATTAAATCAAAGTCAATTATTAATTTATAAGATGCTTGCAATTTTTAGAGTTTTATTCCACTGCCTAAATTCAATATTTCATGTTGTTGGCATGCATTTCCAAGAAAATTTCTAGTTAAAAAATATATTCACTGTCTCTGGGAAGATAATGGAATAACTGCCTTTGACAATAAAACTTTGTCCATTATAAATCAGCACAACCAATAAAAACTTCCACAAATCAATCATTCTACATATACTCACATCTGGCTACCAAATTTATACTGAACAGGGAAATTTTGGCCCAATATAAAATACTGCCTTAATGAGAAACTCGTTAAAACTTTTGGTAATAAAAACCATCTGCCCTTTCAAGAAAAGATGTGGGAGAAAGATGAGAACAGAGCTCAAAAGTTTGTCTGCTAAGTATATCTGCCCCAATATAAAAATACTCCTAACGGCATTTTTTCCCAAAGCAGATTATTGACTAAATATCCCTGCATCTTGGGCCCATTTTAGGTAAATGTATGATTCCTAAGTAGATCTTAAGAATATTAACAGTTCACGTTAGAATACAGTCCTTCCTTTGTTCAAACTTTGCTTTGATTATGACAATATTTCAAGAGAAATCAACTAACCAATAAACCCATGTACGGTTCTTTGGAAAACTGTTCAAAGTAGAATGTCAATAATATAAGAAATCTGGCTCTATCGAAATAAGAGAATTTTCTGTAGTAATTTTAGAAAAGCAATCCTAAAAAAGCAAAAATAGCCATAAGATTCCCTCCCTTCAGGACTCTTTTCTGTATCAAAAAGCAAAATTCATGCATCCTTTTAAGATCCTTTTAATTAAACAATCTCCAGTGGTATTTCCTCCCAACCACCTTGCAATTCAGTGGAGTTCCATTACACGACTACTAACTCTTGGAATTGAAGTTCGATTCGGTGGGCCAGTTTCATAAATCTGAGTGCAGAAAAACATGCAACATTTTAGAATTCAATTCTATAAATGCACTAACATGAAAAAGGACATTTTCTGCTCACATTTTCCAACACACAAAAAAGCAGGTTTTGAAGAATGAGGCCGATTTTTACTTTCTATAGATGTGTTTGCATCTCTATCCCTTATACATATGTACTTTTGTACCATGTATGTCTAGCCACAGTGGTATTTCTCTCTAGATATTTCATTTTACCTCATATCGTATAATTACAATAGCAAATGGAGTGCCAGGGAGGGAAGATGGCAACTTTCAGAAGCCCACAGGGAAATAAGAACAATGTTTCTATGTAGCTAACTCTGCTACAACTTAAATCATGTTGTAGGAACATCTGATTTCTTTTTGCAAAAAACCATATGAGTAACAATGTGTACAGTATTGAATATGTAAAAGAATATTTTAAGTAATATTTATTACTTAAAATAGTAATATTCCAGTTTCCTGCCAAGTGAATAGCAGATAAGCTGTCTGTTATGGATCTGCTGATCACTTCTTGAGACTCTAGTTCTCTCATTCCTTCAGGTCAGGACTAACCACGGCTCTGGAGGTGACCTTGCCATTGTGCTAAAAATCTCAACAGCTCTAATGTGCACCAGAAATGACTGGCTTATAATCCTTGTAGGAAAGGGTCCAGACTACTACTTTTGTGTATTTTTTCACAACACTTATATTGTAAAGTAGTATTAGTGTACTAAAAATTATACAGAAGACTGTTCAGACTACAGGTTTGGATGTAGATGCTTGATACTGGAGCAGAGGAGAGAGAACAGGAAGGCACTGCGATGCACTCGCGCTGCGCTCTCCTACTTCCTGTCGTGCTTAGGAAATGTGACCGAGGAGCACAAAGCAGGGGGCAAATTGGGGGATGGGTGCAGCAGAGCAAAGTAAAATTACACAAGACTTAAATTTTATGGTTTAATTTGATTTTGAGAGAAATGTATGGTATTTTAATTAAATAATCTGTAGAATAAACCTCTCATTTTGAAGGTGCGTCTAAAATTTTGCAATGACACCAAGTGAAAATATAAAGAAATCACTATGAAAATTCACATTTGACATCCCATAAGACCTGTCTGTTAAGAAAAATTCATATGCCTTGCTTTTGTTCGTTCTTTATGCAAAGTGTTTAGAAAATTTGCCTACAATGAAGAAAAAAATAAAAAATATTCTTTGACATTTTTTGAATTGATACTTGGAATTTTGAGATTTATTCTGATGTATATCTGCATCTCTTCTCAAGAGGATAGAAAGTCTACCTCCTTTAGTGTTAGATCTATCCACCCAAGCCCTTTAGTATAAACTTAGAGAATACACTTTTCATCCACCTAATTTTTAATTCATGAGGCTCTGAGACAAGAATCTGTTTTCCATCACTGATTGCAGAAAGACACTTCTTACTGTCACCTCAATGACACTCGTCCTGAGGCTGTCTGCTACAATTCACGCTAATTACGAGTAGGTCACACACGAACATTCACAATAGTAATGTGTAAAAATTCCTATTTATAACCAACAACATCAAAGCAACATTGGTGTTAAAGCCAAAGTACAACATCATAATAGTACCATTTTAACCCCTCACTAGAAAGATACAATGGAAAAGTACCCCCTTCTGAATAATTCTTGTCCGTTCCCACGAAGGCCTCAGGAACGTGCGCCTGTTAGAAAAGGCCAGTTCACAAGACAAATGGAGTCCCTCGGACGGCTGATTTCTGGTCACGGGGTGGTCCTGATTGATCACTGTCTCTGACGCGTCACAGAGGAGACTGATGGGGAGCCATCGGCTTGACGTGTTTCCTTGATGTTACCTTCTTTGAGAGGCTTGTGTCCTAGCTACCAGGTGTAGGTTCCCCCGTGAAAATAAAGGGAAGAGAAGTCAAACAAGCAGGACGAGCATGTCAAGGTGGGGCAGCTCATCGAGTGGCCGTCAGTCTTCGATCTTCACGGGCAACTTCTCTGAGGGCCCGTGGGCCCCTGGCTGGGCCGAGATCCACACCGCACTCTCCTCCCCTCGGATCACCTTCTCCCACTGGCTGAGGTTATTCCTAAGGATAAAAGATGCGGGACAAGGGTGTTTAAAAAGGATTTCCGGGCTCAATCGCAAACATTAAGCACCCCCCCTCCCCCCGAGGTATAGCCGAGCGTGACGGCCTTCTGGTGCCCTTCTGAGGCGGACAACGACCAGCCTGCTGTGGCTGGGCAGGGTCCCAGCACGTCTCCCTGACGTGGTCCTGCAGCACATTCTGCAGCAGAGCCTGTGGCCAGCGAAGCTGGGGAGGTGGGCCACTTTGTCCCAGGAGCTCCAAACGACAGGGGCAACAGGAGAGCTTAGCTCAGGACATAGCATCTCGTAATCAGTGAGAAAGGACGACCTGGAAAGGGGCACAAGCCACAGGGTGTACTAGCCAGGAGCACGGAGGTAAATGGGGGGGAAGGGGGGCCTGGGCGGCAAGAACGTTCGGCCACAGCACCGACAGCCAGGAGCTCCCACTCTGCGGGCAGAGACAGTGTGCCCCTTGGGGTCCCTGCCACCTCATACTGGAAACTGGGGAGTAGCCTTATTTAGAACACGGCGTCATATATAAAAAGTCACCGTAAGTTACATGTAGTACCAATGTTAGAAATTTCTTTGTTGCAGTAAAGCCATCTTTGCGTTCTGGCAACTTGTGGTCTCAGACGCAGGCTGCTCGTCCCCCTCTCCATGGGTCTTTCTCTTTCCCAATCTGCTGTTCAAATGCTGTGGGAATCCTAATCTCCCTGAACAGTGTGACCACCACCACCTCGCCCCACATGGCTGACTGGGCAGAGATCTTATCAACACTTCCCACCTTGCACCTTGCTTTCTTATATACAAAGCCAAAATCAGAAGGGAACCTTGCACTAGCAAACACATAAGTCATAGAAAGCACACACAATGCAAAGACACCTCTAGACAAAAGAAATCTCTAAAATATAACCTGAAAAATGGAATACTTTTAGCTTTTGTGCCATATTACCACATATTATTTGCCCAGAACTTAAAGAGATTTTTGATATACTGGAAAAAAGACCTACACTAATTTTGCCACGTTTCCTTGGACACCAATGATACATGAATTTTTTTTAAGTGTTAATAAGATTAAAATGGCCTTTAAGAGATTATATGGTTCAGCCAAGTCAATGAAGCAAGAATGCATCAAAGCTGCTGAGACAGAGGAATCCCCATCCTCATGCTCGATAATGACAGCAAGCACTCATTCTGCTGGTTCTGGATATTTAACAGAAAATACAGATAATTTTTGGATAGGAAAGGACTTTTTACTGTTACCTAGGATTTTTTTTTTCTTTAATAACATGGATTTTGATTGATATTGCCATTTCTCTTTGGTGGGGCACTGACTTTTCCAACCCGATTCCATCAGGAATGAGTCCCAGCTCATACTCCATATTATCCACAGGGCTTAGCCCTTATGTAATAAGACAATATTTTAATGAACTAACTGCTGATTAAGGTCAGTGATGGCTCAACAAAATCAGCTGGGATGTTATGTTCACCTCCCCAAGAGCAGAGAAGAGAAACCATCACTTACATAGGAAAAAACATCTCCCTCCTTGTTGGTTTTCTTTGTTTTCCTCACGATAACTTGCTCACGAAATGAGTTTCAATAGCAGAGAGTGGGAGTATACCAAAGGCTTTGGTTTTGTTTAAAATCCTGCCCCTGTCCTCTGTCCCCCACTGTGCCCACCCAACCCCCAAGGGTGCTCCATGGCTAAACAGTTGGAAAAATCAGCGGGACACCAGTTCTCTTGCAGAAAATCAATACACAGGGCTGCTCTGCTCAGTGCCCTTTGACCTCCCCAGACGGAACTTCTTTTCAAAGTAACATGAAAATCCTAAAAAAAATTCCAATGTTCTTAGCTGAGCGCATCCCTCAAAAGCAATGA
This sequence comes from Eumetopias jubatus, assembly GCF_037043125.1. Lineage (NCBI taxonomy): Eukaryota > Metazoa > Chordata > Mammalia > Carnivora > Otariidae > Eumetopias > Eumetopias jubatus. Next base: position 4,041,591 of record NW_028274812.1, on the reverse strand, counting down.
GAAAAGGATGCAGAGGATTTAGAAGCTGGGACAGATGGATGACAGAGGGCTCCTATTTCTTTTGGGAAGAAACTAAAACTCACAGAGAAAGAAGATCCCAGTCAAGGCTCCCCCTCCTCATTTACACAATAAACTGTGGGATTAAGCTAAGCCCCGTTCCAACAAGCAGTCCCGATCACACATTATGGTTCTGTCTTTTTAAAAACGCATTGGGCATGGATCCCTGGGTCCTGACAAAACCCAAACCCAAACCAGATACCTTTTTGCTCCTTTTTGGTGAATGAAGGACTTTATGAATACTCTTAACATATACTTGTTACCTAGGCAAACACACAGCCCATGAAATGGCATTTACTGTAATAAGACACAGCACACACATTGATGGAGAGGAAAATTCCATACGGAGTCTTCGTCCTTTTGTTACATCACACCCCAGCCTTGAGCAGTGGTACATACCTGCATGCTTTGAGGAGAGGCTCTGTGGGCGGGAAGATCTGGGTGAGGGTGGTGTAGCAGGGGATAGCCACAGCGTTGTAGAACCCCAGCTGCCCTCGCGCAGAGCCACGCACAACAAGACACAAAAGCGCAGGTTAGCAACAACTTCTCAGCGGAGGCTTCTGTTTCTCAAGCCTAGCTTTAAATTAAATGTTCCAATTTTGCTCCCTGACATTTGGGCTCAATGAATACTGCTGCAGAGTGCATTTAAAAATGCCTTAAAATATGTCCACAAAATAACACACATAAAAAGAGGTTCATCCCAAACCCAAGTTCAACAGTCAATGAGATTCCATTTATAGATCAGTCAAGTTATAATTCAAGCACTGTTCTTGTCTCTCGTCAAAGTTAGTTTTCTACCATAGACATTTCAGAGTCAACCCTGCTATTCTTCTACAGGTGGCCTCTTCTCCAACTTAGTATTTGGGAATCTGTGCAGGTGTTTCGTGGGCTTGCTATCCTTGGCTGTTGGTGCCTTGCTTGGTCTCCAGAGACTTTCTTTCTCCCCCTCCCCCCCCTTTTTTTATATATATAATCACACAACGAGACAGGACCTTTACAAAAGGACATGAAAAGAAGATGCCAGACAGGGAAGACAGATCTCTGTGAGCAAATATATGGGAAAGTTCCACAAACAGTATTAAAAAGAAATTAAAATGCAAGAACCACATGGAACAGGCATGTGGGGCTGGGCATGTCAGTGCGTGTTCAGCAAGGAAAAACAGTGAGCGCCCCGTCGGATGTAGCGGCTAAGCACACGAACACACTACGAACCGAGGACCACGAGGGTGAGAAAACCACGCGGCCCTTCTCTACGCTGACGTCTCTGAAAAACTGGGGACTTGCCTCAACTTTGGTATGAATAGTGAATAAATGAACTTTAAGTGAAATAGGAAAGCTTGAGAACTTAGCCAAAACCATCATCCCGTGAGTTTTCTGAAATGTTTTCTAAACGAAATTCCATAATTATTTGTCCATAACTAACTTCCCTGTAATGGGGTTAGAAGATTGGTAGTTTAAAAAGACTATAATCTGAGAAATAGATTGCACCACACATGCAAAACTGACAGGCACGAGAGCTGTCAAAACATCAAAACATTGACATAAATCATGCGGTAAGACCTGAAAAAATAATAATTAATGTCAACTGATGGTAAGACAAAACTCAAAATGTACTGAAACACTATGCATTATTCGTTAGGAAAAGTGGGCCTGATCAAAATCTATGTTACTCTCTAAAAAATACCTTTGCACATTCAATGACAAAAGATCTTCTGCTTGTTAGAAATATTAACAATTCAAACTCCTCTATCCCTCCATTTCAAGCCATTGGTTACTGTGATTCCATCGGTGGAAAGAGCTGACGGTTCGGGTAGTTGTGGCTTCTTTAAACCCAACTACGATTTCCTAATCCTGGCGTTATGATCCCCAAACTCCATCTAAATGCAGAAGATTTCAAGTGGTCCTGGGTTCTACAAGATGGCATATACTTTTAATTCACGTGTGATTTTATGATCGCCTGAAATTATTTGACTTTTCAACAGAATTCATACCTGGCCTTGTGGGACCTCGTCCTTCTTGTCTCTGTCCATCATGGGAATAGGTTGTATTCCCAACTTTTTCATCTCATCGCCCTAAGAGAAACGGGAAAAAACAAGCTTTCTCAACTTATAAACCATTATCAAGTCTTGGTATTAATGAGTTGTTGCCTTTATTTATTAATTTTCTTCGCAATGGATAATGTTTCTGGCTATTGATGCAAACAAATGTCAAAACAATAAAAACTTAATGTATCATCATTTGGCTTTTATCCTGATGTTCTTCTCAATGAAATTACCAGGAATGCAGGCATCTCTCCCGGTTCCATTGTGCAGAAGTTAGTGAAAGTTATGATAAGAGGAGATTCAGGTAATAGTGAGGAGGGATGACAAGAACAAAGCATGGAATAACCTCAAGGCCTTTTTCTCACTTATTTTTCAAATGAATTTTCACGTGTGTTGAACTGGATGAAGCAAGGCTTTAGAGAGAAATAATGTATATCAAGAATGGTCTGCTGAAATGTGTTAGTAAAGATACAGTATAATTGGCTACACATCACCATAAAGGTTACAGTCACAGATGTTTATTAAAGATTTTCTGTTTTGCAGGCTTTGGGATATAGGTAACATATAAATACTATTTTATTTAGTCATCATGAAATACTAGGAGTTAGATATTCTTGTCCCCATTTTATAGATTTTAAAAATTATCTTCCTCTTTTTAGTTATTTGTTAAAGATTTTTAAAATCTTCTTTCTTAACATACCCCAACTTTTTCCTTGCTACGCCACTATTCCCTCACATTTCTTCATTATTCAGTTACTTTAATTACCTTACAATCATGCTTATTTTCAGAAATCAGAGGTGGAGAACTAAAAACATCCTAGATTTGCTAATGTAGGTCCAAAACAAATGATGAGAACCCTCACGAAAGGTTCTATTGCAGGACAGAGGCCAAGCACAAACATCAAGAACCCCCACAAAGGGTTTTATTGCAGGACAGAAGCCAAGAACAAATGACCAGAACCCCCACAAAGGGTTCTACCGGCAGGACAGAGGCCAAGCACAAATGACAAGAACCCCCCAAAAGGGTTCTATGTGCAGGAGAGAGGCCAAGCACAAAGGATGAGAACCCCCACGAAGGGTTCTATCTATGGGACAGAGGCCAAGAACAAATGACTAGAACCCCCACGAAGGGATCTATGTGCAGGACAGAGGCCAAGAACACATGACTACAACCCCAACAAATGGTTCTACTGGCAGAACAGAGGCTAAGAACAAATGACGAGAACCCCCATGAAGGATTTTATGTGCAGGACAGAGGCCAAGCACAAACGATAGAACCCCAACGAAGAGTTCTATCTGCGGGACAGAGGCCAAGAAAAATGACGAGGACCCCCACGAAGGGCTCTATGTGTGGGACAGAGGCCAAGCACAAATGATAGGATCCCCACGAAGGGATCTATTGCAGGACAGAGGCCAAGCACAAATGATTAGGACCTCACGAAGGGTCTACTGGCAGGACAGAGGCCAAGAACAGATGACAGGACCCCCACGAAGGGCTCTATTGCAGGACAGAGGCCAAGAACAGATGACAGGACCCCCACGAAGGGCTCTATTGCAGGACAGAGGCCAAGAACAGATGACAGGACCCCCACGAAGGGCTCTATTGCAGGACGGAGGCACTTGAGTCCAGCTTCTGCTCCCGTGTTATCACTTTAAATATTACTTCCTTGGTTCTCAAACTTTTTCCATTCCTGTTCTAAGTGAGTGAAACTAACCAGGCCCCTTGCTCAAGGATATTACAAGTCCAGTAAGTAAAAAGACTGTGAATAATCAAAGATTTGACTATGTACAGTACTCACAAATAAGGATCAATGCTACACAGAAAAACAACGGAGTACTGCAGAGTATGTGTCCCAGGAAGTACTGGCCCAGAGTGGGGCTTGCAGAGGAAGCTGCAGAGGGCAGGTGGGGGGGGGGGCACGGGGCGGGGGAGAAGCTGACCTAGATGGCCGCGAGAGGGACTTGACTCAGGGAAGCCAGAGGGGCTGAGACGAGGAAATAGTCTGGTGAAGCAGTGGGCTTTGGAGATCAAGTTCGTGATTTCTGTCTCTATCACAACAGCATGGAGGGACAGACTGGGAACAACATTAGAGTCACCCTTAACCTGCAGATGTGACAACTAAAGCACAGAGAGGAGTCACAAAGCTGGTCTGAGGTTTGATCCCACGTGCTACAGCAGGATGCCCATCTCCAGCACCAGGACATCAAACACCACACTCTGTGTGACTGTTAGTCTAAGTCTAAAGGAAAAGGCAAGGACCTAGGTCAGAATGCTGCAGGGATTCAGGCACGAGGTGGCTAAGTCTTGGGGCAGGAAGTGGGGTGGGTGGTGGGCAGAGATAGGATCTAGCGGACATCTGGGAAGTGAGCCGGCAAGACGCAGTGAAGACCTCTGCTTCCTCCCATGGACCGCAAGGTCCCTGAAGACAGCATCCATGTGCACTTTGGGAGCTTAATCAGTCTTTGCGGACTGTTTAATCAGTGCAAAAAAAGAGAGGAGGGAAATCTACATAGCATATCTGTCACATTTTGATTCATATTTTAGAATACAAATACAATTATGAAAGTATGAATTGTATTAGTTAAATCAAATTATTTGCAAAACAATACGCTAGCTTCAGACCAGTTTTCAGTGATACTTACAGAATGTACTCTAGGTTACTACTTTTAGACACATGTGCAAATTAAGTTAACGGATAATAAAGTCAGAGATTACAGTTCAGACATGTATACCTAAAACAACCTTTTTAATTAAGTCTGATAGTAACTAGATCCTGGGATACACACTATAAAATAAGAAAAAACATGAAAGAGTTTGCATGCACAATGTGTAGGCATTCTGGAGAAATAATACTGTGAGTATAATCAACTCCAGGCCTGTGGTTCTCACCCAACAAACATTGTTTTGGCTTTGCCATCGTGAAAAAAATTAACATTATAAATCTTTTCTATTGAGCTATCAACTGAATGACTGGCTGGTTTTTACTTTTTACATCCATTCTTTTATATGGGTAAGGCTGAATGGTTTGAATTAGCAATGACCAAACTCCTGGCCCTCCAAATTTACCTTTACTTTTTCAAACCAATGAGATACACAAACATTTTATTTCATTTGTTTCCCTAAAGTAATCTTTGAATATGCAGGGGGCTAGGTACTGGTGGGTTCATGTTAATAAGAGAGTGTTTTACTTCTTCTTGGACAATTCAGAAAGCAAAATGAGAACTCAAACACACATTTCTGATAATTGATATAATTCAGTCAAGAAGAGGATGTTAATGAAAGTAAGTTCCATGGTTGCCTCACATGTTGGGAGTATCACGAGTTAAAAGCCCACATATTCTGTGGAACTCCTAATTGGTCGTTGAATTGACCATCTGGAGTATTTACAGAATCTTGTATGTTTATGGTACAAGGTAATTATGTCCCCAATTTCTAACTCCAGACATATACAGCCTGTGACACTAGGGTCCCACAATCTTATGGGCTGTATGTCTGTATAAGTGTCCTTAAATCTGTGTAGAAATGCTAATTCCTCTATTGCATGTGACTGACAGTATACTGTTTTTTGAAGTAACAAGCAACCTGAGCTACTAAGACACTGTTACTAATTTACCCATATATTTACTTTCTCATCAGACTTTTTCTCATTTTTAACGTTCATATAAAAATCAAAAACATACCTCAGCCCAGAACTCTGCATATATATCATTTGCTGTCAATTTTGTAACCGGCCATAGTTTTGTTACAGAACAAAGATCACAGGCAGTCATCATCAAACCAATGACACGATCTCTAGAACACAATAACACAAAACAGGTCAACGTGGCATTTGCACTCTTACAGTAAAGGCTAGAAAGACTTGTGCATTTTCAGGAATAAGGCTTAAATAGCAGGCATCACTTGGCAACCGGGAGGAGAGTAGGCAGGGAGAGAAGCAGTGTTGCTTCAACTGGAAGGACCTGGGTCACCTCTGTCACTGGCCCGTGAAGGGTTACCGTGCACCTCAGTATTACTGCTGTCATCAAGACAGTTGGGCATGGCTCTGGGGCCACCTAAATCCTCATGGAGTTCTGCAAATGTACAGGGCGAAGAAACCTTGAAGAAAAAAACTACCCCCATCCTTTTGTTTATAGATGAAACATGTGAGGTGCAGAGAAATGAATGACCTCCCCACGGCGCAAGCAGCTCAAGATAAGGCCAGAGCAGATGCAGGTTCTCGGCATGTGCGATGGGAGCTGCGTCTCAACACTTTGCAAACTCTAACCTCCAAAGGAATGAGTTCTCTTTTTCTGTTGCTTTGCATTCACATTTTGACTTCTTTTTTCTAAATGTGGTTTGATCTGATCTTTCTTCTTGAAGAAAAAGAAAAAAACTGCTTGAAAACTTGAAACGGACATACCCCTACAATTTTAATGGATTTGGTCTAGTGACCCAAATGAAATCTATGCTTAATGGTGGCACGAACCGCTGATTAGTAAGGAATTTTAATATACTGACTTTAACTTTTATGAAGCAAATTACATACTTTAAAAAGCAAATTATCAAGAAAGATACAAAACTGTGGAGCGAATGAGATGCGACCATTTCTAGCTCATATGTACATTCTAACGAGTCTCGGGAATCTGCCGCTGCCTCCGCTAAAAGCTGCCTTAGTTCTTGTAACCGCACAGATGGTCCCCTCCAGGGGGCACAGCCCCGCCCTGGGTCCTGAGCCTGCCCCCACCAGGGCAGAGGGCACATTAAGAATGCCTATCCGTCGCTGCAGCCGAGCCTCTGATGTAGCGGCTCTCCCGCACACAGATTCCTGGCTATTTGGGAGACCCTGCCTGGTCTGTTACCCGTGTCTGGGACGCCGATCCCTTGCAAGGCTCCTTTATTTCCCATCAGCCCACTTCCTTTAGGCCATTTCCCTAATTAAGGATCACTTTTACAACCTCACTCTCCTTAAAGAACACGTCTTTATTGGGGCAGACTAAATGGCTGATGAGACTTCTGTGCACCCTTCTTGTGACCCCAAACAGATGCCGTGTGAAGATCCAACTTCCTCAACATGATCAGGAAACTCTGTATTTTCTTGATGCGGGAGTTTCCTGATAAGCACTTTGTGGTTTAAAGGAAGAATATTTCTGGATTTGGGCTTCTAGAAGAACGAGTTTGTCATCTGTTTATTCAACAGGTAAATTCATTAAACAGAAACAGAACATGAAAATAAAACTATGACTGTTTCATAAGATTGAAATAATTCAATCTCGTATATATTCACATATATACCTCAACATTTACTTCTGTTGGCTAAACATTCTAACAAGCTTTACCTCAAAAAAGATTTATCTCGTAAATCCACAAAACAAGAAATGTTCACAGAACTGGGCACACTGTAGGACGCAAGGAACCAATTTTCTCCCTGGACCAGACTTCACAGGTAGTGTGGTTACTATTAGGGTTGAGAAGATTATGACCCAGTTGTCATTCAGATTTCACTGTCAAAATTACTTAGGCAAAACAATTCAACAGTAATTATTTTACTGGTAACCAAAAAAGTAAGAATAAACAGGTAAGAAAGTTTTTATTAAATGCCTTTAATAAATTACTTATCTTTTACTCTCAATGACAAATCAGTTAGATGGTCATGGTGGCCTGGAAATATTAATGTAAATTGGAATCATTTTATTTCTTTCCATGAATGGAACGTAGGTTTAACTGGGATAGTTGCTTAATTCATCATGCGTTCTGATAATCAACTCTGAGAGGGACGGAGTTTATGCTAACTAAATTCTAGGTACAATCTTGTATAACCGAGTCAGCAAAAATAACAAAAAGCCCAATGCAATGCCTATGTTATAGATGATTCTTTGGTAAGTAATTTCAGGGAGTTTGACTACATTCATTTATTCCAAAATTTTTTGAATGCCTCTATGTATCAGGCACAGTTATAGTAATGAATCAAGTACCCTGCTCTTTATAGAACTAACATTCTAATATGGACACGCAGAAAATAAGGTAAAAAATTTCATTGAACAAGCTTGTAAAAATTATTGTAAAAGAGGCAGAACCAAGAAGATCTGTGAAAGTCCCACTAGAGATGAGTAGGTGTGGAAGTTCTAATGTGTCCATGAGGGGCATGGTGAGCTTGAGGAACAAGCCGGTCTGGCTGATGTGGAGGGACGAGGCACGGCACGGGGCGCTGCCCGGTTTGGAGACAAGGCGGGAGTCTACTATTCCAAGTCAGATGGTCACACAGCGGAGGCTGCGAGCAGAGGAGTGACATGCTCCACGTGGCAGAGAGATCTTGGTGGAGAATGACTTGTACAATCACAGGGGCAAGGGAGGATGGGGAGAGATCACTTAGGAGACCACAGTGGTCCAATGAGAGAGGAGAGCAGCATGATTCTGATGGGGGCAGGAGACAGGGGCAAGAGGAAGGCTCTGGGTGTCAGGTAGAGAGCCAAGGTGAACCACAGGAGCATCTGCAGGTGTTATGGTGACACAGCCACCCTCCCCCGCTCCTCTCCCTTCTACTCAACCCCCAGGCAAAATCCCAGACCCGGCGGGACTAGACACAGGATCCATCAGGGTGTGTAGACATTCTGACCTCTCACCAGGGCCGTCCTACCTTAAAATTCTCCTCCCACATCAGAAGATCACAGAATCGCAGAACTTTACCAAAGGAGAGGAAACCACACAGCGTGCAGGATTTCAGGGGGGTCACTCTCCCATTATGCTCCCCACGCCCTGAATGCCCCCCACACTCTGCAAAAGTTCATCAGCCACAGATACGATGTCGTATTGGAAGAAAAGCAGAAACATGTAGCTGGATCAGATGAAACCTAAGTAACTTTATAAAAGATTTCAGATAGAGATATGAAGATTATATATTATATATTTATATATATATATACATAAAGAGTGAGTTCTCATGTGATTATTACAATTCTTCATTTGTGTCAATATCTGGAATTCAAGAAGACTGAAGGGCTAGCTAATTTCCACAGTGAGCTCCAAACAGAAGACTTCTCCACCCTCACTGTTCACCAGGCTCTGACATCATTCCGGCCTCCCGAACAACGTGGCCTGGTTGTAAAACACCATCAACATTACCTACTTCAACCCAAGGTTATCAGCCAGGGCCCTAACATGAAAGAGATGGCACAGCCAGGGGGACGGGAAGGCCGACTGACGAGCTGAAGGGGAGGCCAAGGATGGGGAGTCACCGAGGGTCAGTGGCAGCAGGCAGGCCCTGCCCTGCGCCCGAAGGGGCAAGGATCCGGAGCTTTCCCCAGAAGCACTGTGAAGCCAGGGGCCCGCAGGGCGAAGCCAGGGGAACAAAGGCAACCCTTCTGTCCTCCCGCCTTCTCATCTCTTGTTAGTGCCACCAGTCTCTGAATCCAGAAGCTGGAGGGAGGGCAAGGTTGCTGGGTGACCCAGACCCCACAGGTCAAAGTGGAAAACATGGTCAGTGGATCTGGAGGCTACTCAGATGACAGGCGTACCCAGAAGGGAGAGCTAGACAGCTGTCATTCACACTGAAAAATACATTTGAAACTCAAACAACTTCAATATCAAATTATACCTCTTTATTCATGTACCAACAGAAAAATGGGTTTAAAGTCAAACTTTCTACTAATCTAAGAAAATCTCTTCCATTGGTGTTTGGGGACCCAGGTTAAAGTGGACAGTCCAGCACAGAACTGTCATGGAAAATAGACAAAAGAAAAAAGAAAAAGGAAAATAAATACATGCCTGCTTATCTTAGAGTGCTCATCCACAAAGAGCTAATCAAAGACCAGGTTTCTACTACGAGGTGGTCTTCATGACAATGTGGCTGAGGTTGGGTAAACTGGGGTCCAGTGGTTAAGTAAAGGGCAAGCTTTTGGGGTGTGTATTAGCAGGTGTTTTGTTTAGAAACTACTATCTAGCCTTATTTTAACTCTTCTGTTTCATTTTAAAATCCCATCATACACAATATTTGAAAAGAGGCTAGGTTAAATCATTTCCCCCCTTAAATTATCATTTTAATGATCCTTTCTTGTTTTTAAACTTATCTTCAAGGAATTTTAAATCACAGTATTAAGTAACTTAAATAAATCATGTTTATGATAACTACTTTTCTGATAATACAACCCACTGTGGCTATTTTTGAAACATTAAACCAGACTCAGGATTCTATGGATTCTCTGAAAATATTATCTGAACAGCTGCAGAGTGAAAACCATAGATGAGATATTTGACTCCTACTGTTTCCAATGGCACAATACAAATAACCCTTTGATATAAGCATAAGCATGGTGCAGTGATAAGCTCACTAAAGTAAACTTTAAATTCAAGTTCTCAATTCTTAATTTTATAGAATCCTATGTTGCTTCTTCACAAAACGTCATGGACAGAAAAATGACTACATGTCAAAGGGAAATCACTCTTGAGCAAAATGTGTGTCACAGAGGGATTTGCTATTAAAAATCATCCTAACTTGCGGCTCCTTGCTCTGTGGGGAGCCGGCTTCTCCCTCTCTCCCTGCTTCGCCCTCTGTGTGTGCTCTCTCTCTCTCTGTCCAATCAATAAATAAAATATTTTTAAAAAATCATCTAACTTAAAATGTATTTGCCTAACAAAATCATTGTATTAGTTCTAGAATTGAGAGCCCTTATATAGCAACATGTGCTACTGTAACTTTAAATCAAGTGAGGACATTAGCAATTTCACATTAGAACTTAGTTTCCCTACATTTCAAGTTCTTCAGATGAAACATAAACCATACCTAGCAGAATGAGGCCCTCACGCATTTACTATGGCAGGTAGACAGAGATTCTTAATTTAAATAAAGGATGCACTTCTCTATTTTTAAAATTTTTAATTAATTTATTTTAAAAGATTTTATTTATTTATTTGACAGAGAGAGACACAGCGAGAGAGGGAACACACGCAGGGGGAGTGGGAGAGGGAGAAGCAGGCTTCCTACAGAGCAGGGAGCCTGATGCGGGGCTCTATCCCAGGACCCTGGGACCATGCATGACCTGAGCCGAAGGCAGATGCTTAACAACTGAGCCACCCAGGCACCCCAAGGATGCACTTCTCTAGACGTTAGGGAACTTCATTCTTGGCCAAAGTCTGCCATTGATTTCCTCAGATGAATATCACCTTTTCATGTTTCATTATTAATTTTAGGTATAAAGAGAGAAGCCACTGTCGTTTATCAACTATCCAATGGAGTAATTATAATTAGTATCTACAAAAATTATCAGCTAATATTATCATATATTTAAGTACAGACATTTCAGCAATATCAGGTAAACTGATGTATTAAAAGTATAAAAGAGATTCTCTAAAAGAGAACAAGAGTTCATAATCAAAAAAAGATACTATACTGATAAGCAGAGGTAAACAGTAAAATAACAGAAACAATAAAATTTATTTAAAAATATATTTCCAGCTTATAGACTACCCATTCACTAATAGAGAAAAAATAGCTTTGGAGAAGCGTCCTTTATTTAAACGGTTTGCAAAGAGCCCCTGGCTGCCATGAATATGGACCGGCTAGCAAGGGAGACACCTGCCCCCTGGACGACATCAGTGCTGATGGCCAGTGGAATCAGGGCAGGCAGCAGTTGCTCATGTTCCTTTTGGGCAGGAATTACTCGAGTGAGAAAACGAGGAGTAAGATATAAAAGCTGGCCGCATTTGGAGCTGGTACCTGACCCTTCTGTACAGTGCCCAGCTGAGCTACCTTCTACCACCGAGGTGAAAGATGTCTGCACTCTGCAGGCCTTCTGGAGAAACGGCTGTCCTGATACAGGTCACACCCCCTAGGAGGGTCAGGAGTGCACACACGTCCATGACAAGGATGGCTGGTGGGGTACACATCTAGGCACAGGGAAATGACGCCCGTGTTAACTGGGGCGTAGGAAGGGGCTCTGGAAGATGCAGAGAAGGGTGTGCGGCAGCCGCCACGAGGGCAGTTCTGGACCTGCACTATGCCTGCCATCCTGAAGGACAGCACGGAACAGCTCCAGATGTGCAATTCCCTACAGACATCGCCCTAGAATCCCCATAAAGAGATCTATGGAAGGCCACCAAAGCCATGTCAGATGTGGGACTATTTCATGCACTGATAATTCTAAACGGAGTGAAAAGCTTACTCATCACTATGCATATTCTGTGGGCTGCTTCTATGAGCTCATCAACTCCTAATCCCCTCAGAAAGGAGATTTGATCTCATCTGGTGAATTAAACACCATTCTATATATTTTTTTAATGATTTTATCTAAAGACTTACTGATAGAATTGACATACTCTATCTTGTTTAAGGACAAAACGCTTGAAAAAAGATGGTTCATATTTATCATATAATCATATTTCTGGATTGTACATTTTTGGTTTCTCATACTTTAATTTACGTGTAATTTATATAGAATGAAATGCATACATTTGAAGGATAAAGTTCCAGGAGTATGACAATGTATACAGTCCCAAACTACCACACCAATGAAGACAAGGAACATCTTCATCACCCAGAAACCCCTCCTGCCCTTTTCCCATTCAGTGTCCTTCACCCAACGCCCACAACGGCCAGTCTGAGTTCTATCACAATCATTAGCACTATTAATTCATTTGGCCTATTCTGGTACATCATAAAAATGTTTTAATATAGTTTATACTGTTTTTCTCAGCAAAATGTCTGTGTGACTCATCCATGTTGTTGCATGAGTCAGCAGTTCCCGATTTTTTAAATTGCTGAATAGAACAGTATTCCATTGTAGAAATGCCAGAAACTGTCTGTCTATGCACCTGTTGTTGGACATTTGGGTTGCTTCCAGTTTAGATATGTTATGAATAAGGCTGCAGTTAACATTTATGTGCGAGTCTTTGTGTGAACAATATGCTTTTATTTCTCTCAAGTAACCTGAGAATGGAGTCACAAAACAAGCATATATTTAGCAACTTAAGAAACTTCCAAAGTTCTTTCCAAAGCAATTGTGTATTTTATCCTCCCACTAGCACTATGTTACTATTTTAGTAGCTTCACATCCTTGCCATCACCTGGGTATTGTTGGTCTTTTTAATTTTGGCCATTCTAGTGAACATGTAGTGGTTTATTATGGTTTTAATTTGGTTTTCCTTACACATAAATGTGTTGAGCAAAACTTCATGTTCTTATTGGCTTTAGGATCTGAAAAAAAATCTTTCACTCTAGGGCAACCACTAAAAAAAAGTTAAAAAAAAAGAAATACAGAGGATATGTTAAGAAAGGAGAGAAAATGGAATCATATAAAATAATCAATTAAAGCCACAAAAGGTGGAAAAAGAGTGGAAGGCAAAAATAGGAACAAAGAACAACTGTGAAGAATAGGAAAGAGTAACAAACATGGCGTATATTAACGCAACTATATCTATAATCACTTCAAATGTCAGGGGTCTAAATACACCAATTAAAAGTGGTCATCACAGGGGGCGCCTGGGAGGCTCAGTCGGTTAAGTGTCTGCCTTCGGCTCAGGTCATGATCCCAGGGTCCTGGGATCGAGCCCCGCATCGGGCTCCCTGCTCAGCGGGAAGCCTGCTTCTCCCTCTCCCACTCCCCCTGCTTGTGTTCCTGCTCTCGCTGTGTCTGTCAAATAAATAGATAAAATCTTAAAAAAAAAAAGCGGTCATCAGAATGGACTAAAGAACAAGACCCAACCCAGCCATATGCCGTCTACAAGAAACCCAGTTTAAATATAAAGACACACAGAGATTAAAAGTCAGTGAATGGAGAAAGATACCAGACCAACATTATTCACAAGCAAATGGGAACAGCTATATTAATTTCAGACAGGACAGACTTCAGAGCAAAAGTTATCAGCAGTAAAGACGACCATTTTAATAATAATGAAGGGGACAGTTCTCCAAGAAGATGTAACAATCCTCAACTTGTCTGTGCCTAACAGTAGAACATCAAAATATGTGAGGCAAAAACTGACAGAACTGCCAAGGAGAAATAGATAAATACACTATTTTAGTTGGAGATTTCAACACCCTTCTATCAGAAATGGGCAGACCCAGATAGCAGAAAATCAGTGAGGACATGTTAGAATTCAATACGTCCATCAAACTATTACATATAATTGACATCTGTAGACTACTTTAACAACTATCGAAAACACATTCTTTCAAGCTCACATAGAACATTCACCAAGATAGACCATGTTGCAGGGCACAAAATACACCTTAACAAATTTAAAAGAATAGAAATCGTACAGTGCATGATTTTTAGACAACAATGGAATTAATGAGATAGCAATAACAGAAAAATAGGTCAGAAATCCCCCAAATACCTAGAGATTAAACAAACCATTTCCAAATAACACACAGGTCATAGAGGAAATCAAGAAAAATTTAAAAATATTTATGACTACATGAAAATGAAAACACAACTTAACTTGTGGGATGCAGGGAAAGCAGTGTTTAGAGGGAAATTTTTAACATTAAATGTGCATAATAGAAAAGAATAAAGATATAAAGTAAAAAAAAATCTAAGCTTCTATTTCAGGAAGCTAGAAAAAGAAGAGCAAATTAAATCCAAGTGAAGCAGAAGAAAAATAAAGAATTAGAGCAGAAATCAATGAACTTGAAAAGAGGAAGTTGACAGCAAAAATCAACCAAATCAAAAGCTGGTTCTCTGAAAAGATCAATAGAAACAATAAGCCTCTCTAGCCAGTCTAACTAAGAAAAAAAGAGGATACTAAATAACTAGTATCAGAAATGAAATGAGAGAGAGAACGTCACTACAGATCCCAAGGACATTAAAGGGATAATGAAAGAACACTCTCAACAACCCTATGCCCACAAATTTGACAACCTTCATGAAATGGGCCAATTTCTTGAACGATACAATCTGCCAAAACAAAAAGAAGTAGATCATCCAAATAAGCCTATATCTATTAAAGAAGTTGAATCAATAATTAATACCCTTCCAAAACAGAAAGTACCAGGCCCAGATGGGTTCAGATGGTGAATCCTACCAAACATTTAAGGAAGAAATTATACCAATTCTCTATAATCTCTTTTAGAGGACAGAAGCAGAGGTAACACTTCTAACTCATTCCATGAGGCCAGCATCACCCTCACACCAAAACTGTGCAAAGACATTACCAGAAAACTATAGACTCATACATCTCATAGCATAAATGCAAAAATCTTCAACAAAATATTAGAAAATCTAATATAATGCAGTATAAAAAGAATTATATGGGTCCAATTATGATTTATCCCAGGTATGTAAGTCAAGTTCAGTACTAAAAAAATCAATTAGTGTAACCCATCATATCAAGAGACTAAAAAGAAAAATCACATTATCCTGTCAGTAGATGTAGTAAAAGCATTTGACAAAATCCAACAGTCACTCATGATAAAAGCTTTCAGCGAACTAGGCATAGGGAGAACTTCCTCAACTTGATAAATATCTACAAAAAACCTACAGCTAACATCATACTTAATGTTGGGAAACTCAAAGCTTTCCCACTAAGATCAGGAACAAGGCAAGGACGTTCTCTTTCACTATTCCTTTTCAACACTGTACTGGAAGTCCTTGCTAATGCAGTTAAGACAAGAAAAAGAAATAAATGGTATACTGATTAGAAAGAAAAAATAAAACTGTTCACACATGGCATGACTACCGATTTAGACAGTTTGAAAGAATCAATAAAAATGCTTCTGGAACTAATAAATTATTACAGCAAGGTCACAGGATACAAAGTCAACATACCAAAGGCAGTCATTTCCTATATACCAGCAACAAACAAGTGAAATTTGAAATTAAAAACAAATTACTATTTACATGAGAATCTCCCCTCCCCAGAATGAAATACGTGTTTATAGGGAAAGGCAAAAGACCCAGCAAAGCCAACACAATATTGAAGGAGGAGAATGAAGTTGGAGGACTGACACTACCTGACTTCAAGATTTACTATAGGGCGCCTGGGTGGCTCAGTTGGTTAAGCGACTGCCTTCGGCTCAGGTCATGATCCTGGAGTCCCGGGATCGAGTCCCACATCGGGCTCCCTGCTCAGCGGGGAGTCTGCTTCTCCCTCTGACCCTCCCCCCTCTCGTGTGCTCTCTCTCTCTGTCATTCTCGCTCTCTCAAATAAATAAAATCTTTAAAACAAACAAAAAAACAAACAAAAAAAGATTTACTATAAAGCTACAGTAATCAAGACAGTGAGTGGAGAAAGAATAGACAAACAATTCAATGGAACAGAACAGAGTTCAAAATAGACCCACATAAATATAGGCGAATCACCTGTGACAGAGGCAAAAGCAATAAAATGGAACAAAGATAGTCTTTTCAACAAAGGGTGCTGGAACAACTGGACATCCACATGCAAAAAAATAAAAAAAAAAAAGCATCTATATACAGACCTTTAACTCTTCCCCAAAAAATCGACTCAAAATGGATCATAGACCTAAATGTAAAATACAAACTTATAACACTCCTGTACAGGAATACCAAAGAATAATCTGTTACTGTCTTGACGCTCTCCTCTACTGCTGGCATTACATTTTATAAACACTTGGTAATCAGTGTTAGCATACAGATGGAAAGGCTGATGTGCCTGAAAGTACTGAATGCCTCACCCCTGAGCACTGGGTGATGCTGCGTTCTCTCACCTTCTGACTCTGCGTAAGTGTGCTGCATAAGCCCCTGGCCCCGCCTCAACCCCCCACAAGGCATCAGTTGATCTCCTGTCCTCTATGGTAGAGCTTGTTTTTCTTTTTGCTGACCCCTCCCCTCACTTCTCTGGGACTTCCTAAATGCCCTCTGTCCAAGTCTTTCTGCTGCGAAAAGTGTTTGCTCTGGCCTAGGAACACTGGGAGTGGAAAAGTATTCAGTTGTAGGCATGTCTACAAATTCTTCACCTTCCCAATAGCACAGCTGGTCTCTTCTTACCAGGACACAGTCAGTCTCATTCTCAGAATCTCTGAGTCTGGCCAGCTGAAGGCCCCTGCTCTTCTCTCATGGGCACAGGCCAGCTCTGATGATGTCCTCACTGAAAAGGCAGACAACCATGGGATTTCAAGGGCTCCAAAGACTGGAACAGAGATGGCCCTTTCTGGTGAAGCTCAAAGGCTCCCACCCTGCATACAGGCCCATGTGCCCACATGTGCCCAGCTTGAGTCAGGACACTGAGCTCACCCAGTCCCACTGGTTTGGGTATTAGTTCACAGCAGCTCTGATTACAAACAGGATCAAATCATGCAGAGTTTCTGATTTTAGGTAATGCTATTGTGAAAATGAGCTTAACTGCTTTCCAGTATAGTCATTAAGATTCTCTTAACTTCCCTTCTCCAGGATACCTTGCATGAGTCATGGCTGGAGAATCTCACTACACCGAGAAGCTGAAAGGTGAGATTCCTGGGGTTTGTCTTCCCAGCAATGAACCCAAGTCCTCCCTGCAGGACTGTTATCCCTGATCTAAGGTTAGAACATCAGGAGACCATGACCTGGTAGATGTCTCCTTACCTAATCACTCTCCATCCAAGAGGGAAGACAGGTGTCTGTGCAAATTCACCTGGGTGGGGATGAGAGAAGACAAGGAGGCCAAACAGGCACAGAATGGGGCTGTCCTGTACTCAGGAAGCCCCAGTGAAGTCTTTAGGCCTGGCCAGGATCTTCCCTTCCCAAAGTCAAGTCTATTTGCCCCCAGGGTCAGTTGGACAATTTTGATTGCAGAAGACAAAAAAATCACGTAGGCCTCTGTATTAATTTGCTAGGGTTGCTGTAACAAAGTACCACGAACTTGGTGGCTTAAACAATGGAAATTCATTGTCTCACAGTTCTGGAGACCAGACGTCCAATATCCAGGTGTTGGCAAGGTTGCTTCCTACTGAGGACCATGAGGGAAGGGTCTGTTCCAGGCCTCTCTTCTTGGCTTGCAGGTGGTCATCTTGTCCCTGTGTCTTCACATGGTCTTCCACTGTCATGTCTGTATCCAAATTTCTTCTTCTAAAGATATCAGTCATATAGGATTAGGACCCACCCATATGGTCTCATTTTATCTAATTACTCTTTCAAGGCTGTCTCTCCAAATATTGTCACATTCTGGGAATTAGGATTTCAACACAGGAATTCTTTTAGGGGACACAATTCAGCCCATAACAGTTGCTAGAACACAATTTTATTTTGAGGATATTCATGGCCCAGAGCTAAGCTGGATGGCTGTTCCTTTCACAATCTCTCTCCACAACCTTTTCATTCCCTCAGATGAAGTCAAACACCCTTTGCATCCTTACAGAACTTGCCACCACTATAATTAAACCATGTGATGCAAAGTTATTTCATTGATGTGTCAATCTCCCCGTTCGACTGGAAGCATCAGGCGGCAGCAGGGCAAGTGGCTGTCTTGTTCTTTGCTGCACATCCAGCACCTGGCCCAGGTTTGGCACGTGACAATCCGGAGTTGTGGAACTGTGGGTCTCTCTGTGCTTCTGCTCGCTTCTCTCACTCCTCGCTGGCCAATCCCTCAGGAGCCTCTGATCCAACATACTCACATTTCAGAGAGATATTCCATACACTATAATTTCACTTCATATCATTTGTGTTAACATTTAACCTCCTTTAAGGTCATTCACATTTTTACTTAAAACTTAGAAGGTAAATCTTTCATGTAATTTTTACTTTGTCTTATTATTGAGTTATTAAGAGTTACAGAAGACCTAAATATGGAGAATATTTTTCTCACATTGGGTGGCTTTTCACTTCCTTAAAGGTTGTTTTGAAGATTATGAGTTCTTAATGTGATAAAGTCCAATCTATTTTTTATTTGTTTGAAGGTTAGTGCTTTCATTTTGTTTCTTCCAGCTTCACTGAGGTAAGACTGACAATAAAAGTTGTATGTATTTAGGTTGTACAATGTGATGATTTGATACATGTATACACTGTGAAATGATCACCACAATCCAATTAACACATCCATCAGCTCATATAGTCCCTTTTTCTGTGTGTATGATGAGAACACTTAAGACCTACTCTCTTAGCAAGCTGCAAGTATAATATACAGTATTATTAACTATAATTGCCATGCTATAATTAGAACCCCAGAACTTATTCATCTTACAAATGAAAGCATGTAGCCTTTGACCAACATCTCTGAAGGTTAGTGCTTTCTGTGGGCTACGGAATCTTTGCCTACCCAAGATCATGAAGACTGTCTCCTATGTTTTATTCTAGAAATTTTTATGATTTTAACTTTTACATTTAAGTCTATCATCCACCTGAAACCTCAGTAATTCAAGAGCCATGTGTTGAAAAGACTATCCATTCCTCCTTTGAATTCTCTTGACACAGTAGTTGAAAATCAATAGGCTACATAGTGTGTCTTCTGTACTCTGTTCCACCTATTTATTTGTCTACCTTAACACCAATACACACTGTCTTGATTACTGGTACTTTATAGTAAACCTTGAAATCAGGTAGTGTTAAGTCCTCCATTTGGGCTTTTGCTTTGACACAATTGTTTTGACTATTTTTTAAGATTTTATTTATTTGAGAGAGAGAGAGTGCAAGTGCACATACAAGCAAGGAAAGCAGAGGTGAGAGAAGGAGAAGGAGGTTCCCCGCTGAGCAGGGAGACCAATGCGGGGCTTGATCCCAGGACCCCGAGATCATGACCCTAGCTGAAGGCTGACACCCAATCAACTGAGCCACCCAGGAGCCCCTTGCTTTGACTATTTTAGATCTTTTGTATTTCTATATAAATCTGAGGTTAGCTTGTCAATGTCTACAAAAAAGCTTGTTAAGGTTTCAAATGGGATTACATTTTTGGAGGAATATTTGCAGAGAATCGATACCTTAGCAATACTGATTTTTGTAATTCATAATCATGATATATATCACTCTATTCATATAGTGCTCTCTCAGAAATGTTTTACATTTTCAGTACAGAGACTTATATATCATGTTAAATCTATTCCAGTATGTTATTTAAAAAAAAAATGACACACCAAGTGAAATTGCTTTATTAATTTCAATTTCTGATAGTAATATTCATATATGAAAATAAATGATTTTTTAAAATGTTGATCATGTATCCTGTAAACTTGCACTTAAGTCTAGCAGAGTTTTTGGAGATTCCTTAGGATTTTTTTCAGTAAATGGCATGTGATTTAAAAATAAGGACAGATTTACTTTTTCCTTTCAACTCTTATGCGTTTTACTTCTTTCTCAATGTGATGCACTGACTAGGGCTTCCAGCTCAAAGGAGACTACAAGTGGTCATTGTGGGTATCCTTCATTTGCTTCTAGACTTGGAGGGAAAGTCCCTTCTATATCATCTGTCATCACAGTGGCTATAGTGTTTTCAAAGATGCTCTTTAAGAAATTAAAGAAGTCTCATATTCCTAGTTTGCTCAGATATTTCCCCCCATCAAGAGGGGATTTTGGCAAAAACTTTTTCTGCATCTTTTGAAATGATCACATAGTGTTTCTTTATTCTATTCCTGTGAATTATATTAATCAGCAAATGCTATTCCTGAGATAAAATCCACTTGTTATGCTTTATTATTTTTTTATATATGACTGAATTTGCTATATTTTGTTATAATTTTGCATCTATGTCCATGAGGAATATCAACTGATCTAAATTAAATTTACTACTTTTGTAATGTGTCTGTCAGATGCTGGTATCAGGATTATGCAGGCTTCATAAAATAAGGTGGTAAGTGGTTCCTATTTCCATTTTCAGAAACAATATTTTTTCTTCCATAAATGTTTGATAGAATTCACAAGTGAAACCATGAGAGAGCCACAGTGATGGTGGTCTCCACATCTACATTCATATTCCCCTCAAATCTTTGGTGACCCAAGGACCAAGGTCGAAACAGAAACAGAACCACCCTAAAAATGCTTGAAGGCACATAGTCCATTAGTGTAGGGTGATCTATGAGAAATTTAACTGGCCACCAAATAAAGGTCAGTTATTTTTAGAGAAAGGTAACAGAATCCAGAAAGATGACAGAGCATATGACCCACAATGTAATATATAAATAAAGAAATAGAGAAATGTATTCCATGATCCAGAGAAAAAATAGTCAACTAAACAGATGCATAGAAAACTGAGGTGGTGGAAATGCGCACAAGAATTTTTAAATAAGTGATGTGTCAAATTATCTTCAGAAAAAATATATATTTGAATACAAAGAGTGAAGTGATAGAGAACTTTAAGACAGTCATAAAAGCTATAAAAGTGAACCAAAAATAAATCTCAGAACTGAAAAACACACTACATAAAATAAAATACACCACTGGATGGAGTTAACAACAGACTGGAAAGAACACTGGAATTAGAGACACAGTATAGCTAATTACCCAAACTGAGGTACAGGGAAGAAAAAGACTGAAAAAACAATACAGAGCTTTCACAGACTGTAAGATAGTATTAAGTGATCTATCACATGTGTAACTGGAGCTGCCGAAGAAAAGTGACAAATGAGACAGAAAAAAATATTTGAAGAAAAATAATGGTGGCAACTTTTCTGCACTTCACTGAACTCAGCAGCCCATAGTCCCAGAAACCTCAGAGGAAGGACCTCAAGCAGGATCAAAAGCCAGAAGACCACACTTAGGAACATTATAGACAAAGTGGTAGAAACCAAAGATATAGAGAAAATCTTTAGGGCGGCCAGAATAAAAAGACATGTTATATATAGAATAACAATAGGAATGACCACTGACTTAACAGATGAAGGCCAGGAGACAACCAAACATTTGGGGATGGGTTAGCCTGGTGATGGGCATTAAGGAGGGCACATACTGCATGGAGCACTGGGTGTTATACAGAAACAATGAATTGTGGATCACTACATGAAAAACTAATGATGTGTGGTGACTAACATAACATAATAACATAAAATTAAAAGAAAAAAGAAAATCTGTCAACTTATAATCGCAAATCCAGCAAAAATATCTGAAAAGTGAAGCCAAAATAAAAGCATTTTCAGATAAACAAAGGCTGGAAGAAACTGCTATCACCACACTTAAAGAAATGTTAAAGGAAGTTCTTTAGACTAGAGTAAGATGATACCAGATAGAAATCTGGAACTGTTCAAATAAATGTGAAGCACTGGAAATGGTATATATATGTGAGAAAATATGACATTATTTTTCTTTTAAAAAATTCCTTAGTAACCAACTGTTTAATTTTAAATATTCGCAACCTATGTGGGATACAGAACAAATGTATCAGTATCCTACTTAACAAGAGCAAACCAGACAAAAAGGGGTATAAATGGATTATTTTTTAAGGTTTTTACATTGTATGGAAATGGAATGATATTAATTCAAGCAACTGATAAAGATGAAGACTGTAAACTCAAGAGCAAACACCTAAAATAGAAAAGAGGTATAACAACAAAGGACAGTAGAAGGTACAGAACAAAGTGCTGAAGGAAACATTCAATTAACTGAGATGAAGGCAGGACAGAAGGGACAAAGAACAAGGGGCTCGAGGGAACACAAAGAAGATAATGAGACAACCAATCAAATACCGTAACATTAAATGCAAACAGACTGAACCGTCCATCAGGAAGTTAGTGATCTCAGGTCTCAACTACTGCTGGTAACAAGACCCACTCTCAGACAGAAAGTCGGGAAACAATGGAAACAATGTCACACGTCACTAGGAAGCATAAAGAAGCTGGTGTGGCTATTAACACAGAAAACTTTAAAGCGAGAAGTATTACAGACAAAAAGAGAATTAATTTCACATTGATAAGATGGTAAATCATGGAGAAGACATAACAAATATAAATGTGCAGGCACCTAATAAAGTTTCTAAACACATGAAGCAAAATTGAGAAATATGTAGAAATTCATAACTTTATTTATACTGGAAGCTGTATTTCCAGTTAAAAATGGGGAAAAAATACATTCACAAGTGATAAAATCTATAAAACGACCATATAGTTTTACCAAGAAATTGATAGGGCCTGTGTAGACAAACTATAAAATGTTGTCAGGATTAAAGACTCATGCCAATGTCTTTGAAGACAATATATTTCCATTTTCACGCGAAGAAATAAACACAGCTGCAATCAAAGTGCCAATGTGGCTATTTTTAACTGATAGCAGAATATATTTTTCTTTTTAAGTATTCATGATGAGGGGGATAAAAGTCATGATGTCTATAATTTACATTCAGGTGGCACACTGAGATAAGAAAAGCAGAAATATATGGTAAGATGTTAACAATTCTTGTACATCTCAATATAATTTCTCCTTTTTCTAAGTTTGAAAAATTTTTAATAAAAATATTTAAAAATGCATTTATTAAGTAACAATTTCCATAACATTTTTGGAAGGTAAATGAAAGATGAAGATTATCTTACCAGGTATGTATGATAAATTGCAACATAGTTATGGTCATCAAAACAGTATGATCACAGTCGAGGATTAATTAGCACTTAAATGGCTTAAGGAACTCAAACAATTATCCAAGTTTATATGAAAAACTTCAAGCAGAGGAAAAAATGGATTATTAATTAAATGGCATTGATTTAACCCACCAGGAATAAATAAAAGACATAACTCCAGAAGAACTAAGATCTAACTATGAAAATCAAATCTATAAAAATATACAAAATGAATTTTAAGTACTATTTATATTACTGTGAGGACAAGGGAGGTCATCTTAAGCAAGACGGGAAACCGGATTTGATAAAAACAAATGAGAGATTTGACCTCATGAAATTAAATTTCTTTATAGTCAAAAGAAAATCTGAATCAAGTTTTTGAAAATCGCCTGAAGAAAATATTTGTAACATATAACAGAGAAACTTTTAGTACCCTTAATAAGATATATAATGCAAACTGATGTAAAAAAAAAGTAAACAACTCAACAAAAAAATACGCAAAAGCTCTGAACAGACATATACACAGAAGTAGGAACAATAAATAGCCAACAAACATGAAGCAATCTGTTATGCAGGGAGCTATCAGAAAATGGCACATTTCACGAGCAAGTTTTCACCCACATGTTAGGAGGAGTATGAATTTCCACAAGTCTTTTGGAAAATTTACTATGTTTATATGTTTATAAATTTCTAGCATCATGCACTACACAGTACATATTTTTAGAGGGCCAGTAGGTAAGACTAAATAAGGAAGTTTATTACAGCTTAATTTATACTGCAAAAGTCTAGAAATATCTTACCATCAGGGGAAACGCTTAACAAGCTTTTATATAGTATGGGGTATACAGTACCCCATACTATAAGATGTTATAGAACTCTTAGAAAAAAGGAATGCATCTGGTGTATCACACTTTTATTAAAAAAAAAAAAGAGGACAGTATATTTGTGTATATATATTGTGTACACATGCACACACATACATACACACACACACACACACACACCGCAACACAGAACTTGGAATAAACACAGAAAAGTGCATGGGATGATATTATACCCAACAGATTGCTGGCATGGAGTTCAGAAGAACAGAATATTCTTCTTCTTACAAACACTTCTGCACTCTTTGAATTGTTAAGACAGACATGCATTACCTTTAAAATCAGTAACTGTCCAAAAATTAATTAATCATCCATAATTAAGACAGTATACACCACTAACACACACACACATATGCATTAAACACCACGTATATTATTTGTAATTAGATTCTTAAATTTTCTATTTTAAAAATAATTATTATAACCATTTGGCTAAAAAATATACGCAAGAAACTTGACACTAATTACGTAACTCTTACTTATAATCTAAAAAAAAAAAAATGTATGCACATGGGTTTCAGCAAACCAAAGACTACTTTCATCCAGGGTATATTATAACCGCCGTAAGAAAGAGAACTGTAAACAAACACCTGTTTCTACAAGAACTACATACAAAAATCTGTTGCAAGCAGAGAGACATTATGATTGTAAGTCACATGCATCCCTTGGGCTGCAGGCAGAGGAAGATGTGTTGGGAAGAACCTTTGTGGCCTTTCACGACACTAAGCCCCCCTTCCATGATCCTGGGAGGCTCTGGCAATGTGTTCAGACCACCCTCGATGAAAATAAGATACCTGGCTCCCAAAATTGTGTAAGTTTCAGGCTCTGCAAAATCTGGACCTGCCCCTGTTTGAATATAAACTGAATCCCACACAACAGTAGCTCAATCAAAGTAACGGATATCATCATATTATATGTATGTAATATTCTTGAAGAGGCAAACTTTATTACATATCTATAGTCATTTGTAAACCTAAGGTTTTGTGTTTGTGATACCTGAGTGAATTCCTTCTAAAAACTTTAAAACAGACTCTTCTAAAAAGAAATGTTATGATCAGTATTTCATGGATCATGGAGGAAGAATGCAAAGCACCTGAACAAAGAGAATATCGACCCAAGTTCAGCAAGACTAGAAGAGACCAGTAAACACATGATCACAAATCTAAAGGTAAAGATGGCACCACTTCAGTTGGACTTGGTCAGATGTGGAAACAGCAAAGGGAAAGTCCTAGCAGTAAAAGCTGGTGGTCATACCTACAAACTGACAAGAGGAATAGGCAGGTTAGCCAATGGACTGAGACCTAATATACAGAGGGTGGACAGGTTCACAATGAACACACCTGATATATTTCTGATTTTGTTAGGCAAGGCATGCCTTCTCAGAAAAGATAAACCAGATAAATTTAGCCTGATGCATTAGAACATTTTAAGTAATCTAATTCTCCTTGTTCTGACTCCGTGTCCATGAAACAAACTTTTGATTGTCACTTGTTTCCCAAATGATCTGAGCACACTGAATGCCAACATTCTGATGCTTGTAACTAGAATATATGTTTGTAGATGAATAAAATGGAATTCCAGTTTTATCCATCAATCACGTTAGCTTGGTCAATAAGATCTGGATTCTGAAAAATGAATCCATTTTCATTCGCTTTTGAGTCTGTGAAGCCAATGACCAAACCCTGGACTGAAATGAATTCAAGGAGCGGCCTCTTATAAAATGACATCTCTTTAAAAGTACCCATTCCTGGGGCGCCGGGTGGCTCTGTTGGTTAAGTGTCTGCCTTCAGCTCAGGGCATGATCTCCAGGTCTTGGGATCAAGCCCCACGTTGGGCTCCCAGCTCAGTGGGGAGTGTGTTTCTCCCTCTGCCTCTCCCCCCGCTTGTGCTCTCTCAGTCTCTCCCTCTCTTTCAAATGAATAAATAAAATCTTAAAAAAAGTACCCATTCCTATGTGAGCAGTTTAAATTGCAATTCATATTTTAATATATCCCGATAATTCGCTCTCAGTAATTTAGTCAAATAAGGAAATGCAAAGCAAATATAAATACATGTAAAACAAAAAGAAAACACATAAATATTTTTACACTTCTTTCAAATATAAATTTATGCCAAATTACATTTCTGCTTTTAAGTATAAGTTTATTCCAGACAATACTTCCTAGGCTTCTAAGCTTTTAAAGATGATTTTTACCTATGTGATTGATTATTAAGGTTTAGCGATCCGGTCTGGTACATCTCCTCCAACTGTTTTCTGTTTCCAAAGTACAAAGCAAGGTCTGTGGCAATGATAGCTTTGCGGATGATCTCGAGCACCTGTTCATATTCACTGGAGCTCAGGGTGGAGAAGATATTGTGCCCTTCCAACTATGGAGAAAACACAAACACCACCAATAGCAAGCACAAGCTCTAATCTTCTGACATTTGCAGGTATTTGAAACAATACAGACAGTCAATGGCATCTGGCACACAAATGACAGGTTTGGGGGAAACAAAAGAATAGTTCGTAATGATTAATGGAAATTAACGTCAGTTTCTCTTTAAGCTACAACAGTGAAGCTACTACCACTTAAATGATCTATCGCCTACGGTAACATCATTTGCTACCACAAAATCCCAATTATTTAAATATATAGCTAGTTTTTGGAATTTCCAGTAAGCAATTAAAGGACTAGAAAATATAAAAAGACTTAAGACCTTTCTTCTTCTTAAACTAATTTAAAACTTTTTTTATATTAGACTGGAAATTAATGGATTAAAAGATCATGGATATCTTTGTCCACTTAGCAAGTCTAATGAATAGTAACCTACTTTCTCCATATTATAGAAGAAAATGTCCCACAACCTCAAAATAAAGTTTAGTCAGGCATATTAAAATTTCTCCCTACAGGTAACAACCTTTTTCCATAAAACACAAATTGCTGCGAACACTGTAGGGCCATCCTCTCTTCTTCTGTCCTCACAGGAGGGGGGACAGCAGACCATCACCCTGGACAAGACCAGAACACTCGGCATTTGGACTCTATTACCTCAGAATTATTCTTCCGCATATGAATCTGTTAAAAACTTTTTACAATAACTGAGAATCTTAAGTCTTTATTTGTAATTGAGATAAAAATGGGTCGTTTTTGTTCAAACAAAAAAGATTGAATAGTAAAGATGGATTCAATTTGTGGGTTCATCAATTGTAAAATTATTATTAGTCAACATAGTCCTACTGTAATTGGTTGTTCTCACTTGCTCTGAGCTATATTTATTGGCTGACAAAATACATTAAAAACTTGAAATTATTAAAATACATTTTACAAAATCAGACATTTCTTTAAGACACGGCCTCCTTCCTATTACTCTGAAATAAGGCAGTACATGCACCATTTGTTTTCAATCATCAGAATCTTTATTACCTACTCTTAAGCTTTTATAAATATTTAAATCATCCTATGATAAGTGCAGCAAATGGAATTAGCTCTAGTTGGTTATTTTCCTGACAATCATAATAAGAAGGCCTTACATATGTAGGATGCTCTAAATTCACAAAACATTTTCAAACGCATGATTTCATTTTCAAATTATTAAATTTAAATAACTCTGATGTCTAACTGAAATGAAGTTATTTGCTGAAGCATCAAAAAGATTTTTCTTTGAAGAGCAACTGCAGTGCTTCTATAAACCGGTCATTTTTAGTAATGCAATCTCATCTGAAGCAGCTTTCGTGAATACAACAGGGCCAAAGGGTAGACGTGATGACAGACTTGAACTCGACATAAGGAAGAACCCCCTGAAGCTCAGCTACCACGGGGACGGAACAGGAACAACACAGGAGATGCTGTGGGTGGCGGGTTCAGGCATAGGCTGCTTGGTAACTGAGGGGACAGGGGAGGGGATTTAAGCTTTGGAAAGGTAGCTGAACTCAACTCTCCAAAATTTTAGTGCAGGAAAATAAAAGAAATTTTTTTCTCTGACTCCTGCTATGAAATCTGCTTTGCTTTCATTTGATCCTTACTCAAGTAAAGCAGCAGCCTCCATTTCAACATTTAATGCCTTGTCACCTACACTCCCAAATCATAAACACTTCACACTGGTAGGTTTGGCTGGTACTCATGCACACATCTGCTATTGGCATGTCATCTGAAGAGCAATCACATGTGATACATATTTACATGCTTTATTCTATTACCAATAAACCAGTAAATTACAGTGTATAAAAATATCCTATCATACTGCTGGAAATTTTTTTTTAAATTTCTCTAAAATAGGAACTTCTTGGGGCGCCTGGGTGGCTCAGTTGGTTAAGCGACTGCCTCCGGCTCAGGTCATGATCCTGGAGTCCCGCATCGGGCTCCCTGCTCAGCAGGGAGTCTGCTTCTCCCTCTGACCCTCTCCCCTCTCATGTGCGCTCTCTCTCTCTCTCTCAAATAAATAAATAAATAAAATCTTTAAAATAGGAACTTCTTGGCTTGGGTTCTAGACACTCTCTCCGGGACCAAAGAGTTATAAACTCACCGCATCTATCTACCTATCTATAAATTATGTTTTGAGTGCGTCATCCATAAGCATATTATTTTATCAGATTCTCAAAAGTATCCATGATCTATGGCAAATGGAGACCCATTTTAAAGGATGTGTATATTCTGTTGGCTACTTTGGATTTACTATTTCTTGTATTACTTTTCTTTTTTAAAAATTTCTGTTTAAATTCTAACTAGAATTTAAATATACATTGCGATACTGGTTTCAGGTACTTTTTGATATTAAAGGCAACTAGGTGGAGAAGTCCAGTAGAGGAACTTCATAAGGAAAAGTTGTAACCAGGACCCTTTTACTGCCTTCTGCAATATTCTGCAAGAGCAAAGGTAACAAATGAATACACAAACAGTATCCCTTCAAGAGGATGGAGTACATATTTTTTAGCACTTTGCTCCTACCAAAGGAAAATAAGAGATACAGCAACCAAACACAGCAGGTAAACAGCTTAAAATCTTTTAAAAGCACCAATTTCACATTAGTTAACATTAAAACCTCATAATATAATACTTTTATATACCACCTGGTGAGTTTATTATAGTTAATGTCCCAGGTTATAGTGTTTGAAGTTTATGTTAATTCAAGGCAGTTCATCCCATTTTGTATCAATCAGGCATAAAATAACCCACATTTTATATTGGGAAATGCTCCTAAAATCCAGAGATGGGTGAACTTAGGCCTGCGAGAGCATGTGTGGGCTTGGTTGCAGGTGCTCTAAGCAGCCGAAGTCTGTGAGCTGCTGGAGAACACGCGCGATGCCGGGATCAGCCCTGTGCTGGAAGCCCCCCAGCGACCTACTCCCTGGGTGGGTGATCTATCGGTCCCCCCCGCTCTCAGACATGGTGAGCCATGGATTCTCAGCCATCCACTGCACTGCTGGAGTGCTTCTGCCTGTGTCTTTCCCATCACAAGATGAAGAATGTATGTCTTTACTGATTTGGCAGATATTTAGTGTGCAGGGTTTCACCTTGTGTAAGGATATTCGTACGACAGTAGCTAATCTGCCCACAGCCCCAAACAATGTGAGTTCATCTGTGAGGGGTTCACAGCTTAGTGGGAGAGAAGCGTGTAAGCACATGATAAAACGGATGGAGCGGTCTCTGGGATGGAGTTAAGTGATGGGCTCTGGAAGGGCAGGGGCCATGGATTCTGCAGGACAAGGAGGGGTCACAAGAAACCACACGTATTCAGTGGGAGCCATACAACTGCAGTATGGCTCAAGCACATCGTCTGCATGGAGAAATGGTGACCCGGTGAGAGAGTTCAAAGGCCTCATGTCAGAACTGAAATGATCACTGGAAGGCAGTAACAAGGAAGGTCATGACAGATGAAGCCTGTTTTAGGACAACTGCTCTAGCAACAACGTGTGTCGCGGGGAGGTTAGGGCCGAAGCGGAAGGACACACTGATCCATCTTTCCTTAGCAAGCTTTTAAAATATTATTATTAATCATAAATAATTCTTTCCAAAGCCCCATGCTGCTTCGCTCTATGAAAGAGATTCTTAAAAGAAAGGGCTTGGAGCTCAGATTTCAATACCTGCATGCCAACCAGCCCAAGCTCACCCGAGTGGGTGTAAGTCACCACCACAGGAAGCCACAGACACGAGCTGAATCATTCAGGGGATCTGAGATGACAAAAGTCAATTGCATCGAGCATTCACAACGGCAATGGCTTGGTATTTATTCGGGTACTTCATCGTCTACTGCATCAAACCACAGGCTAGGAAGCATGGTAGTACTGTAATTAAGAACTCAGGGTTTGGAGTCAAACAATTCTAGTTTTTAATCCTGTTCTTACTAGCTGTATGACAATGGACAGGTCACTTAACCTCTTTGATGCACATTACTCTTTCTTGTAAAATGGAAATAAACTGATACCTATCTCAGAATATTATAAAAATCAATGTGTTAGTATGTGCAAAATTCTTAAGTTTCTGATTTATTATAGTAAGTATTAAGTAATAAGTACTACAATATTTATAATGAGTACCTAATAAATGATGAAATGATTACTATGATGATGGTGGTGACGAAGAGGTCAAAATCTACCAGTAAAACTTCTGCAGCCGGAGCTAAGGGACAGAAAGGAAAATCAAACAAACAAATACACACATATGCCCAGAAAGAAATGTGGTAGCCAAAGATCACTTCTATCCATTCAGAATATATCTGCAGAAAAGGACAGGTTTAAGCTAGCCTCTGTGTGATACATTTTAGCTTATTTGTAAAGGCAGTGTTGGATAGAAGTACCACAACTTTGCAGTAAATTCTACTTTGTGCAGACAGACTGGAAGAATGGCTTGTTAGCAGCTATAAGAAGTAATAAAAACGTCACAGGATCACAAAATGTTGGGTATAAAGACAATTCTCTTAACATCTAAACATATTTCAAAAGCACCAGACAATTCAAGATTAATGGAATGTTGAGAAAATTTTCTTAATAACAAGAAAGATTATTCCTAATTAGTCTGTTTTTTTTAAATTTTGACTTGTGAGTACTTAACATGAGAGATATTCACAGAAGGCAAAATACAGAAAAAGGGTGGTTTCAATATTCAAACTAATCACTGACATCTCATTAGGAAAGAGAATATTCTAAATATGGATTTAATATTTCAACACTAATGGTTCTATCACAATTACTAAAATATGTGGGTAAGCTTTGGGTAAGAAAAAAGCTTACCTGCTTTCTTGGATGTCACTGTCCACACAAAATAGTCTCCTTACTTGAAGGCATTCTCCACTTTTTGTTTCAGTACCAAGCTACCTTTTTGTCCTAAGGAAACTCACTGACTCACTCTACCTAAAGAACACTTGGTGGTTTTCAGCCTCCAAACTTTGCACTCAGCGTTTTGTGCCCCCTGAACTCTCCTGCATCCACATTCCGTACCTTCATGTGACCACTGCCGGCCATGTCAGGAGACCCAGTGATGGGTGGGCAGGGACAGGGATGCATGAGGGGCAGTGACTGTCCTCATTGGGCTTATAATTCAGAGCAGGGGCAAGCTCAGCTCGCCAACAGAAAATTTCAATACAATGTGAAAAAACTAAGATATGTATCTGTTTGCGGGCTCAGGGGCCATGTAGAGGGGTAAATGGCTGTGCTCCAGCTGAGTCATAAAATAACTCCACTAGAGGAGGTAATACCTGAGCTGAGCCTTGAAGATAAGAAGTTGGCTCAAAAAGGCAATGGGAGAATTACAAGCAGGAAGGATGCAGGCAATGACACAGAAGTAAGAAACAGTCTGCAGCTAAAAAGTGCAGTAGCTACAACAGTCCTAGAACACCCATAAACCATTCACTAAAGACCTGAACATCAGTTTAGAAATGGAATTTATTGGGGCACCTTGCATGGCACAGTCAGTTAAGCATCTGCCTTCAGCTCAGGTCATGATCAGGGGGTCCTGGGATCGAGCCCCACATCGGGCTCCTTCCTCAGAGGTGAGTCTGCTGCTCCCTCTGCTGCTCCCCCTGCTTGTGCTCTTCTCCTTCTTGAATAAATAAATAAAATATTTTTTAAAAAAAGAAATGGAATTTATTCTTGACCCCACAGGACCCTGATGACTTAAACAGGAGAATAACATGTTCAGACATATACCTGGAAGATGGATTTGAGAGAGGCAAGCTTGGAGAAATGGTGGTCAATGAGGGAAAAAAGGTAGATAACAGATGATGAAGGCAGAATGAGGGATGTCAAAGAAGCAAGGTCACTGGTGGACGTGCAGGAGGCTGGAGGAGTCAGAAGGGCCAGTTCAGCATGTGGTGGGGGTTCCCTCTGTCTGGAATGCCAAGGGCCCCGATTATCAGGAAACCAGTCCCGATACCCTGACATTAAGAGGTACTGGGCAGCTCAGCAAAAGCCAAGAGTGTAGATAAGAAATAACGATACCGCTCTCACTTCATCCATGACCTAACCTCTTCCCACTACCCACTCAGCAAAGGATGGCCTACGGCATCTTTCTCACTGAGACAAAAGTGAAGGCAAGCCAGGACCAAATACACACTCCTCCTGTCTTTCTGTGAAGTGATGTGTTTGTGTGTTAGACTGACATTAGCTTTTTATATATATTTACTATTCTCTCTGTTTACTGATATTGCTGTGTTCAGCCAGGGGTCTGACAGTGCTCCCTCTGGTTGCCCAGATTATCCAATAATTAACAGTGGCAGCCACCCTCAGTCAGCACTGGGGTTAACAAAACTGATGAACACACACACACACACACACACACACACACACACACACACACTCAGCACTGGGGTTAACAAAACTGATGAACACACACACACACACACACACACACACACACACACACACAGCTTTGGGAAGGCCTGATAGGGAGCTATCTCCAACCATTATATACCAAATTATTTATCTTCTATCAGGCCATGTTGCCAGAGGAAGGACAGTTCCAGGTCCACAATCATCTGTGTGGCCACAATGACAAAGATCTGCAGAGATCAGGAATCAACATGCAAAATCTTTCCTAATGGTGAACACTGCAGATCAACAGAGGTATCAGAGGTATCCATGTGATATAACAATATATTGTTCTCTTACTTTAGTGACTGGAATTTGGAATTTTTACTATTACTCTAGACTATCACCTTAAATTGGTTCAAGTCTGGAGTTGTTGTGATAAAACCTAAAACTGGCAGGCCTTTGGCACCTGGAGGTGGGGGTGGGGGTGGGGAACAATGACTCTAAGGTCATCCCCCTGTGGTGGCTGGGAGATGGAGGCCAACACCACCAGAGGAGATGTATAATAATAAGCACAGTTCTGGTCACACTGAATGCTGAGTTTGGGTGTTTGGAAAGAGAAGTCCCCCTGTGCCCTAGGAATGAGAGCCACAGCCAACGGTGACCAGGAGGACTCCAGAGAGCAGCCCAGTGGAGCACTGAGACCGAGAGCAGCGTGAGAGCAGGGATTGGTCTCTGTTGTTACTATAAGCCCTGGGCCTAAAATGGGTGTTGGCAGCTGGGAGGAGCTCCATAAATGTTTGCTATTAAAATGAAATTCAAGGGGCATTTAGAGATGGATCTGAGAAGAAATACTCCGAGAAGTATCATGAGCATAAATGTCAAATCAGCAGAGAGTACAGAAAGTTCCAGAAAAAGAAGGAAACCTTTCCTGAATACTCCTGCCCACAGTGATGGGCCATCTGTTTATGATCCTGATACATCTTTCCCTGTCCCAATTCACACAGGAGGCTTTAAGTCAGTTCAGCATATGGATTCAGTTTTTAAATGATGGGCTTTTCTGGATGTACGGCAATGCCCAGGGCTTCTTTCCAGCTTCTCGTTCTTGTGATCTTGAGGAAGACTGTAAGCATGCTGAGTAACTGATCTTCTCTAGAAATGGAGAACACATGTGCCCTTACTATGGCCTCATCACTGACTGAAACCCCATCTCCAACACTTGGATCTAACGACTCTTCAACACCTTCTTGCCAATAGCTTGCCTGAACTGAATTCCCCGCTCTGGGTGCTGCCTTCTATGTTCTGATCATTCTAGGAACACTCTGTTGTGTGATGTAGAGCTGAGGGCTTGCTCAAAATGAAAGAGACCATTCTGAACCCCTGTTGTTGATGGCAGCAAATGGGCCAAGTCTCCCAGCACTAGGGTGGGTCCAGGCCTCTCTGTCCCTACATGGTTTGAATCACTGCTATGTCACAGGGTTTAATTTTTTATTCTACCCAGCAGCACTGTACTTTATGCAATCCCTATTTCAAAACGAATCCTATTATATTTAAAATAGGTTTTCCAAAGACACCTTATAAAGGCTATTAAAATTATTTACAGATTACATTACTAAAATACTGTCATAGTCAAATGTATGAATTAGGACATGGGATGCTAATGCAGTGAGTCTGAATTATCTCTACATGAAGGCATCCTGATGTCATTTTTGGCATTTACCCTTTGTCCTATACAAATAGCCCTGTATCATGAGGAAGATCAGAGTAAACAGAAAAACTGTCATGAAGTTCTAGAATGTTGGTCATTTATAAAAAGCACATTTCTGTACACACACACACACGCGCGCGCGTGCACAGATATGTACATACCCACACACCTGTACACACACACACACGCGCGCGTGCACAGATATGTACATACCCACACACCTGTACACACACACACACGCGCGCGCGTGCACAGATATGTACATACCCACACACCTGTACACACATACACGCGCGCGCGCGCACAGATATGTACATACCCACACACCTGTACACACATACACACGCGCGCGCGCGCACAGATATGTACATACCCACACACCTGTACACACACACGCGCGCGCGCGCACAGATATGTACATACCCACACACCTGTACACACACACGCGCGCGCGCGCACAGATATGTACATACCCACACACCTGTACACACACACGCGCGCGCGCGCGCACAGATATGTACATACCCACACACCTGTACACACACACACGCGCGCACGCACAGATATGTACATACCCACACACCTGTACACACACACGCGCGCGCGCGCAGATATGTACATACCCACACACCTGTACACACACACGCGCGCGCGCGCGCACACAGATATGTACATACCCACACACCTGTACACACACACACACGCGCGCGCACAGATATGTACATACCCACACACCTGTACACACACACACGCGCGCGCGCGGGCACAGATATGTACATACCCACACACCTGTACACACACACACACGCGCGCGCGCAGATATGTACATACCCACACACCTGTACACACACACGCGCGCGCGCGCAGATATGTACATACCCACACACCTGTACACACACACACGCGCGCGCGCGGGCACAGATATGTACATACCCACACACCTGTACACACACACACACGCGCGCGCGCGGGCACAGATATGTACATACCCACACACCTGTACACACACACACGCGCGCGCGCGCACAGATATGTACATACCCACACACCTGTACACACACACGCGCGCGCGCGCAGATATGTACATACCCACACACCTGTACACACACACACGCGCGCGCGCGCAGATATGTACATACCCACACACCTGTACACACACACACGCGCGCGCGCACAGATATGTACATACCCACACACCTGTACACACACACACACGCGCGCGCGCACAGATATGTACATACCCACACACCTGTACACACACACGCGCGCGCGCACAGATATGTACATACCCACACACCTGTACACACACACACGCGCGCGCGCACAGATATGTACATACCCACACACCTGTACACACACACACACGCGCGCGCGTGCACAGATATGTACATACCCACACACCTTTTATCCTCCTTAAATCACCAGGTAGGTAGGTATGTTTGTACCTGCCTATCCATCCACACATGTATCATTTTAAAACTAAAGAAAGGATTGGTGCTAAGGGAATACCAGGAGTGTGACTTCCTACTGCTTTCAGGGAGAGGACCAGCTGTGAGCAAGTGGAATAATCTGCTAGCTGCCGGATATGGCTTCCAAGTGCCTGAAGCAGCCCCCTCTCCGAAACCCCTCCACCGTTACCAGCATGTAGCTGGAATGACACTGCACTGAGGTCACCATTTACCTTCTCGGCCCTGAGGAAACAGGACCCAGTCAGGTGTGTTTTGCTGGGTTTTGAAAAGGTCTGGGCATGCAATACTACCTACCGACCCCTGGGACAGTTAGGACACAGATGACAAACAAGGCCAGTTAGGAGAAGCTGAGGAGAGCAAACCCAAGTCTGAATGCTCGGAGGGAGGCCCAGGCCACACGAGGATGGGAGACTGCACCAGGGGGCAAGGAGCCTCCTGCTCTGCAGCTCGCCCACAGCCAATCCTGCTGGAGTTGCTGCTGGGCTCTCTCGCACAGCCCCACGGAGCCCATGTCCTTCCTTAGTGGCATCTGCGGAAGACCGCAGATGGGACTTCTCTTCCTACACTGGTGCTGACGGCAAGAAGAAACACAGAGTCCACTTCTCTGAGGTCAAAGCACATTTAAGAAATTGTCTAGGAAAGGAATCAAACCATCATGAAGTAGTAGCTACCTTGTGAAGGTGAATTTGAGGACGAATGTTTAAAGTGAAGACAGAACATAAGGAATAACATGGAGGACATTAGGAGAAGGAAGGGAAAATGAAGGGGGGGGGAATCGGAGGGGGAGATGAACCATGACAGACGATGGACTCTGAGAAACAAACAGGGTTTTAGAGGGGAGCGGGGTGGGGGGATGGGTTAGCCCTGTGATGTTATTAAGGAGACACGTTCTGCGTGGAGCACTGGGTGTTATACTCAAACAATGAATCATGGAACACTACATCAAAAACTAATGATGTAATGTATGGTGATTAACATAACATAATAAAATAAAATAAAATAAATAAAGTGAAGACAGAGCATATATATCAGTGAGGTGAGGTCTGCCCTTGTCTAGATCAAGCACCAAGAACATCTTAAAAACAATATAATAAAAAATAGAACAAACACAAGAGAACTAAAAGGACTCTAGTGCACTTGAAACCTTGATTTGCCTAACTCTCAAGATTTACTGTTCAATATGTTTGGGTTTAAGAATATGATAATCCATATAAATAAATTTAACATGTGAAACAAACTTTGCCTTAGAGTATCATGTACTTAAATCAAAGCAAAATATATATATATTCAAAATCTTCAGCAAGGAGTCATCATCCAAAAAGCCCATGACTATCTAACGATGACTATGTCTACAATGCTCTACGATAAAATGTAGCTGCTGCTGTTAGGAAGCCACACCAGCATCCCTCATTTGTGTATTATCAACCATGAGAGCCTCTTCAGGGCGGGGGGGGGGGGGGGTTGGCTCACCTGGAGGATGGACACTGTCTGGGAGAAGTGATGCTGCTCCATGGTGGAAGTGGAATAGAGGGCTGCCAGAGGGTGGTCGAATTTCTGCAGGTAGCTGTTACTGAAACCCCTGTGGTCCAGGTCATGGCACAGACACGCGATTAGCAGTCCTTTGCGCTTCAAAAAGAATAACACAGTGCACGGATGTTCAAAACAAAGCAATGGATGTGAAGAGAGTCACAGCTCACCACTCCTCTCATATGGATAGGCTCCTGCCCCCGCAGTAGCCCACATCCTTAGGAATCTCTGAGACTCCAGGTAATCTAGCTTCTTTTTTTTAACATCCTTCTTTGTGTTTTTCTGCTTATGAACTTGACAACTGAATTATTCTTGAGTTTTCTGGTTCAACTCTGGGGAAAAGTGTAGGTGGTATCAAATTAATGCAAATGTTCCCAAAAATTACAGATAAAGCTAATCTGCACAAGGAGAGGACAGTTTCAGTGCTTCATTCAAAAATCCACTCAATGTTAAATTTCAACAGTGCTATTGCTACTATACATAAAGAATATAACAGGTAAATCATAGAGCATGTGACAAAATGGCAAATTGTACAGAGAAAGAGAAAAGGCAGAGCAGGCGAAGCAGATGAAGTGTTAAAGCAAGCCAGGTGGGCCACAGAGAGTCCGTGTGAGCAGGCCGGAAGGTGAAGGAGAGGAGCAGGAGACTCGGGGCGGGGGGGCGGGGGGAGGACGAAGAGGCAGTGTCAGCTCAGGCAGGTGAGCCTGCCCCAACTGGCAGGGGATCAGAGGGGGGCGGGGGCTGTGGATGGACAAGAATGCCAGAAAGGGGAGCTGACGATCTTCGAGGCCTTATTTTCTGTGGGAACCAGGGAAGGACTACAGGGTTTTAGCAGAGCGCTGATATCACCTAACTTACATTTTTTAGAAGATTACCATGCAGGCAATTGTACTGAGAACAGACTCCAGGAGGGGAAGAGAGACTGGTGAGGAGGCTTTTGTCATAATTCAGGCAAAAGCTTAAACCAGAGGCAGCACCGGGGGCTCAGAAGACGTGATTAAATCCGGCTGAGTTGTACAGGCAGGGTCAACAGGATTTTCTGACGGTCTGGGTGTGAGCCAAAGGGAAAGCAAGGGGGGGAGGGAAGGCAAGACAGGATCCAAGCACAGGTGCAAGGTGCTTCGCCTTGGAAAGTGCAGGACTGTCAGCAACTGGCATACGAACAGCTGCAGGTGAAGGAGGTTGGAAGAAAAGGGTCAGGAGTTCAGTTTTAGATTGAGGGGTTCGGGGGAGATACTGAGCTGATGGTTGTCTATTTTAGTCTAACCTTCTGGGGGGGCAGGTCTCAGCTGGAGAAAGAGAAGTGTCGTGTATATGGCATTTGGGGCCACAAGACTGGCTGAGCCCACCACAGTTGTTGGTTGAGGTCAGAGGAGGCCTAAGGTCTGAGCCCTCAAGTATTCCAACTTCAAGAAGTCTGAGGGAAGAGAAACAGCAGAAAACCCCCAAAGCAACCCCCAAACCTGTGTGACCAGAAGAAACCAAGAGGGTTAGTGTTGGGTATCCTGGAGCCACGTGGAGACAGTGACTCAAAGAGCTGAAACGCAAGCACTGACCCTCAGTGGGCAAGGCGCAGGGCACTGTGGGTGACCCAACCCAGGGCACTTTCCGGGGGTGGGGCAGAAGCCTGATCCAAGCTGGTTTCAGAGGAAAAGGGAGGAGAGGAATTGGAGCCAGCCAGTGGGGCAGCTCTTCTGTGTGTTTGTGGCAAGGGGAGGGCTGAGAAGTCAGGAGAGAGCTGACTGCAGAGGCAGATCAAGGGGGTGTGTTATGATGGAGGGAACAACAGGGTGCTCCATGCAGACAAGACATTCCAGCAGAGAACATGCTGATGGAGGAGAGGGAGGCTAGGCTCTCTGCGGGGTGGAGGCAGCGCCCAAGGTCAAGTGGAGAGACCAGCTCTGGAGAGGAACCTAGTGAATGTTCTGGTGTGTATGAAGTCAGAGCCCACAGGGGGAGATGCTCACAGGCAGGACGGCGTCTGCAGAAACCCCAGAAGTTTAACTGGGTGCCTCTGCCCTGCTCCTTTCTGATCCTCACTGAGCAGAACTCGTTTTTCCTGCAAACCTATTGGGCAGGGAGGCCTCCCCAGACCCCAGACTACCAGCACCCATCAAGTGCTGGTGTTTGCATGGGAGCTGTCCTGCAGACTCGGTGGTCTGAGGATAACTGAATTAGTTATGTTCTGAGTATTATTTTGGTTTTGGGTTATTCCCGTATTTTCTGCTGTTGTGTCAACCATGATGAATCTGGTAAGAAATTTCAAGGTTTTAAAATCTTGCACAGCAGGTAAAAGCTATTATGTACA
The DNA here is from genome assembly GCF_037043125.1 of Eumetopias jubatus. Taxonomy (NCBI): domain Eukaryota; kingdom Metazoa; phylum Chordata; class Mammalia; order Carnivora; family Otariidae; genus Eumetopias; species Eumetopias jubatus. The sequence goes on along the minus strand of NW_028274812.1, from coordinate 4,001,500 downwards.
CCTTTCCAATCTTTTTTACCTATTTGATTTTTATCGACATGACGTTCAATTGTTTTATTAAAATTATGCCAGAATCAAGCATGTGAAAATAATTTACAAAGGGAAGAAATTATCTTTGTTAATATGTTACTTTAGCACGATCAAATGATAATTTATTTCTTTCAAAAAAATATTTTATTCATTTATTTGAAAGAGAGAGAGAGCGTGTGTGCACAAGGGGGGGAGGGGTAGGGAAAGAGGGAGAAGTAGGCTTCCCGTGGAGCAGGGAGCCCGATGTGCGGCTCGAACCCAGGACCCCGGGACCGTGACCTGAGCCGAGGGCAGACGCTTAACCACCTGAGCCCCCCAGGGGCCCCTCAAATGATAATTTCTAATAGCTTTATCAGAGATTAAATATCCCTTTTAAAAAAGATATTTAAAATTTTCACACACATTATTTTGGGATTATTTTTAGCCAAAAGGACCTGAGCTTTTGTGAAAACATCATGATATAATTCTAAAGATAAATTAGGAACGTAAATGAGAGTTAATTTGTAGCCGCAAAATTTTCTCACTGATCTTAAAATTTTCCATTTTTGAATGTTTTTTCCTGCAATGCACCTTCTGAGTTTCCTGCCCAGATTGTGAATTTAGTCTAACGGGATGGAAGAGGCATAGGACTGGCCCTGAGGAGTGCTGGGTTCTAGTGCGAATGTGCCCTTGAGAGAAGCACAAGTTCCTCATCTCCGGGATGAGGAAGCCCCTTCTCTGCACGGTCAACATGTCCTCTTAAGCAGGATACCAGTTTTATGGAGGAGAAGAGAGGGGATTCATCGCTGGGACCGTGTGGGGGCGAGGACACACTTGGCGGTGGGCATCACTGAGTGCTGGGCTAGTCAGCGGTGCATGGATGGACTAGGCAGCTCCAAATCTCTGAGTGTGTCACCAGCCCTGGGCATGTCAAGTCAGGTAAGTCAGGGAAGCCTCACAGAGCCCACTTCCTCATGGGACAAGAGACCACATACACATTTATGTCTTCACTGTATTTAATGATTCAATGCTCTGGGTTCTCAAATCAGTAGGATATGTCTACATTACCCAGGGCACAGAGCAAGGAGAAAAGCGGACTCTGTTCACCTAACAAAGACTCTCAAAAGACATAAGCTTTCACAGGGAAAAGAGACCATTAAACTAGTGTTCCCTGGGGGGAATATTTTGGTGAAGTTGGAATTTCTGTATCGACATTCCTTATACAGAATAATATGATAAATAATGGGCACAGCAACTTTAAAAGTGTGCTTCTACTAAATTACTGACCTGTTGTAGAATCACACGTCACATATCCATACTGGGAAGGTGCTCTAGACACAGAGTATTTAAATCCACTCAGGTTATTTGAAATGGAAAAAAAAAAAAGTGTGTGCACATGTACCTCAAGGTCGGTGAAGAGCCCGTGGTTGTTCTGGAGAATGGCGTACATGCAGTGAGCCACAGTGACGGCGTGCTTCCAGTTGTGATAAGGAACCCGCCGATAGTTTTTCTTCACAGACATAATAAAACGACACAACTTTTCAAGCTCAAAGCTGTGTGGAAAAGAAAGTGTTAGGGCAGAAACTGGTACAGAATCAATACGTTCTAGCTAGAGCTCCGGTTTAAACACGTATCTGCACCCACACAGATGTGCACAGTGACGGAGTCCGGAGACCCAGTGGTCTCACTCACCACTTCCCTTCTACTCCTCCAGCCAGTTGAGAGAGGAAGGCCCCTGCAGGGCTTCAGATCTGATACATTAACCGGCCTCGTGGGGGCACACGCCGGAACCAGCATGCAGCTGCCTGTCACTGACTCCATTACCGCCCCACCTCCCACCACGCTTCAAAGGACAACAACATTTCATCACCCTGTTCGAGGGGGTTTTGAGCTCATATATTCCAAAAAGCACAAAGAGCTTCATGAGCTGCAAATATGTATACCATGAGAATTTCCTGGATGAGAGACTATCCTTTCAAAATGGATCTGAAGTACTATGGCACACTCAAATTATTAAGTGGCAAATGGCCATACCAAAATCCTGACACAGTAAATAAAAAAGTATGCCATGTTTTTATTATGAAACATCGCTATTATGTTTTATTCTTATAGTATCATGTATTTCGACTCATTTAAGGCCCCAGCAACTCTCTTGGGGAATTTAAGGCTGCTTAAAACAAAAGTACATCAATATAAAACAGGGCTCTTTGAAATACCAAGGTGATGAGAGCCCATAAAACTTCTAAAGATACATAACCTTTTTTTTCCCCATTGAAATTTTCAAATGTCCTTGAAATATAAGGTATGTCATTTTAAGAGTTCCAACTGGTAAAACTCTCAACTGATATCTAAGAAAAGTGGAGTTAATTATCCTGTGTACATTCTTTCAAAAGAGCAATTTATAAAAGTCACGGATAGAAGTAAGAGAAGACACAGAATTCAATAGCAAAGGAACGACAATTTAGTTTCAGAGCAATTAAGAGCCTCTATAAGCCATTTAATGATTAAATGAGTGAAAAAGAGAAAAAGAAAATTATTCCTTGCATTTTCAGTATGTATGCTGAAGCTGTAAAAGGTTAAGTGGAAAGTCCTAAAAGGCCCCTAGGGCAGGCCACGGGAGAAGGGAAGGACCCACAGGGGAAGGGAGCCACAGCGGAGTTGCTAGGAATGCACTCCGTGCGGAACTAGGAGACCTGTTTCCTTCACACCTGTCCTGACAGAAACACAATGCAGGCTGGAAGCTGATGCTAAATTCAGTGTATGTTTTCCAAAACACACTTTCAAACAGTATGTAATTCTGTGGAGCAGTAACCCCTGCCTCTTCCCATTACACAGCCTAAAGTAATTTTCACCTGTGTTTTTACCATCACTTGGCAGACACATGGCTGTTCGCCAAGGGACAGCTACCCTGGCAAAGAGCTCGGTGGGCGGGAAAGGAAATCCAAGAAGGCTATCAATCTGTCTAATAATCTCAGCCTTTTTTTATTTAAATATTTTGAAAAAAATTATTTATATATGGCATATTTTCAGATAATTATCAACCAAGGAAGTGACAAGGCATTTAGGCAGGGGGAAGAAGAGGTCATATCACTCAACAGCTTCAGAAGGAAGTTTTTAGGTCATTCATACCAGGATGTCCCACAGGACCGATGGACCATGTAGACAAAAATTCCAGGCCACATGTTTTCAAAAGGCCCAATGTCAAAGTGGAATCTGAAATGAAAAGAACATGAGGTTGATTAATAAATAGAATCAGGATAAACATAAAAACAAATAAAGTAATTTAACTTTTTGTCAATTAAGAAACCAAAAAACACTGGGAGTTCAGCCATCCCTTTCCCCGTCTTCTCAGTCACATCTTTGTTGTATTTAAATGTTTCCAGGACGAAATTCCACACATTCCCTTAGGAACTTAGCCCAATATTTAAGTCATTGCTTAATTTTCTATTAAACAATCTGTAAAAAATGATGTTGCGGTTGTTATCAGAGCAATAAGAGTAAAAAATAATTTTATTATGAATACTACACATTTTACACAACTCATAGACTGGGGGGTGGGGAGGGCAAGACACAGAATCTCCTATTTAAGTCCAGAGGAAAAACTTCATAAAGACAAACAACCAAAGTTATTACCTATTTTTCACTTGCTAATTTAATTACTAACATTTAACCCAAATAAACACAATGGTAAAATATTAAAAGAATCCATGTTCCTCTAGTTATACTTCTGACACCAAATGTGTTAGTTTTCCACACCAAGCAATTCTCCAACCCTCTGCAGACACCAACTGATGTCCTACAGTTCAATTTACTTCTGACACTACCTGCAGCCAGTGCAGACCACACAGGTTAAGGGCTCAGTCCCACGAGACTGCTCCCCCCGCCCCCCCAACTTTAGATGCCAATCGTAAGTCCTGGCCACCCATGCTTCTGACCACGGGCTATAAATCAAGAGGTTTCCACAAACCCCACCTCAGGGTTTATAAAGCACTGGAATAGCTCACAGAACTCAGGGAAACACTTTACTTACCATTGCCAGTTTATTATTAGGGATACAACTCAAGAGGCAAATGGAAGAGATGTGTAGGGCAGGCCATGTGGGAAGAAGGACTGAGGAGCTTTCATGCCTCTGTAGGTGCACCACCTTCCCAGCACTGAAGGTGTTCACCAACCTAAAAGCTCTCTGAACCCCTTGTTTAGGGTTTTTGGAGGTTCCACTGCATAGGAGCATTTGATTAAATCATTGGTCACTGGTGATTAACTCAATGCCTAGTCCCTGTCCCCTCCCAGGAGGTCTGAGGGTGGCTGAAAATTACAATCCCCAAACCACATGGTTGGTTCCTTGGGCAACCAGCCCCCTTCCTCCTATAGTCCTTCAATAGCAAAAACTCAAGTGTGGTTGCAAGAGGTTCATGATGAATCACTCAGGAAATTCAAGGGTTTTAGGAGCTGTGAGCCAGAAACTAGCTACAAAGACCAAATATATATATTTCTTATTATGTCACAATATGTACTCTATATGAACCATTCAAAGATAAACTGAAGCAAAATAAAAAGTCTTAAGAGTTTATTTGAGCAAAAAATCCATTTGAATAGGGCAGTACCAAACCATTAGTGTTTGGGAGCGCTCTGCTGAAGGAGCCGGCAGAGACCCCTGCACAGAGACGGGGCAAGAGCACAGATGTGCAATCGCTGACCGACCCGTGGCTTTACAGGCCAGCTGGCTGTCCACGTGTGTGACACCTGCACTCATTATTACTAAATCCTAAAATTCGGTCTGTAAATTTAAGATTATATGGAAATGAAAACTTTCAGATCTCGGATATTCAATGCCATCTTCAGCATTAAGTGCCATATACATGGTGTGAAGTAGACAGAAGACTAACGAGGAAAGCTAACACTGAACTCATTTCAAAATGGTGTCGAGATTTTTCTTTCTAACGATAAAGAGATGTGGCCTTCCTGTCCACGATCTCTCATGAGATGTGGCGTCAACTGAGAAGGGACAATGGCAACAATGGAACCACACACGTGATACCGTGTTTGCAATTCTACTTCTGTACCCATGTCACTTTAGGCTGAATCAAATGAAAAATCCATTCCTGGAGAAACAGACAGGACAAGATTCTCACAGTTCAATTTCTTTGCAGAGGCGCACGGGGAGGTTGAAGCGCATGAGGCCCTGCCACTCCTCCGCCGTACAAATGCTATGGTAGGACAGCTTCTCCATAGTCACCCGGTAAATGCACTCGGAATGACGGATTCTGTGATACATCTGGAAGGCAAATCCAAAAAACAAAAAATAAACCGAAATGAGTGTTTAAAGCAGTTATGTCCCTAAGAATCAGAACTGGAACGGAAACCACTGTTGTTATCTATTAACTGCTAGTACCATGCATTTCATATACACTGAAGATGCCCATACTTGTGCCTTTGAAGATACAAACCACTAAGTTTAAAAAAAAAAATTTATTTCCATTTTAAAAGACTTATTAACTTCTGCACCCAGACAGTGTCCCTGGGTCATGAGATTCCTTGGTATTTATCCACTGGTCCCTTCTTAGACACCCAGCCTCAAAAACTGTGAGAAATCAGTGTCTGCTGTTTCTAGGCCACGCGGTCCATTCCCGCACCCAAACACATGGAGACAGACACTCCATCAGTTAGGAGTTAAGATTTTTTCCTATGTCTCCTTTTAAAAAATATTTATTTTAATTCTTGGTGATGTCAAAGTCCTTTAGTCCTGAGAGTCTCAACAATGCTTGACCATGAAATCCATTATCAGTGAAAGAAGTTTGGAGAGGCACGCCCAATAAATGTACAGTCCTTTAGCAATTACGTGCACATGCACTGTGCAGATATACACAGAAATAGAAAAAGATAAAAATACAAAGTACTTACTTTTAATATTTTATTACTGAGCAAGACTTTTTATTCTTATTAGACAATTACATATTTTATAATGAAAGCACTAATTAAATGTATGTTATCAGTTGTCAAGTGTTTTCTTCAATGACTTGTGAGATGGTGATGTTAAGGTCTGGGTTCAGTTTGATTTATTTTAATACTTAAGAGATTTTCAGTTATACTATTTGAGAAAGATAGGCCAAAAAGTATGTGGATCCAAAGAGAATAAAGGACTAGCTGTTCTTAAACATCACACTTATAGTTTTGTTCCCTAGCCGCTAATATTTTTGGCTTAAAATCACATAATTTTCCATTTCCCCTGATGCCAATCAGTTAATCCTGCAAACGAATTAGCTGCATCTTTATATATTATCCACCAGGTTTAAAACCAATGAAACTTAATGAAACTCTTCATGGGGAAGATTTTAGTAAGTTAAAAACTGTTTCATAAAGTAAAGTCATAAAAAAATTCCATTTTAAAAGAAGAAGGAGGTAAAAGGGAATAAAGAACGATGGAAAAAACAGAAAACAAGATGGTGGATTTATACTTAAACATAAAATGTGATAGTAGAAATATCCTGGTTAAAAAGCAAAGACTGCCAGAATGAATGAAAAAGGAAGACCCAGCTTATGCTGTTTACAAGAATCCTACTTCAAAAATAAAGACCTAAATAAGGTAAAATTTTGGAAAGGATATACCATATAACACCAGTCAAAAGAAAGCTGGAGTGGCTTAATACCAGATAAAGTGTATTTCAGAGCAAAGACTATTAACAGGGATAAAGAAGGATTATTTCAAATGATAACGGGGTCCACATGTCAAGAGGACATAATGTTCCTAAACATCAGTTGGTTTTCAACAGGTGTGCAGAGGCAAGATGGTGGACAAAGGACAGCAGATGTAACAAACTGTGCTGGACCAACTGGACACTCACATGCAAATAAATAAACGCAAGATGACCCTTACCTTTAACCATATGCAAAAATTTACTCAAAATGGATCACAGACCTAAATGTAAAACCTAAACTTCTAGAAGAAAACATAGAAAATCTTTGTGACCTTAGGTTTGGCATATATGTCTTTGATAAAATGCTAACAGCATGATCATAAAAAGAAAAAAAACCCGAATGAGTTGGACTTCTTCAAGCTTAATAACTGCTCTTAGAAAGAAACTGTTGAGAATGACAAGACAAGCCAAACACCGGGAGCAAATATTTGCAAATAACTTATCGGATAAATGCCTCACAGCCACTCCGTACCTAGGTATTTACTCAGTGGAAAGGAAAGCATACACCGTACAAAGACTTGTGCATAGATGCTCACTGCAGCTTTATTTGTAATAGCTAAAACCTAGAAATAACTCAAATGCCCATCAATAGGTGACAAAATCGTTTACAGTATATCCATTTGATGGAATATTCAGTAATAAAAAGGAATGAACTATTTATACATGCGATGCCATGGATGAATCTCAAAATAATAATGCTGAGTGAAAGAACCCAGACAAAAAAGAATACAGATATTTATGATTCCATTTATATAAAATAATTCTAGAAAACGCAGAGTAATTTATTATGGTGACAAAAAGCAGATCAGTGGTTCCCTGAAACTGGGGGTAAAGATGGGGAGGGTCATGAGGGAAGGTTTTGAGGGGCACCCAGAAACCCATGACACAGTGGATGCACCATGTCTTGATGGAGTGATGGTTTCCTTGGGCTGTGTGTACATCCACTTGTCAACCTGTACACTCCAGATACACACAGCGTACCACGTGTTCATAAACCTCAGGAAAGCTGCTTAGAAATGTTTTGCTCCCGGTCTCTGTAAAGGCCTATGATAACGTGTATATGGGAGTCACATGATAACGTGACAGCGACAAGGAGAATACTTGCAGACCTCTGTTTTCCACGTGCTCTCTTTACAGGGCAAGTTTATTTGGAAAAGCAGCTGATTTCTTATTCAGTGTGAATGTCACTTGAGACTCCAAAGTCAGATTAAATACTGTTTATTTGAATATATCTTCCAAATAATTAAATATTGATTGCACTTTGTCATCAGAAAAGATCGGCACACTTGGAAGATTTTTTTTGTGAAAGATGAAATGTGCAATAATGTATGAATTCAACAACTATTCCAAGTACTTTGTCACAAGCCGCAAATGCGTGGGCAGCACAATGGAAATAGGAGTCCATTTCAAAGCTACCTTCATAACTGTGAATTGTGTGGGCCAACTGGTACACAAGCCTCCTTCTCATATGGTTGAAGAACAACCTGGATCAGGTTAAAAATGTAAAGACAGAATTCCTGTTAACTTATTCATGACTTTTCAGGGGTGTTATTTTTCTTGTTTAAATTTGGGTTTAGTTTGGTATAAACATTTAATCATGTTTGCATCCAGGTTTTGTGATGCAACACTCAGCAGGTTAGAAGAGCTTTGGACCTGCGGAGCCAGATCCTCTAATGATACAGCCGAGTTAACTCGAGTGTCTACACTGACAGGGATGCATTCTTCAAGAAACACATGGAAACCTGTAAACATTTTAAGAGGACCGATTTCTACCTCCTTAACTTTCACACATACTCTGACCTAAAAAATGACTTTTGTCCACCTCCCATTTCAGAATAACCCCTTCCTCAAATTGCTCTAATATAAAAACCTCTTGAAACAAAGGGAAATATAAAATATGGTATTAATGAGGTCTAATAGTGGTTTCTAAAGTTTTCATAAAATATTGAAGGTGATGAAACTAAATAAATTTTCAGCTGATAGATCATTTAAAAAAACTTGGTGGCAGAGTTATCAGTACTTCTTGGCATCTTAGCTCAGGTGGAGTTTGAATTAAGAGAAATTGCTATAATAAAATTCTTTCTGCTATTTACTCATTAATGAAAGCAATTCTTAGGGCTTCCTCAAAACTTCCTCAACAAGTAGGAATAACACTGTTGCTGAACAGTGGGGATCCAGTTCCTCTATGTCAAAGAACAAAGTTCCAAAGATGGAAAGGAGATGGCCAGAAGGAGTTCTGCGGTGCGAGACAGGGGGTGTCTGTATATATCTCTGGGAGACAGAGAAGAGAATGATGGCAGAGGCTTACATACAAACTCTCTTCCAAAATAGTGAGAAAAAGAGGGAAAGTGTTTCAGAGGAGAAACCTGGCAGACACGACCTTAAGCAAGTGATGAAGCTAACATCACCAGTGAAAGGATGTGTGCCTGCTAACGGGACTCAATGGGAACACATCATTCCGTCATATTCCTGTCAAAATTATAACCTCGATATGATCATGCGGAAATACCAGACAAGCCCATTAAGAAGCATTCTACAAAATAACTGGCCTATACACTTCAAAAGTACTCAGGTCATGCAAGGCAAAGAGTAAAGAATGGTTCCAGATTAAAGGACACTAAAGAACTTCACAGTTTAGCTAAACAGTATCTGGTACCTGATTGGGGCTGAATTGTGCTCCCTAAAATTCTTATGTTGAAACCTTAACGCCCCAGTACCTACCTCAGAATGTGATATATTTGGACATAGGGCCTTTGAGGAAGTAATTAAGGTAAAATGAGGTCAACAGGGTGGGCCCACATTCAGTATGACAAGTGTCCTTACAAGAAAAGGAGCTTAGGACACAGACATGCACAGAGGGAAGACCTTATGAGGACACAGGGAAACGAAGCCATCTACAGACCAAGGAGAGAGGCCTCAGAAGAAACCAAACCCACTGACATCTTGGACTTCCAGTTGCCAGAACCGTGACAAAATACCTTTCTGTTCTTTAAGCCACCTGGTCTGTGGTGCTGCTTGTGGTAGGTCTCACACACAACACAGAACCAATATGAATCTCTGGACTCTTAAGTTATGCAGCGAAGAGTAAGATGATGTATCTGTCTTTAGAAAACACAAGCTGAAGTATTTATTTAGGGTTATGAATCATTTTGTCTAAAACCTCCTCTCAAACAGGTCAGAGGAATATGACATCTATGAATGAGACAGAGAGAGAAGAAAGAAAGAATATCAAAGTAAAAATGGTAACATATCAACACTGGGGAGCACGGGAATCTTTGCATTATTTTTGCAACTTTGCTTTCTGTCTGAAGTTAATTCAAGACAGAGAGTATAAAAAACTTACACTAAACTTAGTTTCATTCTAAAGTAGGTAAAATGTATGCACAGATATAACTGTTTTTTTTATTTTAAGCCATAGATATTACATTAGGATATAACAGTTTCCAATAATTTGTATTTTTTTGATAATTATTTATTAAAATTTCCTAACATGGTTGCTTTGACCACATGTATCCTAATAATGACATATAATACACTACCACAAGCAAAATTAATTTTTAACATTTATTATAGATGTTTTAGATTATCTTAATAAAACACTTTTAAGAATAAAATACATTACATGAGATCAAACTTTTGTGGGGTAATAGAAATACACATTCAGAGAGAGAAAAGAATGATACTGTAATTTCCAATCATAAGTCCATTCTTAAATGGACTAAACTGGCTTCAAGTAGCTACAGTAGTTAGATCCCATCGGATACATTTAAAAATCGATGAAAATCAATATTCAGGATACATTAGAAATTACATTCTCTGCAACTTTTAAACTAAACAAATACAAGCTGTCAATATTTTTATTTATGAGAGAGAAATACAGCCCCAGAAAATGTCTGAAGCAGGAAGTACCTGACAACTGCACTTATGTATTTCTGATGAACTGAGTAACAAGAGAGGTCCCCATGAGTGGGCACATGGTGACACAGTGGGAAGAGGGGGTGTTCTTATGGAGCAGCACCAACTGAACTGCAAACCGTTATCCCCAGTCACCAGGGCATTATTTTTTGCCATTTTTGTTCCCAATCATCCCTCAGCTGTTTCCACTAGCTATGTGGTTGCTCCTATGGAACTTATGGTTCTATTTCGAAAAAGGCCATTTTTCTATGTTAGGAAGGTGTTAGCTCCCATTTATGTTGGTTTAGCTTTGAAAAAAAAGTGAATAAAATTTTCCCTGACTTCAGAATACCAGTAATATCACTAAAGGATTCCTAGAGTTGATAGATGTTTTGCCAACTATCTTAAAGGGAGACTTCCTAAGACCAGTGGAACTGCATGGATTATGCAGTAACCAGGGCAGCCATGCCGTGACGGTCCAGAGAGCGGACAGCCAGAGCACGTCCTGGGCGGCATTCACATGGGACTCATCGCTCTCTTTCATACAAGACTCTCAAATGCACCATATGACAAACAATGATAGTGCAGGTCACCTTTTCCTTACTCATTTCAGTAGATACCCTGAGACAGAAACCTTCTGTTCAAACATTTTACCTTTATATTAACCTCATTTTTCTTTTTAACAAATTCACACCTTGAAACAAAAGCTAAAATATTAGATTTTCTCCCCCAAGCGTTTGAAGACATTTCCTAAAATATGTACAACCAGGAATCACTGTTTCTGGCATATGAAGGAAATACTGAAAAAACAAAATAAAACAACAGAACCCATCCTTTCAACTACTTTATTTAACCAGTTTTAAAGTGGATACTGAGTACCGAGGAAGATAATCACGGAAGCAGCACTCACATTGGCACAGTGTAAGGCTAAAGCACAGAAGACGGCAAACATCTTGAAGTTGTTTTCGTCCGTTTTCGAGAAGGCACTGCCGCTTATTTTGTTCACCATCTGCACCACACCGATCACGCTTCCCCGGCTCACGATGGGCATGCACAGGATATTCCGGGTGGTGTAGCCTGTGTACAAGTCCACTTCCCTGCGGCCACGTGCAGGAAAACAGCAGCAACACACAAACACGCAGGAGAAAATAATCTATAGCTTCTATCATAAATCTCAACTGAGTTTTGCAATTTACACGCTTCTGTTACAAATACTTGTAATGGAACTGTTGAGCTGCTGAATTCAAGGACAATGTGACACATGTGAAAGTGTTTCATTAAAATCTCATCAAAAATATTCTAACCAATCTGTTCTTTTATTTGCAAGAGAGTTTTTCAGAACAGTCTCTTGGAGGCTTTCAGCTTATCATTCGGTTTTATGTATCCACAGCATTATTAAGTAAACAGGGGCAAACTGAATGCAGAGGAAAAATATGATAAATTTGGTAAAGTAACATGTTCCTTTGAACTTGGTCATATGTTCCGAGATATGTAACTTGCTAATGGACAAACTTAAACAGGAATTACCACCTTGAAAATTTAGAGCAGGGGTCAGCACACGACAGCCTCTGGGCCAAACTAGCCCTCTCCTGTCTCGTAAACAGTTTTAATGGAAGACAAGGGCACCATTCTTGAATGGATTGTCGCCACCCTACAACACAGCTGAGGACTCGTGACAGAGACGTTATGGCCCCAAATACTTACTATCTGATCCTTAAAAGAAAATTCTGCTGACTCCTGATTTGGAGAAAATATTTTTTGCAAACAGGACTCCGTTCCATAGACACAATCATGTACCTAAAGGCAGTTAGTGAGATGGTGGTCATTTGTGCCTGGCTTCTTGAACTGTTTTGAGATTCATCTATCCCGTAGGAGGTATCAGTGGTTCAGCCCTTTTCACTGGGGAGTGGTATTCTGGGGTATGGACAGACCACAGTTTATTTATCCATTCACCAGTTAATGGCTATTATTGTTTTGTTAACAGCCAGTTTTCTGGCAATTGTGAATAATGCTGTTTTGAAGATCTGTATACAAATTTTTGTGTGGACAGATTTTTTTTTTTGATACAGGAGTGGGGCTGATTGAGTACAGTAAGTATATGCTTAACTTTACAAGAAACTGCACACCCTTTTTCCAAAGTGGTTGTACCATTACACACTCCCATCAGCAAAGTATGTGATTCCAAGTTTCTCCACATCCTTGCCAACACTTGCTAATGACACTTTTTATTTTTTTTTAAGATTTATTTATCTATTTGGTGTGTTTGGGGGGGAGTGGCAGAGGGAGAGGGAGAGAGAGAATCCCAAGCAGACTCCACACTAAGTGAGGAGCCTGACGTGGGGCTTGATCCCGTGACCCTGAGCCCACCCAGGCCCCCTGCTGATGCCACTTTTTAAAAACTGTATCCATTCAAATTGTTGTGTAGTGAGATCTCATGGTCAAATTTCTGTTTCCCCGACATCAAACATCTGTTCGTGTGTTTAATGGCCATTCATGTATCTTCTTCTGTGAATATAGATTTATTCTATATATCTTATTATAAATACAGATTTAGAATTTATTCTAAATAAATTAAAATTTTGGGTCCTATTATTAAATTAGGTTATCTTATTATGTTGAAAGAGTTGTTTACATCCTCTGGATGTGAGTATTTTTCAGATATATGTTTTGCAAATATTTTCTCACAATCTGTTGCTTGCCTTTTCATGTTCTTAAGAGTTGACCCATAAAATTTTTACATAACAGTTTTAAATAAGGATATATAAATATTTTCAATATTTAAGCACTAAAATAACAAGTTTGGTTTTTGGGAAAAAACCCTGAGATTTTCTGCATACTCTTTAATTTACTGATAAGACGTATCAACTGGGATATAACTGTGTTGACATACATGTTGCACATATTTGACACTAATCAAATTTCTGAAAAAACTTATTGTTCATGCTATTCAATTCCTCTTAAAGTGAACCAAATGTTTGAATTAACAGAACACTACTGTCAAAATATCTGAACTATTACTCCCAGTCACAGCATCAATCTTGAGACTTTCAATTTCTGGAGATTTATTTAAATCAGATTATATAATTTGGTTCCTAGTTCTCCAAAGAAACTCAAAACAAAACAAAAAAATCTTTATAAGCCATCTAATATCCAAATTTAATAATATCCAGTAAAAACAGCAACTTATGGAGTTCCCACTTTGTATCAGGGAAAGTTGTCAGATCTCTTACAAGTATTTTCTCTAATCTTACCAAAACAAAAACAAACAAAACAAAAAGCACCCTATAAATAGGCATTACTGTACCATTTTAAAGATGAGGAGACAGAAGCTCAGTGAGATTAAATAACTCACTCCAGGTCACTCTAGAACTAATAAGTGATGGAAGTGAATTCACAAGTAGGTACTTTCATCAGTAGGTGTTACTACCTTGTAGGGTATGGTCTGATGGAGAACACGCCCAGGATAGAATGATTAACACTATAATGAAAACAAAAGCAGCCTTGCAAACTTTAACTCTTCCTGTATAAATGCTTTTATAACATTTTAATATCCTATAAGCTGGATATCATTAATGGTTTCGAGTCTATCATTTTACAAATATCTGGAAACACTGGGTACTGATAATAGAGTTGGTTCAAATAAAGTGTAGCAGAGCGCCCAGGAGGAAGGCGCTAACTGCACTGGCACATGGGTGGGGAGCTGGGGGCTCCAGCGCAGAGGCTCCAGCCAGATGGGACATGAGGGAGAGACTGACAGGGGCATAAACGATTTCTTACCTGTTAAAGCGTGGGTCTGCATAGGCATCTGGAATGTTCAGGACTTCCCCTGTTCTTGCTACCTGACCAGCAATTCCTTTCTCAATTGAAAATCTGCAGACATAAAAGAGAGGGACATGCCAATTAAAATACAGATGTTATAAAATAACTTGAAACATTTCATTACCACTAAATATTAAAGAAAAAAAGCACTGTTTTGTTTTTAAATACTTGCATTAATTTTACATTTACATATTCGAAATCCTATTACTACATAACATGTAAAGGTAAAGCAGAGAAACACTGCATGGTAATCACTAGAGAAGCTTGGTTTAAGATATAATCCACAATATATTAAGTTATACTGGATTACAAATTGAAATTGAGAAATTAACTAGCACTCTCCTCTACTGACCAATAATAATCCTTTATATTTGCAAAGTACCTTATAATTTACAAGATGCTTCAACATAAATTTTCTTCCTACCTCCTTCCTTCCTTTTCTTTCTTTCTTTCTCCTTGCCCCAAATGGGACTTGAACTCACGACCCTGAGATCAAGAGTCCCATGCTCTAACGACTAACCCAGACAGGCTCCCCTCAACGTAAATTTTCTTAATTAATTCTCACTGTGGTGGGAACAGAAGCCCATAAGGGTTCAGTAACCTACCAACATTCCTAAAAAAGTTAGTGGCACAATAAAAACAAGGAAGCAGGTCTACACTAGTGTATTTTCCACCACACATATAACCAAACTTACAGGTTATATTTGATTTGAGATACTAGGCAGGACTGGGACTTTAAGGCTTTTGCAACACAAGCACTATATAAAAATAACACAATTTACAACTTCTAGTATCTTTGCTTCTCTTATTTGTTAAATTTAAAACCAGTCAAAATACAAGCATTATTTGATTATACTTAATTATGTTTTGGTATATAATATCAGCACTTTCTTTTATAAATATATTCTCATTTTGTAAACAGTTTTCTCATTATAATATCATCATAGTACATGCACTCATTACAAAATTTTAAGAAAGAGGTCTACAGTCCACAATATCTACAGATTTCAATAGCTTGAAAATAATTTCCATAATATTACATTTTCAACATTATAGGAAGTAAGTATCATTGAAGTAAAGCTCAACGTTAAGGGAAAAACCAAAAGATAGGTGACACAAAAGAGAATTAACTTTCTTAAAAGGCCAAAAAGTGAACCCAACATTGCATAAAAAGCAAGCTTGTTTCATCCTGGTTTTCTTGTGCTTTGAACAACATGAACAGAACAAATTAGACTGCCGTAAGCAAAGAGTATCAGAATCCATTTCATGATTTATGCTTAATTTTCTTGGTTTGCTGTCTCTGGTCAGGAGATAATTAAGAGGCAGGCCCTCACATAAACAGCTGACATCACTGGTCAATTGAGAAAGCTGCAGCCAACCACATTTCCCTCACTGTTTCTCTGACGCTCGTCAACACAAACTTCAAGTTATGGTCTTCAAAATGAGATCAACACTAGCACTGGTAAGAAACACTTGAACCTTTAGCAAGAGAAATTACTTTACCTAAATGACTATATCCAGACTGATTTACCGAGGTCTAAGACACAAATAAACCAGAAATAAAACAAGTAAAAATAAAAAATCTAAATAGTGCTTCTAATTCGGAGTTCTGTGAGTGTGGAATACAGGAACCATCACCCCAGGGCTCCGCGGCAGGCAGTGGTGAGGCCTGGCTCAGGGCCTCACTCCTGCTTCTTGCACATCTGCTTATCTCTTGTATGTGACAGGCAATTCATAATTAATAAGGAACAGTGTTTTACTATAATGTTGTAACTACCAAAGGACTTCATATTATTATGTGGAAAAATAGTTAAACAAGATACATAAGCAAAAGGGATGCAAATGTCTAAAAAAAAAAGTCAATTTTTGAATGTTAAGCTTGATTCTTAAGTTTGGTGACAGTGCTCCACAAGGAGATGTTCAGACTGTGATAGGACTGAGCAAGCAAGCCTCTACCAAACTCCACTCTTCGTTTAAGTGACAGTAGCTGCCATTTAAAGAACAAAGAAGGCTTTAGTTTCTAGATGCAACAGAAGTGTGCTATGTGACTGATTAAACCAACTGGTCAGTTACAGAATAATGTGCCTAAGTCATTACATACCCCAGCTCAATGTCCACTGTGGTCTGGACTTCAAGACAGTCCCGTAGTACGGGAAGGGGCAGGGGCAGTAGTTTTTAGGTATGCCCTGCTCCTGGGCAGAGGACAACCTGCAGACTCCCGGCGGGCTATACCTTTACCTACCTGGGGCACTAGTAAGGTTTCCCGACATGATTTCCAAAAGGACCGCCTCCGGAAGACTGCATTTCCAGGAGGGACGCCAAAGCCTCCCAGGCGCGCTTTCGCCGGCACTGCAATGTCATTCCCAGAAGTACTACCTTCAGGAGGCGGGTCCTGGTGGGAATGATATCACAGTATGACAAGTACTGTCAGCACACCTGCGAATAGGCACAGGAAAGTGGGTAACAGGACACCTGCACAGCTGCAGTCACAGCGTATGGACATTCTACTTCCAGGTGTACCTTATTTCTTTGGTCTTCTTGAAGATAGGTTTTCCTTCCTTTTCCTCTCCAATATCAAAAAGGTCTGAATATAACTCCTTGTTCTTATGGTCTACCTGGAAAAGTGCACAACGATCGGCATTCACCAGATTTTTTGCATATATCTAAAGACAAACAATAAAACAAGAGTAAGCCAATGAGAAATTCAGAGTTTAAAGGCAAACTTTATCAGAAATAAATATAAATTTCAGCTGATCTATACTCGGAGTGGAAAACTGGCACTATAACTCAATAAACAGAGGTATACAAATACAAAACACTGTATGTTCCTGTTAACGTGCTGACATAGGTAGACACCGCTGCTCTGCATGGGTGTCCCAGGGCGGGCTGTTGAAACACTACAGGACTTTCCTGTGGGCCGGAACGCAGCTGTAGGCCTCATTCCCGCAGAGCCCTGCTGCACCCCGGCCCCGCTTCCAGAACCTCTAGGCCTTTACCCTCACGGCCGGTACCAGCCTCTGTCAGCTCTAAGGCCAGAGTGCATTCTGATGGTGGGCATTTGTGATACAGCAGTCGTGAAAAAATACGAAATACAACTTCTAATGAGGTTCATATTCATATTTGTTGCATTTTACTTGCGCTAATAATAACGTGTAACAGTTATTGAGTGTTTACTTACTATGTGTGCCAACACTCTCACACCCTTTAGGTGTCTTCCTTCACTTAATCCCCACAATCACAATATTAAGTCAGGGAATATTTTTATCTCCACTGTACATGTTAGGATGATTGAGGCAGAGAGGTAACTAAACTTGTCCACTATCACGTGGCTAGTAAATGGCAGATTGGGTATTTGAACTCATACTAGTTGTTTTCATGGCCTATGCTCTTAAAACAAGTATGCTTTTTCATTTCTAATTGGAAAACTGTGTATTCATTTTGTCATTCACTTGTTCATCGACTTCCTTCCACAATTATTTCTTTAATGCCTAAAATATCCCACTGTCCCTTGTGGGTTGAGACCACAGTTACGGTTCAATTAGCATATTTACCTAGATTAAGAATTCTGGCAACTTCAACCCTCCAGATTTTAGACATGAAATTATTCTCCAGAGAAAAGAGCTGATTCTCAGAGAAAAAGAGCCATCACAAAGTCTATGCAAGAGGGACATGGGCCACCTTGTGGCCAGAGGAAAATACAAAATCTCACGTAAAACTACAAATTTAATGAAAAGAAATCAGCACGGTTTAGGTACCCTGGTTCATCCTCATAGTTTATACTTGTCTTTATAAACTGTACTCACTCACTCAACAAATACTGGCTATGCCGGGGACTGAGTACATTGGGTATTATCAGAAGGATAACTTACAATTTGTCTCTTTCCATAATCCTGTGAGTTCTGTGACAACAGAAACTGCTTCTTTTTCTCCCCACAATATTCCAAAAACCCAGCACAATACCTAGAGTAGAGGTCAGCTAACTAAAATCCATTTGCCAAATCTAGTCCATTGTCTGTTTTTATAAATAAAGTTTTATTGGGAAAGAACTATGTTCATTCCTTTATGTATCGTTTAAGGATGCTACAATGGCAGAGTTGAGTGACTGCAATAGAGTATGGTCCATGAAGCATAAAACTTTACTATTTAACCCTTAACAAAAAACATCTGCCAACCCTTTAGAACATATAAGATCTCCATAACCTAAGAACCCTCAATAAATATTTGAGGAAGGATGAATGACATAAAGTTAGGGAGACAGTAATGAGACTGTATTGTTGGCAAACAGAAGAATCACCCATCTATTTTGCAAACTCATGGGATCTTGAATTATTAAATAATAATAATGATCCTACACTATTAGAGATTACATTATGAAAAGCGGAATTTGCATCCCTATTGCCTAGGTCACGTTAATTGCTTAACACTTTGGCACATATTTATATTAATATTTATAAACATCTGAATGGAATGGACAATTTTCTAGAAAACGGAAATGAATTGAGAAGTAGTTGAAAAATCTGAAGACCAACTGTACAACTGTCAAAGAATTATCCCCATAAAAGGTCTTAGGCCCAAATGATTTCAAATAGGAATTATTTAAGAATCTTCAACAAATAAATTCATGTCCAATTTACAGTGTTCTATCTTCAGAAAGAACAAAACTTTTTCAGTTATTTTTAGAACACGTGCTAAGCTACTGATACTGAAAATTGACAAAGATAGTATAAAAAAAGAAAATCACAAACCAATTTAACTTGGAAACAGAAGAAAACTCATAAATAAAAATTTTCAGCAAATTAAACTTAGGAATAAATTAACATATTACAATATTTAAAAATTATACTTTATTCAGAACTGTTCAGCATCATAAACTCTATTCTTTCATAATACAATAAAACAAAGGAAAACAAATCACACAATTACCTTCATGGTTGTCAAAAATGCATGTGATGCAATTCAGCAATCATTCATGATAAAAACTTCAGTAAAATGGAATAGAAGAATATATGTATGTGTGTATATATACCCATATCGAAGCCCCTACAATGTCTGGCTTTGAACACCAACAGGGCTTATACCCAGTAGACCCATCAGGCTCCCATGCAGACTTACTTGCCCAGAGACCAGCACAAAGCAGCAGCTGGAAAAGCTCTTAGAATGTATGCGAAGGAGATTCATTTACTAATTTTAAAGTGTCTGCCAGATGGGCAGGAGCCTTTTCCTTTTGGGACACAAAAGTGCTGGTGGGCCACATTCTAGTCCCGTGCTCTCCTGTGGCCCTGTCAAAGCTGGTGGGTGCACCCCCGTCCAGTGCTCTCCCTCAGCCTCGCTAAAGCTGGCAGGGTGTAGGCAGTCTGTTCAGGGGATGCCCCTTGATCATCTGGCCAGGGAGGCTGGGGTGGGGGGTGGGGAGCTTGCGTTCCTGGGTCCTATAGGATTGTGACAACCGGAAAGACCGTTCTCGGCAGGCTACTACCCCAGGGCACTACACAGACAGCAGACTGAAACACACCCTTAGTCTTCCTGTGAAGAAGGCCTATTTACTTGTCCTGGCACCTCAACCTGAGGAGCAGACTTAGGTTTGCCACACATCAAGAGACTACAGAGGTGCCATCTGGGAAAGCAGGGTGGGGACGCCATCTCTGTGTTCTCCCTTGGTCTTGCTACAGCTTGCCAGTTCCTCTCGGAAAGGAGCTGATATACTTGTCTGGAGGCCTAATTTTTACAATGGTCACCAATTTTTACAGATCACCTGGTCTGGAGGCCAGCAGGGTTCAGGACTGTGGTCCCACAGGACTGTTTATATATTTCAAAAGCTGGTGCCTGATACTCTTGGTTCCAATCAGCCAGAAACCAGGTGCTGACTGAAATCTTTCCCTGTGCAACACTATTAGGTCTTGACACACCTGCAACAACGGGGACCTATCAGAAGAAATCAGGCTCCTCAGATAACCACAAAGGTCTGAAAGACAACCAAGCACTAGGGCAAGTTGAATGGTAAGGTTCACTGCCTGCACCAGGTCACTCCTTCAAGACTGGAAGAGGCAGCTGTTTCAGCTAATATATAGAAACAAACACAGAGAGTCAAGCAAAATGAAGAAAACAGAGGATATGTTCCAAACAAAGGAACAAGATAAAACCTCAGGAAGAACAACTAGTGAAATGGAGATAAGTAACTCACCTGATAGAATCCAAAGTAATGGTGAAAGAGATGCTCACCGAACATGGGAGGGCAGATGAACACAGCTGAGAACTGACATCATACTCAATGATAAAGAGCTGAAAGCTTTTCCTCTAAGATCAGGAATAAGACAAGGATACCCACTCTCACCACTTCTGTTCAACACAGTATTGAAAGTTCTAGCCAGAGCAGTGAGGCAAGAAAAAGAAATAAAAGGCATTCAACTTTGATAAAAAGAAGTAAAACTGACATGCTTTTACTTATAGCAAGCCCTAAAATCTCCACCAATAAACTATTAGAATTAATGAACAAATTCAGTAAAAAGTTGCAGGATACAAAATGAACATAAAAAAATCTGTTGCATTTCTTCCTTTTTTTTTTTTTTTCAAAGATTTGATTTATTTAATTGGCAGGGGGGAGGGGCAAAAGGCAGAGGATCTTTAAGCAGACTCCCTGCTGAGCGTGGAGCCCAATGCTTCTGGGCTTGATCTCACGACCCATGAGATCATGACCTGAGCTGAAACCAAAAGTCAGATGCTCAACCCGACTGAGCCACCTAGGTGCCCCCTGTTGCATTTCTATACACCAACAATGAATTATCATAAAAATAAATTAAGAAAACAATCCCATTTACACTTACATCAAAAGAATAAAATACCTAGGAATAAATTTAATCAAGGAAGTGAAAGACCTGTACACTGAAAATTTTAAGACACTGATGAAAAAAACTGAAGACACAAATAAACGGAAAGATACTCCATGCTCATGGATTGGAAGAATCAATATTGTTAAAATGTCCCTATTACCCAAAGCAATCTACAGATCTGATGCAATCTCTATCAAAATTCCAATGGAATTTTTCACAAACTAGAATAAAGAATCCTAAAATTAGTATGCAACCACAAAATATCTCAAATAGGCAAAGCAATTGTGAGAAAGAACAAAGGGGGAAGTATCATGTTCCCTGATTTCAAACTTATTACAAAGCTATAGAAATCAAAACAGAATGGTTTTGGCATAAAAAGAGAAATGTAGATCAACTGAACAGAATAGAGAGTCAATGCATATATGGTCAATTAATTTATGACAAAGAAGGCAAGAATATAAATGGAGAAAGGATAGTCTCTTCAGTAAATGGTGCCAGGAAACCTAGATAGCCATGATGGAAAAGAATGAAACTGGACTAATATTTTATAACATAAAAAAATTAACTCAAAATGGATTCCACTTAATGGAATGGAAGACCTGAAGCCATAAAACTCGAAGAACAAAACATAGGCAGTAAGCTCTTGGACGCTGGTCTTGGCAATGTTTTTGTTTCTTTGTTTTTGTTTTTGGATCTGACTCTAAAAGCAAAGGCAACAAATGCAAAAGTAAGTGGGACTACTCAAACTAGAAAAGCTTCTGCACAGCAAAGGAAACCATCAACAAAACGAAGAGGCAACGTACTGAATGGGAGAAAATACTTACAAATCATGTATCTGGTAAGGGACTAATCTCCAAAATACATAAAAAAATGCATACAACTCAATAGCAAAAAATAAACAACCCAATTAATAAATGGGCAGAGGATCTGAAAGGCATTTTTCCTAAGAAGACTTGCAGATGGCGAAGAGGTACATGAGAAGATGCTCAGCATCACTGATCATCAGGGAAATGCAAACCCAAACCAACAACGAGGTATCACCTAAATCCCGTTAGAAGGACCAGTATCAAGAAGATAAGAAATACCAAGTGCTGGAAAGGATGTGGAAAATTGGGAACTCCTGTGCACTGTTGATGGAATGTAAATTAGTGTAGCTACTATGGAAAACAGTACAGAGGTTCCTAAAAACATTAAAAATAGACCTACCATATGACCCAGGAGTTCTACTTTCGGGTATTTATCCTAAGAAAACAAACACACTAACTCGAAAAGCTATACCTGCACCACCACATTCTCTGCATCATTATTCACAATAGTCAAGATATGGAAACAACCTAAGTGTCCACCAATAGATGTGGTATATGTATATATGATGGAATACTACTCGGCCATAAAAAAGAATGAAATCTTGCCTTTTGTGACAATACAGATGGATCTGAAGGCTATTATGCTAAGTAAAATAAGTCAGACAGAGAAAGACAAATACTATTTGGTCTCACTCATATCTGGCACCTAAAAGACAAAACAAACAAACAAAACAAAACAAAGTTCATGGATAGAGAGAACAGAGTGGTGGTTGCCAGTGTGGAGGGGGGTGGAGGTAGACAAAATGGATGATGAGGGCAGAAGATACAGACTTCCAGCCGTGAAATGAATAGGTCATGGAGGTGTGGTGTACGGCACGGTGACTATACTCAATGGTATTACAGCACCTATTTGAAGGTGGCTGGGAGAGTGGATCTCGAAAGTTCTTATCACAAGAAAAAAATCTGGGGGGGTAACTTTTTATGGTGATGTTTGGTGACTAGACTTATTATGGTGATCATTTCGCCCCGTACACAAGCGTCGAACTGTTACGTTGTACACCGGAAACTAATGTTGTTTGTCAATTACACCTCAATTAAAAAAAAACACACAATTAAGTAAGAAAATACATATTTGATAAGAGAATTCCACTGTTCAGTGATAATGTTATTATGTTGAAAAATCAACCGAAGAACAATTACAGGTAGTGAGAAAGGCTTCTGTTCAGAGATTAGTGATTCTGAAGATATGTTTACATTTTCATTCTCGCCAAATATTAGGCTTTCAGTTTGAAATGGCGCTCTCACACGCTGAAAAGGAATAGATCCTAGACACATGTTGGGAATATTTATGAGAACAGAGCAACAGAAGGTCATTCTAAAAGCCACCCGCCTCTCCTATGGAGGCACGCGCATGCATACGCGCACGTGCGCACACACACACATGCACACACAGAAGTTTATTGTAAGTGGAAAACAATTTCCGGTAACAAAAATGGATTTAAAATTCAGTGAAAACAAGAACACTGTTGGATGGAAGCAGTGAGAGTAACAAATTTTCCTCAATGTGTACACTTCTTCTACCTAATTGTTAGGTATGTTTGTTGTAGGTCCCCAGCAGATACTATTTAACTTTTCCTTCTATTCCTAATTTGCTGTTGAGTTTGCAGTTATTGGGTATTGAGCATTATAAAATTTTTGTATGCCATTATTAAAATGATGTAATTTTTCTTCCTTTACTCAATTAGAATAAGGAATTATTTACTTTATTACTTACTGTTGAACCACTCTTGCATTCCTGGGGTGAATGCTGTTTAGCTGTGATGTAATCTTTACTCCTGGGTTTGTTGTTATTATATATCTCTGACTTTTGCATCGATATTTTGCTCAATGGCTTTCCTTTTTTCCATCCTTGGATAATACTGGCATGAGGTTGAAATGCCAGATGGTAACCAGCGTTGGTGAGAATGTGGGGAAACCAGAACCTACGTGCACTGCCAATGGGAACATAACATGGTGCAACTGCACAGAAACAGTCTGGCAGTTCCTCAAAAAGTGAAACACACACTTAACATATGACCCAGTAATTCCACTCCTAAGAATACACCCAAACCAACTGAATACAATTAAAAAAATGTATACAGATGTTCAAAGTAGCATTTTTCACATTAGCCAAAATGTGGAAACAATGCAAATGTTTATCAGCCAATGAAAGGATAAAAAATGTAGTAGTTCTGGTACTTGCTACGGCCTGGGTGGACTTTGAGAAAACAGTGTGCTAAGTGAAAAAAAGCCAGGCGCAAAAGGCCATACATTACACGATCTCTTTTATGTGAGATGTGTAGAATAGGTAAATCCATAGAAAAAGAAAGTAGATTAGTGGTTGTTTAGGACTGTGGGGGGAAGGGGGTGGGGGGACGGAGGAGGGTGGGGGCATAAGTAGGTGATGGCTACAATGATACGGAGTGTTGTTTTGAGGTAATGAACGTGTTCTTAATTAACTGGTGTGTTGCACGTATCTTTGAATATACTAAAAACCACTGAATTGAACACTTTAAATGGATGAATAGTGTGCTGTGTAATGATATCTCAATAAAACTGTTTTTAAAAAGAAAATATTAATAAAACTAGTCAACGAGTATTTCTTATACTCCTAGTCAAGTTATGTCAATCCAGATGTTTATATTTTTACAGTTTTCTTAATATTTTTCACTTCTTTACAAACTCCTTAAATTTTGTCATAACCAAACAAATTATTTTTTACTATGCAATTAAGAACTCTTTTTCATCCAAATAAAACTATTAATATAACTAACTATATAAGGAATGGGCTTGAAAGCAATAAATAATCCCTAATGTTACTAATTCCCTTCATAAACTTTCTGTCTCTACAAGACACTGAGCATATCATACTCCATACTCAACTGCCATGATTTCAAAGAGAAATACATCAGTGTGTATCATGAAGCCTGGAGATAAACCTATAAACCTATAACTTACTACACAGGATTACTATCTTTTGAGAAAAGACCAGGAAAATGGGAAGGAGAAAGAACCCTTATCAAAATACGCAACAGGGCAAGAATGGTGCCAAGCAAGCCTGACAACCTGTGGAGTGCACATACAGGTCACTTTGGCTGTAAGCCACTTCTTTAATGGAGTCTCGCCAGAGCACTAAAGCAGCAACACAAGAAAATATGGATAAAACTCTACTTCCTATGGCTTTCAGCTCCAAGTACCTATTAGCCTTCCAGATAGAGTAGAATAATTAAGATGAAAACTAAACAGAACGGACCTTAAGATCAAGAAGAGTCAGTTAGGAATTCCTAAGGTCAATTGGTAGGCAAAAGGTATTTTGCAGAGTATAAAAAGGAACTAAATGTTTTTTCAAAGTATAGCTCACCACTAAATAATGAAAAACTCAGATGTTTTTCCAAAAGTTATTCAAAATACCTCCAAAACTAATCAAAAGTGACAAATAAATCAAAGCAACACCTCCGCTCACTAAGCACCATCTTTTCATCTTATTTAAAACACTTTATACATCAAATACATGAAAATATTCTACTACGTATTAGGACATGAATCTAACGGTTAAATAGAATCATTTTCAAAATAAAAAGCAACCTACCATTATGTGTTCAAGTAGAGAGTCTATTGCGACTATGTTATCAAAATATGTCCTGAAAAAAAGGAACATAAAACTGGTAATTAATCTAAATAACAATATAGAACATATTAAACTGAATATATTTCCCATTTTTGTGTACATTTAAGCAAAAAATGTAAAGATATATGTTGATTTCTGTCCTTTTGTGGAAGCAACCAATAACATTACTTTAGAGAGATAAATAAAATTTTATCATTAACTTTGGTATGAAGTCTCTAATTTCAGAGGATGAATTAAGTAATTATTTTATTGGTAAGTACCTATTTTGAGAGAAAGTTTGTAGCATTTAACTAAAACTATGAAGGGATAAAATTGGGCTCACCATATTTGATATTTTCATGAATATCTGAAATATTTAAATTTGCCAAATCTCATTAATATTGTTAAAAATATAAATTATCACTGAAAAACTAGAAAGTTAAAATGTTAAACTGTACTGAGAAAGCTATGTAATATTTACTCATTTGAGAAGTAATACCAGAATACAAGAAATGATAATAGCCTACTGACTTTGCATAAGTAAACTATATATATTCATTACCATAAACAGCAAGTAAATTTTTTGGAGATATACGGCACCTACATTAAAATGTCAACCTGATCAACAGATGAATCAGTAAGCATGTATTTCAGGGACTATGTTAATCTAGGATCTATTGGCAAGGTACTGCTTTCACTTTAGGTGCCTGTGAATTTAGCAATGTACTTAGAATTAAGATAACTTAATAATGATAGACAGTGCCTTTTGTTGAGAAGACTACACTTCCTCTTCAGCTGGGAGCCAGCAAGACTTAGCATACGCTTAATTACCCTGTGCACAGAGGAACGAACAGAACAGCAAGGAATATGGTAAAGTCAAATGGGTTTCCCCTAGGGGAGAGACTTACAGGGATCTAATAGGACCGTGGGAGACTTGCAAGATATTCACACACACTAGCAAAGGAAGGCACACAGTTCCCTTTCTATGTGTTCTGAAGTAACAACATCATGTGTCGCAGAGACACTGTTTAATTCTCTCTCCCGGAGACACAGCTGACCTCTGGCATCAAATGAGAGCCCTCCTACTTTCACGGTTCCCTAATTTCATATTTCAAGAAATACATGTAACGCAAAGCAGCAACTCCAGACTAATTAGTGTTGGGATTACAACACTTGTGAATGATAAGTTATTAAGTGCTGCCAAAGCGATCTACGAGAGAGAGCACGGTCAGAGCTGCTGCTGGAGGAAGGACAGGTACGTCATCCCTCTATTAACTTGCCGGAGACCGTGACCCCGAAGTGCCCACATCTTGGGGCATTATTTTAGATTTCAGCAATTCAGCAGATGGGTCAAATCTATGGATAATCGTCCTTGTAGCAGGCAAAACCAGTTATGAACCTCAAATATAATAAATATCTGTAACTGCTTTCACTGCCAGCCCAAGGAGGTTTTTCTAGGTCAAACTTCAGAGAAATGGAACATTTTCTCTAAAATGATAACTGAGCTACCATACATGGGAAAATTAAAATAATACTGATAATATGGTTTATTTTACTGACATTTGTAGAAAATGCCAGAAAGGACTTTTTGGACAGTAATAAACTAAAACATTTCCTCTTCTACTGTTCTAAGTTTTCTCCTACAGAAATAGAAATACTTAGCGTCTTTAACATGCTCTAGTGAGTCTATTCAGAAAATATACACCAAATTGCAAATTAACATTATCATATATACATCTGTAGTCCTTCACTTGTAAAGTGAACACAGATGAGAATGTAACTTTACAGTCCGAAATATGAACCTTTCTTACCAGACTACTTACTGACTGCAGTGGACAGGTCAGTCGCTGTCCGAGCCTGCACTTAACTTAAACCACTGATCAAGAAGACCTACCTCAACCCTAGAAACGAACACTTACTTTGATACATCAAGTAGGAAGTCATTCAATTCAGTCTGTTTAGCAAGGCCTCTGCATACCTACCACAGAAAATAGTGCCTATTAATCATAAGAGATTTCTGCTTATTTAAAATAACAATTCCTGAATACTGTTTACTTTTTTTTATTTTAAAAGACCTATAAAGCAGTAATACTATTAGTAAGAAGTCATATTTATCAAATGCTTAAATGTGCTAAGCTCTGTTCTATGCGCTTTAGCGTTACTGTCTCATTTAATCATCACAAAACACTATAGATTTGGGGTTTACTTTTATAATTGAAGCATAAAAAAGTTCAGAACCATGCTCCCGCTCCAGAATTACTAAGTGAGGGAGCCAGCAGTCAGGTCCAGGGAGTCTACCTCCAGAGTTGCTCTTTAAAACTTCTTTCAACTTTAAAAAATGACACTTGGGCACATTTTCCACTTATACTTGCTATGGTCGGATCTGAGAGGTCCTTGCTCCTGATGCTATTATCCTGTAACTATGTACTTTATCTCCTCCCCTCACAAACCGTGAGTGTGCTGAAATGGATTTAAAAAACAAAACAACAGTGAAAAGAAGTGGAGGGTACAAAGCTCCTGTGTCTGTGAACCTCGAAGTCCAGTTGCCAGGAAACTTGATAAAGTTTGTGATCTTTTAAATTAGATCATATTTTCAAGAAAACCAGGTATTTTAAATTTGAGATGAAAGTTTTCATATACCATTTAGTTTAAAGGATGCTTTAATTTAGGAAATGGAGTCATAAAAATGTAATATCAGTGCTACTGCCAGAGGAGACCACTCCTTTGCTTTCAGTGGAAAACAAAACCATAATAGAACATATATAATTTACAGCATAAATAATTTATAATTACATATAAATATATAAAAATAATTGCAAGATATTTAAGGCAGGGAACAAGTAAATATAAGTGAATAGACACAAAATTTCAGAAATAACAAAATACCTAATATCCAAAAATAACACATTAGGGTCACTTATTAGCCCCCACCCCGTCCCCCAGTAGCTGTACTTTAAACAACTCTTCTCTCTTAGGGAGCCCCTGTAAAAACACCCCAAAGGCACACCTGCACCTGATGTATTGCTACTGAAGCCCAGGCAAGATTTGCTGTTGCAACCTGAAAAAAGAGGATGAAACACATTCTGATTAGTCACATGCAGACATCCTAACAAAGGACTCTAGCACACATGTATATGAAGAATTTTCTGAGGCCACTGAGTATTTGAATATTTTGCCAAACACAGAGAATCAAACAGGTACAAGATTTCTCTTTTACATTTCCCACCCCTTTATAACTGAGTTTAATGTTCTCATTCCTCTTAACTTTGGATACAAAGCAAGATGAATTGCTTGAGAGAGCTATCATCCAATGATTTTCACATAAAATAATTATTTCTCAGTTTAACAAAAATACTATTAAAGTGGCCTCAACCCCCACTTTACAATGATGAATATTTCTAAAATTTTGCTGACAAGTTCTCAATTACTAGCTCTTCTACTTCTTTTATTATTCATTCACTTCCCAAACATCCCCTGGGTGCTTCCTGGGTACCAGGCAGTACTCTAGGTGGTGGAGACACGGCAGCACACCACCCACCAGAACAGCTTACAGTAGACTGTGGGAGAAAGACAAGAAAGAGAGTAAGGGAAGTGCACAGGGTCTTAGCTGGTGATGAGGGCTACAGAGAATCAGAGGCACAACATGGAGATATGTGCAGTGTTCAGGAAAGGCCTCCTCCCTGACATGGCGACATGTGAGGACACTCCTGGAGGAGGTGGCTGGGGTGAGGACAGGGAGGACCCGCACGATCCAGGCAGAGGGAGAGCAGATGCAGAGGCTCTGAGCAGGAGCCGTTCAGCCTTGCTCAAGGGCCCTGTGTGGCTGGAGGGAGGGAGCAGGCGAGGGGTACAGGCAGGGATGTGGGCATCTGTATACTGGGAGTGACAGATCACGGTAGTATCTGGCTTTAGGGTTAATGAGCCAGTTCTGATTCAGGGAACAGTGCATGGAACTCATTGTTTCCAAATGTGATGCTGGAATCTTTGTTCAGGATGTCCTCTAGGAAAAGGACATTTTTAAGAAAACAGACAATCAGAATGTGAGAACTCTCCAAAGTCATCCTACTACTTTATTTGATTCACAATATGGCACACTTCTATTTTTATTGTTAGAAAGGATTCTTGGGGCTCCTGGGTGGCTCAGTCAGTTAGGCGTCTGCCTTCGGCTCAGGTCACGATCCCAGCGTCCTGGGATCAAGCCCTACATGTTGCTCCGCATCAGGCTCCGTGCTCAGCAGGGAGCCTGCTTCTCCCTCTACCTGCCTGTCTGCCTACTTGCGATCTCTCTCTGTCTCTCTGTTCAAATAAATAAATAAAATCTTAAAAAAAGAAAAAAGAAAGGATTCTTACTGAAATAAATTACTATATTTCTAATTTAATCAGTTTTCTCTCCAAATAACTACAAAACAAAAATAAAGGTTTTTAAAAACCATCAAAACATTGTTAAGCAAATTGTGGTTTTAAATATTCATTCATTTATTAACTGAACCACATTAATGAGTGCCCTCAACAGGCTAGCCTCACCTCCTGATGACTCATACAGAAGGCTTCTTTGCCCCAGTGCCGATACAGCTCGAGGATACCAATCAAGTCACCAATTGCAGTGACAATTGGTAAACAAAGAACAGACTGGATGCGAGTCCCTGACTCCAGTCCAGTACCTCTTGGAAATCGTTCATCCTGAAAAATCAAAGGAGAAAAGATATCAATTCAGTACAAGAAATGGAATCATTATGTTAAGATTCTTATTTCTGCCAGAAATTGCCCAATACTTGTAATAAAAAATAGGCAGTCCTTTTCAAAGGAAAACCAAATGACAATGGACACTATAAGCTATATTTAAGAAAATGCTTATCTTTAGCAACATGGCACTATTCACAGATACTGCTTTAATGTTTCTTTATCCCTGTGCAGTAGAATTTAGTTAATCAATGAATATATATCAATTTCATGCAATAATAAAAGTAATTATGATGGCTAACACACACCACCTTCTATGTGCTGGTACTCTTCCAAGGGTATATAAATACCACGTGAAGGAAAGTATATATAAAAAATTGTTTCTCTTCTATTTTTAAGGTTAGAATAATACAGAAGTGTATGTTAATGATAGTCATTCTGATTGAATCTCAAAAGCTCACATTAAGTAGTCAAATCATCTAATAATTATCAATTGTGAAAAATGCAATTGGTTCTTTGACTTTAATAACTTTCTAGCTTAGCAAATCACTCAAAGAATACAGGGAAATTGAATGAATTGATACCAAAGCACCAATTCCATTTATTCAATTTCTGTCTGTAGGAAGCTTTTCATAAATCAAGAACAGTACAAATATGTGTTTGTAATTTACAGATCTTTTGAAAGCCTGCATATACGATAGAACATTTTCAAATGACAAGTTGTATAGTATCTACTTTTAACACTTTAAAATTGAAAATATTTGACATACGACATTATGTAAGTTAAAGTATAAAACTGTTGATTTGATATATTTATATATTATAATATGATTGCCATTGTAGTGGTAGTTAGCATCTCTATCATGTCACATAATTATCTTTTTTAAAAATTTTATTTATTTTAGGGGTGCCTGCGTTGCTCAGATAGTTAAGCGTCTGCCTTCAGCTCAGGTCGGGCTCCTGGCTCAGCGGGGAGCCTGCTTCTCCCTTTCCCTCTGCCCCTCCCCCTGCTCGTGCTCGCTCTCTCTGTGTCTCAAATGAATAAATAAATCTTTAAAAAAAAATAAAATTTTATTTATTTTAGAGAGAGAGAGAGAGAACGTACACAAGCGGGGGGCAGAGGCAGAGGGAAAGGGAGAGAGAGAATCTCAAGCAGACTCCGGGTTGAGCACAGAGCCTGATGAGGGGCCCAACGTCATCACCCTGAGATCGTGGTCTGAGCCGAAACCAGGAGTCAGGGCTTAACTGACTGAGCCACCCAAGCGCCCCACTTGATCATCTTTATAATGAAGATCTAGTCTTTCAGCAACTTTATCTGTATCTCTTACCTATACAGATAATTAGTGGCAAAATCAGAATTAAAACCCAGATCTCATGACTCCAACTTAGCACTTTTTCAGAGCAATTTCATTACACCTCTACAGGCGTTTGCCTACTTGTCAATTTTAAAGTCTAAGCTCATGTAGTGACATTTCATCACAATACTCACATATAGTGTGGAAGACTGTCCCATTCCCCACACCCGTGTCTTTCATCAGTATCTTCCAATACTGATCTGGGCTTGTTTATGTCATTTACTTTGGCTAATGCAAGGATAGTAAATTTGATGAAAGCAAATGCTTGAAAACTCACTTGCATGTTTCACTTATTCTCTGGAACCTCTCCACCATCATGAGAACATTGCAGGCCAACTTTACTTAGGGGTGGGGTGGGGAGGTGGGGGAGTGATAGACACAGAGAGCTGAGGCCCTCTGAGTCCAGCCAGCTGGTAAGTGATGGCCAGTTGATCTCAGATGCACAAGCAAGCCCAGCTGAACACAGCCCAATCAGCAGAATGGCCCAATGCACGGACTCACGAGAAGCCCCAGGTGGCTGCTGCAGGACAACACTACAACCTGGGGCAGCATGGCACTCAGCATTAGCTAATGCATTCCTGGCCATGATAGAGCACACAGAACAGTGATCACTTAGTTTACCTAAATATAAACATGCATTTTATGCTTAACTGTACTGCTAGGTATTGAAATAAGAACTATTCAAATCTAGCTCTCAGTGGGTATATAAGGTATGATTCTCTGAGCACAAATTTTAGTTTACACACAGATTCATTTATTGATCTGTATCTTGCTCTAATGCGTTTATAAAATGGCTTGAGTCATAACATCAAAATGATATGTCATCTTTTTTTTTAAAAGATTTTATTTATTTATTTGAGAGAGAAAATGAGAGACAGAGAGCACTAGAGGAAAGAGGGTCAGAGGGAGAAGCAGACCCCCCGCTGAGCAGGGAGCCCAACACGGGACTCGATCCCGCGGCTGGGAATCATGACCTGAGCCGAAGGCAGACACTTAACCAACTGAGCCACCCAGGCGCCCAAAATGATATGTCATCTTTATGAAATAAATACTTCAGGTTACAAATGTCACAGAGTAAAAAAAAAAAAAAAAAATTTACCCCAAGGATGTCTTCCACTAGCAACGTTTTTCTGGACTTGGCCACGTAGGCAGAGATGGTGGTGCCCTGGGCAATGGGCCCAGCAGGGATGAGCCGGGGTTTTCCTTCCTTGATTCCAGGTGGAGTGAACACGCACAGACTCTAGCAAGGAGAAAGAACATGTTTTATAGACCTCCCTGTACTTGGCACTACAGAAAGACTCCTAGATATTACTTATCAGTCATGAGGAATCTGTGAGCCAACAAAGAGAGACAGAAAATGAGGAAAAGTGCTTTGATCAAACTGGGGTATGTGAGGTGAAATTTTCTCTCGTATTCCCGATAGGACACAAAATGCAGGCTAGGTATAGGACTTCAATGAAAGCCTAGCAGAAGAAAAACTCTTAAAACAGCCTCCTATTTTGATATATAGGAAACAATAAAATGGAAAAAAAGTTGTCCTTGGGGTCAAGGTATTGTCAAGAAACAGACATCAGGCCCAACCGCCCCTAGAGACTGGACTGACGGATCTGGAGACAGGATCAGGGACTACAAGTCAAATTGATTTGGTTGTATTTTTCATTTTCATTAAAAATCTTTTTAAGATTAGATAATCCTCTTAAGCTACACATGTTCCTACTAATACTTGCTATTACTAAGTAAATGTATTGCTTAGTAATAGCAAAAATTCAAAATATTTTGGACAAATCTGGGTGCATCTTTCTCTTTCCAATGATTAGACGGGAAGGTAAACTGAAACTATTTTAAGAGAAGTGTTTTTTAAAAATATGATCAGTTATTTTGACTAAATCCAATATTTTAAATAAATTTCGACTAAGTAAGAATTGCTAATCAAAACAAATCATCTAGAGTTGGGGCAATATTTTGGCATAACTGTATTATGATTATCTACTCACTTTGAAAAATATTAAAGTTCAGGTAAATTCTCCCAGCACTTTACTTTTATCTTAAATTGGACTGCTGTAAATTAAAGTCTGAAGACATCTGAAGCAGTAAGATTAGATAATCCTCTTAAGCTACACATGTTCCTACTAATACTTGCTAATATGAAGCAAATTCTAGTTGAAGACATTGAGATTGATATAATTACACACTTATTAGATACATGGTTTTCAAGCTCTATAATGTCAGAGAACCCCTTCTTCCTATAAAATCTTACTATCACACGAGACTAAAGCCTATAAACAAGTTCCTTCAATCAACTGGGGGGGGGGAGGGAGGGAAGCAGAGCATAGGTGCACCCCCAGCTGCTTTCAATAAATCATTACTTACAGATTAGAAGCTAAGTTCAAAATATTTTATTCACACATATATCTGTATCAGTTAGCACTGTGCTTACATAGCATTTGTAATTAAGTACTATCAATGCCTGTGAGAAATACATTTTAAATGACTCTTTGTAAGAGATTAAGTTAAAAATGTTTATTATGCTTTAAAATGATTTTAAAAATTTAACTACATATAAGATAGCAAATGACAATTCCACCTTATTATTTTTAAAGAGGCTAGAATTCATGTCACCAGTTTTAAAGTTACTGAGGTTCCATGACACACCAATATGCGTATGGAGCAGATGAAGTTAGGACTTTGATTAGATTTAGTATCTATCACTGCCACAGTAGAAGTCAGTGTGCCACCCCAAGATTGAGAGAAGAGTAGAAAAATTATTCAAGATCAAGAAGAAGGGATGATTGCAAGAAAAAATTGTAAAGGATGTGGTATATTTAGCTTGAAGAAAAATCAGAACTGATAATGTTTTTCTCAAACTATGAGAAAGTTAATCACAAGATGGATGCTGAGCAACGTTCTCTTTACCAAAGACAGAATGCAGGAAATGAACTTGGACGGAACTGAGGGGTTTGCCTCGCTCCTACAGAACTTCCTTGGGCTGTGACAGAAGGTAAACTCTGGAACAAGCTCCCAGCAGGAGCTTTGGATTCTTTTTTTTTTTTTTTAAGATTTTATTTATTTGACAGAGAGAGCGCACAAGCAGGGGAAGCAGCAAGCAGAGGGAGAATCAGACTCCGCGCTGAGCAGGGAGCCCAATGCGGAGCTCGATCCCAGGACCCTGGGATCACGATCTGAACCGAAGGCAGATGCTTAACAGACCGAGCCACCCAGGTGCCTCGGATTTTTTTTTTTTTTTTTTTAAATAGCCTTCGGCTTTGTTTGTTGTTTGACGATCTACAACAGACATCTTTTTTGGATGACTTTGCTATATGCCCTTTAAGGCTAGATTTAATAATATCTACAAGTTATAATTAACCTTCAAAAATCAATAATGAAAGAATAGCTTATATAATCCTATTATTACTAGGAGGTCATTTATGTAATATTATAAAATATTTATTCCCTCTATGTAGGATTTCTATATGAGGCATGAGAAACAGATAAGCAAATATTGCACCAAGGGTGTATGGAAAGCTATTCTATATATTAGGCTTGCTGACAATAAAAGGTTTGGAAATCTTCCAACTACTTGATTGAATCTGAAAAACTCGTGGATAATAAAGTTACCAAAAAATTAA
The DNA here is from genome assembly GCF_037043125.1 of Eumetopias jubatus. Taxonomy (NCBI): domain Eukaryota; kingdom Metazoa; phylum Chordata; class Mammalia; order Carnivora; family Otariidae; genus Eumetopias; species Eumetopias jubatus. The sequence goes on along the minus strand of NW_028274812.1, from coordinate 3,966,143 downwards.
ATAATTCTTTACCGTGGAAACTTTACCTTTGTTTTACCAATTACCTTATGATATTTGTTCATATTTATCAAACAGAAGTGTTTCCAAATGAGAGCTAGAGAGGAGTGCTAACAGTACTGAATAAATCGTCCAATGAAGGCCCAATGCTCACGTGGCAAGGGAATGAGGACCGACCTAGGCCTGACACCTCTTCCTGACGTGTTTCCCCTTCTCCCCTCTGCATCAGCGCTTTCCCATTCTTTTTTGTTTCTGTGTTTTACTCCATACAATTCCCTGTGCAAAGGTTCACTTCATAACATCCATTTCTGATTGAAGATCAACCACTGGTTTGAATTCCATGTTCAGCAATAGCACGTTCTTTATCTTGTTCATCATCTTTGCAGTTGAATGCACTAACTGGCAGCTACTACTGCAAGTGGGAAAAATCAGTAACAAACCTCTAAATTAGAGGCTGAATTTTACATGTACTTAAGGGATGGGGAAGATTCATTAAGCCTACCTTTATTTACTCTCCAGAAATAATCAAAGGGACAGCTGTGTACTGAACAGTCACTCCTCAGTGGTTAAGCTACTACCTTCACCACACACTCAGTCTCCGAGAATACTTGGGTCTGTTTCTGAATTCTCAATTCCATACCAGTCGGTTGATCAGCCACCACATTGCTTGAATGACTATAAACTTGTCGTACATTTTGTGACCTGACAAGGCAAGTCTTGCTTCAGTTCTTAACGTTTCAAGGTAATCACAGTTTATTTGATAAGATATACTTTGCATCTTTCATTGGCAAAAGGGCTGCATTACTGAATTAACCAATAATGGGCGTAAGTTCATTCTTGGGAAACTTACAAAGGAAACAGTAGCTTTATTTTTATTTTTTAAATTTACTTAAATTCAATTAATTAACATATAGTGTATTATTAGTTTCTGAGGTAGAGTTCAGTGATTCATCAGAGTAACTTTATTTAAAAAAATCATTATGATTTTTGACATAAGGGTTTGACTGGGATGTTCAGATTATTAAGATAAAAAATATTCTATTTTATAGGAGGGTGAATGGAAACTGCTTTTTATCAAACACCACTACACAGTATTTTAGAATGTATTAAGACTACATGTACTTACAATATATCATTTATGTATAAAATGCAATGTTGAGCCGAGCCTCTAAAATTAATTCCTGCTCTAACACTGTATCATCTATGAAAACTTTTATTAGCACAAACATATTTTAGGGGCTAGAGATAAAAACAACTAAAAACAAAGAAAAGGTCCAAAGTTTCAAACCTCAACCACCTCTACTCTTTCCAGAGAAGAAATCGCCTGCATTCACAACATGCAACTTGACAAATCCTGCTGTTGGTCTTTCTTCCCTCCAAGGGCTCTCACTGGGACTGACTGTTAGTCCTCCACCTCCCAGGACCATCAGAGAGATTGGCCATGTGGTGGGAGGGGACAAATTAGCTTCTTCAATTTTTCAAAGAAACCCATTATGAACTAGCCAATATTTCTGGAATAACAGCAATTTTTAATACTTATTTCTAAGGTTAGGTCATTGAAAGTAGGCAAGATTGGTAACAGTAGTCATGACCAGTAGGTGGACTCAGATGAAGCCATAAAAAAGCATTCAAATTATAAAAAAGCAAATTAGGAGAAATAGATTTGGTGGAAAATGAACAACAGAAGACTATCACAATTTATTGAAAAAAAAACATGATTTTTTTGATGAAATGGGAAAATCTGGTTCATTAACATCAATTAAATAGATACATCAGGTGATAGACATCATTCTCATTTTCCTTCCCATACACAATTCAACCACTTTATTCATGAAACTTCAGTTTTTATGTTAAGGTTTCAACTCACAACCAGTTAAATTTTAGAAATATTTTAAAAGTGTATTATTATAGGCTTACCATTGAGTTATTTTTCTCACAAGACACTAGATGGCAGTGGACAGTAAATGAATTTAGATCTATGCAGATGGCCAGGAGCAACTGGCCCCCACGTTCACCTGGAACTTTAAAGAGAGAACTAACTCTGCATGATTCTTAAAATTAACCTATTGAAGTTCATCGTGCAGCTGAAGAAAGTCATGCAATTACTTTAAGATCCTTGCTATAAACTGGCTTTAACACCAATATATGAAAAGCTATCTATGACTTTACTTTATGAATTAAAAAATTTATGAGTTTGAAAGGTTTTCAGCTTTTACAAACAACTCTTACAGATAACACAAGAAAAACTGTAATAATATTATGAAGTATGTTATGTATCAGAGTAAAAGACCAGGTATGAAAGAGAAAAACTGTAAAAACAGTAAAAGTTTAATTAACCAAAAAAAAAAGTTATTTTTCAACAAATATTTCAAGAGTACCTTATAGACGTCATTATGTCAGTCTCTGCTAAGGGTCAGGACATACAAATACACTACTTCCTCTCCTAACTACAGATTTCTCACAGACTGCTGCTTCTGCCTAAGAAAGCCCTTTATTTCCCCTTCTTATCCACTAAGTGAGAGGTCTTCCAAGCCCTTCTTCAACAGAGCTAATCATCCGAGTTGCTTGTAATGTGATCCACCCCAGCACCCCCATCAAATTCAGTATCCCGGAACACCTTGGCTTCCTCTCTGTTTGCACTCAAGAACCTATGTTATTATTAACTGTGGATTTCTCCATTTCCTCTACTGGTTGTACATTCTTTGATGACAGGAATGGTGGTTTGTTTTGTTTTTTATAATCTTTGTATGCTCAGCAATTTAGCATAGATTTTTGGTACACAGCAGGTATTTTAAGTGGTTTGCTGAACGAATAACATTCATGACATAACACTTAACCAATGGAAGTTAAACTAAGATTTAGAAAGTTTAAACATCTTGTCAAAATCACAAAGCGGTGAACTGGAACTCACATGGGCCAACTCCAGAATCACGATTTTTTGGGAAGCTGTCCTTCTTCCAAGCTCTGAAACAATGTGTATAGCACAAGAATTCTCCTCCTGAAGGACTGTCCCAGGGGAACGTGAACAAGAAAAGCACAGGGAAGGTATAATGAGGGAACCTATTCTGGTTCATCACTGTTCCCAGGGGGTAGCAAACAGCCTGAACAAGGTTTATACTCAAAAAACAGTCTGGAATATATGTCCTAGTGGCTTTTAGAAAAGCTTTATTTTAATACTGTTTTTAGTTTCTTCCATTTACTGGTCCTATTAGGTTTTCTATCATCATTTGCATTAAATGGGACAATTTATATTTTCCTCAAAAACTGTCCATTTTGTCTAGATGTCCATATTTATTAGTTCAAGCATCCTCTTATAATTTATCATTTTCATTCTATTGTTGTATCTTCTAAATTATTAAACATAAACAGTTGTGTTTTCTCTTTTTTATTAATTAGGTTAGCAAACAGCTTATATCTGTATAGTTTTTTTTAAAGATTTATTTATATGAGGGGGGGTGGAGGAGAACAGGGTGGAGGGGCAGAGGGAGGGAGCGAATCCTCAAGCAGACACGGGCCTCAATCTCACGACCCTGAGATCACAATCTGAGCCAAAAGTCGGACACTCAATTGAAGGCACCACCCAGGTAACCCCTATATCTGTATAGTCTTTTAAATTCTCTTATTTATATGGGTTTTGTTTTTCTAAGACCATAGGTTAAACTGGTAAATCCCAAGAAGACAGAGATTTTAATTTACTACCATGTCTCTAGTACTTGGCACACTACCATGTAGTCGTACCCGGTGAGAATGTGCTGAATTAATGAATTAATATTCTTTTGTCTATTTATTAATGCCTCAAAAATGTTGATACAAGATGTTTAATACTTCAAGGATGTGGATTTTCCACTGCAAACAACTTTGCCCAGAGCTTTAGCAATACTACAATTCATTTTTGTAAATATTATACTCTCCCAATAACTATTTTTTCCCCAAAGAGTCACAGTACATGTTTTTATTTATGTTAATTTCCTTGTTTTTAGACATTATGGGGATCTGAATTCTTAAATGGGGGCTAAATGCATCAAAGTAGGGTCTAACCCAAAGAAGAAAGGGAAACCCGTGTTGGTAAATCCTAAAATAATATAGAGTATTTTTAATCTGTCAATCACTAAAATTACTATTGTATTCTTCTGTTCTTTTTGGGGGGTTTTTTGGTGTGTTTTGCTTTAAAAATTTTGATGCATCAAATATTTACAGCATAAACTTCAGAACAGCTCTGCCTTCACTGCAGACTAAACCCTTCACAAATCCCTCCTGTTCCAATTTAATGCTTTTATTCCCCAAACTCAACTTAATCATTGATCCTGTGCCACTTGCTCTCCTTTTGTTTTCATTTTTCTGGAATAGGTTTGCTCCATCTAAAATTACCTTTTTATTTTTTTAAAATGTGATTTATTTATTTGAGAGAGAGAGAGAGAAAACACAAGTGGGGGATGAGGAAGGACAGAGGGAGAAGCAGGCTCCCCACTGAGCAGGGAGCCCGACAACGGGCTTGAACCCAGGACCCAGGGATCATGACCTGAGCCAAAGGCAGAAGCTTAACCGACTGAGCCACCCAGGTGCCCCTAAAATTACCTTTTTATTTTCAACCACTCCTGAGTCCTTTGTTTATATGTGCCTCTATAAAATAGAGGACAGTTGTGGGGTTTTTAAATCTAATTTAAGACTTCTTTTCTTCCAATAGCTGGGCCCATTCCACTCACAATTTTGTTGTGACATATTTTTGTAAGGAGTTTCACAATCTATTTTATGTTTTATTTTTAGTGTTTTAATACTAAGTTTGTTTTCTATCTTTTCCTTAACTTGCCATGTTTTCCTTAAATGTTTTCCTCTCTGACAATATTGACGTGGGTTTTTAATTCTACTAGCGGAACTTCTGATATATTTAAATATTATTTAAATTCTATTTCTCAATGCATCGATTTTGGAGATTATTTCCGCTGATTCTTATTTATGAAAAAAGAAATCAATACTTTTATAAGTATAAGAATTTTATAATTCCTCCCATCTCTATCTTAATCCTTGGTATTTTTGATATAGACTAAAAATTTTATCTCAGTCTATTTGGGTTACATTTTATAACTTTTTCACAAAATCATATACATTTTGTTATAAGTGTAAGTTATTTAAGGCTTTATAATTGATTCAAAATCCTGAGGCAATTTTTTTAAAAAAAGATTTATAGATATCTATAATATGCCACCTTGTATTAAGAAAATACACATGTATCTGCTCGCCCGGGCAAAGAAAAAAAAAAGCTTTATTTTATTTAATACGGTTAGCTTACATTTTAGAAGTATGTCAACATCTGTTCAAGCAATAGGGCAGATTAGATAATATGATACTTCTGAGAAAAACAATTTTAAAATCATTTTTAAAGGCTGGATAAAGTACATTTTACAATCCTTTCTAATGCGTTGCTGTACTGAGAAGAATGGATGGAATCAACAGAAATCTAAAAAGAAGTCAATAAAGGAACCGTCGAGGCAAGCAAATCCTGAGCTGGATCGTTCTTGAGAGCAACAAAGCCTAGATGTATTGACCTTCCCTCAGGAAATCACCGTGGCAAACAGGAGAACCCCTATAAGGAGCCAGGACCCGCAAAGGGCTAACGCCTCATTTTAGCTGGAAGGGTAAAAACACTTACAGCTGCAAGATTACTAGTACCCCAGATTATCTTGAATTTACTGCTAGAGGGAAAATAAAAATCTCTTCTGAGAAATCATAACTGTGTATCACATAAGTGTGAGGCTTGAATCCATACTACTTTGTAGCCTGGAAAAAAATCTCATGAGATAATTTAAAATAGTCCTGGATTAGTAGTGCCTTAGGTGACTGGCAAAAACAAATACATATCCTGTCTCCAGGAAAGGAACTTAAACACAGTCCTTCTTAAGAAAAGCCATTTAAAAAGGCCCAAGGAAGAATATGATTCACAGTTAAAACATAAAAGAAAATAAAACACATGAGCAAATAAGCCACCATCTGTGAGAGATGGATGAAACAAAAGCCAAGAAATGTAAATTCAGAAAGAATATAAAACAATATTAAGAGGTATAGTTAATGTTATCTACAGTTATCTCCCAATAAAAAAGTATCCAGGGAATAAAAAACTATACTGAAGAACTGAGAAAAATAAAAAAAAGAACCCAAAAGTAACTATGTTCAAGTCAATACACAGAGAGTAATTTTTGTTAATGTGAACTCTATCCAGCAAAGATATATTTCAAGGAAGTGATGACATAAAGACGTACTCAGATAGACAAAAACTGAGAGTTTCCCATCAGCACACTCTAAGGGAAATTCTACAGGACAGAAAAGTGATTCCAAATGGAAGACTTGAGATGCAAGAAAAATGAAGAGCAAACAAAGCGGTAATTGTGTAGATACATCTAAAGAAACACTTCAGGGGTGCCTGGATGGCTCAGTCCATTAAGTGTCTGACTCTTGATCAGCTCAGGTCTTGAACTCAGGGTCGTGAATTCAAGGCCCACGCTGGGCTCCACACTGGGGGGAGGGGAGGGGAGGGGAGGGGAGGGGAGGGAAGGGGAGGGGAGGGGAGGGGAGGGAGGGGAGGGGAGGGGAGGGAGGGGAGGGAAGGGGAGGGGAGGGAAGGGGAGGGGAGGGGAGGGGAGGGGAGGGGAGGGGAGGGGAGGGGAGGGGAGGGGAGGGAGGGGAGGGGAGGGAAGGGGAGGGGAGGGGAGGGAGGGGAGGGAAGGGGAGGGGAGGGAAGGGGAGGGGAGGGGAGGGGAGGGGAGGGGAGGGGAGGGGAGGGGAGGGGAGGGAGGGGAGGGGAGGGAAGGGAAGGGGAGGGGAGGGGAGGGAGGGGAGGGGAGGGAAGGGAAGGGGAGGGGAGGGGAGGGAGGGGAGGGAGGGGAGGGGAGGGGAGGGAGGGGAGGGAGGGGAGGGAGGGGAGGGAGGGGAGGGAAGGGAAGGGAAGGGAAGGGAAGGGGAGGGAAGGGAGGGAGGAGAGGGAGGGGAGGGAAGGGAAGGGAAGGGGAGGGAAGGGAGGGAGGGGAGGGAGGGGAGGGAAGGGAAGGGAAGGGGAGGGAAGGGAGGGAGGGGAGGGAGGGGAGGGAAGGGAAGGGAAGGGGAGGGAAGGGAGGGAGGGGAGGGAGGGGAGGGAAGGGAAGGGGAGGGGAGGGGAGGGAGGGGAGGGGAGGGGAGGGAAGGGGAGGGGAGGGAGGGGAGGGGAGGGAGGGAGGGGAGGGGAGGGGAGGGGAGGGGAGGGAGGGGAGGGAGGGGAGGGAAGGGAAGGGAAGGGGAGGGAGGGGAGGGAAGGGGAGGGGAGGGGAGGGAGGGGAGGGAGGGGAGGGAAGGGAAGGGAAGGGGAGGGGAGGGAGAAAGAAAGAAAGAAATACACACTCCAGTGAACTTAAGATTTTTGGCAAGGTCGTCTTCTTACCCACAGAAATCCCCAGGGCAGGGAACTATTAAAGGCATAGCTGCCTGAGCAGAACACATATAAGAAAAAATGTGGTGAACAAAACGCAGTAATTATCCCCTAAAAGTATCCTCCCAGCAAGACAAGGTCTCTGCCTTCATGGAGACTACATTCTAGTGAGAAAGCCAGATAAACAATCACACAAATCACAGATAAATACATAATTACAGATTCAGCTAAATTCTCTGGAGAAGCATGTGATACTAACACACAAGAGAGTGAGATGGACTTCGGAAGGTCAGAAGAGGCTACAATTTGTGTGAGGTACTCTGCTGTTCTTAGGGACAATGCTGTTGAGCAAGGCAAGACCAAGGAAGAGTGACCCCAGAGACAGACAGGCCGAGTGAAATTAACTGACCTCAGGAGTATAAAGAATAAAGAGCCGACTAACGCCTGGCAGGGATAGAGTGTCATCCCCTCAATTAAGTTACAAAAGTGAAAGAATTAGAACTGATATACATAGAATACACTTTAGATATTGTAGACACAAAAGCTTTTTCTAAATCACATATTCCAGGAAACTGCTTCACGAAGGTCAACGTATAAACAAGCTTGCAAAAATAAAGCAACAAAAACAAACAAACAAACAAACAAAAAACAAAACAGCCAAATGACTAAGAATATGGGATTTGGGAATCTAAATCCAGGCTCTCAAAGTCAAGCACTTCCTGAGGCTCGCACACCCTGCAGACCCCTGGCCTCTTGTTGCCTGCCCTTCATGACCTCTGCAAACCACTTCCCCCCATTCTCTTTCACACAGAGAAGAAGAGGGTCATCCCATGGGGCTGTCTTAGTTCCAGGGTTCACTCCTTTTCATGTAAACAGCTAGAAATGCTGAGTCCAGGATGCAGGCTTCAGCAGAGAATTGGACTGGTCCAAGTTTGGGTCACAAACAGCTGGGATTGAAGGGAAAGGGTCACGTGGTATATACGCAGCTGCCAGGACCACGCAAGCCCTGTGGGTCGTCTGCAGACCCCAGGGGCGTCATAAGGAGGAGATGTGCACTCTCATGATCACCCTGAGCCAACATACACACCAGTACATTTTAAATACAATTGCAAATTATGTAATAGTTTCCTAAAAGGCAAAATTTTAGAAATAAATTTTTAGAATGAACAGGAAAGAATGAGATCTATTTGTCATTTTAGTAGCTTAGCCATTAGCCTAAAATATTATTTAAAGTTTTTAGTAGTAGTGGTATCTGAATAGTTCAATTTAATAAACACTCTTGTCCTGTACATGGAAGGCACTAGGAGAGATGCTGGGTGAATGAGAAGATGATTAAGAAAAGGTCCTTGCCCTAAAGAGCTTTTAATCCTGTAACATAAATTTTTTTTTTTTAAGATTTTATTTATTTGAGAGAGCGAGAAAGAGAGAAAGAGAGAGAGAGCACATGAGAGGGGGGAGGGTCAGAGGGAGAAGCAGGCTCCCCGCTGAGCAGGGAGCCCGATGCGGGACTCGATCCCGGGACTCCAGGATCATGACCTGAGCCGAAGGCAGTCGCTCAACCGACTGAGCCACCCAGGCGCCCCTGTAACATAAATTTTTACTATGCAAGGGGAAAAGGAAGGGCTGCAGAAATGAAGAGGATCAATTATGGGTTCAGTAAGTCAGCCAAGAAATATTTTTGTGCAACTACTGTTCATCCTTTGCACTACTGTATTATTCAGGAGTACTATCAAACATCTCAGAATACTTGCATCTCTACTCCTATTAACATTTTATATAATATAAATAGCACACATTTTGATTACTCATGAATACAAGTATTATATTGAAAAAAAATACATTCCAAATATCAAATAACAATGCCTAACACATAAGAAATACATAGTAAAAATTTTCCAAATATATTTATAAATGATCTCTATATATTTTAACTACAAATATAATTCTTATTGGCTCAGAATATTATTCTAAAATGTTATGTATGTGGTTTTAATATCATAACAAAAATCAAATGCCAGTAGCTGAACATCTTGAAGTACTTTTGGAAGTCCTTTCTACACACTGCATTGACGGCGGGCTGTGCTTTGACTAAGTTAAACCAGAAACACCTATTGCACAGAAGACTGGAGCAGGTACACCCAAGAAGCCTCGTGCCATTGACAGTGTGAGTAACGGCCACCACAGCTCAGGGACCCCCACTTAGTAACTCTGTCCAAGCACTGCTGGAGTTGCCTTAAAGAAATCTAAAAAAATCACATAAAAAAAATGCTAAACTTTTGTTCTCATTTTACTCTACTGAAGTCTGTGTGTTGCAAGGGCATACACTGTCCATGATGCCCCAGTCCACAGTGCTGAAACAGCTTCTGTTCAAAACAGTAAGTCTAGAAATGCCATTCCTAAGATAGGATACCATAAACCAAAACTAAAACAATAAATAAATTATAAGATTTTATGCCCAAATGTTGCCACGCTGCTAAACTTTTCAGCTGGCAATAACTGTATATGGAAACGGAACACAAAATGAGTTTCAAGTACCTAATATCCATGCATCTGTTAAGTTGTTTGTAACCCAGTGTATTTTTTTAAAAAAGCTTATGACATTTTCTTATCTAGAGCACCAAAATCTAAATTTAGATACTTACATTATTGCACTCTCCAAGGAAATACAGTGCAAATCCATCAGCTTTTGTGGCTGCCAAAGTAATAAAAAGGGAAGAAACTAATCTCAATGGAAGAATAGACCATGTATGAACTCTTTAAGGTGAGACCTCAGATAGGAGTCTTTGTGAAACGACTGTTAACATAATTAATGGTCATGCAGTCAACCAAGCAGATTAATTTATGACTTTACTCAATCACATAATCAGAGCATTTTCAAGATGTGACATCCTCAAATGCATATAGCAGTCGATGCACTATGTAATAGTATCTTTGTGAAACTTTAAGCATCACAATTATTGGAAATATTTTTTTAAGAACTGTATTTAATTTTTAAAGTATGAAAAATACCAGATGTGATATTCATAATAATGAATAATCAGTATTAGCATCAACCAAAAAGGATGATATATAAATATATCTCTCTCTCCACATATCATGTCTGAAGAGAATATGATGTAAACTTTCCTAAAACCGCTTCAGGGCCATCTGAAGGCAATTATCATGGCAGATAACACATACTATTATCAGAGGACTGCCTGAATGGAGACCCCTGCTTCCCTCCTTTTTTACTCATGTGGCTGTGGGTAAAATATTCGGCCTGTTTTTACCACAGCTTCCTCAACAGTAAAATGGCAATAACAGTGTATAAATCTGTCATCTCCCTAAATAAATTTAAAATGGTTTTTGTTCCTTAAAAGTTAATGATTTCCTTCATAAAGATGTGATTTAATTCAATAAAACTATACTTTCCAAAGAAAACTAGGTTTTCTTTAGAAAGCATAGTACATTCCATTTATAACTGGCAGATACTTTTTTGGGATTAGATAATTTAGGAACTTTTAGGTTTGACTCGTTCTGGTAGTTTCATAATAAAATATTTTCATTTCATATTTAGCCCAAGAATAGAAGTAAATAAATGACTTGCACTTGCCTTGTAGTAAGTATATTAACTTTCTCCATTTTCTGCAATGGAATAAAAGAAACTTTGGTTCAAATTTTCTACCAGGAGGAATACAGAACATTTCTTACCTATTTTAATGATGCTACTCAATTCATAGAGGAGTAGCTGGTTGTCTCCTCCTGTATCCAACCGTTGTTCTATGTAGCTGTTTAGTTCATACACAACGCCCTGCATATTCGTGTCTTGGTACTTTTAATAAAAAGAAAGAAAGAAGGAAGAAAGAAAATAATTAAATAAAATTAAAATCCCTTAGTTTATAAAACATACTATCAACATACACAACTTTATATACTTTCTTTCATGCTTTTACACATTATGCTTTTAAAGAGCACTGTTTAAATATTATAATCTACTACAAAAATAGATTGGGGCGCCTGGGTGGCTCAGCCATTAAGCGTCTGCCTTCTGCTCAGGTCATGATTCCAGGGTCCTGGGATCGAGCCCCACATCGGGCTCCCTGCTCGGCGGGAAGCCTGCTTCTCCCCCTGCTTTTGTTCCCTCTCTCGCTGTGTCTCTCTCTGTCAAATAAATAAATAAAATCTTTAAAAAAAAATAAAAATAGACTGAAAATTAAAATTGCTAGGATTTAGAATTATAGATTCCATGTGTACTTACTTATATTAAAATATCAAATTTTACAAATTATCTCTTTATTTCTGAAGTTTTATATATAATCAGTGAAAGTAGTACAAGAGTTTGCTAGAAAAGTGAACTGATATGCACTGCACTGGGGGAAGCAGAGTTTATTCCTCTCCATCATCCTCACCAATGGAGCCACCACCCTAGGCGGATCTCCGCTCTTCCCTAGACACGAGGCAGTGGCTCTCACAGTTGCTGTCACGGCCCTACCAGCTGCCCCACTGCAAGTCCAAAGCTCTGGGCTTCACTGTAGTAGCAGGGACAACAGCAGGTGGATGGGGTTTGGGAAAAAGGCGGAAGCAAAATCGTAGCTACTTCCGGCACAAGCCAGCACTGTGTCTTCTCTAAAAGTACTGAAAAGCTGCCTTCCACCAAGCTTCCCTTCCTAAGCCTATTCTCCGAACAAGAGCCATGGTACATTTTATAAAAAATACAATTCTGTCATTCCCTGGCTTAAAATATACTTGAGGCTTCCCACTGTACTTAGAATAACAGACTCCACGCAGGACGGCCTCCCACATTCTACAAAATGCCCTTACTGTCTGCCTACAACACTGTCTCAAGCCACCTTTCTCTTTGTTGACTATTCAGGTATCTTTCGCTCCTGAAGATTTATTACTTGCCGTTATTCTTTTGTCAAAATTCCAGTACAGTTAACATACAGGGCTACATTAGTGTCAGGTGTACAATATAGTGATTCATCACTTCCATACATCACCTGGTGCTCATCACAGGTGCCCTCCTTCATCCCCAACACCTGTTTCCCCCATCCCCCCACCCACCTTCCCTCTGTAACCATCCGTGTGTTCTCTAGAGTCAAAAGTCTGTTTCTTGGTTTGTTTTTCTCCTCTCTCTTTCCCCCCACCTTTGTCTTTCCACTTGTTTTGTTTCTTAAGTTCCACACAGGAGCGAAATCATATGGTATTTGTCTTTCTCTGACTGACTTAGTTTGCTTAGCATTATACTCTCTAGCTCCAACCACATCGTTGCAAACACTTGCCATTATTTTTGAGTACTGTTCTCAATCAATGTCTGGGGAATGAGTGAATGTGAATAAATACATGAAAGAATGGATGAATCAATCAATCATTCCACAAATAGGAACTGGCAGTCCTGACCATCTACTATACACAGGCACTCTTCTAGACAGAAGAGATGCTAGGGAATTAACAGAATAAAGTTCTAGGCTTCAAGGAACTTACATTCTAGGTGGAAGAAAATAAATAAGTGAATATTATAGTGTGACAGGTGGTGATAGGTGCTATGCAGAAAAGGGAGCAGGGAAGGCCAATAGCCAAGACCTTTGGAGGGAGAGAGTTACCCTTTTAAATAGGATGGACAGGGAGGGAAAGCTTCACTGGCATGGGACATCTGAACAGACTCCAATGGAACCTAATACCTCTTCCCCTGGAATCAGCCTACCCTCGCCTACCTTCCTTATCAGGGACTGCTAATTACCCACCACTTCTCTCTGCTTCTGACCTATAAGCAGACTCCAGTCCACGCAGGCCCCAGAAAATGAAGTATGAAGGATGACTTGTCTCAAGGTGCAATACATACCAAAAAGAGTAAGACACTACTTTTTAGAGATCCAAACACCATTATGGGTCCCAGGCAGAGGGCAGTGGACATCAGGTGAGCAACGGAGATGTAGCTCAGGTCTGCCTCAGAAGTGAGCCCCAGTAGGTTTTCAAACACCTGTGGTAACTACAGTTTTAGAAGGCACTTTTGGAACAGGCATCCTCAGAAACTGACAGAATTCCACCCTGAGGGATCCCCACTGAAAAGGAGTGAAGATGTGAGACTTGTAGAAATCTGGAGGAAGAGCTTCCCAAGCAGAGAGAACAACAGAAATAAACTAGTGAACATGACCTCCTACCGAGCATCTCACGCTTCAGCACCGACTTTGAGAATGACCGACTGTCCCCTTAGACTGACTCACTGCCGCCACTCCTTGTGTCCTCTCCCAAATCAGCTTCTCTGCTCTGTGTGTGCTCTGCTCCCACACTGCTGAGCCTTACGGACCCAGGGTCGGCTTCCCCCAGCCCCTTGAGCCTGTGCATCCTACTTGCTTTGTTGCACACTCAACCATGGTAAACCACTGGCCTCCTGACCAAGTTTTGTGATTTTTTGCTAAAAGTTTATCTGGTTAGCAGTTATCATAACTTCCCAGTTACTCTCTAGCTGCAGATACTCTCCAAGGCCTACTCTTGCACAGATACCACTGTGGGAGCGAAAGCCTGCACGAAAAAATCACGAACACTCTGAAATTCTAATGCCGACCAAGCACGACAGCATTGTATGGGGCCACAAAAGCTCATGCTGTTCCTTTATCATCTGTAAACAAGATCCTATTTGATGACTGCCAGTTTTGAAGAATTCCAGAGAAAAGATTCTACTCTAACATGCCCTCTCTCTCCCTCACCACTAATTAGAACCATTCGTTTTGTATTTTTCCCCCCAAAGTCCTGGGAAAGAGCTTATCTGAGACTGAAGCTAACCCAAAGAAAAGCTAGGCTAAGAGAAATAAAGAGACTAAGTCATAATGACAGAGTTTGAATCCCTAGATTCAGACACACAAAAACCATCATGCCTAAAAACCCATCCATAGACATAGACTGTTCAAGAACCATTAAGTCTCTGAACACTTCCTTTTTCTTCTGGGGAGGGGCACTTTAGCTAGCCTCAGGTGGGCTCCTAGTCACCCCACAGAAGAGTCCCTATAAAAATGATACACAGGTAGTTTCCTTTCTCTGACAATGTAATTCTGAAAGTACACCTGTTCCTGGGACCTGTGTGCAGTGCTGAGAGGGAAGAACAGCTATTCACTGTCTCTTCTGGAAGGACTGGGTTGTCAGACAAGTGAGAACAAGAAGTCATGTCTCAATATGGGCAGTTCAACCTGGGGTTTCCTTTCGCCGAGTCTCTGAGATTTCCTTTTCTCATTTATAGAACAGGAGGCCGAAGCGCACTGCCTTTAAAATACCTTTCGGGGTACCTGGGTGGCTCAGTTGTTGAGCGTCTACTTTCGGCTCAGGTCCTGGGATCGAGCCCCATATCGGGCTCCCTGCTTGGCAGGAAGCCTGCTTCTCCCTCTCCCTCTGCCTCTGCTTTTGTTCCTACTCTCGCTCGCTCTCTCTCTGTCAAATAAATAAATAAAATCTTTAAAAAAAATACCTTTCAGTACTCGCTGCCTATGATAATATATGACCTAGGATTTTCATTTTGTCATTAAGCTTCAAATTCTAATAGATGGGTTAGTATACCCTGCTTCCTTTGATTGCCGAAGACAACTGCATCATAAGAGCAAAATGTTTTATTATGGTTACTATTACATATTAATGTACTATTAACTCTCAAATATTAAAGCCCTATCCACATAGTGAATCATTCAAACCATAATATACTGTAAAACTTAATATATAAATGTGAAGTAGTAAGCATAATGATTGTTGGGCTGTTGGCCTCCAGCCATCTTGCTTCTCAGGATGAGCATTACATAAGGAAAGGCAGAGGAAACACGTGGAGGTGAATGTCAAATCACACCCTTCCATGCACTCTTTGGAAACAATGTGATGAAGGAAGCTTACCAAGGGATCTATTCAATTCGGTTAAATAAACTTTCAAGACCAAAGCTTCACTAACAGAAAATCACAAGAGTATATTAATGAAGTTGCTCAGGGCGCCTGGGTGGCTCAGTTGTTAAGCGTCTGCCTTCAGCTCAGGTCATGGTCCCGGGGTCCTGGGATGGAGCCCTGCATCGAACTCCCTGCTCAGTGGGGAATCTGCTTCTCCCTCTCCCACTCCCCCTGCTTGTGTTCCCTCTCTCGCTGTCAAAAAATAAATAAAATCTTAAAAAAAAAAAACCACTGGTATTTGTACAGCATTTTAACTTCACAAAGTCCTTTCACTGCCTTTATTCTACGCAAGACCCCATCCAAAGCATATACTATCACTGAGACTTTCATAATTCCAGAAGTTAGAATTCTCAGGTAGAATGAGTTGGGCAATGCATAACTTCTCGAACCTTGGAATCCAACTGGATGCTGCCACCCTCATTTTCTGTTCCACACTGATTTTCAAGTAGAGCTTGCTTTCCATTAGAGCAACTTCTGAAAACATGGGTTTGCAAAGATGTGACTTTACTGAAAGGACTGCAGTGACCAAATACTGGAACTGTGAACTCTGTCCAGCTCTGTCTGACACATATCATTATGTTTCCCATAGAACTTTTTTTTTCCCCCATAGAACTTTAATGGGTCCTGAGCCACTCTTGTGAGTTTGCTGTGATGCCTAAGAGCACTTGGAACAGTTGGGGAACTAGGAGGACAGTGACTCCATCACCTGGAGGGGAATAATGTTTTATGAGATATGATGGTAACAAGTGGAGCAGTACTCATCCTTGGTGATAGCTGGTTCAGCCCAGAGAACAAACGCTCCCAGACTTGCTAGCGTGAATTAGTTGTTTAAACACAGATGGGAAAACCACTTCACCAGGAGAGGTTAGATGCAATTCAAGAATGAAATGAGAGCTTGAACGGTGTGAAGTCTGTGATCCCTGCTGTCCTGAGAGCCCATGATTCCATGAGGGATCACTGGCCTGTCCTGAAGGGCTAGGACAATTCACTAGAAAACATGATGAGACAGGGGTTGGATAAACACAGAAGAGTGTGCAAAAACAGGTTTTAGTTTTTAGTATAATCCTCAATAATTGAATAATATCTTCTCATTCTTTAAATTTTTCCTATTTCTTTTATAATTTACCTTTTTTGTAATTTATCTTTGACATAATTTCAAACTTATAAAAAACCGCAAGAATACAAAAAACTCCTCGATGCCATCGATATTGACATTTTGTCCTATTTGCTTTCTCATTCTCAGTTAATTCTGCCTTCCTTCCTCTTTACCTATTATCTATTATTCTATCTACACACACACAATAGTCATAAATATTTTTTTCTGAATATGTGAGAACATGCTGGTGTGCTCTTTACCCCACAACTTCACTGAGTGTTTCCTAAGAAGCAGAATATTCTCTTACATAGTTACAACATAGTTACCATGATCAGAAATTTTAACCCTGCCACAACAGTATTAGCTAATTAAAACTCCACATTCAAATGCCAACAGTACCCTTACAGTTATCCATCCTGCTGCGCCAGGGTCAAATCCCAGATCACATATGGCATTTGGTTGTCATGCCTCTTTGGTATACTTTAACGTGGGACAATTCCACAGTCTTTCCATTGTGCTTCTTGAACCTGATGTTTTGTATAATGTGGGTCAGTTAGGATTCGTCTGATGTTTTCTCAAGACTAGAATCAGGTTTGCATTTTTGGCAACAGTACAGTGGAAGTGCTGGGGCCAGAACTCTATCATCCCTCCTGTATTTGGTACTTGGCATCCCACTGGGAAGAAGAGCTTTCCATTCTTCTCATTCATTCATTCATTCATTCATTCATTCATGTGAGTCTGGACTCACCGATTCTTATTTTATTCAATAGGTTACCATCCATTAATATTGTCATATATGCATTTTGATTCTCCCATTATCCCAGATTTGACCAGTAGGAATCCCCTCAAGATAGCTCCTGTAACCCTCTGACATTCTTCATGATTCTTACCACACTTTCTTACTTTCTCATCACGTATTTTCCCAGCCCTGGTATTAGCCATTTGTTTCTCAAAGAAATACAAGTTCCTTTTAATGGAGAGGGGCATTTAAAATCTAAGCACAGGAGTTGTATGTGACACTGCTGTCAAGGCCTCTAGGCGTCTCATTTATGTAAACAGTGTACAGATGAGAAGCCCTCATATAAATATACATACATATATACAAATGGGTAAGTCTGTATTTATCTACTTACATGTATGTATAGGGATAACAAAAACTATGAATTCATACTAATACCTCTAGTTCCAGCTAACAATTCAGTGTGCATTCTACTACTCCCCATTTCCATATTTGTAATTCCCTCATGCAACAGTGAGAAATCTTACTGACAACAGCCTTAATATATTTATACCCCTTCTCAGGCCTAGAATATACATAAGTAGTTTCAGAAATGCTAAGCCATACCACTGAAAGCAGCAAACCTAAGGTGTCAATATTTTTTTTAGATTTTTAGGTAAATTAAAGAAACACTAAAATGTACAATTCATTAAACTCTGACAAGTAGATAAATCCTTATAACATATATACTTATTAAGACATACAAAATCAACACACTGAAATCATTTTTATGCACTAACAACAAGCTATTTATAACAGCATCAAAAAATAATAAAATATTTGGGAATAAATTTAACCAAGGAGATGTAAGATATGTAGACTGAAACTTATAAAAAATTGAAAAATGAAAGAGAAGACACAAAACAAATGGAAAGAAATTCCATGTTCAGGGATTGTAAGAATTAATATAGTTAAAATGTCAATAGTTTCCAAAGGGATCTAGTCATTCAATGCAATCCCTATCAAAATTCCAAGTTTTTTTTTTTCCCACAGAAAGAGAAAAAACAACCCTAAAATGTGTATGGAACCACAAAGACCCTGAAAATCCAAAGCAATCTTGAGAAAAAAGAACAAAACTAGAAGCATCACACTTCCTGATTTCAAACTATATCATTATAAGGCTCTAGTAATCAAAATAATAT
Source organism: Eumetopias jubatus (assembly GCF_037043125.1). Classification (NCBI taxonomy): domain Eukaryota; kingdom Metazoa; phylum Chordata; class Mammalia; order Carnivora; family Otariidae; genus Eumetopias; species Eumetopias jubatus. The sequence goes on along the minus strand of NW_028274812.1, from coordinate 3,947,838 downwards.
GGTACTGGCATAAAAAGAGATACAAAGATGAATGGAATAGAACAGAGAACTCAGAAATACACACAGGCATATACAGTCAACTTACTTTAAGAAGGGCACCAAGAATATACAATGTGGAAAAGACAGTCTCTTCAATAAATGGTGCTGGAGAAACTGGATATCCACATGCAGAAGAATGAAACTGGACCCTTATCTTTCAGCATACATAAAAATCAACTCAAATGAATTAAAGACTTATATTTAAGACCTGAAACTGTAAAACTCCTAGAGGAAATCACAAGGAAAACATAGTTCCTTGACACTTGTCTTGGCAATGATTTTTTGGATATGTTATCAAAAGCACAGGCAACAAAGGTAAAATAAATAAGTGGGATTACGTCAAACTAAAAAGCTTCTGCACAGCGAAGGAAACTGTCACCAAAATGAAAAGGCAAACCACAGAATGGGAGAAAATATTTCAAACCATTTATCTGATAAAGAAGTAATATCTAAGATATGAAAAAAAACCCCACTCATACAACTGAATAGAAAAATAATCCCAAATAACTCAATTAAAAAATGGGTAGAGGGGCTGAACAGACATTTTCCAAAGAAGACATACAAATGGCCAACGGGTGCAGGAAAAGGTGTTTAATATCACTAATCATCAGGAAAATGCAAATCAAAATCACCATGAGATATCATCTCACACCTGTTAGGATGGCTATCATCACAAAGATGAGAGATAACAAGTGTCGGTGGGGGGTGGAGAAAAGGGAGCCCTTGGGTACCAGGGGTGGGAATGTGAACTGATGCTGTTACTATGGAAAACAGTACGGAGGTTTCTCAAAAAATTAAAACCAGAACTATCAAATAACCCAGCAATCTTTTTTCTGGGTATATGTTTGAGAGAAATGAAATCACTATCTCAGAGAGATATCCGCACCTATGTTCACTCCAGCATTTTTCACAATAGCCAAGATATGAAAATAACCGAAGTGTCTGGCAACAGATGAATGTATAAAGAAAATGTCACACACACACAAACACACATAATTGTGTATGTATATATAATATATATACATACATAAATATATGCATAATTTATAATTTTGTGTAGCATTTGCGCGCGCGCGCGTGTGTGTGTATGTGTATATGGCATTAGAATATTGTATTCAGCCCCCAAAAATGGAGGAAATCCTGCTATTTGTGGTAACATGGATGAACCTAGAGGGCATTATGCTAAGTAAAATAAACTAGACACAGAAAGACAAACACTGTATTATCTCACTTACATGTGGAATCTAAAAAGCCAAACTCACGGAAATACAGATTAGATTGGCAGGTGTCAGGGGCTGATGTGTGGAGAAAATGGGGAGAAGTCAGTCAAAGGTTACAAACCTTTCTGGTGGGATGCAAACTGGTGCAGCCACTGTGGAACACAGTATGGAGGTTTCTCAAAAACTTGAAAATAGAATTACCATATGATCCAGTAATTCCATTACTGAGTATTTACCTAAAGGTTATGAAAACACTAATTTGAAAAGCTATATGCACCCTCGGGACGTCTGGGTGGCTCAGTCGTTAAGCGTCTGCCTTCGGCTCGGGTCATGGTCCCGGGGTCCTGGGATCAAACCCCGCATCGGGCTCCCTGCTCAGCGGGAAGCCTGCTTCTCCCTCTCCCACTCCCCCTGCTTGTGTTCCCTCTCTCACTGTGTCTCTGTCAAATAAATAAATAAAATCTTAAAAAAAAAAGAAAAGCTATATGCACCTTATATTTATTGCAGCATTATTTACAACAGCCAAGTGTCCATGAACAGATGAATGGACAAAGATGTGGTGTGTGTGTGTGTATAATATTACTCAGCCATAAAACAGAACGAAATCTTACCATTTACACCAACTCGGATGGATCTAGAGGGTACAGTGCTAAGTGAAATAAGTCAGAGAGAGACAAATACCATATGATTTCACCCATATGTGGAATTTAAGAAACAAAACAAACAAGCAAAGAAAAAAAGAGACTCTCATATACAGAGAACAAACTGATGGTTACCAGAGGAGAGGTGGGTGGGAGGGACGGGTGAAACAGGTGATGGGGATTGGAGGAGACACTGTGATGAATAAAGGTGATGCACAGAACTACTGAATCACTATGTTGTACACCTGAAACTAACAGAACACTGTAGGCTAATTATACTGGAGTTAAAATTTTTTAAAAAGATTATCATTAAAAAAGAGAGAGAGGACCTTAGAGATTAAAACAGACATAGACATATCAATCCAATGCCACATGTACCCTTTTAAGGATCCTAATTCAAACAAACAACTGTAAAAAGAATCTTTTCAGAGAGTTGAGAAAAACTGAATCTGGCCCAAGTATTAAGATATTGTTAAGTGTGATTATTGTCAGGCATGAAAATGGCATGTAATTGAGGTTTTTTTTTTTTTTTTAATGTCATTTCCTATTAGAAATCTATACTGAAGTCTTTATGGCTGAAATTACATGACGACTGAGACCTGCTTTAAACTACACCAGCAAGCTAATGCAACAGGAATAGCAAAATGATCATCATTGAAGCTGGATGACACGTACACGGTGGTCAACATGCAATTCTCTCTACTTGTATGCAGAGAAAATGTCTACAAACAAAAGTTAAAATGGAAAGAAAGGGAGAAAGCAGTAAGAGGCTCAGGAAAGCATCGATCCCTCCCCTGCTCATTTACTGAGCAGCTTTTCTGTGTGTCCAAAAATGACTGAAACGATCTACACTGTGAGTTTAAGAAAGCAAAGCACTCAAAGGCTGCAAGGGCATTCAGTGGTTAAGTGACAATCCCAGACAATGATAGGAGGTCACTTCAAATCTGTGATTAACTTCTACATGAATAACTGTGGAATAATAAATATATATATATATTGGGGAAAAAAAGGTTATAAACTTTCAGTTGTAAGATGAAAAAGTTCCAGGACCTGATGTACAGAATGGTGCCTACAACTAAAAATACCGTAGTGTATACTTGAAAACTGCTGAGGTAGATCAGTGTTCTCACCACACCCACACCCCAACTGTGTGAGGTGACGGGTGTGCTCATTAACTTGATCGCAAGAATCACTTCACAATGCACATCTATATCACGTGGTGTACACCAAAATGGACACATATATACAATTATTATTTGTCAAAAATAAAAAATAATTTTAAAAGAAATTTTTAATAATAAACATCTCCATAATAATAATAATAGAGGACACAGAACATTTAATCTCTTTATAAAATCTCTCCCATAATCCTTCTTAATCAACCCCTGCCCCCAAGGCAGCCACTGTTTCTGACTTCTTTCCACCACAGATTAGCCTTGTTTTGATTTTTAGAATTTTATCGAAATGGACTGATACAATACACACTGTTTTTAAACCCTGCTTTATCTGTCTGACATAGTATCACTGAGATTCATGCATGTTGCTGTGTGTTCCAGTACTTTGCTCCTTTCTATTGCGAGTTGCATTCTGTTGCATGAATAAAGACAAATGATATGTTTACCCGCTCTACCACTGTTGATTGTTTGGGATGTTCATGTTTTCCAGCTCTGGGCTATTAAGAATAAAGCTAGGATGAACATCTTTCTGTTTTCAGTTGTCTTAGGCAACTACATAAGAGTAGTAAAATTCGTGGGTCAGAGGGTAAATGTATGCTTAACTTTACAAGAAACTGCCAAACTTTTACAATACTACATATTAAGGACAATGTTACCAAAATGATTTAGATATTTTAGATTAAAATAAATGATAGAGGTCATTTATGTTACACAAACATCACTGGTGGAAAAATTCTAACTATTCTAAGAATGAGTGATCACAAGGAAGAGTTATGGAAGGCTGTGAACCTCACAGACAAAGAGAATGGGGGTATGTAGCAAAGAGGGTGCTGCTGACCCTTTTGCAAATGCTTATTTTAAGAAGTTTTAAAATCCCGAATATTAGCCAAGGGACTAGGACACTCACCCTGAATCCTAATACTACAGGGAAAAAAAAAAAAAGGAAAGAAAAGAAAAGAAAAGCAAAGCAGCAGCAGCTAGTTGCCTTCGTTGCTCTGCTATGTAACTGGGCACAGAGGAAATGCTCCACACAGAGTCGTCTCAAAGTGTGGTACAGGGCAGGAGGGCAGGTGCACCTGCAGCTCAGCGTGGAAGCTCAGAGGAAGCCCTTCACAGAAAGCTAGGAAGGGTACAGAACCTCGGAGGCCACGGGGGAACAGTACAGTAGGGTACAAGGTGAGACGTGGAATCCCTGTTAGAGGTGGTGGAGGCCAGCTGCTGGGATTCTGTAGGTCAGGTATTCTTAAAAACAGGTTAGCTCGACACAAGGAAACAAATAATAAAAACTTAATATTCCTGAAGAACATTACTGTAAGTTTCCAAAGGGGTTTCTATAATGTTAACTAATATTAACTCATTTAATTTAGGAAGAAAAAGGTCCATGAGATGAAGGGCTTTCCTTAATAATAATTTAGGAAAAAGGAATCCATGAGATAAAACAGTTTTAAATCACTGATGGATACAACAAGCATTTCTAGTAAGTTTAAGGCTGCTAGCAGAAAAGGATTCACCCATCAGGGCAGATGAATAATAAAGTTAAGGAAACAAAAGATGCATCTAAGTGCTTAACCCAATAGATGTATTTCTGAATGTCAGTATGTAATTAAGTCTTTTTTAAGCAAATATTTCCTCAGCAGTATGTCAAGCACTATTACAGGTATCAGATAAAGCTCCTACTCTCATGGAGTTTAAATGCTAGTTGGGGAAAATAGATAAAAAGCTATCAGCTCAGCTTTAGAGGGGAGCGGGGTGGGGGGAATGGGTTGGCCCGGTGATGGGTATTAAAGAGGGCACGTACTGCATGGAGCACTGGGTGGTACACAAAAACAATGGATCGTGGACCACCACATCAAAAACTAATGATGTATTGTATGGTGACTAACATAACATAATAAAATAAAATTTTAAAAAAGCAAAAAAAAAAAAAGAAGGTATCAGCTTGTGATAACATCTATGACAAAATAAAAACATTTTTATGACTTTGTTGCCATTTTAATTTAATGAACTGTAATCCAGGAGGAAGTCAATTTTATGTGCAGCAACTCTATGACTAGACCATTAGTATATTCTTTTTCATACGATAAAGAAATGTGCCTTTAATCAGCTTTTGACTCTGTGGACTAAGACCAGCTATGTGTACAGGCTTAATATAGTCCCTCTGTAGTTAAGTACTTCTGAAAGTCTATCCTCTAAAACAGAGCTGCGGTTGCCAAGAACTGTCTGACAAAATAGGTATTAATATAAAATCTTGCAAAAGAGGAATCTGTTTAGTTTCCACTTTAAAATTTGTTTTTTGTAACGGTTTGATACTGCTGTTTAGGTGAACCAACACCTTGCCTACTGCCACTGTGACTAATAGGATGGATCAGCAAAATCTTTCACAGGCAGATGATCCACGTGTTTAATCTATTGTTAAGATTATGGGCTTCATCTTAAATACAAGCAAACAAAAATCACTGTCTTTAAATAGTCAGTATGAAATATTTCCATATAGCAGAATGATGCACTTCGGTTATATAATTCTTTCAGGAAGCCAAGATGCTTAGAACTGATATTCCACACAGGTTTCTCATGTTTCTGTCGTTATTGTTAATAACTAGCAGCAAAGCCTCTGAAACGAAATTTAGGCTAAAACTAACCATTACATGCTTTATAAGAAACCTTATTTTGGGTTTCCATAAAACTCAGGTTGCCTAAAGCTGTTTTGGCCTGTGTAATAAGGAAAACATGGACTTTGCTTGTAGGCGTCCCATATTCCTCCCTAAACTGGGGTGATTTTCCAATGTAATAAGAAATACTTGGGCTCTATGATATTCAAAATGCCAGAATTTCATTTTACCTGACGGGAACATTACATCTACCGTCTGTTCTTTTGGTTTCTCAGTCTTACAGATATGCTGATAATCAATGGGGACAGGTTACCTGCCTGCCCTCCAGGGCCCTGTTTATAAGTGTCATCGTTAACTGTCCAAGGCCCACCTCTTAGCTGAAGTCTGATTAAAGGAAATTATATTCAGGAAGATTCTAAAGACATGCTTTCTGTCTGCTTCTCTGCATGTTCTAACTTCTATCCTTGGGCCACAGAACGATAGCCCAGGATTATCTACTAGAGGGAAGATATAGGTAACATGAGGAATTACTCCAGAAAATTCTAACATGTGTCTACGCTACTCCAGCCACCTGTATATTACTTCATTTACTTAACATTGAACCACATTTTAATATTACGCCTTTGAAACTAACGATTGATGTAAAATCAGATCTATAAACAGATTTGCATTTTTATGAAACTCAATAAAACTTTGCCCTGAAAAAAATGGATCGGTACTCTTCCCTTAGAGAATAAGTGAAGTGCCTTCCCTTGGGTCATGCTTCACGCGTCTGGAATTGAAAGCCAAGTCTTCTACTTAGTCAGAGGAAAGTACTGACTACTCAAACATTTTTTTCTCTTCTTCTTCCACTGTTTTGTTGTTATACTTATTTTTCTGATAACCAATTCAAAGTCTTTTATAGATGATACGGTATGAAAAGAAATGGAAAACGAGTAAATGGGGCTCAGTTCTAAAGGAAAAGACTGATCTGCCACAAGGAGGCTCCAGAGGTGGGCGAGGCAGCGTCCCTCCAGCGTTCTTCCTCCCCTGTCCTGTATCAGCACATTTCCTCTCCCCCGGATCACTCCCATAAATACATGTGCACACTGTCATTTACCCCTTTTTTTAAAAAAGAAAAAACATTTTAAAAACCAAACATTCCAGGAATGGAGGGGTGAACAAAATGAACAAAGAAGGTCAAAAGGTACACATGTCCATTTATAAAATAAGGAAGTCCCAGGGACGTCATGTACAGCATGGTGACTACAGTCAACAATACTGTATTACGTGTTTCAAAGTTGCTAAGAGAGTAGATCTTAAAAGACCTCATCACAAGACAAAAATGTGACTATGTGTGGTGATGTGTGTTCCTTAGACTCACGAGGGTGATCACTTCACAGCATTACAGACACTGAATCACTGTGCATTGTGTCATACACCTGAACTAATAAAATGTCTCATGTCGATTATGGCTCAGTAAAAAGAGTATTGATCCCCCCTCATCTAGCTCCCCCACCTCTCTTCCCCCTCTCCCTCTTAAGGCAAAACTCCATAAGATGACTGTCTATATTCACTGCCTTCAATTTCTCTTTTCTCTTCCTCAAACTCACTCTAATCGTTCCAGTGAAACAGCTCTTATTAAGATTACCAACGACTTCCACATTGCCAAATCCACAGGGTAACTCTCAGCTCCCCTGAAATATGGGCAGCATTTGACATGGTTGACCACTGTCTTTTACTTGACATACTTACTGCTACACACGTGCCCCGTGGTTCTCCCCTGCCTCCTGGACACTTCTTTTCAGTCTTTGTAAGCCTTCCCCCTACCTCAGACTCCTAAATGTCCTGGCCCTGGGCTGGTCTTTACATTTTCTTCTCTAATTCAAACCACACTCACTTCCTCCGTGATCTCATCCAGCCTTGCATCCTTACATCCCATTATATACTGGTGGTTCTTAAATCACCCATATCACTAATAAATCTCAAATTTGTATCTCTAACTCACTTCATTCGCCTAAAGTCCAGACTCATATATCCAACCACTATCTCCTTAACATCTCTATCTAGAAATCTATTAGGTATTTCAAATAGCACATCCAAACCTGAGCACCTGATGACCTCGCCACCCCACGATGACTTCCTACAAACACTCCCATCCATGTAATGGCATCCCATCTTCTCATTTGCTCAGGCAAAACCGAAATGCCATCATTTCTCCTTTCTTGTTTTATACAAGATGTGTGCATCTGGATTAATCAGCAACTCTTGTTAGCTCTATCTTCCAAATATATCTAGAATTGCATCTATCAATCCAAGCACTGCTCCTCACCTCCATTACCCGCTATCCTGGTTCAAATCATCTTCATCTCTTATAGGGTTACTGCACTAACCTACTTGCCATCGCCCGGCAATGAAAAACTATTAAAGTGCTGCTGAATTTATTTATTTAGGATTTTCACACTTATGTTTGCACTAGTAAAAATGGTTGGTAGTTTTTTTCTGCTTTTTATAATGCTTTAACTTTTGCATCAGGAATAAACTTCCCTCCTAGAATGAGTTCTTTCTCTAACTTCTGAAATACATACTTTATATTATGTAGAAATTATCTCCTCTTTAATGTTTAGTGGACTTATCCAGTAAAGCTTTTGGACATCATGCCATTTTCGGTGTTTTTCACTAATTTTTCAGATTTTTCATTGGTTAATAGTATGTTTAGATTTCTTAACTCTTCCTCAGTTTTGATAATTTAGAATTTCCTCAAAATTGGCCATTATGTCCCAATTTTCAAATGTATGAGTATACAGTATTTCCTATTAAATCATTCATAACCTCCGTGTTTATAGTTATATTCCCTTTCTCATTCCTTAACATTTGTATTTTACTTCTTGAACAGGTTGCCAAAGATAGTCTACTTCATTGATCCATTTAAGAAAACACCTCTTGCATTAATACTCACATCTGCATTTTTAAGTGTCGGTCATAAAGTTCTTCTCTTACTAATTCTCCCCTTTGCTTTTTAAAAGTTTATTTTTGGTGTTCTAATAATGAATATAAGAATATAAATTTTCATCCTGTTTTAGCTTTATCTTCTAAGTTTGGTTGATTTTATCCCCACTTTACATTTGAGGCTTTGAAAAGTTATTTTATTAAAATGTCACCCAGATAAATAGTGGCAAAGTAGGAATTCAAATCTAAGTGCGATTTACACTGTATCAGACAAGCTCTTTTAAACGTATTATAACAAAAGGCACAGAGATGCATTCACACAAAAGGAAATACACCTATTTAAGTATGAAAAGATTCTTATCTCTTTTTTTTTTTTTTTTTTTTAAGATTTTTACTGGGGCACCTGGGTGGCTCCGTCGGGTAAGCATCTGCCTTCTGCTCTGGTCATGATCCCAGGGTCTTGGGATCAAGCTGGGCATTGGGCTCCCTGCTCATCAGGGAGTCTGCTTCTCCCTCTCCCTCTGCCACTCCCCATGGCTTGTGCTCTCTCTCTCTCTCCGTCAAATAAATAAATCTTAAAAAAAGTAAATAAAGAGGTGTGCACACCTCTCCCTCTGCCTCTCCCTGCCCCCCTCCTAAACAAACAAACAAACAAACAAATAAATAAATAAAAGCAAAAGACTACCCCAGGAGAAACAATCATTTAAAAGTTGTCATTCTAGGGACATCTGGCTGGCTCAGTCAGTGGAGTCTGTGGCTCCTGATCAAGCCCCACGTTGGTTGTAGAGTTAACAAAAATAAAATCTTAAAAAAAAAAAAAAGTTGTCTGTCTATAATCTTCCCCCTCTCACTTTGTTAAAGAACTAAAGATAAAAACAGAGAAACCAGGCAATTGTGGCAGCCACGTGCCACTGATTTCAAGGCGACCTAATACCAGTGAAACCTAATTGAAAACAGTCACCAAGGGCTTACTTAAAATTCCCCATCCCAAGAAATGGCACTGTTGCATTAAGTTAATAACAAATGCTCTGGGGAAATTAATGACATAGGACCCCAAATGCATACGGTGAGCAGTGGACGCGAGTTCCCTCTGTTTATGCAGCAGGGCCCTGTATTTCAAAATACACTGAGAAATTCAAGGAAACCAGGATTCACTAACAGAATTGAGCATTCTTTCAGTTTTATGAAATCACTAGACTGGATGTAGTCATACTGTTTATCAGGACAGGTTAAAATGAAAACATTGCAAAGAAATGTTGATTCCAATACAACAATTTGTTTCAGTCAACCTACAGACAAGTACACAGGTAAATTTCTCCTGTGGGAATGTCCACCGCTCCGTTCCCTCATTGTTCCCCTTGGTCACCTCCTACTGAATCGGTGTTGTTGAATATCACTAGCTAGCATTCCAACACAGCAACCGACAGGAGAATTCTAACAACATTTACGTTTACAGTATGCAGACACAAGGAAATTCTACCCATAAACACCAAACCTAACATCATTCAAAGACAAACAAACATAAAAATAGAAGTCAACAAATAACTTCTCAACATATATAACAACATTAGAAAAAGAAGAAAAACTACCCAAAATACACAGGTGTGAGTATCATGCTAGTATACCCAGGATAAAGCTACTTTGAGATGTGAGAGGAAGAATATGTGCAAAATGAATTTTAGGAAAGCAACCGCTTTCAAAAAAATTAAAGAATTGTACAATAAGCCTCCTGTCTTCAGGCTTCTGCCCTTGCTGTGCCACCTGCCTGAAATGCTCTTCCCCAGCTCTCAGCAAGGTTCAGAGCTTCACGCCCCTTCTGTCTTCCCTCAGTTGCCTTCCTGGTGAGCCATGCCTGGCTGCACATGCACACGCACCCAGCCTGACACCCAGCAGCCCGACACCCCGCACCCAGACACCCAACACCCCGCACCCCGCCACCCCGATGCCTCGCACCCTGCTGCCCTGCACTCTGCCGCCCCGCACCCCACCGCCCTGCCACCCTGATGCCCCGCACCCCGCCGCCCCACACCCCGCCACCCCGCACCCCAACACCCCGCACTCTGGCTCTGTCTCTCCAGTGTTCATTACCACTGACCCACTGCACGTGTTATTTACTTATTGTGTTTACTGCCTCTACCCCATCACACTGATGGAAATACTGAGATGGGAGAAGTTCTGTCTAATTTCTTCCTTGATGAGCCTAGAGGAGTGGGGATCAATTACTATGTGGTGACTGAATGATGATGTGTAATCAGAAAAATATAGCAGACTGCTCAGATATGCTGCTTTTTTTGTTTTGCTTTGCTTTGAGTAGATTCCATGCCCAGTATGGAGCTCAACGCAGGGCTCAAACTCATGACCCTGAGATCAAGACCTGCGCTGAGATTAAGAGTTGGACGCTTGACCGACTGAGCCCCCAGGGGCCCAGGATATGCTGTTTTTAAGGCATCTGACATGGCATCTCACATTATTATGGGTGAAATTTCCATATGTAGCAATGCCTTATTTATTTAATAAACTGAAAAGGGGCATAGGAAAAGAACTTGGAAAAATTACTCAAATTTGTAGCTTCAAAACAGAAACAGAATGTTTGGTAACAGAAGTTAAGACTGAGGCTTTCCTCAAAAGTGTTGGGATGGTTCCAAACAAGATAAAATGGAGCTTAAATAAATACACAGTCCTACAGTTAAATTCATTTTTTAAAAATCTGTTGACAAAGGAGTTTTCTTGGTTTTCCTCATGTTACCGACTTTTCCTTCTGAATCTCCTTTGTGAACTTTCCCACGTCTTCTCCACGAAACAACCGGAGTGTCCAAAGTTCAGTGCTCAGACCTTGTCTCTCCATAGACAAACTGCCTAAGTGATGTTGTTTCGTCCCATGGCATTGTCTATATGCTACAGACCCCAAATACATCTACATATCTAGCTACGGCCTTTCCTCTTGGCTCGACAGTATAAGCACTTGCTTTCTAAATATCTCCAATTTGATGTCTGATAACTCCAGTTTCACTTGTTCAAGACTAATGTACAGAGTTCCCAGCCTCACTCGCCCACATTCATCCAGCTGTAGATTTCTCCGCACCACCTTCATTTATAAAGGGCCTGGTGATACTTTGGAGATTCGAGACGGCAGCTCTGCTCACAGCAACACCCCAATGTCTTGTGACTCTGCCTGTGTCTGCCTGTCAGAATCCCCTCTTTATCTTCAAACATCCCTTTCTAGACTTTGATGCTACTCCCAGTGGCTGCAAAAATTCCAGGCTGACCCCTCAAGCCCCTGCTATACCCTAAAGCACCCAGACTTGGGAACTTTCCAGTTGTGAGCTCTATTAATAGTGGAGGTCTCTAGTAAAACCCTGAGATTTACAGAAACCTTAAGAGTCAGTAAAGATTGCTATGGACAGAGGGAGTTCTGCCCAGTCTCCAGCAATGGCCCCAGTCATTTTAGAGATTCCTTTCTTCAGATAATCGAAAGTAAAGGAATATACCTATATATGTGATCCTATGAACAATACTTCAGTTTATATTTTATAATAGTGATGTCTTACCTAAGACTGCATCAGATACAATTCAAATGATTATTTTCAATATTTAATCCACATTTAAGATCTTTACTGTACACAGAATATATAATTAAAATATTGTTCATATGTAATGAATTATAACTTTGTAGTACTAAGCACAGTTTGCTAAAAGCTTTCAGTACTCATGCCCCATAAGCTTTTAAATTTGGTAAGTCTCTTAGAGTTAACACTAAGTAATTTCTCTTGCACATGAAAACAGTGTGTTTAATATTTCTAAAAGTACTGAGGCATGCCATGTCTTGAATTCATAAGCAGTCAGCTTTCGTTCACCCACAAACGAGGTGCCTGAACTCAAAGGCAGGGTAAAGCTGCTCGCTGGGGGAACGTGAGCAAGGCTTTTGCTCCCTGGCTGGAGCAGCCTGCCACCACATTGGGAATGCTTGTGTCAGTGTAAAAGAAGCCAGAAATCCAGTCTTTACATGCAGTCTCTCAGTTTCTAATGTTGGCAACTCATTCAGAAAACCCCATAACCACGTGCAGGCCAAACAAAACGCAGCTGTTAGCTCTACTCGTTTTGGGGGCCTCCAGTTTGCAACCGTTCTCCCTACCGACTTTACTCCATATTAATAAGCGATGCTCTGGAGCAGACACTCGGGTTTTGCCATTATTTTTCTAATACTTTAACATGTGAGAGCACTGAGAAAACGTATGCAAGTTATTTACTCCCTATACTGGGGTGGCAGAAATTATATTCACATGACTTACCCTGCTGACTTCCTTAGGAGCCGATTCATCTGGTGGAAAGAAAAGGAATGGAAAAACACAATTAGAAACGCCGAGTAGGTTCTGAAATACAGAATATGTCATTCACTCTCAATAAACTACAAGGCTATTTTGCTATGCTTTCTCTTACAAAACCTAAGAATTTGGCTTTGAACATCTATCAACTAAAGGTTAAACATAATAGAGTTAGATGTACAAATAAAGTTTGGAGGGAAACGAAATACCATAACAATTCACAGGCCATTTTCAAGATCGTCTTGTTAGACATTCTGAAATGGTAGCATCTGCAAATAATATTCTAAATGATACAACCACATGAGTATCACAGTGACTGTGAACATCTATTCTGCTGGGGTTAATTACAGCATTTCTTATTTGCTGGAGTAAGACACGACCCTGCACAGCATCCGGGCCAAGGCACGAAAGACACCTGTCCACAGGGCAGCTTTGTCCCATGGGTCCTGGGATTTGGGGGGCCGCCTATACCAGCTTGTGAGCAGTGTTTCCCATAAAGTGAGACCGATGGATGGATGGCACACCTAGGTGTGACCCTCTGAAGGGGTCTCCCGGTGGGGCTGGCCACAGGACAACAGTACGCCCACATGACCAATAGGGCACAAGAAACAAACTGGCCAAGACTCCATTCTAGGTCACTGGTTCTGACCCAAAGTGTATTTATGTGGCCCTTACAGAGAGCGGCTGGGCTGGGCCTCTCCAGAGCCCTCACTGGGAGGCAGCCTTTAATTTAATGCTACCGCTATCTTGTATCTTCCTCATCAATCAAATCCTGTCTGACTACCACCATTAGTGCACACTTAACATGCCCCAAACCTCATGGATTCTGTGTTACTCCAAAGCAAAGTCTAATTTATCTCAACACTGACAAAAACATGTCTGTCCCACAAGTTCAAACAGGGTTGGGATTCTCCTTCCTCCTTCAATATCCTTATTAACCAACTGCTGATGCCTGTTGTTTTCTTTTTTGCTAATCTTTCTCCAATTTGTTGCCTGCCACCATTTCCACAGATAATACCAAGTCTAGTGCCAAATCAACCAGCAGCCTCCAAACTGGTCGCTCGCCACACACGCACATACACACAGGCACACATGCATGCGCATGCACACATCTACCCCATCCCTCAGATGTTCCAGAACGTAAAGGAAACTAGATTTCCACGTTAGCTGCATAAATGACTTTACCTGGAGCCCTTCAGAAATTACCAAGTTTGGGACTATTGGAGAACAGACGTTCAATAAACAGTTCCTATTTTGGGGCATTATTGTATTAATACACACTTGCTTATATATTTTCTTCTAATTGTTCCCTAGTGACTTGAGTACTGCATCTCATTGCCCAGAATGTCCCTGAGCATGTTGGAGGAAAAGCACTTAACTTTGCCTTCCACTCTGAAGTCACATCATAGCAGAATTTCATCTCCTCTCAATTCCCAACCCCTAACCTCTCCCAGACTGCCCCCAGAGATAGAACTATACAATTTAGCCATTGCAACAAATGTATTAACAGATCCTAAAGTTACAGAGGCTTACATGTTCTTAACTTTAATCTAAGAAATGCAGTGAGCATGGCCACATGTCCCAGTGGATTAAGAAGCACACAATGAAAAGCAGTTGTACGAAGAAGTTTACTCTCAGGACTGATTGGCACTCGGGACTGTGGCACTTTGGGACCTCCCACTCTCCACAGCCATCCTCAGATCTGAATGCTGGCTCGAGGGAAGAAGAATTTGAATGTCTAGATATCTGTAAATACATGTACCCTTTGCTTTTTCCTTTAGTTTTTGTTTGACACCTCTCAAACTTGAGTGTCCATAAGATACTCTACCAGTAGGTATTTATACATACTGAAGGTGTACTTACTATGTAATCCTCCAAAGGATTTTTTTCCCCATGAGCTGTTCTTCCTAAAGCTTTTAAAAATCATTAAAATGATGTTGAGATTGAAGATGCTCTTTTTTCTCTTCTTTTAAATAAATTTCTTTTTAACAGTCATAGACATTCTCTCTCTGAAATTAGTTTTTGTTTTCTTGTTTATTCATCTCAATAGAATGTTAGCTCCTTGAGAACCGGGATACATGCCTGGCATATATAATGATCCCGTAGTACATATTTGTTGAATAAACAAATGTTAATTGAACCCCTAAAGCTGCATAAAAATTAGTGTTTGCTCTTGTGAACATTTTTGTTACTAATTTGATGCTCATGAATTATTCAAAATCTTGCATCCATGGCAATTTCTTACTTTGCCATAATTCCCAACATCTTTCATTTTAAAGCAAGCTTTATTGCTGAGCAAGATTTTATTAATGTGGTTCCAACAGTTCAGTCCCGAGTGTGTGCTGGAGGTATGGAGACCTTCCAGTCATGGGTTCTTAGAAGGAGACATTCTAAGCCTTGGGCTCTTAACCTGGAATTGCTAGATGATTTGCAAGGAGTTATGGACTGCATGAGGAAGATGGGATGATCTTTCTGCTCTGTTCTTTTGAAAATGTCTTTGTGGAAAAAACTTTTTCAGAATCAAATTATATTGTCAGGATATTCTTTAAATCAAAATTAAGTACTTATAAATCTTTAAAGCTGTGCATATATTTGTACTTTTACTTTTGTGATGACTTTTGATAGTTCTTTGAATATGAAATGGGATTTCAGGAATGAATCCAAATATAATTAGAACATAAGGGAATTCACACTATGATATCTGATTTGAAGTTCTGTGGCTGCTTATCATCTTCTTCTTTACTCTGTGTTTAGCTTTGTGGCTTTATTACTCTATGTTCCGAGAATGTGTCTTGAACAATTTCTACTTTTTAAGTTGATCTTAAGTTTAACATACATTTTTTACTACATCTTCCATGGACAAGTTTAATTTCAGTGCTTGTTCCACAGGATAAGAGAAGTTCAAGATTTTGAACTTGAAGATATTGATACTGTGCATCCAAAGAAAAGACACAGTGACCAGAAGTGACAGAAATCAGTGATTTCTGGAAGGACTTCACTGTGCCTCTGTCTCGTAAGACTGTCCACTCACTTCACCTTGTGGGCTTTGCAGGTATTCTAATATTCCTAAATAGAGCGTATCTGTCTTCTCATTATGGAAAATATTTATTTCCCATGAAAATTAATATATACAATTGGCCGTTGAACAACATGAGTTTGAACTCAACAGGTCCATGTATACATGGATTTTTTGGACAAATATGCTCTAGTGCTATAAATGTATTTTCTCTTATGATTTCTTAGTATTTTCTGATCTCTAATTTAAGACTATCATATATATATTAACATACAAAATGTGTTAACCTGTTTTAAGTTATTAGTAAGGTTTCTTCTGGTCAACAGTAGGCTATTAGTAGCTAAGTTTTGGGGAGTCAAAAGTTATACCCAGAGGGGGGCAGGTCAGCACCCCTAAGCCCCGTGTTGTTCAAGAGTCAACTGTGCTTCCAGCTCCTGGGAGCTGGTGTGGCTCCATTCAGCCTCCTCCAGCCATTCCTGCATTCTGCAGGAGCTGTGGAGCTTGTCTAAAGACAGCCGTCTTCTTACAGCAATGCACTCTTAAGATTCAATCCCCAAATATTTATCAAACATGTAATACGTGCCAGGTACTGAATAAATGCCTCAGTTGGCCCAATCAGACTAAAGGGAAGGACTTCTGTTTCATGGCTTTGAGAGAACCACAAGCATAATGACTGGCCCTAGTGGGTGCAATCATCAGGGGAGTCAACCTGAAATCAGCCGACCTTGAAGCCTGCTTTACCTAGGGGCTCCTACGTAGGTGAGAATTAATTCCCCTATTTATTAAGCCAATTTTACAGGGTAAAACAAAAAACACTTCAAAAAAGCATGAAGGAAAGGTAACAAGATGTTACTAGGATATTACTTTTATACCACTAAATTAACACACTGTTACTTAAAAGTTCCAGAAAGCTCTTCCATTCCTACCAAGAAATTCCTTTGTTTAGGGTTTAAGTCCTCACAGTTTGGTTCTGCTCTATTTTTCCAACTGGAATATGCAACACAGGGGGACTCCCTTCCCAGTCCATAAGACTGGTCATTCTAGAGCCTCAGACATGTTTTGCTAACTCTTAACTCAAAATCTTTATACCTTCAAACAACAATTATTGAGTACCTACTAAGTGCCTGACACTATTCTAGGTGCCTACAATATATCTCGAACAAAAGGAAAAAACAATAATCCCTGTGCTCATGAAGCTTTATTCTAAACATAAACATGATAAAACTTTATTCTAACCATAAACATGATAAAACACTAAACTGTACAGCAAGTTCCCAGTGGTAAGTGCCTTCAAGTGGGAAAGTGGCGCAGGTTAGGGAATCTCAGAGAGCGGTGGGGGAAGGGGTGGTCAGAGTGCCTAGTGCAGGTGGTGAGCTACGAAAGCAGCTCCCTGAGGGAAGTGCATTCCAGGCAGAAGGATTAGCCTGAGCAAAGACCCTGAGACTTGAGCGTCCCTGTTGTTTCTTGCCAAAGTTGAATCCTCCTCTTTTTCAGGAATTAGCTCAGCTTGCATTTTGCCCGTGAGGCCCTCTCAAAGGCACCTGTGCGCATCCTTTCCTTAGAAGTCTCATATACTGCTCTCCTGTTGGGAAAGCAGAGCGCTATAAAAAAAAAGGTAAGTGTGGAGTCCAAACAGATCTATTTTCAAATCTCAGCTTCACTGACGAGCCGTAACTGGGTTCCTTGACCTTGCCAGACTTGGAAATATCATACTTACAAGAGAAGGTCAGGTCAGACGGTGTCAGGAGTAAATGGGATAATGTATATAAAGTTCTTGCACACGGTGAGCTGTCAGCAAACTGTAGTTTTGTTTCTCCCCATTCAATCTGGCATGAATTACATTCTGCCTTCTGTTGATAGCTACATACATGCGGGTGACTTAACTTCCTGACTCAACAGAAGTCCTTGAACACAAGAGATAACATCTAATATTTCTTTTCCATTACTGAACAAAAAGGCATTCCAAAAAAGATTCTTGAATGATTACGATACAGACAAGGATGCTTTTGCATGCAGAGTATTTTTCTTCAGACATCAACAGAGTGGTAAAACACTAGAAGACTGTCACTTTTGCCAGTGGTCTAAAACTTCTTAGTGTAACTCGTAAGGATAACGATCACTCTGTTTTGTTCTCTTAATTTTTTAACATTAAAACCAGGCACTAATGGAAGAACAGAAGCCATATAATCAAGAACTTAAGCACCAGGTTAGTTGGTTTGTGCCAACTAATGGGGAAAAATGAAATAAACTATAAATTGCTAGGTAACTGAAAGGTATAAAGAACTATATACTTGTGATATTCCTGGTCAGAAAAAAAAGGGGGAGAGGATATATATAAGTTCACAAGCTACATCATAAAACAGGTAAACCTGTTATTTTTTTCCCTGAAGGACTATTATGATTTTTAATAACGTGGAGAATCATGTTTTCTAGCATATGCTATTGTAGTCTATTCTTTTGTACTTAATTCTGTATCAACAGAACAAGATCATTCCTAGAGTTAGTCCATGAACCTTTCCAATTCTGTAATGAAAAGTGATGGCTTAAGATGGCATAGTGAGAACTACAGGTGTTTTCCTATACATATAAAATGTAATAATTTACAAAGTAGTTTCCTTATATTTTATAAGGATTAAGAATATATATGGTAGGTAAGTGCTGTATGTATGATATAGTTTCTCTCTTGTAGCTAAGAGAAAATTATATATGTGCGTGTGTGTGTGTGTGTGTGTGTGTGTGTGTGTGTGTATATATATATGTGTGTATATATATATATATATATATGTTGGATTTCACTTATCAAGGCCACAGAAGCAAAGCTGAAAAAAGGTATCATGACGCAATCACCATGTTTTTTCTTTTGTACATATTGTAGAAATTATTAGTTATCTCTAAGGGGCCTAGAACTGTGTTGAGTCTATGATTGAACTCTATGTGTCCTGATCATTATCTGGATTGGCATCATGCCTGTGAGAAAAGGTAACTAACTTTAAAGTTCACCATGAGAAAAACCTGAGCAAACCCATGCCAGACAGGCTTATACATAGAAACATTTTAAGTTGATTTTGATTTATCAGTTGATACTATATGAGCTGTTAAAATATGTGAACAATTCTATCACCCTGACAGGAGAAACTGGAGTTATTAATTTTAAACTGTTAACATTTGGGAAATTATGCAGTCTTAACATGGAAAATTCTGTATTTAATAATGCCTTTCAAAATTCATAGTTGCAAGAGGCTATTTGGGAACTACTAAGAAATTTTAGGAATTAGAAATAAAAAAATATTGAGCTTTCCTAAAACTCTTACAGTGTTTCTGCATTTTAGGAATGCTCTTTATTATGTTGCTTCAATACTGAGGATGTGGGAAAATGAGAAATCCAAAGCTTACCTGTCTTATTTATAAAAATGATAAAGAAGGGCTTCGTATCAAAGTCTGAATAGTCTGGGAGTTTTCTGAGGATGGAAATTGTCCCAAATGTACTGTTCATCTCCCGATTCCCAAGATCCTCTGGAGTACATGAGATTCCATGAGATTTGACTAATCACACACTACTATGTCAGCAGAGATCTTAACTGAAAACTGAAAACAGTACAAGATCCTGGCACTAAATAAATTATAAACCTTAAGAACTCAGAAAAAGGTTTAAATTTTACTGACTCGATCATATTTTGCATTTCAGTAACAATATTAATAAATAAGTAGGAAATGTGTTGCGAAAGTTTTTAGTTGTCTGCAAAACTTTACTTTGTAAAACTGTGGTTAAGTTACTCTTGGGTCTGCTGTAGCCTACTTGCTACTAACTTCATTTTCACATCTTTGGACTTCTCAATAGCTAGCTGTTCAAAGGAAAAAATAATGTAAGGACTTGATTACGTTTCTCCAAGTTGCTTCGTGCTCCCTCTACCCACCCTGCAGAACGTCAAGCATGCACTAGATGGAGGGAGTTTAGAATTCTGTCTTTCTTTCTTGTTTGCATGTACAAGGAAAACAACAAGGCTTTTAAAGAGTCTCACTTTATTAAAAAAAAAAAAATTCTCAATGTCTGAAGAAAGGAAAGGATTGTGAGTGAACGGTTCTCTTTCTGCTTCAGACCAGCTGACTGGGCAGCACAGGAAACCCGCTCTGGGACAGAGTCTGCTCAGGCCAATGGGAGCAAAGCAGTCTCAGCAGAGAGAGGAGCAGGCCACATGTGAGTGAGGATGGCCCTGCGTGCGGTGTACTTACATCAGAGAATTGCTTATTCTCTAGGAATATGTTCACTTATATTGGACATATGTTTTATTTAGTATTGATACCACCCAAAGGAATAAAACAAACCAGGCAGATGCTTAGTGTTCCTGAGGCACTAACACAAAATACTAGAACTGAAAAAAGAATTTAATTGTCCACAATTTTCAGCAAATTGGCTTTCTTGTTACCACAATTCTGCTCCTTCAACATTTCTGGTATCGGTTAAGAAATGACAACTTCTAGATAATTCTGTATTAAAGGACTTTTTAGCTTAAAAGTAACAGCTTACAACAATGAATCATTGAATGCTTAACTTTCCCTTTGTCTGAAGTTTGATATGGGTAACATTCCCTACAGTATGAAAATAATATGCCACTTTTGCTCATGAAGGATTAACTGCTACAGACTGTCTTCTAGTCATAAACAAGTAGAAAACCAGACAAAATACATGAAACAAAAGCTATCAGGCATTGGTCACCAGGCAGTTCAACACTGTAATCCCAGAGATAAAACATTTGAAAAGAACTCCGATGCTCGTTCAGGATAAAAGCTCACAGCAAATTAGGAATTTAAGGGGTTTCATTACCCCGATAAAGGGCACCTATGAGAAAACTACAGGTGCCACCATACCTGAGGATGAAAGATTAAATGCTTCCCCCTAAGATGTGGGACAAGATAAGAATATTTACTCTCACCAGTCCTATGCAACATTATACTAGAGGTTCTAGCCAGCAAAATAAGACAAAAAAGTGTGTGTGTGTGGGGGGGGGGGGGGGGTATGTGTGTGTGTATCTACACATACCTATAAACTTACAAATTAAATAAAATTATATTACATATAATGTAAATATTATGTATGTGGTATAAACTGGGTTGGAAAGAAAAAAGTAACCCTATTCACAGATGACATGATTACTCAGGTAGGAAGTTCTAAGGAATTTACCAAAAAAACCCACTAGAATGACTAAGTGAATTTAGTAAGGTTGTAAGATACATAATCAGAAAAATTCAAGGACCACATACAGAAGTATACTGTTTTATGATAAAGCAAATGACCCAGAGAAGCCAAGTAAATTCTGAAAACTACAGAAGTTATAGAAGTTACACTAAGTTACACCAGGAGTCTGTCTACAGCGACATCAGTTAAAGCTGGTAGAACTTTTCTCCATGTCCTCAGCAGCACTAGTCCCTTGTCTATCTGATGACAGGCATCCTGACAGGTGTGAGATCACATCACACTGTAGTTTCTATTCACACTTCCCTGATGGCGAGTGATACTAATGTTCTATACTTTACACATGATTTTATTTGTCACTTGTACCTCAATAGAGCTGAAACAAAAATATAATACCTTGATGGTACCAATATAAGGACAGACATGCAGTTCAGTGAACCCAAATGAGAGAATCCAGAAACAGACGTATGCATATATGTGATTTTTCAACAATGGTACCAAAGTTATTCACTGGAGTAGGGATTATCTTTCTAACAAGTGGTGTTGGAGGAAATGGATATTCACACAGAAAAAAAAAACAAAAACAAAACTCAACCCTTACATTACACTACACATAAAAGTTTACTGAAATGAATCATATACTTAAGAGTGAAAACTAAAACATAAGAGAAAAATCTTGAGTTAAGCATATTTCTTGGATTAAAGTAAAAAACTATAAAGGAAAAAATGATAAAATAGCCTCTATGAAAATTAAGTATATTGGCTCTTCAAAAGACACTGTTAAGAAAACAAAAAGAAACACCATAAACTGAGAACTATAGAGTATTACATATCTAACTGAAAACTTGTATCCAAAATATTAAAATAACAAATATCTCCAGTTTTAAAATATTTTAATAGAAGTCTCACAAAAGAAAATCTAGAAATGGCAAACAAATTCATTAAAAAATGGTCGACGTCCTCAGATATCTGGGAAATGTAAAGTGCAACCACAATGAGATACCACCCACACCCATTAGAAAGTAAAGGGAGAAGGAAAAGAAGGTGAAGCAACTGGACCTATATGAACTGCTGAAAGTGCGCTATATCCAAATAACAAAACATTCCCGAGAAACAGAAATGAACAAAGCACAACATAGGTGAATCTGAGAAGTATTCTGCTAAGTGAGAGAAACCAAACACACTGTATGATTCCATTTACGTGAAATTGTATAAGCAGGACAAAAGGCAGATTGGAGGTTGCCAGGGACTAGAGGCGGGTGATAGAGGGGAGACTAGCTGCCAAGAGGCATATGGGAATACTCTACAAGGGAGAACTGTTGATGTGGTCGTGGTTACGTGACAGTATGCATTCGTGAAAACTCACTGAACTATATATACTTAAAATTGGTCAGATTTATTATACATGAACTATGCCTAATAAGCTGATTAAACAAAAAGCTTTGTCTTGCACTTAGGCTTTAGCTCAGTGTGAAGTACGCACCAGCATTTCTTCATTCCATTCTTGGCTGGTGTTTCCATTCAAGTTACCATCTTGACTAGAATGTCCTCTTGGCCCCACACTGCAGTGCCAGCTAGAGGCACTGGTGAGAAGTAAGGGTTAACATGTCCTGCATCCCCCTCCATTCTTCCCACTATCATCAACCTTGAAGTCATTCCTTCATATTTACTAAGAACCTTACAACCTGACCAATTTCATTCTTTTCCCTCAAGGCTGCCTCAAATCATTCTGTAGAGCTTTGATGTCCACATGGAAGACCACATGGGACACAAGGCCAAGCAAACCAAAGGAATTTTACAGGAAAGGGTGAAGCTGCTCCAGCAATAGACTGTCAAGGATTCAAAGAGTTTCACGCAAGACATAAGGGGTGGCACCACCAGCAAGAGTCTACATGGAGACCTGGCAGACAGATGAGAGCCCCTGTCCCCACCCATCGTGAATTAAAAGGCTCTGAGTCATGTTAGCCTTAGAAGCCTGAGCAGTGGGTTCAACAGATTCCAGAGGACATTGTTAAATTAGCCTGGTGATGGGTATTAAAGAGGGCATGTACTGAATGGAGCACTGGGTGTTATATGCAAACAGTGGATCATGGAAAACTACATCAAAAACTAATGATGTAATGTATGGTGATTAACATAACATAATAAAATAAAATAAAAATTCTTTAAAAAAAAAAAAAAGCCAAAGGCTACTCAACGTCACTACCAGAATGCTTTCTAAGCGTTCCTTTGTGCCCAATTGTCTGATGGAAGAAAGGAATTAGGAAGAAGCTGTCCAAGACTAGAACTCTTATATAAACACTTTGGAAAATAGTTTGGCACCTTCTGAAAAGCTAGTCCTAGGTACTGATCTAAGACTAAGTATGCAAAACACCAAGTGTCCAAGAACCACCAAGTTAATGCAAAAGAAAAAAAAGTAGGTTTAAAGTAGAAGTAACTGAGACCTTTAATTGCTAAGATTATACGTTTTCCACTATCAGTAGGAAATGCAAACCATGAGCAAGACAAGATCAGATAAATAAAATTACAGATTCTTTTATATATCCAAGTCAATCTTATTGCTGTATTTAGACAAAGAAGGCTAAAGACTCATCATGAAATTCAGTATTCTCTGGCATCCCTTCATTATAATCAATTATAAAAGTGAATTAAACATTCATTTTCAGAAAAATTTGTTGACTTAAAAAACACTGTGACTGTGTTTCCCTGGAAATTGGTAAAAGAACTGATAATGGAATAATTCCAGAATTTTACCAAGAAGAAATAATTTTTTAGAATGTTATTTTGGAAAATTTGAGAAAATAACCACTGAACAGAGACAAGAAGTCATATTCTTAAACTAAAATGCATTAAAGACCAATATTATGATGTCTTTCTATTAACACTACAAAAATTAACTGAACACAGCCGTAGTATTAAGTATCTAGAATTTAAAAATAAATTACAACATTATTTACCTGAGATAAATGATTACATATTCTTCACCTCTACTAAGATCGCGGGGCAATAGACTTGAGCTCTCTAAACAAACTGGCCACGGTTCTGGAGCACAGTCAGAACAAAGACCAGTTTATTGGGGCTTCAAATCCAGCAGAGCCATTCACTTGTTACCAGAAGATCTGCGGGGGTTTTTTGTTTGTTTGTTTGTTTCTTTTAAGTAGGCTCCACGCCCAGTGTGGAGGAGCCCAAAAGGAGGCCTGAACTCATGACCCTGAGATCAAGATCTGAGCGGATATCAAGAATCAGATGCTTAAACGACTGAGCCACCCAGGCGCCCCAGTTCTATGGTTTTTGGTGCTATCATGATCTAAATTTTGAGGCTTCCAGTACTTCCCAAACTTTTTCTAACAGGGCAAGTTTTTATTTTCAAATAAAATCTCATATGGAATAAACCAGTAGATTAAATAGGTTAAAAGAAACATAGTAGCAGATATTGTAACTGGCTTAATATCAATTCCAACTGCCTGTAAGATCTTCCTGTCCTGGAAATTAAAAATGACATTGTCAAATCTCCTGATCAGATGCACCTGATCAGATGTACTAGTAATGTGAGACTGGAGTCCAGAACTGAGCTAAGTGGGAAGAAAGAGGCATGAGGTTACCCCCTTTTCTGGGAGGATCAACAGAGACAATGTGGATCTATAGGCACCAGATTCCTGCCTCCCTGGGCTTCCTGGAGCTGAGGGAGTACCTTTGCCAATTCCAGTGGAGGAGCTGAATTTCTGCAGCCAGGAAGTTTTCTTGGTCATTCTGCCTACAGTTGACCCCTCCAGCCCTTCCAATAATTTTTAGGTGGCCCAATACATTTCTCCTTGTTTAAACTAGCTTAGACTGATTTCTATTATCTATAACCAAACCTGATGTGTTTTATCAGTAAAAATTTACTCTCAAAGTTAAAAATTATTACCTATCTCATTATAAAGTCAACAAATGAGAACAAAGAAGCTGTTCTGGTTAACATAAAATTTTGAAACAGGTGTAATGGAAGGCATCTGTAATCTTACATCAGTCTCAGAATCGGATTAGTTTCTGGGTTTTTCTTTCAGAGACCCATAATGGTTCACATAGATAACAAGATACAAAAGATAAAACATTGTTTTGGAAGGTTTGTTTGTTTTATAGACTTCCTTACAAATTCAAAACCTCTTGATTAAAATGACTCAGAAACTTAAGAGACATATTTACAAAATTTTCTTTCAAAGTTAATCACTAAATATACAACAAATGCAAATACAAATTTTTTATAACAAGAAACACCCAAACACACAATAAACCAACTCCTGAGTATGTTCTTGTGATCAAATAGGTACTAAATTAACCTTTTTGAAAAAAATTAGGACAGAGCAGAAACTTTACTAGTATGACACATTTATAAGACGTTCAAACAAATGTACAGATAAAACTGTAAGTTTTATCGGAGTTCTGCACAAAAATGAATGAAACCAACAGCACAAAATTAATCTCCAGGCGGTCTCCAAGATTAAAACTTGGTACACTTAAGTATTCCTTAAGTATTACTGTTAGTTTAACCTAGTTTTAAATAGTTAAAACAAATTTAAATCAAACATTCCTGGAACCCCTGAAGCAGCACTTCTGTGTAAGGATAGAATTCTAACGAACACAGCAGAAAAACCACTACTACATGATTCCATTTCCTGTACTTTCCTTTTTGTTTTATGCCACAGTTAAAGACAATAAAGAGAATACTGCTACTCACAGGTCTGTGAATGACTTGTAAGATGAAATATATTCAAATAAAATAAGCACAGGGAGTTCAGGTGTGAGGCACTTGGCCTAGATAATCATGTGTTAAATCCAAGTATACAAGATTTACGTAAGTTCTGGGTGCATAAGCTTGAACTCCCCAAATATTTCCCTTGGGTAGAAATTTTAGCATTTTATCTCTTTCATGTATTACTACATAAACACTTAAATGTGTTTCTCTTTTAGTTCTAAAATAACGTTCATCGGGATTCCCTGCTGTACGGAGCTATCATCTGTCTGAGCAGTCCTGCCTACTTAAGTCAATAAGGCAAGCCCTACGCCTGTGAGCCCCTACCAGAAAGTACAACACCCCTCCTCACACTTACCTGTCCCTACACTGGCTTTTTGTTTTCTCCATATTACTTAGGACGTCAGACATAATATATAATGTGCTAATTTATTATTTTATTGCTTGTTTTCCCTCTACCCCTCCTTTGTCAATGAGGGCGAAGATGTCTCTTGTGGAATTCTATATTTCAATGCCTAGAACTGTGTGTGACACAAAGTAGATGATTCATAAATCAGCACCCCTCCTCACACTTACCTGTCCCTACACTGGCTTTTTGTTTTCTCCATATTACTTAGGACGTCAGACATAATATATAATGTGCTAATTTATTATTTTATTGCTTGTTTTCCCTCTACCCCTCCTTTGTCAATGAGGGCGAAGATGTCTCTTGTGGAATTCTATATTTCAATGCCTAGAACTGTGTGTGACACAAAGTAGATGATTCATAAATCAGCACCCCTCCTCACACTTACCTGTCCCTACACTGGCTTTTTGTTTTCTCCATATTACTTAGGACGTCAGACATAATATATAATGTGCTAATTTATTATTTTATTGCTTGTTTTCCCTCTACCCCTCCTTTGTCAATGAGGGCGAAGATGTCTCTTGTGGAATTCTATATTTCAATGCCTAGAACTGTGTGTGACACAAAGTAGATGATTCATAAATCTCTGTTGAATGAATGGCCGTATATATATAATAACTATTCGATCATATTTATCCACGGGTATAAATAAGGTAAAATAAATTTATTAATGATAACTATGAATATTTATTCAATGCCTACTATGTTCTTAGCTTGAAATAACAAAAGATATATTATTTTCTAGCAATGAACTGACTTGCTTTAATTTAATAATTTCATATATCCCACAGCACAAAAAGCACAGAATAACTACAATCAATAACATATAATAGACCTGAAGTCACTGTATTGAATAGAAAATCTACACAACCTTCTGATACAGGTCAAAGAATTTATCCATCTGTGACATTATAGACACTTCTAATCTACTAGAAAATATCTGAAAAAATGCTGATAAAATAATGATTTAAAATTAGCAGACAACTCAAATGAACACTTTGAAATACAAAACCACACAACCATGCATTTCGGAGGGTTCAATGCTGCAGAAATGGGAGCAGAGATCTTAATATAAAAATAACCTTGAGGTTTAGGATAAAATGGCACCTAATATTATGATAATCTTCTTATCACAACCTTAGAAAGAAAACATAATGTCCACTAATGTTATAGGAAGAAGAAAAAAATGACAAGGGGCTTTGATAGGTGGTTTTATTTTAATACTGTGAAAGAATAAAATATTAAATCCTGATATTTGTAGACAAATAAATCAGATACATATAAAAGAACATCTCCCCAGGACTGTATAAGGAAATTAAAGGATTTTATTTCCTGTTAGATGATTATTCTTCTTTTATCCCATGGCTATGCTCCATGGATGAATGAGAATGGTGAGCAGCACCACTGTCTCTCTAAAACCTTCTGGTCATCTTCAGTCATTAAATCCTTAAGCAAATAAGGAGAAATTAAATACAGATCAGTGGACCAAACTGTGCTTTCAACAAAAGAAAAATACTTCACATTTGTAAATTCACTTGGAGTGGCAATGTAGACAGTTTTAGTCTCCCGTCTTTTACTTTAGTGTAATCTAGGCTTCTTACAAGATAAAGCAAGGCATGACCTTCCTTGGGCCATCACCCCATCTCCCAGGTCATGGAAAATGCTTCAGAAACAACTACTGAATGAGTGCAGGAAAATTAGGCTATCACTGGCACAGGTGTGGAGGACAAAGGGGCACTGAGAAAACATACAGGTGACTAGGCTGTGGCAGCAAGAAGTCTTGTGAACAGAGACCATCATCAGGGTGTCAATAACACTGGGGAATCTATGAACAATGGTTGACAAGGCCAGGATGCACCCTTTAAACACGTCTGAGATAAGAAACCAGAAATTCTACAAACGCAATTGTTTCTCCCATTATATACTCACAGTTTTTGCATGTGCTCTCCAGAGTAACAAATGCTCTCCTCCCCCAGACATATCCTTTCTTACATCATTTCTAATATGTGTTGGGTAAAAATTTTCAAAAATTGTTTAAACTAGTCTTCCTTCTATGATCCTTGTAAAAATAAATTCTATCTCCTAATAGATCTGTCATAATAATGCTGAGATTCAGTGACCTGAAAGTTCATAGTAAAAAGGTCTATGTACATAAATTATTTCTAAAAATAAGAAAAACAAAAGAAAACATAACAATGTAAAAGAAAAAGTTAATGGGGAAAATTATGTTTCTGTAGTCTAGTAAGTTCAACATCTATTTGGAATGGTTCAAACAACTTTTCCAAGGCATATCTATTCTTTTTATATGTGTAAGATTGTGCTAAGTACACTGCAAATATCTGAAGCAATAAAATAATATTCTAAAGATTTCAGTCATGTTCATAAATGTAAACTTTCATTATTTCATTTTTATTATATATGTTAAAGGTAGAAAAACTAGAAAATATAAATAAATGAAGACAAAATTTAAATCAGTAAATATAATACAAAAATCAGTTATTCATCATAAAAATTATAGGTGTTTCCTTCTATACTTTTTCTGTGCCTCAATATGCATGTAAATATAATTCACATTTTATAAAATAGTGTCATTCTATTTTTTTATTTTATTTAAATTCAAGTTAGTTAATATATAGTGTATTATTAGTTTTAGGGGTAGAATTTAGTGATTTATTAGTTGCATATAACGCCCAGTGTTGGGGTGCCTGGGTGGCTCAGTCATTAAGTGTCTGCCTTCGGCTCAGGTCATGGTCCCAGGGTCCTGGGATCGAGCCCCACATCGGGCTCCCTGCTCGGCAGCAGGCCTGCTTTTCCCTCTCCCACTCCCCCTGTTTGTGTTCCTGCTCTCACTCTCTCTCTCTCTGTCAAATAAACAAATAAAATCTTAAAAAAAAAAAAACACCAAAAAAAAAACCAGTGCTCATTACTATCAAGTGCCCTCCTGAATGTCCATCACCCAGTTACCCCCTCTCCTCCAGCAACCCCCAGTTTGTTCCCTATAGTTAAGTATAGTGTCATTCTAAATTAAGCTATATTTGCTTTTTAAAAACAAAATATCGACATCTTTATATGTAAGCAAATATAGGTACAACAATCATTCTATGATTATGCTACACAGATTATGCTACACTGCATATATACATTCCATTCGCCAAATTATATTAATTGATTTGACTAATCTCTCTCTCATACACGTATGTACGCGCGCACACACACACACACACACACACACACACAAACACTTGCAGGTACACCTGGAAAGATCCCCATTGTCATACACAATGCTAAAAGAAAGCAATCTTGTCTGCATACCTATGTGTACGTGTGTATATTTTTCATGCTAATAAATTCAAGTCTTAAATCTTTGGTTTCAATTGACATCACTGTTGCTTTTATAAATGTTTAAAAAGTACAGCTTTTTCTCAATAGGATGTTTGACTTAATAATATTTTATTCCCTAGCTAGAAATTTTCCATCTAAAATTTTTAATGCACAAAAGGTAAAATTTAGGGCTCAATGACACCTGAGTGTGCAGCCGCCCAACCTCATGACATCAGAGCCTTACAACCTACTGAAAGACTATCAGACCTCTGTGCCCCACCCCCTTCCACAACACTCCCCATTATTCCACCTGTCTGCAAGGTAAACAATCTTTTTCCTTGCTAAATGAACTAAGTTACATAAGGCAAATGGCTGTCTCTATTTTGTTCAGTGATATATCTCCCGTGTCTAGCTTCCTTCCTAGGACATCCTTATCTATTTGTTGAATAAAATTAATCAGTCAGTACTAGAGTCTCTCCAATTATTGCTGGTCAAAATGGTCACCGGGGTCCCCATTCTCCCTGGCTATGTGTTCCTACTGCTACATAAGGGCTTGCTCCTGGCAAGTGACTAGGATATTGCATACATCTGCACTTATCACTTGGTATATGGGAACAGCAACTTCCCAGGGCTGTGGAGAGACTAGGTCAAGACTTGTAGTCACCCTTCCCAAGCCAGTTAATCATAAAAATGCTAGAGTCAGTCCATTTCACAGACAATAGTCCGGAGCCAAAGAAAGGTCATCAACAGGGAAATTCTGGAGGGGGCTCAAGTTTCAAAGGGCAAAGATGGTGGGAGTTTCAGATAAAAGGCGAGGTCATTTCAAAGATTCCACCAAGCAAGGGGACAGGTAGTGACAAGCCCCGAAGACACAGAGCTCTGGCAGGACTGCCAGCCGTGGGCAGCTGAGTTGGGAAGTACAAGACTGGAAAGTCAGGAATCTAACATCTTTGAAGGAGTCAAAGAAGCCAGCAGTTTAAGTGAGGGCAGCGTAAAAGAGAACCTAGGATGGAGCCGGATGGGAGGGAGACCATGAAGAGCTGGTCAGACTGACCCAGGCAAAGGGCAGCCGGCCCTCCTTTCTTCCCATTCACACCTGAAGTGCTCCTGCTCTAAACCTAAGTCTTAACATGCAGGTTTGTGGGAGGATTTAGCTCACATTTTCTCTAAGAAATATTTTCAACTATTTGGCAGGGCCAAACTCCTTTGAGGAAAACCACAGATCTTCTATCAGAAAATTAAATGTACATTCACAAATTCTGTGTATGATGTCAGCAGGGCTATAGGAACTCCAGTTTGATTTTGTAATTGTGTAGCAATAAATTGGTTGCATTCAAAAGTTGATCAAAAACCATTTTAAATTATGAATTCTAAAATTTTTTATAAAGTTGTTTATTCTTTTTTTTTTTAAGATTTTATTTATTTGACAGAGAGAGAGACAGCGAGAGAGAAAACACAAGCAGGGGGAGAGGGAGAGGGAGAAGCAGGCCTCCTGCAGAGCGGGGAGCCTGATGCGGGGCTCAAACCCAGGACCCTGGGATCATGACCTGAGCTGAAGGCAGATGCTTAAAGACTGAGCCACCCAGGCGCCCCTAAATATTCTCTTTTTAAAAAAAGATTTTATTTATTCGAGACGGACAGAGAGAAAACATGAGCAGGGGGTGGGGGGGGGAGGCAATGGGAGAGGGAGGAGTAGACTCCCCGCTGAGCCTGACATGGGGCTCAATCCCAGGGCCTGGAGATCATGACCTGAGCCGAAGGCAGATGCTTAACCATGAGCCAGCCAGGCGTCCCAAGCTGTTTAAATATTCTGAGGGTAACATGCATTCACATGATATAGATACAACCAATAAAATGATACCAAAATATATGGTGAAAACAGGTATAATCTTACTGCTCCCAATTTCCAATTCCACACCCTCGCTCATGGGGACCAACGTTAACTCTGTGGGAGGCACCCCTTCCCACCTTTGTCATTTCTCATATAAGCATAGCCGTGTAATAAAATCACTTCTGGTTTTTTTCCTGTCACTAACATGGCGTCGAACCACACACGTTACGCTGCAGCTTCCTTCTGTCACTTAGAATTTCATGGATATTCTCTAGACAGGAGACCTAACAATCTTCAATATGTGCACAACAAACGTTTCATAAAGTAACTACATCACAATTTACTCAATATTCCCTACTGACGGTCAGTGAGGTTGATTTCAGTATTTTGCATTACAGTAATGCTGTGATAAATGTTCTGGTATATACATCTTCAACATTCTCCCTACTTTAGAAATACTGAATGTTCCTTCAAAGCAGAAGGTCCCTGTACTCTGGTGTCTCTCTAGTGGAAACTCAGAGCCTCTATTCTGGTTTTTTTCTAACCAGGGATCATCAGCTCGGCAGGTATTTATCAACAGCCTTAGCCCCATCGGCCTCAGGTGGGATCTAGAATATATGCTGCTGACAAACACCATTTGGTGACCCTGGAATGAGTTTTGGCTGAAGCTGCCCGTTATTCCTACTGCCTTACAACTGTCTCTCTGTTTCCCTATCTAGCACTTCTGTTTCATGCTGGGGCTAAATGTCATTCTGTATCTGCAACATGTGTGGCTAAGCGCCGCCCAGACAGGCTGAGCAGTTAACTCCCACAAGCAGTTAACTCCTGACTTGGGCAGGAGGTTTGTGGAGAGAAACTGCTCCAGCAGCCCAAGAAAGCTGCAGCTGGGCTAGGAGCAGACGGATGTTCTTGCACTCCAGGGCCCCATCTCCTTGAATTGAGAAGGCTCAGTACTACAGTGGGAAAAGGAAGCTGGAAACCAACACATAAGGCTTCCTGACTTCCTACCCCTTACAAATGTTGAGGATTAAATAACACAGTATTTGTAAACTAGTGTTCACCCCTATACGCGTGTGTCATTACACTTCTACTATTATGATCCACTTAAAAAACAGACATACAGGCATCAATGGCCACCTATACTGAGCCCACATTCAGCAAGTCTCCCTGGGGACATTCTGCATTTCAGTCTATCTCCTCCCAGGGAGGTTTCAGTCTATCTCCTCCCAAACTTGTCCAGATCCCTGCCTGGACGCGAACTGCTAAGGCCTCCATACGTGCCCTGTCAACGCAGGCAATGTGGAGCAGGAATGCTCCCACTCGAATCCTTGTGTGGGATCATCTCACTGCCTAAGTGGGTTTCTATTAGTCTTCCGATCCTATAATGAAAGCAAAACATAACAAAAATAGCAGACATTGTTCATACAACATTTCTGTGGGAAACTGTCATCCTTGAGAAAACTCTGGATTAAGATAAAACACACCATGGGGAAAAAAAATGATGTTCAAGAAGCATAAAATCATAGCTGAATGGTTTTTAGCTGCTGTTTTTCTTTATCCTTCCTACTTTGCTTTTCAATTAAACATTTAACAACACACTTCTTGAGAACAAGTTCTATTAAAAAGTTCCTATTATCTGGGTGTCTTCCAGGGTAATAAAAATATTTTAAAAATTTTCTGAGTACGGTTGACACACCATGCGTGTCACATTAGTTTCAGGTATACAACGTTGTGACTCAGCTTCTTGATACATTATGCCGCACTCGCCACAACTGTTAGCTACCATCCGTCACCACACAGCACTATTACATTACCACTGACTATAGTCCCTCTGCTGTGCGTTTTATTCCTGCGACTTATTCACGCCATAACTGGAAGCCTGTGTCTCCCACCCCCCTTCACCCACTTTGCTGATCCTTCCACCTGCCTCCCCTCTGGCAACCATCACTTTGTCTCTGTATTTATAGGTCTGATTCTCCTTCTTGTTTATTCATTTTTATTAGGTTCCACATATGAATGAAATCATATGGTATCTGATTTTTTTCCCCAGTCTAACTTATCTCACTTAGCATAATACCCTCTAGGTCCAAGCATGTTGGCACAGATGGCAAGATCTCATCCTTTTTTGTGGCTGCTTAATATTCCACTGTGCGTATGTGTCTCTGTGTGTGCACCCACACACGTACGTTTGTGTGTGTACCACATCTTCCTTACCCATTTGCGTATCCACAGACACTCAGGTTGTTTCCATACCTTGACTATTGTAAATAATGCTGTTCATAAACACAGGGGTGGCATGTATCTTTTTAAATTAGTGTTTTCATTTTCTTTGGGTAAATATGAAGGAAACCATCAACAAAATAAGATGGCAACCAACTGAATGGGAGAAGATATTTGCAAACGATATCTCCAATAAGAGGTTAATATCTAAAATATATAAAGAATTTATTATACAACTCAACACGAAAACACCCAAATAATCCAATTAAAAAATGGGCAGAAGACCTGAATAGACATTTATTCAAAAAAGACATACAGATGGCCAACAGAAATGTAAAGATGCTCACTCTGACTAATTATCAGGGAAATGCAGATCAAAACCACAAAGATGTATTACCTTCTACCTGTCCGAATGTCTACAATCAAAAAGATAAGAAATAACAAGTGTTGGAGAAGACATGGAGGAAGAGGAACCCTCATACACTGTTGATGGGAATGGCAAATTGGTGGCTCACTGTGGGAAAACAGTATGGCAGTTCCTCAGAAAATTAAAAATAGTAATACCATATGATCCATATTTAAAATTTATTTGGTCCCTTAAAAGTGCTTTGAAAATCAAGGGGCCTCTGGGTGGCTCAGTCGCTTGAGCATCTGACTCTTGGTTTCAGCTCAGGTCATGATCTCGGGGTCCTGGGACTCAGTCCTGCACTGGGCTCCCCACTTGGCAGGGATCCTACCTGGGATTCTCTGTCTCCCCCTTCTTCTTTCCCTCTCAGCCTCCCCCCACTCATGCTCTTGCTCTCTCTCTCTCTCAAATAAATAAATCTTAAAGAAAATGCTTTGAAAATCTTTTTAAAACTGTCTTATCAACAAATTCTGTGCTATTTACCAAATGTCATCTAAGATGAAACAATGTTATGTCAAAAAACCACATCAAAAACAATATACACTTAAAAAAAAAAACCACTTGAACAATTGTTTCAAAGACTACCTCTAAGCAATTCCCAGAAGGAAGAGACTTTTCTCAAATTGGAAAGTAGCACTTAAAAAAGTCATTACTTACACTTTTTATAAGTTTTATTAATGTATAATTGACATATAATAAACTGCCCACACTGCAAGTGAAAAAATGGGTAAGCCTGGACATATGTATCCAGACATGAAGCCATCACCACAATTAAAATAATTAATCATAAATCACTTCCACAGATCCTTTATAGTCCCTCTCAACCCCCATCTCCAAGTGACCACTGATCTCTTGTTGGCTCCATAGATAGCTTTGCTTTCCCAGAGTTTCACATAAGCAGAACAATGTAGTGTGCCTGGATTGTGTCTGGCCTCTTTCACTCAGCATGACCGCTTTGGGATTTATCCACATTGTTGTCTGTATAAATAACTTATTCTTTTTGTTGAAGAAAAATTATTACCACAATATGTTTATGCACTCACTTACTGATTTGAGGCTATTACAAATGAAGATCTGAATATCTGTGTGTAAGTTTTTGCATGGACATAGGCTTTCATTTGCCTTTGGTAAACAGCCAGGAAGGGAAGGGCTGGCTCGTATGGTAGGTGAATGTTTAACTTTTAAGCAACTGCCAAACCATATCCAAAGTGGTTTTACCTATTCACATTCCCTTAGGCAGTCTGGGGGAGGTCCGGTTCCTCCAAATCCTCCAAAACACCTGGTACATTCAGTGTGTTTAATTTTAGCCACTGTAAGAGGTGTGCAGTGATATTGTTTTCTCATTAGCAGGTCTGCAATGATATTATATCCCATTAATTAAAGTCTAATTTGCATGCATTAAATTCACCCATGATAAGTATACAAATCAGTGATTTCAGCAAATTTGTACAGGTGTGAAACCATCACAACAACCCAGTTTAGAATGCTTCTATCATCCCAGAAAGTTCCCTTATACCCATTTACATTTAATCCCAGCTCCCACCCATAGTCCAGCCACATCAGGCATGCGATGGGCTCTGTTGTTACAGATTTGCCTTTTCTGGGCATTTCATATCAATGGAATCACAGGATATATTGTTGATTGCATCTGGCTTCTTTTGCTTATTAGTACAGTGTTACTGAGGTTCATCCACATTAGAAAATGTTATCACTACTTCACTACTTTGCGCTGTCAAACATGTTTTAAACATTTTCCAGCTGATGGACATTTTGTTTCCAGTTTAGAGTTATTCTAAATAATGCTCCTATGAATTCTTGCATGCATGTCTTTTGTGTGGACATATTTTCCTTTCCTAAGAGTGGATGTGAGAATATGGTAAGTTTAACCTTTTAAGGAACTGGAAAACTGTTTTCCAAAATACCTATACCATTTTATTTTCCCAAAAGCAAATCAGAAAGATTCCAGTTTATCCACATTCTCACCAATACTTGATACTGTATTTGTTTTATTATACTTATTTAAATGTGAGTGTAGAATAATATCTCATTGCATTTCCCTAATAATTAACAATGTTGAGCAGGCTTTATTGGTCACTTGTATATCTTCCTCAGGATAATCATATTTGAATCTGTTGCCTAATTTAAATTGGGGTATTTTCTTATAAAGTTTAAGAATTCTTTATATATTCTAGCTACAAGTCTTTAATGAAGTCCAATTTACCTTTGTTTTTAAATTTTATGAATCATGCTTTAGGTGTTGTACGAAATAACTCTTTGCTCCACCCAAGGTCATGAATATTTTTTTTCCAATTCTTTTCTAAAAATGTCAGAATTTTAGCTCTTACGTTAGGTATATGATGCATATTAAATTCAGTTTATGATGTGAGAAAAGGGTATACTGTTTTTCTTTTGTTTTGGTATGTGGATATCCAATTGTTCCATAACAACTATCCTTTCTCAAAATGAACTGTTGTCACACCTTTGTTAAAAATCAACTGACCACGTACAGACTTACTTCTGGACTTGGAAATCTGTTGCACTGATCTACATACCTATCTTTGTGGCAGTAATGTAGGGTCTGAAATACTTCATTTTTATAGTAATTTTGGATATCAAGTAATCCGAATCCTTAATACTGAACTTCATTTTCAGAATTATGGCTTCTCCAAGTCCTTTGCATTTTATAATCAGCTGCTCGATTTCTGCAAAAGGATCTCAGGAATCCTGACAGGGACTGCACTGAATTTATAGATCAGTTTGGGGAGAGCTATTATTCTGACAGTACGGAATCTTCCAATCTATGAACAAGGAATCTGTCTCCATTTATTTAGATGTTCTTTAATTTCTCTCAGCATGTTTCATAGATCTCAGGTACAAATTTTGCATTTCTTTTGGTAGATTTATTCCTCAGCTTATTTTTTGCTCCTATATGAATGGAATGATTTTCTTAATTTCTTTCAAACTGTTCTTTTCTAGTATATACAAATGGAATTCATTTTATATATTTATTCCCACTTGGTCATACTGTATCATCTTTTTCATATGCTACTGGAAATGGTCTCCTAATTTTATTTAAAGATTATTCACCTATGCTCCTGAGGGACGTTGATCTGCAGTTTTCTTATGATGTCTTAGTGTGGCCTCCACAGGGTAACACAGGACTCAGAACGAGCTGGCAGGTTCCCCCCTCCTCTATTTTCTGAGAGAGTGTGTAAAGGATTGGTATTATTCCATTGTAAAGATTTGATACAATTTCCCATTATAGTCACCAGGGAACAAGTTTTTTGTTGTGTGAAGATGTTTAATTATTATAGGCCTGTTCAAATTTTCTTTTCGTTGTTGAGTCAGTTTTGGTGATTTGCACCTTTCCAGCAATCTGTCTCATTCAAGTCTAAATTTTGGCATACGGCTGGTTCATCCTCCATCCACTGTTGATGGGTCTGTCCATCAGAAGGAGAGCATATCTAAAATTTGGATCATTTTCAGGTCTGCTCGAGTTTTATGTTGCACCCAGGCATTTTCCAAGAGTTGACCAGAAGAAGCTGTGAAGATTTCTCCACCACAGGAACAGGTTTGCTTCAATCTTGGCTGAAATCTCGGGCTGGTGCAACTAGGTCACTGGCCAGCCCTTCCTCACTCACCAGCCCCCAAACTGCCACTGGGTGCGGGAAGAGGAGGTTGTCCAACACGTCAAGTTGAGCAAACCCCTTTAAATACAGCAGAGAAGTTGTCAGCACCTCTGCCACCAGCCAACAAGGGGACCGGAAGCCATGGAAGCAACTACCAGACATAACACGACAAATGCCCACAAGTTCTTATCTGAAGGTCACAGTTTTCAAATCATAAATGCCTCTTGCATTGTTGTATGCCTTTGATTGATATCTAGAGACTAAAATGACTATTTTTGTCCATTACCGCCCATTTTATAACCAACTTTGGGAAAAGGATTGGCCACTTTTTTGACTTAGCCATAGCTAGAAGTCCAACTTTGCATTCAAACTCATCGTTTTTTTTACTTAGCAGCAATTATCAGTATGTGGTTCCAAGACTTCTGGGCCCCCCAGAGACTATTTAGGAGGGCTCACAGGTAAAAACTATTTTCATAATAAAACCAAAATGCATTTTGCCTATTTCCATTTTTATCACAAGTGTACATTGTATTTACAAAAGCTACATGATACTCTCATAATTCATGGACTGCATCCTTTCTTTTCTAATATTTTCTAAGACGTTTTAAGGCCATAGGTTTAGGATATAAATATATGAGTTTTCAGAGGTTAACTCATGCTCTCAATTCTTCCACAATGCTTTTATCTAGTATCTTTGGTTATACCTGCTATAGTCTCTGCAACTTTCATTAATATCCAACAATAGTTACTTTGAAATTCCAAGTTTTCTTTGCAGCTACATAGAAACATAAAAAGCACCAAGAGGTAGACACTTCCCGTTATAAAATAAACAAGTCATGGGGATGAAAAGTACAGCACAGGGAATATGGTCAAAACTAATGTAGTAACTTTGTATGGTAATTACACTCACGGTGAGCATCGCATGCTGTATAGACTCACCAAATCACCGTTGTACACCTAAAACTAATACAACATTGTATGTCAGCTATACTTCAATTAGAAAGTATACTTTATCTAAAACTACTATTATTTAGAATTTAATATTTTAATTATTTTATCCTAAAATAAAATATATTTAGGGACGCCTGGCTGGCTCAGGCAGTTAAGCATCTGCCTTCGGCTCGGGTCAGGGTTCGAGTCCCGCATCGGGCTCCTTGCTCAGCAGGGAGCCTGCTTCTCCCTCTGACTGCTGCTCCCCCTGCTTGTGTTCTTTCTCTCTCTCGCTGACAAATAAATAAAATCTTTAAAAAAATTAAAAATAAAATATGTTTATAGTGTATTTTCTTGTATTTAGTGATAGATCATGGGCTTTAAAAAGGGAATCTCAGTAAACTCATTTTCTCAACCTTCAGCTGCACTAGTTCTGTTTACTGATACTTACAAAGATTAAACTGAACTATCAGAAGACTGACTCATGGAAGGGAGGGATCACCTCCAAAGAAACAGGGTGAAACTGTAAATAAGAAACAAAAATATGATAAACTATCACTCTCTTGGCTTTAATAATTCACCTTATCCTGTCTTATAGAAGAGAACATTTTCAAATGGTACTGGGCTACCAGGTAAGGTCCAAGTTTATTTTGAGGCCAATCATTCGATGTATCAAGAAAAAGGAACTGAATATTTTAAACGTGGACATCATGCACCCTTTACAAGCCCTAAAAATTGTTACAGCTTTTCAAACTAGAAATTTCAAAACCACTGGCTTCAGGGTAAGCTTATTATTTTGTTTTGACTAGAGAAGCACACACAAGAGCTAAGAAAGTATTAAGTGCTGTATAGTTGGCACTGCTGAATGCCTGTTGCATGGAAAGTCAGTGAAGAATTCACGGTGCTGTCACTTTTCCACGGACACAGTAACTCATTGAAAACTTAGCTACAGATGTAAAGATTGGATTAATGACTGCAACTTTGTAATTTTGCCTTATAATGAATGAATCTATAGATGTGCCTGCGGTCATCGGTTCCACTACATTTGTCTGAAGTCAGCTCAGAACCATCATCAAAGAGCTTTGATTTCATTATTGGACAACAAATACAAAAGGTGCTGAAATATTCAAAGTGCTGAATAACTTTTTCAAGTATCCCAGTTTACCCCGGAACAAATGTGCTGACATCTGTTTTGGTAAAACTGCTGGAGGCTAGCACAAATCAAGGTAATGATGTCAGGCTGTGCCATCAGTCACTATATTTTTCTATACTACACGCTAGTAAAAAATATAAATATATTATATAAATATTAGGCAACAAGCACACGCAGTAATGAAATATTCTAAGGTTGGATAACTTTTTTGATCTCTCACATACTTGTAGAAAAAGCAATGCCCGTTTCATTTGAGGATGTCCTTGATGTAGGAGACCATTACTGCTGAACTTGCCCACTCACTGTCAGTGGAAGGTGGGAGTCACCAACGGGCACCCAAGTGGCTCACTTCAGGACCAGCATCTCCTCCCTGCCCCTCTGGGTAGCACAGTCCTTCTCCTCTCTGACACATCTTATATCACAGGGGTGTGGAGTCATATTGCACCAGGGACAGAGTCACTTGCACTGCAGCCTGGATGTGCTGCAGGCCGACTGCTTGCTCTAGGCCCCAGTCAAAGCCCCAGCCTTTTGTGTTATTCAGTATATAGGACAGACAGTGTTCTCAGGTATGGAATATGCTTCCAGAACCTGATTAGGCTACCAGGAATATGCTAATTGCTTTGCAGTAAAAGGTTCAAGATATAGTAATTTACTCTACAGGACCACTGAAGACCTAAAAAATTTGCTGATTTTAAGAGGACTTCCTAAATCATGGTAGGGTTTATCCCCAGTGTTAGGTTAGTAAACGTTTAACAAATGACTCCCTGGGGAAATTATGCCCTGATGTGTAGCACTTCCTAATCTCTGTGGTATAAATATTCCCACAATGTACTGAAAAGAGCTTGCATAGGCTTGCAAGAGCCAATCATAAAACTTTTAGGAATTTTGCAAGCTGGTTGTTAACACAGCCATTATTTAAAATTTAATTATATTAACATTAAATAGATTATACTTAAAAGGTAACAAACTTTGAAAACTCAT
Source organism: Eumetopias jubatus (assembly GCF_037043125.1). Taxonomy (NCBI): domain Eukaryota; kingdom Metazoa; phylum Chordata; class Mammalia; order Carnivora; family Otariidae; genus Eumetopias; species Eumetopias jubatus. The sequence continues at coordinate 3,907,088 of NW_028274812.1, read as the reverse complement.
TCTAGTTATTTTATGGCATTTTGCCGTTATCTATACTGTTGAGGTTGTCTGTGTCAATCAACTGCATGATAGACATACTATGTAACATTGCGCTACTGCATTATCTCTTCTTAACTCCCTGTTTGGTGGCCTCACACTGGTAGCTGATATAGGCCATGATAAGAGTACTTAAGTGTTTTACATTAGTAAATGTTTGCCAGATTTTTCAGAGGAAAAGAACCTAAACTCTGACTTGTAGCATTTACCAATTTCTGTGGCATAAATAATTTCACAGTGGCTGATTTCAAGCTACCAACTGGGAGATCAACTGGATCATAAAATTCCAGAAAACTTATCAGTTGTCTGAGGCAATACAAGCCAATTCCAAGCCATTCCAGCCATTTATAACTGTCATTAGTTTATAGTTGTCAGTTAACTGTCTTGTAAAATTTTGACTTTTCAACATATTATGTGAAGATTCACTAAGTTATTACAGTAATTTGTGTGGACCTACAGCTACTTCTTTGATAAACACTTCACAATTAGTTAAAATAAAAAAAAAGATTTGTTTCACAGATTCACTTTGAATAGACTGGGAAAATGGTGGTGCAGCTCATGAAGATCCAAACATCAGAACTTTACAATGTGGAGAAGAGTTCACTTATAGGAGAAGCAAGCACTACTTTTATCTTTTTTAAAATTGATATACGTAAGAATGGATTCAGATTAGGTAGCAAAATATTAAAAATCTAGTTTTGTAAACAGTCATTCAAAACAATAAAAATTATCTGTATGGATAAAATTCAGAATATACCACACAACCGATGTTCCCTTTTTTTTTTTTTTTTTAATTGTGCGAAAGGATGTTTAATGAATGAGGAGTTTTGGTTCAATATCTTAGAAGACAAGGAAATACAATCTAATGGGAGAAAATATATTATAAAATTGCATGCGGGGAGAAAGAGAATTCTGGGAAGATGGCAGAGTAGGAAGCACCGGGAAGTGGTCTTCCCATCTAGACAAAAATTGCACTGGCAAAAACTGTGTAATGCAATTATTTTGGAATGCAAGTCTATCGAAACTTTCAGGGAAAACTAGGGTGGTAAATTACAGTTCAGTTTGGTCAGTTTCAGCTCTTAGCACAGTAGCAGCCTGCACACAGCCTACGGAGTCAGAGTGGGCAAAAAGGGCCCTGTCCTCCAAATATCAAGCATCTCGGCTCTGATCGTTGATTGCTACTTCTGATGGCAGAGGTGCAAACAAAGAGGTAAGCAATCATTATTACTGCACTTCCCCCAATTATTGCAAAGTCCTCCTTTCTAGCTAAAGAGACTTTTGGGGCTGGTCTTCTTTTACCCACCCTTCATTTCCTTATTTTCCTCTCTGGAAGCGAGGAATTAAAGCCACTAAGGACATTAAAAAGCAACTGCATAGACCATGCAGACCTAAGGAAAGACACAGACTCAGAAAAGATCTGAAAACACTTGAAGCTTATATATTAGGCTGATCCTCAGCATAGAAATAGCCCACGATAATTGTAAACCAAAAACCAAAAAAAAAAAAAAAAAAAAAAAAAAAAATCACAAACCCTGTAGAAAGGGTGAACCTGAGTTCCAGAATTATCTGTTACATTCAAATATCTAATTCTAAATAACAATAACAACTATGAAATCACAAGGCACACAAAGAAATAGTATAGCTCATTCAAAGGAAAAAATAAATCAACACAAACAGTCCCAGAAAAGGATTAATGGCAGATCTATAAAGACTTTCCTTTTTAAAAAGATTTTATTTATTTGAGAGAACAAGATTTACTTATATATATTATATATAATATATACTTGTTTATATATTATATATGTATTATTTTTTTAAAGATTTCATTTATTTATCTGAGAGAGAATGAGAGAGATCACAGAGGGAGAGAAAGAGGGAGAAGCAGATTCACTGCTGAGCAGGAAGCCCAACACGGGGCTTGATCCCAGGACCTTGAGATCATGACCTGAACTGAGGGCAGACTGAGCCCCCAAGGTGCCCCTATAAACAAAGACTTTTGAAAGACTGTTTTAAACATGCTCAAGGTGAACAGAATCTAAGGGACCTATGGGGCCACTACCAAGTGGATCGATATATACATTGTGGGAGTTCCAGAAAAAGAAAAAATATTTGAAGAAATAATGTCTGAAAACTTCCCAAATTTGATGGAAGACATGAATGTAAACATCCAAGAAACTTAACAAATTCCAGGTAAGATGTACTCAGAGACCCACACAACATGTATTATAATCAAACTTTCAAAAGACAAAGAGAGAATCTTAAAAAGCAGCAAGAGACGTGATTCATCACATACAAGATTATGAACAGGTTTCTCATCAGAAAAATTAGAGGCTAGAAGGAGGTGGACCACCATATTCAAAGTATTGAAAGGAAAAAAAAAAACTGTCAACAAAGAATCTGATATCCAGTAAAACTATCCTTCACAAGTGAAAGAAAAATTAAGTCATTCTCAGATAATCAAAAGCTGAGGGAATGAATTCATTACCATTAACCCTGCCCTGCAAGAAATGCTAAAGGGAGTCCTGCAAGTTGAAATGAAAGGACACCAGATAGCAATCCAAAGTCATATGAAGAAATAAAGATCTCGATAAAAGCAAACAGATAGTCATTTATTTAAAAACTAGTATTATTTTAACAACAGTTTATAATTCTAGTTTTTGATTTTTACATCATTTAAGAGAGTAATGTATTTTTTAAAAAAATTATTAGTCTACAAGTTAGTATTACTGTAACTTTGGTTTCTAACGCCACATATTGTTCCCTACATAATTTAAGGAACTAACGCATTTAAAATAATTATTAGTTTATGTTTTGGAGCACACAATGTATAAAGATGTAATTTGGTGACATAAATAACTGAAAAGGGTTGGAACAGAACTTAAAGGAGCAGAGTTTTTGTATGTTAATGAAGTTAAACCAACAGACCAACAGAGAAATCACAATGAAAATTAGAAAATACATAGAGATGAATAAAAACAAAAACATAACATGCCAAAACTTATGGGACACAGAGAAAGCACTGCTAGGGAAGAAATGTATAATTATAAATGCTTGCATTAAAAAAAAAATAAGAAAGTTCTCAAAACAACTACTTAACTTTACAACTAAAGCAACTAGAAAAAGAACTAAGCCCCAAATCAGCAGAAGGAAAAATATAATAAAGATTATAGCAGAGATAAATGAAAAAGAACAGAAAAATAATACAGAAAATCAGTGAAACCAAAAGCTGTTTCTTTTAAAGGATCAACAAAATTGACAAGCCCTAGATAGATGGACTAAGGAGAAAAGAAAGATTTAAATTGCTAAAATCAGGAATTAAGACGAGGACATAACTACCAATTCCACAGAAATAAAAGGGATTATAAGAGAGTACTATAAACAATTATAAACCAAGAAATTGGATAACCTAGATGAAATGGACAAATTCCTAGAAACAAAAATCTACCAAGACTACAGCATGAAGATAAAGAAAATGTGAGGAGACTGATGACTAAGAGATTGAATAATCAAAAATCTCCCAACCAAGAAAAGCCCTGAACATGACAGCTATGACAGCTTCATTGGTAAATTCTATCAAACATTTAAAGAAGAGCTAAGACCAATCCTTTCTAAACTTCTAAAAAAATAAAATAAAAAAAGGAAGAGGAGGAGGGAACACTTCCTAACTCATTGCTTGAGGCCAGCATTACCCAGGTACCAAAAGCAGACAAAGATGCAACAAGGAAATTGCAGACAGTATCTCCTATGAACACTGATACAAAATTCCTCAATAAAATGCTAGCAAACCAAATTCTGCAGCATAAAGGATTATATACCATGATCAAGTAAGATTTATTCCCGGAATGCAAGAATGGTTCAACATACAAAAATTGGCCAATGCAATATGCCACATTAACAAAAAGAAGGAAAACAAACCATAGGATCATCTAAGTTGAATCAGAAAATGCATCTGACAAGATTTAACACCTTTTCATGATAAAAAACACTCAACAAACTAGGGACAGAAAAGACTACCTTCAACAAAATAAAAGCCCATCTATGAAAAATCCATAGCAAACATCATGTTCCATGGTGAAGAGAGGAAAGCTTTTTCCTCTAAGATCAGAAACAAGACAAGGATGCCCACTTTCAACACATGTATTCAACGTAGTACAGATACTGGAAGTTTTAGTCAGAGTAATTAGAAAAAAAATAAATAAATACATAGGGGCGCCTGGGTGGCTCAGATGGTTAAGTGTCTGCCTTCGGCTCAGGTCATGATCCCAGGGTCCTGGGATCGAGTCCCGCATAGGGCTCCCTGCTCCTTGGGAGCCTGCTTCTCCCCCTGCCTCTCTCTCTCTCTCTGTCTCTCATGAATAAATAAATAAAATCTTTAAAAAAAAATTAAAAAAATAAATACACAAAAGGCATCAGATTAGAAAGCAGGAAAAATAACTCCCCCCAAATCCTAAAAATCCCACACAAAAAACTGTTGGATTTAATAAATGAATTCAGCAATGTAGCAGGATACAAAGTAAACAGGCAGAAATCAGTTGCATTTCTATAAACTAACACTGAACAATCCCAAAACAAAACAAAGAAAACAATTCCATTTACAATACCATCAAAAGGAATAAAATACTTAGGAATCAACTTAACAAAGGAGTTTTATGTAAAAGACTTGCACAATGAAAACTACACAACACTGATGAAATATAAAGTAGAGAAGAACATAAACAAATGGAAACACACCCCACGTTCATGGATGAGAAGATTTAATAGTGTTACGATATCAATACTACCCAAAGTGATCAACAGATTCAATGCAATCCACATCTAAATCCCAAATATGATTTTTGGAAAAATAGAAAAACCTTTCCTAAAATTCATATGGAATCTGAAGGGACCCCAAAAGGCCAAAACAATCTTCAAAAAGAAGAACAAAGCTGGATGGAGGATTCACACTTTCTGATTTTAAAACTTACTAGACTTAACTAGAAAACTACAGTAATCAAAATCATTGTGGTACTGGCATAAAGACAGACATAAACAGAATAAAATAGTCCAGACATAAACTTCCTCATATATAGTCAAATGATTTTTGACAAGGCTGTTAAGACCATCATACAATGGTGAAAGGACAGTCTTTTCAACAAATGGTGCTGGGACAATTGGATATTCACTCACAAAAGAATGAAGTTGTAGCTTTACATAATACCACATAAAAAAATTAGCTCAAAATGGATCAATACCCAAAAATAAGAGCTAAAACTATAAAACTCTTAAAAGAAAATGAAGTACAAAAGCTTCATGGCATTAGATTTGGCAATGATTTTTTGGATATGATGCCAAAGGCACAGACAGTCGAAGAAAAAAATAGGAAAACTGAACTTCATGAAAACTTAAAAAATTTCGGGGCGCCTGGGTGGCTCAGGCGTTAAGCGTCTGCCTTCGGCTCAGGTCATGGTCCCGGGGTCCTGGGATCGAGCCCCGCATCGGGCTCCCTGCTCGGCGGGAAGCCTGCTTCTCCCTCTCCCACTCCCCCTGCTTGTGTTCCCTCTCTCGCTGTGTCTCTCTCTGTCAAATAAATAAAATCTTTAAAAAAAAAAAAAAAAAAAAAATTTCTGTGTCAAAAGACACTATCAACAGAGTAAAAAGGCAACCCACAGAACTGGAGAAAATATCTGTAAATCAGATATTTGATAAGTTATTAGTATTCAGAACACATAGATAACTCCTAAAACTCAACACAGCAACAAAAAACAATGGGCAAAGGACTTGAATGAGCATTTCTCCAAAGACAAATAGCCAGTAAGCACATGAAAAGATACTCGATGTCAGTAACCATTATGGAAATTCAAATCAAAACTACAACATACCACACCTCACAGCCATTAAGATGATTATTATCAAAGAAATAGAAAATAAGTTTTAGCGAGGATGTGGAGAAACTAGCACGTTGTGCACTGTTGCTGGAAATGTAAAACGGTGCTGCTGCTATGAAAACCAGTATGGTGGCTCCTCAGTTAAAAACAGAATTACTCTGTGATCCAGCAATTCCACTCGGGGTATATTCCCAAAAGAACAGAAAGCAGGGCCTTGAAGAAATATCCGTATATCCATGTCAGTAGTGGCCTTATTCCCAAGAGCTAAAACATGGGAGCAATCCAAGTGTTCATCGATGGAAGAAAGGATAAGCAAAATGTGCTATATACATACAATTGGATTTTATTCGGTCTTAAAAAAGAAGGAACGGATGAATCTTGAGGACATTACGCTAAGCTAAAGAAGTCAACCACAAAAATTCAAATACTTTATGATTCCACTTATATGAGGTACTTAGTCAAAATGATGGGGATGGAAAATAGAACGGTGGGGGTCAGGCGCAAGGAGGAAGAGCAAAGGAGAATTAGTGTTTCATGGGTATAGACTTCTAGCTTAAAAAAATGAAAAGAATCCTGGAGCTGGATGGTAGGGGTGGTAGCACGACATTATGAGTGCACTTAATACTAAAGAACTGTATCCTTAAAAATGGTTAGGATGATGAATTTTATGTTATATGCATTTCATCACTATTTTAAAAATTAGGGAAAAAAGATTTCATGAGAGATGGGTTATTTATATGAGCAAATCTTTTAAGAAGCATATTAACTATTTCATAGACTATTTTCATAAAAAATAAGTTCCAGTCATATGATGGACACTAACTGTATAGTGACGGCACGATTACTTTTTTCATGTTTTATGAAAACACACATCAAAGCTTACATGCTTTTCCCAAATATTACTTCTCCCTTTACCTATTCACATGCTTTTTAGATTCACTTCCAATATGTCAAATCCCAGTGTCAGTCCAGATGGAATGTTAATAGCATAGATATGGCACATTCACGGCCCTACCTGGCCAGCTCCCCACCTTCTGCTCTGTTCTCAAACTTCTTGAGCCTCCTCCCCCCGTCACCATTTTAAATTGAAAATTTGGAAGGCGTCTAGGAGAGCTCCCATCTTCCACCAGCATGTGTGTGGCTGCCGCCGCCTGAATCAGTACCTTCCTCAGCTTTCCCTCCCACCGTGATGAGAGCACTGCCTGTCCTCGCTCCTCGGCCTGTGTGCTGTAGCCCTTCCTCTCATCTAGGAAGACGTGGCTCCAGGGATCCCCCCCCTCTCTGGCATCAACACTTACTCCTCCCTAGTGAAACATTCTCCATCACCATCACCATACGATCTTCTTATTTTACCCAGGTTAAAAAAAAAAAAAAAAGCATCACCCTCCGGATACCACTCCCTTTCTTCTCTCCTTTACAATGAACCTGAAGACTTGCACACATGCTTCCGCTCCAAGCCCTCTCCTCCATTTTCTCCTAAGTCCATCCCAATCAACTCCACCACTTCACCAAAACCAGGCTTCACGAAATCAGCAATACATCCACAGTGCTGAAGTTAATGCTCAGTTCTGCGTCATCTCCTCCACTGGCACACAGCCCGACACAACTGTTCATTCTAGGCTACAGGTGTTTGCCCTCAGCTCCCAGGAAGCCATGTTCACTTGGTTATCTTCTTAGCTCACTGGACACTCGCCTTCTGTTTCCACTGCTAGTTCCTTGTCCCCAAAATCCTACGCTGAAGTGTTACAAGGCCCGGTCCTTGGACTCTATCTACACTTATTCCCTTGGTGATCTCACCCAGTCCCATTGCTCTAAATACCATTTATATGCTCATGATTCTCAAATTTATATCTTCAGTTCTAACCACACTCTGAACTTCAGACTCAAATATCCAACGGCCTACCTGACTCTACATGTCTAAGAAACAGTTCACACTTACTATGTTCAGAACTGAACTCCTGATACCCACCCCCAGATATGTTCTTCTCATATTTCTCCTGTCTTTGAATTTCTATTTCTTTTTTTTTAAAGATTTTATTCATTCATGCGAGAGAGAGCGAGAGAGCGAGCATGGGCAGGGGGAGGGACAGAGGGAGAGGGACAAGAAGACTCCGGGCTGAGCAGGGAGTCCAACATGGGGCTTGACCCCAGGACTCAGAGATCACAACCTGAGCCAAAGTCAGCGGCCCAACCAAATGAGCCACCCAGGTGCACCCCAAATATCTATTTCTAAAATTAAGATTAAAGGGGCGCCTGGGTGGCTCAGTCGTTAAGCGTCTGCCTTCGGCTCAGGTCATGATCCCAGGGTCTTGGGATCGAGCCCCACATCGGGCTCCCTGCTCTGCGGGAAGCCTGCTTCGCTTCTCCCTCTCCCACTCCTCCTGCTTGTGTTCCCTCTCTCACTGTGTCTCTCTCTGTCAAATAAATAAATAAAATCTTTAAAAAAATAAAAAAAATAAAAAATAAATAAAATTAAGATTAAAGAGATACTTTCAAATTAAAAACTGGTATTAAATAGGTTCAATATACCTGTTGCTATGAAGTAATTACATGTCTATTAAGTCATGAATTACTTATGGGTGTAAATTCAAATATGGAGAAATGGGAATCTTCATCATCAGTTTAAGCCACCCTTATAAATGTAAATACTGTCCTGCTTTCATTTTTTAAATTACCTTGCAGAAGAAACCATGTTGCTCTCAGGCAAAGCTAACTTAATCTATATTAAACAATGGATATATCCCAGGACTCAAATATTTTTTTAATTTAATTCAATTTTATTTTACTTTATTTTAAGTAGGCTCCACACACAATGTGGGCTTGAACTCACAACTCTGAGTTCAAGAGTTGCATGCTCTGCCAACTGAGCCAGCCAGGCACCCACCAGGACTCAAATCTTACTTGATAATTAAGCATAATACAATCTCAAATGGATCAGACAAAACGGGAGGATACTATAAAATTTCAGCATTGGCTTTATAGGTTAGTAGGCTGAAATGAAAAAAGCATTTGCTTTCTCTACACAACTTAATTTCATTAGCAAATACACATTTCCAAATTTGGTTGCATTAGAACGTCTACTAAAATTACAATGTGAAGCATCTGACTACATAGTTTTATTCCCTAAGAAAAATAAGGAAAAAGTAAACATGTTTTAAATGACAGTAAATTACAAAAGGTGACATACTTCAACTTTTCATCTAACTCTGCTGGGCTGACAGTCAGACCAAAGACCCTGACCATATATCCAACGGCTTCATTTAGTGAGAACCAGTTTGACCAGCATGTAGTAAATGAATGAACAGATAAGAAATAAAACCAAAAAAAGAAAAAGAAAAAAAAAAAAAAAGAAATACACTAATCATATGAGTGCATAAATTGAGAGTCAACCTATCAATTAAGCTACACACTCTGAAGATGGTGTGACCAATTCTAATGAAAGTCCACTGTGCTGTGGTGGCCGTAAGGAAATAATAGCCTAGTCTCTTTGTGTCTGAAAACTGAGTCTACCTATGTGCTATTACTAAGAAATGAGACTATAATCACAGTGTGATTACAATACTATTGAAATTAAGTGTAATTCTTGTAACTCTATACGTTTTTCAGAAATAATTTTTAGAGTTAACAAATAATATTCCTATTAATTTTTTTTTTAATATACTTCCAGGGCACCTGGGTGACTCAGTTGGTTAAGCATCTGCCTTCGGCTCAGGTCATGATCCCAGGGTCCTGGGATCCAGCCCCACATTGGGCTCCCTGCTTAGCAAGGAGCCTGCTTCTCCCTCTCCCTCTGACTGCCACTCCCCCTGCTTGTGCTCTTTCTCTCTGTCAAATAAATAAATAAAATCTTTAAAAAAAAAGTAAAGTAAGTTTTAAAAAATAAAATATACTTCCAATAATACCACAGACATACAAGTGCAGTCAAATTAACAATTTCCAACTAAGTTACTATCTCAAAAAGCATTAAAGCATAGTAAGAATAAAAGGTGAATATGTAATCATTCTAACATTACAACAATCCTGAGAAGAACAGAACTACAGCAAATTGCCTGAATACTGTAATTTTAATTATATTTTCTGGCTGCAATTACCTATAACCATACTGCTTTCCTAGTCTAACCCTGATATTCAAAAGTATAATATAAAACTCCTGAATAGATTCACATTAATGATTGCTTCATTTTGAGTTACATTCTCAAAAATCTACACACATCAAGAAGTTCTTTTTCTACTTTTATTGACCTAGATCAAAGAACCTTCTACTACCATCATACATAAAACCTTACTTGATGGCAGTGTTTCTGATGACAATGTAAAATCACTTAGCAGCCTAACATCACTTCACATTCTAAGAATGCAACGACAAATCATAAGCAACTTTCACACTTCCAAAGTAATTTTTCATCTTTCAAGAGTGAGGTTAATATGAGAGCTTCTGGGGCTTTAAAATAGGTCACATGCTTCTTTGCTATCATTTATCAAAGTAAAATCATTAAGGAAAAACTCTAAAAATTAAAAAATTAAATAAAAAAATATTTAAAATAATCATAAATATCACATTCATTTTGAATTACAAAATTATTCCCTTTGCCACATTCAACAGCAACAAGGCCATAGGGTAATAAAATAACAGCTACCTTTAGATGGCTGTTTATATCCAACTTCATTCACTCATTCAATCTGTTATTCATTAAATGAGTATTTAATATACCCTCATTCTATCAAACATGGCATAAGATATTAGAAGCGTGGTCAATGCATGGAGAGCTCTGCCACCAAATGATTCCTCCTTGTAATTGAAAACTAGTAAAGAAAATATATCTCTATGAAATTTAAGCTCATATGAGATGTATGACATTCTTCACCTACTTAAACACAGCTTATGATAGGTCTTAAATGGACTCAGAAGACTCACAGATCTCTCCTGTCAAAGAGATGAGATTCAAATCTCATCAAAGAGACAAAAACATAAGATTAGTCAACACATAAAAACACTCCAATAAAAGCAATAATGACCCAGTATGTCCCCCGATGAAATCTCTCATTCTAATGAGTTATTTATTTTTTAGCATTAAAATTACCCACAACTCCCCCAAACTGGAAATAATTAAATGTTGCTTTAGCAGATGAATGGATAAGCAAACTGTGGTACATCTACACAATAGAACATTACTCAGCAGTAACAAGGGATCTGTGCAACGATGTGGATGAGTCTCAAGGCAGTAATGCCGAGTGACAGAGACACTGTCTGACTTCCTTCCATGACATTTTGAAAAGGACACAACTACAGTGACGGTGAAGAGAGCAGCTGTTGCCAGGAGTTGGGCGGACGGGGGTATGATTATGAGGGGGTAACATGAGGAAGCTCCTCAGGGTATGGGACTTCTGCATCCTGAGTGTGGCAGTGGCTACACAAATCTACACGTTTTAGAATTCACAGGACTATACAAAAGAAAAATAAAAAGTCAGTTTTTCTAAAACAGCACTGATACATACAGCTATAATTTTGTGAGTAATTAGCATGTACCAGGTGCTGATCTCTATATTTGCTCTGGGAAGTAAGTTTTACCTCATTTAATTTTTTATTTCTGTTTATTGAGGTATAATTGAAATACATTATATTAAGTTCAGATGTACAATATAAAGGTTCAGTATTTGCATATATTGCAAAATGATCACCATTAATAAGTCCAGTTAACATCTGCCACCATACGTAGTTAGAATTTCTTTAATCTCATTTTAGAAATGAGGAAACAGACTTCGTAAAGTTGAAGTACAGAAATTAAATGAGGTCAGTCAGCTATGTATTAAATGATAGACCCACAATTGAAACTGAGAGTTGTCTGATTCCAAAGCCTGTATGAAATATGTTTGCTGAATGCTACGATGTTGCTGGAAAACACTGTCTTCCAAAAATCACAGCTTTACACATCCACAAATTATGAAAGGAGAGCAAATTAATGAGAGTAAATACAGGAGGACACAAATTAATAGCAGCTGGGTCAAACGAAGAAAGAAAAAATTAAAAATTACAGACAGTATTTAGTAAATTTCTGCAATTTATCATGAAGCCATAATTTCACTTGGTTATGTAAAATTTAGAGAATATAACATTTTTCATTGGCAACAGTGTCATTTAAGAACCAGAATAGGCAGGAAGAATTTCTTCATTCGATGGATGAAACTGGATCCTTGGCTTCAGTGAAGGCATTCAATACACAGAACTTAAGATATAGTACTGACTACCCATAAGGAAAAGTAAGTTGATTCACGGACTGTACAGTTTTGGATAAATGAGTTCTCTAGTACTGGTTATGGCATCTGTTGGAAATTATTACTATCTGCAGCTCTGCCTAAGAAGTAGTTGCAACTACAGAAGTGAGTAAAATGTTTACTCACAATAATTAAAATGATAAAGATTAATTTTTCTGAAATGAAGTCATATTTTAATATGTGCTTACTATATTTAAGGCTCTAGTAAAACTCAAGAGGATATTGAGAAAACTATTTTAAGTGAGTAAAATAAAATTCAGACATCATTAAAGCAAGATGTAAAATAAATTCAAGTAATTTGAAACTGGAAAGGAGCTCTGGAAATTATAATTTCTTTCTTTCTTTTTTTAAAGGTTTGTTTATTTGACAGAGAGAGCACAAGCAGGGGGAGCAGCAGAGGCAGAAGGAGAGGGAGAAGCAGGCTTCCCGCGGAGCAGGGAGCCCGATGCGGGGCTCGATCCCAGGACCCTGGGACCACGACCTGAGCCGAAGGCAGACGCTTAACGACTGAGCCACACGGGCGCCCCTGGAAATTACAATTTCTAACTAACACTAAAGACATCATTCTGTTTAAACAGACAAACAAATCTGAGAACACCGACCTCATGAAGGGTAAAACCTGAGACACCCCAGGGGAATCTGGGACCTCAGGGCAGAGGAACAGGGACAGGACCCAGCCCCTGCTGCCCTCTTCCAGCCCGGCACCACCGAGGAGGCCTCTGCTTCCTCAACCGAACTGCTATCTCCACCTGCTTCACCGAAGTCATGTTTGGTTTCATGTTAAAGGTATCCCTGGATATCAGAAGCGTTGAATGGAAAATAGGGAAAGAACTCTGCCCTCAGCTTTCTTATAACCTGCAAAACTGGTAGATTTCTAAGAACTCCTGAGGTGTCTATGCTGCAGCTGTGATTGTTGTTAAAAATATTATTTTCCTTCAAGTTGGGGGGTGGAAAATTCTGTGACACAGCTTTTCCCCCTTTTTCTTTTTAACACTCTCACCACTGGTTGGTTAGGTTAGGGAAAAAATATCGAAGTACTATCATGGAAACCTTTTTCAAAATGCTCATTTACTTCTTTTATTTTGGGCTCTGTAGTAGTATTACACGGTGCTGGAAAAGTTTGTAAGTCTATTTCACAAAATCAAAGGAGTGGACAGGATCTCCATGGTCCTCACTTTGTCTCGTAACTAAACCACGTGAGCACTGTGCTGCGCTTGCGGTTATAGAAGTCTATTCAGAATGAAAATCTGAGGTTTCCCTGAGCCCAGATCAGTTTATTGAGGTATAATTGAAATACATTATATTAAGTTCAGATGTACAATATAAAGGTTCAGTATTTGCATATATTGCTGAATGATAACTTCTGCCAAGTTCTTTCTGAAGAATAACTGAATTACCTCCTTCTTCAAATATAATTTTTTTGTTTCTCACAGGTGAACATATTCAGTCTGAAGCATATTCTATCAAAAATCTCAACAGACTAATTGTTACTGTGATCTGAATTTTTTTATAACTTCCAAGATGTAAGTCACATGATCAACTTAATATGCCCCCTTTACTTTTCAAAAGACCCCCAAGTCTGTCTATCTAGAATCACAGATGGTCATTTGATAGACCCTGAGAGAACACTTCTTCAGATTAGCGTTTTGCACATGAAATTAGCAGCAGGAGGTGACTCAGCTCACTACTTTATGTACAAGGCTGGAACCAAGTGCTAAGGTGCCCACAGATTTTTGAGCTCAAGCACTAAGAGCCCCCTATTCTCGGGACTCAGACCCATTCACCAGCATCACAGTGGAAGGAGACACATGTATGGTCCGTTATTTATGTTAGTAGTCAATCAGCCACTGGATTCATTCATTCAGTAGACTTGCACTGAGTGAGCTAGGGATCAAGAAAAAGAATGTCAACAGGACACGCCCTGCCCCCAGGAGCCTGCTGATCACAGTGAACTGGACAAGAGGCTCAGCAAAGTCATCATTGGCGGGAGGTCCAGGAGGCAAACAAGCTGACTTCAAAACCTCTCAGGCTCTACAACACAGCATTGTGTTTATGTGGTTAATTGTTTATAAAATTTGCAAAAGTCAGGCATTTACCACAGTTGGTAAACACTACTATCTTTTTAATCTGACCTCTCTGTCACATTTGGGGCATGTTAAGAGGCAGTGGACAGATGTAGCATTTTCAGGATCCAGCTAAAGGGAAACTGAGTTGGCATATTTAACTTGGCTTTAATGGGATATATTTATGAGCTTCCTGGTCACTTTCATGATGGTTAAAATATTACTTATCCTCCCAGGAATACCCCTAACACATCCTGTGCCACCTAACTAGTATAGGAACACTGGATATCAGTGACAAACTGGTTAACATGTGCTGTCAATCCAAAGAAAACATTCCAAACAAAAACTTGAAAAGCCCTAAAATATTCTAGCTTACATATGAAAAAAGTCTGAGGCAGATTTTCCCAAATTTGACAACAATCCTAAAAATACTGACATGTCATTATCAATAATGAGTCATAAAGCTAAAAGAAAATTTTCTAAATTAGCAAAAAAATTTTTAGTTCTCTCAATCATAACAGCAGAAGACCGAATTATTTTTCTATCCTCTCTATGTAAAATGAATTTACAAAACTGTCATACAGAGATCCAAGAGTGTGTAGCAAAAAAAAAAAAAAAAAGGACTGTAGGGATGTTTGAGGGAATAAATTATTATCACATTATATTAATTTTCTGGATTTGTGTGGTATTTGTGATATTTTTCAACTTTTCCAAATTCGTAATTTATATTACTTTCCTCAATCCAAAAAATATTCAATTTTATGCCAAATTTTCTTTAAAAAGGTCTCTCTCCCGTTTCACAAAACATGAATCTACTCCCTATGTACAGTGTCAATGAAGATATGAAAGCAAGCCAGGGGTGCTGTGGGGAGCAGATGGGCACATCTAAGTCAATCCAGGAATATCCCCTAAAGATTCCCAGGAAGATGTGATACTTGAATTAAAATTTTTTTAAGTTTTTTTAAATTGTATAAAATATACAGAACATAAAATTACAATTTTATCCATTTCTACATTTATAGTTCAGTGATATTTAATATTTCACATTATTATGCAATCTCCAGAGGATTTTCATCTTGAAAACCTGAAAGTCTATATCCATCAAACACTTAACTCCCCAGCCCCTGGCACCCACCATTTTACTTCTGTCTTTAAGAATCTGACTACTCTAGGAACCTCAAATAAGTGGAAACATACAGTATTTGTCCTTTTGTAACTGGTTTATTTCGTTTAGCATAATTTCCCCGAGGTTCACCGATGTTGCAGCATGTGTCAGAATTTCCTTCCTTTTTAAGGCTGAATAATATTGCACTGTACACCACATTTGGTATCCATTAATCCATCAGTGGACACTTGGGTTGCTTACACCATTTGGCCACTGCAAAAAATGTGACTATGCACATAGAGGCGTAAATACATCTTTCAGTCCCTGTTTTCAATTCTGGGTATATACCCAAGAAGTGGAACTGATAAATCATACAGTAATGTTATTTTTAATTTTCTAAGGAACCACCACACTGTTTTCATAGCAGCTGCTCCATTTTTGCATTCCTACCAGCAGTGCACAGGGGTTCCAATTGCCCCACAGCCTTGTCAACACTTGCTACTTTCTGGGTTTTGTTCATTTTTTTATGGCTATCCTAATGGGTATGAAGTGGTTTCTCATTGTGGTTTTGATTTCCATTTCCCCAAGGATTAGTGATATTGAACATCTTTTCACGTACTAACCTGGCAATCCTTGAAGAAACATCTATTCAAGTCCTTTGTTCATTTTAAAATCTGGGGTTTTGGTTGTTAAATAGTTTAGAGTTTTCTTAGATATTCTTACCAGATGCATGCTTTACAGATATTTTCTCTTTCTTCATGGGTTGCCTTTTCACCCTGTTGACTATCTCCTGAGATGCATCAGTTGAATTTTCAGGACAAGTATGGATAACCAAAACAAGGGGGGTGGGGCAGGGAAATGGCATCAATATTAGTTGTACTAGTCCTGTGCTGGTATTCCGTGTAGATTGAGGGAAGGGTGTGCGTGTGGAGAAACAGCAGTGTAGATGGAAAGGATGCTCATGAAAGGTGAGCCTCTAAGTTGGACAGACTGAACTTCAGCCCAAAGTTCTGCACCAATGCAGGATTTCAGTCATGGGATTAATATGGGAAAACAGTGAGGACAAATGCCGGTATTTCCATTTTCAAGCACCCACTTTGACATCAATATAGAAGACAGATTTCAGAAGGGTTTTTCCCCCCAAAGACCCCATGTACACCCTAGCCAGGCCTGCTCCTTAGACTGGGTAGATTGGTTAACCCTCCCCACCCCTCCTCCTCTGCCAAAGCTCCGTGCCTCAACCCGAGCACATCTGCCACTTCACTTTACTGTTAGTGACCTTTGGGAAAACCCACCTGATAAAAGTAATGCAACAAAGACATTAAAATCCAGGAACAACAAAACCTCTAAGATGTATCGGCAGTTTGAAAAGTGACTGGCTGGATAAGAAAATGTCTTAAATCAATGGTGAGCTCCTTTTCCCTCAGATAGCTAAAACAAAAGTACTTTTAAACATAAAGTCTCGGGGCGTCTGGGTGGCTCAGTTGGTTGAGCATCTGCCTTCAGCTCAGGTCATGATCCCAGGGGCCTGGGATCAAGCCCCACATCGGGCTCCCCGCTCAGCAGGGAGTCTGCTTCTCTCTCTCTCTCTGCACAACCCCCTCCCCGACTTGTGCACACGTGCTGTCTTTCTCAAATAAATAAAATCTTTACAAATATTTTAAATAAATGAATGAATGAATGAATGCAAATGCTATTCTGCACAAATATACTTGTGGAAATAATTTCAGGGAAAATATTTTACTATAAATCTTAGGGAAGAAGGATTTATCATAAATATAAATTATTAAAGTCACTTTTAAAATATTAAAAAATATATATAAAGCCTTCATTTTATTGCAAAGTGAAAAAAAAAACTTTGATTACAGAAATACTTCTTCATGAGAAAACTGGCTCTACTTTAGAGGCATCAAAATATTAATATCTTGGCATATTTGAAAAGTAGCCAGATGAAGGTATCTCTTTACATTTTTGTCTTGAAATGAGATCATGAAACAAGGGGCAGACTTTGTTGTCTTACCAATAACCATTTCTTCTTCCTCACCAAAAGGTGTCACAAGTTATTAAAATGTTTTCCTTCTGGTAGCCCTGTGCTCAGGGAAGGAGTAATTTTCCCACCCTAAGTCAAGGGAATTTTAATTGTTAAGGCAATCATGAGAATTCTGTTTTCCTGGAGAGTGACAGACAGATGGTGCAAATTAGGCAGGTGGAGTACATAAAGATGCTCTTCTTCCCACTTTCCATATCTGCAATTTGTCTGCATGCCATGGAATGTCAGGAGCATTGTGAGTAAATATACGTTGTAGGACAACATGTATAGGCCAGTTCTTCAGCCAGTCAAAGCAGCTATTTCCTCGATTCCAAAAGCTTTGTAAGGTCATACCATACAACCAAATGAAGAGTGTGAGCTCCATTCCTGTGATGCTTAACCTACACGTTTCAAATAAAGAATCTGGGAGGCAGCAGGGAAAGGACATCTTTCTTTCTACGTTCAAGCTGATGCTAGGCCAGACCAGGCAAGAAGGGAGTAAAACTGTCACCATACCCTATTTTCCCCCACAGATGACTTAACTAATCAAAGATGACATCACTCTTTCCTACTGAACACAGATATAGCCTCAGAGTCCTAACTAATCTCTCCCCTACCTACTGCCCAAATCACTAAGCAGCTATCTACTTATTACCTATTTACTATCCTGCACCCTGAGAACATTTGCCGGATACCAACATGGAGAGTCAAGGTAACATGACTGTCCCATTGGAATGACCTCTTTAGGGTATCATTTGCACAGCAAATGTCTCCATACCCTTGTACAAAGGCCCCTGAGTGTGACCCTGGAAATAGGGAATCCACCAGACCTTTCAGAGGGAATGTCTAGAGCACACAGGTACAGAGCTGGTCTCATTACTGTAAAGTCAAGCTCACATTCTGCCATGTGTTGACCTGACTAAGAAAGGGAAAACAATGTCATGGTTAAGAGTCCAACCTGTAGCATACAAACACCTCATTCATATCTCAGCTCTGACGCTTAACAGCCCTGCTTCAGTTTCCTCATCTGTAAAATGGGGATGATAATGATATCCTTCTCCTAACACTGTTGTAAGGGTTACCTGAATTAATACAAGCACTTAGAACAGCAGTTCCCAAATACATATGTATTTGCTATTATATTTTGAAAATTTAAACTTTTATACAAATTTATAACTCTTTACTGGGATCTTTGTGGGTTTTTTCTTTAAATTATTTGAGTAGGTTAAGTGTTTTTTTTTTTTTTTTTTTAACCCAGAGGCATAATAGGTCCTCTACCTGCTCTTTCCTGTTAAATTCTTGGGTTTTTTTCTCTTAATAGCATAAAAATAATTTTTAAAAAACTTTTTATAAAAAGTATGGTGAGTTTCTGCAATCTTATGGGCTTTGCTACATTCACTCATTATCCTTTCTATAAATGTTTACCAGTCAGGGATTAATTTCATTTCATAATGCTTTAGTTTTATTAGTAATACCCAGTTTTACTGAAACTCTGCACGCCCATATATAACTTCTTAGGTGTATCCCTTCATTCAATAAATATTTAGAGCAAGAATCCTACCTAACAGGATACTGTTCTAGGCAATGGATTTGCTATTCTTAAAGCAAAAATTAAATATATGCTGCATGTCATATTTTAAAATGTGTATGGGGAAATATAATAAGTATTTTTAATATGGAAAAAATATTAAAAAATATTTTGCATCAAAAATCACTTGCCTTTCTAACCTCCTCTTTAAAGCATCACACACAAACAGAAAAACTAAAGTTATGTATCTTAGAAATTGCCAATAATTTAATATGTTCTAAGTATCTTACATATTAGAATTTCATATAGAGTTAAAGAAGGGGCACCTGGGTGGCTCAGTCGTTAAGCGTCTGCCTTCGGCTCAGGTCATGATCCCAAGGTCCTGGGATCGAGCCCTGCATCGGGCTCCCTGCTGGGCGGGAAGCCTGCTTCTCCCTCTCCCACTCCCTCTGCTTGTGTTCCTGCTCTCGATATCTCTCTGTCACATAAATAAATAAAATCTTTAAAAAAAAAAAAGAGTTAAAGAAGAAAGTTCTAATAGGACTTACTCTAGAACTTAATTTTCTTAGCCCCACTGTAAAATGATGCACAAAAAGCTGGACAGGCACTACAGTATGACGATAGTCACAGGCCAAACTGAAATCTGAGTACCTCCACTGACATTTAAAGAATTATTAAGTCCATCTCCAATAATTCTCATACATATGTAACTATGAAAATAAATATGGTTATTTACATGTTTTAGATAAAATCTTTAAGTGAAAACATCATATAAATTCCAAAGTAAGAAGTTTTGACTTTGATTGATCTAAGGACCCTTGACTTTTAAAACCCTTAGCCTGAGATCAATTTTTCAAACATCCCTAGAATTAATGGTTCCTTATTGATTCTAAGCTTTTGGTGTTTACAATTAGTCAAAGATAAAGCACTCCTCTCATCATTTTTATCATTTCCTGTTCAATTGCTTTGGAAGTGTGAGAACTGTCCTTATTTTGCTGGGTCTCTGCTCAACGTTCAGTGTTTTATGAGTCACTCTTGATTATGTTTCATGATTTACAATGATTAGAGGGATGAACGCTTTCCCTGCTCCTGAAGCTGGGCATGGAGCCTACTTAAAAGACAAAACAAACAAACAAAAACAATAGAAAATGTAAAAGTTGTACAGGTTCTAGAAGTTTCCAACAGAACTTTATTCCTTAATGTTTCACAAACATAGAGATACACTTTTTGCTTCAATTTCAAAAGATTGAGCCACTGCATTAAGATATCTGTGACTGATACTGACATGACAAACCACAAACAAGTGCACAATTGACCAGATTGAAAGTTCACTGCATTGGTTTGTTTCATACTGAACAAGACATTATAGATTGTGAAAATCCTTTGAAAATATATCTTATCAAGTTTCCTTCAAACCTTTACATAAGTTCACATTGCTCTTAAGATAAACTCCAAAGCCCTTCCATACAACCTCAAAGGTCCTGCACAGCTTGTCTCTGCTCACGTCTGCATCCACCTCCTCTGTGATGCTACAACAGAGCTCTTCAGCCGTGCAGTGCTCCCAACTCACACTCCCTCTTTTTTAAAATGGCAAACTCACACTCTACTGTCCCATAGAACCCTCTCCTTGTCCCAACAAAGTAAGGTCTTCTTGTTACATTAACCCATTAAAAAATGACCTTCCTTTTTAGCACTTTTTTCCTAATTTTTTCCAGTTTTCTTGAAATACAATTGACATACCACACTGTATAAGTTTAGGGTGTACAGCATAATTTGACAATATGTCAGAAAATGATACTGTAAGTTAACACTCATCATCCATATAGATACAAAAAATATATCTTTTTTCTTGTCATGAGAACTTCTAGGAGCTACTCTCTTAACAACTTTCCTTTATATCCTACTTCAGTGTTAGCTCCAGTCATCACGTTGTACATTATGTTCCTAGTACATACTTATACAACTGGAAGTTTGTCCCTTTTGTCCACCTTCCTCCAAATCCCCCTCAAAGCAACCCTGTCTGATCCCTTTTGCTGAGCCATTTTTTTTTAAATTCCACAAAAAAGTGAGATCATGCAGTATCTACCTTTTTCTGTCTGACTTTTATAGCACTTAGCACAGTGTCCTTAGGACCCATCCATGTTGTCACAAGTGGCAGGATTTCCTCCCTTTCTATGGCTGGATAATATTCCCTTGTATAAATACATACACCAAACCTCCTTCATCTGTTCATGTGTTAATGGACACTCAGGTTGTATCCACATCTTGACTGTTGTGAATTACGCTGCAGTGCAGATAAAGGTGCAGAGATTTCTTCAACACGGTGTTGTCCTTTCCCTCATCTATATTCTCAGCGGGGCGACTGCTGGATCACAGGGTAGCTCTATTTTTAACTTTTTGAGGAGCCTCCATACTGTCTTTCACAGTAGCTGCACCAGCTTGCATTCCCACCAACAGCGCACAAGGGTTCTTTTTCTCCATACCCTAGCCAACAAATCGTTATCTCATCTTTTAAAAAATTTTAAGTATTTTAATTCCAGTACAGTGAACATACAGTGTTATATTAGTCTAAGTTGTACAATATAGTGATTCAACACCTTCATACATCACTGTGTGCTCATCTCGACAAGTGCTCTCTTTCATCCCCATCACTTATTTCCCCCACCCCCACCCACCTCTTCTCTGGTAAACATCTGTTTGTTCTCTTCAGTTCAGAGTTTGTTTCTTTTTTTCTTCCTTTTGTTTTGTTTCTTAAATTCCACATATGAGTGAGATCATATGGTATTTGTCTTTCTCTGACGTATCTTGCTCAGTATATAAAATTCCATTATATATACGTGTACACACACACACACACACACACCCCACATCTCTATCCATTCATCTATTGATGGACACTTGGGCTGTTTCCATAATTTGGCTAATGTTGATAATGCTGCAATAAACATAGGAGTGCATGTATCCCTTTGAATTTTTTTTGTATTCTTTGGGTAAATACTCAGTAGTGCAATTACTGGATTGTAGTATAATTTAGGAATAAATTATTAAACTTCCGTAGTTTAATTTTTTGATGAAACTCCACACTGTTTTCCACAGTGGCTGCACCAGTTTGCATTCCCACCAACAGCACAAATGGTTCCTCTTTCTCCACATCTTTGCCAACACTTGTTTATTTTTGATTTTAGCCATTCTGACAGGTGTGAGGTAATATCTCATTGTAGTTTTGATTTGTATTTCCCTGATGATCAGTGGTGTTCATCTTTTCAAGTGTCTACTGGCCATCTGTATGTCTTCTTTGGGAAAATGTCTGTTCATGTCTTCTGCCCATTTTCCAATTGGATTATTTGTTTCAGAAGTGTTGAGTTCTAGAAGTTATTTTTTAATATATATATTTTGGATACTATCCCTTTATCGGATATGTCATTTGCAAATACCTTCTCCCATTCAAGTAGGTTGCCTTTTACTTTTGTTGATTATTTCCTTTGCTGTGCAGAAGCTTTTTATTTTGATGTAGTGCCAACGGCTTATTTTTGCTTTATTTCCCTTGCCTCAGGAGACATATCTAGAAAAATGTTGCTACAGCCGATGTCAGACCTTATTGCCTATGTTCTCTTCTAGGATTTTTATGGTTTCTGGTCTCACATTTAGGTCTTTAATGCATTTTGAGTTTAGTCTTTGTGTATGGTGTAAGAAAGTGATCCAGTCTTCCCAACACCATTTGTTAAGAGACTGCCCTTTTCCCATTGGCTATTGTTTCCTGCTTTGTCAGAGATTAACTGGCCATACAGTTGTGAGTTCATTTCTGGGCTCTATTCTGTTCTATTGATCTATGTGTCTATTTCTGTGCCAGTACCATACTGTTTAGATTAGTACAGCTTTGTAATATATAACTTGAAGTCTGGAATTGCGATACCTCTGGCTTTTTCTTTTTCAAGATTATTTTGGCAACATGGGCATTTTTGTGGTTCCATATAAATTTTAAGATATTTTTGTTCTAGTTCTGTGGAAAATACTATTGGTATTTTGGTAGGGATTGCATTAAATCTGTAGATTGCTTTTAACGTTATTTTAACAATATTTGTTCTTCCAATCCATGAACACGGAATGTCTTTCCATTTCTTTGTGTCCTCTTCAATTTCTTTCATCAATGTTTTAGTTTTAGGGTTAAGGTCTTTCACTTTTTTGGTTAGGTTTATTCCTAGGCGTCTTTATTATTTTTGGTGCAATTGTAAATGGGGTTGTTTTCTTAATCTCCTTTTCTGCTGCTTCATTATTAGTATATAGAAATGCAAGAGATTTCTGCACATTGATTTTGTATCTTGAACTTTACTGAATTCCTTTATCAGTTGTAGTTTTTTGGTGGTATCTTTCATGTCACTGGCAAACAGTAAAAGTTTTACTTCCTCCTTACCAATTTGGATGCCTTTTATTTCTTTTTGTTGTCTCATTGCTGTGGCTTAGGGCTTCCAGTATTATACGGAATAAAAGTGGTGAGAGTGGACATACCTGTCTTGTTCCTCAACAGAGGGAAAGCTCTCAGTTTTTCACCACTGAGTATGAAGTCAAGCTGTGGGTTTTTTATATATGGCCTTTATTATGTTGCCGCATATTCCCTCTAAACCTACTCCGTTGAGGGTTTTTATCATGACTCTATGTTGTATTTTGTCAAACGCTTTTTCTGCATCTATTGAAATGTTCATATGTCTTTTTGTCCTTTCTCTTATTGATGTGATATATGATGTTGTTTGATTTGCAAATATTGAAACACCCTTGCATCCTGGCAATAAATCCCACTTGACCGTGGTGAATGACATTTTTAATGTATTGTTGGATTCAGTTTGCTAATATTTTGTTGAGGACTTTTGCATCTACGCTCATCAGAAATATTGGCCTTTAGTTCTTTTTCGTGTTGTCTTTTTCTGGTTTTGATATCAGGGTAATGCAGGCCTCATAGAATGAATTTGGAAGTTTTCCTCCTCTTCCATTTTTTGGAATAGTTTGAGAAGAATAGACATTACTCTTCTTTACATGTTTGGTAGAATTTACCATTTGGTCCTGAACTTTTGTTTGTTGGCAGTTTTTTGGCTACTGATTCAGTTTCATTGCTGGTCACTGGTCTGCTCAAATTTTCTATTTCTTCCTTATTCAATTTTGGAAGGTTACAGGTTTCTAGAAATTTATCTACTTCTTCTAGGTTGTCCAATTTTTTGCATATAATTTTTCATAATATCCTCCTATAGTCCTTTGTATTTCTGTGGTGTCAGTTATTTCTCCTTTTTCATCTCTGGTTTCGTTTATTTGAGCCCTCTTTTTTCTTTGATGAGTGGCTAAAGGTTTATCAATTTTGTTGATCTTTTCAAAGAACCAGCTCCTGGTTTCACTGATCTGTTCTACTGGCTTTTTTTAGTTTCTATTTTATTTCTGCTTTAATCTTTATTATTTCCTTCCTTCTAACAGGGTTGGGGGTTTGTTCTTTTTCTAGCTCCTTTAGGTATGAGGTTGTTTGAGATTTTTCTTGCTTCTTGAGGTAGGCCTATACTGCTATAAACTTCCTTCTTAGACCTGCTTTTGTTGCAACCCAAAGATTTTGTTGCATCCTTCTCCCTTGTCTTTTTGATGCTAGCCATTCTAATAGGCAAGATCTGATACCTTAATGTCATTTTGACTTTCATTTCCCGAATTGGTGATCTTGAGTATCTTTTCATGTACCGGTTGGCCATTCCTATATAGTCATTGGAAAAATGTCTACTTAGGTCCATTTTTCATTGAATTATTGTTTAATGTTCCTGTTTTATTTAGGTTTTGGTTTTCTGGGTTTTTTTTTTTCTATTGAGTTATATGAATTCCTTATTTTGGATATTAATCCCCTATCAGAAAGATGGTTTTCCCATTCCACAGGTTGTCTTTTCACTGTAGATTTTTTTCTTTTGATGTGCAAAAGCTTTTTCAGCTTAATGTAGTCCCACTTATTTATGTTTGCTTTCGTTGCTGTGCTGAAGGTGTCCCACCCAATAAATTGTTGCCAAGACCCATGTCAAGGAGTTTTTATCCAATGTTTTCTTCTAGAAGTATCATGGTTTTAGGTCTTACATTTTAATCTTTGATTCATTTTGAATTAATTTTTTTGAATCATGTAAGACAGAGGTTGAATTCCATTCCTTTACATGTCAATGTCCAATTTTCTCAGCACCATTTAATGAAAAGACTGTCTTTTCTCCACTGCGTATAACTGACTCCAAAGTCAAATATCAGTTGACCGTATATGCTTATTTATTTCTGGGCTCTCAATTGTGTTCCTTTGGCCTATTTGTCTGTTTTTATGCCAGTATCACACTGCTTTAACGGATCCTGAAATCAGAAAATGTGATTCCTCCTGCTCTGATCTTCTTTATCAGAATTGCTTTGGCTATTCATAGTCTTTTGTGGTTCTATATAAATTTTAGGACTGTTTTTTCTACTTCTGTGAAAACAAGCCATCGGAATCTTCATAGGAATTGCACTGAATCTATAGATGGCTTTTGGTAGTACTGACATTTTTTTAAATTTATTTTTTTATTATGTTATGTTAATCACCATACATTACATCATTAGTTTTTGATGTAGTGTTCCATGATTCATTGTTTGCGTTTAACACCCAGTGCTCCATGCAGAACATGCCCTCTTTAACACCCATCACCAGGCTAACCCATCCTCCCATGCCCCTCCCCTCTAGAACCCTCAGTTTGTTTTTCTGAGTCCATAGTCTCTCATGGTTCATCTCCCCCTCTGATTTTCCCCCCTTCATTCTTCGCCTCCTGCTATCTTCTTCTTCTTCTTTTTTTCTTTTAACATATAATGCATTATTTGTTTCAGAGGTACAGGTCTGTGATTCAACAGTCTTGCACAATTCACAGCACTCACCATAGCACATACCCTCCCCAATATCTATCACCCAGCCACCCCATCCCTCCTACCCCCCACCACTCCAGCAACCCTCAATTTGTTTCCTGAGATTAAGAATTCCTTTTATCAGTGAGGTCATATGATACATGTCTTTCTCTGATGGTAGTATTGACATTTTAACAATATTAATTCTTCCAACCTGTGAATACAGGATACCTCTTCATTTACTTGTGCTTTCTTCAATTTCTTTCATCAAAGTCCTGTAGTTTTCATACTAGCGATCTTTCACCTCCTTGAGTAAATGTACTACTAAGTATTGTATTCCCAATGTATTCCTAATTTTATTGTTTTTGATACTACTATAAATGAAACCACTTTATTTCTTTTTCAGATAATTTATTCTTTGTGTACAGAAACAGCACTGATTTCTGTATGTTAATTTTGTATCCTGCAACTACACTGAATCCATTGATAAGACCTAACAATTTTTTGGTGGAGGTCTTTAGTATCTTCTGTATGTAAAACCACATCATCTGCAAATAGAGACATTTTACTTCTTTGTTTCCAATTCTGATGCCTTTTATTTCTTTTTCTTGCCTGACTGCTCAGGCTAGGACTTTCAGTACCATGTCAAATAGAAGGGGTGAGAGTGGGCACCCTTGTCTTGTTCCTGATCTTAGAAGAAATGCTTTCAACCTTAGCATATTATATAATTTATTTAGGGTGGGGAGACTGGGTAAAACTGGTCAAAAGTTACAAACTTCAAATTATAAGACAAATAAGTACTGAGGATATAATGTACAACATGGTGACTATAGTTAACATTGCTGTATAGAATAATTGAAAGTCACTAAGAGAATAAACCTTAAAACTTCTTTCTCTTTTTTGCCCCCTTTAGAAACAGTACATTCCATTACAACTGAATTCATGTCCAATACTTAACAAATGCTAAACACATAGTAGATAGTTGGCGAATTTTAGTAAAATGAATTAATTTTAAACCGAAAATGTTGACTCTGGGACAGAAACTGAGCTGTGTATTTTTCTAGACCCCATTTCAGCCACCAACTTCCTATGTAACAATCTAAATGACTAATGATAACATATTATGAGGGGAGAAGAAAAATGCAGAAAAAAGCCAATAAGGGATTAGTGTATATACATTGTTTATTATCCTTTGCTATGGAAAAGTAGCCAAACAAGCAGAGGATAATGGTTTAAACTACATTAGAATTATTGAAACCTGGGGAAAACTTTCCCTACAAGAAAAACTCCAGAAGTTTCTTTAAATGTTTACTCTATTTTTTTATTAAAAAAAGCAATATATATAAGAATATAAACTTCCCTATAAATCCCCCAAATCCAGAAACCACCACAATGATATATACTTTACTAGCTCTTTGTCTACACAATTATATATGATTATTATCTTGTAAAAGATCGTTCTGCAACTCACCATACTTTAATGAAGCTATCAATGAAAACACCTATTTTGGATAGGGTTCCAAAATCTAGTCCCCCGCCCCGACACTTTTCCTATTATAGTCAATGCAGAACATGAATAACCAGTTAAAATGAGAGTAGAAAGAAAAAATTTTAACACTATCTTCTTCCATTCTTAAAATGAGAAAAATATTTTCAAGATAAGAAATCCACAGCAAAACTATTCCCCAATATATCAAAATTGCCAGTACAATAAAAGCAAACAAACAAAAGTCAGAACTTAAAAAAAGGTGGGGGAATGTTACCGAGCATATTTATCTTAACCAACTGCTGCTTGCGTTGACCTGCTGGGTTCGCCCCTTGCCTTCAAACACCCTGCCTTCTATCAAATTGCTTCTCCGCAAAATGTCCCACACCAAAGCCTCCCTCCTGCCCAGGCTAAGCTACAAGGAGGCCCCACAGCAAAGCCTCCCTCCTGCCCAGGCTAAGCTACAAGGAGGCCCCGGCAAAGCCTCCCTCCTGCCCAGGCTAAGCTACAAGGAGGCCCCGGCAAAGCCCTGCAGCCCTGCTTTTGGTCTTACTGCTCCTGCAGCCAACCCAGGACCTCGCGTGCTCTTCCACAGGCCTCCAATGCCCAGGGCAGTGGTTCCCAAAGGTGAGTTTGCACTAGAATTACCTGGAAGGGCTTGTCAAAACACAGACTATAGGCTCCACTGCAGGAGTTTCTGATTCCAGTGGTCTTAAGTAAGATAAGGCCAATGGCATTTCTAACTAGTTCCCAAGTGATGTCCATGTTGGTGTGGGGATCACACTTTGAGAATCAGTGCCCAGATGAAGAACCAATTCCTACAAAAAGCTGTCTCAATTTTCATACCTCTTGGTGTCCTCAGTTGTCCCAGCATTGTCTTGAAAACCCACACCACATCACTCAGCACTGGACTACACAGCCTTGGTTGCTGTATTCTCACAGGTTCTCACCTCCTTTCCACACCAGAAGATTATAAATCCTTTAAGGGCCGTAAACACAAGAAATATGGCTCCTGTGACTCAGAAGGAGCCAGGACACAGCAAATAGACATATGCGCTTAATACAGAGGCCCCACCTGACTGGCTAAAAACAGTGTGAACCTTAAAATCTCAAGCAAATTTAATTCTACTAGAAATTTCTGTTTGCTATATTATGGTAGATGTTTTCAAATATACCAGCAACAAATCCTGAAATAACCTTATTCTGTGATTATGTGTTTATTATTTGTCTTCTCCTATTGGAAAGTGACCTTCAAGGGAACAAGTTTATACTCCTTGTTCTCCAATTATATTTCCATAGTAGGGACTCAAGAAATATTTGCTAGTCAGCATACTGAATGACTAGCTAGAGAAATGAGTAGTATTTGCTCATATTCTAGCTACAACCTGGCCAGTCAAATATATGTTTCTAGAAATTATTATTCAATCTTTAATCAAATAATCTGGATCATTGTTAAACCTTCAAAAGCTTTTAAGGAGTAGATTAAAAATAAAACTGAAATGGTTATACCACTCATCTCACAAGTTTTCATTTTAGTTTTAAAATCTGTGTTAAGTGAAACAAAATTTTAAATGCTGAGAGGAATTCTATTAAATAGACTCAATGATTTTATTTTTTTTTAAGATTTTATTTATTTATTTAACAGAGAGAGAGCTGGAGAGCACAAACAGTGGGAGTGGCAGAGGGAGAGGGAGAATCAGGCTTCCTGCCAAGCAGGGAGCCCAATGCGGGGCTCGATCCCAGGACCCTGAGATCATGACCTGAGCCGAAGGCAAACGCTTAACGACTGAGCCACCCAGGCGCCCCTAAATAGATTCCATGATTTTAAATTAAGCATCTTTTTCTACTACATGTGCAATTAGAAAATAGAACTTGTATAAAAAGAAACACCACTGAAAACAAAGCATTTTCAAAAATCCATTAGCTCCTAACATTTTCATTCATTAAAATCACTTATAAACAAAACTTTAACTTAGGAAATGTAGTAATGACATTGAATGTACAAATAATAGCTACCACTGATAGGAACTTTATAGACACTAGAAAAACTGCTTCAGAAATCAATCTAGCTTGTAGCAAAGCTATTAAAATTGTTTGAATTAGTTTCATGATGACTAACAACATTTGTGATGATCGGAATTAATCTTTAAAGTTATCAAAATCCCAATCAACTTGATTAGATTGCTACAGAGCCCAAACACTCTCAAGAAAGAATATATTAAGATACACCTTTGCAATAATATGAACAATTAACAGAATTAATGGAATACATCAAGTAACTCTCTGCAAATAAACTTTATTCCCCTTCCAGTTACCAGATTGTGAATTACATTTACTTATAATTCAAACAAGGCATTCAACACATTCCAAAAAAAAAAACCCGAAAGAAAAGAAAGATATGAAATTTCTATGTGAAAATGTAATTTCCATAATTTAGATGAAGAAATTTCAAGGAAAAGAAAGTGCCCAAAATGAAGTTCCAAGTAAACCATTTCGATGATTTTTTTTCCTTATTCATGATATATATTAACAGTTAACACATAATTTTTATTGTCCTACTTACTAAAATCTTCTAATACTGCATGTTTTGGAAAAGTAATTTGTGCCCTATTATTTAAAATCCCACCACATTATAAATATGACCACAAAAACCACCTCTTATATACTAAGCAGACAAATGCTATTTAATCTCCATTTCAGGCTGCATATAGTAGGTTTAGGGGGCATGATTTAAATCTCACTAATTCTAGGTATGAAATATTTAGTAGTTTTATATGAATGAAAATTGTTCCATCTCTATAATCATGGAGAGGTGAAAAATACATAGTAACTATATTCTTTGAGTAAAAAAAGAAAACATTCATGTATTTGTTGAAAATATTTAAGGCAGTTGACAGCACCAATATTTTCATTATTATTTGGCATTTATAGATACACTGATAGTGCCAGGGCCTGCTATTTAATATTTTAGATATATAAACACAATAATAATAGAAATCATTAGACATAAAAGATGACACTGCTACTCATAATTCTTAAATGATCTGGGTTCAATCAATCACTCTCTTGAATACCAAACAGCTTCCCTCTAGAATAGGAGTATCACAGTTACATTTTGGGGATTGTAAACAAAATCCATGTATTTAAATATTATTCTAATACCAGAAGATGCCAATATAGGATACTGACTTCCAATGTTCTCACTTCTTCATGCACCCCTTCTGATATCACCAGCATTGTCAACTAACAGTTTTTTGCCTTAGAAGCCAAAAGGGGACATTGCTGATAGTCAAGGTAATTCATGATTCTCCCTGAACATAACTGAAATACTGAAATGGCATTAGGGATGTAAAACTGCATTCCATCTTAGAATGTTATCACAAGATTCATCATCTCCTAATGTTTATTCATTAATTTTATATTTACACCTTGATACTTGCATAGACGTTAAATAGTTTAGTAATCTGAGGCCTGATGCATACCAGCTGGGCCTGTCAAATGTAGCTTGCATAAAAATCAACATAAAATATAAAACTTAGTAGAACAATTCATGACCTAGATAATTTTTTTCTTCCTGAGGTTTTTCCCAAATGGAAGTATGGCTGTGAGTGTGTACAGACCTCAATACTTCCAGGGAATATTTATACAATCTCTAAATGAGAACATCAGATTATAAAAGAAACAAATGCTACCTCCAATTCCCAAACATCACTTGAAAATCAGTTGTTTAGAATTCAGGATCAGAGGTCCACCTTCAAAAGGCAATCTGCCTCACAACTACAGATAGAACTTTATGCATTTAAAATGCAAGTGGTATAAAAGCAATAAAATTAAACCAAAAACAGTAACAGTAAAGACTTCAGAAATTTAAATCTCTGAAGACATGTGGTGGTTCACCCTTTCCCAACCCCCTTTCTCTGTCAACACAAAGCAGAGTGATCCACTGTGATGTGGACCCCCCCACAGCCCACTCTGGCTCAGAGACTCCAGCCTGGACTATGCTCGACCTCACTGTCAGACTAACCAGAAGGACTACTCTCTTCCTCTATTCGTCTGACTGCAAGCTCCTCAGAAACATAATCATCGAGTACTTCAACCGGGCTTCACACATAGTTTGCCTGAATACATGAAAGGCAAGTTTTAAATCCCCTTGAGGGATTTAAAACTATGTATTACATAACCCCTTCCCTCAAGAAGCTTTTAAACAAGTAGTGGGGAGACGATAAGAGCATACGAGTAGTTCCGGTATCAGGCACAATATGAAAATCAAGTGTAGTGAAGAAGAGAGGTTCACCGGGAGGTTGACAATCTAACCGCCCTTCCATCTATTTATTCGTTCATTCAAAAATGTTTAGCGAACTCCTCCACCATGCATCAGGCGTGTTGTTGGTAAGGGACACAAACATAACCATGACTCCCACAGTCTATGCCCTCAAGTCGCTCAGAGTCACTGTCTGCGGACTGTGAAGAACTAGATGCTGGACCTCCAGAGATCCTTTAGCTCCCCCTAGTGCAGTTTCAAAATCTACCAAATGACCATGACTGCCTTATCTTCACTTGTTGTAATTAGATGTAAAGGGCTGATATATGTGAAATTCCTTGGAAATTACAACTGCTCTATGGTCACACAATATTGATGCATTGTAAATATTGCCACAGTTTAACTAAAATATGCCATGCATTCTCCATTTCTTCAGCATTTTGGCTCTGTGCACTAAGTGTTTAGGTGCTCGATAAAATACTAAATGAATGAAGAAAAACTAGCTTTTTTGACAGTATGACGTCACCATTAAAAAAACACAAGCAGTATGAAAGTTGGTCGTTTTAAAAGCAAACACAATTTTTAACGCAAATAATCATCCCATGATTCATTTGTTTAATAAATCTGAATTTTTCAAACATGATCTGTCTCTAAACAGAATATACCATTACACAATTTCCCCCACAGTGTAGATCATTTCCACATGAGGCTGGTTTATCAGTGGTTAAAAAAGAAATAAAATAAACGTTTAGTGAGTACTTATACTGTATAAAGCATTGTACAAGTTATTTACTCCAGCACAGTTTTGCTTGGTTCATTTTCTTTTGCTAAACTGACACTGGATCGGCCTGCCCCACTCATTTTCAACAAACTATTCTCCCAGAACTGATAGCTGTCACACTTTGTTCCTGGGTCTGCCATGGAAATGGAAACACTCCCTAAAAATCCTGTCCACAAAAATGTCCTTCCTCAAAACATTTTCAGTGGAGCAATTTGGAAGGAGAATAAGGCCTAGTTGAGGAAAACACAAATTTTTAAAAAATAATGAGGAGGGAGCAAGGAAAAAGAAACAAAATGCTTCAACTGACCACTACCTTAATCCATAATTACATAAATGAAATAAAGATATTTAGCTGGCTTTCTGTATTTCAAAGACAACTGGGCAATGCCATTCACACAAGATTCATGCTACACCTCGTTCCTACGCCGTCTGCAAGAGCTGCGCTACAGAATCTCATTGAATATAAAGTGGACGTCTTGAGATACATTCTCGTGATAAACTCCCTGGGAAGAAGGAGTGACAGGGTCCCACCAGGCTGCAGTGGTGGAATGAAAGACTCCTGTTTGCCTTAGCACTGCAAGCTGCCTGCACCCCTGTGCTGTGTGTGTCCTCACCACAAGCTTGGAAGCCCCAAGTCACACCTCATTCAACCTCTTTTTGTTCCTGATCCCTGCCACCATCTGTAGCCCTCAGCCAGATCATCTCCGTCCAACCACAAGTTTTTCTTCAGGTATAACTGAGCATTGCTTCAGTTACACTCAGCTATTCTTCATAGTCATTTAACTCTTGAGTACATGTACGCAACAATTTAAGGTATTATTTGATTAACTAATACAGAAAACAGATTTGAAAGATAAGGAATGACACATACAAATATTTATAAAAATCTAAGAGTTAACTATCATTGTAACACTAAAAGAATATGCAAATTTTTTCATTTTCTAGGACCTATCCTCAGTTTCCTATCTCACAAATACCCTTTATTCTTACACTACATCATTATCCATCATTATATAGCAAGTTGAAATTTGCATCTGTATATGATGTGCCTAAAGCCCAACTCAGTCATACTTTGGAAAGTGTCAAACATCTCAAATTGTTTTCAAATGTTTGAGGTTTGTGATAACTGAGATATGCCATTTCAAGCTTTGTTTTTAATAGTAAATGTTACGGTTGTTTTGAAAAGAATACATCTCTCTGACGTACTTATCTCTCTCTCTCCCTCTCCCTTACCCCCCCTCTCAATCCATACACACACTCACACATACTCACGCACGCGTACTTTAAGTGGGTGCATGGAGCCCAATGAGGGGCTCAAATGCACGACCCTGAGATCAAGACCTGAGCTGAGATCAAGAGTCGGATGTTTAACCAACTGAGCCACCCAGGTGCCCAGACATGTACTTTAGACTCTTAATTTGTGCCTTGATGCCAAAAGCTCTCTTCTGGAAATACTTATCTCTTTAGTATAAAAATTATGTCAGAAAATTACAGCAACTTTGAAAATGGGAGGAAAATCAGCTCCAAGCAGCATACTAGTATCACAGTTCTAACAGCATAACATTTTAACAGTGATCATTTTTAAACTACTGGCATTTTTAAGCTTTATAGCATTTTGTTACACTAAATAAATTTCCAGAAAAATAGCATGTATTTTTGTTTTTAACAGGAAAGTTCTTCATATAGTTAAAATTATGTAACATAAATTTCTACTCTAAGAAGAATATTCATAGAAATAAGAAGTCCTAAATTAGCCAAATACAGATTCATTTAAAATTAAAATTATGCTAAAATATTCAAATCCAATCAAATCTGATACATTAATACATATTCAACTTGGAGGGAAATTTATTTCACTTCACATCGCCTTCAAGCCCACAATTCTTTTTTTATAAATATAACAGCATCTTAAGTTTGTGAGTGTGAACAAAACATCTAATGCAAAGTCAAGAGTTCTTTACCTACTGTGTCCATAGAAAAATTGTTTAAAGACTTCTTTTTGTAAAATGTAATAATATAAATATATTTTTGAAATATAAAGAACATTTGTGTAATCATTAATAACAATCATTAAATAAAATCAAGTCTAATATTGACTTCTGCACTTTTCAATATGGTCATGTCTAAATAAATTTTCAAGAGTTCTTTGCAAGTTTTTTTTGAGTCAAGGACCTTATTTATTTCCCCTCATTCTAACTTATTTTATCTTTTTAAACAGAATAAAACTTTTACAGAATTAAAATGCCAATTTCGTCTACTTTATATGTTACTTTCCAGCAGCTTTCTTGTCACTATAAACTAGAAAATAATCCGCACTCAATCTGAATAAGATCTTACCTTCTGGTTTGTTGTTTTTCCTCTTCAGCCATTTTTCTACAGTCTCTGCACTAACACTTTCAGATACAAATTCGTCTAACACCTGGGGATGAAGAGAAAGATATGCCTTCACTTTTTCATCTGTCAAACCTGTAAAAGAATTAGAAAGAATAAAATTAACCTAGATGACACCTTCATAAGCATCAAAAATACAGAAAAATGACACATTATGCTAAGATTGATTTAAGATAGAAAATGAATGTAAAGATATACACACATACAATGGAATATTATTCATTTATGAAGAAGACTTAAGTTCAGATACATGTTACAACATGGAGGAACCTTGAAAACAATATGGTAAGTTAAAAAAAAAACAGACACAAGGGATGATTATTGTATGATTCCTCTTACATGAAACACCTAGAATAGGCAACTTCATGGAGACAGAGCAGATTAGGGGCTACAGTGAGCTGAGGGAGTGGAGCATGAGGAATTATGACTTAATAGGTACAGAATTCTGTTTTGGGTGAAGGCCAAGTTTTAGAAGTGGACAGAGGTGATGGTTATAGTACATGTTGCGAGTATAATTAACTGCCACTGAATTATAGACTTGAAGTGGTTAAAATGGCAAATTTTATGTTATGTATATTTTACTACTACGAAAAAATAGTAAAAAAGACAAAGGTTAAAACTTTAGCAGTTTTAAACTACAGACATTGCATCACGTGACAGCTGTTTTCCAAGAGCAGATCCCAGCGTTGTCCTGGAGGCAATGGTGCACTTCAATGCTGTAGAGGTAAGCCCTACAAAGTACTTAGAGCTTCCTGTAAATAGTTACCATAGCTTTAATTCTCAAGGTAAGTGAAACTCTAGCCAGAGAAGCAAACAGGAGAATACAGTGCTGGTTCATTTTAGGTGCTGAAACAGTGTTTACTGAATAGATTCTTATCTTTCATTGTTTACAGCACAAATTCTCCTTTCTCTTAGAGGCACTGAATCCAGTGATAAAACTAGTATTCAGCTCAGAGTAACTGACATTTGTCCATTCATATTCCATGTAAGTAATCAGTTTCACTGAAATAATTTTTCAGTCTAATAACAACTGTTAAATATACACAGTACACATAGTACTTCTACACATTTTCATGTTGAACATATAAAATCATGTATTTCGAAATAGGCACTTCATGTGGGTATGCCATTCATTAGACAACTCCAAATCATGAACAGGCTATCAATAATTATCACTCCGTGATGGCAATTATTTTTACTGTTGTATCCTCTCTGTGAATTATTCACTAAATTACTACCATCCTTAGTGATAGGTAAAAAAGGAAGCAGAAAATTGTCTTTTCAGAGGCAGAAAAGAAGAAAAGGAAGCACATCTTTATGACTCCAGGGAACAGGCTGCATGTTCCCACCACCAGACCAGCCACACAATTAACACATGTTAATTAATTCTGCTGGGGACTAAAGTCACAACTGTTAGGATTCTTCAAGAGAATGGTTGAGAAGGCAAATAGTATTTTTCAATGAATCCAGTACTTCCACAGTCAATTTAAACTATAGAGAGACAGATACGGATATATAATTATATCATTGTATTAGATGAAAGAAAAAATAAGACCCCTGTCTTTGCTCATGTGGCTCCAGTGACGTAAAATTCAATTTGAGAAATTCTACAAGGTGCTAAAGATAAAAGGCTGAATAAAGTAAGACAGAGTTCTCCTGAGAGTAAATTACAGTGCCCAGATACAAAGGCACAGGATACTGAAGTGAACTAATAGCTGACTTGACCTTCAAGGAGACAGTGTGAACTTCACATTCTCTGCAATCATGGCCTTCAGTCTTTCATAGCCAACATTTGATTCTCTTAAAACTTCCTCACTTTTGTGACACACCTCTGTACTGTTCTTATCCTAACTTCTGGTTTGCTCTTTACCTCTCTTCTTCCATAATCTATAATGACAACAGCAAAAGCTGAACCAGGTAGTGTAGTATCCTTTTCATCTCCAGTTCTCAGGTATTCTTCCATCCTGCCTCAAAATTAAGTGCGTCATCTCCGTCCCACATCCTCCCAAAGTGATTTCAACCCTCAGCTTTACTCTCTCTGCCACTGGTACTCTCCATTTTCCCAGAGACCCAGGCTGGAAATATAAAGTCATAACTGACTCATCCCCCTTGTCATCTCATTTCATCTCAGTGCATGATTATACAAGTCCTATTTGCCATATTACCTATCAGATTAAAGGACTTGTATCTAAAATACACAACGAACACTTAAACTCCACAAGAAGACAACCCAACTAAAAATGAGTCAAAGATGTGAACACATTTCATCAAAGAAGCTACAGATATGATAAATAAGCATACAAAAAGATGTTCATCTGTCATGAGTGAACTGAAGTTAAAACAAAAATGAGATTCCACTACATGCCTATTAGAATGGCTAAAATCCGAAAACTGTCAATTTTGGCAAGGATATGGAGCACCAAAAATTCTCCTTCGTTGCTAGTAAGAATGCAAAATGGCAGTTACTTTGGAATTCTGTTTGGCAGTTTCTAGTAAAGCTAACTATAATCTTACGATATGACCTAGCAATCACACTACTATTTACTCAACTGACTTGAAGACTTACGTCCACACAAAAATCTGCATGTCAATGTTCACAGCAGCTTTATCCATTACTATACAAAACTGAAAGTACCAAAAATGTCCTGCAATAGGCAAGTGAATACACAAGTTGTGGGATATCCATACAATTAAATATTATTTAGCAATAAAGAGAAATAAGCTAATGAAGGGCGCCTGGGTGGCTCAGTCTGTTAACCATCTGCCTTTGGCTCAGGTCATGATCGACTCTCTCTTCCTTTGCCCCCCCCCCCCCCCCGCTTGTGCGTGCACACGCTCTCTCTCTCTCTCTCTCTGATAAATAAATAAAAATCTTTTTTTAAAAAGAGAGAAATGAGCTAACAAGCCACGAAAAACATGGATTAGGCTTAAATGCATATTGCTAAGTGCAAAAAGCGAACGTGAAAAGGCTGTATATTGTGTAATTGTAATTACAACATTCTGGAAAAGGCAAAACTACAGCGAGAGAGAGAGAGAAAAGAGATCATTGGTTGCTAGATGTTCGAGCGGAAGGGATTAAGACTGAATGGGTGAAGCACAGCACATCTTTTATGGTGGTGAAACTATCCCATATGATACTATAATGGTGAATAAGTGACATTATGTATTTGTCAAAACCCACAGATGTTGTAAAATTTTAAGAAATCATTTAGAAAGTCAGGCTACCCCAGAATGGAAGGCAGGATATGGCACAAGAATCTAAATGTATGACAAATGTATAAAACAACCTTACTGAAGAGGTGGGGGATAAGGTGCTGACCTGAGTAACTTTAGAAATGAGTGGAATCTGGGGACCCTGGGTGGCTCAGTCGTTAATTGTCTGCCTTCGGCTCAGGTCATGATCCTGGGGTCCTGGGATCGAGCCCCACATTGGGCTCCCTGCTCAGTGGGAAGTCTGCTTCTCCCTCTCCCATTCCCCCTGCTTGTGTTCCCTCTCTCACTGTCTTTCAAATAAATAAAAAAAAGAAAGAAATGAATGGAATCTGTAAGACTAAAAGCAAAAGAAACTCCACGGAATCACTGTACTCTAGCTGATAAAGTTATCTTATGGCAGGTAGAGTTTAACAGTTCTCACACCACTATTCATTTATACTGAAACCGAACAATTAAATAAGTAGATGGTGGGAATGAGGCTTCTTACTGGTAGAGTAGGATGTTATAGATAAGCAAAAGGAGTCTAGAGTAATCTATAGGGTAACGGAGTAGACTTTGACACGTCAGTATGAACTCATATTTAGCTTAATACAGATACAGATGGTTAAACACTGAAATACTGGTAGATATACTCTGTATAAACTCAGGTCAGCCACGCACATACATTTCCTTGCTCTGTTAGGTGAGAGGACCTGAATGGACTAAGATAATCCAGGAGTCCACAATGATATAAATAAAGGACTGAATAAATAGAGAAGAACAAATATTCCACTCAGAAGAATTCCAAATAATGTATGTAGATACTCTGCCCTCTAGAAGGCAGAGCATAACTCCCCACTCCTTGACACTTACTTTGTATAAATTACTCAAAACTAAATTTTTAAAGATCAATTGAGTCATAAATGAGTTATGATGTCTAAGTAAACTTCTAGACTAAAAAAATTAATTAAATCCTGGATTTCAGTATGTAGAAGGGAATGAAATGCCAAATACACCATTTTGGTTTTAAACTCCACTAGAATTCCAAAGAGTATCACATAGCTTTGTATCTCAAATGTGTCAAAAGATCTAAGTATAATTTTCTTCCCAAATTACCATTCATATTTCAAGAAAATCAGTACCTCCTTCAACAAGAGAATAGTAGGAGGCAATTTGACCTGGTTAAAAGTACAGGCAAAAGTTAGTTTCCTCATCTCACCTACTGACCTGGGCATGAACCTGGGCAAAGTGCCTCATCTCTCTCAGCCTGGCTTCTTATTTGTTTGGGAATGAGACCTGAATGGGAATAGTAACACTCTCTATTACAGGGTCATTAGAATAATTCAATAAGGTAATCCATAGACAGCATTTTTGCCTGATACATTTAATAATAGTACCAAAATGCCATTTTTTTTACCTGTATGAAGCCAATACTTGAATTTGTCTAGAGGCTCAAATCATAGGTTTGTAACTTTCATTTCTTTAAAATTCCAAATTTTCTAAAACTTCCATTTTTTAAACCTTTTTAAAAAGGTTTAATTTTTAAGTAATCTCTACACCCAACATGGGGCTCAAACTCACAACCCCAAGATCAAGAGGTGCATGCTCCACCAACTGAGCCAGCCAGGCGCCCCTAAAACTTCCATTTTTATTTCAGCATTTAATGTATGCTCAACACTCTCAGCCATCAAAAGCAATCTCTCTCAATTTTCTTCTAACATGTTATCCACTTTTACTTCCTATTAACATCCAATTTTGCAAAGAACCTTTGGGCCAATGCAGGATCAAACCCAGAATAAGATACCGAAATAACAAGAATCCACACTCTTGGAAAACGGTACATGTATGGATGATGAAACATGCGTCTTTTGTGTTTGTCTGACTTTGGTTTCAGGCTTCCATCGCTTCCCTCGGCCTATACATCTTGTTTATGTCAAAAAAAAAAAAAATGGACTTAGCAGTTTTTTTTTGAGAATAAATCCAAGGAAAGCAATAAGGTCAGACCAGAGTTGTCCTTAGCACAGTTGGCCTCCAATGATTAAAAATTTGCCACTAAAAATCCACATAATGAATCATACAGATTCCAAGGTAACATGTACATTTGAAACAATGTATTTTAAAATACTTCATTTCTACTAGTAAGCTACATTCTCTCATCTATGCAACATTTATTTCATTTTCTCACATCTGGCAGGGATGCTGAGGAGCGGGGGCTGGGTCAGAGCTGCAGATGACAGAAGGGAAGCACAGGGTACTGACAGACTGAATGAGAGGACAGAGGTAGAGACAGTTGGATGAATTGTGTTATTTTCACAATGCCCACTGAAAATGCCATGAAAGGTTGCAATGTAAATAAAACCAAAGCAAACCAGGAGAGTGGTACATGTTATGGGTAGATTTAGCGCTGGACCTGAAGGCATGTAACAAAGGGCAAAAGAAAGACTGATAAATGTTTTTGTAAAGACGGTGTGTGTCTAGTAACTGAGCTGACAATCTGTGGAACAGATGATCAACAGCTTCATTTTGATGCTGAGTAACTCTCTTCAAGACATTGACAAACAAATAGATAAAAGCCACAGCAATACCTCCTACTTCAATATCTTATTACTGGACCATAATGAAAGAGGATTAGCTCCATTTGTGTTTCAATCCGTGGTAATGCAAAATATCAGCGACAAAATATGACTATCAATGATCATTCACTTTTCGTCTTTTTTTTAACCTAGGAAAGTGAGGCTACTTTCTCCCATCTCAGCAGAAATCTCGCAAGCTTTGATAATGTAACACAATGGCACACTACCCTTTTGGTTACTGCTGTCTATAACACATATATTCAGTTTTTTTCTGATGGAGACTGTGTGTGTGTGTGTGTGTACACACACACACATATATATGTATATAAATTTAAACTTTTTGTAAAACCACACAAACGTAATGGGCTCTCATGTCCTCTACACCCTGCTTCAACAATAATCAACTCATAGCCAATATTTTCCATTTGTACCCCCACCCCCACCCACTCTCTTCTAATTTTGAAACAATCTCATACATCATTTCAATACATTCATATATGTCCATGTATATTTCTAAAAAACAAAATATATTTTAACCACAAATGTTAGTGTTACATCCACAGAGAAATTAATCATTAGTTTGAATACCATCAACATCAAAATGTTGAAGTTTCTATTATTCAATGTCTTTTTATTTTTTTAAAGATTTTTATTTATTTATTTATTTGACACAGAGAGAGAGAGAGAGAGAGAGAGAGAGCACGAGAGCAGGAACATAAGCAGGGGGAGTGGAAGAGGGAGAAGCAGGCCTCCTGCCGAGCGGGGAGCCCGATATGGGGCTCGATCCCAGGACGCTGGGATCATGACCTGAGCCGAAGGCAGACGCTTAACCAACTGAGCCACCCAGGCGCCCTCAATGTTTTTTTAATAGGTTAAATGAACCTAGACCCAGGTAAGGTCTACATGCTGCAGTTGGAGTCGTGTGGTATTTTTTCCTAGGTCTCTTTTATCCTGTAAGTTCCCCTCCATCTCTTTTGTTTTCCCCATTATAATTTATTATTGAAGAAAACATATCTTTTGCTCTATGCTTTTCTACAGTCTGTATTTTTCTGACTGAATCCCTTTGGTAGTGTTTACCACGTTTATCTGCTCTTTGCATTTCCTGAAGACTGAAATTAGATCTAGAAACCTGAACAAATTGAGGTTGAATCTGGAGGTGGGTAAGCAAGGTTATTATTATTATTTTTTTTTAGATTTTATTTATTTATTTGTCAGAAAGAGACACAGCGAGAGAGGGAACACAAGCAGGGGGGAGTGGGAGAGGGAGAAGCAGGCCTCCCACCGAGCAGGGAGCCCGATGTGGGGCTCGATCCCAACCTGAGCCGAAGGCAGACGCTTAATGACTGAGCCACCCAGGCGCCCCTAGGTAAGCAAGGTTTAAAGTGGTACTGTGTTCTTCTGTCAAAAGGTTTATACCATCTGGCTGTCTGTGACGTTAGTAGCATCTATGATCCAACAATTACTAATTTATTAGGGCTTAAACAGAGTGGTTTCCTAATTCTGTAATGTCATCTTCATTTATTAGCTGAAATATTACAAAGAGAAACTTCACTTCATCGACTCTTTGGTCATATAAATAAGACAGAATAAATGCTTAATTTCCCTTTATTTACCAGTTTTCAAGTGAATTGGTTCAGTAGCATTCCCCTGTAGGTGAGCAACTAAAAAAAAAATTAGTATTGTTATGAAATCACAGATTTGAAAAAATGTGATCTGTTTCTTCAATCATAATTATAGGCCTAAGTTGGAGATATTGAGGGTTTGGTTCCAGACCACCGTAATAAAGCAAATACTGCAATAAAGTGAATCAAATTATTATTTTTTTTTTACTTCCCAGTGCATGTAAAAGTTATGTTTACACTACACTGTAGGCTGTTAAGAGTGTAATTAGTGTTATGTCTAAAAACACAAGGTACATACCTTAATTAAAAAATACTTTATTGCTAAAAAATGCTAACCATTATCTGGGCTTTCAGCGAGTCATAATCTTTTTGCTGGTGGAGGGTCTTCTTTGCCTTGATGTTGATGGCTCCTGACTGATCAGAGTGGTGACTGCTGAAGGCCAGGGTGGTTGTGTCAATTTTTTAAAAATAAGACAACAATGAAGTCTGCCACATTTGACTGACTCTTCCTTTCACAGATGATTTTTCTGCAGTACACAATTCTGTTTAAAAGCAACCTACCCACAAAAGTACTTCTTTCAAAATTTGAGCCAATCCTCTCAAGCCCTGCTGGTGCTTTATCAACTAAGTTGATACCATATTCTAAGTTCATTGTGGTCATTCCAACCATCTTCACAGCATCTTCACCAGGAACAGACGCGGTCTTCGGAAACAACACTCCTGCTCACCCACAAGAAGCAGTCCCTCGTCCGCTGGAGTTTGGCCATGAGATGGCAGCGGTTCAGTCCCATCTTCAGGCTTCTCTCCTGACCCCAGTTTTCTTCCCGTTTCCACCACATCTGTGGCGACCTCCTCCGCTCAAAGTCATCCAAAAGGGTCAGAATCAACTTCTTCCAAACTCCTGTTAATGTTGATATTGTGGCCTCCTCTTGTGAAACACAAATATTCTTAACGGCACCTAGAATGGTGAATCCTTTATATAGGGTTTTTGATTTACTTTGCCTACATCCATCAGAGGAATCACAATGGCAAGTATAGCTTAGGGAATGTATTTCTTAAATAATTAAGACTTGAAAGTCAAAATCACTCCTTGATCCATGGGCTGCAGAATAGATGTTGTGTGAGCAGGCATGAAAACAGTATTAGTCTTGTAATACATCTCCATCAGAGCGTTTGGGTGACCAGGTACATTATCAATGAAAAGTAATATTTAAAAAAAAAAAAAAAAAACTTTTTTCTCTGAGCTTGAGATCTCAACAGTGGGCTTAAAATACTCAATAGAACATGTTGTAAACAGATGTGCTGTCACCCAGGTTTTGTTTTTCCCTTTATAGAACACAGGCAAAGTAGATTTAGCACAATTCTGAAGGACCACATTGATGAGGGAAAAAAAGCAGAAAAATGTTCATCTTTAGCCCAGGAGGCTGACCTGTAACCTGCACAGTTCCTATAAGGATCAAATACCAGCTGGTTGCTACATTCTTAAAGGGTCTCATGACTGCCTGTAAATCTCACCAACAGTTAATAGCCAACCGAACAACAGGCACCAGAGAAATCTTGTGAAAGTTGTTTTACAAATAGAAATTTGAAGACATTCATGATCTACCACGCCCTGCACATCCCCTCCTGCTTGAGCGCTAAGCGTATAACCACCAGCTTCATACAGCAAAAGTGCAACTCTTTCTGCCCGCGGGTCCTGTCCTCACGCTACTCAAATGAACTTACTAAGCTGCACTGCAAAAGGTCTCAAGACCTTCTGTCCTGACCGTGGCACTCAACAATCCCACAACACTATGATTTTGGAACAGCAAATGAGCACTGACTTCAACTTAAAATCACCAGCTCCGTTAGCCCCTAACAAGAGAGCCTGCTTTCCCTTTGAAGCTTTGAAGCCAGGCACTGACCTCTCTCAGCTATGGTTTTCCAAGATGGCATCTTCTTCCAGGCTGTTTCATTTACATTGAAAGTCTGTCGCTTAATGTAGCCACCTTCATTAATTATCCTAGCAGGGTCTTCTGCAGAACTTGCTGCAGCTTCTACAACAGCACCTGCTGCTTCACCTTGCACTTTGACGTTATGGAGACGGCTTCTTTGCTTAAGCCTCCCGAACCCACCTCTGCCAGCTTCACTCTTCTTCTGCAGCTCCCTCACCTCTCCCAGCCTCCACAGGATCAAAGGGAATTAAGGCCTTGCTTTGGACTGGCTTTGGTCCAAGGGAATGTTGGGACTAATTTGATCTATCCAGACGACTAGAACTTTTCTCCGTATCAGCAATAACGCTGTTTCTCTTTCTTATCATTTGCATGTTTAATGGAGTAGCACTTTTAATTTCATTCG
The DNA here is from genome assembly GCF_037043125.1 of Eumetopias jubatus. Taxonomy (NCBI): domain Eukaryota; kingdom Metazoa; phylum Chordata; class Mammalia; order Carnivora; family Otariidae; genus Eumetopias; species Eumetopias jubatus. Next base: position 3,862,680 of record NW_028274812.1, on the reverse strand, counting down.
AGAACTTTTCTTCTGATTTCACAACTTGGCCAACTGGTGCAAGAGGCCTAGCTTTTGGCCCATCTTGGCTTTCAACCTGCCTTCCTCAGGAAGCTTAATTGTTTCTACCTTTTGATTTCAAGTGAGAGACATGTGGCTCTTCCTTTCACTTGAGCACCTGTAGGCTGTTGTAGGATTAACAACTGGCCTGATTTCAGTATTGCTGTGTTTCAGGAAATAGGGAGGCCCAAAGAGAGGGAAAGAGAAAGGCAACGGCTGGTCAGTGAAGCAGTCAGAAAACACACATTTATCAAGTAAGTTTGCCATTTCGTATGGGTGCAGTTCATGGTGCCCCAAAACAATTACAACAGTATCATCACAGGTCACCATAACAAATATAATAATAAGGAAAAAGTTCGAAATACTGCAAGAATTACCAAAATGTGACACACAGACACAAAGTGAGCAAATGCTGTTGGAAACATGGTGCCAGTAAAACTTGCTTGATGCGAGGCTGCTGCAAACCTTCACTTTGTAAAACAAACAAATGCATTATCTGTGAAGTGCAATAAAGGGAAGGACAATAAAATGAGGTGTGCCCGAAAATAAATTATAATCATCAGACTCTAAAAAAGGAAGATGAGCAGAGACAAATTATTGGATTAATTTTCTATTGGCCACAGAAGCAATAATTACGGTGGGTGGGAACAAAGATAGAAGCCTAAACACTCACCTCTTAAAGCCAAATTGCCCTTGCTTCCGACCCTTTTTCCTGCCTGATCTTAATATTCCATAACGGGATCACCACCGACTACTGTTACCTTCCAATTTGGAATAATTTTAACTCAAATTATAAACTGAAAAACCTGACTGCTCAATCTGAAGCTATGACAAGAAAGGTGGGAAGGGGTGCCTGGGTGGCTCAGTCGTTAAGCGTCTGCCTTCAGCTCAGGTTATGATCCCGGGGTCCTGGGATCGAGCCCCATGTCAGGCTCCCTGCTCAGCGGGAAGCCTGCTTCTCCCTCTTCCACTCCCTCTGCTTGTGTTCCCTCTCTCGCTGTCTCTGTCAAATAAATAAAATAAAATCTTAAAAAAAAAAAAGGTGGGAAGACATCTTTGGAGCAGAAATGGCCTGAGCCATGGGCTAGCCCTGAAAAGAAGTCTAATTTGAGACTCCACTTTCCCCTATGCATCTGTCCTTCAATTCCTCAACTGTGCCAAGCCCCGTCCCCATCCATGGACCTTGCTGCTGTTTGCCCTGACTCTTCCCCCCTCTTCCCTTGGCTGAGTGAGACATTCAGCCAATTTAAAAACACCTGGCCCACTAAGCACATGTTCTATATTCATGGCCCTGTCTCATTATCCTCTCATTGTAGTCTACTCTTACTCTCCAAATGCCGTGGTGACATCTTCCATTTAGTTAGTGTCATCTTATTAAACTTCAGCCTCTGCAAGGAGACTACAAGCTCCATGAGAGCAGTAACTGATCTTTCACCTCTGTCCATGTAGCACACAGTCCCTGGCTCTGTGCAGAAAAGACCTAACACGGGCCTGAGACTGCTCTCCTCCGAGAGGCTGCGTGCTTGCAAAGCTGGTCCTTGGCTGGCATCTGGGAACTCAACTCTGAAGTAGTCCAGTGGGCCCCTGTGCTAGGCTGCTTGTATAGACAGTGTGGTTTATGCCAAACACCCGCTTTCCTTCTAGAAGTCTGCGGTTTGGGACAGTGACAGGCAGAGGGTGCCTAGGTAACCAGCCGCAGTAAAAACACGGTAGTATGAAGTCTCTAATGAGATTTCCTGGTAGACAGCACTTCCAACGTGTTGTCACAATTGTTGCTGGAGGAATTAAGAGCTTCCCGTGTGGCTTCACTGAGAGATGACTATCGGATGTATGTGCCAAGTCCCCCTGGTCTTTGCCTGTGTGCCTTTCCCTTTGCCAATTTTGCACTGCCTCCTCTTTTGCTGTAAGAAATCTTAACCAAGGGTATGACTACATGCTGTGTCCTGGAGTCTTACCAGCAAATCACCAAACTTTAAAATAGTCTTGCAAACCCCCAACACAGGACCATCATCATTAGATTAATTAATCAATGAGTCAGTCTTTGTCTTAATGTGATTTCATAGATAAGTAGATGTGTTGCTGGAGACTGCCCAGTCCTGCATGACTGCAGATGCATCCAAGTTGGAAAGCAAGTATCCAAGCAAAAGACTCCTCCCCTCAGTAGCCCACTGCTCCTACTCAAATTCCCAATCTTCCTTGAGATGAGATGGGATTTACTTCTTTCTCTAACACTACCTTCATGTTTCTTTTTCCATCCAGTTTAATGTCTATATTGTTTCCTGAAAAATGAGAATTTCTTTACATTTTGAATATGCTTTCCTAATTCTGACATCCTTCAATCCACCTATAATATAGCATCAGTTCCAGAAATATATCCTTGTGCGTAGTATAATATGGAACACTTCACATCAAAGTTGTTCTCCCTAAGGTGCTGGTAGACATGAGTTTACAAACATAAGGCTTTACTAATAGCTTCTTCTAATCATTTATCCAAAAAGGGAAGGGATTAATGGGCTCTAAAGGTAATTTCTTTTTCGGCTTCTTTATGTAAAAAGGCGAAGTCCTTTCTATGCAATAAATGGAGGTTATCATGTGACAGATATAAATGGTTTTTAATATCATTAAAATGGCTCCAAAGTTGTAACAAAAACAAAGAGATAAGATGCTTCTTTCTGGGGCGCCTGAGTGGCTCAGTTGGTTAAGCGACTGCCTTCGGCTCAGGTCATGGTCCTGGAGTCCCCGGATCAAGTCCCTCATGGGGCTCCCTGCTCAGCGGGGAGTTGCTTCTCCCTCTCACCCTCCCCCCCTCATGTGCTCTCTCTCTCTTTCTTAAATAAATAAATAAAATCTTTTTTTTTTCCCTTAAAAAAAAAAAGATGCTTCTTTGGATTTTTGTCAAGTCCACAGCTAATGATACCACTATTTTCAATCAAGGAGGAAAAACAGGAAATTAATGCCTTATTATTTTTCATGTAAACAGAAAAACAATCCTAAAATTCATGTGGACCCACAAAAAACCCAAACAAGCCTAAGGGAATCCTGAGAAAGTACAATGATGACTGATTTCAAACTTTACTGCAAAGCTACAGTAATCAAAACAGTATGGTACTGGCATTAAAACAGATACAGACCAATGGAACAGAATTGAAAGCCCAGAAATAAACCCTCACATATACAGTCAGTTAATAATTGACAAGGGAGCCTTATATTGAGACTCAATGACAAGACATTCTCTTCAATAAGTAGTGCTGGGAAAACTGAAGAACCACATATGGAAGAATAAAACTAGACCCTTACTTTACACCACTAACAAAAATTAACTCAAAATGGATTAGAGAGTTAAGACCTGAAACCATAAAACTCCTAGAAGAAAACATACGGAAAAAGCTCCTTGATGTTGGTCTTGGCAATGATTTTTTTTTGGATAGTACACCAAAAGCACAAGCGAAATAAACAAGTAGGACTAAACAAAAATAAACAAGTAGGACTACATCAAGCCAAAAAGTTTCTGCACATCGAAAGAAACAATCCACAAAATAAAAAGACAACCTACGGAAAATGAGAAAATATTTGCCAACTAGTTGTTAAGGGACTAATGTCCAAAATATATAAGGAATTCATACAACTCAAAAGCAAAAAATAAACAAACAATCCAATTAAAAAATGAGTAAAGGACTTGAATAGATATTTTTCCAAAGGACATATAAAACTGATACATGAAAAGAAGCTCAGAGAAAGACAAATATCATAGGATTTCACTCATATGTGGAATTTAAGTAACAAAGAAAAAAAACCAAGACAAACACAAAAACAGACTCCTGAATACAGAGAACAAGCTGGTGGAGGGATGGGGGTCAAGGGTTAAGAGAAGGCCTACAGTGACGAGCACTGAGAGGTGCACAGAACTGCTGAATCACCGTACTGTACACCTGAAACTGATATCACACTGTGCACTAATTATACTTGAATTTAAAGAAAAGGATGCTCAACATCACTAAATCATAAGGGAAATGCAAATCAAAATCACAATAAGATGTCACCTCATATATGTTAGAATGACTATCATCAAAACAAGAAATAACAAGTGTTGGCATTTTTGTGGGAACAAAAAGGAACCCTCGTGCACTGTTGGTGGGAATGTAAATTGATACAGCCACTATGGAGGTTCTCAGCACGATCTGGCAATCCTACTTCTGGGTATATATCTGAAGGAAATTAAATCACTATCTTGAAGAGATATTTGCACCCCCCCCATCTTTACTGCAGCATTATTCACAACAGCCAAGACATGGAAACAACCTAAGTGTCCATCAACAGATGAATGAATCAAGATGTGTTGTATACATGTGTGCACATACATATACATACACACACACACAGAGGAGTATTATTCAGCCATTAAAAAAAGGAAATCTTGCCTTTTGTGACAACATAAGTGGACCTTGAGGACCTTATGCTAACTTAAATAAGTCAGACAGAGAAAGACAAATACTATATGATGTCATTTATATGTAGAATCTAAAGAAGCCAAACTTGAAGAAATAGAGAATAGAATGGTGGTTGCCAGAAATTGCAGGGAGGGGAGATGTTGGTCAGAGTACAAACTTCTAGTTATAAGATGAATAAATTCTGGGAATCTCATATACAGCCTAGGGACTACAATTAACAATACTGTATTACACACTTGCAAGTTGTTAAGAGTGTAAGCTCTTAAGTTACCACCACACACAAAAAAGGTGGGCGATGGCGGTGTTAACTAACCTTCTTGTGGTAATCATTTCTCAATATATGCATGTATGAAATCATCAAGTTGTATACTCATAATTACACATAAGTCAGTATCTCAATAAAGTTGAAAAAAATTTTAATGCCTTATAATAATTATCCCTGCCTTTTATCTATCTCACCTAAATAATTTTTTCCCACCCAAGTACATTCCCACTTAAAGAAGATTTGTCTATGACTTAAAAAGAGGTCATTTAATGAACCTTGATTGAATATACTGTCAGGATTCTGACCTACATAAATGATTATTTATTCCACATGAATTAACAGGTGAGGGGTACTTTGGTTGCAGAGAAGACATTGTTTCTAACATTTGTAATTTGCATTTATCAGAAGGCAAATCCCACAGTACTATATTTCTAAGCCAAAATAAAATTAAGTATGTGTTTTCCCCTGGCTGAGAACATCAATGAACATTTCTTTAACTGAGAAAGCCAAATAAAAACCTAAGCTGCTCAAAATGATAAGGATGAAAACAATGATTTTTCAAGTAGAACTAAAAGAATTAGCTTAAGTACACCACAGTTCACCCTTTCCATGACTCAGAAAACTATACCTCCAAAGTAAAGTATAAAATGGAAGGCTATGCAGTATAAAGGATTTAAGACTCTCACCTCTTTAACTCAAATTCAGTTGTAAACCCAAAGTAACCTGGTGGGAGACAGCACGTCCTGGTTCTCCAGGTTCTGAGTTAGCAGACGCAAGCTCAAATACAGGCTATGTTCCTTAAGAAAGTCACTTACCCCTTTAAGACTCTTTGGCCTCACAAACAAAAGATGGGGCCAATAATAGTAGTACTCCATAGGGCATAGGGATATAGGGATATTTAAAGGAATACATGCAAGCATCTGCGCGCATACTAAGTGATTGCAAATTAATTATTTAATAACATCCATCCAAAACAGTAAGCACTTTTATATCAAGAAATACTAGGATTGAGGCACCTGGGTGGCTCAGTCGTGAAGCATCTGGCCTTCAGCTCAGGTCATGATCCCGAGGTCCTGGAATCGAGCCCCACATCGAGCTCCCTGCTCGTCGGGAAGCCTGCTTCTCCCTCTCCCACTCCCCCTGCTTCTGTTCCCTCTCTCGCTGTCAAATAAATAAATAAAATCTTAAAAAAAAAATACTAGGATTTAAGATTTTGACAGAAATCCAATCATGCTGTTTAAATGTAATCTGACTTGGGCGCCTGGGTGGCTCAGTTGGTTAAGCGACTGCCTTCGGCTCGGGTCATGATCCTGGAGTCCCGGGATCGAGTCCCATGTCCGGCTCCCTGCTCTGCGGGGAGTCTGCTTCTCCCTCTGACCCTCTTCCCTCTCGTGCTCTCTATCTCTCATTCTCTCTCTCAAATAAATAAATAAAATCTTTAAAAAAAAATAAAATAAATGTAATCTGACTTTACAAAACCCGTATTCACCTATATTTAGCAAATAATTCATCTGGGTGTTATTTCACAAATAGTAGTATTTCAGATATACCCATGAGTGTTTAAATTGAGAATAACAAACTACCTAGCTAACCACCATATTAACAAGACTATGTACTTGGCCACTCACCACAGAGGAACCCAGGCAGGTCTAACTTTAATAGCTTCCAGGCAGGACCACACAGGAATGGGTGCCAAAGGCGGGATGAAGTCAGTCAGCTACTGGAAAGGGCCAGAGGAATGTGGAGCTCAAGAGCACATACATAACGACACTCCACAGAGAGCAGAGGGTGAAGTCTGCTGAAGGTAAACCTCTGTAAGTGAACTCGAGAGCTGTCTTGAAGAAGTAATCAGTGAATGAGAAGATGCTTAAAAACAGGAAAGGCGTAAGCAGCCTAGAGGTAAAGACAGAAGTAATCCAGGAAAGTTCAAGGTTTTGGCCTTGAAGACAGCTGAGATGGATGAAACTTTGTGGATTATGGTGACATGGCCGAAATGGTTCGAGAGTTGGGATGGTTTATCTGGATTAAAGGCACAAGGACTGAGTAGCCATAGACTTTGAAAAGTAGCAGGTAGATTCAGTGTTATTAACGTGATCCACATGGTAACATTAACCAAATGACTGAAACCAAACTCTGCCCCTGAAAGTGAAAGTGGTTTCTCAAATGTTGGACAATAGCCACTAAATACAGATAAGCCTAATGCTAAATAAATATACTCTGCACCTTAGCCACAAAACATACAATGAATCCGTGGACAGACATTTCAGCTTACCAAAGGGCAAGTACAACCTACATATTTAAAGTAGTAACAACAAGAAAATTTTTAAATCTACTACTATATATTGAGGTTACTAAGTAAGTCATTTGATAAAATGTTAAAAAAAAAACTAATGATAAATACTGCCATAAAAATAAGCCTTCTAGTAGTATACAATGTTTTAAGAAGGCTTTAAAAAATACTTCATAAAGGAAAGAAAATAGGGTTCACATGACGCAACAATGTGGTGAAATAGAAAGAATAGAAAAATGGAGAAAAGAGAAACAAACAGAAAGAGACTAATGTACAAAATACACAGACAGACTTTCAATCAATAAGCTCCGTGTTCAGTGTTTCACAACCAGGATTTAGGTAACACAAGCAGCGTAACAACAGTCATTTAATACCCTGGTGATATGTTCTTTTAGTATTCACATCAGCATTTTTATTTATCCAAGTTTAAAAGAATCATATCCTAAAAGTGAAAGTATACAAACCCCATATGTTAGGGATTTCTACAAACCATTCCTTTTCACTTATCAAAAGGGATTTAAAAAGTCATGTACTCTTAAACAAATTTGAAATGAAGAAAATGAAAGAATAGACAGTATTTTTCTTTCTTTATTAGAGAACATACATACCTTCTTAAAAATTTTTATTGTAAGTTGATCCAGAAACTGTATTTTTCTAGACTTCCTCTATAAAAGTGTATTAATTACTATTTTACACTTCTGCATTCAGTGTAATTCATTTAAAAATATTATCAAAGTCTTACTATATCGGGTATTATACTGTGTTTTAGGATGAATCAAGGAACTTAAAAAACAGCAGGAAGATGAGCAGTCAGACAGATAACCATGCTGCGAGGTTGAAAAAGTACATCAACTGAAAACAAAATGTGTCTAACACAATTAATTCTAAACACTGAGGTTTATTTATTCACTCAGGAAATGTATATTGAAAGCCTACTAAGAACAAAGCATATTTCTGTGGTTGATATACAATAAATAATGTCCTTAAGCTTATGGGGTTTTAAAGTTCTCTTTAATACTGATAAGGCTAGCCAACAAGAATGAGTGACAAATTTAAAAAGACAATGAAGGAGTAGGAAACATCAAAGATGACTCCACCATTTCTAGCTTAGGTAACTGACAGTGACATGAACCACAGGATGTAATGAACAATTCATGGAAAAGAAAGTGGTTTTGGTTTGAGATCTGTGGAACTGCAGTTGCCTACAAGATTATCTATATGGTGACGTCTTGAGTAGGAAATATAAATCTGTAGCCCAGAAAAAAGCAGGGACTAAGAGGTGTATACTGGGAAGTCATGGTATTGATAACAGATTTACAGATGAATCAGATTTCCCAGGAATACTGCACTGCATCCTAGATGGCAAAAGAAAATGTTAATTTCCATCTTTGCCCTATGCTATTTTTTAAAATCATGGGAGAAAACTGTAGTATACACTGTCTCATTAAAAAGATTATGCCATTCTACATGAACAGACACTTCTCCAAAGAAAACACCCAGATGGCCAAAAGACACATCAAAAGATGCTCAACATCACTCATCATCAGGAAAACACAAATCAAAACCACAGTGAGATATCACCTCACACCTGTCAGAAAGACTAACATCAAAAACACAAGAGGGGTGCCTAGGTGGCCCAGCTGGTTAAGCAACCGACTCTTGGTTTCAGCTCAGGTCATAATCTCAGAGTCCTGGGATGGAGCCCTGTGTCAGGCTCCATGCTCACTGGGGAGTCTGCTTGAGGATTCTCTCTCCCCTGTTCCTCTGCCCCTCCCACCTCACTCTGTCTCTCTCTAAAAAATAAAAAACACACACAAGAAACGGTAAGTGTTGGCAAAGATGTGGAGAAAAAGGAACCCTCATAACCTGTTGGTGGGAATGCGAACTGGTGCAGCCACTGTGGAAAACAGTATGGAGGTTCCTCAAAAAATTAAAAATAGAATTACCATATAATCCAGTAATTCCACTACTGGGTATTTACCCAAATATTATGAAAACACTAATTCAAAAAGATACAGGCACCCCTATGTTTATTGCAGTATTATTTACAATAGCCAAATTATGGAAACAAGCCAAGTGTCCAACAGATGAACGGATAAAGACGACGTGGGGGGCGCCTGAGTGGCTCAGTCGGTTAAGCATCTGCCTTCAGCTCAGGTGATGATCTCAGGGTCCTGGGATGGAGCTCCACATTGGACTCCCTGCTCAGCGGGGAGTCTGCTTCTCCCTCTCCCTCTGCCTACTGCTGCCTCTGCTTGTGCTCTCTCACGCTCTCTCTCTCAAATAAAATAAAAAAATAAATCAAAAAAGATGGGGTATGTATACATACACACACACACACACACAGGAATATTACTAAACCACAAAAAAGAATGAGATCTTGCCATTTGTAATGACACAAATGGATCTAGATAGAGAGTATAATGCTAAGTGAAATAAGTCGGTCAGAGAAAGACAAATACTATTATGATTTCACTCATATGCATAATTTAAGAAACAAAACAAACAAGCAAAGGGGGGAAAAGAAAGAGATAAAGCAAGAAAGATTTTTTTTTTTTAATGTTCAGTTAGCCACTGTGTGGTACAGACTCTTAACTATAGAGCACAAACTGGTGGTCACCAGAGGGGAGGTGGGTGGGGGTAGGGGTCAAATAGGTGATGGGGATTAGGGAATGCACTTATCATGATGAGCACTGAGTAATGTATAGAATTGTTGGCTCACAATACTATACACCTGAAACTAATATAACACTGTATGTTAACTATACTGGAATTAAAATTTTTTAATAATAATAATAATAATAAAGATTATAGTAACATTCTAGAAAAATGCAAAGCAGGTATACATTTTTTCAATTGGACTGTGTAGTAAATCTTTAGATCAATCTCCTCTTTATTCAAATCATCAAGATTCAAAACCACAGTCACAGAAAAGCATTTTGTGACAAGCAATATCCTAAGATGCCCCCAGTATTTTCTCCTGGTGTACGCACCCTGCATAACATGCAGGACTGTGAGTATGATGGATTTTGCTCCCGTGATCAGGTTATGTTACATTGTAGAATGGCCTTAAAATAAGCCTTAAAATAAGCAGATTATTTTTATTTTATTATTAGGTCAGTTGGGTCTGACCTAATCACCCAAGCCATTTTAAGAGCAGAGAATTTTCTCCTGCTGGTGACAGAAGAGGAAGGCCAAGATTCAAGGCACAAGGAAGATTCAAAGGGCCACTACTGAGTGCAAGATGGAGAGCCCTGTGTCAAGGAATGCAGACAACTTCTGGGAGCTGAGAGAGGCCCCAAGCTAACGGATGGCAAGGAAATGGGGACCCCAGTCCCACAATCACAAGGAACCGAATTCTGTCAATGACAATAATGAGTTTGGAAGCAGAGGTTTCCCCAGGGCCTTCCCCAGAACCTCTAAATGAGAATTTAGTATGGTGAACACCTTAAAGTCAGTCTTGTGATAATGTGAGCAAAAGAAAAAGTCACACAGTGCCAGAATACTAGTCTACAGAACTATGAGTTAATAAATGGGCACTGTTTTAAGCCACTAAATTTGTGGTAATTTGTTATGCAAAAACAGAAAACTAATATACTTTTGGGGAAGTTGGATTATTTTTATTATTATTCCAGCTAAGTAAACAGGAATTTTAATACAGTTCCCAAACTATGTTACCCGTAACTAATTTAATTAAATGTATCACTGCCAACAGCTGTCAAAGACGTAGACATTTTGTTCCTTAGTTGAAGTACAAACTCAGAAGAGTGTACCTCTCTACTTTCCCAGTCTTGTATTAGCACCAAGAAGCTGAGAGAAACAAGCACAAAAGTTCTGCAGGAGTATGTGCATGGTTATGAGGAAACACACCAACTGGCAGTGAAACATTCCTGAAAGGTTATAATTTGTGGAAAAACTATTTCTTAAGAAAACTAGCTACTGTTAACACTCCCAGCAGAGCAAAGCAAGCATCCAATCCAGGATTCCCTGAAGAGCAGAGGCAAAAGACCCTATTAGGTTCTCAGTTATGTGACAGCACGATTAGGAGAAGACATTCCAAAGAGAACAGCATAAAGCAGATGTATTAGTCAGCTTGCAATGTCACAACAAAATACCACAGACTAGAAGACTTAAACAACAGGAGTTTATTTTCTCACGGTTCTGAAGGCTGGGAAGTCCAAGATCAAGGTTCCTCCAGGGTTTGGTTCCTGGAGAGGCCTCTCCCCTGGCTGTCCTGACACAGTAGAGAGAGCACTAGTCCTCTGGTATCTCTTCTTATAAGGACACTAATCCTATGGGATTAGGGGCCTACTCTTATGATATTATTTATGATAATATAATATTATGATATCATGATATTTAATTATTTCCTTACTCCAAATATGGTCACATTGGAGGCTAAGCCTTCAACATATGAATTTTGGGGGAACACAGTTCAGTCCATAGCATCAGAGATTTCTCATCTGAATATCTTAAATCACTTCAGTTGTGATATAATATTCTCAAAAAAGGTATTTTAAATTTGCTTAAATTTTAAAATAGCAATGAATGCAAAAAAGTGGGCAGATGTCATAAATTTAAGAGTTAGAGTGTTAAATACCTCATTGAGTAAGAATAAGTGGTTAAAAGATACTAAAACCAAAGACTCAATTAGCAGACACAGCAGGTATGTAGATGAACAGTCCAAGGCGGGGGCAGGGAATAAGCCCATGAAAAGTTAGCAACAGTACTGAGAATCAGCTTTAAAAAAAAAAAAAAAAAGCATATGGCTTCACTAGTGAATTATCTCAAATATTTATGAAGAAAATAATACCAATCCCACACAAAGTTGAGAGGGTAGACGTCCCAACTTTTCTTATGAGGCATTTTACCCTGATATCAAAGACCAATACGCCTCATGAACATAGAGCAAGAATCCTTAACAAAATATTAGGAAATTAAATCTAACAACATATATAATAAGGAATACGCAGCACAATCGAGAGGATCTTATCTTAGGAATCTGAGGTTTAAGATCCAAAAAGCAATTTACATGATACACCCATTTGATAAAGTACAAAAACCCTACCTATCATCATGTAAATGGATACAAAGAAAGTTATATGACAAAATCTAGTATCTATTCACGACATAAACTCCCAACAAAAACAGAGACTTTCCTAACCAGACAAAAGACATCTATGAAAAATCTACAGCAAACATTATAGTTCATTGTGAAAAACTGAATGCTTTTCTCAGACAAGAAATAAGGCAAAGATGGCTGCTCTCACCCATTTCCATTAAACATTGTACCGAAGGTTCTAGCCAGCATGATGACACCAGAAAACAAAGAAAGGAAGTAAAAGCACACAGATTAGAAAGGAAGAAGTAAAGCAGTGTTTATTTACACACAACATACATAATCTTATAGGAAGAAAATCCTAAAGAATCTACAAAAAATTATTAGATTATTTAGTGAGGTCACAAGCAAATATTAAAAAAATCATTTATTTTTTCTAAATACCAGTAACAGTAAAAAAAAAAAAAAAAAGAACATAAACGATAGCATCAAAAAGAATAGGATACATAAAATAACTAACAAGTTTATCCACTTCCTGAAAACTAAAAACACTGTAAATACAAACTAAAAAACATTTACATGTAGAGATATACCGTGTGCATGGATTACAAGACTCAGCATCAATAAGATGCCTATCCTCTCCAGAATGATCTACAGCTTTTTATAAAAAGCTGATAAGCTGATCCAAAAACTTACCTGGATTCAGAAGACCTAAAATAACCAGAACAATTTTGAAAAAGAGAAAGAGAAGACTTACGTATCTGAGATTGACACCTACTATAAAGCTAGGGTAGTACATCTTACAAACAAATAAATTAATCATATACTTATGGCATATAATTAATGCCACTCTACCTACAGTGGTTTAATCATGCATTTCCAAAATAAAACTTCTCCAAAACCTTCTCCTTAATAGTCTCTGTCCCCTCTATAAATGACAGCCCCATTCTCCCAGTTGCCTAGGCCAAAACCACTTGAGTCATCCTTGACCCTCTGTCTCACTCACCAGGTCCAACTGGCCCCAAAATCTAGAATTCAAACACTCAAACCTTTACTCCTACTCACCACATCATGGCTCAGCTATACATTTCAATACTTTCCTGAATCTAATAGTTTCCATGCTAACACCTTCACCCTCCTTCATTCTATTCTTTACACAGCAACAGAGGGATCCTGTGAAAATTTAAGTCAGACCATGTCACCCCACAGCTCAAATGGCTTCCCATATCATCAGAGTAATTGCGCCCCCCCAAACAACCCCTTGGCCTTCACTTCTCCATTTTCCCTCTTGCTCACTTGACTCCAGCCACCTTAGTCAGACACCCCAGGAGCGCTGCCTCAGGGCATTTGCATGTGGGTGCCCCTGCCTGGGAAGCTCTTGGCCCACTCCCTCACCACCTTCAGGTCTTGACCCACAGTCATTCTCTCATCGAGGGCTCCCTGGCCGCCTTTTCTAAAACTGCCAATGATTCCACCTGAAACAAACGAATGCACAAAAAGTCTCTTCTCCGCTTTATTTCTTCCTTTGGTGTATATATATAGCCAACATACTAGTTTTATTTTCTTCACTACTTCATTCCCAGCCTAGAACAGTGCCTGGCATATAATAAATACCTAACACATTATCTACCGAATGAATGAATGTGTATGTCTTTTTAAAACTCCTAATTTTAAAAATCGGCAAGCTAATTTTTTAAATAAATAAGCATATGGTTCAAAATAAGACTTGGTTAAATCATGTAAGACTGGAATTTGGACAGAAAAGTATGAAAGAAAACACCAGAAAACAGAAATAATGACAAAAGCATGATGTTTATTGCTGTAAAATACCGATACTTATTTTCTGGCGTAACAAATCAAGGTGTTTCAGATGCTTTGGAAATAAATCTTTGAGAAGAATTATGATACCTACCTTTCACTGTAAATTGAAATAACTGAAATTACTGGCAGACTGCCAAAATTTTTTTAACTCACGTATGTTATTCATAAGAAAACTACGTATGTTTGCAAAATCTAAAAAAACCATATGGGCACCTAGGTGGCGCAGTCAGTTAAGTCCTACTCTTCGTTTCAGCTCAGGTCGTGATCTCAAGGATGTGAGATCTGGCCCTGCACCCGGCTCAGGGCTCAGCGTGGAGTCTGCTTGGGATTCTCTCTCCCTCTGCCTCTCCCCCGGTGTGCGTGTGTGCGCGCTCTCTCAAATACTCTCAAATTAAGAAATAAATCTTTAAAAAAAACCTAAAAAATTATAGTCATAGAATTTGGGCATTATTTTAATACCCATCAAATTATAACCATTATTCACCAAATACTGCTGCAGAGGTAAGAGAAGCATTTTTTTAAGTCAGTGAATTTTTACTTCAGAAATAACTAATATTTCTGGGGATATAAATGAAATCTAATTAAAAGTTGACAATCTGGTCTTTGACAATTAAAATAGAAATATGCATTTAGGAAAAAAAATACACCTTACACTGCTGCACAATATGATCTTTATAATGTCACTTAAAATAGGGAGTGAAATAGATTCGTATCCCCCACAGAGGGAGAAATTGTGAGCAACTGTTCTTGCAGAAAAGTAAAAGAAAAAAAACTTCTCTAACAAATAAAAGCTCTCAGTTTTAGTCTTCTAAAAGGATCATTTTAAAAAAAATCTAAGAGGCATCATTCATCAAGGAGTTCACCAAAGACTCCTTGATAAAAGAGTCTTGATAAAGACTCCTTGATAAAGATAAAGATGATTTCTTTATCCTGCTTTCCAAATCTTGACTTTGCTGCTCAACAAGTCTTGATTTCCATCAACACAGCATCAAACCCGTCTGCGAGCACAGAACACCAGGGCCCTCTGTTCCTCAGGATGCTTCCATATTTCAGAACTGTACCCATCTGCAGGAACAGAGTAAGCTGCCCATGAGCTGTAACACTATGATGTCTGCAAATTCAACAGAAAATCAAAACAAAAATCGATAGGTCTACTCAGGGTAAGTAAGGTCAAGATGCCTCTGACTTCAATGCTGAAAGAGCTTCTAATATTTACAAATAGTAAGGTCCTAACTCTTCTCAAATACTGTTGACAACTGATAAATGAAATTAGGTCAATAATCATGAATATGAAGTCATAGAAGACCAACCATATTAACTTCAATTCTAGATTTAAACCCAGGAAATCCCTCCCTCAACATACAAAATTTTATCAAGTATTCAAATTAGTTTCACGGCGCCTAGGTGACTCAGTCAGTTAAGTGTCCGATTCTTGACTTCAGCTCAGGTCATGATCTCAGCATTGTGAGATCGAGTGCCCCCATCGAGATCCATGCTAGGCACAGGGCCTGCTTAAGATTCTCCCTCTCCCTCTCCTTCTGCCCCCCTCCCAGCTCATGCTCTCCCTCAAAAAAAAAAAAAAAAAAAAAAATTAGTTTCTACGAGTCACATATGAAGTTTTTTCATTACTTTTCAGTGCCACTGTATATTGTTTCAAAATGCCGTTAGAAATTTAAATGACTTAAATGTTATAATGCAAGTCAATTATATCAGATAAACAGATTTGCAAAAAGAAAGCATATTTTCTTATGTAATTGCACTAAAAAAAAAATAAAATAACACTGATATGATTTCTCTCTATAAGGCTACTGTCAGAAAAAGCAACAACATTCTCTCAAAGCTGTTCCTCAGCAACAGAACTAAATAACTAAACCAGCATGGCAATCATTAATTTACTAGACACACAATAGCTGTTTAATAATAAAAACAATTATAATGCTTAAAATATTTCAAAAGCTACAAACCAAATGTATATTCACATTCAAAAGTAGGGTGTAGTACCATGAAGAAATCGTGTGTTACTAAATCTATATCCATGAAGAAGAATGAATGTGACCTTTTCAAATCAACACATGAAAGGTCTTGATTCTCCCAACTATTTTACATTAAAAAAGACACTAGCTCTTCTTCAAGATAACTTTCAGATAAATATTTTTTAAAACTACAATTTGAAACACAAATGAAAAAAATCTAGGGAATATAAAAGAAAATTCCTTGTCATTCTTAACCACTACGAATGTGACCCATTTCAGTAACCTGAGTCATGCGAGAACAAGAGTTTGCCACAGTCAAATCCTTGGATTCCCCAATTACCTGGCCTGGCACAGGGTAAGTTTAAATCAGTTGTTCTCAGCCAGGGCTGATCTTGTTCCAGGAGGACACGCGCTGGTGTCTGGAGACACTCTGTATTGTCAAGGCAGGCCAGGAGGACCAGGGGACGGGCACCGGCATCTAACCAGTATAAGCCAGGGACTCCGCTATGTAGCCTACCATGCTCAGGATGGCCCCGCAGCAAGGAGCTACCCACGCAAAGTGCCAATGCTGTTGAGGCTGGTTTCAGTAAGTTTTGCTGAAAGAACAGATACTTTAGCTTCCCCCCATGTAGAGGTTTTAGAAGAATCTAAACAGATGAGAAAGAAAGGGGGGGCAGCTGAGGGAGAGGGAGGGGGAAAATAAAGAAAGAGGACAGTCAGATGTTAGAAGAGCAGCCTTCACTGCTGCTCTTCACACCAGTCACAGAAGTGACTCCTGTGAAGACGTGTTACAAGAAATGTAGCTGAAGATGTCAATATAATGCTGATTTCAATGTCTTGGAATCTGTAATTTATGACTCTTAGTAATCATCTCAAACAGAAGGCCTATGAAATTATGGCAATTAAAAATCACTTAGGGGATGATATAGGTTGAATTGTATCCCCCCAAATTCATATATTCCAGTTCTAACCCCCTGGGTTAGGGGAGATGGAATTAGTTGAAATGAGGTCCTGCTGGAATCGCATGGGCCCTAATCCAGTATGACTGGTGTCCTCACACAAATAACGCCACACACACAAGGGAACACTACGTGAAAATGAAAGCAGGGATCAGGGTGATGGTGCTACAAGCCCAGAACACCCAACATGACCAGCAAACCATCAGAAGCCAGGAGGGCAGCCCAGAACAGATTCTCCCTCACATCCTCCACAGGAACCAACCCTGCCAGTATCCTGATTTCTGGCTCCTGGCTTCCAGAACGGTGAGAATAAATTCCTGTTGTTTGAGCCACACACAGTTTGAGGTACTTTGAATGGCAGAACGAAGCCAGGGTATGTTCTCTTGAGAAAGGTCTCTAGGACCTACACAGTCCTCTATGGGCTGATGGGTCCAGGGGCCTCACTTCAGCTCCTCTTTCCACACAGCAGGGAACAGCAATGGCATGAGAAGTCTAATCATGATTTGTTTGTTGCTAAACTAATTTATTTAGTGCTCTGGTAATAAATTCATGATTACTTGTCTAAAACAAAGATACGAAATATCCTAGTTCAAATAATCATCTGGAGTTTATTAGGCTTTCTCAAGAGTATTTTCCACTTCACGTAGACAAAGTATTATTTATAATTAAAACATGCACACATACACACACACACACACACACACAGAAAAAAAGGTCACTGGGAAGTCATCTAGATTGAGAAGCGCTGCCTGAGTTTTCCAGAAACCTAGAGTAGCTTCCCAGCCTGGGGTCCGTCAACTCTGTGTACATGAGCTCTGAGGGCCCCAGGAACTCCCTAAAGTGTCCATGAATTTTGCATTTTTGAACATATGCACATTTTTCTGGGGAAGGGTCACAGCATGCTTATCTCAGATTCTCAAAGCATTCTATGGTCCTATCAACTAAACTAAAACTTAATCCTGTTGCTTCAGTAATGTCCTAAAGTTCATATACCATATATGCTTACTCTGCTGAGCTGAGATTTTGGATTGACTTTTTTAACCAAGTAAACCATTTCTATGCAATGGTCACCAAATCTGATAAACTAAATTTATCACATTCTCACAGAAGACTGATTTATCTTTTTTTTTTTTTTTTTGCTTTAACATTTGAAACATTGTATTAACTGAAAGTTCCCTGAAAGGTGCCTATTTTCTTTCACTGTATGATAATGGTATACTATCTCCAACTCATTACCTCTGTAAATTACACATTGGGAAAAGAAGTAAACTTGAAACGCAAGTTACGTTTCAGAAATTCAGGATTTTATTTTAAATTCATCCAAATATGGTATTTCTCCTCCTGCAATATGGACTTTAAAAACATACGTGTATAAAATATTACTGTCAAAATAATTTCAGTACTGACTATAAAAGAATGGTATTTAGAAATTAAATATTCCCAAAACAAAATACGAGGAAAACTTCTTCATAAGATACCTGTGTATTTAGTAATGAGGTCTAGATGTTAATTCCCAAATATATTAGGAACAAGGCACAAAGAAGTATCAACATTCAGTACCAACAAGGCAAAGTGAGTACAGACATCCTCCTGCATCTGGCTGGGCAGCAAGTCCCAGGCAGGGTTTGATGCTCCTCAGAGAAGCCCCCACATCCCCTTGAAGCCTGAACCCAAAAGAAAGAAAAGTTCTCTCAACATACCCAGATAAGACGGGGTGCCCCACCACCACAGCAGAGAGATGGAGAGAAATGTGTGTGCCCTAGCCAGCACGGTGCACCCAGAAAGCACTGCCGTGGAGAAAAAGCTCCCTAAGGAATTACAGAGAGTGTTACTTGGGTCCCAGGTTGACTAACACTCAATAAAGCTGATTTGATCCCGAATGGAATTTTAACAAACAGAGAAGAAGAGAAGCAAGAAGAAACAAAATGAATAAGGAGACAAGAAGCAGGATAAAAATCTAAGAGGCAAGTGAGCAGGACAACTCAGAGCCACGCGCATCATGTGGGCGTCAGCTCCTCTGTACGCTAAAGGGGTAACGACACACCCCCACCGAATGTTTCCATGTGAGGGCACGGAATTCTGCACTTTAGGCAATCATTACAAACACAACTACTATTTACTCCCATTGCAGAGATGGGAATCCTGAGGCAAAGAGAAGTTAAGTCACATGGTGGGTAGGTAGTCCAGCCTGACTCCGGTGTCTGGTTCTTAATCACTGCGCCATAACACAATACATCTTCATGTGTTGCTTGGGTACCTAAAACCTATACTTTCTACAGGAAAGCCCTTTCAGCTCCAAATATCATAATTAATTAAAGGTTCAATACCTACTATATGCAGAGCTCTCACAGGACGGAGAAATTTATTAAATAGCGTTTCTGTACCAAACAACCAATAATATATTTATGTACAAATTCTTATTATCCAGGCCGTTTTAAATTATAATCCTTACTTATGATCACTACATCCATCAAACATTTCCTTTCAAATCTGAAGAAGCAAAAACGTACGTAAGGAAGTATTTTGGGGGCACCTGGGGGGCTCAGTCTGTTAAGCGTCTGCCTTCAGCTCGGGTCGTGGTCCCAGGGTCCTGGGATCGAGCCCCGCATCGGGCTCCCTGCTCACGGGGAGCCTGCTTCTCCCTCTCCACCTGCCCCCTTCCACCCTCCCACTTGTGTACTCTATCTCTGTCAAACAAATAAATAAAATCTTAAAAAAAGTATCTTTATTAAAAAAAATAGGTATTTCTATTGCATCTTTATCCATGCTAGAGTATTCCTATAAGCTCTGCCACGCTGGCCTGCCGGCCTCTCCTCCCTCCCTTACCAGTCTGGCTCTTCAGGGCCGAGAGCACATTCCTGCCTAGGCAGTTCCCTCGGACTTTTCTGTTCTCTTTTCCTTCCTACCTCTTCCTCTAGATGTAACAAGACTTCTTCCTTACCATTCCTCAGGTCTCCGCCCGTATGTGGCCTCTATAGAAAAGCCTGCCCTGACCACCCTGTTGAGGCTGGCTGGCCCCACCACACCCCACAACCATTCTCAATCCCATTGCTGGTGTTCCACTACTGGAAATTATCCGAATCATTTATAGGATTATCTGTTCTCTGTTGACCCCAACTACAACATAAGCTTCAGAAGAACAGGCATTTTATGGGTTTGACTCTTTTCTATACAATATGTGGAACACCGTATGGTACCTACAGGGTGCTCAAATATTTGTTGAATGAATGAACTTTTCCACGGTTCAGCAAAAAAGACCTTACAAACTGATTACATTTCACTTTCTTTAAGAATAAAGAGCAGCAGTAAAACTAGGGTCCAAACCTACCTTTAACAGGTAAATTGGCCTTGTTTCACATTTAGAAACTGGAATAATCTGTGATTCTTCAAATGGAATACAAGAACCTCACGGGGGACACAAAAAGATATTCTGGTGGGTATATGAAAATCAAAAGATAAAGATGAGGTATTCTTAGAACGTCAACATCTATTTGGGGTTGTAGTTGGGCAAGAATTAAACTATGGATGCAGAACCCAAGCACACTTTACTCTTCCTCTGACATCAGGAGTGCTTGGGACTCTCATTAAAAGCACCCAGGCCACAGAAAAGGCAGGATTATAAAGAAGGAGACTACTGTGCCTCTGTGCCTGGGGTAAATAGTACCATTACTATGTAGCCCTCATTTCTCAGCTGAATCACTGTTAAGTACTAATTAGGGCAAAGTTTCTTCCTGAGTTGGGCCAGTTTATCTTCAATTCAACCCAAGATCTGGGAGATACTCTACTACATATGCAAGCCATTTTAGAAATGAATACTTTACAAATTCAGTGCAAGTCCATTATCACAGGAAATACAATTCTAAAAACACAGCTCACTGCCAGAAGTCAAACACATCAATTTAAGTATGAAGTACAGGATATACATACTATTTTTGACAAAAAGTAACTATATCTTACTATGGTGGGTATAATACATACATACATACATACATATACATAAAATAAGATGGGTATGTGCATGTCAGACAGACAAAAATAATTTCAGATCTTGGTTCTGCCACAAACAGGTAGGATAATTTGGCAAGTTAGGCAGCCCTTCTAACGTGCTTTCTGATCTATAAAGTAATTATATAGCCATCTCATGCTCTGATGAGAATTAAAAATAATACATGTAAAGGATGTAAAACTTGGCTCAGAGAAGTGGTAGCTATAATGGTGACACAAATGAAGACATAACATGCATGTGGATACACCAACTTACTCCCCTTTCACCTTCCCCCCCCACCCGCCCCGACCATACAGGTTGGACTCGCACTCTCTCCTGGAAACTCTGAGTATTCAAATAGAAGGGACTATTCTTTGTGATTTTGTAAAAGAAATTAAAATTAAAAATCTCTTTGGCATAAAACACTTATCTGAAATTTTTCTCCCCCCAAAATCCTTGAAAAAAAATCCTCAACTCAAATCCCTATCCTTCAGAATAAATATTTACAGACTGTTACACAGTGGATTTTCAGGCAAAGGTTTCCTAAGAAGCCCAAGACTGTTTTGCAAAGCAGGGCTGTTGAGAGAGCCAAGAAACGTGAGAACGGGTGCCTGCTCCCTGCTGCCCAAAAGACTGGCAGCTGAGCCACGAGGCAGCCGTGGCTCTCAGGTCCTGTTTCTGCTCAGCCCACACAAATTCAAGAGTGAGAACACGACTGACAGGACCCCTCTGACACTCCTGAGTGAGAACACGACTGACAAGACCCCTCTGACACTCCTGAGTGAGAACACGACTGACAAGACCCCTCTGACACTCCTGAGTGAGAACACGACGGACAAGACCCCTCTGACACTCCTGATTAGACGTTGAAAGGTTCTGACAAGAAAGGTCTTTCTGATAAAACAGGGGTTATACAGAAATAAATTTTTAAACAATCTTTTCTCAAACGAAGTCAGACTTAATAGTTAGAAATATTACCAGTGGTTGCCTGCCTTGGAATATTCCAGGCCCGTATAAGCTAGATGTATGCCCTGCAGGCAGGTTATCACCTTGTCCAGTCAACTCATTAGGTGAACCACTGCCCCAAAAAGCATTCTATCCTGCACTCTCATAATACACTGCATACTTCCAATTTGTTAAGTCATTATTTCTAACTATTTCTTTAACAAACACCAAGACTAAGTTCCACACAATCTGTCCCTCATTTTCTGATATATCCTTATAGGTTACTATTAAGTAATTGGCTGACTAGGAGCTTCTCTGATACCTAATAGGTCTTATTTTAATCTAAACATTTTATCTTGCACTTACCAAGTAGAAATGCAACAGACAAAATCAGGGTTTCTTCATGGGAGAGAAAAACTATTCCTCCCCAACAATCTTAACTAAAGAGGAGAAACAAAGGACTAGAATTGGGCTTATACTAAAAATTTTCTTCCAAATATGTAAAAAATTATGACCTTATCATCGTAGTGTATCACAATAGGAGAGTTTATACTGCGGTCTATACACCTTGAGAAGTTAGGGACTTCCTTTAAGAAATAAAATGGCTAACATTCCAGGGGAAATATGCAAAAGTATGTATTAAAGACATATAACAGACAAAAATATCCTGTGACAAGAATCATTTTATTGAATCAATCCTATTTCCAAGTTTTAAAAAGCAATATATCTAAAAATTCTGAGAATATTTTATCAATGTATAACTTCACTTCTTAACAAGAGATACAAAATTAGGATTGTTAAGAATTAACATGGAATATAAAACTAAGGTCTCAGAAACAGAAGCAATCTGGAAGTCACCAAATGCCTCATTTTATAAATGAAGCGGCCAAGGCCAAGCTAAATGGCCAAGCAGGTGTGCTAGAAAAGTAAAACCTAGATGCCCCACGTCGTATTGTAACATCATTTCACCTAAAGAATTCTGAATGTTTGGATTTTTTCACTTAAAAAAAAAAAAAAGGCATTCCTCCTGGCCCTTTTTTAAGTCTCTGGGCAGCTTTCAAATGGCATGCTGAGCTCCAAACTGTTGCTGGTGACGCAGACACTTCCTGTCTCTGACGCAACAACATGAGGCCAGGTTCTTACTAACTTCTTAATTCAAAAGACTGCAAAGGAAATGCTTTTAACAGGGCCAAGGGTATCTTTAAAAATAATGAACTGTTCACATCCCTCCAATAATATATAGGTACTGAGGGGGGAAAAATGATAGTGATTCTCACTGAAATACATTCAAGTCTCACAGAATAAGCGCCCAACTATTCAACTCTATTTTTTACAGTTTTCTGAGCAGTTTTAGGTTTCACAGTAAAACTGGGAGGAAGGTTCAAAGAATTTCCATACACCCACCCCCGCCCCACCCCGTCCCACACATGCATAGCCTCCCCCATTATCAACGTCCCCTGCCAGAGTGGTACATACCTAAGTGACAATCAAGGAGCTTACGCTGACACAGCCTTCCCACTCAAAAGTCCATAGCTGACATTAGGACTCACGTGTACATTCCGTGGGTTTGGACAAATGTATAATGATAAGCATCCATCATTATGGGATCATACACAGCACTTTCACTGACTTAAAAATCCTCTGTGCTCCACCTATTTCTCTCTCTCCACACAGCCAACCCCTCATCTTTTTGCTGACTCCATAGTTCTGCCTTTTCCAGAATGTCATGTAGTTAGAATCATATAGTACGTAATCTTTCCAGATTGTTTTCTCTCACTTAGTAATAATATGCATTAAAGTTCTTCCGTGTCTCATCATGGCTTGATAGCTCTTTTTAGCACTGAATAATATTCCACTGCTTTGGTGTGCCACAGTTTATGTATCCATTCACCTACTGGAAGACAACTTGATTGCTTCCAAAGTTTGGAAATTATAAATAAACCTGCTATAAACATCCATTTTTATATGGACATTACTTCAACTCATTTGGGTAAATACCAAGGAGTGTGATTGCTAGACTGTATGGTAAGTATATTCGGTATTGTAAGAAGCTACTTAACTGTCTTCCAAAGCGGCTGTACCATTTTGCATTCCCATAAGCAACGAGTGAGCATTCCTGCTGCTCCACAACCTCGCCAGCATATGGTGTGATTGGTGCTCTGGATGTTGGTCATTCTCATAGGTGTGTGGTGCTATGTCACTGTTGCTTAAATTTGTGTGTCCCTGAGGACACATGCTGTGGAGCATCTTTTCATCTACTTACTTGCCATCCATATATCTTCTTTGGTGAGGTGTCTGTTAAGGTCTTAGGCCCATTTTTTAAATCAGGTTGTCTGTTTTCTTATTGTTGAGCTTTATGAGATTTTTGTGTATTTTAGAATAATAGTCCTGCACCAGATGTGTCTTTTGCAAATATTTTCAACCAGTCTGTAGCTTGTCTTCTCATTCTCTTGAAACTGTCTTTCACAGAACAAAAGTTTTTAATTTAATTAAGTCCACCTAACCAATTTTTCTTTTATGGATCAATTTTTCTTTCAGCCTTTGGGGTGGTAACTAAAAAGCCACTGCTCAAAAACAAAGTCAGGTAGCTTTTCTACCATGTTATCTTCTAGTTTTCCATTCCACATTTAGGTCTATGATCCATTTTGAGTTAATCTATTGGTGAAGGGTTAAGATCTGTGTCTAGATTCTCTTTGGTTGTTGTTGTTTTTTTACATGTGAATGTCCAGTTGCCCCAGCATCATTTGTGGAAGAGACCACCTTTGCTCTAGAGTACTGCCTTGGCTCCTTTGTCAAATGTGAGTTGATTACATTTATGTGAGTCTACTTCCAGGCTTTGTATTCTGTTCCACTGATCTATTTACCTTTTTTCACCAACGCTTCATAGTCTTGTTACTATAGTTTTATAGTAAGTCAAGATGTTAGGTAGAATCGATCCTCCAACTTTGTGCCACTTCCAGACTGTGTTGGCTACTCTGGGTCTTTGCCTCTCCATATAAACTTTAAAATCAGTTTGTTAATATACACAGAACAACTTGCTGGGATTTTGATTGGGATTGCATTTAATAAATCAAGTTGGAAAGAACTGACATCCTGACAATAGTGAGTCTGTCCTCCCTATGCATGAACATGGAATACCTTTCCATTTATTTAGATCTTTGGTTTCAGTCAGAGTTTTGTGGTTTTCCTCAGATTTTGTATATATTTTCTTAGATTTACTTCTAAGTATTTCATTTTGGGGGGTGCTAATGTAAATGAGATCAGATTTTTTAATTTAAAATCCCCTTGTTCATTGCTGGTACACAGGAAAGCAACTGATTTTCACATTTTAACTTTATATCCTGCAATCTTGCTACTATAGCTTATTTATTCCAGGAGTGGTTTTGTTGATTCTTTCAGGTTTTCTACATAGATATTCATGCCATCTGTGATAGAAGACTTATTTCTTCCTTCCCAATCTGGGTACCTTTATTTCTCTTTCTTGTCTTATTGCATTAGCTAGAACTTCCAGTACAATGTAAAAAATGAGTAGTGAGAGGGAACATCCTTATCTTGTCATCTGATCTTAGTGAGAAAACACCACCTTTCCCATCATTAAGTATGCTGTTAGCTGTAGGGTTTTTGTACGTAGTGACAGCAGCAAAAATGGCAGAGCAGGGAGTTCAAAGGGCCTGTCCCTCCACAGAAATTCCAAAAAATGATCAAAAACTGTCCAAATCAACTTTGTCAGAACTCTGAAAAACAGTCAAATGTTTACAGCAATGAGAGATACTGAGTCCAGAAAAATTCAACCTAAAAAGAGAAAAAGAGCTTTGCACATTTTTACTTGCTTTTACCCTGTCACCTCCCTTGCTCAGCAGTGGTCTTGAGGATGGCAGCCCATTCCCAGTGTTGGACCCTGGTCCCTGGTTCCAGAGAAAGCAAAGCAGACCTAACTGTCAAAGAATTTTGGTGGTCTGTTTTGACCTGTCTGGGGGCTACCTGGAGGACTCACCTGAGGTATGTGACTTTGTTTCACCTAAGTCAGAATTCTCTCAGGCAGAAAGTGGCTACTCAAAACACATTCCTGAAAAACACTGAAAAGCAAAGGAATCACCCACTGCTGGGGGAGGGCAATGGCAGGGAGGATGGTAAAACACTATAGCTGAAACAAACCACAGACACACTGAAAGCTTGGGAGGAGGAAAAGCTTGGGAGAGAGATTCTTTGGGGAAGTAGAACATTGAAAGTTTCCACTTACACCAAGGAATTAGAGAGCCACACATGTCCAGCATAGGACATGCGCAGAAAAGAGCTGAGAAGACTCTAAAATGTCAAAATCTGACCTCTGACTGGTGTTCAGGCTCAATGCAAACAGAAAGCAAAGGCTAAGGCAAAGTTGTAAAACATAAGGCTAAGCATCAAAAAGTGTCCCAACACAGAGCCAATATACAAAGACAGGGAGAGAGACGCCTGGGTGGCTCAGCCAAAAGCATCTGCCTTTGGCTCAACTCATGATCCCAGCATCCTGGGATCAAGTCAGGCATGTGGGCTCCTTGCTCAGTGGGGAGCCTGCTTCTCCCTCTGCCTGCTTAAGTGCTCTCTCTCTCTCTGACAAATAAATAAATAAAATCTTTAAAAAAAAAAAAGGGAGAGTTTTTCTTTTTCCTTTCTTTTTGGTTCTAGACGTTCATTGAGACCTCTATCCACATACTAGCTGACCACACTTAAAGGAAAAGAGACTTCAGGGACTACACATGATAAATAGTAGTTTAGAAAAATAGTTTTCCCTAAAGCAATAAAAATTTTTATGTTCATGCAAAAAATCTGCACATCAATGTTGAGAGTAGCTGTATTCAAAATTACCAAAAACTGGAAACAACCCAAGTGTCCTTCAGTGGGTGAGTGGTTAAACAAACTGTGGTACACACATTCACAGAATTCTCCTCAGCAATAAAAACATTAAAACAAAACCAAAACCAACAACAGAAAACCTACTGATTACAAGCAACAACTTGGGATGCCTCTCTAAGGCTTTATGCTGAGTGAATAGTACAGAATCCCATATACATGACATTCTGGAAAAGACAACACTATAGTGATGTAGAACAGACTGGGAATCAGCATGGGCTAAGAATCGGAGAAAGGTTCCACTCTAAAGGGGCAGCACAAGGGGTTTCTTTGCAATACCAGAACTGTGTATGACGACTGCGGTGGTGGTTCCACGAACCTATTTACGTTAAATTCACGGAACACATGCACACACAAAAACTCAGAGTGTAGTCTCGGTCCTCCTCGTGATCAAGAAACAAGAAAGTATGAGTAACTCGCATTTAGTGAGCAGCACCAACAGAAAGAGAAATAACTATATGATAGATAACGCTCGTCTCTATTGAGGTATTCTGAGGTGGGTCAGGAATTATTCCCTGGAATTTAGATAGGTCTACCTGAGCTATCCTTCCCAACTCTTCGTATCTTTTAGTTCTTAACTTTCTTTCTTTCTTTTTAAGATTTACTTATTTTTGGAGAGAGAGAGAGAGAGCACTCATGTGCAAGCCAGGGCGGGAGCAGAGGGAAAGAGAGAATCTCCAGCAGGCTCCCTGCTGAGCCTGGCGTCCAACATGGGGCTCGATCCCAGGGCCCTGAGACCAGGACCTGAACCAAATCAAGTGTCAGATGCTTAACCTACTAAGCCACCCAGGCACCCTAGTTTTTAACTTCTCATTACCAAGCGTTCTATCACCTGGTCTGTCACCAAGCAGGATTACTCGGTTTAGTAACTTGAGCACTTGAGTAACTAGAGAACTGTCTCTTCAAACGCAAATTAATCAATTAGCATTATCAGTAATGAATTGGGAGTCTTCCGTAACTGAATAGGATTAAGATGAATCAGAAACCTGGTAGCTCCACCAAGTCACAGCCACACCTATATGACAGCCAGATATGCACAAAAGCTTGAGCTAATCTAAATAAATACAATGACCAATAAAGGGACAAGACTAGTAAAATAGAAAATAAAAAACTAAATTTATTTCATAAAAGAAAGAATGCGGGGCACCTGGGTGGCTCAGGGGGTAAACCTCTGCCTTTCGCTCAGGTCATGATCCCAGGGTCCTGGGATTAAGCCCTACATCCGGCTCCCTGCTCAGCGGGGAGTCTGCTTCTCCTTCTGCCTCTGCCCCTCCCCCCGCTTGTGCACGCGCTCTCTCTTTCAAATAAATTTTAAAAATCTTAAAAAAAAAAAAGAAAGAATGCATCACACTTTACAGAATTTTCTAAAAAGTTACCTATAAAGTGAGTAACTACAAATCAAATTCATTTTCCTAACCATTTCTATGATAAAAATAGACCCATGTTTTCAGGAAATATTCTACAAAGAAAAAAAATGTAAAGCCACATATTTAAAGTGATTATGATTTTGTCATAAAATAATAACTATAATAAAGTCACACAGTAGAAGTGCTAAGTAAACACTGACATTATTTTTAATTCAAGAGTCTACATCTTAAAAGAAAAAGGCTAGTTTAACTGATCTATGAACTGAAAAAAATCACACTCATATTATCGAACAACTTCCCCAGCACTCTCTGATTGCACAGATCCTCTTGATGATATTTTGCAGATGTTTTACAAACATATGTGTGCTAATGTGAACTAAAACGTAGGAAAGAGAAAGGTAAAAGCAGTGTTAACTCAAAACGTAGCAGCACTTCTGTCACTGAAAGGGTCCATTTACTGAGGTAGCACAAGAGTAGAAGAGCAAGCAGCAAATACTTGAGTACTTTTGTGTGTCCAGCACTCTGCTAGGCACTGCAAACAAGGTTAAAGATACTGCCTCTGCTCTCAGCTTACCATCTTACAGACTGTTTTTTAAAGTTCAAAAATACAAGACAGAAACCATTAAAGGCTAAATTCTATATCAGCAATTAAAAGTGCAAAAGCATTTGGGTGCTAACAAATTATAATAGTTCCTATTTACATAGCACTTAGGAGGTGCCAGGTTCTAAGTGCTGTTCCATACACTAACTTTCCCCACATCTAATCCCCCTCCGCCCCTCTGCACCCCCTCCCTGCCCCTCCTGTTCTTCCTCTTCCCTTCTTTTTCTTCATTTTACAAACCAGACAACTGAGGGTCAGAGAGATTAAAAGATTTGTCCTAAGACAGACAATTAGTAAACAGCAAAGGCAGAATAAAACCCAGTGAGTTTGGCTTGACGTAAAACAATAATAGAGTCTTTTTTTTTCCTTCCCCACTCAGGATTTCCAAATCCAGTGAGGGAGTCACAAACAGCTGTGTGAAGTATACTGACAGGGAAGTCACACAGGGCTTCCAGGGAGAGGTGGTGCCTGACCTGGGTACTGAAGGACTAACGGGAGTGGCTGGAAGGGAGAGGGAAGGCCTTCAGGCAAAGGAAACAGTTCAGGTCAAAGTGTGGACCGAGTGCCAGGCATACCGCAAGTTAACTCAAACACACCTGTAAAAAACACACCATCTTTAACATGCAAAATACGGCAAAATGAGCAAGTCAAAATCCCATTCACATTCCCACATACTGCTGGTGGGAGTATAAATCGGTACAATCATATTGGAAAAGTGAAGACAAAAACATATGCACACCCTGCGATCCAACAACTCCACCCGACCAGCAAAACATACACGGTACTAGAATACGCAAGGAAGCACTACTTCCAACAGCCAAAACTGAAAACAGCAAACACCCAATAATAGTATAATCAAAAAGTAAGTTGACCCATCAGACACTGGAACACCACAGGTAATGAGAACAAGTTACAAGTGCAACAAAATGCGCGAAGTGCACCCACACAATGTTGAACAAAAGAAACAAGAAGCCAAAGCATTAAGTATTATGCGATTCCACCTACAAA
Organism: Eumetopias jubatus; assembly: GCF_037043125.1. Taxonomy (NCBI): domain Eukaryota; kingdom Metazoa; phylum Chordata; class Mammalia; order Carnivora; family Otariidae; genus Eumetopias; species Eumetopias jubatus. The sequence goes on along the minus strand of NW_028274812.1, from coordinate 3,833,030 downwards.
AAGTTTCTTTTTTTTTTAATTACCATCTGTAAGAAGTCAGAAAAGTGGTCATCCTCAGGGGTAGTAACTGGAAGGGGGCACAAGAGGAGCTCTGGTATTAATATTACCCCCATTTCCAGTCAAAGATCCAGAGGTTATTGTACTCACAATCAGTAAGTGGTAGAAATGGCATTCAAGTTCAGGTTTATAGAATTTTTAAAAATACACAGCCACGGGTTAAAAGCTTCTTCCCTTCCATGTAAACATTCATTACTTCTATGAAACCATTCCCAATCTCTCCCTATACTCTCTCAACAGACTCAGTAACTAGCTTGTCTTAAAATTACTTCTAAAATACTTTTTCATAATCATTATCAGCCTTTTCTCAATAAGGATATAGGGGGTTCTAGTGATAAATAATCCAGGATCACATAGCTAAAAAGTACTAAAACTCGGATCCAAACCCAAGACCTTCTGAATCCAAATACAAAGCTCTCCCTACTATATTACGTCCCCATCTTCCACTTTATCTTATGGCCAGTGATCTATTTACCTGTTTTGACCTCAAGATTCTGGTTTCTTTGAAAGTCAAGATTCTCTAACTTATTCACCTTTGTATCATCTGCTCTAAATAAAGGGCCTAGCATACAACAGGCACTCAATGAAGGTTTTTAAAAGAACTAAGTAGTTAATGGGTATAATTTCCTCCAAAGATAAAAAATAAAGGTTCTATTATACTGTGTAGGTGCTTATTAGATCACTCAACAAATATTCACCAAATGCCTCCTGTGCCCTCAGAAACCTTGACATTTTCTGGGGAAAGAACTAAAAACACACTATTCTCTTACAAACTTTATAGGGCTATGCATGTCCAACAGAGTAGCTATTAGAGACATGTGGTTCCCGAGCACTTGGAAAGCTGCTACTCCAAAGTGAGATATGCTGTCAGTGTAAAATACACACTGGCTTTGAAAGACAACAGTACAAACAAAAGAATGTAAAAGATCTCATTTAATGCTCTTTCTACTGATTACACACTAAAAATCTCATATTTTGAATATATTAAGTTAGATTAAGCATATCATTAAAATTAATTTCAGCTATTTACTTTTTTAGTAAATTTGAACTTACATATATGGTTCACATTCTGTTTCCACTGGACAGCACTGCTCTGAGGACCAACTTTTTTCCCTGCTTATTCAAGATCTTTCCCTTAACTTAGACTATTAAAATACACAGTGAGACTACCTGACAGCCCATGCATCTGCCATCCTTGGTCCTGGGCTCCACATGGAGCAGTGAACTATTTTTTCTTTCTTGCAAGAGTGTTATGAGACTCTGAGTATTCAAAGGACATGTCCCAGTTTTGCCAAACTTAAAAACTGATTTTGACTTTACTATTTTTAAGTGACTAAATATCATGTGTAAAACAAATAACACTCTTGATTTATATAAAATGAGGTATATTGATATGACATTTCTTTAATATTTTTCATATCAGTACATATTTCATGTGACCATACTGAAAGCCTTGAGGTAGGAAGGCCTGTTATTCTTATCCTCTTTTCTGATAAAAAACCTGAGACAAAGTGATCTGCCCAAGAATATAAGGCTTGTCATTGGTGGAGTGCAGACTCCAGCCAGGTTTTCAGACCCATCTTAGTGCTTCAGAATAAGTGATTACTCTGTATTAGTTTCCTGGAGCTGCTGTAACAAACCGCCCCAAACCAGGGGCCTCAAACGACAGAATTTCATTCTCTCATAGATGCGGCGGCCAGAACTCAGAACCAGGCAGGGCCACCTATGCCACCAAGGGCCCTCGGGAGAATGCTTCCAGCTGCCGGCATCTCCTCACCTAGAGCCTCATTACTCTCTGCCTCTCCTGACACCCTCTCCCCATCACACTGCTAATGCCCCCTCTCCAGGCTGTGTTATCTCCCTCTGCCTCTCTCTTTACAGAGACACCTGTTGGATTTAGTGCTCCTCCGAGTAATCCAGGATGAACTTTTCAAGATCCTTAACTTGATTACATCTGCAAACACTCCTTCTGAATAAGGTCACAGCCATAGGTTCTGGGTTCAGGACATGGACACATTGGGGGTGGGGGAGGTATGAAATACCATTCAACCCACTATACCTACCTTTAGCCCCTAGGGCCTCTGGTCTGAATGGCAGCTTGGCTCTACCCTCCAGTTCATAAGTCCTGGCTTTTGTTCCCAGGAATGGTAAAAACAAAACACTCTGATGACTGATTAGGGAAAAAGTAAAAATTTGGAGTCAGGCAGACCTGGACCCAAAAAGTTGCCTCAACATTTGGTAACTGTGTGACTTTGGATAAACTATTTAATCTCCCTGGGTCTCAGTTTTATTTTCTGTTTGATAAAATAACACCTGCCCGATGGGGTTTTATGATCATTAAATAAATAAAACAAAATTTAAAAAAGGAAACCATCAGCATTGTGAGGTATCACCTTAGCTTCCCTGCCCCAACTTCTTTCTCAGATTTATGCTTTCAGTCAATTGGTACCCGGGGTCACATCACAGAGTAAATGATATTTAGAAAGCCCAACACACATCTGTTATGTACAGCCTTAAGCAAATCTATGGTCTAAAAATCCAAATTTACTAAAAGGATGAGTTATCGGGGCACCCAGGTGGCTCAGTCGTTAAGTGTTTGCCTCTGGCTCAGGTCATGATCCCGGGGTCCTGGGATTGAGCCCCGCATCGGGCTCCCTGCTCAGCAGGAAGCCCACTTCTCCCTCTCCCACTCCCCCTGCTTGTAGTCCCTCTCTCAATGTCTCTCTCTCTCTGTCAAATAAATAAGTAAAATCTTCAAAAAAAAAAAAAAAGATGAGTTATCATATACTTTACAAAAGAATTCAACATTTAGGTTTACCTTTAATACCAAGTCAAATATGCAAACCTCTGTTAAAGATTGGCTTGCTCTGCAAATAGCATATGCCCAATAAATATTTTATTAAAAAGAGTACACCTGCAGGGCTCCTGGGTGGCTCAGTCAGTTGAGCATCTGACTCTTGGTTTCGGCTCAGGTCATGATCTCAGGGTTGTGCGATCGAGCCCCGCTGAGCTCTGTGCTGGGTGCAGAGCCTGCTTAATCATCTCTGTCTCCCTCTCCCTCTGTACCCTCTCCGGAGCTCACGCACTGTCTCTCTATCTCTCTCTTAAAAAAAAGAATACACCTGCATAAAAAGAGGCAAATTTATGGTTTCTTACTAATCAAACCTTTTCTCCTACTATAATTGGTGCCACAAGTAAAGAATACAGTTTGACTTGCCAAGCTGCGATCACAAACCTACAATATGGATGAGAGTAGTTTTCTTCAAAGAAAGCTGAACCAGACACAGCTTACTTTGGGTGATCTTTATTTGCTGATGTTAATTAATTAGTTTTTGAAGATACCATTGGTCTTAAGATATTTTTGACCCACATATCCTGAAAATATTAAAGTTAAATAGGGTGGAGAAAAGTGCCATCAGGAGAGTATTTTTAAAGGCAGCTTGGCTCAAGAAATAACACAGTCAGTGACTCAGGACTGCATTCTACATGCGGAGAATGCTGAAAAGTAATAGGAGGTAATGTAAAAGGGTGTATAGTCCAAGGTGACTGTCCTACGGCAGTCTCTGCAAACTAATAAACTCTCCTTTCTGAACATCTTATACTTAGTTATAAATTTTTTAAAGGCCGAATCTTTTTAATAACTGCATAAATATCATGCTTAAAAAAACGAACATGGAAAAAAGGGACTATTAATCTGATGGACATCTAAAGCATGCAAATGTATGACTACACTCTTCCTAATTTAAACGTAGCTGCACCCACTAGAGAAACAATCAAGATAAATGGGAAAGTCCCTGGTAAAAATTAATGTAATGCATATAATGTGTATTACTATCCTCTTTCAAAAATACATACATGAAATTACAATTCCCATTATTTTGCTATTTTACTATCAAGAAAATAGTATATCTTATCTAAGATGAGTGATGTTTTCAGAATCAAAATCAATCTTCTCAAGCACTACTTAATTTCAAAGTAGGAATAACTAAATTTTCTTTAATAAAAGCCATAAGCTGCCATCTCAACCCAAAAGAGTCTTCAAAGTTTTTGCTGAAAGACCTAAGCTATGTAGGATCTTCAGTACATCAATTTTCCAAACATTGACTTAAGTCTCTCTCCACAATTAGCATGATCTTTGAAGGCAGAAACTACATCGTATTCATCTTCTTATCCCCAGAGCCTGTAATTACTGTTGATTCTTGTTAGTATAAAGCCAACACAAACAGTAAATTAGCAAATACTGAACCATTCATCACCCCCAAGGTGAAATACAGGGTTAGGTTCCTCTGAACTTCCAGTCACAACATTTTCATCAACTGATCAACACACAACCTTGTTTCATGTGTGGGTCTACTTAAAGGCACCTTATTTAATATATATCGTTGATTAGTTAACATTGAGCTCACTGCCAACAGCATTCTAACTCCTGCCTGAACAAAGCCTGTGTTACATTTGTATTTCCTCCATAAGGCGCATCACAGCCTTTCTGTGCTTAATTGAGAACAACAGACAGCACTTCAGGACTATGCCTGGGGGCCATTTTAAACAGCCATATCACAAATAAAAAGCAACAACGAGAAAAACATGGCATTACATATACTGCAAAAAGGACTTGTTTACAGTAGGAGAACTGAAACAAGAAGGCAGAGTGCTGCATTGTTGGACCTCAGCTTGGAATGTGCACGTAGGATGAGTCATATTTTCCGCTACTCTGTATGCACATGTCCACGAATGACAGCAAAAGCATGAATATTGATTCTGGGGTCACAAATAAATTTTTGTGAGTAGACACTTGCAAATACAGAATCTACAAATAATGAGGACTGACTCTTTTCACATAGTAGGCATTTGATGACTGTTTCAGATTTGAATGAGTAAGTGCTCCCATTACTTCCAGTTAACTTCATTATTAATAATACTTATTATTAAAACAGTGTTACCCTTTTGATCCCATTTAGGACATGCCTGTTCTACACTGAACCCACTGGGGCAGAAAGCTACATACATCGTGACCCAGGATCGTTAGCAGTCAAGCTTACAAACCTGAGTCTGTGGGAATCAAGTCCTCTGCTAATAGGTTACTTTCTTTGTTGATTCTACTAGCTCTTCCTGATAAATATGAAAACACTGAAGAGCACATTCCATACAACTCTGTTGGGAAGCTAAGGAATCACGTCCTGCCAATAGACTGGAACAAAAAATTACACACCACTGAGATATTAAAAACATTCATTCCTACCCTTAAGCGTCAATCTCACTGCTATGAATAAAGTTATTACCGAGGGGAAAGGAAGGTCAGAATGCCGACAGAACATAAGCCCTTTTCACACTTTGTCCTTGGAAAGACAGTTCTCTAATTGGTGACTGTAGCCATTTTTAAACACAAGATACCCCTGAGAAGCATGATACTTCACCTCTTAGACAAACTGATCTTACTCTTAAAATGAGTTCTCATTCACAAGTGCTCAGTACCAGTTGATCTGCCTGCTATGTTTGTCTCAAAATCCAGTCATACTACATGGTGCAGCAAACACAAGTTTTCTACCACGTGCTCCCAATACAGCTTTTCCACTTCAGATCATGTACACGCCCCTCAACTTGCTACCTTACTGTCAATGTCTTGTCCCCTCAACAAAACAGCTGGAGTTCTTAATAATCAGGGAGCCACCTTCTGCCTGGTGACTAAGGAATGCCGTGATTAGGAATACGGCATCGGAACTCTGCACACTATTTATGCAAGCCCACTGCACAGAAGCAGTAAAGCACCCGAGATCTGGCTGCTTGATCTTTTTATCACAGAGAGATTTAAATACAAACACAGCACCTTGGATTTCTTGAAAGTTTCATGAATGTCACCTCTTAGTTCAAAAACTCTAATTCCTGTTTATCTTACAGGATAAAATGCCACCTGTTAAAGACAGACCTGCCAGGGTTTGTCTCTGAGCTCTGCCACTTCCTGAGCGTTATTTAACCTTCCTGTGCTTCAACTTCTCTCTGTAAAAGGGAGAGGACGATAGTATTTATACCGATACCTGGTCTAAGGATTAAATAAGGATTATAGATGAAAACCGCTTAAAACAGCATTCAGTAAATGTTAGCTATCACTAACACATAAATATAAAACAGTAGTTTATACAATAGTTAAAGACAAAACACTGTGTTGCTGTAAAAGTGGCCTCCATAGAATATCACAGCTTAAGAACTGTGATATTTCTAAATTCCCAAGACACTTTTTCAGCTTCCCTGGTGACAAAAATATCATGTTAAACAGGCAGTCTTGGTTCTAATTGGTTGTACACGCTGATTATTGTGATCTATAATTCTCATTGCCAACTTTATTCAGTTGGTGTGTATTTAGAAATGTGAGTTTAGGTGATAATGCAAAAGTTGAATTTCACTAATCTGAGCTGATCTCAGAATTAGTAACTAATAACTTTTTATATAAAATGAGCTAGGCTAATTAGGTTTACAGATCTTTCATTTTGATATGGGCACCTTGGGATCCCTTTTTTAACAAGGCAGGCATAGAATTACAGGTTTGAATGTTATCTTTCCTCCTTAGGATTTCACAATGAGCCATTTACATAGTTAAGCAGACATTTCACCGTATGACATACTGCTCAGACTTTATCACTATAAGGACAATTTGGCTCTACAACATGTTCTGTCTGGATTTTTTTTTTTTAATCAGTAGAAAGAATGTTTGGCATATGCACCAGTAGATCATCACCAGTCTTGAATGGTTAAATCTCATGAATCTACTATTTCTCCATATTTCAGTATAAATGCCAATATGTTGAGACAAATGGCCTTCCAGATGTTAAGTGTTGCTGAATTGATCCCCCTCCATGGTCAGTCTTTCCCTCTTCCCTATAGGTTCATAAAGATAGGGTGATATTGATAACAATGTATATAAAAGCTTTTTTTATAAAAGACCACTGAACTACCCCTTTCATCAAATTTGCCACACTTATTTTTTCACAAAAAAATACCAAGTGTGAAGCCTTGTAAGGGGTAACAAACATATCACAGAATATCATGCATAATGAATTAAACATATTTTCACTAACAAACATTCATTTCTGCCAAACAATTCAGAAATAATGTTAAACTGTTTAAACAGACAGGAATCTGGCCTACAGTCAAGAAAAGCAGTAATATATTTAAAAAAGAAATACTTCAGTAGAGCTGCTCTTTTAGACAAAGAGTCTTTTCCCGCTCTGGCACAAAATGTGGGAAAGGAGCCAAGGAGCTACTTATCAGCTGTTTGACATCAGAGGAGGACTGTGTGCGTCAGCCGGCCCAGTAGGGACCCCTGGTTTATGGCAATGGCTCATGGGCTTCTTATCTTATCAGTCTACAGTGTCTGGCACTTCAACCCCTGCTGTGTGAACCTAAGAGGAAGGGAGGTGTGTAATTGTGAGGGTAGGGTGTAGGCTAAAGTTGTGAGCTAAGCAGGTTTGAGCCACTTATTAACAAAACAAACAGTCCAACATATTACATTAATTATAATAAAAGCTTTTGCCCTCAAACTCAACCTTAAAGAAAGTATGTTTTGATTTTATTTATTTACATTGGGGAGGGTATATGCTATGGTGAGCACTGTGAATTGTGTAAGACTAATGAGTCACAGACCTGTACCTCTGAAACAAGTAATACATTATATGTTAAAAAAAAAAAAAAAGAAAAAGTAGGAAAGGAAAAATGAAGGGGGGAATCAGAGGGGGAGACGAACCATGAGAGACGATGGACTCTGAGAAACAAACTGAGGGTTCTAGAGGGGAGGGGGGTGGGGGGATGTGTTAGCTTGGTGATGGGTATTAAAGAGGGCACGTATTGAATGGAGCAGTGGGTGTTATGCACAATGAATCATGGAACACTACATCAAAAACTAATGATGTAATGTATGGTGATTAACATACCATAATAAAATAAAATAAAAAGATTTTATTTATTTATTTGAGAGAGAGAGAGAGAGAGCGCACAAGTCGGGGGGGGGGGTACGAGACAGAGAAGCAGACTCCCCGCTGAGCAGAGAGATGGAAACAGGGCTGGATCCCAGGACCCCAGGATCATGACCTGAGCAGAAGGCAGACACTTAACCAACTGAGCCACCAAGGTGCCCCAAGAAAGTGAGTACGTTTTTTAAAAAGGGTGCTCTAGCTCTATATGACAACTTCCTCTACTTATGCAAATATATGTCACAGTTATAGCTCCAGAAGAGTAATTCCATTATATTCCATTTAGAAGAGTTAAAGAGAAAGCAATTTGTTAGAAAATATACTTGTAACACTTACATTAGCTCCATTAAAACATGTGTTTGGGGGCTGAGAATGAAATTAAAACTGCTTTCAAGTGTTCATCAGTGTTTTATTTCTAAAAACAGATCTCTAAGATCTGAAAGGCGGGCAGAGGTACACTCAATGACCAGGTGGGGCTCAAACAGTCACATCACTCAGACCAGGATTGAGAAATTCCTGAAAGAGAAAAACTGCCTTATAAAAACTACCCACGGTTAATTTTTAAAAAGAGTTGATTTAAAAATTACCTTAAATTTTAAATATTTAAAGCATCATATTTGCTAATTAAAAATTTCGCCAAGGTAATAAACTTATATTTTGAATATCCAAGACCAAACATTTTCACTAGTTTCGATTCAGCTTGTATGTTAAATAGTTCTGTATTAAAAAAATTATGATGCATTTATACCATGATTTACAGCTATCTCAAAATACTGTACTTTACTTCATAAATTACACCATCTTCCTGGTTATACAGCTAATAAAAAAGATTTACAAAATTACATTAAACCTACTGTTTATTATTCCTTCAAGCTTGCCTGTTAAATTAAAATAAATATAATCAGGGCGCCTGGGTGGCTCAGTTGGTTGGGCGACTGCCTTCGGCTCAGGTCATGATCCTGGAGTCCCAGGATCGAGTCCCACATCGGGCTCCCTGCTCGGTGGGGAGTCTGCTTCGCCCTCTGACCCTCCCCCCTCTCATGTGCTCTCTCTCTCTCTCTCTTTCTCTCTCTCAAATAAATAAATAAATAAATAAAATCTTTAAAAAAATAATAATAAAAAAATAAAATAAAATAAATATAATTAATTCACACCCAGATACTCCTCTCTATAGGTTGGAAGTCACGATGTTATAAACCATGAAGAAAAATTGCTCTCTCCTTCCAGGACAAAAATTCCCTCACTGACCACACCTTCTGCCATGGGCTGAAAGGTAACCCCCCCCCAAAATTCACATTGAAGCCCTAACCCTCCACGTGATGCTATCTGGAACGGGGGGGCTCTTGGGAGGTGATCAGGTCCTGAGGGTGGGGCCCTCACGGTGGGATCAGTGGCCTTCTGGGAGGAGATGCCATGTGAGGACGCAGCACAGCACGAAGAAGGCCATCTGCAAGCCAGGAAGAGAACCTCATCAGGACCTGGAACAGCCAGTACCTTCATCCTGACCCCCAGCCGGGGCTGTGAGAAATGAACACGTGCTGTTTCAGCCCCCCAGTCTCGGGCACTGTGTCACACCGGCCCAGCGGACTGACACACCTCGTCCTAGCCCTCGCTCCTACTGAGTCTGCTCTCTGCCCCTTGGACACACCCATCCCTGCTCACCTGCCTTCTCCGCCACCTGAACTGACTTCGGCCTCCCCACTGAGTTTGAAAACCGTTGCCAACTATTGCAATGATGCCTTAGCTACCACCACAGAATCCCTTGCTCATCCCTGCACGAGGTAAACCCAATCATCCAATTCCTTCCGCAGGCCTTTCCCATTGTTTGGACTAACACGCGTAGCTGTGCCAATTCCTTTATTTCTCCCTAGATGACTCCCTGTACCAGACATCCACACATATCATCATCTCCCTGACACAAAGCTTGACCTTTATTCTCCTGAGAGGCTCCTTCACTTTTCCTCTTCGACACCTCTCTGAACCTTTACCCGATTTCCATGCTCTCCCTCCTTCTCCCTCGCCTCCACCAGCTCTGCCTGCAAGGTCAGGGGACCCACACGCCCCTCCCACTCGCAGGTCTTCAAACTCTTTCTCCCCTTCTCACAGACCTCTAAGATGCTCAGGCTGCCCCCCATCCTGAAACAACAGCAACACAACCTCCCGCAAGCCTGGTAAACTCGTCACACATTCTAGTTTTCCCTCTTTCACCATCAAACTGGCAGTCCAGTGCTTACTGTGGTGCCCTTCACTCTGATTCAGCCTTCATCACCACACTGTGACATCAGTCCCCCAGCATGGCGCTGCAACTGCTTTGGGAAATACAAGCTAAACTTCCCTGGACAGTTAAATATCATGAGCTCTGCCTTCATCTCCTTGGACTCGGCAATTTCGGGTCTTACTAACCCGTCTCTTGCTTTCTGGATACTTTCTCCTACATAACACAGCGGAGGTCAGTTAGCCAACAATCAACTTACCTAAAGCAAACAAAGCCTTCGAAAGACCAACCACCATCCTAAGACAAGTCAAATGAAAAACAGCCAACTACAACTTAAGAGAAACCTTTAAAACCTGTTAAAACTAACCCGTCTGATATTAACGCTGCAACCTTTTTAACACAATGAAATCCTGCTAACCATGATGTGGGGAGGTGACTTGATGTCCAAAAATTTCAGGGTATGAATGAAACTAGTTTCAGCCAATTGATAATTTTGTGATAAACTGGCAGATTAACACTTAGCGCTGCAAAGTACTAATTTGCTATCTGTCTAAAAGGCCCTTCCAAGTTTCTTTCGCTGACTTAGAGACTCTACTCACCTGTTAAAATGCTGGATTTCCTCTCTTCTATCCTCATTCTACATTCTTTTCCTTCAAAGTCTTCTCTACCCCCATGTCTTCAACTGTAACATCTCTGTAGGTGACTTCTATATCTATACTTTTAGCTTCTAAACAAAACAAAACAAAAAATCAAATAACTATCAGATAATTGACACCCCCTTCTTGCATCTTGTCCCTCTCGGGGACCCTATCTCCAAGTGAAGCCCCTCCACCCAGCTAAGCTCAACGTCCCAGCCGTCCTGCAGTCCGCTCTTTCCCTCAGTGCTCGCTCCGGTCCGCACAAACCGCTGAACCCTGCTCGGATGACTTACACCGCACTCCTGCATCCTTCCGGCCTCTCCCCTTCCCCCCGTGACTGCCTCTGATCAGGACCCGGGAGACAGCATCTGCCTCTCTCCACATCAGGGAAGGTGGCTGTGGCCACTTCGGGACACACCCTGCCGGGGCCGCTCAATCACGACAACAATGTCATCCCCTGCCAGTCTTCTGGGGAGCCACTGCACAGGAAAGGCCGCTCTCCTCCCCGTGTGCTCACCAGGCGCCCGCGGAAGCACCCGCCTCGCCTCCGTGAGAGCAGAGCCAAGGCGCAGAGCCGAGCGGGAGGAGCAAACAAGGGCATCCTTAAGAACGTCAACGAGGCGCTACATTCATCAAGCCCGGAGCTGCCCCACCTCGGGGCCTCCGGGTCTAGACACACGTTTGCCTTACTGTGGCCACAGGGTACCCCAAACTGACGCGGTCCTATGAGGCGGCCCTCCAGCCTCCTCCCTGCGCTGGGGTCTTTCCGACTCTAGGTCAGTTTCTCTTCACAGCACATGGCTGGGGACCGGGAAACAAACCCCACCGTCTGCGGCTGGGGGGCCCCTGGGGCCGCGCACTGACCCTCGGGGAGGCCGGCCGTTGCACCACACGCTCCACGCGAGAGTGCCTCAGCGCATTCCTGCATGGCCTCGGGACACCAGGAACCAGGGAGCCCGGCTGGGCGGGTGTGCCCAAGCCCGTCAGCGACCCACGCACGGGTTCCTCGCCCCGCTCCCTGCGGGCTCGTGCCAGGTGGCCCGGCCGCCCCCCACGGCTAGGCCTACCCAGACCCTACCTGGGCGCCACGCACGCCCCGCCAGCCAGCCGCCTCGCTCCCACGCCGCGGAGGTGCCTGCGAGGCACTTCCGGTGACGTCACGCGCACGCCGGAAGTGCGGCCGAGCTGTCCTCCCAGATGCGCACCCCGCCGAATGGGACCGAGATGACACCGAGACGCCTTCTTCCAACCGACGTGGGTACGACGCCTCGAATCCAGCACCCTCGGCTAGAGGATGGGCTAAAGAAACAAAACCACCTGCAAGGCTATTTAAAGGTGCAACCCCCACAGCTCCTTGCACCTGCCACGCCTCCTCCCGCCTCTTCTGGCCTCTCTCCCCTAACCCTGGCTGCAGAAAGCGCCCACAAGAACCTGCTTTGGCAGGCATGGGATTGCACTCCGAGGGCCGCGAACTGCGGGTGGAACGCGGGCGGTAATTCCGCCGGACTTAGCACTAACCGCTGGGTTCCCCGAAGTGGCTGAGTCGCCGCAGGCCCGAGGGAAGCCGGCACCCCTTTTCGTTTAAACGGCCGCGGGTCTCTTCTTCCCCGGACTGTGAAGCTGTCAAGGTTGTTTTTAAATGAGGACTCCCTGCTCCTCCCCCAGCCCCTCTCCTCCCCACAAGGATCCAGGAAGATCGCCAACTTTATGTAAGATTCTCTTTTGTAAATGCCGCACCCCAGTGAAACGACCGTATCGTAGGGCAGGAGCAAAGTGCATTTTAAGCCAATGGACAACAGTCTGTTTCAGATTTATATTTAAAAAGACAGCACTTAATCAGTGCCTCACGGTCTCAAAACAAAGTGAAAAACTCTTGAGGTACAGAAGCACCTCCATGACCTGTGGCAAACACACCCTTGTCTCTGCTTCCCTGGGCTCTGCTTCGACTCTCAGGACTTCATGAAAACCGCACCTAGACCCCAGCTGTCTCCAACCCAATGTGCCTGCCCTTCTGCCTCTGTTCTGACGTGCGTGGTATAAAGTCAGTCTCCAACTGATTTCTACCTACTTCTGCCTTAAAGCGCTAACTGCTTAGAAGTCAACCATGTTTGTGCATCGGGTTGTGCTGGATGACGGTAAGATGTTAGTACCACTCCTGGCCTCAAGGTGTTCGTGGCAGTGTCAGAGACCACAAAGAGCAGAGTATTAGAACAACTATGAGGAGGCGAAAAGGAAAAGGGAGAAAAGCGCCAGACTTCACAACTGACTAAAGGTGGTCAGTCACTGGTGAATGAGAATGAAGATGAGCCCTAGTTTTCAAGCCTGGGAAGCTGTGTGTATGGCATAACCACCTACTGCCAATGAAAATGGTAAGTTCAAATTTGGAGGTGTTAAATTTTACAAAGTTTACTAAGTTAGAAAAATAGATGATGAAAATAAATTATTAATTTCCTTTTTAGATCCATTATGGTGACAGTAAGGGAAGAAAACCAGGGGGAAAAGGCCCGTCAGCTGTTCAGTTCTAACCGTCCATATCTCTTAGCACTTGTAAAAACAGGAACATTGGGTTGTCTTCTGAAGCCTTATGATCGAGAGGAACAGCTTGGACCATTTAATACTAATTTGAGTTATCACCACACTTTGACAGAGGGATAGTAATATGGACTATCCAAAATTCATATGCTGAAGTCCTAATCTCCAGTGTTTTAGTACTTAGAGGTGAGGCCTTTGGGAGGTCATGAGGTCATGAGGGCAGAAGCCTCATGACAGCCAGTGCCCCAGAAGAGACAGGGGAGACTATCTTTCTCTCTGCCCTGTGAGGATAATGGGAGAAGGTAGCTTTCACTCGGAACCCAATCAGCCTGCACCTCCAGAACAGGAAACATAAATGTCTGTTGTTTAGGCTGCCCAGCCTATGGTATTTGTTACAGCAGCCAAAACTGACTAAGACAGAGAGGAATAAGCATATCACTTAAAATTTATGATAAACAGAATAAATAAAACTGAATTTCTCATAATGTGCTGCTAAGGCATTCAAGCTTTGAGAATTTTCCTTTGATTATTTTGATGAGCAAAAGTGCTAAATCCTACTTGGGCTTAATTTTTTCCATTTGGCACAAAGGGTTTGAATAGTCCTAAGCTGATATCATATTTAAAACAGAAAAAAGGAATCAATCAGTCGTTCTGAGAGGAGCAATGACTAGAAGTCCAAGGACAAGGAATTTTGTTCTGGCAATTTCATTTATTTACCACATACGCCTAGAAAAAATCACTAACGGTAATTTTAGTGATTTTTCTTATCTCTTCCCCCAACTATACATTTATTTGTACATTCAACAACTATTTTTGAGCACCAACAATATGCTAGGTACTAGAAATCTAGAGATGATAAAAACACTGTCCTTGCCTCTTACTCAAGCTGAGGAGATAAGCAAATAACAACAACACACAAAGATAAAAGACCTTAGCTATGCCTAACCCACCTACTCCCTGGGGCTACTGTAAAACTTTAAAAAACTAACTGGAAAATGTGTTCAAAACACATTTTTTTAAAAGATTTTATTTATTTATTTGACAGAGAGAGACACAGCGAGAGAGGGAACACAAGCAGGGGGAGAGGGAGAGGGAGAAGCAGGCTTCCCACTGAGCAGGGAGCCCGATGCGGGGCTCGATCCCAGGACCCTGGGATCATGACCTGAGCCGAAGTCAGATGCTTAACGACTGAGCCACCCAGGCGGCCCACACAAAGTAAGGTGCCAATTATTTAAGGCATATATACGTTCACCAAAAACAGATTTCTTCATGCAGGCTATTTGAGTTGTCATTACTGATCTTAATAAGGTATCTAGAAGTACAGTGTGATACAATAAAAAGTAAGTGAACTGCAGTGAAAGCATTCATTTAAAGTTAATGCAAGGTTAAAAAAACAAAACCAATGGAAAAATAAAAACTATATGATGAGAGCTTCGTAAATACACAGAAGCCTATGTTTTAAATCATTATACTTTACAATTCTCTATGTCAGTTTAATAAGTTAAAGGTCTGTATTTCAAATTAAGTACAGTTTTCTAAGGTGAGTTTGTCCTTATCAAATGATCTAATTGTCAAGTCTTAATAAATCTACTTATGTTTAAAAATGAAATTCAACAAAAGGTTGTTGAGAAAGCATACTGAATATAAAACTTGAACTCAAGAACAAAAATCACCATATATATCAAAAGAAACAACATGGATTCATGAGTCATAGGAATAGACACCAAAAAAACTCCAAATTTTATTCTTTGGGGATTTTTATTAGCTATATAGTCAAGTATAGATGATCCTCTCTGAACTTTCATTTCTTGCACTTCCTTTATTTTGTTGGTCTTTTCAGATTGTTATACATTCAAAAATTAAAACAGTCTAAAAAAGGAATACATTGATTGAGAAGTCTCATTCCCACCAGAACCCCTCCCCCCCAAACAAAAGATAACACAACTATGTTTTCCTAGGTATCTTGCCACTGTTCCTTCATGTAGCAAATGATGAACTATGGTGAATACAAGCAAAGCATATCAAATGTATCCACCACCAAGTACCAACTTTCACAGCTGCTTCATTTATGCAAAACTTTTCTGAGCCAACTGCTTGTGATAACAATCATCAACATTTTGGGGGGCCTACTATGTACCAGGCACTATTCTACTGACTTTCCATCTATTAAATCATTTAATCTTCAAAATAACCCTATGATACATTTGCTATCATGTCTACATTTTACAGAAGAAGAAAGGAAGACTAAGAGATTAACCTGCTAGAGTTTACACAGCAAATAAGTAACTGAGCCATGTTTCAAATGAGCCTTCAGATTCCATACTAATTCCCATTCTCCTACTACTTCTCAACCTTACTACCTCCAACAGTTTATAGGTAAAAAGTCAAATACTGTGGTAGGCCCAAAAATGACCTCCCAAAAGATAGCCATGTCTAATTCCTGGAACCTGTGAATATTACTTTATGTGGCAAAACATGAAATTAAAGATTTTGAGAGAAAGAGCTTAGCCTGGATTATTCTGGTGGACCCCAAATGTTATCACTGTCACAGTATTGCACACAGCACTACATCTGCTCAAGTAATTCGCTTCACAGGAAAATGGAAAGAAAAAGACAAGAGTACAAATTGTTTTAAAGTATATATGGGAGGAAACCAATTAGAACAATTCAACATAGCAAACACTTGGCTCTTAAATTTTAGTTTAATAGTTAAATCGCTTGTCCTTAGCAGCAGTTTAAGGAAAACAAAATGAGGAATTTCCTTAGGCTCTCAGGTCTTATATAGGGATAAGTTATTTTTGCTATAAATTTTGGTATTTATTCCCTAAGAAGATGAAGAAATTTCCCATTTAATTCACTGTTTCATTTTATTAACACGAGCAGAACTGATGGAAAATTTAACCATTGTATGTTTTATCAAGTAAAAATTGGAGGAAACCTAGCAGTTAGTAAATTCCAGGCCCCGCCCCCCCATACTGATTGAGGACCAAATGTGAGGAAAACTCCAGGCTACTACCTTAGAAGGGAAAAGACTGTATATCAGGGCGGGCAGGAAGGGACCTTATTTTCATAGAGCACCTGACAGCAGAGTTAGAAAAGATTCAAACACATGCAGACTGCTACTTAAAGCTTTTACAAACAGCATTAACAAATCTACTGAAATTGTTGTATTTCTTAGAAATAACAACTAACAAGATTTGGTCAATCTTATAGTAGACAGCATAGAATGCTACATTTAATGTAGCCATAAAAGGCTTCCTCCACAAAAAGCCTTTCTGGTCCCAGTTTGTCAGATTATCATGTATGACCTTGGATGAGTTGACTTTAAATCCATCAACAAGTGTTTCAGGTAATTTGGAGGTTTCCCCAAAGTTAACATATGAATGGTTTATTTCTTTTCCTCTTTACTGATACATATGACAGAAGAACTAAGGCATAAGTACTTTGCGAAAGTGCTACTTAAAAACAAGACAAGACAAGACATAATTTTCACATGTCTTCCAGGAAAGAGGGGCGATTAATTCTGCCTCTTTAGAATTCTGGTTCAAATGACGGAGGTTAAGTGAAGTGAAGCACGTTGTAAAGGTCTCCTCCGCACACAGAAACACCCAGAAAACATTGCTGCCAGGTAACTGTCAGAGCCATGTAGGTCTCAGAGATCCAGCAACCAAAACGGAGTTTAATTACTGCAAGTACAATGCTTTCTTTACATTTTGGTTTTGTTGCCACTCCTATAAAACTGAGTGACTATTCTATTTTAACTAATATTATTAGCCTTTATATTTTTCATATTATCAACCAGAAATGTATCTTCTGTTAAGATAATTTATAAAGTTGCTAAATACTGCTGTAAAAACTAGACAGCTTCATTTGTTTGTTTTTTTAACTATATGTCTATATATTTCAAACTAAGTTATTAGTTTGAAAGAGAAAAGATCTCCCCCATCCCCTCAACCTTGGCTTAATATTAGAAAAAGTTCTTGGTGGTATTTAACTATTGGGGAGTGAGGGAAATAAAGTTAGCTTTATAATTTTGCTGATTCCCCTGCCATCAAGTCAAACATATTCCAAGATAATAGGAAGTAAAACGCCTTCATTTAAGATTTGGATATTTGTGCAGACACTCAGTATGACTTAAAGCATTGTGGGGTTTTTTTGTTTTTTTTTTTTTTAAAGATTTTATTTATTTATTTGACAGAGAGAGACACAGCGAGAGAGGGAACACAAGCAGGGGGAGTGGGAGAGGGAGAAGCAGGCTTCCAGCGGAGCAGGGAGCCCGACGTGGGGCTTGATCCCAGAACCCTGGGATCATGACCTGAGCCGAAGGCAGATGCTTAACAAACTGAGCCACCCAGGCACCCCTTAAAGCATTGTTTTTTAAGAAAGTATAGACATTTAACTCAATTACAATAACCATGATGAAATCATAGATTTTTACAGTTATTTCCCCTCAATTAACAAAGTGTTTAAATCAAAATAAATTAGAAAATGAGACAGAGTTGCTTTGCCCAGATACTTTCTCATTATATTGTATTAGTCGTCTGGATTATAAAAGCAGTAAAGCAAGAAAAGAGGTATTTTTATTGGGAAGAGAAGGAGGAGCAGAGGGTGGAGTGAAAAGGGGGGGGAACTGAAAGACTGCATAATTCATTATAAATTAGCACGGTCAAACGGAATTGCACTGCAACCTTGTCTATAAATCTTTTTTTTTAAGGTTTATTTATTTGAGAGAGAGAATGAGAGAGAGAGTACATGAGAGGGGGGAGGGTCAGAGGGAGAAGCAGGCTCCTTTGCTGAGCAGGGAGCCCAATGTGGGACTCGATCCCGGGACTCCGGGATCATGACCTGAGCCGAAGGCAGTCGCCTAACCAACTGAGCCACCCAGGCACCCTTGTCTATAAATCTTAATAGCCAGCACAAAGGGGGCTTTTCTTTCCAAGCTCAAGAAATAGCTGAATACATTTTGCCTGACAAGTATTTTCAGCGTGCCTTTGCTATTTTTTCAAGGCAGAACTTGGAATGAGGTTTAAGTTTTATACTTGACATAAAATTGGTGCAATTATAGTCAGTGTCAATGTAGAAATTATTTGTTTATTGTTTTTGTTTTGCTTTGCTCTACTATAGTAAACCTGTCAGTACTGGCTGCTATCTCTCACTCAAAGCCCAGGGTTTCCAATAACAAGAACCACAGCTGTATGGAATGGGTTGCCAGAGATCTGAACCACCACAAGCATTACTCATCTGGTCCTGCCCTGCTCCGCAATCTTGGCCATAAGGCAATGTCAAGTTCACCTCACACTTGGGACTCACAATCGAAGAGCTTAAACAGCTCTTCAAAAGATATTTTAAAATGTTAAAAGTAGCTGTTGAGTATAAAGTAGCCTGACATAAATGAAGAATATAACCTCCTGAAATGGCTTTCAATGGGTTTTATGCTATTTGCCAGAAGAAAGGAACTTAATCCACAAAGCTGACCCATTCATTCATCAATGCTTTTTATTTAAAAGACTATATTATGTGTTCATAACAAAAAGATCTCAAATACCTATTTAAAATACAAATAGACAAAAATGCTACTATCGCACAAAAAAAAGTTCATTATAGCATAAATGGTCTTAATTGAAATCCTCACATATATTTGATAAAGTTCAAAATGACCTAATTAGGAAAGTTGATGATTCAATATTCTAAAGTGAGAAAAACCAGCACAAATGAGGTATCACAATAAAATAAAAATTTTTATAAAAATCAAAATGCATCAGCATTTTGTTGCTGCATTTTGTTGCATCAGCAAAATCTACAGCTAATAGTAAGACATTACATTAGTCACATTCAGTATCTTTATTTTTTTTCTTAAAGATTTTATTTATTCATTTAATTGACAGAGAGAGAGAGAGACAGCGAGAGAGGGAACACAAGCAGGGGGAGTGGGAGAGGGAGAAGCAGGCTTCCTACCGAGCAGGGAGCCTGATGTGGGGCTCAATCCCACGACCCTGGGATCATGACCTGAGCCGAAGGCAGTCGCTTAACCAACTGAGCCACCCAGGAGTATCTTTAAAGCCTTATTAGTAAATATTTATGTTTTAATAGATTTTCACTATAACTTAAGAAATTTTAAAATGGCAAATGTACTCCTAAACTATTCATCTTATAAGGCCACTAATATTATGAGTCACGTAGGTCATTTTGAGTAAGTTAAGGATGCAAAGTATCAAGTCAAAATTCCAGACACAACAAAAACCTTCCTCAGATTTCTTGTGTTATCATGGGGAGCTTGGGTGGCTCAGTCGGTTAGTGTCTGCCTTCGGCTCAGGTCATGATCTCAGGGTCCTGGGATCGAGCCCACGTCAGGCTCCCTGCGCAGTGGGGATTCTGCTCCCTCTCCCTCTGCCCCTCCCCTCCATTCGTGTTCTTTCTCTCTCTCAAATAAATAAATCTTAAAAAAAAAAAAAGATTTCTTGTGCTATCGTAGCTCACAAAACAAATTATTCTAAGTACGTTAAATCACCAGTAATACTTGTAGTGTAAGCTGAAATTCTTACCAAATTATACTAGCCTATAATACATAAGCTTTCTATTAATTGCTTTCTACACTGATTACTTGATATAATTATTTTTTTTCAATTCCTGGTAACAAAGAACCCTATGGTTTTGGATTTCAATTGGAGATAACATTGTTAAACTTATCATGTAAATATATATATATTTTAGCTAATACACTAAAAACCCCTCAAAGAAATAACACCCAAGTTGCAGTGAGCACACCTAGTCCTCAAGTCTTGGATACCAGATACCATTATCATTAAATAGGACCAGGGCTCCTTGGAGAAATGGCCGTTTCCCAGTCTGAGATAGGAAAGCATAAAGTAAATATGGAAAAATGTGTGCTAGAAGGGCAAGAAATATCTAAGACTAATGGGAGATATGTGAAATGGACTAAGGAAAGGACTTGAAAGGATTCATACTGGCCAAATCTAGGGCAGTTTGAGGATCAGAAATAATACGTACAACAATGGACTGTAACACATTAAATATAAAGGAAAGAGGATAAATATGATAATGTGTTATTATACATTGAATGTAAAAGGAATTCATGAGTCCATATTGATATCCTAACAAGGAGTGGAGGCGGGGAGCTCTTCTTTATAGGATAATTCAAAACTTAAATGAGGAAAGAAGAGTAAAATTTTTCAAAAAAACATCATTCTGCAGACCTCAAAGTAATAATTCAAGCAAAGATAATCAATGAATGCTAAAACCACCTGAATAACTGGGTGTTGAGAAGTATGAATTTCACACCATCTCAAAGTATCATCCCACAGATTATTCATTACAAAGGAGAAAAGATACCTTTACAGTGGAGACATCTGGCGGACACCAACTGAACCTAATGAGCAAATTTAGCATCACTAAAAATAGAACTGACATTATGTGATACAGTGAAAATCTGTGCTAAGCTGGAGAGCCATATACTGAAAGAGAAGTAGCATATAAAGATGGCAGGAGATAAGGCTGGAGTGGTAAACAAGATCCAGATCATGAAGTTAGGATTATGTCCAATCTATGGGTGAAGAAACTGAAATTCAGAGAAGTTAGACAACTTCCTCAAAATCAATCCAGTATCTTGTGATTGGCAAAGCTGAAATTTGAACCAAGTGCGTCTGATTCTAAAAACCCAGATTCTTTTGACTACAGGAGCCTGGCAACCCCAGCCTGATCCTCTGTTCTCCCAAACTCTGCAAAGACACTTGGCCAAAACTTTGATGCCATCATTCATTGGAGGCCATGAGTCAGACCAATAAACCACTCACATGTCTAATTTAAAAAGATGTCTGCCTTTGGCTCAGGTCATGGTCCCAGGGTCCTGGGATCGAGCCCCACATCGGGCTCCCTGCTCAGCGGGAAGCCTGCTTCTCCCTCTTCTCCCCACTCCCCCTGCTTGTGTTCCTGCTCTCGCTCTCTCTGTCAAATAAATAAATGAAAATCTGTAAAAAAAAATAAAGACATTTGCCACTTATAGTTTCTTGAGGAAAAACCCCCAAACCTGTCAATTCACTGGTTATATCTAAAATACCAATATATATTTTGGCAAATCTGTAATTGCATCTGAGAATAGTAAAATTTAGTTTTGTGCAATTTTGGAAGCAAACTTTACTACTCATATTGAATTTCTTTTCTTATTTCCACATTTTGGAGAGAGAGATTGCCCCATAAGACTAGCAATTTCAAAGAGATTTTAAAAATACAACTTCTAAGAGTTTCAGGCAAATGGGGGTGCCTGGGTGGCTCGGTCGTTAAGCGTCTGCCTTTGGCTCAGGTCATGATCCCAGGGTCCTGGGATCGAGCCCCACATCGGGCTCCCTGCTCAGCGGGGACTCTGCTTCTCCCTCTCCCACTCCCCCTGCTTATGTTCCCTCTCTCACTGTGTCTCTCTCTGTCAAATAAATAAAATCTTAAAAAAAAAAAAGAGTTACAGGCAAAAGTATTGGCAACTTATTATCAAAGTATCTTATCAAACAGGAAAAACAAATAACAAAATACTTTTTAGCAAAACTGTACTTAAAATTTTCCAAACTTAAAACATTTTTTCAGAAGTTGTTCCATATCATGAAAGAGGAAGTTCTTCCCCTGATGTGTAATCAGGGTACAAATGGTATGACCCTACTGTGTGACCCTGGGCAATGGACTCATCCTAAGGTTCAGATCTGTAAAGTGGTGGTTATAGAGTAGCAATCTGGGGCGCCTGGGTGGCTCAGTCAGTTAAGTGTCTCTTCGGCTCAGGTCATGATCCCAAGGTCCTGGGATTGAGCCCCACATCGGGCTCCCCACTCAGCAGGGAGTCTGCTTCTCCCTCTCTCTCTGTTCCTCCCCCCGTTCATGCTGTCTCTCAAATAAAATAAAATAAAATAAAATAAAAATAAAATAAAATAAAATAGTCTTTTAAAAAAGTAGCAATCTTATAAGGATTACTGTAAAGATTAATAAAGATAATGGATGTAAAATTCTTAATATCCTGTCTAGAACGTGATAATTGTTCAATAAATGGTTTCTTGGGTTCTTCTATTTTCTGTTAAGCTCCTACAGTAAGTAGAATCAAATCCATTTTCAAAAAAAAAGTTCCATTATCTCTATACTTTTTTCAAATAAATTAGGAAAACTCTAAATTACGAATCCTGGACGAGGGGTGAGAAACTTGCTTTTGCTACCATCTAGGAGCGTGGCTATGGACCTTAAAGACAAATCCATCATGAGCACCTTTGCCTCAGTGCGTCCTCTCTCCTGTCTGGAAGAGATCCCCAGTCGTCCTTCTGCAAAATGCTTTTCCTCCTCTCTGCTCCCCCACCCACCCACCCACATGTGCCTCTCCAAACCCTTCAGGGGGAGACACAAGCCTTCCCCTACAGAACTTGCAGACCAGCCTCAGCTCTACCCCAGCCAGCCTAACATAGTCTAATGTCTTCTTCCCTTGGGTCATTCCAGAACTGCTGTATCACAGGACAGTTGGGGATGAATTTTAAAGGATACGCATGATGAACTGTATGCTGACCCTCCCCTACTGTGACTGCCAGGGATCCTCACACGTAACAGGTGCTCTGCTGGACGCAAAGGCATGCGAGACCAGGCACACACACAGGAGCAGCCTGAGCTGCACCACAGCCCTCCCCTTCAGAGGGCAGCCGGACCTCTGTGTGCAGCCCTCGCTCAGTCAACCTCTCCCCCTCGCGACTGGGCTAAATGGTTCTCTGCTGCACAAAGGCACAGCGCCCCTGCAGACCCGCCTTCTCCAGTACTACCCTTCCTGTGCAGCTGTCAGACGGAGCTGCGTTACAATCGGTTCTGGTTTTGTTCCCATCGGTCCTTTTCGTGACCTCTTGCAATCATGAAAAATCAGAGGAAACCTTTTAAAGTCACTGCCTCAATCATTTAAGCCACATGAGTTAGGAAGATACTATGTGTTTCATTGTGGTATCATCAAAGAGCTACTCAGACAACCCCCGAGTGTTTCAACAGGCTTATTAGCACACCACCTGGTACACAGTAGGTACTGAAAAGCATTCATTTGAACAAGCCCCCTCCTCACCATATAATCTTGCCATACCACAGTCAGCCACTAGCTGCCACGGCTCGAAGGCAGGAGCAGGAACGCTTCTCAGGCCACCGGCTCGGAGCCTCTAAGCCGGCCTCCCTGGCCTCTTCGGCAGCCAGACTCCTAGGGTCGGCATCAGGCATGCAGACTGTCCTGGGAGCAGAGACTTGTACACGCCCTTAGATTACTTCCTGTCTACCTGGAGTCAAAGTTGACACCAGTGGGGTCTTCCACTGTCCGATCTCATAGGCCAAGGATTGACCAACCGCCTTCCAACAGATTCCAACTGCCGGAGGCTGAGTACAGGCTTGTTCCCTTTGGCGCCGCTGACATCACAGTCCAACCATGGAATCTAAGCCTCACCACACCTCACCCGCCCCTCCCCAGCCAGAGGCTTTCATCTCTCTCAATCAACACTTCCCACCCAAATGAGAATTTGACACCTGACAGTCCATCACCTTCACTCCTCGGGGAATCCAGGGAAGACTCCTGGGTGTTCAGCGCGACGTGGGGACATGCTGCCAAGAGGGCCTGCAGCATCCCCAACATGCTAGCCACTTCGTCGAGAGAGAGTGGCCAGCCAGTGCACAGTTCTAAAGCACGATTGTCTGAAAATGGCAGTGAATGAGTTCTCTGTAAGGTGAGGTTTTAAGATCAGGGTAAAACTTAATCCGATGAGAAAGTGGGTTGTCTTTTGAGGGGCTTTGCTTCTATTTAAGAAACCAAATTGTGTGTGTGTGTGTGTGTGTGTGTGTGTCCTAATGTGTCCTTCAGTTGACAGCATAACAAATATTTCTTACTGGGCTCAGTGTTGTAAAATCAGAGCTCCCTTTCCCCTCTACCTTCCCCCTCCGGGAAGATCCTGCCAGCCTCCCTGCTCTTCACGCCCTCACCCTACCTTTCTCTCTGGATCCCACAGAGCATCCCATCGGCAGGCTTACATCCATGTACTTCCTCATCACACCTTTCACTCATACAACACATACTCAGTAAAGGTCCCGAGACCACTTAATCAAGGACACAGAAGGAGTACGTGCCCACAGAGGTATCCACAGGGCCTACTAAGCTGCCTCCAACCACTCCGACAGGATTGTATCACACATAATCACACACTAATATTTCAAATATTGCTCCTGGTCTATTCCCTCCACTCTGGCCTCACAAATGAATTAATTCTTTAAACATACCGATACAGAAAGCACTATTAGCCAAATCTAGTGTTCAAAGATTTATAGTTAAGTATGATCTCATATTTCTTCCTCTAGCTACTCAAATGCAATAGCATTAATATTGTTTTGCAAACAGTTCTGTATTACACATAATTTGCTAACTTTACTGAGTGTTTGCTATGTGCTATGCAGTGTTTTATGTCAGTTGGCATTATAATATGCAATGCTTACAACTGCCCTAGGAGATGGAAAGGAGGAAGCCAATGCACAAAAATTGGTAGACTCCAGGGGCGCCTGGGTGGCTCAATTGGTTAAGCGTCTGCCTTCGGCTCAGGTCATGATCCCAGGGTCCTGGGATCGAGCCCCATGTCGAGCCTCATGTCCAGCTCTCTGCTCAGCTGGGAGCCTGCTTCTCCCTCTGCTGCTCCCCCTGCTCATGCTCTCCCTCTGTCAAATAAATAAATAAAATCTCTCTAAAAAAAATTGGTAGACTCCAATACTTTTTAAGACCCAGTTGCCCTCTCCTTCAAATTCATTTCAGAAGAGTAATTACTTTTAAGACTTCCTCGTCTCTAGATGCCCCATTCCCTGACATTTTTACACGAAGAACTTGCTAATAGACAACTTCTTAGTCCTTCAGAGAATTTACATCAATTAGTCAGTAGTTGTTCTCCGATGTTTTTATTTGCCCTCCCGTGCACAAATAACCAGTACACCTCTCATGCTTGCCTAATTTATTAATACTACTTTCTGATTATACTGTCTCTTCTCAAAGTCTCTGTAAATATGAAGAGTTCTATACTGAAGAGCCTTACCTATGAGGGCAGTATGGAGTCCAACTTTATCCTGGGTGCAATAATTATTGTTATATGGTAGATGTCCGAAAATGAAGGAGAAAATTGCTTTCACAATCAGTATTTTTTGAAGAAAACACTAAGATCAGGGTATACTGAGCAAAGCAGGTTGATGAGATCAGTCTGTACTTTCCTTGCAGCCTTTCCTCTCTGCACAACTTGCCTGGCCCCAGTAGTCTCCATAAGCTTTTACAGGGACAGGAAAATAAATCAAGAAAGCAACTCCAGCTAAGGCGTCAGGCAGTGATGACACAGACATTAAACCAGTCCCGGACCCACCCATCACTCCAACCCGTGTCACACTCTTTCTCAACCAAATACTCAGAGATTCAGCTGCCGCCCACAGGAGTTGTCCCAGGACAACTGGGCCTCTGTGACTAATTAATATATGTACCACTGGAGTGTCCTTCCAAACAGGCAATTTGGTCACTGTGGAAAGTAACTGGGAACAATATTTTGGAGTAGGGGAAGATTTACCAGGAAGCAAAGTTTCAAGGCCTAGCACTTGCACAGGCCCCTGCCAAGGTGCTGAGAAAGACCTGAGTGAGGAGTTTTGGTGATATTTGCAAAAGTGAGATATTTTTGTGTCCTTTTTCATAAAGAAGACATCCTTATAATATAAAGTTCAACCTCACAATTCAGTGCTCCTAAATTGTACTTTATACAATGCAAGGCTCTCACTGAAAGATAGATGGCTAAAGTCTAAGCTAGTCTGTATTATATTTATTTATGTGATATCAGAAGTTGTTTTTCCCCCAATATGAAAACAAAATTAACTTTCAGAAGGGAGATAACTAAAAACCACGTTTCATGTTAAAAAGAACAAAATAGTTATGTAATATGACATGCCTCCTTTTTAGATATATCTAAAAACACCTTTGGTAACCCATGAGCATCTTTTTTTAAATATATTATCTGATGAGTCTGCATGAATAAGTCTGGAACAGCAATCAAAGCTCTCCCACAGGATCCTGCTGTGCAGCCATGCTGAGGAAAAATACATGTACCAAAAGGTTTATGGGCTTACAGCGTGTGACAACTCCTTAAAAACTCACTGATATTTATTATAAACTAGTATCATACTTAAGTGACATAAGGGCCAAGGCAATGTAACCTGTGTTGTTACCAAGAAATAATTAAAACATAAAATCAGAGAAGTAAAAATTAAGTAGCAAAAATGACAGTTCTAACACCCCATGTTGTAGCTGAAAGGATTCTAGTCAAAACAGTAAGTACCGTAAATGGGAAGCCTTTTGAGTAAGAAAGGGGAATCCTCCTGTAAGTGCTCAGTCCTCAGATACAGTGTTTCCTCCTAAGGCATTAGGATTCTAAGCACCTCCCACACTGTTCAGATAATAGGCATTTGCAGAAAGGTCAGGGAGGGACAGTACACCTGCTGGAATGGGAGGGGTGCTCCTCCAGGGAGCGACTTGGTGGCAGCATTTGGCTCAATGACAACAGAAGCAGTACTAGAAATGCAGCGGAAAAGGCAAATCCCACGTTGTCTGTAAAGCAGCTTTTACCTGAATGTTTATCCACTGGGAAATGAATAAATAAAAAGTTGTATAAGCAAACAATGGAACACTTATCTCCCAATTAGATGAAGCAGGCAATAAAACCACACCAATTACCATCCAAACTGGAAAAACTTCTACTTGTTTAAGCCAATTCTTACAGAGCTGGTTCCTTCTGGGATACATGGGAAGTACAACATTCAAGACATGTACGTAAAGAAAATAGTATTTAGGATTAGCGAAGAAGAATGTGTGACAATCAGGGAGGCTTTGCCCTACCACTGAATTTAAAAATTAGGTTCCCTCCTAGCACCCAGTTCTTCCCTTTTGTAGCCTTTATCACACTTTTTAACAGTAAATTTACCAAGTAACTATTCATATAATTAATTGCCTTCTTCCTCACTCTGCAGTAAAGCTCAGTGAGGATAGTGGCCATTGTATCCCAAACATAACACAGTACCTGATAAATACTAGGCACCAAATAACTAGTTTCAATAAGTAAATCATTATCTGTAGCTTCAAGCACTATTGACACTTTGACATCTTACACGTACGTACTTGACAGCAGGTCAGCTCTCTCTTCTAAATATCAGCCCCTTCTGACCCAACTGACTAGCTGACATATGCACCTGAATGCCCGTTACCTGGCTACCCCAGACGCTGCATTACAAAACTGAACTTACCTTCTAAAAAAATTGTTTCTGGACTGTCAAAAGCATGCAAAGATAGATACACAGAGTGTCCTTTGTAGCATTACTTGCAAGTGCAAACATAAATAAACGGAACATCCTAATGGAATAGTATACTACTTACCTTTTTACACTAATGAATGAAGGAGTTCCATCTCTGTGCACTTAAGTGGAACAAGCTGGAAAGCTGCTCATCCTAGGTTATTAAATGACAAAAGAGTGTTGCAAAAGGTACTATTTCTGTTGAGGTGATCATTACACATGCATGTGGTTGAAAACATGCGGGGGAAAAACTACCAGGTCACATAGGGGAGTGGGATTTCTCCTTTTACTTTGGACACTGTTCACATCATTGAGTTTTCTAAGTGAATAATCCCGACACACAAAAAAATTAACAGTTAAAAAGCACTCAGAAAACAGCACTTTTCTGCATTCCTCATCTTTAGTACAAACTTCTCACTCAAGTTCACCAAATCCAAAACTTGGTAGCTCTCCTGGGCCCCTCCTTTGCCTCACTTCTGAAATTTTATAAACAAACACATCTTTATCAATTTTAATTCCTTAGCATTGCTTCTATCTATTCTCTCCATCCCATCCCCTCTGCCTTCATCATCTCTCTCTACAGCAGTCCACTAACTGGCTTCCTTTCCTTCATCTGTCACCCCCTCAACTCCACCTTTGACTTCCAGAACCCACACTAAAAGGAGGAAGCAAGCGAGCAAGCCACAGCACAGACTTAACCCTTCCAGTGGTTCCCTACAGCCTATGCAATAGAGTGCACTCAACTTAGTCTGCCCAGGACACCTGCCAAAATCTCATCTCCCACCACTTCCCCCATTGTGCTCCATATTTTTCTAATAATAAACTTCTTGCAGTTCCCTAAATCTTCCATAATTTTGTTCATGCTATTTCCCTTAGTCTGGGATGTACTTCCCTTTCCTACCCTTGGTGAGAGTAAAGTGACTTTTGCTTAAGAACTCAAGCCAAGCATCACCTCCTCCATCAAACTCTCTGCTCATTTTCCCTCAAATGGAATGCTCCTTCCTTTGTGCTCTCCCTAAATCTCCCACTGAACCAATAAAATCAAGTGGGAACTACCATGTATTGCACACTGCTGAGGGCCAGGAACTTTGAAGGCTTTGTGCATTCCACGCTAATGCTATTTTGAGGTAGGTAGGCTTCTGCATTTTATAGCTTATAAAATGTTGAAACTTCTCCCATTTTAGGAATGACAGAATAGAAGTCAGAAGGGTTAGCTGGGAGGGCAGGGGAGTAAGAAATTGTCCAAAACCTTACAGTAAAAAAGAGAGATTTTGATTCCAAATATTTCCAGCACCCACTATGCTGCATCACTTTTATTAACATTTCATTGTACTTAATTGCTTAAATTTCTCCTCTTCTCTGTAAAATCCTAATCTTGTGGATAGGGACTATTTCTGATTCATGCTTTGATCCTCAGACCTAGTACAGAGCTGGGCACACATCAGGAGCTCATAGATATTTTTGCTGGACAGTGCAGCTAAGTGAGTCAGGGAGAGCAAGGCCATTACAGGTACAGGATTTGGAGTTACACAGCATGACCTTGAACAAACTATTATATCTCCAAGCCTCAGTTTTCCTAGAAGTGCAACAGTGATGAAAAGAACTTTGTATAGGGCTACTAAAAATATTTAACAAGATGACATAAATACAGCACCTTCCACACAGCCTGGAACACAGTATATTCTTAAAAATGCTGTCAATAGTTACAGTATCAATGAGGAAAAAGAAACTCATCAGAGGGGCAGGCATCAATCAGCCTGTAAGGGCTAAGTTTTGTTGAAGTAAGAAACTATCCCAGAATCTTAGTAACTTAAAACACCAAGGGGGGCACCTGGGTGGCTCAGTTGGTTGGGTGACTGCCTTCGGCTCAGGTCATGATCTCAGGGTCCTGGGATCGAGCCCCACATTGGGCTCCCTGCTCAGCGGGAGCCTGCTTCTCCCTCCCGCTCTGCCACGCCCCCCCCCGCCCCCGCCGCCACCTGTGCTCTCCTGCTCTCTCTGTGTCAAATAAATAAATAAAATATTTAAAAAACCAAAACAAAACCAAAAACGCCAATGATTTATTTGCACTCACTATACTTGCCCACTTAAGTTCTGGTGATTTACCTCTACTTTGTTCTCACTCAGGAACTCAAAATACGACCTCATCTGGAACATCACTGACTACCCCACCTGGGGAAGGAAACATGGGAAACTGTGGCTCTTAAAGACTTCCACTGTTGGGGCGCCTGGGTGGCTTAATTGGTTAAGCATCTGCCTTCGGCTCAGGTCATGATCCCGGGATCCTGGGATCAAGCCCCACATCGGGCTCCCTGCTCAGCAAGGAGTCTGCTTCTCCCTCTCCCTCTGCCTCTCCTGCTTGTGATCTCTCTCTCTCTCTCTCTCAAATAAATAAATAAAATCTTAAAAAAAAAAAAAGACTTCCACTGTTAAGCAGCACACCTTACCTCCTTCCACACTTTATTGGTCAGAGCAACTCACATGATCGTAAGTTTGACAGGAGCAGGGAAATGCAATCTTACCTCAAAAGCCAGAAATATCACATCACTATTGACTACAGTGGGAATGGAAGAGCATTTCTTGGAGGAGTAGGTGCACCAGGTTCAGCAAATGGGATAAAAGCTGAGGGTAGGCAAAAGGAAAGGAATGGACACAGGTGGGCAGAGACGGAACAGTAAGTCAGGTCTGGGGAGGAGCATCTATGGTATGGCATGATGCGGCTGGATGTGGAGACTGCAGGAGCTGGGGCCAGGGAAGACAGGCCGTTTGAGACTGTTAGGGACATTTTTGATGTAACAGTGGTCCTCTGGGTGCTGGGAACCCAGATCGGCATGATATCGGAATTTAATAGGATCGATGTAGGGCTCTTTATATTCCAATAGGAAGTATGTTTGTTCTGTTGTTACTTTGTCAAAAGTATATTCACATTTTATCTGTCTTCTTGCTTCACAACTTAGAAATAGCAAAATAATTTTTTTCAAAATATTTTTCCCACTTGGAGAAAAAAGTTAACTTCTGGAAACCCACTGACAATAGGACACTGATCGTCACAAAGAGCAGTTTCTCCTCCCTGGAAGGGGCTATACTACACTACCCAATCCTTGACTGAGTGTGGACAACGAAGCTTTAATGTAATAATTGAAACACTGCCTTAGAAAACGTCCCAAAGACTGAGGCCAGGCAGATGCAGTATGAAGAGAGTTTTATGTATGTGACATTATCTCCACCTGAGTTCCAGAGTCTCTGGTGTCAGCTGAATTTACAGAGCACAGAAGGGGTCACCCTAGCATTTCTTCTGCGAGCATTAGGAGATAATGCCAAAATGCCTGTCCTGTCAAAGACTTGCTCTACTATTCTGTGAAGAGTGATTTTAATTCAAGTATTGATTTCTGCCATAAATGATAACTCACGGAATTTTTTAAAAGATTGTATTTATTTGAGAGAGAAAGAGAGCCCGCACAAGTGGGGGAGGGGAGGGGAGTGGGAGAGGGAGAGAACCTCAAACAGACTCCCCGCTGACCACAGAGCCCAACACAGGGCTCGATCTCACAACCCTGAGGTCATGGACCTGGGCTGAAATTACAAGTCGCAGACTTAACCGACTGAGCCACCAAGGCACCCCAACTCACAGGATTTTTAAATACAGTGCCTACTTGTAGGCACTGCTCCTGTGTGCACTAACCTCACACACACCTTCCTTTTCTTAAGTGCTTTACAAGTAAGTTGCCCTCAAAACTATTTAACCTTTATTGTGAGAGAGAGATAGTGAAGCAGAGAAAGATGGCAGCACAAGGAGTCAGAAAACCTTTTTCTGGTTTAAGTCCCTGCCCTTAAACTCCTATTTGGCTTAAGGAGTTCTGCCAGTCCAACTTCAAGCTTTCACTCACAGGAGTCTTCTAATGGAAGCAGCTGAGGGCCCAAGCCAGTGCTGAAGTCAATCCCAATATTGTTTTTAACACTTGGCTCTGCTTGTAACTCTCTCCTGAAATGGTGTCCTTTCCACTGAATAAAATCCCAATGTTTGTTGCTCAACCCTTTCAACTGCAAGAGAAATAATCCCAACTCATAAGTAGCTAAGCCAAAAACAAAACAAAACAAAACCCCAAAAGGTATGAAGCTGTCCTCTGGTCCAATGGCAAACTCTGTGTGACAAGAAACCCAGGATTGTTACACTAAACCATTGAGATTTTCAGAGCACTTGTTACTGCACTGTAAGTGAACCTATCCTGACTGCCAGGCTCCCTGCACGTGACTGACCGCACGCCTCAGCGCCCCCACCCCCGCACCTGCTTAACCACCAGGGTGGAACAAGTAGGGCTCTGACTGGCATTAATGGGGTCGAATCCTTGGGCCAGATGAGGGGACCCTATGCAGTACCAGCCCCAAGTCACAGGCCTTCCAACCCAGCAGGAGAGCAAGGTCTGCTACCAGAAGGGGCATGAGAAAGAGAAGCAATAGTTACTAATCCATAGGATTCCTTCTCTCTAAAACTAATTTCGACTCTGAGTAAACACCTTCTAGCCTATCAGCATAATCAGTGCGCCCATGATGTGTTTTCATTTCCTTGAAAGCAACAAGAAGAAAATTCTCCATACATATGAATACAGTTTTCTCTAAGAAAACCTGCCACAATGTTTGGATTAAACAAGTTATATTTGTTTTATTCAACTCTAAGTGTGGCAAAGATCGTGTACTGTTTAGGTTATTTGAGCTCGTTCATTCAAAATCAACTCTTTCCCAGCCTATGAAGACTTGCCCAATCCTGTTTGAAAATTATACAGCCATCACTAATTGCTGCAGACAACTTCAGTTGGCTTCTGAGATTGGATACTATCTTTCCTTACTTCTTTTACACACTCTTATCTATACCACCTTTTCCCTAGTATTGAACACATACATTGTAAACATGCAAAAGACAATGCAAATTTCATTTAGGTTTTCAAAGATCACCACACACTGAACAATAAATACTGTTAGGAACAAATATCTACACAAGAATATCTATGCTAAATTACCTACTATAAATCTAAAAGTAGACCAAATGAAGTTTATATTGCTCAAAGAATAATAAGTAGTTGTTGATATGAAACATTTGTTATTCTCCTATTTCTCTGAACTATGGCAACCCTCGGGGAGAATCTTTACATTCCCTTCCCCAACCCAACACATGTAAACAAACATCAGATATACTTTCCTTATCCACATACACTTGTGAAACCACCTTCACATTGGAAAATGATGTGAGAAATAAACCTTATGGTTTTGTCCCATACCAAGATGAAAACTAATCAAAGTATACATTAAGAAACTACTAAAATAGCCCACAAAGCATCTGTTCCAGCAAAAGAGTCTCACCTCACTACATTTCTTTCATGAATAACTATAAAAATATCTAAGCATCCACACATCAAAAACTTAATCTTACCATTTTAGCCAGTAGAGCATAAATTCAAACACAATGACATAAGAACTATCAGCAAAGTCCTTTACTACATCTGCAATCAGAAACAGTGCTTAAAGCTAAAAATGCATTCAAATCTGACACATAATATATTCAAAAATTCAAACAAAAAAAGGATATTTTCTCTTTATTTAGGAGGTGGTTGCTCTTTTATATTTACTAATTTTCCTTAATACAGGCATACTTTCAACTGAAAAAAAAAAATCTCTCACTTTGTTTTTGTTCCTTGTATCATGTGGTAAAATAAAAGGTAATGTTTGTTTCCCAACAGAAGCTGCCTTTTCAAGAGTAATGTTACATATTCTTTGTGTGTGTTCGGATTTTTTTTATAGTATCACACTCCATAACTCAAGTAGTCAATGAACTGAGAACTTGATTGATTATAGTCAAGAAATTGCCGATTTGTAGACACTGTGGAAGCCCAAAGGAACTGTAAGGTAGTTATAAAATTTATTATTCGATACAACTAAGTACGAAATTATCTAAGTGAGTCAAAATGTAAGTTTGTCTTCTGAACAGGAATACAAAAGGTAATGACATGGTAATATTTTAACTAACAACTATACTCCAGCCCTTATTTCTCTCTCTTCAACCTCAGACCCTACATTAACTACCAAACCAGCTTATCCTTTCTACTCATCTATCCAGCAAACACTTCAGATTCAGTTTGAACTGAATTCAACATCTCCTTCCCCAAACTGGCCCTCTTCCTGGGACCCCTTTCTCAATACCCACACCTGAAACCTGGAGGTCTTCCTGTGTTCCGAGCCATCCTCCCATCTCTGCCACATGCAACCACAAGCCCCAGTTGTGCTAATTATGCCACAGACATCTCAGGCGCCTCCACTCTTTTCACCCCTTTTGTCAGTTGCTAGGTCCTAAGCACTTCTGGATTATTTCTCCACTGTGCTAACTATTCGGTCTTAAATTATGCCCCTCCAAACCATCTTTCATAAATGCCAAGTAATCCTTGTAAATGCTAATTTAATGTTATTCTTCATACTCCCATCCTTAAAAACCTTTAGCCAATTCTCATCACTTGAAGGTGAAGCCAAAACTGTTAAAAGAAGAACAAATAAAGCCCAAAGTTAGTAGAAGAAAGGAAATAACAAAAATTAGAATTGAAATAAATGAAAGAGAGACTAAAACAGAAATGATCAATAAAACTAAGAGCTGGTTTGTTGAAAAGATAAACAAAATTGGCAAACCCTTAGCTAAACTCACCAGGAAAAAAAGAATCAGAAACGAAAAAGATGTTGCAACTGATACAACAGAAATAAAAAGATCGTAACAGACAACTATAAAAATTCTATGCCAAAAATTGGACAACCTAGAAGAAATGGATAAATTCCTAGAAACATACAACCTACCAAACTGAGTCATGATGAAATAGAAAATCTGAACTAGCAAGATTGAAACAGTAACCAAAAACATCCCAACATTAACAAAAGCCCACAACCAGAAGGCTTCACTGGTGAATTCTACCTAACATTCAAAGAAGAATTAATACCAATCCTTCTCAAAGTCTTCCAAAAAACAGAAAGGGGTGGGGGGAGGCTTAAAAAAACATTTTATGGGGCCAGCACTACCCTGATACCAAAACCAGACAAGAATTCCACAAAAAAAGAAAATTACAGGTCAATATCCCTGATGAACATAGATGCAAAAATCCTCAAAAAAAAAAAATTAGCAAACTGAATTCAACAATACTTTAAAAGGATCATTCACCATGATTAAGTGAGATTTAGTCTAAGGATGCAAGGATGGTTCAACATCCACAAATCAGTCAATGTGATACACCACAATAGCAAAAGGAAAGATAAAAATCATATGATCTCCTCAATAGATGTAGAAAAAGCATTTGACAAAATTCAATAACTGTTTATGATAAAAACTCTCAACAAAGTGGATATAGAGGGAATGTACCTCAACCCAATAAACACAAACTATGACAAGCCCACAGCTAACGTCATACTCAACAGCGAAAAGCTGAAAGCTCAGGAACAGACAAGGATGTCCACTCTTACCACTTTTATTCAACACAGTATCGGAAGTCCTAGCCAGAGCAGTTATGCAAGAAAAAGAAATAAAAGGCACCCAAATTGGAAGGAAGAAGTGGGGCACCTGGCTGGCTCAGTCAAGGGAGCATATGGCTCTTCATCTCAGGGTTGTGGGTCTAAGCCCCACACTGGGTGCAGAGATTACTTAAAAATAAAATTGGGGCCACCAAAAACTAATGATGTAATATATGGTGATTAACATAACAATAAAAAAATTTAAAAAAAATAAAATAAAATAAAATTGGGGCACCCGGGTTGTACATCTCTTGGGCATTCATCTCTTGGTTTTGGCACAGGTAAGGATCTCAGGGTCATGAGATTGAGCCCCACATCAGGCTCTGTGTTCGGTGTGAAGTCAGCTTGGGTTTCTCTCTCCCTTTCCCTCTGCCCCTTACCACCACCCACACCCCACCAACTGCTCATGCTCTCTCTCTCAAATAAATATTTTTAAAAATTAAATAAATAAAGTCTTTAAAGTAATTTAAAATTAAAAATAAATAAGTAAATTTTTAAAAAAGGAAAGGAGGAAGTAAAATTCACTATTTGCAGATGACATAATGTTATACATAGAAAATCCTAAAGACTCCATCAAAAAACTATTAGAACTAAGAAATGAATTCAGTAATGTTGAAGGATAGAAAATCAATATACAAAAATCAGCTGTGTTTCTGTACACTGATAACAAACCATCAGAGAAATTAAGAAAATGATCCCATTTACCACTGCATCAAAAAGAATAAAATACCTAATAAAGTTAACCAAGGAGGCAAAAGACCTGCATATTGAAACTAAAAGACATCAGTGAAAGGAACTGAAGAGAACACAAATAAATGGAAAGATATTCTGGTTAGAAAAATTAGTATTGTTAAAATGTCCATACTACCCAAAGCAATATACAGATTCAATGCAATCTCCATCAATATTTCAATGGTATTTTTCACAAAAATAGAACAATCCTGAAATTTGCATGGAACCACAAAAGGCCCTGAATAGCCAAAGCAATCTTGAAGACAAAGAACAAAGCTGGATGCCTCACACTCCCTATACTTCAAACTATATTACAAAGCTGTAGTAGTTAAAACAGTATGGTATTGGTGTAAAGACAGACACGTGTATCAATGGAACAGAGTAGAGAGCCCATAAATAAACCCATGCATACAAAGACAATTGCTTTGTGACAAAGGAGTCAAGAATATACAATGGGGAAAAGACAGTCTCTTCGATAAATGGTGCTGGGAAAATTGGACAGCCACATGTATGCAAAAGAATGAAACTGGGCCACTGTCTTACATCATACACAAAACTTAACTCAAGATAGATTAAAGACTTGAACATAAAGACCTGAAACCATAAAACTCCTAGAAGAAAACAGAGGTGGTAAGCCCCTTGATGTCAGTGTCGGTGAGGATTTTTTTAATCTGACACCATAAGCAAGACAACAAAAGCAAAAATTAACAAATGGGACTACATAAACTAAAATGCTTCTGCACTGCAAGGAAACCATCAACAAAATGAAAAGGAAACCTACTGAATGGGAGAAAATATTTGCAAATCATATATCCTATAAGGGGTTAATATCACAAATATGTAAAGAACTCCTACAACTCAATAGCAAAAAACAATCCGATTAATAAATGGGTAGAACAGGGTCACCTGGGTGACTCTGTTGGTTAAGTGTCCAACTCTTGATTTCAGCTCAGGTCATGATATCAGGGTCGTGCTCAGGCTCCATGCTCAGTGTGGAGTCTGCTTAAGATTCTCTCTCTCTCTCTCTCTCTCTCTCTCTCCCCTTCTCCCTCTGCCCCTGCCCCAACCCATGTGCTCTCTCTGTCTAAACAAATAAAAGAATCTTATATAAAAATAAATAAATAAATAGGCAAAAGATCCAAATTTTTCCAAAGAAGATATACAGGTGGCCACATGAAAAGATACACGAAAAGATGCTCAACATCAATAATCATCAGGGAAATGCAAATCAAAATCACAATGAGATGTTACCTCACACTTCTTAGAATAGCTATTATCAAAAAGACAAGAAATAACAACTGTTGGCAAGGATGCAGAGAGAAAGAAACCCTTGTGGGAATGTAAACTGGTGCAACCACTATGGAATACAGTATGGAAATACCTCAACAAATTAAAAATAGAACCACCCCAGGATCCAGAAATTCTAGTAGATTTTTATCCAAAGAAAATGAAAACTATAATATGTACCCCCATGTTCATAACAGCATTATTTACAATAGCCAAGATATGGAAACAACCTAAGTGTCCATTGATGGATGAATGGATAAAGAAATTTTGGTACATATATACAATAGCCTTAAAAAAATGAAACTTTGACATTTGCCGTACATGGATGGACCTCAAGGGCATTATGCTAAGAGAATTAAATCAGACAGAGAAAGAGAAATACTGTATGATCTCTCTTACATGTAGAATCTTAAAAACAAACAAACTCATAGATACAGAGAACAGATTGGAGGTTGCAAGAGGCAAGGGGTAGGGGTGAGAAATGAGTGACCTGTTTTTTGTGAGGGTTTTTTTTAGCTTAAATTAAATAAAAATTTACAAATAAATAAAGTGCATCTCTGGCACATACAAAAATAAATAAATAACTGCTTATATAGCTTCTAAAAGTCTGATCCCAAATCCCCTCTTCAGCTTCACCTCCCACCACTCAACTCCCTGCTATAACTCCAAGCACACAGACCTCCATGGATCATGTGTGCATCTCCATAAGTGCATCTCATGTCTGGCCTTGACTCTTGCAGAACACCCTGCCTCCCAACCTTCCTTCATCCCAACCTGGTTAACGCCTACTTATCTTCTAAGCCTTACTTGCAAGCTTCACTGTGACTAATTCCAGTAGGATTTCCCCCAACACAACAAGCCTGGACCAGATGTTCCCTGATATTCTCTCTGGAACAGAGACTAGTTTTATTTTGTTCACTGTCGTACTTCCCACACCTAGAAGAGTTCCTGACACACAGGAGTCATTCAGTAACTATCTGAATGAAATGAACTGGAATGGAGAAAAGATGTTAAAATCCCTGTGCAGATTCAGTGAGTCTCCCAAACAGAAATAAGGAACGCTAAGTGTGGCAACTATTCACAGCAAAGAATGGGATAAAATAGGACTCCGAGCCAAGTGTTAAATTCATTGGACAGAATTTGCAAATACATATAAAATAGTGTAATTCCAGTCATTATCTTAAGAAAAAGCAAATTTGATAAGGTAGCTAATTGTCATAACAATTATGTGAAACGTAT
Source organism: Eumetopias jubatus (assembly GCF_037043125.1). NCBI lineage: Eukaryota > Metazoa > Chordata > Mammalia > Carnivora > Otariidae > Eumetopias > Eumetopias jubatus. The sequence continues at coordinate 3,794,478 of NW_028274812.1, read as the reverse complement.
CATTTTAAATGTCAGTTTTCTAAAAACATGCTTTATTCAGACACCCTCAACAAATTCTGTTGAATATTTCTGATACCAAAGTGATGAAGATAAGTTTAGATATTTTCCATATGTGACAAAAAGAAGCAAAAGGCAGATTATCAGGCTCTGATGAAAGCAATGAGATAGTGTCACTTTGTTGGATTTTTAAAAGAATTTAAAAAATGATAAAGCATTAGATTTGTGAGTCTGATATTTTTTTAAATATGATAGGGGTATCAAAATACTTAAAGTTTTATCTTAAAACTCCTTTTAGCAAAGTACTATTTATGCATAATAACAAGCTTTAATTCAGCTTAATTTTATTAGGTGACTGCTCAGTTTATTTTCCTACAATTCAAGTGTCTTCTCACACTTCTGCTGCTTTGTCCCAGCACCTCCCTCAGCGTCCACCGCCGTGAGCTTACACCATTTCCCTGTTTGTGATCACTTTCATTTTCTAGTTCCTGTGATCTAACCCCAAGTTCTCGTTGGGTTTGCGGCATTGCAGGGGAATGTATGAATCACACCCTCAAGACCAAAGCAGAAGGGAATAAAGCAAAACCTATTTTCATTGATTCACATTAGATACTTTAAAATCCTGATTTTTGCCCACAAACTTCAATTTTCTTCCTTGAGTTTTATGCCTGATTTACAGTTTGGAAACACTGGCTTTCTAGTAAGTTGCTTGGACTGAATTTCCTCTGTTTTTCTTTCCAACTACACACGAGGCATTTTCCAGGTCAGCTGTGTGTTATCTGTCCCTTATCCACATGACACAGGATGCAAGTTAACAGAACTAAATGTGAGCAGTGGCTGGTATACCCACTCTCCTTACTCAAACCCTATCAGGAACCAATTTATAAAGTTATTCTGAAAATAAGTGCTGTCTCTAGCACAAAGCCCAGTTTCAAGGGGCAAAATTTCCCTAAACATATTTAGCAAGGAAGCAGGCTTAGGTCCCAGGGAACAGCCTTCAACAGCCACAGCGTGACCTCAGGACATAACTGCTTCTTGGCAGCCGCAGTAAACACTTTTTAAAAAATAATTCCATTTCTTCCCCAAGTGGCTTTCACTCCTTTAGAGAAGCATTTTCTTTAGGCAGACAGCTGAAAGAGGGTGGATCTTTGGGAGTTTTCTACAGTTTCTTTGTGTTAACTATTTCAATATACAGGTAATGCATGCAGAAGAGCCAATGTCATTGCCACATGCACTTGGCCTGGGTGCCAAATTAATGCTCTACTAGCAAATTATTACACAGCCACTGAATGTCAAAGACTAGCTTCCTTCTAGCACAAATGAATTTCATTAATAGACAACCTATTGCAATCAGTTTCTCCTGAGTCCAAGCAATTCAAAATACACTACAGCTTCTCCACAAATGAAAGAAAAACAGTTGATTTCTAAACAACAAAGAAAAAGGCATGCACGATATTGTGCACCACCAGCATTTTCACAAAAATTCAGAACTCTTTATACAAATATTTTGGAATAGATAATTTTTCCAATGTATTTTATTGAAAAGATATTTTATTTTTTAATTGTACTGGCAGACATCTCTTGAGTGTATGCAGAATGATTCAATGCTATTCTTGTATTAGATGCCTAGAATCAAAACTAGGGGCATAACTTCAAGAAAATGTATCTGAAAGAAAGAAAGAAAAGAAAAGAAAAGAAAAGAAAAGAAAAGAAAAAAGAGAAGAGAAGAGAAGAAAAGAAAAAAGAAAAGAAAGAAAGAAAGAAAAAGAGAGGAAGACAGGCAATGTATCTTAGTACTAGAAATACTTGTAATGACAAAAGATTGACATTTTCTCAAAAGCACTGAAAATGCTTTCTCAAGTGTGGTTACATTTCCAACAAACTGAAACACTGGAGAAGCTCTGGGACAAGCACAGAAGTCCAAAAGGGTAAAGCTTCCTACAGAGGAACAGTTCCTTCCCATCATCAGACTCCATTAGGCAAATTGAGCCCCTGCAAAGGCAAAATACTCAAGGAAACAGTGCCTTGAAATCAGGAAGGGGTCAACTTTAGGACTGACAATATCTAATGTAGTGCCACACCTCTTCAATTCAATAGGAACAATTTAAAATGACCCTTTACATCTAATCAGCTACCAGACATCAGTACTAAAGTGGAGGGAGGAGAGGAACAGGGACCCCGGAACTTCTGGTACCAAGGAACAGCCCTTCCGCTTGCTAGGAAGGAGGGGTTTCTCAGGACATGGGATGCTCTGAGCTGAAACTGGGAAAGTCCCAGGTCAGCCAGGACCCACTGACCAGCTTTCCCAGTACAGATATGCCGAGGGTATGTGATTTAGCCAGGATAAGGGTCAGCCAAACAGAATCAATATTTTTTTCTTAGTTAACATACAGTGTTAAGTTTTAGGTGTACCATCTAGTATTTCAACGATTCATACATTACTCAGGCTAATCAGGGTAAGTGTTCTCTTAATCCCCTTCACCTATTTTACCCATTCCCCCATTCTCCTTTAATAACCATTAGTTTGTTCTCTATACTTAAGTCTGTTTTTCGGTTTGTCTCTCTTTTTCCTTTGCTCATTTGTCTTGTTTCTTAAATTCCACATATGAGTGAAATCATATGGTATTCTCTGACTTACCTCACTTAGCCTTATATTCTCTAGCTCTACCCATGTGATTGCAAATGGCAAGATTTCATTCTTTTTATGGCCGAATAATATTCCATTATATATATACACCACTTCTTTATCCATTTATCAGTCATTGGACACTTGGGCTGCTACCATATCTTGGCTATTGTAAATAATGCTGCTATAAACATAGGGGTGCATGTATCCCTTTGATTCAGTGTTTTCATATTCTTTGGGTAAATACCCAGTAGTGCAATTACTGGATTATATGGTAATTCTATTTTTAACTTTTGAGGAGCCTCCAAACTATTTTCCCCAACATCTGCACCAGGTTGCATTCCCATCAACAGTGAACCTGGGTTCCCCTTTCTCCACATCCTTACCAACACCTGTTGTTTCTTGTGGTTTTGAGTTTAGCCATTCTGACAGGTGCGAGGTGATAACTCGCTGTAGTTTAGATTTGCATTTCTCTGATGGTGAGTGGTGTTGAACATCTTTTTATGTGTCTGTTGGTCATCTAGATGTCTTTGGAAAAATATCTCTGTTTATGTCTTCTGCCCATTTTTAAATTGAATTATTCATTTTGGAGGTGTTGGGTTGCATAAGTTCTTAATATATTTTTTTAAAGATTTTATTTATTTATTTGTCAGAGAGAGACAGAAAGAGCACAAGCAGGGGGAGCAGCAGGCAGAGGGAGAAGCAGGCTCCCTGCTGAGCAGGGAGCCCAATGTGGTACTCAATCCCAGGACCCTGGGATCATGACCTGAGCCGAAAGCAGACACTTAACCAACTGAGCCATTCAGGCATCCCAAGTTCTTCATATATTTTCGATACTTACCCTTTATTGGTTATGTCATTTGCAAATATCTTCTCCCATTCAGTAGTTTGCCTTTTAGTTTTGTTGATTGTTCCCTATGCTGCACAGATTTTTATTTTGATGTAGTCTCAGTAGTTTATTTTTGCTTTTATTTCCTTTGCCTCAAAAGACATATCTAGAAAAGTTTTGCTACAGCCAATGTCAGAGACATTACTGCCTGTGGTTTCTTGTAGGATTTTTATGGTTTACGGTCTCACAGTGAGGTCTTTAATCCATCTGAGTTTCTTTTTTGTGTATGGTGTAAGAACGTGGTCCAGTTTCATTCTTCTGCATGGTGCTGTCCAGTTTTCCCCACACCATTTGTTGAAGAGACTTTTTCCCACTGGACATTCTTTCCTGCTTTGTTGAAGATTAACTGACCATATAATTGTGGGTTTATTTCTGGGTTTTCTATTCTGTTCCACTGATGTATGTGTCTATTTAGTACCATACTGTTTTGATTACCACAGCTTTATAATATACCCTGAAGTCTGGAATTGTGATACCTCCAGCTTTGCTTTTCTTTTTCAAGATTGTTCACAAAATCAATCTTAAGAGCAGAATAAAGCCATTGCCCTTCTGCCTTAAGGATCCACCTGTATTTGCACAAATTCTCAGTAGTGAAGTAAAGTGTCAACGGCAGAATAATCCCACAGAAATTAAGGCTGCTTTTCCCTAAAATAAATTACACACATTAATTAAATGTTAGAAAAGTGATCAATAAAATAATGAGAGAAGAATATAGTGACACTGCTTTTATGATAGCAAAAATAATATATAGATACATATGTACACATATGTGTTGTTAAATGTGTACTTGTTACATCGGTAGATCTGGTACAAAAGAAAACCACCTGGACCAATATAACTGTGTAGTCATTTGGAAGTTTTCTTACTCAACAAAAATTTACCTCACAAGTTACACAGGAAAGAAACAGGGGCAGAATTCACTGTGATAGCAATTCTTGAGTCTAAAACCCAGATACTGCTTTGTACCCGAAAACTGCCCTTGCCACAAATATAGAAAAGGCAGTTGAGGATTCTCCAGAGGTGGTGCCGTGTTGCCTACGCATACCAGCCTGTCTTCTCACAGCCCACATCACAGTAGCTCACCTCAACGTCAGACATAAAAGCAGCTGCAATCCACATGCACAGAGCCTGCCATCCGGGAAGAGAGAACAGTCTATATGAAGGAAGGGACACACAGGGAAGAAAGTCACTTGAGCCAGAAGATCTAAGAAGTACATAGTTCTTTTCCACATGGAGAGTCACAAAGGGAGACTCAAACATTTTTCAGGCCTCTTAGTGTCCTTACTGTCGTGTGTGCAGCTGAGTCGGCCCCCCTTGGCCATCCCCTCCCTGGGGCAGGATCGTGGTGATCTGTACTGGCTTCCCTCCTCTTGCAATAGCCTTGTGCATGTGAGCTTCACACCTACAAGTGCAAACCCTCCACTGAAACGTGGACAATGCAGGGGGCTGGGTAAGCATTGACGAACAAGGAGTAGAAGAAGTGCAGTGCCATGTAGCTAACCAGAAGAGCCCTTGGAGCACAGCCCGGCTGTGGGCTCGTCCCCTGGTGAGCTTGAGAGAGGCATGCAGTGTACTGATCAAGTGTAGAACAGCCTCAAGAATCAGACAAACGTGAGTTCCAGCCCCCCAGAGTACCCTGGACAAGTTCCAAAAACTCTGGTGTGTTGTAGCATCTGTAATCCCTAGATTACAGGTAGGTTGTAGAGATGACACGAGGGGATATATTTAATAAGCACCCAGTCAGTCTGACCTGCATTAACTTTCAAGGCCTCAACAGACACTAAGCTACAATTCTAAAATGAAGAATCTATTTCAAAGAAACTAAGAACACCTTTCAATTTTTTCCTATTCATATCACTCTACTCCTCTCCGTTAATTGTGTTATTTTCCTATCAATTCGTCTTCTCTAACTTAAAAACTTGACATGCTACTCAGTATTCTGGGCCATGATACTTTCCCTTTTTTTTTTAATACCATGGGCCAGTCTCTGTATCCACGCAATAAAGACAGCACACAAAGCAGCTTTTTGTTGTCTTTTGTGTTTCCTCTCCGACCCCCACACCACCCCAGCATTGTCTGAATATGGGGAAGTGCTGATGTGTAGTAGAAATGGAAGAGGAGATACTTCTTGTAGGTTTTCAAATAATCTCTCAGGATACTTCAACCCTGGAGCACCTGCCTGTTAGCTCTGCTCTTACTGATGTCAGAAAGCACGCCCGAGAGCCCTAGTCAGGTAGTGGTGGCCGACTCGGCTGTTCCCTGCCAGAAGCAGCCCCAGAACTGGTCAAGCGCTGAGCAGAGCTATTTAAGGACAAAGAAGAGAGAAAATGTCTAATAAAAGAATGGATACAGTTTAAGGTGGACTGGCCAAAGGCAGAGGATGAGGAAGGCAGGACATTGCTTCATATGGTGGCGAGTTTCACAGAAGAGTCCAGACTACTCTGGACCCAACTTTTGGTTCTAGAACAGATGTCCGATCAGAACAAAAAAAGGTGGAGTGAGATACAATTGCTCACACTTTTATTCTTATCTCCAATTCTTATTCTATATAATGCACTAAGTATTTGAGGGAAAAAAAAACTTTTTAAAAGAACTTAATCAAATTTATCTGTTGCTGATGGAAATTACACTGTGAAGCAAACTATGTATTTTCAAGATACATTCATAACACTTAGAGAAAACCGGAACTGATATTCACCAAATTTAAGCTTAAAAAATGACTAAGCTTCTTAAAGTATGAACTGCCGATAATGCTCACAATATAAAACTTAGAAGGTCAAACCTGATTCTTCTGGCATTGAAAAGACATTTTCCATTTCAAATTTGGCAGGTTGCATATGATCGTCATCAGCAAAGGAATATGGAAGCTGTAAAGTACAGCAAATCCCAGACACAGAGAGGCCTCTCCTTCATCTTCTGTCATACCCATTGTTGCTAACTGATAGGTTCTTTTCCTAAACTGTTTTCCTTTCTTCTGTGAGAGTTAAGCTGTGATGCCCAGCTGTTTGGTCAAACACCAGTCTAGATGTTACTGTGAAGGTAATTTTTGGATGTGATTAGCATTAAAATCAGTCAACCCTCCATAATGTAGTGGGCCTCGTCCAATCGGTGCAAGGCCTTAATAGCAAAGACTGAGGTTCCCCCGAGAAGGAATTCTCCTCAGGACTGCAACACAGAAACACTGCCCCAGTTTCCAGCGGGCTGCCCTGCAAAATTTGGACTCAAGACCACAAACACCAATTCCGCCTGAACTTCCAGCCTGCCATACAAATTTCAGATTTGCCAGCCCCCACAATCACATGAGCCAACTCCTTAAAATCAATCTGTTTCTCTTTCTCTCTGTACCCACACACCCATAATTGGTTCTGGTTGGGATTAGCTCTGATTCCCTAGACAACCTTAGCCAACACACTGCTTCTTCACCCTAAAATACCTAATAAAATCCGTATGGTAAAACATGCATACATCTGCATACACACGTGCACATACATTGGAGCCATCAGAAAGCACCTGCTGTTGAAAAGTTCATGCCAGAAAGAAACCCTGTAAAGAAAGAAATTTCTTTATAATCACTTCAGATGCCAAGGGACTCGGTCCTGCCCTATGCCATTAAGCCTATGACAGAGGAACTGCGGGGAGAGGGAGCGGGAGGGAGAGGGAACCAGAGAACCTCAACGCTGGCAAAAAGCAAATGCCAGAAATGTTATCAAAGAAAGTGCATTTGAAACCTAAACTTTTAAAAATGGCACAAAATTATTAAAATATTTTAAATTTACTAAAAGAAAGAAGGAATCGTAGTTGGGAAAACATCACAGAAGATAAACACTCCAGATGCCAATTACTGTAATTTATTAATAAGGTTGCCTGTTTCTCAATCCTTCCCTTGAAAGCGGCTTATTCTCCTTGCTTTAGACCTAGTGCCAAACCTTGATTATCTGGATCATAAAGAGATGCAAAGGTACATCAACATGGCAAAGAAAAAATGACTGTAAATTATAAAAATCTTAAACCATCAGAAATTAAGAGAATAGTACCACTCTGGGATCCACTCTGCCCGGGTATTTGAAACTCCCTGTGCTCACAGGCCAAGTGACCTAATCTCTCGGGCATTCGCTTTCCTTACATATTCACAGAGGATAATCATCAATACCTCACCAGGATGTACTGAGGCTTCAATACAATAATCCAGGCAAAATGTTCAGCACAGTGCCTGACACAGAGTAAGTAGGCACTAATTTCCAGTTACTTCTATCCAGAAAAGGTTAAGTGATCTTAGTTTGCTCTGATTTGGAAGTCATAGTAGCACACCTCATTTTTAAGCAAAATTTAAAAGGCTTCTCCCCAAAATGCTTAGTTTTTTTCAAGTGTGGTGCTTCAAAAAGTGGTAAAATTCACGAATCCACGAAGCTGGTCTAAACCTCCAGAATTACAGACTACAGAGATACTGTGATTGCATTTTCCTCCCCATAATAAGAATTGCAATGCTCTGAACACCCAAAGTGTTGACCTTAAAAAAAATCCAGGTATTGAAAAGACCCCTTACTCCACTGAGGGCAACAGACCGAAGGGTTTAAAAGGCCCAGACTTCTGTCACAGTTATCAGAATCCCTGATACCATGATTTTCATGCTGTGTGTGTGTGTTTTTAAACCCAGAGATAAATGACTTTACACTATTTCAGGATATTTGATGTGCAAGTGGGTAGATGGTGTGGGAAGATGTGATGAGTAAGCATTGAGAGAACTTTTGCAGAGCTCCTAAGAGTTGAAAAGTTAGTCTGTGCAGTGTGTGAGGGACACAGTCGGCATTCAGCAGCATGCTCAAGGCCCAGGACCAAATCAGCTGGAGCACAGAGAAAGTTAACTACAAAGGGCCCACTGCATAGCGTGTATTCTTTGTTCTCCTTAGGTAACAACATGAAAACAGAATTAGGAAGAAAGAATTCCAGAAAGCTGCATGCTACCCGAGGTGTGATAAGGCTCCACCCAAAAGTCTTTTCCCTAACCTGGTTGTAAATATCACGATCCTGCATTCCAAAAGCCAGGAAACAAGCCATTTGAGTGACACGTTCAAATTGAAACTTTTTTTTTATTTTCTTAATGAGATATAAATTAATTTATAAACTGTCCAAGTAAAGCGCGAAGAAATATTAAAAACTACTCTCAATTAGCCTAGTTTGAGTTATGAGGTTTCTCTTAATTCAAGCATACTTGAGAATTTTAATCAGCTGAGAAGCAGCAATTGGCTTTCAATTTAAAAACTAACAAGAATAAATTGTTATCATATTAAATCATTTTTACTGTACTAGTTTCATTTTGGTTTCAATTAAACCCCATTGTCGATATAGAGAACTCATTCGCAATTAGGAAAAATTGCACGTGAAACACTCATTATCTGAAACCACTTCACGTTGCTTGAAATCTTCATAACTTCAGTACAAAAGCAGAGAAGCCAAGCATGGCTATTTCGACATTGATTTGAATGTACTTTAAACTGTAATTATGTGGAGAATGGATTTTAGTAATTCCATACCATTTAATGTATAATGACTTGCAGGAATCACACAGACTTGCTCTCCCCCCTCTCCCTCCCCCTGCCCTCTGTGGAATAAATGATTAAGGGAGTATGTGTGAATGGGATCGAAACTTCTCCAGGTAGATCTCTGAAGCCATTTATGGAACTGGATGAACACTGAGCAAAACTTCCCGCCACCTGAACTGCCCGGGGAAGCAGGGAGTGGGGAAGAGTACGGGGAGGGTGGGTGGCTCTCATGACAGACATAAGCATAGAATCATAAAATCAACTAGGTTCACTAAAATATTCCTATTATTTGGGCTTTTTAAAATAGCTACATTGAGATATAATTCACATGCCATACAACTAACTCATTCAAAGTGTACAATTCAATGGTTTGTGGTATATTTTTCCAATTGTGGCAAAAAATTTGTAATAAAATGTGCCATTTTAACCATTTCTAAGTGTACAGTTTAATGGCAGTAATGACAGTCACAATGTTGTGCCTTCGTTTCAAAACTTTTTCAGGATCCCCGAACAAAACCTGTAACGATTACATACTCCCTTCCCTTGCTCCCCTCCCCACCTGCCCCGGGATGGTAACCTCTTCTACTTCCTGTCTCAATAAATTTGCCGATGCTGGATAATTTGTCTAAGTGGAATCACACAAAATTTATCCCATTGTATCTGGCACGATGTCTTCAAGACTGTAGCATGTGTTAGAATTTCTTTTCTTTTTCAGGCTGAATAATATTCAATTGCATATACACACCATATTTCATTTCTCCCTTCATCTGCTGATGGACCCCTGGGTAGTTTCCACCCTTGGCTGCTGTAATGCTGCAGTGGACATTGGCCTACAAGTCACTGTCCTAATCCCTGGCCAGGTTCTTCCGGGTACACACCTATATCAGGGGAATTGCTGGGTCACATGGTAATTCTATGTTCAGCTCTTTGAAGACCCCCAAACTATTTTCCCTTATGGCTGCACTGCTTTACATTCCCACCAGCAGTGGGCAAGGTTCTCCCCATCCTCACCAACATGCACTTTCCATTTTTTTTTATTATAGCCAATGTGGTAGGTGTGAGATGGTGTCTCACTGTGGTTCTGATTTGCATTTCCCTAATGACTAAAGATGAGCATCTTTTCATATCCTTATTGGCAATTTGTGTGCCTTCTTTGGAGAAATATCTATTCAAGTCCTTTGGTCATTTTTGAATTGAGTTGTCTGTCTTTTTGTTCTGGAGTTACAGGAGTTCTTTATATTTTCTGGATACTAAATCTTATCAGATAAATGATTTCCAAATATGTTCCCCCACTCTGTAGGTTGTCTTTTCACTTCCTCGAAAGTATGCCCTTTGTACACAAAAGTTCTGAATTTTGATGAGGTCCAATTCATCTATTTTTTCTTTTGTTGCTTGTGCTTTTGGTGTCCTATCTAGAACCCACTGCCCATATTATTTGTTTAGGAAGGAAGTCTTTCCTTTTCATTCTTTGTTCTAGTTCTTATTCCGCATCACACTCTGAGAACACTCTCGTTCTGACGGACATGACTAACCCTGGTAGCACACACTCACGGAGCATAACTGAAAAAGAAAAATTCTTCTACCGTAGAAAAATTCTTAGAGAAATGTATACTTGACAACCCTGTTATAAAAGATACAGACAGGGAAAAGGTGAAGTAATCTCACAAAAAGCAAGATGCCTGCAGCCTAGAAAAAGATCTAAGGCGTAGCACCTTTCTACTTGCTGAGGGTGAGTCTTCTCAGTGGAAAGGGTGAAGAATAAAGGAAATCTTGGAGAGACAGAACCAAAGGACAGCTCTTCCAGAGTCAGCTGGAGGGAGTCCTTACTTCCTCCAAGTCGAAAGCCCTGTCTAGCTCTCTTGCAGATCAGCCCGGTGCAATGGATTTTAACAATAAAATAAGTATCGGTATCAAAATAACTGGATTTATTGTTTCCCTGTGAGTACGTATGAGGCCCCTATTTTCTTCCGATCAGACAAGAGGAAGGTTAATCTCAGCTCAACCACTTGGCATTTCATCACTTCCTCCCAAATATAAATGCTGCATTATCTACATCACCACAGATTTATTCACTACAGCACATCTGAGTTAAATAATTTCCTACATTTTTATTACATGATTAAATTTACTGTTACAGAATCATAGATAATTAAAACCTATTAGTAATTACCAAGAGTAAAGAGGGGAAAAAGGAAACCACCCCCGCAAAGCAGTGTGTGTGGTCTATGATGTGTCTTACAAACGTCTGTCAGATATTATATCTTATCTAAAACCTGAGTTTAACAAAAGTAACCTCAGACACGCAGAACTGGAATACAGACAACCACCACCAAGAGACAGTGCCTAATATTCAAGGTGACAGTGACATAACTAATATTTTTTGAAAAAGGACATGCAGAGGCTGAGCTAACAGAGGCCCGGGAGGAAGGCCATCCCTCAGGAGAAGCCACAGAAGCTCTGCAGCTTCCAAATCAAAGGAAATGGAATTCCAGTTTGAGTAGAAAGCTCAGGTGGGAGACGAGTGGTCAAATGTCAGGCGAACAGCTACTCTGAATGCCTGGAGAACAGAGACAGTGGGACCTTCCTCCCTAGAAACAGCTTTCCACTGTAATTTTCACAACGTCCCCCCCTTCAGAGAATCACCTTTTTGAGGATGAGAACCCTAAAGAAAACACAACTGTGCTCTCAGCCTTACCATCCACTGTGAGGAGAGGGCTCATCTCCATCACCAGATTTCCAAAATAACTTTGTGATTTCAAATTCAGAGCAAAAAAAAGAGGGGCACCTGCATGGCTCAGTGGGTGAAGTGTCTGCCTTTGGCTCAGGTCATGATCCCAGGGTCCCAGGATTGAGCCCCTCATCGGGCTCCCTGCTCAGCGGGGACTCTGCTTCTCCCTCTGCCTCTGCCCCTCCCTCCCCCTGCTCATGTGTGCACTCTCTCTCTCTCTCTGACAAATAAATAAAATCTTAAAAAAAAAAAAGAGCAAAAAAAGATGGACTCAGTCTGACTCTGATCCAAGGACCCTGGTAAATCTTGGTCAGAGAACTTCTGTCCAGATGATGCAAGCGTGTGGGGGAAGCGGCAGTGGCCACAGCTATCCTTGCATGGGCCAGACCCACGCTGGCTGAATCCAATACTGTCAGTCACTTGGGTGGGAATGAGTGTGTCTTCAGGCACAGAAGCTCGAAATACAAGGAGACCTCAGGGCTCGTGGAAGACTAGCTCCAGGACATCCCGACTGATACACTTCAGTCAAACATGCTCTGTCTTCAGTGCTATCCACCCAGGAGTCGCTCAGTTTTGCACGGATGGGATCACAGTTCTGGCCGAAATGCACAGGGTGTCCTCCATCTGAAGTCCGCGGTGGAGATGGTCACGGCATTACCACCCCTTGTGTGACTGTCGGTCAGCCAATGTACGGGAAGAGATTCACAACCTCTGCCAAGAGCCTCCCAGACCCTTCCTGAGAATGAAGAAAGTCACCATGTAGCAAAACACAGCCTTTGATCTCGGTCTGACTCCAACGCTCCAGAATAAAGCAATCGCCTTTGGTTTATACATTGATACATTTGTGATCCGTACCCTCACTTCGCAAGACCAGGCCACTACAGAGACACCACGCTTTTGAAGGCTCCAAGCACCAGGAAGAAATGAAAGAATTAATAGCGCCACAAGCTGACACTCTCCATTAAATTAATGTCCCTGACACACAGCCCAGGAGTGGTCCCTCCGTACCGTGTGCTGCCACAGGAGCAGGAACCTGGGGGCCTTGGGAGCCCCGTGGCTTCCGTGCAGAGCAGGGTCAGGAGGGAGGTGGGGGGTGACAGCGGTGGGGTCCCTCAGGGGAGCAGAAGGAGCATTACAAAGAGGATCTTCAGAGGGTGGGATCTCCTTAGGAAAGATATTATAAAATCTCTACTAACAACTCTTTCTTTATAGTTACAGAAATTGCAGGCTGGAAACAAAATGGAAAAGTCCCCTTGGAAGAAAGAAAGAATGCAATAATTAACGAAAGCAACCAACAAATAAACATTTTAGAACCCAGCATTTATGTCTCCAAAGGAAACAGGGAATGGTAGTTTAGAGTATTGGAGAACAGAGTAATTTCAATCATTTTTTTATTTTTAAAAATTCCTCTTTTCCCAGAATATTTTCCTGTAGCTATGTATAAAAACTGAATCTTTATCAATTGAATTCAAGTGTAAATAGACATGAAGGGTCTGTTATTTAAAAAAAATTCTATCAGTAAAACAATTGTTTTTTCCTTTTTTTCTTTTTTTTTTAAAGATCTTATTTATTTGAGAGAAAGAGAGAGAGCACAAGCAGGGGGAGCAGCAGAGGGAGGGGGACAAGCAGACTCCCCGCTGAGCAGGGAGCCAGCCGTGGGACTCTAACCCAGGGTCCTGGGATCATGACCTGACCCGAAGGCAGACGCTTAACTGGTGCCCCTCGTATTTTTCTAAAATGAATATTCTGAGTGGTTCTCAAAATAAAGATGGCATGAGCAGGTGCTGGGCCCACTCTCCGAGCCCCTGATTCAGCAGATCTGGGGTGGAGTCCAGTGCACTTCCAGACTTCTAGATCAGGATCAGCTTTGCAAATCAGGATGTGTTTGGCTTGTGGTATGGAAGCGGCTGCAGCGATCCCCAGGGAATTTCATTTCTGTTTGTGTAGTATCATGAGTTGTGACATTGCAGTCATGCTTCTCCTGAAAGAACATGGGATGGGTGGCATAACGAGCCTGGGTTTTTTTGGGAGAGAGACCTACAGCCGAGCCTCAATCCTGCATGACCTTGAAGCTGCCTCTTCCTCTTATGTAAAATGGGATAATACACTCCACTGTCTCAGGACTGTACTAAATAGTGAACAAATGAAGATTATTTACCTTGCCTTGTTCCAGAGAGTATGCATTTCAAGTATACATAAAGTACAGGGAGAAAACAAGGAAACCCACATTCAACAGAAATGAGAAAGAAAGCAGAAAGAAGAGGGAAATAAAAGATAGCAGGAACAGGAACAGGGGAAAGTCGAAACATACAGCACAGAACGTGACACACCACTGCAGATAAGCCAGAAATGTGACTGCAAACTTTCAGCAGCTATGGCAAAAATGCAAACTGCTCATTTACACGACTCCATGTCCAGAGAAGAAAAGCAGACTGCTCATTCTAGAAAAACAGAATGACATTCTTGCTATTGGGAGAATGAGCACGTTGACGGGACCCACGTGACACGGTCCAGGTGAGTCCACAGGACTCTTGCCTGTCTCAACTCAAGCCTGGATGTGGCCAGCACTGCTCTGCGGTACCTCCTGAAGGTGGGGGACCACGGCTCCCCCAGGTGCTAAACAAGACCACCTGCCTTCATCAAGAGTGGAGAGAGGGGGCAGAGGGAGCTGGGTAGCCAAGTTGCACACCTAGCAGAGCCACCTCACCAGGGCTGAGAAGCAGCGAGGGGCTTCCCGGGGCGGGCGGCAGTCTTCTCCTTGGAAAGGTGTTTGGATTCACTCCAGTGGAGAGATGAACAGGCAAGTGAGATCCCAAAATAAACTAGTGTCCTGGGTACACAAAGAGCCTAGAGAATGGATTTATAAAAGGCATTAGAAGAAGGTAAGCTCCCCAAAGGGATCTTCCTTGTTTTAATCTTTGTGAGGAGCAGTGCTTCTTAGTTATCATTTCATGAGACTGAATGTAGGCACCAATTTAGTCTTGGCAAAAATACACCATCACAGATTGGATTTGTCTCCACAGCACAAAGTCAAGCAGGGTGTGTGTGTGTGTGTGTGTGTGTGTGTGTGTGTGTGTGTTCACTGTTGTTAGGAAGGAGGGGGAGTTCAATCATACCCTGCTTCTTACTCAGTGTACACGCAGAGACAGCCCATTACATGGGGGATCAGGTAAGGAAACTTGCAAAAATTCTTAGGTCCATATTTGTAGACAATTAACTTAGGAAACATCTGGCCACAACAAGTATCATACCAGATTTGCATTTACGGTATGCAATAAAACAAGTGCACACTTTAGTTCCAGTATATTCACATCTATTTTAACTGACTCCAAAAGGGATTTGTGACAAATCTAAACATTTTCTTACCTATGCATTTTGTAAATTTTTCTCAGAGATTTGGGATTACTTCTTAGAACAGTTTCATTTGTATCCAAATAAATGAATAGGTCTGATCAAATAAAAAATGCTAAAGAGCATAATCTTTGGTGAGATATATAATCCGGGACATTCAAGAGAAAAGATATCTTCAATAACCACCTGAGGAATAAGTATAAACAAAAAATAAAGAGATAGGAATATCATATTCTAATTTAATAACCGCAGATTCTGTTTTCTTAACCGAAAATGTGACTGTACAATTACAGTAAGCTGCCTGGATGCAAATGTTTCAAAGAGTAAACATTCAAAACAACTGCAAATCTCACAAGCTAAGTGTTATCATTATGTAAGCATCTCAGTGTAATGTGAGCCATTCCCACGACCTCTAGGATGTCCCTTAGCATTTGGTCTATATTTTTCCATAAATTCCAAATGCTTAATTCTATCTGTAGATAGACATTTACATTCATGTGGTAAAGAAAAATCTCTTGTTCACCTAGGTCACATGATGCATCTTATGAAAAGAATCCCGTAATTCTTATCCTTGGGTTAGGATGCATCTTGGAAAACAGATCCCGTATGTTCACCCCCACACATTTTATCATACTAGCAAACATACAAGCGAGTGCACTGGCTACTTGCAAAGCAAATCTTGACACACGACATACATATATCCTCAAATATGCCCCTCAAAACGAAATTATGACAATTATTCTGAGGAGCAAAACCGAGGGTGAAAATATGGGAACGTAATTTGATAAGTTCTATTTATGAAATCTATAGTATTTCCACTGATATAGAGTTATAAGGATTAAACATCAATCATAAAAAAAGCACTCTAATCTTATTACAATGTACAGCTCTTTGGGAAAATCTTCACGAGGAAGAATGCCGGCAAAAGCAGGCGTTCCAGGAAACCTCACGTTCCAGACATTCCACGCGGGGCTCTAAATGAATCCCGGGAGCAGCAGCTGTCTTTTCCCTGTCTACTGCCCACAGTAAACGCAATACTCACTATTCAAACTGGGAAATTTGCTACACAGGGAATAATTTTGCAAAAACTGGACAGACTGTTTATGCACCACACGAACACATTTGTGAAAGATTAATCGCAGGTACAGAAATAAGCCTCCTCCTGACGCTGGGTTTGCTTACTTTCATCAGGCATCATTCTACCTACTGTACAAACTTCCTGCCTCCCAAGCCAGGCCCCCAAGCCCCTCACCTCTGAAGACAAGGCAGTCTATGGAGAGAGCATGGCAGCGAGTCCGAACCTCCAGGGGGCTGAGTGACCATCTCCGGGTCACCTGACACCTCAAAACCAATTTTTTAAAAAAATTATTTATTTATTTATTTATTTGATAGAGGGAGAGAGCACAAGCAGGGGAAGGGGCAGAGGGAGAGGGAGAAGCAGGCTCCCCACTGAGCAAGGACCCCGATGCGGGGCTCGATCCCAGGGCCCTGGGATCATGACCTGAGTTGAGGGCAGACGCTTAACCTACTGAGCCACCCAGGCGCCCCATAAAACCAATTTTATATAAAACAACAGCCTACCTTTAGCAAGATGGCTATGACCACACCTAAGATGATTAATGTGGAAGTCCTCAATAAAAAAAAAGTAACAGCTGATTAAGTATTCAGTGCATTGTCCTACGCACCTATTATTTAATTTAATCCTCTGAACAAGGTACTATTCATTCTACTTTATGGATGAGGTTAAGTGGGGCAAAACGAAGTTATGCAACTGATTTCCAGCAGACAGGAGGTGCCGGGCCAGAGGTGGGGCCACAGGCATGGTCCCAGTCGTGGAACCACCTTAACGCACTGTGCCACATAAGGGGGGCAAAGAAGAGGGACCCGGACTAAGCAAAAAAGAGCCTTTCAAAGCACAGCCACCTGCCTCCAGCCCAGGCCTCCCAAGCTTTGATGTCCTCGGTTGCTGCCCACTCAGGCCTGCCTAGCTGAGATGGCCACAGACCCTACCTGACTGTGAATGACTGAGGGCAACCTGTCCTGTCTCCCAAAACTGAGCTTTATGGGGGATGGTGGGAAACATACACACAGATGTCAGAATTACCCATGTCTGCCATAAGAATCCAGTCGATACTCACTTAATACTTTTTGGCACACCTACGAATCAGGCGGCATCAGAGCATCAGAAAGACAAAGGCATCATTTTTGATGGTAGGTAAAAGGCTTTGGACCAATACTACAAATTTCTCCTTATCCTGAGCATGGACTTCTCTGGCCCGGGCGGGAGATCCTCCCAGATTTGTGCTAAAGCCTTTAGTGAGTTATCACTGAATTCTCCCCGGAATGATATTTACAACAAAGGCAGGGTGCCAAAGCAGAAGGCAAAATCTGGCTCGAATTTCCCTACAGCCAAATGATAATTTCTAAAAATGTGCCTTGTCTCTACCTCTTGAAGTAAGAAAATGCTTTTTAGCAATTATTCTCCATAATCCTATTTTCCCATAAGGTTTTTTTCCAGTCTGCATCTCCTCATTTCTTCTGTCCAGTGCTTGCTGTAAGGATATGCTGTCAGTAACATCTCTTCTAAAAATGGGTCAGAATTTCCTTATGCTGGCTGAAAGGGTCCAACTCAAAATGGGTATCTAATCAGACCAAGATTGTGTCTTATGTGAAATGCCTCAGTGTAAAGCCTCCTACTTTTTGCACCCCCCCAAAAAAACTATTTTAACCTTTTCTGTTTGGAAACAATTTTAATAATGCAGCACATCCACCCTTCCCTTTCACTTACAACCACATTACAATTCTGATTACTTCGGAGTCAAAACAAAATGCAAACAAAAGCTAAATGTAAAGGGATTTTAACAAAGAGGAAAGAAGGAAGGGAGAAGGAAGGAAGGAAGGGAGGAAGGGAGGAAGGGAGGAAGGAAGGGAGGAAGGGAGGAAGGGAGGGAGGGAGGGAGGAAGGGAGGAAGGGAGGGAGGGAGGGAGGAAGGGAGGGAGGGAGGGAGGAAGGAAGGAAGGAAGGGAGGGAGGAAGGGAGGGAGGGAGGGAGGAAGGAAGGGAGGGAGGGAGGGAGGGAGGGAGGGAGGGAGGGAGGAAGGGAGGAAGGGAGGAGGGACGGAGGGAGGAAGGAAGGGAGGGAGGGAGGGAGGGAGGGAGGAAGGGAGGGAGGGAGGGAGGGAGGGAGGAAGGAAGGGAGGGAGGGAGGGAGGGAGGAAGGGAGGGAGGGAGGGAGGAGGGAGGAAGGGAGGGAGGAAGGGAGGAAGGGAGGGAGGGAGGGAGGGAGGGAGGGAGGGAGGAAGGAAGGGAGGGAGGGAGGGAGGGAGGGAGGGAGGGAGGGAGGAAGGGAGGGAGGGAGGGAGGAGGGAGGAAGGGAGGGAGGAAGGGAGGAAGGGAGGGAGGGAGGGAGGAAGGGAGGGAGGGAGGGAGGAGGGAGGAAGGGAGGGAGGAAGGGAGGAAGGGAGGGAGGGAGGGAGGGAGGAGGGAGGAAGGGAGGGAGGAAGGGAGGAAGGGAGGGAGGGAGGGAGGGAGGGAGGGAGGGAGGAGGGAGGAAGGGAGGGAGGAAGGGAGGAAGGGAGGGAGGGAGGGAGGGAGGAAGGGAGGAAGGGAGGGAGGGAGGGAGGGAGGGAGGGAGGGAGGAAGGAAGGGAGGGAGGGAGGGAGGGGGAGGGAGGAACTCAAGTCATTTTTGTATCAAAGAAAATCTAGCTTTAAAAGAAAAATAATTTCTTTATACCAATTATTGTCAATGTTGCACTGCATTCTGAAAGAACGCTCACAAGCCTATTCTTGTGCTCCGATCAGCTAATCTGCATCAGTGCTTGTGATAGAACACTTGCACTGTATTTTCTGTTGTTAACATAACTACAAGATAAATGCAAAAATAAAATAAAAAAATTTTAAAGCATACACTACTAAATCTTAAAACTTGATCATTTAAATATATACTAGTCAAAATTGGTAAAAGTTAAGTTCGTCATCCCAAGGTTAATTCACCCACACAACACCCACACTGTATAATAAGGTATGTATTTAGTTGCCTACCTAGCAATCTAAAATAGAATATGTGAACAACAATGGCAAATTAAGTACTATGCTAAGGGAGAACCAGAGTCTCTGAGTACCCAGAACACACAATTGCCAATCAAACATTATATAACAATGAGAATTATTAACTTTTATGTTCTGTGTCCCCCAGATTTTGTAACAATGCCTTAACAGTGCATCACATTTGTGCTGAATTTTACAGTTTACAAAGCCCTTTCATATTCATTATTTCATCGTTATCCTGGCAAAAAAGTAAGGGAGGGAAAGAAGAGAGAAGGAAGCCTAAGGATAGTAAGAATCCCATTTTACAGAGTAGAGAAAACATTTGGAAACGCAGGGCCTTGCCTGGCATCCACAGCCCGCAGAGGGAGGAGCGGACTACTCAACATTCAAAGTCAGGTCATTTGATTCCAAGCCTTATGATCTTTCATGAAGCTTTGACAACATAGCACGCACTTGCTGCTATGTGACTTTTCATTCACGACCTTCGTTTGGACAACTGAAAACTCAGGGACTAATTTTATTTTTATAGGAAGTGGTACCTATGATAGTTCTCAACCCGTGGTTAATGAAGACAAAAAACAGGGGAACATAAAGAACAATCTGTGCAGCATAAATGAATCAAATGCACGCCTGTCCCTTTTTTCCATTAGGATACAAGAAATGCAGACTTAATGTGAAATTTTTAGATATTGCGAATGTTTTTAAATTGCCAAGAGATTTTCAAATCACAAAAATTCTGATGGCTTTTATCTACCAGAGTTTTTTAATCCTTTAGAAATTGTATGCTTTTCTGTTTCTGTATTATTAGACATGTAATATTAAAGTTTTGCACCGTTTTCAAATCACTAATCATAATACATTACTTAATCACTAAATATGTAATCATACAAGTACATCTATATCATTCTTGGTCTATAAAGGTGGTAGGAGAGTAAATCTTACCACCCCAAGATGAGCCTCTTTGGCTTATTGGTCATTCTAAACTGGTTATTTTTAAGAAACTGCAACACAAGAAAAGTTCTGAAAACCAAGGAAAAGTTACCCTATTGTAAGCGATATTATTTACATATATAAGGCAAATCTCCATTTGTAAGGGGGTCTCTCTCAGCACCAGGAAGAGGAGGATGACTTTAAATCTCTAGAAGGCAATGACTTAAATCTGTATAACAATCACACCCTTGTTTACTGTGCTTTTCCTGGTCACCTCCAGTATTGACTCCCCACCCCAACATCTCTGGTCTTTACCTGGAAGAGGTATTCTAGGTGACAGCTTTGGCCATTTGGGGGAGTAATTCAGTCTTCCTGGGTCTCTCCCATGCAGACAGGAGGTATACATGTTATTAACTTTTCATTTTCTCCCGTTAATCCGTCTTACGTCAATTTGATTCTCAGACCATCTAGAAAAACCTTGAAGGGCAGAGGGAAGTTTTTTCCTCCCCGACAAGGTTTAAAAGTAAAACTTTCATGTTATTTATCAACTAATTGGATTGCCAAATTTAGATAAGCTTACTCCTGTAACTCCAAAATGGTAAGAAGAGCAGTTCATTACTTGAAGTCAAGGAAAATGTAAAGAACACAAAAACCAGTAAAAACTAAGGAGAACTTTCATGTAATCATCTGCACCTTCCTCTTAACTGCTAGTAACTGCTGTGGCTCGTGTCCACTGCCTGCCTTCTAAACCTTCTTGTTCAGAAGAACTGAAGCTACATCATATCCTCACATCTGGAAGGAAGGCAGGCGTGCACAATAAAGTTTTGATAAACCATGCAAGGGTTTTGCCTAAGATACAGATTTAGATCACACAGAGCTTGTGTAAATAATAGTTTATATATTTGTCTATAAAAATTACTGATTGGGGCACCTGGATGGCTCAGTTAAGAGTCTGCCTTCCATTCAGGCATGATCTTGGGTCCTGGGATTGAGCCCTGCATGAGGCTCTCTGCTCAGAGGGGAACCTCCTTCTCCCTCTCCCTCTGCCTGCAGCTCCCCCTGCTTGTGCTCTCTCTCTCCTTCTCTCTCTGTCAAATAAATAAAATCTTAAAAAAAATACTGATTAAAAGTAGTCTATAAGTTTGCCAGAGAATAATATAATTCACCCAGTAAGTACAGTAACTTTATATTGGCTGTTACTTTGCCCTGCGCCCTACCAGAAAATACTGAGAATGCATACACACAAAATGACTATCACCCATCCAAGGTCACTACTCCAGTTACCACCTTCCACACGTTCAGAAGGGGCGTCAACAAGCAGGGCTGTACTTCATCCAGAGGCATGCCTGCACTTTGCACGTGCAGGGCTCATAGCGTACCCACAAATGTGGTCATCGGCTTTACCTGACCAGAGGAGATGGGTGCCAACAAGCTGCTTAGGGGACAGAGGAGAGGCAAGCTTTTGTGAGCAGCATGTGGGCACCAGGCACAGGGTGACTGATGCCCATGGACCCCCAGAGAAAAAAAGAAAAAAAACTCTTAAAAGTTGGAAGATAAGCAAAACTGCATAATTGTCTTAATTATGATCCAATTAAGTATTAACTGTAGCAGCAAACAGAACTATAAGCCTCAAGAGTTCTTTAAAAGGCATTTCTATACTATAAAAGAACAATAATCCATGCTCAAAGGCAGGAAAAATATAAGAAAGGCACCACACATTTTTGAAAGGTTTCTATGTAAAATAACTAAAATCATTAAGGTGAGCGTTTTAAAAGTTACACTTGAGTAATCTGGAAAACACTCTGGCCCCAGCAAGGCCAGATCAGAAGGCAAAGGGAGTCCACCACAGGTGATAATGCATAAGGGTAGCGTCCGCTCTCTCCCTCAGCCCACATCTCCTAGGGCACAGGCAAGGCCCCAGGACTGCACCTCAGTGGGACCAAGGTCTTAGGTTCTGGGCCTTACTTTGCTTATGATTTGTCTTCTTTGGGCTGTCTTAAGAACAAAATGAGATCACGAATATAAAACAATTTAGGAAACGGATGTCAAGTGCAGCTATACATGGAACTGTCCAGCTCACTGTGCCCCCTGCACAGCAGCCCAGCAACACCTGTCTCCTGGAGTCCACCACCCCCCCCTCCCCATTTCAGGGGCATGCCCTCTTGTGAACTGGGTTTTCTTTGTCGTCTGTCAGGAAAGCCATCACAAACACATGTGCGTGCCTCCTCTGCCCCATGTGGAGAACACAACATGCCGCTTTGACCCTGGGAAGGCAGCAAACCATGACACCACTGGCCCAAGACTCGGGTTCAGGTCCCCACACCTACTGCTCCTGTACCAGAACACCTTCCCACCCACAACCCACTCTCCACCAAGCGGCTACACTGGCTGACCAGTCTTTCCCTCCCCTGACTCGTCCTCAAGGAGCCCATCCCATAATTCCCAGACTGGTTCAGCCACTGGGTACACTCAGGTCTAGCAGGCTATATGTGCATAGGTGGCCTTGCCTGCCAGACCACAGGCTCACTGGGGCCTTGGACGCCGCTAGCCATGCTCCACCACTGCATCAGCGACGAGAGCCCCTCCAAAGCATTCACTGGGGTGAAGTCTGTTCTACTGGGGGAGACAACTGCATGAACACAGAATTCCAAATAATAAACATAAACCACTACAGATCTATCCAAGGAGAGTGCTCTGCAAAGTGGTGAACAGATGGATGGATGGATGGATGGATGGACGGATGGACGGATGGAAGGATGGACAGAAAGACAGATGGGTGGATGGATGGGTGCACAGATGGGTGCAGGGATGGATGGATGGACCGATGGACGGATGGATGGGTGGGTGGATGGATACACAGTGGCTCTGCAGTTTGTGAACCTGGTGAAATACAGTCTGCCTCATCCACAGAAGCTCTCCTTGCTTTGCTCTGCCTGGATTCTCCCCCAGAGAAGAACGTTCTCAGACTGTGTCCCGGTTTAGTGCCCCACATTTACAACAAACCATGGTGAGATTCTGGGTAGGAAAGAGGGAGGCCTCTCTTCTTCTGGAAATGGGGGAGGAGCATGCATGAAAGGGAAAGCAGATAAGCCGGGCTAGCGGACCTGTTGTCAGGCCGGCAGACGTTCTCAGGCAGATTCAGGCTTACGAGAGCTGACAGGAACGCCGAAGACATATAAGGTGATTTCTCTAAAGTAATCTTTACCCAATGCACTCTTGAAAGCGGGCACACCAGGTTGAAGAGAACTGTTAAGGAATTCTCATTTCGAGAAATTCCATAAACCTGGACTCTCCCCATTATCGCCCCTGAGCAGAGGGCATTCCCAGTCACCCTGCCTGCTGAGGTTATCCCTGGCCATCACACACAGGAAGAGAGGCCCCTGTGGTTTCCCATCAGGCTTCTGCTTGAATGTAACCACACCATTCATTCATTACTCCACCGCATCACTATATGATGATGCACTGTAACAAGACATAATACGTGATCATACATCACACATACAGCACACTACACACTCGGTGCATGAACACTGCTAAAGTCTTCCTAAGTACTAAGTAAGGCTGCATTATCCAAGTCTTCACTAGGATC
Source organism: Eumetopias jubatus (assembly GCF_037043125.1). NCBI lineage: Eukaryota > Metazoa > Chordata > Mammalia > Carnivora > Otariidae > Eumetopias > Eumetopias jubatus. The sequence continues at coordinate 3,770,779 of NW_028274812.1, read as the reverse complement.
ACTAATCAATACTTCAGGAAGAAAGGAAAGACACAAGTGTGCATGTGACACAGGGATTTCTTGAGAAATGGGCCATCTGAGCACTGCGCATCAACCTCTGTGCACACTAATCTACTTATCCACAAAAAAGGATACAGCCATAGCATATCTCTGAGCCAGCTCAACATACGTACAAAATTTAAAGCTTTCTGCCAAAAGAAAGTCCACATACATCCTCTGGTTCTCAGAGATGAGTGCATGTTTATATGTGTGTCTCTTGATTTCTGCCTCATTCTTTGTAGTGACTTAGGACTACAAGATACAACAAAATGAAAATCACTGATACAAATTCTAGGTGGAAAGCCCCAAAATTCCTTTTTCATTTCATGAAAATGTTGCCCTTACAGCTTGCCACAGAAGTGGAATTACTGGAAGCAGAATGCACTGCCCCATACAAAATGGGCCACAACAGCAAAGACCCAGCAAGTCACACTGGTTTGGGGTGGGTGCCCATGTTCCCAAACTATGAACATGACCTCGGTGACCAGATACTCTTTCTATTGAAATAGAGTGCCTTTAGAAAGACCCAAAAGGAAAAATTTGTGTTCATCAAAAATAATAATATCCTTCTAACACAAGGTGGGACCAGCAAGCCTGAGTCCACCGCCAGTTTTTATAAATAAAATTTCCTGAAATACAACAGCAAAGCTCATTCACATAGGTGAATGTGTTTTCCTGCTCTAAGGGCAAACATGAGTGTAGCTACAAGTACTCCACAGCCCACAGAGTCTGACCTGTGCACTACGTGGGCCTTTCCAGAGAAAGTTTGCCCTGTCCTCAGACAGACATTTTCATAGAATATGACTTAGTATTTATTTTAAAGTAGTCTCTTATTCATGAGGCTTATGCTTTCACCATACTGGTGAATAATTAACAGCACTGATTAGTAATTTCATCAGTTATTGTATATAATCTTCTGATTCAGAGAAATGTAATAATAAAGATACTGACTAAACTGAACCCCATCTGTGCCAAATTTATAAGTAAAGCTACATTCCCTATGTAGTTTTAAAATATTATCTAGAATAATCACTTTTTTTTTAAAGATTTTATTTATTTCTTTGAGAGAGAGAATGAGATAGAGAGAGGAGCATGAGAGGGGAGAGGGTCAGAGGGAGAAGCAGACTCCCCGCCGAGCAGGGAGCCCGATGCGGGACTCGATCCCGGGACTCTGGGATCATGACCTGAGCCGAAGGCAGTCGCTTAACCAACTGAGCCAAGAATCATCACTTTTAAAAGCTGAGGACTAGGAACACCAAAATGTGGATCATTTGCATGCTCTCTGAATAGAATGCTCTGGTTTATTAACATTCCCTTTGAGTGTTCATCAGAAAACCTTTTCTGTTCTCAAAAATTTTGCTAAAACCCTTTCCAAAACATGTTATGCCCACATCCCTGCCTTCCCATATAGCATACGAGAATATGTTAGCCGTTCTTTGATAATGAAATGCTTTACCTCTGGATAAGCGTAATTTCACCTTGAGACATAGTATACACGTAGGACCGGCACAAATGTTTAGAATTATACTGATCTGAAGAAAAATCTTGGCACTTAAACAAAATAATACTTTTTAAAAAGTTAAACACCTCCAACCCTAGAAATGGAATGAAGACCATAAATGTTGTCTACTCTGAGTGTTCTCTTGGCAGCAAAGGCCTCTGGTGTACCTGTCACATCCTCCCAGGCCACTTCTGATTTCCGCCCCAGCAGGGGGCTTGCTCCTGGGGAGGTGAGGCTCACCTGAGGTGTCCACCTGCTATTTAGGTGCACACCTCTAGCCTCACTACTTTCAGGGGACCCTGTGCGGCCCTCCAGCAAGAAGAGTCTGGAAGTACAGGGCTAGCACTCCTCAAAACAGCCCTCCCCAGTGAGGGAGGAGGCCAGGGGTAGAGGCTGCTGCCCCCCACCCCCAACCAGGGTCTGGGAGGGAGTCCCTCCGAGGATCAAGCCCTTTCTGCCCACATCTCAATGTGAATATCTCACCCTCTCCCTTCGGTTGAGTTTAACTCCTTTCCTGTGACCCTCACTTCACTGCCCCACTCCCTCCTACCGGAATCACCTCTCAAGCTCTGCTTTCCGGGGACACCAAACTAGGAAGCTGCAATTCTCCCCAAGTCTCTCCTCAGGGAAACTGAGTAATGAAGAGAAGCGCTGGAGCCGGAGGTTTGACCTTCGAGTGATTTCACTGACACGCAACCACACTCAAATGTGGCGAAACCCACAGGAGTCATCAACTGAGAGCTTGCAAATTTCACTGACTTCAGCCCAAAACAACCACGAAACACGCCTACAACTTTCACAGATGCTTCCACTCGAGGATACTCCCCTTAAAAGTTAGGAGAGTGAAGGAAGGCAAAATCACCCAGCAAGCTAAGCAGCAGGTCAAAACCTAAAAGAGGAGCCTGCTAAAGTCTTCAGAAAACGGGCCAGACGGGCACAGGCTAGGAAGCAGTTTTGCCGCAGCATGAGGAATGGGGCCAGGAGCCCGGGAGCAGGACCTGGAGCCCGGGAGCTGGACCTGGAGCCCGGGAGCTGGACCTGGAGCCCGGGAGCAGGACCTGGAGCCCGGGAGCTGGACCTGGAGCCCGGGAGCAGGACCTGGAGCCCAGAAGCAGCACCTGGAGCCCGGGAGCAGGACCTGGAGCCCGGGAGCTGGACCTGGAGCCCGGGAGCTGGACCTGGAGCCCGGGAGCTGGACCTGGAGCCCGGGAGCTGGACCTGGAGTCCGGGAGCGAGACCTGGAAGGCTGAGCTGCAGCCACCCCCGGACCACAAGCATGCTCATTGCAGACCCTGTAATGGAATCAGTTTCCTTTAAATACCAAAAACAGTATTTTAAGGATTTCTGAAAACTGCTTTATATCTTCTTTTGCCTTTAAAAAAATTTTATTTATCTGACAGAGAGAGAGCACATGGCAGGCAGAAGGAGAGGAAGAAGCAGACTCCCCACTGAGTAGGGAGCCCGATGTGGGGCTCGATCCCAGAACCCTGGGACCATGACCTGAGCCGAGGGCAGATGCTTACCCGACTGAGCCACTCAGGCGCCGCTGTCTTTTTATAGTAAAAACCTAAGCTGAGCTTCTCATCCTTAATACAGAGTCAAAACCAAAATATCACAGTGTAAAATTTTTGCACTTCAAGGAAATCCCAACGTATTATGACCTAAAAGAGATCTGCTGTTTCTCCTTTGGAGGAAAATTATTGAAGGGAAATGAACATCTACCAAGCACCCGTTTTACAGAGAGGGAAGCTGGTGTTCTCTGAAACTAGGCAGATTTGATATCTGAGCCCAAACTTAACTCAAAAATCCATGTTTCCAGGGCACCACACTGCTTCTTCGAACCCCTCACTTAATGTGTAGCACACTCCATGAGGGATTCCTGTCGCCTGAGATACACAGATAGCAAACCTCGTGCTTCCCAGGTCAAGGACAGACGGAAGAACTGGCTGTGTCAGTTTTGGTATCAGGACACACTCACCATCATCAAGGTGCCCAGAACAGAAGGAAGGAGCACTCACCATGGAGGTACCATTGAATGCCTGTCTGGAATTTCTTTTAAGGTTTATGAATTATTACCTACTGAAAACGAGAAGCCAATTCAATAATGTTTTTAAAACACGTACACGTCTGGGATGGCTGAGTGGCTCAGTCAGTTAAGTGTCTGCCTTCAGCTCAGGTCACGATCCCAGGGTCCTGGGATCCAGCCCCGCAGTGGGCCTCCCTGCTCAGCGAGGAGCCTGCTTCTCCCCCTGTGTCTGCCCCCACCGCTTGTGTGCACGTGCCCCCCTCTCTCAAAACAAATAAAATCTTTAAAAAAAACAAACATGTCCACTATATAGTATTAAAGAATTCCAAAATATCATGACAGATAAAAGTGTAATTCCTCAAATTATTGTCAAGTTTTAAATTAAAATAACATAACTCACTCATAGTTTTGTTTCAGATAAATGCAAACCAGATGTAGAATGTTTTTTAAAGGCGTTAGAAATGGAAACTCATGGGGGCGCCTGGCCGGCTCAATAGGTAGAGCATGTGACTCTTGATCTCGGGGTTGTGAGTTTGGGCCCCACGCTGGGTGTAGAGATTACTTAAAAATAAAAATCTTTAAAAAAAATAATAAGTAAGATGTAGACTCAAAATTCACCCTCAAGGAGGTCATTGCTAATGGGCACATTCTGACCTTTCCTCAAGTTAGACTGAATTAAATTACAGAAGAAAAATGGAATACATATCTAGGACTAAGACCACTCGTGTAGTTGGTTAAAAATACAGACCAACAATCTACAGAATGCTACAGTAAATTAATAACTAGTTGCAAAGAAAAAAGCTAAACATACAAACCAAATCTGAGCTACAGTGTCCTCTGGACAATGGCCCAGAGACGTGCATTGCATCCTGAGGAGTCACACAGCTCACCTGAGTCCTTCCAGGGCCACAGGGCTTTCCCACCCCACTCCAAGCAGCAGGGAGGCCCACGAGAAACATTCCTCTTTAGCCAGGATGAGTGAATGTGAACAATTCGGAGACACAAGAGAAGAGAGGTCACGTCCGTTGGAGGTGCCAAGGATGCATAAATGGGGAAAATGCCTATTAACAACCACTCCAAAAACAGATACCCCTAAATGGAAGAATTCTAATGACAATCACTTTTTTTTTTTAAGTTCTTTCTCTTTCCAAAAAGTCTTCCCTTTTGTTTTCAACACATTGTCTTTTAATTCCTTGCCAAGAAAGTGGAATTGCTCTAAGACTCCAGCCATTTCCTGGTATCAGTGTTTCCAGCGACTGTACTTCCTGTAACTATAAAGAAACACCTCTGCCAGCCAAACTGATGCTTCTGGCGGCCTCATCCTTCATCTCCCTGCCACCTGTAAAGGTCCTCGCACAGGCCGCCATGCTGCCCTTTCATGGAAGACCGTCCCCCAGGGCTCACTCAGAGTCAAAGGCAGTGACGACAGCGAATGTGCTCGGGCACTTTGTTCAAGGCTCTCTTGTCAATGCTCGACGTACCCTGTCTCGTGTCATCCTCACACCAAGCCTGCGACTGGGAAATCAGCACTCCAATGCAGGCCTGTCTTACTCACCGAGCACCATGCTGGTGTGCGTCCCTAGGAGACACAGACCCACTTCTCAACCCATCAGACCACCTGCTGTTTCTTACTACCAAGCTGCCAATCCCAAGGCACGAGGGAAGACTGTGAAGAGCCAACGCTGTGTCAATAAAGAACAAAATGAACAAGAGTCAACTCCTGGCACCTCTGTCTACACACATAGCTCTTCTCGGAGGCATATTTCCACCTAGTAACGGCATCTGTAAACAGTTTGGGTCATCCTAAACCCCAGGACTGAATCCCTCACTGTGTTGGCAATATGAGGTACTTCCCAGCAGAGTGCACCCCGGATACAAGGAGTCATAACACCTCCGACTCTCCAAGATTTGGCGAGGATACCTTTGATAATGTTCCAACACAAAACAAAAAGAATCAAAAAGTCACTCAGAAAAAAAATGACAGATTTCCTCACAGAAACAGAACAGTTATGAAGCACAGAAATGGCAGAATCTCCTGAGAAACTTAATTGAACTGGAGCACTAACATTAATCAGGAGCATCTTTAAAGTAAAGACTTCCCCAGCTACCTGACCAGGCCCTGAAGGCATCTGGGGGGCTCACCCACCCACTCCCCTCCCCCACCCCCATGGGGGGCAGGGGCCAGCAAGAGTCCTCAGGGCTTTCCTTGAACACCCCAGGCTACTACAGAAAACTAGTGCCTTCAAGAAAGAGACCCAAATAAGTGCAAGCTGACAACTCGTACATCCCCAAGGCCTAGGGTGTGTGACAGGTGAAGACCCCAGAAGCATGAATCTAGGGTCAAAGAAGTTTGTTAGGGTGGAAGGCTGACATTTTAGGTTACGAAAGGGTTTTCACAAAATCCAGTAACGAGGAAGGAAGTAGCAGCTAAAATAAAACCAATGGCTGGACTAGGAGGAAATAATATTAAGTGATAAGACAAAGAAAATGTCAGCGGTATAAAGCAGAACACAGGAAAATAGGCAGGGCTGATACCCAAACCAGGGAGGAAGGAAGAAACCCACTTGGAGACGTAGAGAAACAGTGAGTATTAACTTTAAACCCAAAATAAAATCAGGGAAGAGATCAAATATGAGGATCTGAGGAATTCAATGCTTCCACAAAGGCGCAGCCAGAGGAGAGGTCTCCAAGGTCAAGGACCGTCTTCCGTCTGGTCTGCCCAGAGCGGCTCCCACACCAGCCCTGGGAATGTCTGCCCGGGGATGAATGAATGCATAAGTTCCCACTGTCCCTGCCCTAAATGAAAAGTCACATCATTGCAACACTGGAGTAAATTATAATAAGCTGCTGTGGCCCCTACAGATGGTGCTGACACGACCACTTGAGGCTCCATTTCCACTCAGTTGAGGAATGCTAGAATGTAAAGCCCACGTTTTCACAGGGAAGACACTCCGTTTCTTGCCAAAATGTAGTGATTTCTACCAGCTGAAGCTGGCTGGGCAGCTCTCCAACGGTTTAAACAATACTTCATTTCTTAAATGTGAACCATAGACTGTTTCAGAGTCAGAAGATACATTAAAATAGAAGTGTTTTTTTCCCCACCCCTTTCAAATCGGTGAGCGACGCTGAAAAGGAACTGATAAGAGAAGCATGAGAGGTACGGATGCATGCGATTTTTTTTTTTTTTTTAATATTCATGGTTTGACATTTGGGGATCTTGTGTAGAAGTAAGTGGGAGGCTAGAGGAAGACAGAAGTGAACCAACCTCGGGTCTGAAAAATCAAACTATGATCTCAATAGGAAGATGATAAAAAACACAACAACAAGGAAAGATCTCCTCAACCACAGAGCAGGTGACAAATAGTTAAATGGCATTTCTGTAAATTGTTGTTTGGAAATTTAATTTTCGAATAGGTAAATTATGTTATTCAAAACTCAACACGTATATAAAAAGGATGTATCAGGAGTCTCTCTACAACTCTTGCTCCCTGTCCCCACCCATGCCACCGAGCAGGACTGGTCCATTGACCAAATGGTCCATTGACCATTTCCGAGTTCCTGCCCGGTTTCCACATGCAAGTACAAGCAAATACAAGTATACGCGTCTACTGTCCTCTCTGACACAAGAATGTGTGCATACTGCTTTACGTTTTCCTTTCTTCACACAGCAAGGTACCTGGAAGATCCTTCATGCATCTGGATCACTGCTGCAAATTTTATTTAGCCAGACCCCCGTGGCTAGACATTTACATGGTTTTCAATGCTCTCTTTCAAACGATGCTGTAATATTTTAATACCTTGTTAAGTCACTTTGCCTATGTGTGAGTGTAACCGAATGATAAATTCCCAGAAGGAGAATTATTACTTCATTGGGTACATGCACTTTTGATACTGATCAATACTGCCAAATTGCCTGCTTCAAAGGTTGGACCAATTGATACTCCCACCAGGAATGTATGGGAATACCTTTTTCCTCACAGACTTGTCAATGGTGTAGCAAGTTTGTTAATCTTTGCAAATTTGACAGGTGAAAATGCTACCTTGGTGTTATTTTAAATTGCATTTATTTTATCATGAATGAGGTTGAGAATCTTTTTTTTTCCATAGCCATTCACTTCTTTTTCTAGGAACTATGTGTTCATTTCCTTTGACTGTGTTTTATTAGGTTCTTTGACTTAACCATTTCTAGGAGCTCTGTTTGTACCAGGACGGTGAGCCCTAGCTGTGATAGGAGCGGTCAGTGCTTCCTTCTAGGGAGGATGGTTGAGAACTAAAAGAAATCTCCCGCGGCTGGAGCACAGAGGCGCTGGCGGAAGCTGAATGGCCACGGGCAGAAAGACTAGGGGCTCCGGCACAGCAGCCTTCCAGGAATCTGGTAGAACTTAACTCATGGTACTGAGGGTCATAAAAAGTCTGTTACTGTAGATTCACGCATCAGTCTTTTCTTTGACTATTTCTGGATTCTGGATTTTGAGTCACACTGAAGGGGTCTCCCCCCATTCCAAGGCTAGGAAGGAATCACCTCACTTTTTTGTCTTTTTATGTTTCCTTTAAAAAAAAAAAACTATTCAAACTTATGATCCATTTGGAATCTCTTCTGGAGGTGCAGTAAGAGGTATGATCTAATCTTGTTTTTGTCTACATGACTTCCTAGTTGTCCCCAAATCATTTTATTCAATAGTCTATTTTTACCCCTAGAAAAGACAACACTTTTAAAATATTCTAAATTCCTTCATGTGTCTGGCTGGGTCTGTTTTAAGACTTTTCTATTCTGTTGCATTGGTTTATCTATTCACATGCCAGGACCACACTGTTTTAATTGCTGACGTTTTATAACAAAGTCTTTCCTTAATATGCCTTAAAATAATTGGATATGTTTAATCATGAGACATAAAGAGTATTATCCTAAAAAGGCATGATGACCGATGAGACAAGAATGTTTGAAGAGTAAACTGCTGGTCTTGGGACAAAAAGAAAATCTGAAAATGGATATAATCCTGACAGTAGTGATAAAATACATAATTACCAAATCTAGGGAGCCATAGTAATCAAGCCTTGTGGATATCATTTTAAATGTTTATTTTGGGAGCTGCTAAAACTATAATGCAGAAACACATAATTATATCATGTACGAATATGTTCAATTTGAATTCCACATACTCATGATGCTTTTTTCCCAGCAGTGACCTGCTCTTCATGCAAAACTGCTTCTTACACAGTACTTACCAACTTTTAAAAGTCCAAAATATGCTCGCATTTTTATAAATAATTCATGATGTCGACACACATGGCACTGTTTCAATACCTTCATAAGCAACGCTTTCTCTTTGCTACTGTAGAAAATGTTTTTGTCAAAGTAAAAAGCTTTTTATCACTGTCTCAGGAAATAAAACCGAGGCACCCCAAATGCTCTAAACACATCTCTCCCTCCTTCCCTTCAGCTGGTGGTGCTTGCCCCACACTGAGCCCCACACCCCTGTAGCTGTGCGCCCAGACATACTGCACTCTCGGTAACTCAGAAGCACTGGTCACTGGTGTCAAACAGTGTTTTTGGAGTACATGGGGAAAAAAATGAATCAAATGATGTTTCAAGTTATGCTAAAATTCAAGCACCACGTTACTTATTTCATTATTGCCTTCCTTTTGGGAAGGCTAATATTCTTAAAGGACCATTTTGATCATATTCTCCCACCTAAACCCCTTCGCTTACTTATTCTTTAGACTTATTGTCTAATTGCTTGGCAATGTGCTAGGCATTGAGGTTAAGAAAATGAATAAAACATGCTTCCTGCCCACGGGAAGGAAGGGAGACAGTACCAGCCCCAGGCACCGGGGGGGGGGGGGGGGGGGACGCCGATGAGGGGACGGTGAGCAAGCCCAGGGAGAAGGAGGGAATTCCCAGAGGCGAGCGGATGGCAACTGGAAGGAAAGGACCCCATCGGAGGGGACATGCTGATGGGGGGCGAAAGTTCTCCAACCAGGAACAGTTTGGCACTGGAGGAAGTGGAGGGGAGATGAGGCGGCAGACGGGGCGGGGGGGGGGGGGGGGGACTCCCTGCGCCGAGAGCTTCGTCCCAGGGCAACGATGTCATTAGAGTGTTCTCCCCCCTGTGCACCCGTCTTCAACCGTCACTGCTCAAAGGTGCCATGATTGCCCTTGATCTTGTCTGTAAACCACCGCCCTCCTCCGAGGCAGCATCTCCTTGAACGAGGAGGTCTGTGGACATAGTTGTTGCCAGCGGGCAGGGCAGCAACTGGAACCCAGATGCTGGATGAACACGTGCCTGTCACATGACCCAACGGCCCTGTGCTTGGCCCTCCCGCCCCTCCCCAGGACGCACATGTAAGGACCTCCACAGGGCGACTCCACAGCCTGTCCTCCGCCGCCTCACACTGCCTGTACCTTCGCTTCTCTTCCGCGTGAAGCGCTCGCCACCAGACCCCTCTGCGCCCGCGCTCGCGCTCTCTCGCTCTCTCTCGCTCTCTCTCTCTCTCTCTCTCTCTCTCTCTCTCTCGGGCATTCTTACCACAGTTCTTCCCCTCAGGCCTCCGCCAGGCAGTCCCTCAGCTCCACACACCCCAGACCTTGCCGCCTCCAAGAGACAGCTCCAATTTCATCCCAGTGGGCAACGTTCATCAAGATCTGTACTGAGAGCTTCAAAGCGTCCGCCCTTCCCGCTTCAGGGTACCTGCCCACGCGGACGGGGCGCGCGCTTACGCCCGCAAGGCTCTCCGCACGCAGCCAGGGGGCGAGGCTGCCCGGACGCGAGCTGGCCTCCCAGGACTTTCCCCCTGAGCAGCTCTCGGTCACGCCCGTCACTGGCCGGACCGTCCGGCCACTGACCCACCTGCGCGGGGCCCCGCGCCCCGACTCTGCTCACGGCTGGCTGGAGCTGCCTGCAGGGGCGGGGGGCTCTCGCGTCAGTTTCCCACCTTCCCACGGCGCCCCTCCCTGCACCCCAAGCCCCCCAGCCGCCACACTGGCCGTCCACAGCTCTCACTGCAGAGAGGGCCCCCTTCCAGGGGTCCAGTGTCCCCGGCTTCCTTTCTCCATCTTCTCGAAGGCTTGCTCTGTTCTCTTTCTCCTCTTTCTTCGTCCTTCTCAGCAAGTAACGTTCTCACGCCCATCCCACCTGGGGAGAAGCCAGCTCCCGGCGGCCTGCAGCGGGACGCCCTGGGGCTCTCTCTCACCTTTCCCGCCCTGAGGGCTACACCGGTAACCCGGCCCCGAGCATTGGTCTCCGCCGACTCTTTGCCCCATGGAAAACGGGTCTGCATCTCTGCCACCGCACTCAGAATCCCTGGACGCGGCCCTGACGGCCCCTGGCTCCGCGAACTTACTTGATCTCCGGGGCACACGGCTCCTTCCGCGCGGCGGTGCCCCCTCCCGATTCCAGGGCGCGTTCTGTTCCATTTCGCCTCCTCTCCGGCTCACTCCTCCTCCGGGTTCTCCATGGTTCCCCCTTCGGCTCCTGTCACACAGGCTTCTGTCTCCCCTGCTCACGCGGGTCACGGCAGGTGTCCATTCAGAGCCGGGGCTTCTACTGCTACCGAGGAGTTCCAAAGCCTCATCTCCCACCCGCTTCCCTCTGCGGCTGCCCAGACAGCCACCCCGTCGTTCCACACCCCGTGCGGGGGAAGCTATGGCAGCGCGCAGCCGTGTGCTCGCGGCTCCCTCCGGCTGCGCTGGGGGCCCGCGGCGCACAGGGGTCCTGGGCACACGCGCACTGGGGGCCCAAGCCCGAGGCTGTGAACGCGGCGATTACTCCGGGCTCGGCAGCCTTGCTCCATGCACCCTCCGACTGCCAGACTTGACTCATCCAGCTGCCTTCTGAACGCCCCACTACGCTGTGCAGTAGCTGCCAAAAAACACAACACCGGATCCCTGCCCACTCCCGGTGGGCCCCTTCTCAGGCTTCCCCTTCACACAGTCGGGCAGGGGCCCAACTGCTCCCCTGAAAGCCCAGGCACCACTCTTGCCCCCTCCCCCTTCCCTTAACCACACACCCAATCCACCTGCACGTGTTGCATTCTCGGCCTCCAAACTCCTCCTGAAGCCACAGTTCGTTGCCACGCCGGTCACCCGTCCCTTGTCCTCCCTACTACAGTGGCCTCCATACACTCAGTCTCCAGGACAGCCCCTGCATTCACTCACTGAACTGCAGCCAGAAGGAGGTTCTTGGACCACAAAGCACATAATCCCCACTAGTTTAAAACCTTCCAGTAGCTCTCCCTTGCTCATGCAGTAACATGCAATTTTCCCCCAACTTACAAAGCCCCAACCTGGCCCGTTTGCTCTGTGGGCTTCACTCCACACCACTGCTCTGGTCTGTACCCCGGTTCTGGCAACAGGTGCCCTCATTCTGCCCCCCAACCTGAGACTCCCTCTGCTTGGGCCACATGGGCCATTCAGACCCCGGGCGGACTTCCCCTACACAGAGAAACCCTCACAGACCACCCAAACTAAAGGAGCTGTCCCGTCGACTCTCGAGTTTAACTCCAGGTATAGCTCTTGTGGCATTTGGTACTTCTCATACTTGATGGGTTTTTTTTCCTTGGTATGCTCGACTGGTTCACGTCTACACCACAGAATGCAGGCACCATACAATCAGAAATACCCATACCAACCACCGTGCTGACCAAAGAGGTGCCAATTCCAGTATTTCCTGGTCTTTTATCCTTTTCTCTGGACAAGGAACCACCACGACCACCACCAGCCCTACACACACACACACACACACACACACACACACACACACACACACACCCCTTCCAATCCAGAAACTAAGGAGCCATCAGACCCCTGCCTTATCCAGTCACCCAGTCCTATTAATATCACTTGCTCCCTATGGCTTCTCTCTCCCCTACTTCTCAGGTGCATGCTCCCCATCTGGATTCAGCCTCCCACATATCCTCACCTGGCCGATTACGCTGCCCCTGGCCACACAGCAGCCCAGCACCCCCACGGGAGGCAGTGGTCTGCCAGCCTTTCTACCTTACCTCTCTGTGTGTAGTCCTTCAGAGGGGTTCACAGTAACCACGAGATCCTGAGTGTTAGCCCAAGAGAAGCCTCTCTCCTCACCACCACCCCCCCCCACGCCTCACCGCAGCTATTTTCCCACAGCAGCCTCTGGCTGTGCCCTCTGCAAGCCAGCAGGGCCTCCCCGAGGCTTCGCTCCCCCGTGCTTGGACAGGAAGAACCCCTCCACCTCAAGACTCCTCTTGGCTCCTCTGTGAGATCCTTTCAGGGCCTGCCAATCAGCTGGTGCTCCGTTTCCTGTCCCTAGAGCACCCCGTACTGCCTCTGCGAGGGACTCTGTCCGCAAACTGTCTGCCTCACCTGCTAGCTGTGGGCTCTTGGGGCGCGGACCCTGTCTCCCCCACGGTGGGATCCTGGCACACAGAGGCTGAGGCCAAGTCAGTTTTCAATGAGTGGCCTTCAATTCCTAGGTTCCCTTTCCACAAGCACCACGTTGTTGTTTTATGTTTCTTTTCACCTTTGAATTTCCAAAACAAATATTAGGGCACCTTCAGTTCATACATCAGCCACTGTTACAGTCTCAGGGATATAACCAAAAAAGACAAGCTCCCTCCCTCAGGCTCTCACCAAGCTTGCTTTCTGCACAGGGAAGACAGGCAATAGAGAAGCAGGCCAGTAAATGAGCAAGAGAATTCCAGAAAGTGGTAAATGCTACAAATAAAAGCAGAGTGCTAGGCATCTTCTGTTTCCTTTGTAAGATCTTGAGCTACTCTATCACTGTGGAGTTTTCCCTTAGACCAATTTAGATCAGCTGGAGGAGCTTGATTTACATTTTAAAAGGAAATTAAAATGTTTTGAATTACAACTAAGAGCGTTCTTTTTAAGGGAGAAATATTCCTTTTTCATGAAAATTATTTTTTCTTTCCTTCCCAGACTGCCAGAGCTGTTTTTAAACAAACAAAAATTAACAATATATTGATGAGAAGTTCATCACACCAGGTTTAACCTGCTTTATAGTAAACAAAATCCTAACACTTACTTAATTATCTAGCACTTTTTTCCCTGTGATGAAGGACTCTTAAGATCCACATTCTTAGCAAGTTTCAAATACGCAACACAGTATTATTAGCCATAGACACCATGTTGTACATTATATCCCCATGGCTTACTTATCTTATTGCAATGCATTTCTTTTCCCAAGGGACAGAGAAAGTTTTATGTGCAAAATTATCCAAGGGTAAGACATCAGACTGACGTGAGAGAAGACACTGTCCTCTGTTTCCGCTACCTCTGATTTAGATTTTTAGGGATTATCTTTGTTCATGTAGGTTTTTTGAAACTAAAAGAGGAATTCTGTGAAATTTAAATTAACACCCCTTAGCAGTTCCAGCCAAACAGTGTGGCCCGTGGATTTCAGCCCTTCTGACTACTCCAGCCACAACAGACATGGACATCTCCACGGACACCTGGTCTACCATGACCTGCACCCTGGCCAGGCAGGGAAAATTGACAACTCCGCTTTCCTGGGTATCTTGGTAGGTATCCAGATCCGTATTTCAGGTCCTTGGAAGGAACAGTCATCATTATTTTCATCTACCTCAAACAATTTGCGCTGACTAGGGACTCAGTGAACACCTGTTGGTTGGCTGTGAATTGACTTGACCTCCATTCCTGTTGCTGTGCTTCTGGCCCCACACCCTCAGCAACCTCTGTCTCACCAATGCTGTAAAAAGAAGCTACATGAGAAGTGTAGCGTAGCTTCTGTGTGTTACACACATTTGCTCTTAAAAGGAACCCTATTTATCTCAGTGTGCTCAAGTGCTGACCGCGTAGTATCTTCAGGCTCAAGAAACAGAGCAAGAGTGGTTAGGGGTTGATGCAGAGCATATTTCAAAACTACCATTTCTGGAAACACACACATTTTCTGTTGTGAACATTTGAAAAAGACACAATACACTGTAGTCTGAAGCAGCGTCTGTGGACGGCATTCACAAATCTTTGCCATGTTCTTTACCTTGCTCCCTCTGTCCCCTCCGCCCTGACCAACCAGCCCTTTCCTTTTTCTACAGCTCTGCACCATTCAGAGTAGGCAGCTGTAGAGAGACAGGAGCACTGGTGAGGTAGAGGAAATCTCGGAGAGACTCTTCTGACTTCTGAATGTCCTTAAGGCAGTATTCTCAAGCTCTCTTCTCTGCTCAGATACCTCTCCTGCAATTTCCACCACAACACCAAGTACAGACAAGGTGAGTTGTTTTTTCCAGAAATCACAGCGTGACTTCTTGACTTTCCTCTGCATGCATGTACACACACACACACACACACACACACACATGCATGCGCACACACACTGATGCAAAGTGGACTTCTCCATTCTTTCTGGGAGGATCTGGGATCTCCAAGTGCAGAGATGGCTTTCTGTTCCAGTCAGCAACTTTTGAAGCAGTGATGTGCTGAAGCCCTGAGCCCGAGGACAAGGTCAGAGGTCAACATTTAAAAGGTGGATGGCAGATGAGGGGGAGTCAGGCATGACTGGACAGGAAGGGAGCATGACCACCCACCTATGAGCCCTGGGCGTCAATGCTAAACCTGCTTCCTGGAGGATCTCTTGGTGAACTCCTCTTGGACCATGGCCAGGCCAGGGCAACACCTGGCAACTGGCAGTAGCTTTTAATAAATGTTTGTTCCATGCATTACTGAGCAAACCAGTGAATCAGTGTGAACCAAAATGCAAAACCAAAATGGGCAAGAATGGAACCAGGATATCCAACTTCCAACCCATGAGTTGCTTTTTGTGAGGATAAAAATAAAAACCAGCGTTCCTAGAAACAGGAATTGGACACAGCAGCCTTTATGTGACAATTGGATTGTTAGACCCAGAAGAGACCAAACGGAAAGGTAAAAAAGAGAATAAACGTGCAACAATTAAGACACGTCTGTATACATTTGGGCATTTTTCCATTCTTACAGAACCCAGAATTCATTTTTACTGACAAATATCAAAAAGTCTGCCAAGATTCTGGTACTTCACCAACTCAGACAGATGAAGACTATCATGCAGCGAGACAGAAACAAAGACCCCAAAAGTGTCAGAGCAGAAACTGGTTACTGTCCTTTGAGCGTCCATTCAGCCTCTTCCCCACTTCTGCCTAATAACAGATTGTGCTTAAGAGTACTTTCATACTTAGCACCTTAGCAAAATCCCAAAGAAGACCTTGTAGCCTCTTGTTCCTATTCAAACCCCAGACTACTCCTTGCTGACTTGGTTCAAGGGAAGAAAACACACACAGAAAGACAAAACCCAGCAATTCTTGAGTGTGACTATCACTGGGCTTCTCCCAGCCAGAACTTTCTGCAGAGTGGGTCCCTTCTGATGGCTTTCTTCTCTAGGTTCTCTGTCCTTCCAAAGGGAAAGCCTGCTGGGAACCTACTAGTTCAGCCTCATTCAACCTGGACTGTTCATCTTTATCCCGCCCCACAACATCCCTGGCAAGGTACCCCCACCCAAACTAACAAACCCCAAAAGAGCAAATACAAACAGAAACTTCATCATTTTAGGAAACCCTGTTCCACCCAAATGCTCACACCCCTGTCTCCTTGCCACTGCCCTCTCCCCACAGGCAAGGCATGGCACTCTTCCCTTCCCACACACACCCCAACAGCCAAATGTGAAACGTAGATGTTTATTTAGAATGCACAAATGCACGTGGAAGGGAACAGACAAGAACCCCAGTTCTAGGCCCAAGGCTTAACCAACACACTTCGGAACTCCTTGGGAGCTCCATGCTCTCACCCCACCTTCAATTCGTGGCACATCCGTGTCCATTTCAGTAAGTAAAAATGTCCACATCTAAGGGCAGCAGGGCGCGACACCTCATGCCCCGACCACATCCCCCGCCAAATGCAGCATCTAAAAATCAACCAACACCGGCGGGGCGGGGCGGGGCGGGGTGGGGGGTGGGGGGGCGGCCTGAGGAAGCAGATGACTGGGAGCTGCGTCTGACTACGGGAGACTACAGGATGGAGGAGTCGGGAGGGGGGTCCAGGGACCACGCCTAGCAGTCCTATCAGGGCCACGGTCAAGTAGGGGCAGAAACAGCCGCTGGGCAGCCGGGGTGCGCCGTGCGAGAGGCCGCTGGACCACGCGGCCCGGGTGGATCCCCGCGCCCAGGAGGCGGGATCGCTGGGGGCTGTAGGGCCCGCACATGACACGCTCGCAGGCCCAGGGGCTGCACCCCAGCGGCGCTCAGGCGGGCAGTGTGCCCAGACAAGTACCAGCAGCGAGGTTGGGCTGGACCCCAAGTGCCCAGGGACGAAGACTGCCCAGGGCTGGGGAGTGAGCGGCAGATGGGAGCAGGAAGCCAAAACGCGACCCTGGAGAGTCTGCCGGGAGAAGGCGCCGCGGAAACGCGGTTCCCAGCGAGCAGCAGACAAAGGCTCGGGTGCGCACGCGGTGGACGGTGGCGCCCGGGCTCCGCGCTTAGGGCCAGGAAGAACCCTGCCCAACCCGGCTGGCGCCGGAGTCGCCCGGTGCCCCGCGGGTGCGACCTTCGCCACTCCCCACCCCCAGCCCCAGGTCTCCCGTCCTCACCTTGCTCGCCCTCCATCCACAACAACGGCGATCCCCTCTTCTGCGCACCGGGCGCCTCTTCCCTTAACATCTTCCGCCTCCTGCCTTCTAGCAAACCTCTGCCTTGACTCTTCTGCTCAGCCTTGCCCCCCTCCCCCGCGACACGCCTTCTACCACCCCTGCTCCAGCACGCTCTCAGCCCAGCACCCGGGACTGGGGAGGCGGGGCGGCCTTAGTCGGCCCGGGGGTCCGAACCCGCGGCGCCTTCCTCCACCCTAACGCCCCATTGTCCTTCCCTTTACCAGCCCAAGCACCAGCTAAACCCCGGACCTAGAGAAAGTGGACTCTTAGTGGAGGTGCACCTATTGCACTCCGCTAGTCCACGCTCTGGAACAGGGTCACTTGCAGCGGGGGCGGGGAGGGGAGAGACCTGGGCACCGACACTGAACCCGGAGAACCGCGAGTGCCTTCACCTTCGGGAGCGTGGAGATCCGGTGTCCTGGCCTGCCCTCACCCGGCCAGGGGACCCAGCGGGCGGGACCTCCAAGTGGAAGGAAGCGCGTTTCTTCCAGCCTCACTGGTCCCAGGCTAAGAGGAGAGGAGCCTGGCGTAAGGGGTCACGGAGTAGAGACTGCAGCGACGGGCCGGGCAAGTGTGGCCTCAAACACCACCGGGGGACCCGAGGCGGGCAGCGGGTCCCGTTCTCACCGCGCGGCGCTCGCCGAGCTCCCGGGTCACCCTTCCCCCGCACGCACGCGGAGCCTGGGAAACCCCGGTGTCCCGGCGCTGACGGACGCTCCCGCGCGCCACCAATGTGCCTCGAGCCTCCCGTCCTACAGTGAAGCCCACTGGGCGCCAAATGCCCCGGGCACAAGCACCCTGCGCGCCCCCGACTGCGGGGAACGGGGAGCCCGGTACTTACTGGGGCTCAGGAAACACTCCGTCAACCTTCGGAAGCAGCTCGCATTATTAGAAGGTCCATCTTCCATGTCGGAGCCGAAGAGCAGGGAGGACGCGGCGGCGAGGGCGAAGCCGGCGCCTTGGGGCCGCCGCGGATTTCGGCCGCCGCCGCCTGGGCTGGGGCCGGGGCAGCCCCCGCCGGCGCCCGGGAAGCCGGGGGAGCCCGCGCGGCGGGCGGCCGGGCCGAGCGGGAGCCGGAATCCGGCGCGGGCTGGGAGCAGCAAAGCCTGGAGCGCAGAGCAGAGGAAGAGCCGCCGCCGCCCGCCGCCGCCGCCGCCGCCGCGGGGACTACTGCTGGGAGGGGCGCTCAAGGGAGCTGCCTCGGGTCCTCCTCCGCCGCCGCCGCCGCCGCCGGCCTCGCCACCGCCTCCTCGAGCCGCCGCCGCCGCCGCTGCGCCCTCCCCTCCCGGGAGACGCACGGGGAGGTGAAAGGCAGATGAGGAGGGGGGAAGGGAAGGAGGGGGCGGGGGGGGCGGCGGCCAGAAGTAAAAGGAAGATGGAGAGGAGGAGGGGACAGGGGAGGAGAGGGCGAGCGCGAAGGGAGCGCGGGCCGAGCCCCAGCCGCCGCTGCCGCGCGCGCACAGGGCGCCCGGGCCCCCCGCGGGGCTGGCGCGGCCTGCGGAGGAGTGGGGCGGGCGTGGGGGCGCGGCGCGCTCGGCCCGGCCTCGGCCAGGCAGCTCGTGGGCCGGACCCGGGCCCATCGCGCTCCCCCCGCCGGCAGCGCCGCGCCAGGGCTCCGGGCGGAGTTTGCCGGGGCGGGATCCGGGCTCGTCCCCGGCCGCCGGCAGGGGGGCCTGGGGGCGGGGAGTGAGCGGCTCTACGGGGCTGGCCATGGCCCTCCGCCCTGGGCCGCGGTGGGGCAGGCCGCCGGCGGGAGGGGCGCGCCGCGAGCCCGGACTCGGCGGGCTCCGCCCCCGCAGGACCTGCCTTCCCCGGCCGGTCGGCCCGAGCGCGGGTCTGCTCCTCCTCTCCGGTCTGCCGCGCCCCTCCCGGCCCAGTCTTCACATTGCGTCCCGCTCTGGGTGCGGGAGGACCTCGGGCCGGGCGCGAGTTCCCGGCGGCGGCGCCTGGCTGCCGGCTGGCGCGCACAATCGGCGTGCTCCCGGCCGGGGCGAGGGGCTGCAGAGACGCTGCCTGCAAGCGTGGCGTGGTTTGTGCGCGCTCCGGTGGCTGAGCCTCGGCTACTGCTCGAAAGCAGCGGAGAAAAGCGCCGCAGTGCCGCTGCCCGTGGAGGAGGTGGCGGCGGCGGCTGCAGAAGA
Source organism: Eumetopias jubatus (assembly GCF_037043125.1). Taxonomy (NCBI): domain Eukaryota; kingdom Metazoa; phylum Chordata; class Mammalia; order Carnivora; family Otariidae; genus Eumetopias; species Eumetopias jubatus. The sequence continues at coordinate 3,751,447 of NW_028274812.1, read as the reverse complement.
CGCCCACTGGCGGAGCGGGCGCTCCCCACGCCGCCGCCGCCCTCCCCCACGTAGTGCGCCCCGCCGCCACTGGGCCCCCGGGCTCCAGGTCCCCGCACCACCCGCGGCCCTCTGAGGACGCTGGGCGCCCGGGCCCGGGGGGTGGGGGTAGGGGCAGGGGAGCTCCTGCGTCTCTGTGGGGCGTCGTCACATCTGGGTCTGGTGTTCCGGATTCTAAATTCGCCGCTTAGCAGCTGCTGCAGCTGTGCGCTGCTGGGCAAGCCACGTCGGCCTGTCCCTTGCCCGAGCCAGCGAACCCTGGCTGGCCAGCAGCTCCAACCGAGCTATGCTCAGAGCTCCCGGGAGAGGAGTTCAAACTCGGACGTTTGGTTGGAGTTTAAATCAACGCACAGTGTTTCCAATGAACTGAGATTTAGAAAGCCTTTTCATCCTCCAGGACTCCCTTTGCAAAACACACTTTAAAAAGAACTTCGTGCGCGCAGCCCAGTTTGCCCGGTAAGAATGGAAAGGGCAATTATGGCTCCAAAAAGAAAAACTGCGAGATCATCCTCCCAAAGTCCTGAGGACCACTTCCTCACCTGCGGCTTTTTGGGACAACACCCCGCCCCGTCCCCGCTCCATGCCCCCTCCTTCCCAGCCCTGACTCCAACAGTTGCTACTGAACTGAAGGGAAATGTGCCGCCCAATGGGCGCTCAGAACAAGGAGCCGCCAGAAGTTTGGGAAGTTGAAGCGCCAGAGCGCACAGATGCGTAGATGCCTGCGTCTCGGCCGGCGCGCTGCACGGGGTCACCACCGCGCTCCGGGTCCGAGTGGGGGGCGCAGGCTTGCTGCAGCGCAGTGGGACGAGCTATCCAGATTCCCTCGACTAGGTCACCTTCCCAGGACTGGAGAACACGCTCCGAAGCCCAGCTTCCACGAAGGGCAAGGCGGTCACCTGAGCGCGAGGCGTGCGCGGCGGTGCAGCCGCTTGGCTAACACAGGGCTAGGGGCCCGGCGTGCGCCCGGCCCCGCGGCCGTTTTTCGCTTTCCACGGTGGTCGGTCCAGTTCTCAAGTGTTTTTTATTTTGAAGTGTGCTCCAGATTCTTCCCTTGTCTCTGCTTTTTCCCACTCCTATCTAAACAACCCATAGTGGAAATGAGCATATTTGTATTTGCACCAAACTGGGCAAACGGGGCGCCTGGGACTTGGTGTGCCTCCCCTCTCCCAGCAAAAGCTGAGGGCGTTTCTGCAATTGCGGGGCGCACTCCGAGCGTCGCGTGTAACAGTCGCCAGCCCTGGCTCTCACTAGGTCGTAATCCCTAAATTTGCGAAACAGGAAAAAGATTCCGGTGACTCTTACCTTACAGAGTGGGTATTTTGCCGTTGCCTTTGCAGTTTTTCGACGAAGGAAACACTAGAACGATCAATCAGCCTCACGGGCGACGCGTCTGAGAGGCGCAGACTCGGTCGTTGAGTATCGGGCGTCGGGAGTTTGCACCCGCTGCGGACCTGGCCGCGCGGGGAGGGTCGCGGGAGGCTGCCCACGGGGCTGGGGAGCACATGCTTCTCCTCGGAGAATTTGCTCTTCATTCTTTTACACGCAAAATGTTTCTCCTTGTCCTTTACGTTTCCTTTGTTGCCTTTTGGAGTGATTAAAGTGGCTTTCCAATTACAAGAAAATGTACATGTAATTCGGGTATAAGTCTCCATATGGGCGCGGTAAGTGGGGCGGGAACCATCAAATATTTGTTCTCTGAGTCTTGGTTAAATCAGAAGATAAACTTTAGATTCTTTCTAACTCTAATGGAATAAAACTTCTTTCTGGCTATTCGTCCTTCTTTTCTCCAAACGCTTGCTGGAAGGCACACGTTTCCTGGACAAATTAAAAACGACAAAGCATGACAACGGAAAAGGAGCACGTCGCGGAGGTGTTTACTGATTATCGATTACATTGGTTCGTGACTCCCTACTTCGTACTGGAGTTCACCTCTGTAAACGTCAGTGTAGTAGGCACCCGGCCACTTTTCCTTTCTTGACGAAATACTGTTTAGTCAAAGATTTAAATTACAAACACACGGACGTAGAGGCTCCGTCACTCACCCCTGTGTTCAGGTGTTGCAACACCGGCAGGATGTGTCTCTTGTGGGTTCTTTTCCTTCTCTTTGAGCTTCTCTAGTGACATATCAGAAGAGGGAGAAGATTGTCACTAAACGTTTGTTACTCCAAACCTTTTGTGAATAAACACATTGGCCCATAATTCAGTAAGCGCCGTTTTCTGATTGTGCCCATAAAGTTTGTGGTGTAGTTATATGTCAGAAGGTTATCAGATTGCAGTACCATTTACACACAACTTAAATTATTAGTTGTAACTCCAGGAGCATGGGATGAGCAGGGGCAGGAAGTCAGACCATTACAGTGCTCTTTGTGAAATAAACGATTTTCTTCATTCTCAACTGAGAAAATGCCATCCTACTGCAAAGAATAAAAACTAAAATAATGTTAAGAGGGCAGTGAACACTGGTAAAGCTGCCAAAATTATGATGATCAATGTTAAATATAAAAGCATTTGTCTCTGCCCTTTTGCAAGAAAAATGATCAGGAAAGAAGTTTATCTGGGTAACTGAAAACTTATGCTTCAGCATCTGCCTGATTATGCTCTCATTTGAATTATTTGTTCTTAAAGGCACTTTAAAACATGGGTCAAGGTAGAGTCTAAGATATTTTTAAATGATTTCCTCATATATTTGTGAAATTTCTTTATAATACTTTAACCATCCACCCCTTTTAATAGCCTGAAGTTTACAATAAATACGGTTAAATTTTATGAAATTTCGGTCAATGTGCAGGCCTGTGTCTCAACTGATTTTATTTTGCAACTTTTGTGATTAGTGCTGACAGCTGTCCATTTCACATTGCTGACTGAGTCTTGATAATCTGTTTTCTCCTTTCAAATGCTAGTAACCTTTCTGTATAAAGATAAGAAACAAGGGCTGATTAAATATTAAACTCATCTACTTATACAGGTAAAGTCTGTTAAAAAGACACATTGTCTTTCCTTGATTTTAAATGTTCTGACTTACAGAAATCTACAGTTTCTGAGAACAATAATTCATAAGCAAGTGGCTCTTGCTCCCAAATTCATAGAAATATGAGCATTTTCATGCCCGATTTTCAATTTAATTGCTAGTAAATTATCAATTTATATGTCACTCAGGCGTGAGATAGAATATCACACAGACCCTCTACATTCTAATGAAATAATTTATTAGCGATTATCTGGCAGGCTGAAAATGGAGTCAGGTGTTGGGCTTTTACTCACTCACCCTCCTAAGCCTCCCACATCCCTCCCTCCTGGTTCTAAGTTTGTCATTCCTGGAAGCCTCCTTCAATTTTTCTTTTCCCTAGCCCACCATAGCTTCGTTGTCTAGACTCCTGGAACTGTTGGGTTTTAATCTGCACATATGAACATTTTGTATTAAATCTCTTGAGAAATGTAATGCAGGTATAATTTGTGTTGACAATTCCATTTTAAACAGCTTGATATCAGGGTCCTGCTACTCTTACCACTCAGAACCTTTCATAAAGGCCAGCATACAATAGGCATTCAATGATTGCTCCCCTACCTGTCACCTGCATGCCCAATGCTTACAAATTTCTTTTAGTGTCGATATTAATAAATCTTGACTAAAGTGAGGGGTGCATGCCCACAGTATTGTTGTAGTCAAGCCTAAAAACCAAAGGTCATTATAATTTAGTAAGAAAACATTATTATAAAGTCAATACACTGTATGGCACAGTCTTGAAAAAGACTAATACGATCAAAAAACCAATTCAATTTCTTCAGCTATCCTTAATATTCTTAGATCTTCAGATTAAATTATTTTTATGAATTCAAACCAATTAACTATAAAACAAACTATGGTTTTTTATTGCTTTATGCTATAAAACAAATAAAAACCAGTATGTTATTTTTCATTTAAAAAAATCAAAATAGTGTTTCATTTTCAATGAGAATATTTTTGATAATAGGCAGATTATTAAAACATTAATATTTCAAATAAGTCTTCTTAAGTACCCATACCTTCTGAAAAGAGGGTTCAGTGTTCTTCTTGATAGATAATGATTCAAGTGGAAATTTTCATTAATTGAAAGCAAAACATTTAATTCCCTCCTAAAAATTAGTTCTGCTTAATGTCTAATGAGTATCTAGCCCTGAGGATATTGGTGTTAGAAAGTACTGCTGTGGTTATATAATCAATACTAAGTTCCTGTGATAACCATGTGAGCATTAACTCTTATATAACACTGCCGTGTTATGACACAGAACTAAATTTTGAAGATGCTGCCATCACAAAATTATCAAATAACTTTAGAGACCCACTGTGATTTGTAGAATGCTGAAGTACCTTTCATTTCTCAAAAACATACAAATCAGAGTATAACCTTGTTGTGTTTAAAGAATACTCAGTGTCATTTAAATAATCAACACTTTCACCAAACTTTTGCAGGGCAGAGATATCAATTACACTTGAGACTGTGTTTTAAGAGTTCAGTAGAAATAGTATGAGAGAATTATATATACATATATATACATACACACACACACACACACACACCCTAAAAGAAATACTTTAAGCGAGCCACAGCCCAATTAAAGCATTTAAGTGGAAAGTGACCACAGGGGGCATTCTGGATAAGAAGCCTACACCAGGGAATAGCTTAAATTCCTCTAGATGGTATGGCTTGTCCCTAGAAACACCTTAGGTACAAACGAGCATAGAGTTCCACGAAAGGTCACCAAAATTCCTACTGAGTCTGTTCCACCATAGTGAGTCCCTTAGTGCCAACACAAATTACTGTGTGGATTGTTAAGTTTGTTTAAAATAAGCACGTCTTTGGGTGCCTGGGTGGCTCAGTTGGTTGGGCGACTGCCTTCAGCTCAGGTCATGATCCTGGAGTCCCGGGATCGAGTCCCGCATCGGGCTCCCTGCTCAGCAGGGAGTCTGCTTCTCCCTCTGACCCTCCCCCCTCTCATGTGCTCTCTCTCTCTCTCTCTCTCAAATAAATAAATAAATAAATTAATTAATTAATTAAATAAGCACGTCTTCATCTATGGCTTGGGAATTCTTTTCTTGTAAGCATTATTTTATTTTAATACCCATATTTTTATGAGGAGCCTTGATATTTATACAAGGAGTTATGAGAAAAAGAAAAATGGTTGGCTCTTACAGATTGTCTCAAAAATGGGGAACAAAATGGCTCATTTAATCCAAAGAATGTATTCTTTTCTGTTCACCTAAAAAAATTGAATAAATAAAAGAAGCCAGGCATGGTCTGGGGCACAAGTGGCCTCTCCAAGTTGTGTCCCAGTCTAGACCAGGACTGGATGGGTATTTAAGGGCATGCGTGGGAGCCCAAGTTCATTCATATGGGTGAATTGTTCTGATGTGAGGCCTTGACTTGTAAAGACCAGTTTCTCCCTGAGCTTCTCTTATTAAAGTGCTCAGGGGAGAAGGAGAGTGAGAGAGTTTCACGCAGTGGTCAAGTGCCCCGGGTTGCTGTCGTGCATTACAGGATGTTAGACACGCGGTTCCCAGGCCACTCTTCCAAAGATTTGGATTGACAAAGGCCCCCGTCTACACAGTCAGCCCGACTTTCTGGTCATGCATGTCCAGTATCTGTAAAAGTATCACTTTACATGGGAGCTGCACCTAGAACTTTGTCTATTCAGTCTTCTGAAATGGATCCTTATGGGAAAAAAAAACACCGCAAGAGCGTTGGTTTTCAGCTGCATGTCTTATCTATATGACTTGACCAAGAGCCAGAGAAATATGCCAGCATCTATCAGACAGGTAGCTGAAGAAAGAAGTTGAGAAAATGCATCTTCCGTCATTTCTGGACACATTCATTTCCTTTGGTTCAGAAATTGGGGTTTAATAACTTGGTGTTCCTGTGTCGCACTGATGAATGTTGTAGTCAACAACAAAGGTAAAGTCAAAAAAGTGGGATGTCCTTTCCAAGCAGGTCATCTGCATGCACATGAAGCTCCCAATAGGAAGCAGTCATCTGATAGGGCTTCATTGTTCCAAACAGAACAGCCAGTAAGTATAGGCACAAGCCCAGCAGGAGGTGTCCTGAATTCAAAGCTGTCTCTTCATTGACTGCAGGTCTCCAGTCAGATTATTGCAATAGAAGGGTGTGCATGAAACTTTACTCTTCTTCTTCTCCCTTCTAGCACTGCATTCTGGTAGAAATTTCCACTTGAAGTTTCCAGAAATCTCTACCTAGGAGTCTTGCACCCTTGGCATATTATCCTGCACTATGCCTACTGGTGTTCAAAATAATCCTACATAAGGACATTTACCCCACTCAAGTAACTCACCATCATGGCTAACGGGAATAAAAAACCATTACTTAGCATATCAACCCAAGTTGAAAAAATATACCAAAAAGCTAAACATATCCTCCTGATGTGAAATCTCCATCATAATTCTCCATTTTACTTTCCACTTCTGAGATGTTTGTCTGCTGTGCACTGACAGCCTCGGGCTGAGGGACATGACCGTGGCAAAGCAGGCAAGTGCCGACTTTGCAGAAGAACACAGCAAGGCTAAGTAGAATTAGATAGTTTGTTGGTTATTTGTGAAAGGACTCGGCTGGCCCAAGCCCAAATCTGGATGCTCGTGGTTGAACAGAGCAGGAAGGGAGCATCTAGAGGCTGCATTTGCTCAAGTGGGCCACCTGGCAGGGGGCCAGGAAAAATAATTCTGCCACACATGGATGGTTAGGGTGGCTTGTGTGGAATCAGAGAGAGAAAGCTGCAGACAGGCAAGTTATTCACAGGTTCTGGGCAGACTGTGTCCACCCTGTCCTTCCAAAGGGTCTGAGGCGGGCCTCTGGTCCTGCAGTGAGCATCCTGATCCGAGGCCGTGTGTCTTGTGCTGTACAAATGGACATACCCCGAATCCACGTCCTAACACGGGCCATCAGAAAATGCAGTTGAGTGAAATACAGAAAGGGAGAGATGCTTGAAGGGGCTTCCATTCAGCTGCTGCTCTCCCACCCTTGATGCCCAGGATTCACACCCTGAGAGCTGGGATGGACCACCACGCACTCAGATTCAACTCACTTGATGACAAAACTTTAGAAACATTAACATGCGCATTCTGAAAGATTCTCCCATTTGGTTAAAAAAAATGGGATTGAACAATTAAAACCAAGTTACAAATGACTGTGGTTGTATCGGATAATCTCATAGAATTGACAAATCCTGACATAATCACCTTAATTTAAATGTGACTATTTCCTATGAAGTTCTTTTCCTAGTTTCTGGAGTCACCCAGAAGCAAAGGCATTGTTTATGGGAAGCTGCTCAGGTTAGAGGCAGCAGAGAAGGCTGATACCTCCCGGGGCCCTCAGAACAGCCCAAAACGCCAGCATCACACACACTTTAGGTGAGGGGCAAAGACGGGAATACATGTGTTCAAACAAAACAAGTGACAGTGGCATGGGCACCCTTTAGATCGATTATGGTAGAGTCTCAACATAGGAAGGAGAGGTGGATCATTATGTTATGGCTGCAAGGCTTCTACTGATCATATTCCACTGCCTTCTTGGGAACTCCTGGCAACTCAAGGAACGATGCTGTATGCATCCATGGCCGAGTCATCTGATCCACTCTTAAGAATAGGCTACACTGGCGAAGAGATGAATTTCATCAGTTTTCAATGTGTCAGTGAGAAGTCACCCTTTTTGGGCAAGAAGGTCATTATTTTTGAAGAATAAAGAATAAAGGATCCTTGGTATAAATTCCCAAAGTCTATTTGTTTTTGTGAATATCATCCAGGGATAGGCAAGAGTGAAACCCTCTTTTGTTTTTAATGATTTTGATTAAATTGTCCTAACCCTCTTCCCCTGAGCCTGGGAAATGCGGTAATTTTATTTTTTTTAGGGATGCAACTGAACACAGTAGCCCATGAGTGATCACAGAGTACTACAACCCCTGACGAGCATAAGTACAGCCCGGGTACTTTTGCCCACTTAATCTGGAGAACTGAGCACATGCACCATTAACAGCCACTTGTGAGTTAAGTCAACCCAGGAGGAGGAAATGAATTGCTCGTTCTGCCACCTTCACATTGACTATTTTGTATACCTCTCTATGAATGTGTTCATTATGACTGTGCTCAAAAGACTCAATTAATTTACTCCCATAACTGCTTCTAACAGCCCTCAGAAGTAGCTTTTATGGCGAGGATTTAGGCCCATTTTGTAGATTCTGCACACATGGCATAAACCTGATGAAAAGCAGCTATGGTGGGCAAATTAGAGCTCTTGATTTCCCCTTCAGTTATATATTGTGTGCTTTATTCTCTAAGGCAAGAAGTTAACATTCAGTATTTCCAGATTTCTGTTTATTAAGGTGAAATCATTTTAAACAGGGCTCAGTGAAAATGCTCTTCCCATAGAAAAGCAAGCCCGCACATTAAATCACTCTAGTTTATAGCTGGGCTAGTATATATACTATGAAAGTCTATTCATCTATTATGTGCCAGATTCTATTTCTTAAGTAGCTATAAAATACAGGTGAAATCTGATTTTATTGTTTGATCTCTGATTTCAACAAGTCCAATACAAATAAGTTTTCAAAAGAGAGATCAATACAAGGGGATCATTAAAATATCCCTTTGAATCTTGCATTTAGAAACTGATTCTAGTTAAAAACAGATTTCCACAAAGTTTATCAGAAAATTCATTAACTGCATCAAGGGATGCCCTACTCACATAAAACTAACTGGTCAATGGTATAAAGCGGTGTCTCCCAGCTCGATCACAGCTTTTAATACCTGGCAAATCACTGTGTCCCACTGCAGATGTGAGTTTTTATTGGATATAAAAGAGTACTCCCCACCCCCCGCCCTTTACGATGGATTAAAATAAGGTGGCAGCATTGGGCCCAGCCCGCTCCTAGCAACTGACCCTGAAACTAACCCATTAACGATCAGCTGGTCCTCTCTACCTGAACTCTCCCAGAAAGACAACAGTCGCCGAGCACCGGGTCACTCTGAAGGAAATATACTTAGTGAATTTTTAAAAGAATTTTTCACATCTCTTATTTGGCTTGTAAAATTCACAGGGTAGAAGAATTACACTGACAATTCCTTGGCACTGTGAGAGCATTAATGTGGTAGTATTGGCAGGACAAGGGGACGGTACGTGGATTCTATCTGGTGGAGGCTGATTTTAAGGGTATAGTAAAAGTGTAGATTCACAATCACAAAATACAAATTGAAAGTTTCGTAACAATGGTTTCCTAACAATGGAAGAGTCCAAAATTCGTGTAAATGGTTTTAAACAAGAGCCCAAACTAAATGGAGGGAGTTATAGTACCATCACAGAAACTTGCTTCCAGAAAGCCACATCGGTGGGAGTACAGGAGTTCGGAATGGCAAACAATTTAAAGGGGACAAAATTATGGTTAATTTGTTGAATAAGCGGTCACCAGGCACAGCATAGCTCTGAAGAAAATATAATTAGTGAGGGGCGCCTGGGTGGCTCAGTCACTAAGCATCTGCCTTCGGCTCAGGTCATGATCCCAGGGTCCTGGGTTCGAGTCCCACATCAGGCTCCCCGCTCAGCAGGAGGCCTGCTTCTCCCTCTGCCTGCTGCTCCCCCTGCTTGTGCTCTTACTCTCTCTCTCTCTCTCTCTGGCAAATAAATAAATAAAATCTTTAAAAATATATATATATATATAATTAGTGAAAATTCGAGCTCTTCGAGAACAGACAAGATTGAAGGAGCGGAAAAAGGCATTGGCCCGGACCAGTAGCATGAGTGTGCGAACTCCACCAGCGCGCTTAGGCAGAATTGGATTTACGAAAGTCAGCATCGCATATGAGAGTCGGTAACTTCACTTCAATGGGAAAGTTGTATTCCAAAAACAAGAAAAGCATAGCAGTTCAATATGACTTACTTAACTGCCTATATGTATGTATGTATTTGATCCATGTAGCTTCTCCGTTGGTTTTGGAAAGATGGTTAAAGCCTGGGCCCCCAGAGGGCAGGAATGCCTGTGCTGGGGTAGCCAGACACACCCCTCTGAGATCCTGGGACCCTCCATCCACAGCTCAGGCCTCTGCAGCCACTTCCGGTTTCAAAGAATCCATTTATGTATTTGCCTTTAGATTCTCTTATTTTATATATTAGTTTCAGTTGTTTACGAATCTCTTTTTACGCTTTCATTTTTTGTTTCCTAATTATTTATGATGTGTACTTGGTTCCTTTATTTCTAGCCTCTCTTCTTTCATATTGAAGGCATTTTTGGTCATACATTTTCCCTGAGTTGAGCGTTCGAAGATCCCATAGTCTTCAAAATAATATATTCCCCCTTTCATACGTTTCTAGATGGTTCTTAATTTCAGTTTCAATATCCTCCCCGATGCAAGCATGATACAGAAGTCTGATTATCAACTTCCACGTAGTAAACAGTATTTTCAGCTACATTATTATTTTATTTCATTTTGGATTATAGTTGTAGAATATGGCCTGTGAACCTCTAATTTTAGACTTTAATTGAAGTGTTCCTTGTGTCCATTTGAGTGTGGCAGACTCATGCAAAAGCCACCTCAGGTCTTTCTTCTGGAGGTACTGCCCAGGTTCACATCTTGTTTGTACCTCCTTCCAGCTCCGTGTCTCTGCAGAACACACAGAACTCCTCTGCGCTTCATTTTCCATCTTTAAAGTGGGAACGATGACCACACTCATCTCTTAGTGTTGCCATGAGAATGAGAGAAGGTTATTTGTATAAACATGCCTAGAACGGGGCCTGGCATGTCGTCAGCACTCAATAGATGGAAACATTACTTGGAAAAGAAATTGGTCTCTGGAGTCAGAACAGACTTGGTTTTGAGTCCTAGATCTGCCACACCATCGCAGCCCCCGGGCAAGTCATTTTAGACATAAGCGTACGGATTCAGAGAGAAAATGCATGTAAATCACTAGACCAATGCCTGGCACAGAGCGAATGCCCAGTGACTGGCACCTGCTATTTGTATAAGGCCTTGTCTGATGGACAACTGACGCCGGTTTGTGTTTTGGCTGACAAGCTCTTAGCCTAACTGATGATTCTTGAGGCCAAAGTAAAGCCAATGCCCTTGTCACCAAAGGATAGATGCCACCAGCCGCCAAAGCACCCAAGAGGTTACTCTTCCAAACAAGACCACAGAGCAGAGTGTAGCCTCCCATCTATGAACACTGGAACACTAACTTTCAAGACCAGTGTTCAGGTAGGGATTTTTCATGTGTTGTGTGGGTGTCCTCCATCCCAATTCTCAAAGCTACAAAAAGGCGGCTTCGTTCTGAGTGTCTCTTCCTCGTTCACTTGTAGACCTCACTCTCCTCCCGGAGGCCCTCTTCCTCCATCCTGATGCCCACAGCGTGCCCCAACCCGCCACCACCAGATCTTTCCTTTTGGGAAAGGGATGATAATTTTTAAGGTTGAGCTTTTAGAATGAGTCATCTCAATGATCAGAATACAGTGAAGACATCAAAATAATTTGTTTTTTTTTAAGATTTTACTTATTAATTTGAGAGAGAGAGAGAGAGCATGAGCTGGGGGGAGGGGCAGAGGGAGAGGGAGAAGCAGGCTCCCCACTGAGCAGGGAGCCCCACGCTCTGCGGGGCTCGATCTCAGGATCTCAGGATCCCAGGACCCTGAGATCGTGACCTGAACTGAAGTCAGACGCTTAATCTACTGAGCCACTGAGGTGCCCCCAAAATAATTTGGTTTTAGAACATCAGTGGTTTTCTCTATTCCTATGTCTGTCCTTAAAATATGGCTAAATTTTTGCTCTTCTGCCAAGAAGCAACACTTTGTATGCTTTTGAGAGCCTGACATTTAAGTATCTGCTTTGTTTGCTTGTTTTTGTTTTGGAGGACAAAACCTTAAACCTTCACATTTCATCCTTGGAAAGTATAAGTAAAATACGACCACATGCTGGCAAGTCATTCACATTCATGTATGTATGCTTATATACATGTGTGGGTCTAAAATGAGGGTTTATTTTTATTTGATAAGAGTAAAGTATATCATTCTCTAAGTAGATGCTACATATTGAAAAAAGGAAAGAAACCTTTAAAATATTTAATTCAAATTTTTCTTGGATGATCTGCATTCTATGTTTAGTCAAAATAAGATAATTTTAAATCAGATGTGCAAAACTCTCAGGGGTGCCCACACGTGTGGACGCCCCCAGAGGAGACTGGCAAACTGAAAAGGAATCCCTTCAGTTCCCTGATTTACCTCAGTCAGGCCTGCGAGGAAAACCCAGCATGCTGCGTGAGGATTCAGGGGCAGCCGCCCGCCGACCCTTGTAGCCTATGAGAAAAATCACTCGTGCGTTCATGCAACAGACATCAACCGGGTGTCTTCTACGTGCCAGACGATGTTCTGGGCACTTGGGATACATGAGTGAACCAAGCGGACAAACCCCCCAGCCCTTGTGAAGCTTGTATTCTAGAATGGAGAACAAAAAGCTATCAGCATAAATGGGTCGGTTATGGAAGGCGGTGGATGTGGTAAGTGCCGCAGAGAATCAGTAGAGACCAGTGGATCTGCAGAGTGTGGCCGGGCTGGGCTCACTGACAAGCTGGTAGGTGAGGGTGAGCCTGGGGTCCGTGGGAAGAAGGCTCTGGCAGAAGGGACAGCCTGTGTGAAGGCACAAGAGGGGAGCATGTGAGGCTCCCCAAGGAAGAGCAGAGACACCAGGGTGCTAGAGCAGATGAGAAGGGAGAGGGTCAGGAGTGGCCCAGAGTCAGGCAGGTAATGGAGACCAGCTCATGTGAGCTGTTTGGACACTGACCTTGGCTTCCCTTCTTCATAAAATTGGGAAATATTGGTGGACTCATATGATCTGACTTTTGTTTTTTAAAAAAAAAAAACATCTAGGGACGCCTGGGTGGCTCAGTCGGTTGAACGACTGACTCTTCGTTTCTGCTCTGGTCATGATCTCACGGTAATGGGATCCAGCCCCGTGTTGGGCTCCATGTTCTGAGCAGAGCCTGCTTGGGATTCTCTCTTCTTCTCCCTTTGCCCCTTCCTCCCCCCCCCATTCTCTCTCTTTCTCTCTCTCTCTCTCTCAATCAAATAAATCTTAAAACATGAAAATAAAATGGGGCACCTGGGTGGTTCAGTGGGTTAAGCGTCTGCCTTCAGCTCAGGTCATGGTCTCAGGGTCCTGGGATCGAGTCCTGCATGGGGCTCTCTACTCAGTGAGGAGTCTGTTTCTCCCTCTCCCACTCCCCCTGCTTGTGAGCTCTCTCTTTGTCAAATAAATAAATAAAATCTAAAAAATAAAATAAATTATCTACATTATATGTATATGTATTTTTCCTGAATTGCTCTATAGAAGGATGGGGTGCTATAAGATCCCACAAAGTGGGGATCCACATTGGTGCCTCCCTTCCTGGGTGTTGGGGTGGAGTGTCCAGAGGGAGTGGAGGTGAAGACCTTCAAGGAGCGCTGGAGGTGACTAGGAGACGTCAGGGCCACCTCCCTTGGCTGGATGGGCACTAACTCATTCCCCCAAAATGGAACTGTTCTCATAACAACTTTCGAAGAAAAATTACAGAATCTTCCTTAAATTATCAGCTTTCTTCATTTCTGCGATGGTTCATTTTATGTGGCAGTTTGGCTGGGCGGCAGCACCCAAATGTTTGGTCAGTTGCTAGTCTGGATGTTGCCGTGAAGGCATCGCTTAGATGAGATTATATTTAAATCAGTAGACTTGGAGTCTCTGTCTCTCTCTCTCTCTGTGTCTGTCCCTCTCCCTCTCCTCTATTGGCCCTGTTGCTCTGCAGAACCTGACTAATACTCTTCCCTACAATTCCTTCCCTGTACCTTTGCATTCAGACCTTTCTCTTCTGCATTTCTGGGGGTGGGGGAGGGATCCCTGTTTATCTCTTAAGAAGCAATAACCTTGGTTTTTTTTTTTTTAATTTAAACCAGAAATGTGAAAGCTCGAGTCTCATCACCATTTCATTTGGATTCCAGAATAAAGTTATTAAAAATTGTCCCCCCGTTGCCTCGTGGAAGCAGTGGCTCTTGCGGGGGGTGCTCTGAGCCCCCCCCCCCAGCCCCCGCCCACGTGGCTGCAGCATCCATCTGAAACCCTCTCCCAGCGACACATCACAACCCTCCTCCACCCACACTCAGCTTCTCCCTCTCATTCTGTCTTTGTACTAACAGGTTTTGTGCATTAGCTCTTACCAAAAAAGAAAAAAATCCCTTTGAATGATAAATTAGCATGCACGTTCTTTTTTACACGTGGTGGAAATCTATCCTAGCAACAGCCACCAGATCAACTGTCATCCACAAGGATCTGGTCTGTTTTCTTCTAGAAAGATACAAAGCAGTCAGCCAGACTTTTCTAGATTCTTTTGTGTTGAGGAGAGCATTATCAGGGGAAAGAAAGAAAGAAAGAAAGAAAGAAAGAAAGAGAAAAAATGGGAGGTTATCTGGGAAAAAAATTGTGCTGAAAGGATCCATTTGGAGAGTCTGAATTTTTCTAAAGATATTCAATCATATTATGCGTGAAAGACACATGAAGTACACAGCCTGTAGTCAGCTCAGGTAAGTGTCCAGGTGGCTAATGTGAGAGGCTGTTTGTTTACCGCCTAGTACCCAAGGTGTACATAGCGATACCCAGCAGCACCCACCACAGGAGCCCGTGGTCCTCAGCGGCGTCCAGTGTGAGGCGCTGGCACATCGATCATACCGGCTTATCTTCAGAACAACCTCACCAGGTGGGTACACCTGGACGTATGCCAGGTGAAGGGATGCTAGAAGAGGGGTCAGGTATTTAGCTCTGTTTAAAAACTAATTTAGGCAGGTAAATCTTGGTTTATGCCCAGATGACCTGATCCTTACCCTAACATTCTTTTTTTTTTAATATTTTATTTATTTATTTATTTATTTATTTATTTATTTATTTATTTATTTGTCAGAGAGACCGAGAGAGAGAGAGAGAGAGAGAGAGAGTACAAGCAGGGGGAGCAATAGGCAGAGGGAGAAGCAGGCTCCCCGCTGAGCAAGGAGCCAACGCAGAGCTCCATCCCAGGACTCTGGGATCGTGACCTGAGCCGTTAACAGCATCCCCTTAACGTTCTTTATGCCATGGGTACTGGCAGAAAAAAAAATAGGGCATCAAAGTGGATTCAGAAAAGTTGTAGAGAACCTTCTAGCAACCTTCCTATCCAGCCTAGAGAATGATACAGACAGGAGAGGCTATTTGGACAGGCTAAGTCCAGGTTCTGGTGCTCTCTTTCTCCACCACACCTTGTGGAGCTGTGAGCCCGCCTGCTTCTCCCGCCAGTACTCCCCCAGAGATGCCATAGACAGAGCAAGGCTGGGCTCCCAAAGCTGTCAAAATACTGGACGCTCAGGACTATGAATGCTCTTCATGGTCTCCTTAAGGATTAAGGCTATTTTATTTCACAATTTGGGAAAATGTATATAGTGAAGTTAGACCAACAAAATTGCCGGTGTTCAACTGTTTTTGACATACAGTAATAGCATTTTTATATGACTCAGCCTCATACATAACTATGCCCACTGTCATTTTCCTTTTAGGACACAGAACCACAGGATTTCATGTGTCCAGTTCAGGGTGCAGAGAGAAAACTTTCTTTCTGTCACTCTAGAATAATCTCCATCTATGGCCCGATGGGTAATGTTGGGTACCCATGGTAGGCGCTTTGGGTACTATTTGGATGCTGTTGGGTATTGAGTACTATTGGATACTCATTGTGGATACTATCGACTATTATTTGGTACCCATGGCGGGTATTGTTGGGTGCTTTGGGGTACCTGTAGTGGGCACTGTTGGGTATTGTTATATATACGGTTGGGTACTGGGATGTAAACAAAAGCAATCATGGATCTTGTTATTTGGTTTTTCTCTCAAGGAGTGTAACATATAATTGGGAGAAGTGAAAAAAACTCCATCATGAAATTTCTTCTCTAAGGTTTTGGGAGTAACATGGTAAAGAGAGATTTAATGCCTACTATAAAATTTTGCAAGTCCTAAAATTTAAGTGAGTTACTGCCAAAAAAGCAAAAAGGGTCACAGTTCAGCTGTAGCAACCTCCACCAAGCAAAGTGAAAAATTATACTTTCTCCATTCCAAAGGCAAACTTCCAGCTACAATTTGAGATGCCTTCCCTAGAGATAGGTACCTTTCAAGAACAATAAGAAAAAAAGGAAGATGGAGTCTTGCTTACCTAAATTGTTCTTGAACTTCAGTCATAATCTGTGGGCAATCTTTAGATAAAAATACAGGAACCTTGAGAAATTTCTACCACTAAGCAATACACACACCCCAAGATGCCTTTCAAAAAATACTCCTTCCCTTGTGCTTAAAAACATTTATTTCCTCCTATATATTTTAGGGTGACCAACTTGAAGACAATGATTTTATGTGCTAATATCTTTACACACTGTGGAACCTGTAATTCTGAAGACTCTCAAATTACTTTGTACATTGCATATGAAAGCTCCCACACAGAACACATATGGGACTGTCCACGTGTGGGTGGTACTGACCCCCTTCGAACCTCCGTTATTATAGCAACATCTGTATTGACAGAGCCCTACAGGGACATTAGTTTACCTCATCCAACAGACCCATGTGAGTCTATATGATTAAATCAGAGTCTATATGATTAAATCAGTTTCCAAATGGAGAAGAGAGACATTTGCTACACACAGAGGAATACAAAGCCAGTTTCCTAACACTTAGGTCCATGTGGCTATAGACAAAGAGACAATTTTAAAAGAAAATTTTGAAATTGTATTTTTTAGGCATCAATACTAATATCAATAATTGCTCTGGAAAGATGTGTGTGTGTGTGTGTGTGTGTGTGTGTGTGTGTTCCCTTGAAGCAATGGCTCAGAATCATCTGGAGGATCTCAGAAAAACAGACTGCCACACCCCAGAGTTTCTGATTTAATCTGGGGTGGGGCTGAGGATGTGCATTTTTAACAAGTTCCCCAGGGACACTGATACTACTTCCTTAAAACTGTAAGGAAATCTCTAGTTATTTTATAGATTTCCCTCCTTCTAAGGACAAATTGCATCCAGGATGTAGCCGGCATCTCTGAGTACGTGTTCTGAAATGCACTTGTGTTTACCCAGCGCTGGCTCTGAGCTGTGTCATCTTACACAAGGCATGGCCTTTGCAGTCCTGACTGGAGACAAAACAGGTCAGTCTTACAAAGGCCTTGGTCACCACTGCCCGTTCTGCCCCAGCAGAGCAGCTAGAGGAGGATGAGAAGCTTAGAGAGAGTCACTGAGGTCCTAAAGCAGCCTGATGATACTCTGTCCATTTGCATTAATGGTAATGAGTTGAATTTTTCTGAAATCATTTCTCATCATCAAAGGAGGGTTTAAACAGCTCACAGAACAGTGGGTGTAATTCCAGAAAATCTGTTTCATGTGGCCATGACGAAACTGCTCTAAGTTGTCCTTGATCCTGTTTTTGACTTGTTTATTTGCCACCAACCGATGAAAGTAGCCAAATTTGTCTAACTACTGTATTTACCATCACCCGGAAGTAAGATCAACAGCTACGACCTGGAATCCGGCTGCCAGTTGGTGTGTCCCTGCTTCCAGAAAGCTGTCACTACACTTCAGACCTGGGTTAGGTGCCCCTCCGATGTCTTCCTGTAGACATCTAAATTTCCCCCATTGTAGCACTTGTGTCAAAATCGTCCGCTCACTTGTCTGTTTCCGCCTAACCCTCACCCACCGCCCAAAGGTGCACGCGGGGCAGAGACCAGCTCTGCTTAGACCATCGTGTCTGACACGTCGCAGAGCTGCCCCGATCCAGTGTGTATTCACGCAACATTTGCTGAATGATGGACCCGTGGACAGGAAGACAGAAGCTGTAGATAATGACTCACAGGCAGAGGTCTCTGAGGGACGGAGTATCAGAGCACTGACACAGACCTCCAATGGCAGGCAGAAGGGTGCAGCCTGGTCCGAAAGCCCGTGACTTAGGACACACGGAAGACCTTTGGGTGGGCATGACCCACACAGACTTCTAGAAAACAGCCCAATCAACTGGTATCCAGAAGGAAAAGTCAGACAACGGCTTGTTCAACCAACAACCAGAAGTGTGGGCATGCACGCACGCGCGCACACACATACACAACCCTACAAAGACCCCAGTAAACCAGCTTTCCAGTCACATTTGTCCATCCTTGCTCTGGATGTGTGCAAGACAGAGGGATTCATCTGAACTGTGCTTAATTTGAGGTCCTGCTTCAATAATTTGAGGTGATTTGTATTCCAGATAGCTGAAGATTAAGCATCATCTTTTAATATAATTTTTAAAACAGTACACCTTCCACAGTTGGTCACAGGCCTCCCTGATCGTGTGACTGAACACACCCCAACACATCCCCCTCTTTTCGGGGACTCTGGGCCGCCAGGCGAGCCTGATGGAGTGAGGTGCTGTGGGGGCAGAACGGATTGGGGATTGACAGCAGAGTCCTTCAGTGTCATTTATTGAAAACAGACCCGTCAAGCTTTGTGTTGTTTTTCTGTTCTTTAATCATTCTGCACCTTTCCACACAACTCCTCTGCCCCAAGCATCTCCCCTTGCTTGTTCTGCTCCAGCCCCACTGGCTTCCTTGTTGCATCTCAAGCCAGGTGTCCAGGCTGGGGCTCTGGGGCCCTCTCCCCTGCAGTCCCCTCTGTCTGGAACGCTCTTGGCCTACACATCCATGCTCTCCACCTCCTTCAGATTGTTCACAAAGGTCACTTTCTCCATGAGGCCTTCTCTGATCACACTACTTAAAATTACAAGTCTCTCCCTCACCATACTCCCCATCCCCTCTCCCGCTTTGTCTCCTGATACATTCCATGCTTACTTAATTCCTCACTGAGTCCCTCTCATGAGGGTCCCCCAGGGCTGGGAGGTTTGCTCACAGCTGTGCCCCAGAACACAGGCCACCTGGTACATGTGGGTTTTCATTAATAATTGTTCCATGAGTGGGTACCCGCAACATGGATGGGCCCCACCACTACTGCACACCTGGCAGTCAATAAATATTTGCTCGAAGAAGAAGTGAATGAATTAATGGCTTCTCCCAGATTCAATGCAGAAGCAGCCACCTCCTGGACAAGTCCTCGTCACTATTGCTGAGTTATGGGGTGCGCCGGCAACACTGTCTATTGTTTCCAACTCAGGCGCCTTGCTCACACCCACGTGCCCATGCTACTGTACTGAGTTTTCCAGATGTGTGAGAACAACCTTCAAGAACCTGTGTCTGGGCATCACGATGATGTTTTCCAGAAGCCGCATTTGAAGGTTAAACGAATATAATGAATCGCTGAGGTTTGATTTTTAACAGAACTTATTTGATGTTAACATTACATCAAAAGTTCTATATACCGTTTGATACTTTTAACCTCCTTTCAGGTCAATTTTGTCATGGTATCAGTCTTTGGAATAACACTGGGATCAGTTGAATCAATGAAGTGATTGTGGAACTCAGACATTAACCTGACTTCCTTGAAGTTAAATCTGTGGCCGTCTAGGAACAGAATACCTTTGTCAGCTGCAAGGAAAGCATCTATGATTTTTGAAATTATTTTTTTAACTAAAGGCACTGACCAGTATCAGAAATAGGCTAAGAAAGTGCCCTATGTAACTGTATTACTTTGCTCTTTGAAATCCATGAATACCTTAGAGAATCTCAAAACAGTTAATTTCCCCTTCAGCAAAGGTTTAGTTGTATGGAAGCCTGAAGCATCAGCCCATGAAAGCATAGAGTAAACAATCTTGCTTCTGTTTAAAATCTTATAGCAACTGACTCACCGACACCTATTAACTTAGAATTTGGAAACTTCACCAAAAGAGAACCATTCCACCAGTACCACAAAACAGATCAAAATGATGGCCTATGCTTGCAGATAAGTCAAAGGATCCTTCTTTGAGGTAGCTTATGGTATGTGTTCTGTCTTCTTCTAAGGCTATATTTCAGTTGATAATTCTAAAGTTAACCAGGAGAAACTCAAATGCAAGTGTTAACTGCATTGCAAATTAAATAAGAAGGGCCTGCCTGTTCATCAGCACTGGTCAGAGACAGACAACCTCTGCCTTTTCTTTGGAGAAAATGTATTATGTTAGTTCCCTAAAAGCTTCTCCACCGGTACTACTGTTCTCTTCCCCGTGCCTAACCATTCATGGAGCAGCTCCCTCCTATGAGTGAGTAAGCTCCCACAGAGGATGCACCCAGGACGCCTGGTCTGGGCTTTGGGCAGTTGGGGAGAAAGCAGAGCTTCAGCCAGACACCAACTAATGCATCAATAGTCTTGGAAGATGCCGAAGCTAACAGAATGCTTCTCCAGTGCCTTCAGTGGGCAGAGCTCTCAAAGGACACAGTGTGCTTTGTGAACACTCTTCATTTGTGATATATAAAATGTAAAAGCAGAATTTATAATATCATATACTTGACTCACTGTAACAAAAGTCATTAAGAAAAAAAACAATAAGAGGATCATATGAAAATGAGGAAACATAATCTATGAGCCTAATTGTTTTTATAAACAGGCAAAGAGGCAGCCATTTCTCAGTTTTAATGGTGGCTCATCAGAGGACAGGTTGGAAATGATTGCAACAGAATTCAGAGCTGCCTCTTCACACTCTAAATCCACAGGGACAGGCACACACGCACATGGAAGGGCCGGCTGTGTCTTCAGCACTAAGTTGGGCACATACATGAATGCACTAACCTGTGAATAAATGCAGGGCATCTTTCTGTATCATTCATGGGCAAGCCCTCTGGGATCCTGCGACATTCTGTGTTTGCACTCTCAGCCTGTAAAGCTCTTGAGTCTTTTGTGCTGGGCCCACGCCTGACGCACAAATATTTCCTTATTTGATTTCCCCATGAGTGTGACTTTCCTTCGATGGTTGCAGCTTTCAAGCCCCCTGCTTCTCACCTTCGCAGCCATAGTTGTGGTTTGAGGCCCCTCGCATGCAGGTGCATGCAGCCTGTGTTGCTGCTCAGGGAGGACCTGTGGTCACCCTGCTGGAGTCGGGCTTATTGGTGTTTTGAACATGAGGGTGAGAACCAGACTCTTGGCAGTGGCAACATTAAAGAAGGCAGAGTATCTAGCACCTTCTCAAATAGAAGACTGCAATATTGAAATCCTGTGGTGGGAAGAGAAACAGCAGTTTTTTTCAATCAAATCATCAACTATATTTGTCTTTGTTCTTTTTTTCATTTTTTGGTAAGTGCTTTTTAGAAACCCCTTAGAGAGTGCAATAGATGTTAGCAATCTAGGGAGAGCACACATATAAGCCTACATATAATAGACTCTTTTGCTGTCTTTAATGGGCATTAGCACCTTCACAGGATGGGATCTCGGCAGCTCATCACGAACGTCAGCTCTGCCTGAAACGCGTGTATCTGCAGAATAACCTCCATTAAATGCTATTATGTATTCTTCAGGAAGGTTTGGGGAAATGTAAAATAGTTTGATATTAAGCAGAGGGACATGAATAACACGAGAACTAAAACAATGGTTCTTTTAATTGAATTTTAAAATTTTCTCTATTCAAGGTTTTAGCACACCAAAAACAACTCAGACTGGGGCTAACGCCTCACCTTCCTTTCTGTGCCCCCCATCCCTGCGTCCGCCTATGCCCCCCTCCACCCTGCTGCTCTCACGAGCCTCTTCCCACCCAGAGGCAGGATGCCGGGTGCCTGAAGCATGTTTTCTGTGTGGAAGTCATACATCCACAATACCTAGGAAGATTTCTTCACTATGGACTCAAAGTACCAAACTGAGGGACCCTGAAGTGCTTCTTTAAAATAAAGATAAACAATCATGACTTTGCATTTCACTCTGATACAAGAAGAAATGCAAAATCAAGAAGTTCAGGAAATAAAAGGTTTCTGCTCTGACCAATCAGCCCATATCGTGAGACGAACTTGAAACACTGTGTTGTCTGACCAATTTGATTCTCCTGTGGATTCCATCAGCAGAGTGCGATTCTCCACACTGAGGTTCAGTAGTTAGGTAGTGATGGCAAGGGACTGACTTCAAAACCATTCCTCCCGCAAGTATAAAATGCAGAGATTAACATTTGCGTAATGCATCAGGCTTTCTCTTTTCTATGTCACTCCTGTGGACTTCACCTACAATGCTCCTGGGAAGGTGCTTACTGGCTCCACACTCCAGGGGTGTGGCCATAGGTCCAGAGGGTAAGTTCCCAGAAAGTTACTATTTTTTCAACAAATGCTCTGTGGTGCTTACCCTTTGCCAGACACGATTTGAAGTGTTTCCCAAATATTTGCTCATTTAATCATTCAACAGCCTCAAGAGGGAGGGACTAGAAAACGGAGCCACACAGAGGCAAGGAGCTGGCCGTGGGCTCTGCTGGTGAGCAGTGAAGCTGGGATGTGAGCCGGGTCTCTGTGCCTCCACAGTTCCCGCCCAAAACCACCACCGCACTTGGCCCGTGGACCCCACACATGGCGACTGTGGGCTGGGCTGCCCCCAAGTCATTGAAACCACAGGACAGGCACCAAGTGTGCACCTCACAGGAGCGGGACTTCAAGGAATTGCCATCTAGCTTGTGTGTCCTCCTCCAGGGATGCCCTTTAAACACCTAGAAAAGCTGCTTTATGAACCTTTAAAAAGGTGGCCCAGTCAGTTAAGCGTCTGTCTTCGGCTCAGGTCATGATCTCAGGGTCCTGGGATTGAGTCCTGCATCGGACTCCCTGCTCATCAGGGACTCTGCTTCTCCCCCTGCCGCTCCCCCTGCTCATGCTCTCTCTCTCTCTCTCTCTCTCGAATGAATGAATGAATGAAATCTTAAAAAGAAAAAAAAAAGAAGAAGAAGAACTTAAGGGAAAGAAAATGCAAATCAAAGAATTAGCTTGAGCATAGTATCAGAGGTTCTCATACCCTCGGGTTCATCCCAACCCCCGCTGATTTGGACCAGGGCTCGAGTGGCTTAGTGGAGTGGTTGCCAAAGCCCTAGACTATGCCACTGACAAGTCAGGGCATTTCCCTGGGCTGGAAGCTGATGCAAGAGGCCCCGCTCAGAGTCGTCTCAGTGGCTCCAAGGGGGCACTGGTCCAGTTGCTCCTAAGCGGTGAATTCCAGTCCAATAACCGTTGGTGCAGCCAAGCAGTGGAATGGAATATTCACTGGTCTAGAAAGATCTCTAGGACACGTTGTTAAAGAAAGTAGGATGAAGAGCAGTGAATGTAGAATGCTACCTTTTGTGTAAGAAAAAAGAAAAAATAATATGTAATCATATTTGCATTATTATATAAAGAAACTCTGTAAAGCTATCCAAGAAATGAATAGAAGTGGTGCTTGCTCTCTCTCTCCTTTGCTGTGTGTGTGTGTGCGCGCGCGCGTGCGCGCGCATGCACAGGTGAGTGAGTGAGTGCGAGCATGTGCACGGACACAAGGGTGTGAGTGTGTGCAAGGGCGTGAGTGTGTGCACGGGTGTGTGTATGTGCATGAGTGTGCACGTGCACAGGTGTACATTCTGTGCAGGTGTGTGGGTGTGCATGAGTGTGCGTGTGCAGAATTGTGTGCATAGATCAGAATGTTGAAAGGTGGCAGTGATAGGAGTGAGACTTCCCAAAGTATCATTTTTTATATTGGTTTTATTTCAGATCATATGACTTTAAATTTAAAAATTTTTAAGTTACGTGTTAAAAAAAAAAAGCCAGAAACAAAAACCAAAACAACACCCTTTATGGGCAGTGTTTGTGCAGGATATGTATGGAATATATGTAGAATTACAGAAAATGTATGTGCGGAATTCATGTAGGATTAATCTAAGCACTAAAAGCTCCCAGCGTTGGCTTTAAATATGGGCTTTGCTACCTCCTGGCTGTGTGACTGACTTTTTTGTTTTTTAAGACTGTATTTATTTGTCAGAGAGAGCGAGAGCACAAGTGAGATGGGAGAGGGAGAAGCAGGGCCCCTGCTGAGCGGGGAGCCCGATGTGGGACTCGATCCCAGGACTCTGAGATCATGACCTGAGCCGAAGGCAGACGCTTAACGACTGAGCCACCCAAGCGCCCCGTGTGACTCTCTTTAGTGGAGTCCGTCACCTGCACAGCAGTTCCTCTTGGGCACCCATAGGTTGGCTAGAACGGCACTGTCCCCAGTGTTGTGGTGGGGTGGGGGGCGGGGCACAGCACGCGCAGCCCTGGGTGTCCGTGGCACGTGGTAAGTACACAGCAGAGAGGGCTCAGACTCCAGCAGGTCTCAGCTCTGCCGATGTGGGAGCAGACGCAGGCCTTGGTCAGGCACCCACGAGGCCATCCTGTCTTTCCTTAGTCAGTAACATGGCTTACTTGCCTTTCTTTTCCTGGCGACTTGTATTTGCCCTGCATGACTATCTTTGCTGGCTGGTGAGCTACAGAGTGTGAGGTACCTCCTCTTTGCAGGACCCTAGCGTTTTCCCTCGGTCACAGAACTGGCAGAGGCCAGCTTTGACCAGGGGTCTGGCTCATGCCAAAGTTCCTGATTCTCCCGCCACATGTCACCTCCCATTTCACTTTGGCCCCACGCCCCCCTCTGCTGCTCCACAGGGACTGTTACTCAGGTCCCCCTGGCTTTCTAGTCTCATCATATAGCCTCCTGCCCTGGACAGGGTCTCATCCGGGGGCAGAGGAACAGTCTCTGTCTCTGGGCTGTTGAGGGCTATTCTCGCGGCACGTTTCTCCACAAGTTCTCCCATGAAATGTGTTTTGCAGATTGCTGCTATTGCAACCTGCCTGGTTTTGGGTCTCCCAGACCTCAGCCCTGCTCCTCTCGGATCCATCTCCTCTGTGAAGCCAGGGAGCTCCACAAATGGCGAAATCTGATCGGGCCACTTCCTTGGCTCTTGGGGGCCCGTCCAAACTTGTTGACATGCCTGGAAGGTCTTCATGAGGCTGTCCAGCCTCATGTCCCACCACCAACAGGCTCCTGCAAGTGCAGAACTGTTTCTGGTTTCCTGAGTGTCTGCCCCTCCCAGGCACCTCCGCAAGCTCTTCCGGTCTCCTCCAAACCTTCACATCCTCCTGTAATGGCTCAACCCTGCTCACTTCAGCCCAGGCATCCTCAGCAGGCCTCCCCTGAGCCTCCAGCCTCTATCAGGAGCCCCAGCAGGGACGGTTTCCACCTCACCTCCCAGCTCAGCTCCCCACACGGCCTGAAGCACCTGGCTACTCGTCCTGTGTCCCCGCTGGGTTATAAGCTCTGAGTCAATCCTGTTTACCATTTTATCTTATGCTTTTAAAACAAGCACTCAGTAAGTACCTACCGAATTAATGGATTTTAATTCTATCCTTGACACTTTTTGAATGCACACCAAATGAATTGATAAGCTGGCAGCTTATGTCATCCCTTGAAGTCTTTACAATGAATCATCCCTTGCATAGGTCCTTCTTTGCTCCCCAATTTTAGGTTAAAAGATGTGACTTTTTAAAATACCTAATTAGTGGCAAGACTGTCAAACATGGATCCAGCTCCTGGTCCAGTGAGCACTCTGTTCACTAGAGGCCACTAACACATAGGAGGAGGTGGGCGGGGCCGATGCTGTGAGGCAATGAGGGGGTTTAGGTGTAGGGAGGTGCTGGCCCCCATCAGCCCAGCTCCAGATCTGCCTGCCCCCCGGTGAGACACTGGTAGATCCCAGCCTCATGGAGCAGTGAGACCACAGGGCTGCCTGCTATGCCCCTGCGACAGTCACATCTGCGTTCTGCTGAGAGGGGCACGGAAGGAGCCTAGCTGTACTTTGGGGCCTAATTTCATAACAGACCACTGTGCTGTGAAGAGGGACAGGCAGTCCCACATCTTTCAGGCACCCGGGAACGCGGACAGGACTCCCTAGCAGGTCTCTTGCCTGCCGGCTGCCATGATAACTTGGCCATTACAAAAGCATGTGCTCCCTCTGACAGCCGTGGGCACCAGCTTCTGGGTCACTGGCCCGGGAATCACGTCTGTCCCCTCTGGGCACACTTCCTGACACAGTCCCAGGAGCCCACATCCCTCCCTCCTCTGCTGGTCTTCCTACGTGCCCTGCGGCTATGGCATACCGGAGAAATGTTCCTCCTCAAGCCCTTAGTCCAGAAACTATTTTCTGGGCAGTAACCCATACCTCCCACAAGCAAGCCCTGCTAACCTTAGACAGATTTTGTGTTTAGGAGAAAATTCCTACCTAACAATTACGTAGGCATTTTTGGCCAAAAAGTATCAATTCTTCCTTCCTTTCCTGATAGAATTCAAAACTCTTATACGAAGCCAAAGTATTGTCTAATATAACCAGAAGTGCAATATTGCATTTTATTTCTAAATCCCACCTAGTGGCTGAGCTGCAGAGATATGCCTGCAGCCTATTTATATTTTGCAGGAAACCAGTCGTTCTCTTGCTAACATCCTGGAGAGGGTAGACTAGGCCTAGATAACCGTGAATAACCTGAAATGTATATTCCAGG
The DNA here is from genome assembly GCF_037043125.1 of Eumetopias jubatus. NCBI lineage: Eukaryota > Metazoa > Chordata > Mammalia > Carnivora > Otariidae > Eumetopias > Eumetopias jubatus. Next base: position 3,724,942 of record NW_028274812.1, on the reverse strand, counting down.
TGTCACACTGTAATTTAAAAAAATCATTATGTCTTCTAATTTGTTTTAAGTGTTGACTCTTTGGATCAGTGATTTCTTACTGGCTTTGGTGGATTCCAGTTTTGCTGTGGAGCCCGACTCCTTGGTTAATTCAGATTTTTATTGTTTCAGGGGCATATCCTGTGAATTCATGAGGTAAGTGAAACATTTAAAACTGCACTGAATTTTTTAGGAAATGAGTAGCAGACACGTCTAATCCTCCACATTACCATCATGGTTTCTCGTTACGCTGTTATTTAAAAACCTGTACCTATTGTAAAAGTCATTTAGTAATTGATTCTGAGGACCTGATTTATTGGAACAATGCTCCCTGATCGAAAAGGACAGCTTTGTAATCTCCACATCTCGGCATTAAGTAAATTCACTCTCAGGGTTAATTTTTTTCTAAGGCCAGTTAGCTTCACCCAAGAAGGTAAACTAACACATCCAAGGGCCTTAGTTAAACAGTTTTCAGACTTCAAATAATGCCTGCTCTTCTCATAACGCTCATAAAAATTTTCAGAAGTTTTTTTCCCCCCCAGATAACACACAATTATATGAAATCAACTTACTATATGATTTTTCTACAATGTATTCTGAATTTGATAAATCTAGTTTGAAGTAAATATTTTAATGGATACAAGCTGAAACATCTCATAAAACCACACAACACTACGTGCGATAATGTTAAATAACACATAACTCAAGGCACTATACTGTAATATAAACCAGAAAAAAAGGTGACTCGTGATATAATAGGCTTCCTGCCTTTGGGGGCGGTGCACGGGTATATCTCACTCTAAGTTAATTCCAGACAGAGACAAACTTACAAAATCAGAGAAGTAGAGAACGCTTTTATTCTTTTTAACATTACCCTCGACCTTATAATGAACCAGTTGCCAGGCCATAGGCACCGTGTTTAACTAGAGCAGCTGCAGTCCAGGTGAGCCAGGGCGGCGAGGGCAGCCCGCTTGGGCGAGCATGCTGGGAACTGGAGGAGGAGGGAGGCACAGCAGGGTGAAGGGGCCAGCAGCAGTCATTTGCCAACGACAGAGCGGAAGTTAGGTCCATAAGCAACAGAGCTGATCGAGTGGTGCTACAGGTTAGAATTCACTGCTTCTCAACCCCACACCCAGAAGCGTCTTGTAACAGCGGCAGGTGGAGGGAGGGGCGGAGAGCAGCCCACGGGGGCAGGAGAGCAGGACACTCAGCCGGGTCCTGAGCAAGTGGCTACGAGGACCGAGGACCGTCTGTCTTCATCTACAAGAAAGGGGGAGGCTGCGCTCTGCGCTCTCTAGGCTGCTGTCCAGCTATAGGCTCCTCTGAGTCAAAAACGCACCCAGGATGGTTTGGTTTTGTTTGTTGTTAAACTCTCGGGGACAGGGGATGGATGAGAACAAAATACTGACGGTAAGGAGAAGATGCAAAATCAAGCTCCAGAACAAAACCAAACCAAACCTACTCACGGAGAATGTGAACTCCCTAAAAGCACAATTTTAACAAAATGTGTTAAAATTGGCGGCTTCTCCCTGCATTTGCCACAGCCCTCAGTACGATCAGTTATGGGATGTTCCCCCCAGGAATAAATCTTTTATTTGAAAATGTAGTGAATGAAAAATGATGTTTATCTTACAGCCCCATTTCTGTAACACATTTTCCATTGAAGTGAACTGTTTCTATATAGAAACATAAACCAGGTTTTTCCCATAAGAAAAACAACATGCATAATACTAACAATATGTCATTGAAGATGGACGTCCAGCATGCCAGTGTGAGGAGCTCTGGGCCTCCTTCCCAGTGAAACTGGTGAAGACTATTACAAAACCCCAAACATTTAAAGCTTCTGAAAAAGGTCCTAAGGGCACACAGCAAATGAAGGAACATCTATTCAAGAAAATCTATGGAAATTCCTTAGGAAGGCCGGTGTCTGTGGTATTTGAGCTGAGGTAGCATCTCAGTCCCGGGCTCAGCAGAGAGGAGACATCACTCCAGGCGGCTCCTGCCGGAGCACAGGGTTCCCCTCCCCCCAGCTTCCAGTCGCACAGCTTTTTGTCCCACGGTGTCTCATTCTGCTCCCAGCTGCCTGTGTCCCAGGTGAGTGCGGCCGAGAGATGGTCTCCCTCCTTCTGCCCAGACCCCCCCCATGGGACAGAGGCTTGACCTTGCATGTGGCAGGCTGAGAGCACTGGGCGCAGTTGCCCTCCCCTAGCTGGGAAGGGGTGGTTCCATGCCAGGAAAGGCAAGCAAGGAGGACCCCCGCCTGCCCTCCACACCTCCTCTCCCACAAGCACTCAGCTGCCAGAGTGGAAATGTCACTCGGAGAGAAGCTCACCACCGTCCCACCCTCAGCCCCAGAGCCCTGGCTCAGAGATTCTACCTGAGGGGAGAAGCAGGCCTAAGCCAAAGAGCTCCCGTCTCTGCCCAAGGCACTGACTTCATCTGCAGCAGGGTCTGGAGAAGTGTAAGCCCAGGGGTCACTCTCAAGAACAGTGGAGGTTGTGGTGAGAGGTAACTGGGGGGACATTCATGATTTTAATGATGACTACAGCCAGCTAGCCTGCTGGAGGGAACCAGGAAATACGCAGCTGGCAGGAGCCCTCCTAGGGTCAGAATATCAAACATGACCTCAGAAACTTTTCCTTTAAAGGAGCCAGAATTTGATTGGATTAGTTTGTGAAGCAATTTATGCCCCAGGGCATTGTTGAAAACAACTGAGCAATCAGCCAGCGAGGCATCAGTGTAGTCTCACAGCTACAAGTGGACAAGAAAAACAGGAAAAGGGCCCCCCGGCACCAGTGCCCACCAGGGTGACTGCACACCCAGAGCTGTGCCATCCCTCTCTAAGGAGCCTTATCAGAGGCTTGTGCTGTGTGTGTGTGTGTGTGTGTGTGTATGAGAGAGACACACACACACTCACACAGAGAGAGAAAATAGGTGTCACCAAAATAATCCAGCCAATAACAGAACAAGAACAAATAAACAAGCAAATATGATAACAAGGCCTGAGCAGACAGAGAATCAGTATAGAGTTACTATATTGTCTGAAATATCCAGTTCCCAACAAAAAAATTATGAGGCATGTAAGAAAACAGGAAAGTATAACCCATATCCTGGGGGATGGGGAAGGGGAAGGGGAGGGAAAGCAAAAAATATGCAGGCAGCAAAAACTGCTTGTAAGAATATCCAGACATCAGATTAAATAAGATATTTCAAAATAGCCATAAATATATTCACAGAACTATAGGAAACCATGATTGAAGAAGTGAAGGAAGGTGTGATGATGTTGCATCACATAGAGAGTATAAATAAAGAAAGAGAAATTACAGAGAAGAACCAGGTGGAAATTATGAAGTTGAAAAGCACAAAACAAATTTGGCTAGGGGCTCAACAGTACATATGAACTGGCAGGAGGAAGAATTAGCAAACTCGAAATAGGCTGATAGAGATTTTGCAAGCTGAAGAACAGAGAGGAAAAAAAAGAATAAAGAAAAATGAACAGAGCCTCCAAGGAAAGTGAGATAGCATTAAGCACACCAAAGAAGTGCCAGGAGGAGAGAAAAGAGAAGAGAAAATATTCAAATTAATAACGGCTGAAACTTCCCCAATTCCTGAAAAACAATAACCAATTACCTACACACCTAGAAAGCTCAATGAATGCCAAATCTGACAAACTCAGAGACCCACAAACAGACATATCATAGTAAAAATGCTAAATGTCAAAGACAAGGAGAAAATCTTGAAAGTAAGAGAAACACAATGCGTATCCAAGGGAACCCCAACAAGTTGACAGCTGACTTGTCAGCAGAAACAATGGAGGCCAGAAAGCAGTGGAATAACATATTCTAAGTGCTTGAAGGAAAACGAAACTGTCAACAAAATTCTATTTCCAGCAATGGTATACTTCAAAAATAAAGGGGACATAGAGACTTTTCCCAAGGCAAAAACTGAGATATTTGTTGCTACCAGACCCATTTAATGAAAAATACTAAAGAAACTTCTTTAGGCAAAATACTAATAATTCTAATCCACATGAGCAAAGATCACTGGTAAAAGGAATTGAATAACTGTAAAAGACATTATAATGAATATTTTTTTCTCCTTTGTTGGCTCACCTAAAAAGCAGTTGCATAAAATAACTTTATAAAATAATATGTATACAATGTGTTGTATAATTGTTGTATAAAATTGTATAAAACATTGTATAAAGTTTTATATATTTTATATACAAATATATATATTTTATATGCAAATATAAAAATTGTATAAAGTTGTATAAAAACAATGTGTTGTATAATAAATATAATAGAACCATAATATATTTGCCAACAACTGCACAAAGGAAACGAGTGGGGGCAGAGCTATAATTGCTAAGGACATGATGACGGTAAGGTAATAATTATAAGAATGTGTGTTTGGGTTTGTAATACAATAGATGTAATACATATAACAATACCATAAAAGAGGTGGAAAGGGAAGAGAGCGGTATAGGAGCAACAGTCCTATATATCACTGGAATTAAGCCAGCATAAATTTGAAGCTGCTCTGATAAGTTAAGATGTATATGGTAAGTGGTAGAACAACCACTAAAAAGTAACTCAACAACATAGAGTGACCACTTTACACTGATTAGGATGGCTATTGTCAAACAAAACAAACAAGCAAACAAAAACAACAAAAACAAAAACAAACCCCAGAAAACTGTGACTGTTGACAAGGATGTGGAGAAATTGGAGCGTCTGGTCATGGCTGGTGGAAATATAAAATGATGCAACTATGCTGAAAAATGACATGCAATTTCTCAAGACTTTAAACAGTTCTACTTCTGCGTATGTGTCCAAAAGAAACAGACACAGGGATTTAAACAGACATTTGTGTACCCGTGCCTATAGCAGCATTCAGCCAAAAGGTGGAAGCAACCCAAGTGTCTGCTGATGGATGAATGGATAAACAAATTGCGATGTACACTTACAATGGAACACTATTCAGAGTGGTTGAAACGGTAAATTTTATGTTATGTACATTTTACCACAATAAAAAAGAATTGTATCTACAGGGGAAAAGATAAAAAGAAAACATGCCAGTCTTACTCAGTGTCACCATTCCTGCTGAGAGCATTGAGTATTGGTTCTTATCAGCCCTTTGGAAAAAGCATCTAAGAGAATTATTTTATTCTTCAGGTGTGGCTTTATACCATTAATCTCATGAAGTGAATCCCTCTTTTCCCCCTCAACCCTCCAACTTCCTATTATTAACCCCCCACCCATGTTTCCTTAGTATCTAACTGAATTTCAAGTGCTATGCATGCCTCTCCTAAACACCAAGGAGATTATTTGAAAATAACACTAGTTACTCAAGTCTCCTTTGGTTAAGCAGCCTCAGGAGAATCAGGAGACTCCTTGGATCTAGTTAGCAATCTCTTCTGTATGCAGAACCACTATGTTGAGCCTTAAATTCTGGTTGCTTTCCCAGTGTTATAAAATAATAAAAACTGGAATAAATAACTTAATAATGGCTACTGCCTGAGGAGAAGGCAGGCAACACAGACTGGGGCCATATAGAGAGAATACTACTTGTAATCATAAATGAGAGACATAGCCTGATACAGTAGAGAAAGCAATAAGTTTGAAATCATAAAGACACAAAAACTAGAGTGAAAAGAATCATTAATGAAATTAAAATTCTACATTAGAAAATATTCACTCAGAGGTGCCTAGGTGACTCAGTCAGTTAAGCATCTGACTTCAGCTCAGGTCATGATCTCAGGGTCTTGGGTTCGAGTTCTGTGTCTGGCTCCCTGCTCAGTGGAGAGTCTGCTTCTCCCTCTCTCTCTCTGCCCCTCCCCTCCACTTGAGCTCTCTCTCTCTCTTTCTCTAATAAATAAAATCATTAAAAAGAAAGAAAATATTCACTCAATGTCAAAGAGTATAGAAAAAAGAAATAGACAAAAGAGACATGAGATATATGAAAACAAAAATGAAAATGGTAGGCATAAATCCAACAATATTAATAATCACATTAAATGTAAATGGATTAAACAATCCAACCAAAAGGCAGAGTTGTTAAAGTAGACAAAACAAACAAACAAAAAAACAAACAAAATATGACCCAACTATTCATTGTCTACAGAAGACACATTTTAGGTTCAGATACAAATAGGTTTAAAGTGAAAGACTAAAAAAGATGCATCAGGCAAACAGCAACCACGGTAAAGTAGATGGGACTATAATAATATCAGACAAAATATACTTTAAAACAATGACAACAAAATATTCCTAGAGATAAAGAGGGACATTTTATAATGATGTAAAGGTCAATTCATCAGAAAGCTATAACAATTACAAAAACATATACACCTAACAACAGAGCCCCAAAATACATGAAACAAAAACTGACAGAATTGAAGACAAAATGGAAAATTCAACAGTAATAGTTAGAAACTTCAATGCCCCACTTTCAATAGTGGATAGAACAATGAGATAGAAGATCAACAAGGAAATAGAAGAATAAGAGTATAAACCAACTAGATCTAACCAATATGTACAGAACACTCCACCTAATGGCAGCAGAGTATAATCTTCTCAAGGGCACTTGGAACATTCTGCAGGATAGAGCATCTGTTAGGCCATAAAACAACCTTAATACGTTCAAGAGAATAAAAATGATGGAAAGTATTTTCTCTGGCCACAGTGGAATAAAATTGGAAATTTGGAAAACCCACAAATAGGAGAAAAGTAAACAACACATTCCCAAACAACCAAGGAGTCAAAGAAGAAATAAGAGGGAAATCATAAAATACTTCCAGATGAATGAAAATAAAGACACAACATATCAAAACTTATGGGTGCAACTAATGCAGTGCTTGGAGGGAAATTTATAGCTGCAAATGCCTAGACCAATAAAGTGGAATGGTCTCAAAGTAATAACCTAAGCTTCCACCTTAAGATACAGGAAAGAAGAGCCAACTGCCCTTAAAGAAGGAAGGGAATCACAAGGATTAGAGTGGAGATTGTTATAACAGGGAACAGAAAGACAGTACGGGAAGTCAGCGAAGCCAAATACTGGAACATCAAGGTTCATGACAGCATTATTGACAATAGCCAAAAGAGATGGCTTTTGGAGATAACCCAAATGTCCCTCAGTTGATGAATGGACAGACAAGGCATGGCATATCCATAAAATGGGGAATTACTCATCCACAAAAGGAAATGAAGAACGGACACCTGCTACCGCATGGAAAACATCATGCTCCATGAAAGAGGCCAGACATAAAAGACACACACGATGTCATCCCAATCACGTGAAAGTCCAGGGTAGGAAGATCGATAGAGACAAAGCAGATTCATGGTTGTTTAAGGATGTGGAGGGGTAGGGGCAGGGGAGCATGGTCTGGAATGAAAGAGCATGAGCTTTCTTTCTGAAGTAAGAAAAATGTTCTAAAATTGACTGTGGTGATGGCTGCACATAGCCATGAATAGGGCAAAACCCATGGAGTTCTGTGTTTCTAATGGGTGAATTGTATCTCAAAAAAGCTGTTGCTAAAAAATATAACCTCATGAGAGGTCCTGACATTAGCACATACCCAGTATGTGTTTATACATAGTAACTTTTTGAGGTAACATCATATAGAATATAAGAAAATCTGGGGGGGGATGAAAATGCCATTTATCACCCAATATATTATATGGACTGGGGATTGGAAAGAATTAGATATATTTAAATTTATCTTTCGCTGCAGAGTACATGGTACATCCTATATAGTTTTAAGGATTTTATTTATTTATTTTAGAGAGAGAGAGGGGGCGCATGTGCATGCATGGGGGGGCAGAGGGAAAGGGAGAGAGAGAGAATCTCAAGCAGGCTCCGCCCTGAATGTGGAGCCCTACCTGGAACTTGATGCAGGGCTCAATCTCATGACCCTGAGATCATGACCTGAGCCAAAGTCAAGAGTTGGACGCTCAACCCACCGAGCCGCCCAGGCGCCCCACATCCTATGCAGTTTTATACCTAGTTTTAGAAGGATCATGCTTGGAGTCCAATCGTGCTTGGAATGAAACCCCATCTTCCAAGTGTATTTAGCAAGTACACCATCACAGGAAGTATTTTATCACTGGCTTCTCTTTCCTTTCAAAATAACACTTAAATCATTCAACTTACTAGTGTCCTTGTCCCCCTAGAAGGACCTTTGAGGAAAAGTTACTGTTTGGTATTTATATGAGTCTTTCTCTTAGAGAGAGGGTGAGGTTATCCTGCTGATGATTTCGTAGGTGGATGCCAAGGAGTGAAAGTGACAGGTTGGAAGTGTTTATTTCGGCGAGTTTCTTGGCAGCACTGGCTGGGAAACTGTAGCTATTCGACTTGTTTTGTGTGACACTGGCATTCTGTCAGTATTAGAGCCAGGAGGACAGCGACAAGTCCCATTTGTAGAACTGAATTCTTTTGTGCCTCATAGGTTAGAGTTACCCAGTCAAATGCCCTGCACCTGTGGAATAAACAGGTCACTCTAACGCATCGCTCTCTTCCAGGCAGACAGGAGGAATGGTATTTTGTTCAAACAAAGGTGCTGACTTCAGAGGTCTGGGAGTGAATGCCTAGGAATACAGGGAAGCCACCTCCGTCTCAGGTGGCCCTGTGCTTTCTGCAGGTGCGTCTCCTTCCTCCTCTGATGGTGTGCAGAACCGAAAGGCCAGCAATACAAAGAGTCACTGTCACTAGTCTTTGCATGTTTTCCGGAGACTTCTGGGACTGCCGGCCCCTGGGCCATTCTGCACCAATCCAAGCTTGGACGACGCAGTTTTCTTTGATTCTCCAAAAACTGCTTTGTTGAATTTCTAGCACGTTCTGACACTGTGCTTGGTAGTGGGGATACAGAAGTAAATAAGATAGTTTCTGCCATCACGAAAGTCACGGTCTGGAGAAGGGGGAGACATAAATAGTTGCAGAATACCAAGAGATTAAGAAGAAAGTATCTTGTGGTCAGGAGGAGAGAATGATCTACTCTTCCTGCGCGCGCGTGTGTGTGTGTGTGTGCACTTGACTGTGTGTGCACGTCGGTTCATGTGTGTGCACGTGCATGTGTGTGTGCACAAGTGTGTGCACCTGTGCGCACGCACGTGCACGTGTGTGTGTGTGTGTGTGTGTGTGTGTGTGTGTGTGTGTGTGTGTATGGAGTGGGCTTTGAGAAGATTTCATGGACTGGAGGTGGGTCTTGAAAAATGACTGCCAGAGAAACTACGGGAGAGAGATTCTGCAAGCGGAGGGTCCTGACGTGCCATAAAGATGCCGTGCGGGGGACCCTTGAGCTGTCTGGCCCTGGGTTCTGTAGCTCAGGTGCAAGGCGGAGGGCTGCAGGATACGGCTGGGAGGCAGACTGGGTCAGATCAGCTGTGTTAGGAGTATATGTGTACTTTCTCTCAAGTGGCAAACAATATTTGAGCCCCTGATGGGTGGAGCCACCTCAGGGCCAGGGTCAGTGTTGGGTGAATTCAGAACATGCCCCAAGACAGAGTCAGCTTTGGGATAAGATCCGTGTGCAATTAAGTTCAAAGGAAAACCATGCAAAGCAGAAACAGGTACATTTTTAAAATGCAATTTTCCATGAACACCCTGCCCTTTCCCCGTTTCCTTGTGACAGGGACCACGTGTCACTTACAAGGAAGCCAGACCATGTTCCCCAGGTGCTGACGTCAATAGGCTTTTTGCCTGAGTAAGGACCTCACAGCTGACCCGAAGGGATTGATTCTAATCTCTGGCACGTGGGCTGGCAGCATCCCTCCACAGCCTGGACAACTAGGAACCACACGCTTACGTGGAACAACACTGCCTTCCTAGGGGACACACACACACACACGCACACACACAAGCCGGGCAAAGAAGGGGGACATTTCCAGGAACATTTCAGAAATCTACCTGAGCATCAAGACATGGACTGTTAAGATCCACTAATTCGCCGTGGGAGAGTGGCTGCAGGAAGCACACTTGTGAATGTGCTAAGCTGACAAGCATTACAAAATCCAAAGGAGCGAAGAGCGAAACAAGACACAGCGGCCGTCAGTCACGCACTGGGAAACGAGCAGGCAGCCACCCTCTCCCCCTCAGGATAGCTGCAGCCTCCACGTCACCCGGGGAAGGAGCCCTGCGTCTCCGGCCCGCTACAACAACGTGCTCTCTCTTTATCTAATCTGCACTAGAAACCTGTGAACACAGGGACTCTGATATTCTCACTCCACAAGATCTAACTCCCAGGCCCGGGACTCGCTCTGGGAAAGGTCAGACACCGAAAGCAAGCAGGTTGATGATAACCCCCTGCAATAATCTTCAGTAACCCCTAAACGCTGGGAAGCCCACTGCTCTTCAACGTGGCCACGCAACCTGAGATACTTCAGACAAATCCGGGGGAGTCTTTTAGAAGTAAAGTGCCCATCCTTCACTTACACACAAAACACCAACTCACTCAGGAGAAAGGAAGATTGTGTTGTGCTGGAAAGGCCAGGTTCTTGGGTTGTTTGCAAACTTGCAAATAGGGTACTATTTCTAATCAGACAGAACTGTAACCCCTCCCGGAGTGTAACAGTGTAACTCAAGCTTTTCACCTTGTCTTACACCTGATGGGTTTCTGCAGTTGGGATGTGGGGCTGATGCAACTGTTGGCTTCATGCGGGCATGGCAGGCATGGCGAGCAGGACAAAAAAATTAAAGCAACACAGATGCTGATTTGATGCTCTTTTGGGAACACAGATACGGAATACGACACATTTGAACGCTCTGAAACCATCCAATTTACTGTTACTCCAAAGATCATGCTGTACCTCGCTCTTTGCTCTCTGAATCTCGGGCTTAGGCTGAAAGCAATAAAAAGGGATTCGACCTTCCACAGGACCTCCCATGTCCCTCTTCTGCACCTCCTGACCATCCCTCCTTCCAGCAGCTGCCCCTCACTCCCTCTGGTGCCCTCTCCCCGACCCTCGTGCATGGCCATGGGATGGCGTGGGGGCTAGACGCCGACTGGGGCCCATCTAGTCCATGTCTCCTTGTTTTCAAATCCCTTGAGATTCTCTAAGGAGTGCTGGTGGCTAGTCCCACTGCAGTGAGGAGGTAATTTCTCACGCCACAAAATCAGATCATCCAGAATGGATGGAGCCATCAGCTACAGGAGTAGTCAAGTCATGGAAAACACAGCTTCTAGCATTTTCTCTTACACCCAAACATACTCTCACATGCGCGCACCAAGGAGGGAGTAAACTCAGCTGCAGCAGTGTCACACACAATATGTTGTCCCTAACAGAGAAATTCCGTATACGTTTGGGAATGGACTCAAGTCCGCAGACTCTGGGCCAGCAAACACCGTGGGTGTTGTTGGCTGTAGTCCTTGAGCAACACCCACTGCCAAATGAACAGACACACACAATGGGAACAGCTTTGGAGGGACCGGCTTTGCTCCTTCAGAGGAAGGGGGAGTAGCATGGTGGCCAGGAAAGGGGGGGAGGACAGGGACACCCACTTCCTCTGTAAGCCAACCAGCACCACCATCGCCCAGTCCAAAAAGGGAGCGGGTGTGTGTGGCCAGGGTAACTTCAAGGAAAGCTGACAGCACAAACAATAGGGATGGAAACTTCCCTGAAACCCTGCCTTTCTCTGAGTGGGGTCCTTTCCAAGAAGAGTTCACACAGAGTTTACCCACAGTACCCTATTTGTCACAACTAACACCCCTTGGAGATGTCTGTGTCCTCGCTATCACACCTGCAAATTCACCATCGTGTTGACTGTTGAAGAGAGAAGAGAAACCAATGTGATTTGATCAACAGCCAAAAAACCCCCCCATTGATTAGGTTTTGTGAACAGGTTTCACAGAACAGGAACTATCCCTGTTTTCAGTCTCTAGGAGAAGAGTCCGATATTAAATACATACACAAAGAGGTGCAAAACCAAGCAGATAAACAGGAATATCTTTGCTAATTGTGTGCTTGACCATCCCATACATTAGGTCAAGGAAGACGAACACGCACACTGTAGAAAAATACAGCCAATTAGCTCCATCCCCTGTTCTAGGAAGTTCATAGCCAAATACACGATTATGGTCTATGTCCGCCGTTTCCTCACTCTCCAAATTAACCTGATTCCATCTCTGCCTATTAAATCCTCTCCTTGTAAAGGGCATCCCCTTTCTACTGCAGACTCCTCTGTCCTGGTGGCCACATCTCAAGGGCAAACCTCCTTCTCATGGCAGGTGGATCCCCTGCGTCTGCAGTGCCCAGCACTACCCCACCCCGAGATGGTGCCCATGGGGACAGACCCATGGCACCAAATGCAGTGTAGGTCTTCAAAAAAATACTTCTTGGGGTGGTATGACACATTCCATGAATTCAAGGGATTGTTCAAATAATCTGATGTAACATAATTGTGTTATGTCAAATATAACCAACAGTAACTGGACCTTTAGCTGGAAAACTATTCATATACAGCTTCTGGTCATAAGTCATCTGAAATATAAGATGGCTATTATCATTTAGGATATAGATAATTTTGAGGAAAGGCAAGGTACAGCGTCTACTTTTTAAAAAGATTCCCTAACTTTAAAAATATGACAATTGCCTGTGCACTATTAATATAATAACTAAAGCCGTCATTTGCTGAATGATGAAGGCTTCATTTAAAGATTACAAATCTGGGGCGCCTGGGTGGCTCAGTCGTTGGGCGTCTGCCTTCGGCTCAGGTCATGGTCCCAGGGTCCTGAGATCGAGCCCCGCATTGGGCTCCCTGCTCCGCGGGAAGCCTGCTTCTCCCTCTCCCACTCCCCCAGCTTGTGTTCCCTCTCTCACTGTCCCTCTCTGTCGAATGAATAAATAAAATCTTTAAAAAAAATAAAGATTACAGATCTCATTCATTTGGATTCAATCTGAGATTGCTTATAATAACACGGGTGATGACGAGAGAGAAAGAAGAGCGAACAGGGCCATGCCCCTCTAAGAACTTGGAGGTAAAGGAAATATTCCTGGTACAGAACCCTAATAATATCAGGGATGGAAACACATCCCAGGAAAATTCAGAGAGGGGCTGACATGGAGTAATGGTTTCAGAAAAGCACATTTTAGCAATGTGTGGCTCTGCAGAGAGGGGAAGAGATAGAGTCTGGAAAGCAAAAGCATTTCTATCACCGGAAAGATGTTCTCAACCAGGCAACAAGAGTACCTCAGTGATGTTAACTGTGGTCTGGATGAAACACCTTTTAGACAGTTATTTCCCTTTGCCTTCATTCTGTACTCCCTAAGCAACCTTCTGATGACGGGGTTGGCTTCTTAGATGTCTCACTGTCAGGAAAGAGTTTTCCATGGGTCCCAGGCGGGAACATTCTGGCTGCTAGACAGGGCTTATTGCCATTATAAGTCAATAAATTAGTGTCCTAATAAGTAGTTAAGGTCGCAGTGTGATGTCATGTAAGGTGATTGATACAGTTTCTGATCCCACTCAGCTAAATATAGGGATCGGAACCAGAGTGAAAGTCATTGTCCCAACCCCTGTCCTGCCTCCTAATGATTCTCTTCGTCCACAGTGTTAACATTCCTCCCTATTAAAACCTCAAACTACAATTAAATCAATACATTTTGCTAGGAGCTTCTTGGCAACCAAGACAAAAAGGGAAATCTTGGAGGGTAATTAATTATCGTTATCTAATAACAGAATCCTTTGGGAACTAACATTTGGGATGTTAAAATCCTATCTTCATTTACCATCTAGACTTTAGGGAGAAAAAGACTTGTGAATAACAGTTTTACATGGTTTCATTCAAGGAAAAGCAGATTTTTCACAAGAGTTTTTATGAGATGACACATTCTTCTTAGACTTAACCCCAGGGCTCTCCCTATCAGAGTAGGTGATTTAGAATTTACTTAAGTCTTTGAAAAATGTTAACCCTGTAATCCTCTCTAAGGATGCTAGCACATAAACGTTGTGATCTGAAAGCCAGTTGTTTAAAACACAGAAAATATATCCCCCTGGAAACAGTAGTCTTATAATTATGGGAATTCCTGGGGGAAGTCCAGAAAAATCCTATTTGATCCTGAATGTGGCTGAAGCGATGCTGATGGTAACCATGATCAAACACCATGTTTGGGTTCCTGGACCTGATGCCACTCAGGCTACTTCAGCGGCTCCCCCAGCCCTGCCCTGGTCCTGCTCCCAGGTGGGGTTGGCACAAACCCCTCCTCTCTGCTCAGGACGAAGTCTCCGGGCGCTCAGGCCCTAGTCAGCACCCCCTGCTCATGGAGGTCCCAAGAGCACTGAACTGGGACTCAAAGGTCTTCCATGGTGTAGGAAGCTAGGCTTCCCTCAGCCTCAGAATTCACACCTTGCGGTGCTAATAAGGCCCTCGTTCAAGGACGCTGTGGGGGTGGACAGCTCCTCAGTAAATTACCAAACAGTCTTGGTTTCAAGGGAATCCTGTTCAGGGCTGCAAAGAATTGAATCACAAATACAATTTTGAGGAAATGGAATTCTTGGAGCCGCCTCTACTGTATTTTTACTGTTTTCTTTCCTTTTTTTTCACTCTTACATGAGATACTGGTTAGTAGCAGTCAGTTTGATGCTCACCTCTTCTAGGCTCATGGGTGACCTAGGTTTAGTGTTTCCTAATTCTTCAAATGCGTGATCTTGCTTTCACCATGTTTCTGTTATAACTCACTCAGGATTTTAGTCCGATCTCTTGCCAGTCTGCTCTAGTCCCTTCTCCCACAAATATCTCCTCCAGGCCCACACGAATCTTTCTTTAAATTAAATACCTTTTCCTTTGGGAAGCGGAGTGGTGCTGCCCAGCAGAACATGGTGGTGGCAATCATCTACTTCTGTGCTCTCCCATAAGTAGTCACTCACCACATGTGGCCACCTAATAATGTAAGGACATTTGTACTGGTTTCCACACCCGAATTAAGTGTGACATTGGAATTGAATTGTGTACGTGTGTGTGCCTGCAGCTTCCTAGGATCTTTCTCCCTTCAAAGCATCTGGACAGGAGGGATGAGCAGCCCTTCCTATGATCAAGTCTGAACAGAAAGGTGCTGATTTTGCTCTTGACCCTCCCACAGGTAGGAGAAAACCTCCCCCTGGCTGTAAGATGTCACCATTTGCTGCTGGTAGGGTTCTACCAATCTGTCCTGGCCCAGGTTCAAAAACAAAAACAGACAAACTATCTTGACCCCCACCTCCCCTGTCAACTATCACCCATTTCTTCGTTCTTCACAATGAAGCTCATCTACACTTTCTGGCTTCCACAGGGGCCACGGAATATTTACAGAAGAATGAATGCACACCGCCCCTTGAGCCACACTTGCAGCGAAATGGAGCTCTCCACGGGCCAATGCAAAGTCCTTTTGGTTTTATAAATATATAAAACCAGACAGCTAAGAAGTTACAAAGTTCCGTGTTATAAACACGCCTAAATACACCAACTTATCTCTTTTCAAGATAGCCACCACCTTCTCTGCATTAGAAACAAAGAAAAGCACATCTGTTTTGTATTGAAGGAACTTAACCCCCAAGGTTCTAATAGGCCCGTTTCATTAAAAATGTCAAGTAAATTAGGAACTTTTTCCTGGATGTTTTGTTTCACCATAAAAACCATCAGATAAAGGTAATGTAAATGATTTTTGCATTGAAAATGTCTGTGCTTGATAGTGATTAGGGATGTTATTCTTTGTTGTAATATTAAAGTACTAATTTGGCGGCGCTATTAATCAAGAAGGCTCCTGACTTAACTTCAAAAAATAAAAGAACTAAAAAGCAAGTAAAAAAAAATCCTCAAAATAGAAAAAAAGAAATAAAAGAGAAAAAAGCCATGCAGGTGTTTTAGAAAACTCAGTAAGCCTGCCGTTCCCAAACACTATTCTAGCATCGAGAACCCCCATATCTTTCCCAGTCCTGGACAGTTTTCTTGGGCACTTTGCGCAGGAGACCCCCACTCTGGAGGAGGAGGGAGTACGGAGGAAGGGCGAGAAGAGCCCCGAGGGCTGGCGCGCCACAGCGGGGCCCCGCCGCACCTGCTGCATTGCAGGACTCCTCGCTGCCTTCTGCTGGGTCATTGCTCATCTGCTCCCAGGAGTCTGCACTGCTTCTCAGAGTCAGCAAAGCCGGTCCTTTGCTCCCACTGCTAAGTGTGAAGGGACGGCCGCTGGCTGGAAGGCACAATAGGATATATTAATGCCGACTACCCCTAAAATGGACCATTATAATCAGGAGCAGGGCTCCCCCTGTGTCTCCAGTAACAGGGCATTTGCGAGATAGGCATGGTCTGACCAGGGCTGAAGCAAATGCCATCATGGTTCACAAGGTTTGAGAACCACTTTTCTAGATCCATACCCTCGGGGGATCAGCCTGGCAGTGAAACTATGAAGGAGCAGACCCAGAGGGCCCTTTGCACCAGATTCTGGGAAATCACACCTTCCTGGTAGCCGCCCCGCCCCCGAGGCACCCAGGGTGTGAATTCACACAAACATTGTTGATCTCCTCCCAACAGCAGAACAGCGGAGAGCATCTTCCCAGTTATTTACCATAAATCAAGAGCAATCTTGTTCCCACGAGGGAGAAACCACAGCATGCTGAGGTTTTATAGTACTGACCAGGAGGAAAAAAGCCTTCAGGGATGATAGAGGTTTAATTCAGAAATGTGTAAGTGAAGATGTGGGGCTTAGCCAGTCCCTTTTCACAAAGGTCATGGAAGTTTACCCTCATTAAGGAGGGTGACTAGGCTGGGGGCCACTGAATCAAGGGCAGAGGAGCCAGGGGAAGGGCACAGGACAACAGCAGGGATTCAGGACCAAACAGAGAGTGGCTGGAAGATCAGGCTGGAAGACAAAGACCCCCGAAGCAAAGGAGACCAGAACCTTGGCCAACACTGGGGCTTTTAAACGTTCAATCCAGTCGTCCCTGGGCCATGAACAGCAGGATGGAGAGCGGGGGGTGGAGGGGGCTCCCGTGTGTATTTGTGGGGGTGCAGCTATGAGCTAGTGTTTCTGGGCTTCTGTCGCTGTCTGCACCTTTCATGCACGACTAGCAGAAGCCAAATCAGGTCCCAGTGTCTGAAGTGAACAGTCCCATGACAATCGATGGTGAGTCCTGTGTCAGATGTCAGAATGCGTTGTTGGTGGGAGGGTGACTTTTGATATGTAGTAAATATTTTGGATTGAAATTCCCTTATCATTATGAGGTATTTTCAGACAGCTCTGCCAAAGTACAATCAACATATCAGCGGTTCGAGTCTAACCAGAGCGCGTGGACAGATCCTGACATATATAGACACCCATGAAACCATCACCGGCACGTTTTGAGCAATTACAGTTGAATGGAAAAAAAAAAAAAAAAACAATACAAAAGCAAAAGGAGTCAGATGCCTCGTGTCTGAGTCTCCGTTTCTGTCCTCTCCCCACACCCAGCGCGGGACCACCTGCCTCACTTGCTCCTCACGACTGAGTCAAGCCGGCTCTAGGTGGAGGGACCTGACGATTTCCTCCTCAGGCAGCCCCATCTGCCTGGAGCCTGCCAGATGGAGCTCCATCAATCGGCCCAGCCTGGCTGCCGTGGGGGGATCTCCCGGGGTGTGGGCCGTCCCGGGCTTGCCGCTCCTGAGCCCCTGGCTGCCGGTCCCGTGAGTCAGATCTCCCGTGCTCCTCTCAGACTACGGGATGCTCTGACAGCATCTGGGTCCAAAACACAGAGCCCAAGTTTCTTCCTAACATAAGAGGACTAGATAGTGATTGAATATCAACCATGAACACTGCAGATAAAGTAAATTAAAGGTCCGTGGGAGGTGTGGCTCACCATGAAAGCCGGAGCAGGTGGAGGGGGGGGCAATACCTCCCTACTCTGACCCACGGAGCCTGAATGGTGGCCAGGTATTGGGGTTCAGGCATTGACAGGCCTGTTGTCAGAACAGGGGAAACAGGAATTGAATCGCTAAGGGGATCTTTGTGGTCCTTGAGAGAAATCCGTTAACTCTCCCGTTAATGAAATGGGCGTCTCTGTGACTAGCTAGAGGCAGCCCAGCATCTAAAGCTGGGGGGCAGTTATCGTTCTGCAAACAAAGCGATGGCCGGTTGTGAACCCACCACGAATGTGTGTGTGTGTTGTGTGTGTGTAAACACAAGTGGTGTCACTCGGGGGCTCCAGTGACTCCCCCAGGCAACAACTTGGCAAGAAGAAGTTCCAAGACGTGTTTTTCTTCCCATCCCGCAGAGCTCTGACCACGGTCTGACCTAGAACTGTGAGCACCGAGCAGAGCAGGATGGCTGGAGAGTGGTGGCTCCTCGTGGAGGAGGCTGGCAGCCCAGGCAGGGGAGCTGAGAGAGGACGGACGGAGCCGAGCGGCACCTCGGTGAGTCCATGGTGCAGGGCGCCGCTGACCCTCGTGTGGTCTCCGGGACTGTGCCCTTATTCATACTCAAAACTGGCGAGGTTTAGAGACATACAGATTACTAATCTGTAAAGTAATACAGATTACTTTTGAGATAAGCCACCATATTTTTATACAGATGAAAATTAGGATTTAAAAGTTTTAAATAAGATTAAAAACATTCATCCTGGAACCACACTATGCCCCTGCACTCAAACCCAGACAACAGAGCCTGCATCATCTAAATTTGAGCCAATGTCATATCTAGACATCCCCCCCCCCCAATCTACCATTCAGCAGATTCCAGGAATGTTGTCTTGGGCCACTGAAAAAGGCCAAGTTTCCTTGAAGGAGAAGGAACCTGTAGGAAAGTAATAGATTCCATGAGTGTGAAAGGGAGAAGCAGGGGAGGGAGGAGCGGTGGAGAGAGGACACACACACATACACACACACACACACAGGTGCACACGCACACACACAGGGTGCCCACACAGGTGCATATTCACACACAGGTGCACACGCACACACATAACAACACATGCTAAGCCTCTCTCAGCGTGTGAGGAGTTGTGTAGCATAGGAGACTAGCTGGATGAATCAAGGCCCAGGGAAAAAGATGGCAATATAAACCTGCCCGACAGAGCGTGAGGATGATGAAATCCTTCTCAACAGTGGGGAACCTCCTTCCTCTTGGCAGCTGTGCACTGTGTTTGGGAAGGTGTGGGCCTCCATCCTAATTTCCCGGCCATCCATATCTTCCACTGGGGCTCCACACAGTTACTACTGCAAATTGCTTTCTTCCCGAGCTGTATTCTATTCTATCAGAGCAGGTAGTTTCCCTTTCCTCTGTACACGGGGACTGGGATTGAATGTAACGTTAAATGCAGGCTCATTTACCGTGGAAGTCCTCCTCCTTAGAGCCTGGACCGCAGAGCAGCATCACACTCTGAGGACAAATAACGGGAACAGAAGCCTCACGGAAAGACCACTGAGTCCTTCTGTCATCCAGACTCAGAAAGCCCAGACAAGAGCCCTGCATCCCCGCCTGAGTTCTATAGGCACCAAGAATCAGGGAGTCCTTCTGACCTTTGGGGCCTGGGTTGTAACTTTCCACAACTGTGAAATTCACAGATTACTTACAAATGATTTGGTTTGTGAAATTCACAGTAGGGACTGCTTTATATAGCAGCTCCTTCCTTTCTTTATTCTCTGAAACTGCTCTTGCATATTGTAGGGCAAGGCGGACAGGGTGCTTCAGTGGGGGCACAAGCCCCCTGGACTCCCAGGGATCTGGGCTCTGAGGTAGAGTGAGCACCTGACCTTTTACAAGGAAGGTGGAGGCAACGCTAGGGTTTGTTACAAGCAGGTTTCAGAGGAGTAGGCCTGAGAAGGAGATAATGGGTTTGGAGACCAACACATTAGTGACCTGTGAGAACAGCTGTGTGGGGTGGGGGCAAGCCCGTCTGAGAGGAGTGGACACAACATGGCAACATTTGCAGGGAGACGCAGAGCAGAGGAGCCTGGATGGTGGCCTGCGCGGAGAGCATGCAGAGGAGGTTCTCCTTAGGCTGGTGGAGCGCCAGCCCAGCTTTAATCCTGGGGGCAGGAGCTGATGGTGAAGGGGACTCATGTTCATGGGCAAGACCACTCAGGACTCGGAGCCTGGCCACAGTGTGGAAGGATTAAGAATGGCAAGCCCCAGGGAAGGATGGAAGAGTGGCTTTCCTTTGCATTTAGAGAAAACAAAGAGATGGGGGAAGACAAGAGGAGTCTGTCCTGAAGAAGGTAAGAGAGAGCAGGCGCTCAAGATGGTTTTGAACGTCTGAGTGAAATGAGTATCTGTGAACTGAAGTCTTTTTCATGACTATGCCTCACTTAAATGTTTTTTAAATTGTGGTAAATGTACAAAACATAACATTTGCCATTTCAACCATTTTAAAGGGTTTGTTCCTATGGCGTTAAGCACATTGGCCTCATTGTGCAGACATCATCACCATCCATCTCCAAAACGCTTTTCATGTTCTCACACTGAACCTCTGTGCCCGTGAAACACTGACCCCTGCATGTCCTCCCCACAGCCTGTGGAAACCACCATTCTACTTTGTTTCTACAAGTTTGCCTACTGCAGGAATTTCATATAAATGGAATCATGCAACATTCCATTGTCCTTCTGTGACTGGCTTCTTTCACTTAACAAAAGGTCCAGGGTTCATCCATGTGCCAGAATCTCCTTCCTTTGCAAGACTGAATAGTATTCCATAGTACGGAGACACCCCACTTTGTTTTTCCATCTGTCAGTGGACCCTTGGCTTGCTCCCACATTTTGGCTTTGTGAATAACGCTGCTGTGAACATGCGTGTGCGATTATCTCTTGCAAGTCCCGTGTTCACGTCTTTTGGGTGTATATCCCAAAGTGGAATTGCTGGATCAAATGATAATTCCATGTTTAAGTTTCCACTCTGTTTTCCACAACTGCTGCACCACTTTACATCCCCATCAGCAAAGCACAGTGTTCTAATTTTTCCACATCTCAACAAGGCTGGTTATTTTATTTCTTCCTCTTAAAAAAATGATAACCATCCCAATGGGTGTGAAGTGGTATCTCAGTGTGGTTTTGCTTTGCGTTTCCCGAATGCTTAGTTATTGTTGAGCCTCCTTTCACGTGTTCATTGCACATGTGTCTGCCTTCTTTGGAGGGACGTCTATTCAAGTCCTTTGTCCATTTTTCAATTGGGTTGTTGGTGTTTTGTTGTTGAGTTGTAGGAGTTCTTTATATACACTGGATATTGATCCCTTATCCGATACATGATCTGCAAATATTCTCTCCCATTCCATGGGTTGCCTTTTCACTCTGTTAATTGTGTCCTTTGATGCACACACATTTTTGATTTTGATGAAGGCCAGCGTATCTCTTCTTTCTTTTGTTGCCCATGCTTTAGGTGTCATACCTAAGAAATTCTCAGCAGATACAAGGTCATAAAGCTTTCCTCTGACATTTTCTCTTAGGAGCTTTATAGTTTTAGTTCTTACATTTAGATTTTTGGTCAGCTTTGAGTTAATTCTTTTAAAATTGTGAAACGTAGCATGGATTTACTTGTTATCCCTGCACAGGGACATGTTAGTCCCCTCTGTATAGTTGCAATTTTAGTACACACCCTGCCAAAACAAGGGTTGAAACACAGTCTTTGGAGAAAACACATTACCATAGGCATATGGAAATAAAACTGTTTACAACACACTTATAATAAGTGTTCTCAATTTCTAACTGGGGCATTCATTTACTTATCCTGGACCCACCAGATGTGCTGTTATTATTTAAGCATTAGTCTGCTGCCTGCATGCCCCGTGAAGCCTTTCCTTAAGGTTCTGACCCTGACTCTCACACAGTTCTCTCTATGTTGGCCGATGGCTTTGCCATTCTCAGTGCCGAGCCAGTGGGAGCCCAGCAAGATTTTTAGGTCCTCTTGTCAATTTTTCATAGTCTGTAGATGGATGCTGTGATGACATATTTCGAAGAGTTTGGATATCAATTTAAAACAAGGGGGATTGGTTTGAAAACCTGTACATGGAGATTCTAGATGCCCAGATACCTTCTCCCACTCCCTGAAGAAACAAAGGGTTAATTCTTTGGAGAAACTAAACGAGGGAGTCTCTGGACTCAGACACACTTGAAGGGATGAGGCTCTGGATGAGCAAGAACACCATAAGAGTCAGCAGATCAGATTTCGAGGTGCCCCTACCACTGCCCCCACCCCTTCCTCCCATCCTGCTCCCAGAGCACCTGCTTCTAGGCATACACCCTCCCTTCTACCCCTGCTCCTGACAAGAAACAGGAGGGCTTTACCCTGGAGACACTGAATTCTACCAAAGAAAAGACCTACAGGTACTGACATTGTGGCGGGGGGGGGGGTCTCCCTATGCAATCACACTCTATCAAGTTCAACTGGCAACAATCCCTGACCAGAGTTTCCAATGCCTTCCCCAGCTTCCAACCTGCTTTCTCATGCCTCACACTTAAATAAGAAAGGGTGGCGAATGATATACGAACATACTTGAGGAAGGCTTCCAACACGGAAAATAGGCTAAAATAATACACAGCTAAAAGAACCTGGGTAGGGGCACCTGGGTGGCTCAGTCAGTTAAGCATCTGCTTTTATTTATTTATTTATTTATTTATTTATTTATTTATTTATTTATTTATAAAGATTTTATTTATATGACAGAGAGAGAGGGAACACAAGTAGGGGGAGCGGGAGAGGGAGAAGCAGTCTGTTGCGGAGCACAGAGCCCAATGCAGGGCTTGATCCCAGGACCCCGGGACCATGACCTGAGCCGAAGGCAATGCCTAATGACTGAGCCACCCAGGCGCCCCTGCTTTTAGCTCAGGTCATGACCTCAGGGTCCTGGGATCGAGCCCTGCATCAGGTTCTCTGCTCAGTTAGGAGTCTGCTTCTCCCTCTCACACTCCTCTATGCTCTGTCTCTCTCCCTTTCAAATAAATATTAATAAATAAATTCTTTAAAAAAAAAAGAACATGGGATAGAGACCATACAGGGAGGGAAAATATTCTTAACATTGTAGTATTCTCAGAAAGAAGAGAAAAGATATTGCATTCATGGTAAAAAGAATGCTATAGAAGGAACAACTGGAGGACAGTAAAGAGTTTATAGGAATTAAAATAAAATATTAAAAATTATAAAAGTCATTAGGGAGTTTGAAGAATAAAATTGAAAAAAATCTCCCAGAAAGTAGAACAAAAATACAAATATATCAAAAGGAGAGAAAAGATAAGAAAATATGAAGATTAATTTAGCATAGAATAAAAAAATAGCTGAAGTTAAGAAATTATCAAAGAAATAATACAGAAAAATAATCCAGAACTGAAACATATAAATCTGCATGCTGAGTGGCCCACCATGTCTGGGACAATGCATTTAAAGAGACCAAGGCACATCACTATGAAATATATTATCAGCAAGGATCCAAAAAAGAGCCCAAGAGTTCCTGGAAAAGAAAAGAGGCCACAAACAAAACAAAGACAACAAGAGAGCTTCATCGGACACTAGAAGATAGCAGAGTGGAGGGTCCAAAATTCAGATGAAAAATGATTTTCAACATGGAATTCTGTATTCATTGTAAATATTATGGAGGGAGGAACAAAGATATTTTTAGACATACGCAATCTCAAGACATGGACCTCCCAGGTGCCCTTTGCCAGGAAGCTACTAGGGTGTGCTCTGCCGAAATGAAGGAGTAAACCAGGGAAAAGTGAAGCATGAGACAGTGGGGGCCGTGAAGGGATGTCCCAGAAGGACAGTGATAGGACCCAGGATATCAAGCACATAGCACGTATAGCCCATCCAGGAGGAGCAGAGCTGAGCATGGTGGGACAGAGGGCTCAGATGGAGAAGACATGGATGGAGCTGACAGACTGCTTTCAAGCACATTCTGGATAAATTTGGAAACTGTGTTGTCAGCTCTGGGACAGATCTGTTAGGGCATCTGGTGCAAAAATGTAAGAGAGAGCCAAAAAACGAAGGTACAACTAAGGTATAAGCACATGATAAAATAAGACTAATATTAATTGCAGGGAAAATAAAAGTTGTACAAGGGAAAAAAAGAAATGGAATCCAGATACCCTATTTGCCTCAGGACCAAATAACACAAATGGCAGTGTTTCCCCTGATAACGGCAATCGCAACACGCTGAACTTGCTGGGCGTGCAGAGAGTGTGAATGGCAGCAACATCAGCCCCCATCTCCATAACAGGAAGTCAGTGGATAATGTCTAAAACACAAAGAAATCATCAGGAAATAGCAGGATATTATTTAGTAAAAGGGAAATAAGTAGCTACAAAGCAGAAATAAGAGGCTTGTAAATGGTCGTTTCTTGGAAGCAAGACATTTTGTTCTAAGAAATTCAGTTTTGTTTTTTTTTTTTTAAATGATGGTATACAGTTTGGGGTGATCTTCTGACTTATCTATACTTCTCGGAATTTCAATGTGTTCACATTCAGGGTCCCTGCTAATTTGTAAAATCCCCCATGTGTATGGTAAGAAAATGTGCCCCTTTGGGGCAGAGCAGCCCCAGGCCAGCACAGGGCAGGATAGGGTGGATTTCAGCCTTATCTGCCACCTTACCAGGGGCAACTTACACAGAACACACTGGGGACCACACAGCAGCCCTGCTCTAAAAAGTATGCACTGCTATGAAAATAGTGTAAAGAAACAAAAAGGCATAAAAAACAGGACCAAAAAAAAGCCCCTATCTGAAATTCTCCTAAAGTCAAGCCTCATATCCTAAATGCCCTGTTATTTCTAAACTTCTCATTTGAACGTGAATGCCGGTAATAAACAATACACAATGACTGAAATTAACACCAATCATTTTAACACTCTGAGAAGTGCTCTAAAATAGTATGGGATTTGGCTGACCTGGATAAACAGTCATCCTCATGAAGGAAGGCCTGGCTAGGGATTTTAGGTGGTTTTTAGATTACTGAACCAATGACTGGATGTGATTGCTAAGATGTCAGGCATTGTCGTGGATGAGTAAAATGTAAGTCAAGTCTCAAGAATTGGAAGACGGTCCGAACCGCCATCTGCTCTGGCTGGGCCCTTTACGCAGTAGTGTTCTCAGTCCCAGGGTCTACGGAGGTCACTGACTGTGCTCACGCACTGTCTTGGAAAGGGCAAAGAAACCACACAGAACGTATGTATGGTTGTCTGTAAATAGTCTTAGCAATTAAGAATGTCATACAAAACAGTAATATCTTAGATTTTTTTTCAAAGTAGAGGGTTAAAAAGAGTTAAATGGACAGAGATTGATTGGATGGAAAGAAGGACTCTCGAATTCCAATCGAGCTATTTAGAGATAACATGTGTGTTGCCTTGCGCAGTTGGGATGAGAACCCGGCCCCTGTGGAGCAGGCCGGGAGGGCCAGGTTGAAGGACTTTCTCGCTCTGACTGAGACCAGCTTCCAGTGTGAAGTGTTTTTGACTTACTGCCTTTCATCACTTCCCCTGAACCTTGAGCCAGTAAAGTACACTTCAGAAATATTTGATTTGGTTGTTCAGTAAGGAATGATTTCATCCCCAATCCAATCATTACTTCTTAACTTGAAAACACTTTTTATTCGCTTCAAGGTAAATGACACTTGGGGTATGAATGAAGACCCAGGAGAGTTTCCTCAGAATAATGCTAGGCTTGAACGGCCCAACCGCCAGGAGAGAGAGCCCATTGTCATCCGGACTTCCTGTCCGCGCTCTAAGTGCCCCTTACAGACTCTGACATCATAAGTGCCTCCAGATTCCATCAGTGGTCCACAATGAATTAAAAAGCAATAGAATCCAGGTGCTTTTTCTGGTAAACAGTTACTTTGTAGGAAAAGCAAACAGAACAAGGATATTCATTGACTTCCCTGTGACATTCATTCACATCCAAGAGAGCTCTCTGCACCTTTGGTTCCAGCAGGCAAGCTCTGCCCACCGCACACCCACCGGTTTGCACACATCACCCATCTCCTGTCATTGTGCCCTCTTCTTTTTAATTAACTCACTGATTATAATGTCTTAAATGGCATAAAGTGAAGACAGCCTATACAAAAGATGCCAATATATAAATTAAGGGAAGCTACGTCTCTAATAAAACTCCCAAAGAGGCTGAAAATTTCCTCTGAGAACTACTTCCTACACTCTTGCCTCAGCTAGCCATAAATCCTTGGTGCTGAAATGACACATTTCATGGCCTTTCACTATTTTCTAGATCTAGGGGTTCCAAAGTAATTTCTTAGAGGAGCACTAAACCACAAATTTGTGTATGTGATCAGATACATTTTCCCCCAAAGTTTTCAAGTGGTACAGAATTATTTACATGGTTATGTCAGATAATTTCAGCTGATTAATTTCATCTTGACATTAGAAAAACTTCACGGAAATCTATTTCTGAGGCATGTCCGTGCTGTCATATGAAGTAAACATGATGGGTTCCCTTTGCTATGTTCACTATTATCAGTGGAAAGCAGAAAGTGGCTTTTCTTTAACCTAATGCTGCTCTGTTTGCTTATAACTATGAAACTAGTATTAATATTAACTCCTATTCAACCCAGAACAATGCCAGGCAAGGTAAGACCCTTGTGAAGTCTAGTATATACAAAGTTCGGAGTCTCTACTTCTACCGAGCACCTCGAAAACGCAGAGCTAACAGCATGCCGTGCCTTTGCAGGTCCCAAGACAAGGTCTCCTGATCTTATGAACCCTTTCATAAAACTTCTCCCAAAATAAATAAAATATATTTTTTTGCATCCAGAAGCTTATTCTGAACTGCATTTTTGTTTGAATTCAACATAATTCCTCTTGATTCAATATACAAGTGTTAACACAGCCTGATTAGAGAACACAACCTCTGCTCTAGAGAATAAAGCAAATGATTAGCCCTCACCCCCAGACCTCTGGTTATCCCCAGTCCAGCTGAGGCCTGAGACCAACACACGTTTAACCGTTTCAAAGCCGGCGGCGAGAGCCGAGGTCCAGGTCCCAGGCAGCCAGCCCTGGTTCAGAGGAGATGAGTGTCCCCCGCCAAGGCTGTGGAACTCTGACCTGGGTTGCAATTACAATTCTGAGATCTACTCCAGAGAATCTCCAATTAATTCCTGTGTCTCCTGTGCCCACTTCTGCCCTTGCCTTCCCCTTCGCTTGTTTTCTTAGGAGACACGGGGGATGCTTGCTACCTGGTGTACAAAGGTCTCTGTGTCCTTGAAATTTAAAATGTGACTGAGCCTACAAAAATAGGGAGGTTTCACTGTCATTTTTCACTTGAACGTCCAGTTGCTCGCACCGAGTGCGGGAACTTGCCCCTCGCTCCGGATGGCAGGGGCAGGAAGCAGTAATGGGACACCAGCTCCTTTCTGTCCCTCTCCAAAGCCCCCGTGGGGCCGCGTGGATTCTGAACCCCACGGGGCTCAAAGTAGAACATATTTTGCTGCCGTTGTTAACAATCCTATGCTTTAAATTCCATACTTTAGAAACATCAGAGAGATGAATAACCCTTCGCCTTTTCCAGAGAAGTAAGGTAGGACATGAATTTTAACTATCTCATTTTGAGCTTTGTTTACAACATAAATGCTGTTTCTGATTAGCTGCCTCAAATTGGTTACTTAAACATTTTAAGCCAATTTCGAGGGTGTGGGAACAACCAAGGAATAAAATAAAGGTTTGATTATTTCTTTATTTTCCCTTGGAGGTCAGTCTATGAATTTTATTCAAATAATAGAATCACTCTGTGAGATGCCGAAAAAAAAAGAAAAAAGAACTTTATTTCAGTGAGGACTGCATGCCATGAATTATGTAAGCGATTCCAGAAGAAGGGCCAATCATGTTTTCCGGCATGTGCCACAGGCTTCAAGGACAAGCATGGAGCTCAACAAAATTAAGATGAAAGCACTGTTGATTGTTAGTCAGCCACAATGGTAAGGGACCTTCATCTGTGTGCGGACGGGGCTTCCCACAGGGAAGAGGAAGGCTGGGAAGCTGCCAGATACTCATATGCAAAATCGGGGACTGTACATAAAATTGCAAAATCACAATAAGGCAGTAAGTATCACCTAGTCGAATCTCCCAAGCGGTCAGAATTCACATCTATAAAATGAGTGTATAAAATCTGTCCTGTTCTCCTCAAGGCCGCTTTTGAAATGGAGGGTCACAGACATGAGGAACGGCAGGGGAAGGCGAGGGGACAGAGAGATGCACAGCCCGTGATCACTCCCGTTACCACCACTCCCACGGCGGTGGAGCCACGGTAGACAGCGAGACCGCTGGAAAAGCCTGGCAAAAGCTCCGGCTTGTCATCTTGCCCTGGCTAGCGGGAGATTAGAAGCGCTCCTCTCTGAAGTCCTTGGTAGACCCGCGGAGTCCTAAGCCTTTGCATATTCCAAGTGCAATGTCAACGTTGCTTTTATCACGCTCAGCTCGTCCTCCTTGTTCTTCTAAGATATGTTTACAAGGGTAATTACCAGAAGTTTGCTCGCGTTTCCACACGAGGTTGACTTGTACCACCAATAACCAAGGAGAAATGCAGGTTGCCGTCACAGGACGCAGGGCGGTCGGGGGCTGCAGATCATCACGGAGACAACACCGCATCGGCCGTCTTTCCCACCAAAGCAGATGCGTGTTCGCTCTCCAGGTTCGAAGAGGACCAAGACGTGGGGGGCTGTTCATGAAAGAGGATTTCCTCGTGGTGAATAATTTTCAGAATTCATGAGACTTGGCAGTCAGACGTGAGGACTCAGTTAGTGTCCCTGAAAGTATGTGGCTGTTTCTTGGCTCTTGTTCTTCGTAAAGTGGTTGTTGCCTTTTGGACTCACTAGAAAGATCAACCATTCTCACTTTTCACTTATCCCTTTTTGCTGCTGTATGACCCGAGGCCTCCCCGGCACCCACTGCCTTCTGTCACCTTGCCCCCCTGACACATGCTGCAGGAGTTGAGTTAGACCAGCACGATCCGCCTTCTTCAGACGCATACACTCACTGCTGAGAGAATACAGTCTTAGAAATAACAGCTCTGTTTCTACTGGATCGAATACAGATGAGTATATAACATATGCATTACTGTGCACATGCAAGGCAGGGGAAGGGAGAGCCAAGGAGACACACAGCTGATAGGATAGATTTCTGGGGTTTCAAAGAGCGGAGACCACCCATCCCACCAGAACGGTCACACTTGGCGACATCCCAGCTCTTGGAGGAAGAAAGGAAGGAAGAACACAGGCACTCCAGCCACTCTCTGTTCTCTGAAGCAATCACATAAACAAATTGAGAAATATTTTATGGAACTGTAAAACACTATCAGGTTAGGAAAAATCAACATTCCGCCCCCCCCCCCCCGGCCCAGGGAAAAGAATTCTCCTCCACGGTTAGATAGAAAGCTTAAGAATTTTATATTTAGTAGTAAGCATAGCTGGCCTTATACGTGAGCAAAACGGAGGACTGCCCAGATGATGTAATTCAAGCAACGTCAGCAAAAACTCAAAGGGATGGACACAGGGCTGAGTATGAGGGGAAAGAGGCTGGGCGGAGGGTTGCAAACAGTCAGTGGTTCCAAGTTTGAATGAGATCTGGGGCCACAGTCACTTTTGCTGGTTCATTTGTAAGAGCCGGGGGGTTGGTGGGCCCTGTTGTCAGAACCCACCCAGTCCTGAGAATCAGCTTCTCTCTCCCTCCCACCATCAGGGTGTAGAGTAACACAGGAAGTCCCTTGCTGAGCTAAGCATGCAGTACAGTATTTTATAAGAGTTACCTACTAAAGGCAAACAAACTGACATTTCCCTTTGGGGAAAAAATTCTCCACTTCACTTGTGACCCAACTGGAGATTACAGAGAAGCCCAAGTGTGTTCCAAACCAACAAAACAAAAAATAACCCCACGGGCAGATGGGCAAGGCTGGGGAGAATGAAATATAATGCACCATCGTGTGGCTGGGTAGTCCAAATGGAGAGGATTCTCCCGGAGGCACAGGAGGGGATAGCGTCTGGAGGCATTTCTGTCCCTCCTTCGCACCCCCCCACCCCCAGCCTCGGAGCAGTCAGACTCTGTGCTGCGCGCCCTGCCCCTGGCAGGGGCCATTCTCCCAACTGTGATGACCTCACACCAGACCCCACCATGGAGGAGCCGAGGGCTGACTTCACACACAGCCCAGGCCACACGAGCTCAGTGACTAACACAGAGGGGAGTTCTTGGGAATTGACTCGACTTTCCTTCTCAGAATCACATACTGCAGTTGTAGCCAAATTGTGCTGAATCCTGTGTCATGACTCTTACTCAGGAGCCCTCACGGGAAGTCAGCGTGCAGGGCTTGTCAGAGAAACCAAACCCAGTGAATCATGTGGACCCAAGCTTGCTGAAGGCCAGGGGCCTTTCCAGGAATGCAGGGATTTTTTAAGAGACAATTCTAGCTGCCTATTTTCTCTTCCAACATGTCCCTACAAGGGTTCAGGGTTTGGGAAGGACAGGAAGCTGACCCCACATTGACAGGCGGCCATGGGAGTGTCCCATGAGTGGGCCAACTCCCTGCCTACTTTCCTCAGGCTGAGGCCTCGGTGCTGCACTCAAGAACCCAAAATGTCTATGGAAATTTGGGGGGAAGCAATAAGAGGAAGATGGTCAGAAGATCAAAAATCATAAAAGAAATGAATAAATCATTTGCTTTCTTGTCCAATCACTTGATTCACTGCAAGGAAAAGGCCTAGTATGTTTGTTTATATAATGAAACATAACTTGAATAATCCATGTTTCCAGAGAAAAATGAAGACTTTTTTTTGTCCAGCTGCTTTTCATCTTATGCTGCTGAAAAGACCCAAATTCAATGGCGCTTTGTGAGTTTGCAAAAAGGAAGAAGAGAAAGGGCTTTAAGTTTTTTTCTCAGACAGACAGGTAGGTCTTGGCCTTTAGCAGTAAACTAGTCAAAAATCCAATGGTGCGAGGGCCACCTCCCCACCCCAACGTGCGTGCACTTTGTATGGTAGTGACGACGCAGGGTGGACGGCAGGAATTCTGCATGCCCACGGTTTCTCCCCTGGCAGAGCCTCTGAAAGCCTGCGCAGCAGCTGGGGCTCTTTCCTGGTGTGTCCCCGCCAGAACAAGATCGGCACTCTCATTAGGTCAGCTCTTCTTTTATGCACCCTCACAGCAGCTTCTGGTGCGAAACAAGAAATGTGCAGACCGAGGCGCGGGAGAGGAGGACACCGATGTCAGTCAGTTCCTAAGACTGCGTCCAGCCCTCCCTCCGGGAGTGACAAGTGGGTGCCTGGCACGGGCCCAAAACACAGACTGGCTTTTCTGCTTGCCAGAAATAATACACATTTTGAGAAATAGGATGGTTCGAAGACAAAGGATCTGTTTGCAATTCCGACACGCCAGTTTTCACCGTGCAAAACCTGCCCCCAAGACAGTAATAGGATAATGCCTGGGAGCACTGAAGGATTGGGACGTTGCAATGATACCATTTTTAAGCAAAAAGCACTTGAGGCCATCCAGAGTGTAGGTAGGATACATGAGAGCATAAAATAGTCTGAATAACACGGCAGGGGCTGGTGGCCTTGGCTTCAGACAGACTATGTACCACATCCAAAGCCACTGACGTCCTCACGGGAAATTTAAACCACTTCTTGGGCCAAAGAGAACACATCTCTAGGCCATGAGTTAGCCCCTGAGCCCTTCGTGTTTTCAGACTTTGCTTTCTCTATTAGCTAATTTATATTATGTAAGAGTTATAGACATTTCATATAAAAGAATTGTCATTTGGGATGAAGCTGATTAGGGAGAGATGAGGAAAAAATGGATATATTTAAAGCAATGAAAATTCAATTTCAGTGAAATTAAATATCAACCTTCTTCAGATGGAAAATCCCAAAAATAGAGCAGAGATATTTTCATCTTGATTTTATTCTCTTAACTTACAGACATGAAAAGATAAAAGAAAACATCAGAATATTTGGATGAATTACTTGAAGTAATCTCAGATACGGAGAGTTGGAAATCTATCCTAAAAAATGATTAAATTGGAAGACATTTAAAGATAAATAAAGATAATAAAATAATAAACAATCACCACGTGTTTCTACCCTGGGGTGGGTGGTAGTAACAAACAGTTACCTAACTTGAGAGCTCAGACAGGTGACCAGGAGGCCCAACCACATGGATCCAAAGTCCCTGTGCACCACTATATTAATAAACCTTTGACTTAGATGTTTTAAAACCATATGCTCAGCAAGGCCTATAGTAGTGATCACTAGTAGTGATTACTTTAAAAAGGTGAGCCTTGGGGCGCCTGGGTGGCTCAGTCAGTTAAGCGTCTGCCTTCGGCTCAGGTCATCCTGCATGGCTCCTTGCTCAGCAGGGAGCCTGCTTCTCCCTCTCCCTCTGCCCCTCCCCCTGCTTGTGCTCGCTTGCTCTCAAATAAATAAATAAAATCTTTAAAAAGAAAAAGGTGAGCCTTTTAAAACAATTATGAAGGGTGGAGCAAGTATTGACTTGTAAGTCCTTGTAAGTCCTCTTATCTGTTCTCAAATAACCATAGCTGCTGTGGACCTTTAGACAAAAAAAGAAGAAAGAAAAAAAAAATGCCCAGCTTACTTTAAAGGGCAAATGAGACTAGCTTCAGACTTCCTGGTAAACCACAAGCCAGAAGATGGTGGGCACATTTCTGTTGTGATAGAAGAATGATATGCAGCCAAGCTGTCTTTTGAAGGCAACCAATAGACTTATATATATATATAAATATATATAACTTTTATATATATGTAAATGAATATATGAAAGTCATATATGTATGCATGTTTTCAATAAATGTGCCACCTGTATGTATTTCTTGAAAAAATTTACTACAAGATGCATTCCAATTACAAGACAACCAAAAAAAGCAAGCCCACCCAGAAATCAAGACTGGGTAAAAAAAAAAAAAAATGGGCAGGTAATCCTGAGACAAGTAAACAGAGCCATAAGGGCGTTTGAACAGAGCCGTGCAGGGAATGAAGGAGGGCCGGGTGAGTTTCTGGGGCAGACGGCAGGGGCAGAGGCATCAAGAATAAAGTTCCCAAGGCTAGAGTGTGCCTGGTGTGATGGATGGATCGAGAAGGCAAGTGTGGCCGGGAATTTGCAGAGAGAAGGACTCCTGGGTTTTGCATGAATAACTGCGAGCAGGGAAAATGAACATGCTGCCATCAATATGTATTAACCTGATGAAAAGGAAACCTAATGGTCGCTTTAAAACAGTAACAGCTAACCAATAAAAATGTCATGTGGGATCAAAACTTGAGTGTGTCTTGGAGTTCATTCTTTGAACTCTGTTAAGCTTTATTGATCCAGGAAATACTGCGGAGCCCTGAAGTGCCCATGCTCTGAAGCAAAACTTCCAGCTTGAATCCTGGCTTTGCCCCTGTTCATTGTGTAGTCGTGGGTGACTTCCCCAACCTTCCTGTGCCTCAGTTTCCCAATGTGCCACGTGGAGAAACTGCGTGGTGTCACTGTGAGGGTGGTATGCGTGCAGGCATGAACATGTAGCAGCACGTCTAGTACATAGGATGTGCTCAAGAAGACTCAGTTCTCAACTTCACGAAAGGGAGATACACAGAAAACTCAGTGTTTTATATGAAGTTTTTACCTGGCATCAAGAGTCAGGGGAAGTGGTAGCCAGGAAGGACATCTCTGTATTTTTGGCGAAACTGCTATCGAAGACGTGACCATGGTTTTTAGATCTCTTTATGTGAAACTTACAAAATTAACCTTCCTGGTTTTAGTTTTGGCGTGGACTATTAGTGTCTGTTATCACAAAATTACAGTGTACCAGCCCTAGTGCAGGATGGACTGCATAGTAAACACCCTTTCACTTCGGATGAATTAACTCACCCTGTCCTCTTGTTTGCTGTGGGTATCCATGAACGTAAAGGTGAATAGTCTACTCCATGAAGCAACTAGACGTTGTTTTCTGACAAGAACTACCTTATGCCATCTCCCCCAACCCTTGCTTTACTATATAGGTTTTTCATGGTTTAAGCCAACCCAAAATGACACTCTGACAGTCTTTCATATTTTGGCAACTCTCTCTCTCTCTCTCTTTTTTATAGAGAGTGCACACAGGGGTTGAGGGTGTGAGGAGGGGCAGAGGTAGAGGGAAAGAGAATCTCAAACAGACTCTGCACCACCACAGAGCCAGATGCAGGGATTGATCTCATGATCCTGAGATCACGACCTGAGCTGAAATCAAGAGTCAGACACTCAACCGACTGAGCCACCCAGTGGCCCCTTGAGAGCTCTCTTAAGGAGTCTGTTGGTATCTTGGCTCTTAGGTCCCTGGTTCCCACTGACAGTTCTCTGGGATGCCAGGTCCTTGTCTAGATGATTAACTACCACCTGCTCCAAATTCCAAAGGTTCTCATTGCCCACGAAGGCTGCATTGTTCCAGAAATGGCATGCCCCCCACGTGCCCCACACACTGTCGCTCAGTGCTACAGATGCTCTGGTTTCTTCCCCACTACCCGAATCCTCATGAGCCCTGTTCTCGTCCTGCAGAACACCTCCCCAGCCATGCCCCGCCAACACCTGAGATATAAAAGGGAATCAAGCAAGAAGCTATCATATGAAACCTCTTCCTTGAAGAATATCTAGGATGGTGATTTATTTTGTTATATATCATTTTAGGTTAGAAACAGCTTCTTTGGGCTGGGATGAAGGGGAGGGTTTCTTCCGATTTTTCTGGTTGCACTTGTGTGAACTCATTCATGGTATAATCTCATATCCTGTTTTCAGCATGGTTGCGTTGGGCTAGCTGGTCCTCATTTTCTATTAAACAGACTTTTCTACTAGCAAACTAGCTTCCACACTGTGCAAAGGTGTTGTCAGGATAAATGGCAATGTCTATAAAGTGCTTGGAGTTCTCTGAATAAAAAGCACAGAAGAATAGAGCATTAGCACGCTATTATTCTCATAAAGAGTGGGAGGAATTGCAAAGAGAAATCATGTCAAAGATGTAAGGAAATTTAAAAGTCTGAGACTTTAAAAGGCTGGGATTATTAAAACACCCAGTTGTTTGACAGGAGAAAATTAAACTGTTCTCCCATCTCAAAAACTATAATGCCACTCTCTCATTACTTACTGTACCCCACCACCTCTCCCTCTGCACCAAGCTTTCACAGAAGTCAAGAACACTCCATATATGAAAAATTATTCTACTGCTATACCATATAATGACAATCCAGCCTAGGAGGAAGAAGAACTATGCCCTTTTGTCAATAGCAGCACCTACAGTTATAGTTATATGTAGGATCCCAAATGCAACACCCATGTGCCCAGGCAATTTTAAATTTCTGTTCATGGATATGGCATGAGGTTGTGGGTCCATGCAAGTTGAGGAGATGGAGCTGAGCTATCAGCTTAAAACAAGGGCTCTTCATGGGCTGCATCCCCATGGAAGAAGCAAACTAGAAGGATTGATCTGCTGGAAGAGAGAACATAAGGACCACATTTCTCCCTGCTCTCTTGGTGAAAAGAAAGGTCCCTGAGAAATAAAAACGTGATACATGCACGCAGCATGGGTGTATCATCTAAGATTATACAGTGTGCTGTGGGAACCCACGTGCCGGGGAAGAAGCCTGAGGCTGGGCCTTTGGGAGGGGACACCTTCCAGAAACAAAAGCACATCCCTCTGGAAGGACATTGCCGCCACGTAAGCCACACTCACTTCCTGAAGAAGAAGATGTCAGAGTGCAACCCACAGAAGAGGGGAGGAGGGGAAATTTGCATGGTGGAGACTCTGCACAGCCGCCTCGGAGATCAGCACTCCGAATTTCAGAAACTAGAACAAGAAAAATGCTGTATAGTTATTTGAAATCCTTAGAAAAGGATTCAGAACCACAATCAAAAAATAAAATATTATGAGGAAAGGGTGAGGCAGATTTGGGAAAGAACCAAATAATAGCTTCTAGAAATGAAAATATAGTCACTGAACATAAACAGAGGAACACACAGCCTATTGGATGGGAGTGTATGGGAGCAAACGGGTGAACCAGGAGGTAGAGGGGAGGGTTACCCAGAACACAGTGAGCTCCACGAGCTAGGAGAGAGGAGAGGGACGGGGCAGGATGCAAAGCACAGAAGGGGAGCGTCCAGCATGTCCTGCATCGCAGCACTGGAAGGAGAAAACAGAGAAAGCCAGAGATGTTTTCAGAGATAACAGTCGGGAATTCTCAAGACTGTTGAAAGCAGGAGTTCTCAGATTAGCAAAGCATGAGAGTTCTAAGCAGGATAAATAGCCACGTGCTGGAGTTCTGTATCAGTCAGGGTTCTCCAGAGAAACCAAGTCGAATAGGAGACCCATCTATGTATATAGAGAGAGGCTCTATGACAAGAAACTGGCCCATCTGATTATGGAAGTTGGCAAGTCCCAAACATGCAGAAATGACGTCCCAGTTGGAGCACAGAGTGGAAGCTTTCATAGAAGCAAGAGAGGAGTGGGTGGGCCAGCTTAAAGGCCACCCAGCAGGAGAACTCTCACTCAGAGGAGGGTCGGTCTCTTGTTCCAGTCAAGTCTTCCACGGACGGGAGGACGAGGCCCACCCAAACTGGGGAGGGCAATCTGATTTGCTCAGTCTACTGACTTAGTGTCACTCTCATCCCAGAATACCCTCACAGACACACCTGGGACCATCTTTGACTACCTGGGGACCCAGTGGCCCCGTCAGATCGTCACATAAAATTAACCATCATGGATTCCTTGTTAGTGAAATTACAGAGCACCAAAGACAAAAGAAGAAATTCACAATAACCAGAGAAGGAAGACCCTTGACCTAACAAGGAATGAGACGTGGGCCGACAGGGCCTTCTTCGCAGATCAGAAGGTATTCACATAACGTCTTCAGAGTGAAAAGTAAGTGTCGATAGAGAATTTCTTACTCAATCTCATCCAAGAGCGAAGGACAAAATGAAGATTATCGCAGGGAGACAAGGACTAAAAGCGTGGGAGTCCTGTAGGTCAGGATGTCGGAAACCTAACTCGGAAAGAAGTGGGGGTCAGGGTAATAGCAGCAAACCCGTGAGCAAATCCAAGGAAAATGGCAGTGGTGGCGCATCCAAAAAAGAATCACTGAAGCATGGTTATTACTCCTGCTTTATCATTATAGTTGGTATCATTATTATAATCATGGTTGGCTAAAACAAAACCAAGTAGTATTCTATATTTATTAGGCGGATACAAATTCAAAAGTCTGACAAACCCAAATGTTGACAAAGATCAGATCATCAGAAATTTTTGGTGGAAGTTTGAATTGATATGATGAATTTCAAGAGTACTTAGCAGTAAGTAGTAAAGTTCAATGTAAGCATATCCGATTACTAGCAGTTCTACTCCATGGACGGTACAATTTTTTTTTAAAGTGTTATCTTACAACATTTAAAAGTATGTGTAGCAATATTACGTATTACATAGGAATATATACATGCATAGTAAAAATTTTTACAAGTTTTAAAATCATCTTAAAAGCATGTGAATAAAAGCTGCTCAATTTAGATTAGTCATTTCTTATGGAGAGAGAGGGAAGGAAATGGAATTGGTGACAGGTACACAGAGAGATTTATTTATACCTGTAATGATTCACTTTTTGAAAAAATTCTACAGAGCATGACTTCTAAATTTACAAGATCAAAAACCACAAACCAAGGGGTTTTCTTATTTCAATTTTTCTGATATTTCATTTGCAAAAATGAGCTACTGAGACCATAAAATGCAGAATGCAGGTAGGTGTTGGCAGCAAGGTGTGGAAGAACAGCAGGATTTAAACTAAGTCACCTGTGTTTTGCTAAAGGTCATGACAATCATCACAACAACTGCCATTTATTTGATGCCCGAGTATTCTTATACGCACAATCTTATTTAATTATGACACTTACCCTAGAAGTGTCATTTATTTCCGTTTTAGAGAAGAAAGAACCGAGGCTCAGAGAATTAGCTGACAGACCTGAATGCCTTGAGGCTTGGAACAACTTGTAACTGCTCCTCGGCGCCCTGGCTCAGGGCGTGCGAGCCGCCCCCTTGCAGCCCTAGGACTGTGATGGTTAATGTCCACCAAGTGCTTCTCTGTTCCAGGCCCTCCCCTGTCCGACGTCACTTAATATTACGACAGCAATTGCACAAATGGGGCTCTAGTCGTTACTCCTTTTGTGCATAAAGAATGAATCACAAGGTTAAGCAATTTGCCCTTGAGCGGTGGCATCCTGATCCCAGACCATCTGACGCCAGAACCCACCCACCCATTAGCTCTGTCTGTAGGGCCAAAGCCAGGGGGCCTCCCACAGCAGCAAGACCTGCCGCTTGCCTCTGGCTGCCAACTTTATCTTTAAGCTTACTGACGAGACACCGAAATCAAGTGTGTATCTAACCGTGACAGACAGCACAGACCTGACTTAAATCTCGGGTTACTGGCTGGCCCTGGGGTCAGCACGACCCTCCCCAGGACGGGTCCTCTTGTGCACGTGACCGGATCCTAGCTACCTGCCTCTGTCTCTGCCTGTGCCCTGCCCTCTGCTGACTCACACACCATGACCCACTGTTGGAAGTAGGGCTTGCCTTCCTGGGTCACGGACAGGAAACAGACTCAGCTCCCACCTGCTTGCGCTGACCGAGACTAAGGTAATTTACTGTGAGGGTCTAGCACGTGCAGGGAGGTGTTCAGTCCATGCCTGCCCTGATGTCTCCTTGTCTTTATAGAAGAAAAAAAGGTGTTGGGAGTAACTTGTTGCAGAGCTGGGGACCACCAGCCTGGGTCTTAGCTAGGCTTTGTTATTAGTAGCATGGGTTCCTCAGTCATTTCATAAATAGTTCCTGTGTATCTATTCTGTGCTGGTAACTACTCTAGTCACTTCCGATAAAGTACCTTATATTCAAGTGGACTTACTGTATAAAGTTCCCAGACCTGTTACTTTTTAAACCTTTTTCACTTTGCAGTAATTTTAGATGTACAGGAGAGTTGCCAAAATAGTGGCCAGTGTGTCGCAGTGCTGTTACCTGCTTTGCTACTGTTAACATGTCGGAAAAACACAGCACTGTGATCAAAATGAAGAAAGCAGTGGTGACATACTAACCGAACCACAGGTTCTATGTGGACAGCACATTGTTGCAGTTCTACTGGGAGGACTGTGTGGAAAGTGTTTCTTACGGTTGTTCTTTGATTTATTTTATTTTTTTAAAAAGATTTTATTTATTTATTTGAGAGAGAGAGAATGAGAGAGAGAGAGAGCACATGAGAGGGGGGAGGGTCAGAGGGCGAAGCAGACTCCCTGCCGAGCAGGGAGCCCGATGCGGGACTTGATCCCGGGACTCCAGGATCATGACCTGAGCCGAAGGCAGTTGCCCAACCAACTGAGCCACCCAGGCGCCCCAAGGCTGCCGGCGCGTGGACCCTCCGTCTGTGGGATCAAAGCAGAAGCACCAGAAGAGACCAGAGTGACCGTTTTAGTTGACATTTGTGAGCCTCCATAACTGGACCGAGACGTGCTTCTGCAGGTGGCATGGAGACGTGCTTCTGCAGGTGGCATGGAGACGTGCTTCTGCAGGTGGCATGGAGAGCACGCACTGCAGGTCCTCCCTTAGCCCTGCTCTTTCCTCCCCTTCTCCTGAGCTAATGCAGTAAACAGCTAGCCTCCTAACGCAGACTCATTGACTAAACTGGCATCAATCACAGCCAATTAAGTGAGAAGTCAGTATTCAAATCAAGATGTTCGGACTCCCTATTTAATCTTCAACAGGAATGTTAGTAAATGGCATTATCTTCATTTTATAGATGGAAAAATGGAGGGGCATGTGATTATACCCACTTTATTTTTATTTAAGTGAGTATTCCACCGAGGACACTGAACAGGCTGCATCACCTGTGTTCATCCACACATAGGCCAGTGGAGCGCGTGGGGAATACATAACCCGTGGGGAATATGTCGGAATGGGTGATTCTGACCTCTGGATAGTGATTTATCACCTCCGGATAGTGCCTTTGGGGTAAAATTAAAGGTTCAGGGTAATCTGTTTGAAAGGGCTATTTTTTACAATGGTTTTAAAGATCCTAAGACATTAATCCATTATGTATGGATTAAAATAATCCCATGTTTATAGTAGTGATACCTACAGGAAGAAGATTTCTTTTTTTAAAAAAGATTTTATTTATTTACTTGAGAGAGAGACAGAGAGACCATGAGCACGGGAGGGGTGGAGAGAGGGACAAGCAGACTCCCCTCTGAGCAGGGATTCCCAAGTGCTGCCCGATCCCAGGACCCCGGGATCATGAGCTGAGCAGAAGGCAGACGCTCAACTGACTGAGCCCCCCAGGCGTCTCAGGAAAAAGATTTCTAAATTTGTCTAATTCTTATGGTGTCAACACCTTGGAGCAGATGAGGCAGAAAAGCGTGCATTTTGATATCTACAATAACTAAGAAATGCAGAGTAAAGACTGAGCTAGTTTTTAAACATTTAAAAAACATTTTTGCACATCGATACCTAATTTCCTTAATTTTAATTTTAGTCCTCCTAGTTTTTCACTGAGTTGATCCATCATCATTTGCTTGTGACTTTCTATAATTATTTCTACTTTCTATAAATATATTTCTTTCTATAAATATTTAATTTAAAATTGTTTTAGAGTTTGTTTATAGGATTTGTGACATAAATAATGCTTATATTAATAATCTCTTTAAGACAATGTCTTATGCACAGAAAGCACTAAAGCCTAAATTTTTCACAAGCTTAAAAGCAAAACTTAATATTTTTCTTAAATTTGAACTCAAAATTCATTGAGTCATTATCTTGCTTCGGGTGGACACTGACATGCCCCAGAGGAGAGAGGTCAATGTGTTTGAAGTTAGGTGTTGACCCAGACCCTTGGGGATGTTACATGACATATAGCAGATACGCCATATCATCTTTTTATTTATTTTTTTAAAGATTTTGTTTATTTATTCGACAGAGAGAGACACAGCGAGAGAGGGAACACAAGCAGGGGGAGCAGCAGAGGCAGAAGGAGAGGGAGAAGCAGACTTCCCGCGGAGCAGGGAGCCCGATGCGGGGCTCGATCCCAGGACCCTGGGATCACGACCTGAGCCGAAGGCAGACGCTTAACGACTGAGCCACCCAGGCGCCCCCGTATCATCTTTTTAAAGAATAATAAAATTCCTGAATTCTGAGACACATTCAGGCCCAGGGTTTGGGTACAGAGATTGTGGACCAATGTAGCCTTTTTAATATTTCAAGTTACTTATTTTTGTTTCCAGTCCTGAGACTCCCGGCTTAATACAAATATTTTTATTCAAAGGTGGTATTCTGATTTACAATATCATTAGTCATTTTTCAGGATACCTTTTTCTTTGCAACCTCTCTGGTACTCATTTCAATTTTAAAATACTGTTTGCGAGTTTTAACAGGATTGAAATGATAGCCTATTTGTGTTTTCATTCAATTTTATTTAGATACTAGCTAATTTAATTTTTCCAAATGATCTATAAAAATAATTTCTTGACATTAAGCGCTCAGAGTTGTGGGGAAGTTCATACCACAGTTTCTTTATGTAAAGTGTCCCTGAATTTTCTTTACACATTTACACGCACTCTTTAATTATTGTTGGGATGTGCTACTTATCTTCACCATTGCCCCTCAACATTTATCACAAACATTTCTCCATGTTTTTAAATATTTTTAGTTGTATTTTAGTTGTACTGGTTTTCATGGCACAGAATTCAGTCTTCAGCTTTTACTCTATAATCCCTTAAATTGCTTCAATTGTTAGAACGTTGTCATTTTTGAAGAGTTCACTAGTATCCTTTCAAAACTAATAAAAATAATATCTTTGCTATTTTCCTGACTTAAAAACGGATCAACTCCTGGCTCAGATGTGATTAGAAAAGTTAGTTCATTCCCTGTAAACCACTACTTCACTATAGATATGTTTAATTCGTTGTATAAAATTTAGTCAAATAAGGTCAAAACTCAAATCTGGTTTATGGACTACAACCAGTACGTATCTTAGGTTTCTCTCACTGTTTTCACTACATTTTCACAGCTTTGAGTGGACTGCCTGATTGCACAGGGTCCTCTTTGCAATGCCTTCCAGCACAGTCTAGCCTAAGATCAGGGACATTCGTGGTCACATAATGCTTCCTAACTTAGTGACTGTTGTGTGCATGTCTCTTGGCTCCGAATGGGTAGGAAGGTGGTATTAGGACTGAACCTTGCCCTACAGTATGTTAAATTCACTGAGGAGGCCAAGAGACATTGCGAGTCAGGGCAGAACGTCAGAAGCACCCAGTGAGTGATCCAAACACTGACTGTCTAGTTCAGAAGGACACAGCAGAGTGGAGGTACAGATTAGGTGACTTGCCTCAGACAGCTCTTCAAATACTATTTTTTAAACATGATTTTAAAAAACAACTAGTAAGACAAGCCAGGATAAATTAATACAAGAAGAAACTGGGATCTTAGGAAGTAAATATAAGAATATT
Organism: Eumetopias jubatus; assembly: GCF_037043125.1. Classification (NCBI taxonomy): domain Eukaryota; kingdom Metazoa; phylum Chordata; class Mammalia; order Carnivora; family Otariidae; genus Eumetopias; species Eumetopias jubatus. The sequence continues at coordinate 3,682,528 of NW_028274812.1, read as the reverse complement.
AAAGCCAGGGCCCATAACATAAGATTTTTTGCTATACTTTCTAGGAAATTGGCTGGAGGACCGGCACGCATTTGAGCTTCCTGACAAAGGAGGTCACGAGGGACATGTATACTAAACTCAAGTGTGCATGTGATTAAAAACGGCCATTTGCTAGAAGAAATCAGATGGGCCTGGACACTTGTGTCCCAAACCCAAACTTATGCTCAATAATTTCCTAAAGTACACAGGATAACAAGCACCCTCTCACGAGACAGTCAAACGACCCAAGAGGACAACTCATAAAAGAGATTTTATGAGGAACAAAGTTAAGTGAAGGCCAGAAAGCCAAATTTCTGGTCATTTAGCTTCACTGCAGAACGATATTCAGAGTAGCTCATGTGTTGAGGATAACTGTGCAAGAACCAAGGCATGATCACAGCTGCTGGAAGTTTCCAGAAGGGATGGTGGGGAGGGATGGGGAGGCAGGTGATGGGGATGAAGAGGCACCAACTTCCATTTATAAAATAAGCAAGTCCCAGGGATGAAGAGTACAGCACAGGGAATAGAGTCAGTAACGTAATAATGTACAGTGACAGACGGGGACTAGGCTTATGAGCTGAGCACACACATAGAATTTTCGAATCGTTATGTTGCACATCGGAAACTAGTATAATGTTGTATGTCAATTACACTTCGATTAAAAAATTAGATGTTCTAAGTTTTAAAAAAATAAGCAGCAAATAAAATGGACTGAGTACTTTCTTGCATCCATTAAGATAATCAAAGGGCTTTGATCTATAATAGGTCGATGTGGTGGGTGATGCCGACAACTAGTCTAATGCAAAACTGTCCTTGCAACTTGGTCATAATTTTTTTAAAAACTCAGTCAGATTCAATGGCTCATTTGTTCAGAATTATTGCTGATATATTCATAAGAGGGACTGGCTTATAATTTACTTTTTCCCCTCTGTCCTTGTTTGACATTTCATATGATACCAGAAATGTCACACAGATGTCCCCCAGCACTGTCCATATGCAGGACAGTACTGGAGATGAGTGAAAGAAATCATGTGAATTATTGGGAAGGAAGATATAAAATTGTCACATTTACAGATAATATTGCTAAGTACCCAGAGCCCCAGGAAGCATGAGGACAGATTGTTACCATTAATTCTAGTTTGTTGGATAAAAGACCAAGTGCCTCCCTAGAGCTAGTAACAACTATTTAGAAAATGTAGTTCAAATAATATGCTGTTTTGATAGCATCTACCAGTACAGACTAACTAGTGTTAAATCTAATAAAAGGTGTTAATTATCTTTAAGCAAAAAATTATAATCCCATCATGGAAGAACATTTTTAAAAGATCTAAATATATGAAGCGATACCATACTCGTACGATGAGAGGGCTCATTATTATAAAGTCATCAGTTCTCCCCAGATTAGTCTTTCAAGTTCTACCCCATTCCAACACGATTCTCAACAGGGTCTTTCTGATAAGATGACTCTGAAAATCACCATGGAAGAGCAAAGGGCCCAAACCAGCCAAGGTCATTTCGAGGAAGAGATAGTTGGGGGGCACTTACCATACCAGATATCAAGACATTCTAATCTACAGTGAACAGAGAAGGGGGAAATTGTCTAGAATGACAAACAGATGGAATAAAAGACAGAACCTAGACAGGCTCAGATATATGTCAAAGGAAATTAAAAATATGACAAATGTACATTTTATTTTTTAAATTATTTATTTATTTGATAGAGAGAGAGGGAGAGCACAAGCAGGGGGAGCAGCGGAGGGAGAGGGAGAAGCAAGCTCCCTACTGAGCAGGGAGCCCAATGCAGGACTTGATCCTAGGACCCAGGGATCATGACCTGAGTGGAAGGCAGATGCTTAACCAACTGAGCCGCGTAGGCACCCCTGTACAATACATTTTAAAATAAAGTGTTCAGACAATTGGTTTTTGTATTGAACAAAATAGTAAAATTGGCTCTCTGTATTGTATACTGAAATCAATTCAGATGGGAAAAAGACCTTTAATATAAAACAAAAACTTCAACAGACTTGGAAGAAAATGTGGAAGAGTGTTGTTAGGCTGTAGGAGCACAAATCATACAAATAATGGTTGACCAAAGTAAGAACTTTAAAAATAAAAAACTGTTCATTAAAAGGAACAACAAATAATGAAAATAAAACAAGACCTAAGCAGCAAGAAGATCCTTGTGAGTATAAACATAAATAGAAAAGGACAAGTATCTAGACTATTAAAGAACAACAAATCCATTAGGAAGGACGTCCAAAACCCAGTGGAAAATAAGCAAAAGAAATGAAAAAAAAAAAGCAACTACTCAATAAAAATGAAAATATGTTTAAATCCACTAGTAATAAAAATCATCTTTAAGACCACTATGTACTATTTCTTATGAAGCAAACTGGTAAAAAACTAAAACCTACAAGTGCTAGAGAGAATGTGGATACATTTCTAATCGGTTTAATGACTTTGGGGGACAATTTGACAACAGCTGGTAAAGGTGAAGCTGCATCTACTCCATGACCAAGTAATTACACTCCTAGATAACCTGTCCTCAAACACTTCTCACACATACAAGGAGATATGTACCAAAAATAGAAGCATTTTATAATAAAAAAACAAAACAAAGCAAGAAGCAACTCAAATGTTCCTCAAAAGAAAAATAAGTCAAAGCATATCTGTATAACAGAATTTCACATAACATTGTAAAATAAATGCACTTGAGCTATATATCAACATCTGAAAAGAGCAAGGTGCAGGAGGACTAATGCCAAATTTCACCTAGATAGTTTATAAATCGGCAAAATTTTACCAAATATTATTTAGATATATGTGCATGTTTCCAAAGTATAAAAGCATGCCAGAGAGTGACAAACAGCAAATTTAGGACAGTGATTGACTACCCGTGCTGCAGAAGGAGAGTGATGAGATTGGGGAGAAGATCATGTCCTGGGGGGTGGAGGGAAGGGAGAAGGAAACTTTTTTACATGTTTAACTGGGTGGAGTTACTGGTTGTTCATGACACTGGTTTTTGTATCTTTCTGAATGCCTGAAGTAATTGGCAATACATTCACAGGGATGATATAAATGTGTGTACACAGGTGTGCGTGTATTTTGTTGGGCCCCGCCCAACATATTCTGTAAGCAGAGGCAAGGAATCTGCAGTTTTTTTAAAAAATTATTTATTTATTTGAGAGAGAGCGCACACGCAGCGCATGGGGAGGGACAGAGGGAGAGGAAGAGAATCTCAAGCTGACTTCATGCAGAGTGTGCAGCCCAACCCAGGGCTTGATCCCACAACCCCGAGATCATGGCCCCAGCCGAAACCAAGAGTCAGAGGCTTGACTGATTTAGCCACCCAAGTGCCCCAGGAGTCTGCAGTTTTGGAAAAGTGTCACGGAAGCCAGAGCAAGGGGCAACTTGAAAGTCACAAACACAGCACATGCCCTTGAAGACATTTTAGCCTGATACACGCAAATATTAATAACGACCAGAGAGACATAAGTGGCATAACAAAGATACCCAAATTGTATGTGGGTCAAGGCTGGGGACAGTTTTAGACTTGGGTGGGGTAAACTGACTCATTCATTCAAGATTCTGTCAATGGTTATTATTGTCCCAGGCATTACACAGAATTCTGGGAACGGCGCATGGAACATGGGCAAAACTGCTGCCCACTACCGTTTATATGCTCACGTGAACAAATGTTCAAGTAGGTAAGACGCAGAGGAGCTGATTCCCTCAAACACCACACCCGGGGAGGGCTTTTCCTAGTGAAACATGTGCATTTCTTCATTCTTTCAACAAATAGTCATTAAAGCAAAGGGTGTGTGTCAGGATTGCCAGACGCAGCAAAGAGCAGTACCCTCGGACCCTGGGGTCCAAGCTCACCCTCTACGTGATGGAAGAACACTTAGGCGCTTGCCAACGTACGCATCCACTTGATGGTCATCTTTCAAATGAAGGACATATATATACACACAGCTAATATGCTTTAGGAGATTGTAAGTCTTTGACACATACCCGTAACACTTACCAGGAACTCTGAAAATTCTGTATGAGGCTAGGATATATTAATAAATTGCTGAAAGAACTTGCTTTTGAGAATGGTTCTGAAAAATTCAGTGTTTTTTAAAATAAATATTAAATGTAAAAAAAAGTTTTTTTAAAACCTAATTACAAATCTTGCTTCAAATATTTTCTATCCTTTCTTCCTGATGAGAATATGCTATATGTTAATTACATAAAACTTAGAAAATTCACAAAACCCAAAAGAAATCACCACAAGTACACCACCTAGAGAAAGTGGTTGATTCTCCACTATATTTCCTCAGCATTTTTTGCTTTAAAATAAACATTAAAAATTAAAAGAACTATCTAATCAATTAAATTTTAAAATAAAAATGCTTAGAAATAACATCATTTTTATTTTGTTTATATATTTATTTTTAAACATTATTTGAGAGAGAGCGTAAGCGCACCTGTGCACACACCGGTAGGGGGAGGGGCAGAGGGAGAGAATCTTCAAGCAGACTCCCCCCCTGAGTGTGGAGTGGGTTTGGGGCTCCATCTCATGATCCCAAATCAGGACCTGAGCTGAAACCAAGAGTGGGATGCTTAACCGACTGAGCCACCCAGGCGCCCCTATCATTTTTAAATTATTAAAGAAACATAGGCTTTCATTTGAAGAGGTCAGACTAAGCACACATATTTATCTACACTCCTTCATGAGACCACGTTAAATTCGCAAACAGGGCATACTATGTGTCCAATAGTGTTCAAAATGTCTTCTTTACGTTCACTCAGTCTTCACATCAACCCTGTGAAGTGAGCAGTGATGTTACACCCATTTTACAGATGGGGAAATTGAGGTAAGATTACATTGTTAGTTAGTGGAGGAGCTGATCTTTGAGCTCAGGTAATCCGGCTCAAGTCCATGCTCAAAATGGTAAAAAGTAAAATAATACTTTCTAATGTATGGGGTAAATAAATCCACAACAGCAAACAAACAAACAAATAACAGATGGAAGGAACACTCAATCAAGAGATGAGAGTTTGACAAATTTCCCAAAGGCAGAAGGAGATGACACTGTAGGTGGATGAAACCCAAGAGGATGTGGCCGGTGGGCGCAGGCAGGAGTCCTGCAGCCGAAAAGCCCTGTGACCCAGGCTGCGAGCCCACAGGCAGCACCAGGGAAGAGAGGTTTGACAGACTGGCTCCTTCATCCCCACTCTCGTCTCCCCACTCCAGTAAAAAACACAGAGCTCGTGTGGCTCAGCATTTATGACTGGAGGAGAAGCGGAGAACGTTTCTCTAAGGAAACACGTCTATCCACAGGGGGCCTGTGAGGCCGGCTGGAGCACCGCGGCACTCAGGGCAATCCCTCTCACCGCTCACTTACCCCCCGGGTGGGCCTCCGTCCTCCCGCCTTCCACAGAATTTTCCACGGAGCCATCCTGCTTCCGGTAGAGACCTGGAGGGGAAACAGACCTACTAACCTACTTTAGAGGAGCAATCCCAGACACCCAGAGAAAACGCCCTAATCCCTCTTTCTTAAATATGAATATTTTGTCTCCAAAAAGGCCCATTAACATTGAGTTGTCAATTCCACTTTTATTATTTATGCTGTTTGGGTGCTTGGAACCCGGAAGTGTGAGACGGCTCTTGCCCTGCAGATGGATACACAAACCATTAGAAAATATGAAGTGCTAAGCTACCTAAGGCTCTAGGAGAGAGGGAGACGTGTGGTCTGGGTTCTGTACTTGCATTTTGTTGTGTGGTTTCTAACAGCATAATGTGAGTGTACCCAAGTGCTCTCCTTGCACGAGCCCCGTAAGATTTGCACTTTTCCCCCCTTTCAAATATTTGCCTTCCAATGTACTTCAGAGTCGCTTGTTCCGCTAAAACCACCACTCTTATTTCAATGTTAAAGACATGACAGAAATATTTATGTTTTCTTGCCTGTGCCAGAAAGTTAAATATGTGGGCTGTTGTCTGGCAAGAGACAAAATTCACAGCAGAAAATAGGTGTAGAGAAATGACACGGTGCACAGAGTTTCAAGAAGTCCAGGGTTGAAATCTGAGCACCCACTTCACCTGCATGTGTGTGATCTGACCCACCAGGAAAGAGGCGCCACGATTAGGAAATAGAATTACATCATCCCAAGGGACCAGCTGGAGAAGCAGCAGAGCGTGGCTCAATTCATGGACTCGGGGTTGGTCTCCTAATGTCTGCTATTGACACTGCAATATAGGTAAGTTACTTATCTCCTTTCTGCCTCAGTTTCCTCGTAGGTGAAACGAGGATGATAATAGCACCACTCTTGTAAAGCTGTTATGAAAAAACGGGTTAATGCACACTAGAGCTAGTACACATGAGAACTGAATTTGGTACAAAGTCTTCAATAAAGACATAGCTGTGACCATCATCACCATCATCATCACCATCAACACCACCCAGCACCACCATCATCAGCATCACCACCAACATCACCATCATCATAATCACCATCATCACCATCAGTATCATCACCATCATCTTTATCATCACCACCATCATCATCATCATTACCATTATCATCACCATCAACACCATCATCATCACCACCACCATCATCGTTATTACCATTATCACCACCATCAACACCACCATCATCATCACCATTATCTTCATTGCTGTCATCATCATCACCATCACCACCATCATCACCATCATCATCACCATCATCACCATCATCATCACTATCATCACCACCATCTTCATCATCATCACCATCACCACCATCACCATTAGCTTCATTGCTGTTATCACCATCACCAGCATCACCATCATCCATGGACTATTTCTTCAAGTGAAGTTATTAAGAAACAATAAGTACAAAATGAGCAACTGTAAAAGCTCCTAAGACATTGGTCAGACCCCAAATATTTCCTGTTGGATATACCTATGTATGCACGTCCCTCCTGGTATACTTACAAATTCTGGCCACCACCCAAATCTAGTTTTTTAAAACTTTTATTGGTATATGAAAAAATTTCCTCTTCTAAATTCCTGCCTTATCAGGGAAATCCAAATCAAAACCTCAATGAGATACCACCTCACACCAGTCAGAATGGCTAAAATTAACAAGTCAGGAAATGACAGATGTTGGCAGGGATGCGGAGAAAGGGGAACCCTCCTACACTGTTGGTGGGAATGCAAGCTGGTGCAACCCCTCTGGAAAACAGTATGGAGGTTCCTCAAACAGTGAAAATAGAGCTACCATACGATCCAGCAATTGCACTACTGGGTATTTACCACAAAGATACAAATGTAGGGACCCGAAGGGGTACGTGCACCCTGATGTTTATAGCAGCAATGTCCACAATAGCCAAACTGTGGAAAGAGCCAAGATGTCCATCGACAGATGAATGGATAAAGAAGATGTGGTATATATACACAATGGAATATTATGCAGCCATCAAAAGGAATGAGATCTTGCCATTTGCAACGACGTGGATGGAACTGGAGGGTGTTATGCTGAGCGAAATAAGTCAATCAGAGAAACACATGTATCATATGACCTCACTGATAGGAGGAATTCTTAATCTCAGGAAACAAACTGAGGGTTGCTGGAGTGGTGGGGGGTGGGAGGGATGGGGTGGCTGGGTGATAGACATTGGGGAGGGTATGTGCTATGGTGAGCGCTGTGAATTGTGCAAGACTGTTGAATCACAGATCTGTACTTCTGAAACAAATAATGCAACATATGTTAAGAAAAAAAAAAAGAAGAAGAAGATAGCCGGAGGGGAAGAATGAAGGGGAGTAAATCGGAGGGGGAGATGAACCATGAGAGACGATGGACTCTGAAAAACAAACTGAGGGTTCTAGAGGGGAGGGGGGTGGGGGGATGGGTTAGCCTGGTGATGGGTATTAAGGAGGGCACGTTCTGCGTGGAGCCCTGGGTGTTATGCACAAGCAATGAATCATGGAACACTACATCAAAAGCTAATGATGTAAGGTATGGTGATTAACATAACAATAAAAAATAAATTCCTGCCTTTTAGTATTGACAATTTCTAATATTAAATGGGTAAAGAGAAATAGCACTATTGATTCTGAGATGCCTCCCATTTCCAACTCCAATACTGGCTCATTCTTTCCCTAGCATTTATTAGCCACTTCTGGAAGCTACCTGGACGAACTCATGTCTGGTGTTCAGATGCAGAATCTCACTTGGAGTTACTGGTCCTTACTGACCCATTTAGGGCTAAGTGTGATCTGAATGGGGAGCTGGTGGGGCTGAGGGATGGGAAACGCTGAAGGCAGGGCAGGCAGGGGGTGGCATGGCTTGGGGCCAGAGGAGGAAGGTGGGGGACAAGCCCTGTTCCAGAGAAGGGAGAAATGCTGGTGAAGGAGACAGGATGAAAGCCACAGTTCATGCAGAGACCAATGCGCATGTGTGAATGACCTGAATTCCGTGGGAAACACAGAAAAACCCAAAACAAAGTGGTCAAACATGGCAAGTGAAAAGTGAAAGGATTTTCATCCCCAGGAACTTTCCTGGACTCTCTTAGAAGCGGCCGTTGAGGGAGAAGGAGGCTGGCTGGTGGCAGGGGTAGGGGGTGGCTCTGGTGTCTGGCCTCCAGGCTGGGGGTGGCCTCATGGGTGAGCAGGGGCGCCCGCTGGCCTGGGTCTGGGCTTGGCCGGGAGGCTCACTCTCCCCACACAGGGAACAGGTGGTCAAGTCACCCCAAGCCCCCCATGACTGTAGGCATTCACCAGGCGACAGAGCAGAACAGACACTGTGTCCCCCCCCACCCCAACACAGCTGGCTCTCTCAGCCACCAGCGGAATGTCATCTTCCTCTGGGGATGTCCTAACTGGTCTCCCTGATGGATCCTGGGCTTCTGGAGGCACTGGAGATTGCTCACGTTTGTAACCTAGTGTCCGGTACACAGTTGGTGCTTACTAAGGGAATGTGGAACTGAGCCTCCAATGTGTTTGAAACACAGAATGAAAATATCTTCCCAGAAAACACACCAGAACAGAACACTTTCCTGGTATAAAGAGAGGAGCTAGTATTCTTGAAACAAATACCAATAATAATCAGCATGCTGTTGGAGACACACATTGTTTTAGAAATCGTTTTGGAAAAAAGTAAACTTAAATTTTAACAAAATAGTTCTTATAGATACGGGCAACCAAAACATACTTAAAATATATGCAAATATACATCTAACTCTTATTTTGGTGGCTCACCATGTGGATTTTGGAGGCAGAGCCCTGCAGCGCCCTCCACCTACCACGTGACTGTGGACCAGCCGCTTGGCCTCTGCAAGGCCCAGTTGGCTGACTCGTGGAGTGGCAATCGGAATGGTACTTATTCATCGTCCTGGTTCAAGAATTAATTAAATGAAATATGTAAAACCCTTAGCTGATCACCCTTTTGGGGTCAAGAAAACAGATATTTCACTCCCATCTGAACATCTGCTTTACATCAAATCATTTAATCAATCTAGAATTAGGATTTCTGGGCACAGTGAATAAGCTTCTTTCAGATGACCTGTATCTTGAACTTTTTTTTTTACTGAAATTACAAAAAGTAAATTTTTGTTTCGATAACAAATTTATTTTTAAAATTGAACAGAAGCTCCGGGTAGTAAAATAGAGTTGTCTGTAGACAGACATGCTTAGTTGATACACAGTATTTGAAGTTCCACAGAGACTAAGTGTGCTCTAACAAAACCACTGGGCAGTTTGTGACAAGTATAATTGACAATAAAAATTCACAGCTGTCTTAGAAGGGGGCGCCTTCCTTGGGGCGCTTGGGTGGCTCAGTTGGTTAAGCAACTGCCTTCGGCTCGGGTCATGATCTCAGGGTCCTGGGATCGAGCCCCGCATCGGGCTCCCTGCTCTGCGGGAAGCCTGCTTCTCCCTCTCCCACTCCCCCTGCTTGTGTTCCCTCTCTCGCTGTCTCTCTCTCTGTCAAATAAAGAAATAAAATCTTAAAAAAAAAACAAAAGAAGACTTGCTTCCTTGGAGCCATTATTAATGAGAATCAGTTTCAGGAGTGAAAAAAAGAGGTTTTAAAAGTGATGGGAATTATATATCCCAGCTGCACAATGGCAGTAAAGCAATGACTGTCTATGTCTTGGGTAACTAGGAAGAGTGAGCCTCTGATAATCAAGGTTGATTTTTTAATTTTTAAGTCAGTGAGGCGTGAGGGAGCTGTACTGTGTACTTTAATAAAACAATATGTATTAATGGTCACCTAACAAAAAAAATCCTTTTTATTTTCTTACAAATCACTTCTTAACTTAAATATTGTACAATTTTATAATTAATGATACCTCAATAAAACTGGAAATAAAAATATAGATCCCCATGCCCTGTCAAATAAAATCTAACTGAAAATATTTGTGTGATTTTCGTTGGTTTTAACGTGAACCCATAAACTAGGAGCAGTAGAAGAAAAAGACCAGATCCATGTCCTGGAAATGTTCTTCCTCTACCTTAGATATGAAAGAAAGTAAGAAAAAAGACACAGCCAGCCCCCGTTCCCTCCATTCTCCACTCTGGATGTGATAGGGCAAAGCAGAAATGAATCCTTACAAATACTTTTCTCTTAAGATGTCCTCATACCTGCCATTCACAGAGGCCCAGATGAAGCAGCGTACAACCCCCCTCCCCAAGACCTGTTATTGGAAGGACCAAGCCCTGAGTCTTTCTGTGTTTGCTCATGAAAAGCTGTACTTTTTATGAAATCTCTTAGTAGCAATTATTATTTCATGCTAATAGGATCCTGACTCTCACCATATTGTAAAATAATAATTACAAGTTATCAGCTTTCAAGTGCGTAATTAAGCTTACTTGTAAGACTTGCAAAATAAACACTTGCCCTGGGCAAATAAGGTCTTTAAAATGATCACATAGCTGGGCATCTCAGCGACAAGCTCTCTGTGTTTAAACAAGTAGCTCTCAGAAGACTTCTCTCCATCAATATCATTTTACCATCACTCCAAGAGATTGCTGTTAGAATCACTCTTTTCCTGAAAATACAGGACAAAAAGCAGGGTGTCTAGTCTTCATTATCAAACAAGCCTCAAAGCTGTTCTTTACCTAGTAATTTGGAAGAAGGGCTGAGAAACCACAGTTTAGATTCGGGAACCACGGGGTAAAGGGAAATGATGGTGCAACCATAGGAGGGAGGGGAGTGTCCCACCTCCGGAAGAGGGAGGATGGACGGAGACTGGGGGTCTCCAGAGTGCCCCTCCCCCCTTAGCCACCCCGCTCATTCAGCACTTTGGAAGGGTGTGGCAGAAGCAGAAACATGTGCACAGAGATGCTGGAGCCTATTTTCCAACAATCTTCTTCCTGCCGCTTACTCTGTTGCTCTGTACACGCAGGACTGCCTGCTGTGGTGTTGGAGTTCCTGTCCTGAGGCAAGTTCCAGGGAGGAACGTGAACCCTGCATCCTAGAGAAATCAAGCCCTGGATGGAACCCCAATGACTCAAATAACGCCAGACAAACCAGCTCTGGGGGAAAATCTGAAAATCCTCTTTGACAATAAGGTAATGCTAGAAATGTCAGGAAAATTATTTTTAAATTTCAACATCAAAAGACTGGGCAAGTTCTTTTGGGGAGACGGAGGTGTCCAGAAGCAATTTTTCTCCAGCAGATTTCCTACTTCAAAAATTTTTGTTTAGTTTTTGAGAAAGCTATGCATTCGCATTGTTCAAAAGTAAAAACAAAACAAAACAAAACAAAACTATAAACAGTCATATATGAACAGCTCACCTCCCGTCCATTCACCGAACTGCCCACTGTCCCCAAATAGCTGCGCAGTTACTGTTCTCCTTTTGCATCCTTCCAGAACTGTATGCAGATCTAAGCAAATGTGAATATGTGCTTCCCTCTATTAGAACACAAAGTTGTGCATTGTGTATTTTTCTCTTAATAACATATCTCTGAGACCCTTCCAGTTCAGTAGACAGACTTCCTTCTTTTTATAACAGCACAGAGCAGTAGGTGATGGAAATAGCAAACTTTATTTTGGCATTTTCACACTGCTGGGCACTTAGGTTGTTTCTAGTCTTTGCATCTGGGGACAATGCCAGAGGGAGTCCGCACACTGGCAGGCTGTTTAAAGCTATTCAGAGCGTGCGTCTCCTACTTTTGATGGATTTTACCAGATTGCTCTTCGTTGGCAATGTACAACCGTGCCTGTTTGCTTAAAATCTTGTTGTTTTCAAGTCTTACACGAAAAGTGGTACCGTAGTGGGGAGGCTGAGTATCGTTCTTATGTGTATGGGTCGCCACTATTTCCTTTTCTGTGAATTCAGTGCTCACGTCCTTTGTAAACCATCTCCCTTCCTCTGTGAAGACATTAACCTTTGTTCTGGCTGATTTATGGGAGCTGCAAACTTCTTTTCCATTTTCCCCCCTTGCTATTTTACTTTGTTTATGGCATGTTGCAGAAGTTTTGCTTTTAAACAAAGTTAAATGAATCCATCTTTTATGGCTTCTGAATTTTGAAATATAGTTAGGCCATTACTTTGCTGGGTTTCTATGAGAATTCTTATATTTCTTCTAGTATTTTTATTTTCTTCCTATTGAACAAATTTAAATCTTTTATTCATTTGGAATTTATCCTGGGGTACAGCATGAAATATTGATCCATGTACAGCTTTTTCTAGATGGCAACAATACTTTCTGACACCATTTATTGATTGGTCCTTTCAGGGGATACAAAATTCTCTCCTGTGTTTGGGCCTATTTCTGGCCTTTCTATTCTCTTGCACCGACTTAGGTATATCCTATGCCTTTATTGTTGTTTTAATTACTGAGGTTTTGTAACATGTTTTATTATCTGGTAGGGCAATTTTCAATGTATTTATTTCGCCATGTGACCTTTAGAATCACCTTATCTTGTTAAAAATAATTTTCATCTGTTTAATTGGAATACTGACTTATAAAATAATTTAGGGGGAAGGAGCAACTTTACAAGGTTAATTTCTTTCCTGAAAAAGGGATATACTTATTTTGATTTCTAACAATTTTCAGGCTCATTTGTAGTTCTCTAAAACATGGCAGGAAATTAAATTATCATATGCATTTTTTCTTTGATAAGTATACGTGCCTCACCCAAATCATCATGAGGAACAATAATTAGAAGGTTATGACAGATGCCAAGTTATCTTGAAATTAAACACTTAAAATTAGGTTTTTATGTTTTCCTGATTTGATTTTTTTAATTAAAAAAATGCCCACGTGTTTAATAAGGCAACATTGTTGCACAATCTGGTTTGTTCAAAGTCTTCAGTTACTTATTCTAGTGAGGCATGTTATTTGTTGCCTCGAGGTCCGATTCGACTTCTCATTACCATGTCATGAAGTTTTGAAAAACATTCATTTACTTACAGAAAAATAAAATGATACCAGATAGGCTTAAACTGCTGTAAATGCAGACATCTGAGGAGACGGCGTGATCTGATGCCCACAGGCTGCTGGGCAGGAACAACCCAGCGGGACCCTCTCAGCAGCATCCCATAGCACTTGTGAGACCTCGTCCTTAGAGTGGGTCTGTCCAGGTAAAGGAGAGAAACTTTTCTGGGACATGTCCAAAAATACATTTTTAAAAAGAAGATGAGGGGCATCTGGGTGGCACAGTCGGTTGAGTGTCCAACTCTTGGCTTCAGCTCAGGTCATGATCTCAGGGTCCTGGGTTCGAGGCCTGCGTCGGGCTCTGCACTCAGTGGGGAGCCTGCTGGAGATTCTCTCTCTCCCTCTGCCCCTCCTCTGGCTCTAGATAAATCTTTAATAACCTCAGATGGTATTCATGTTTCCTGGGCTATCTCCTGACAGAGTTAAGCTTGGTGACACGTGACAAATGCAACGGCAAGTGTGGGGACATCCTAAATCTCTCGATCGATTCTCACTTGGCATGAGACAGGATCAGTGCAAGCGAGGACCTGCCCGCTTTTCAGGGCCAAACCATCACTTGCTGAGGTCCATTACGTGGTACTTTGCTTTTCTCTCAAGAAGCAAAAGGGTGGCTCTCTAAAACCTCGGTTTGTCTGCCTCCACTCCGTGACAACGTGGCCCCAAAGGCACAAACCCACTCCCAATGTGAAGAAAGGAATATTCAGGGTTAGCATGCCACAATGCATAGCTTTGTTCAGGGGTCGCTGAAGACAGTTTCCGGCAGTATTTTTCACCTATCAGACAGATCGTGAAATAGCAACGTTTGGAAAGACCTTGCCTCAAGGTGAGCTCATCCAATCTCTTCACTGAAAATGTGGGGAAAACTAAATCCAGGGCCATCTGTGGAGGTGCCCAGGTCGTGTAGATCCCTGGGCCTACACGTTGGGTTTAGTTATTTTCCTACTCTCATCTTTTTCACTTTTATTAAACTATTCTTGATATGGGCTGAAAAGTGAGCTCTAAACCATGCCTGGGAAGTAGCATTGTTTTTGTTTCTCTTCTACTTCATCTCATGTACAATTATTTTGTGCTCAATTGCATGTATTGGTAAAAATGTGTTGAGCCAACACTAATATTAGTTTTATAGTTTTGCATGTATAGTGATTGTGATTCTAGAATAAAGCATATGCAATTTAACCCCATGACTTCTTTCCAGAAATATTTGAAAACATTTTTTTTATTTAAATTCAATTTAGTTCACATAGAGTGTATTATTAGTTTCGGGGGCAGAGTTTAGTGATTCATCAGTTGCATAGAACACCCAGTGCTCACTCCATCACATGCCTTCCTTCATGCCCATCCCCTAGCTACCCCCTCCCCCCACCCACCTCCCCTAGGGAGGCAAACCCCCAATCTGTTCCCTAGAGTTAAGAGTCTCCGATGGTTTGCAGAAATGTTTTCCTTTTGAAGAACAAGATATCTCCTAAATTATTTCATGTTCTTCTCTTTCCTTATACAGGTAGTCCAGCTAGAGAGCTCCGTCATGAAGCTTTCTCATCTTGAATTGGAGTTTAATTGTGATTTCTTTTAAATGCCTGATGGCATTCAGTTTACTCTGAGGGAAAGTAGAGCTTGGGGCTCTCGAAAGGCACCTGAGGGGCATGGAAGTAGGAGCCACCGAGCGCCCTCACATCGCCCCTCGTGTTATCTAACCCTTCAATACAGGTGTCCTCAAGGTCATTGTGAAGTGAGAACACCGGGTTCACAGACATTTAGGGACTTGTCCCAGAGCCCCCAGCTGGCAGGTGGCAGAGAAGTGACCCAGGTTGTGGGCTTGGGATCTGCGCGTTTCCGGCTGGCTCCACAGCCCCTTCCGGCTCTGCCCCCAAAGAGGTTACGCTCAAGCTGGTCAAGGCGACCAAGAGGCAAGAAGGAAAGATGAAATGAAACTACCTTTCCCCTTCAGCGGAAGGACGTAAAAGTGAGCAATCTGCACGTGTGAAGTGAGTCACGCGTGCCCGTGGGAAGCCGGGGGAACAGGTCTGGGCTCGGCGAAAGGAATTCCCTGTTTTGCTCATTTTCTTTACTTGGTCAGCTGGTAACCTGCAACATCTCGGCTGGGTCCATCGTGATTCTGTAAGCATGTTTCTCATTTCCCCCTCAGTTTTACTGGATATAAAAGCCTGGCTTTTTCTTTAAATGGGAAATGATCAACATGAGGGTAAGACATCCGGTCACAACTGATTGAAAAAGGAGGCTCAGTTATTATAGATATAAAAAGCTTAGTGTTTCGATGCAAATAATTAATGTGTATTAGAAACTAAATGCATATCTATTATATGTGCTATAATTAATAGAGCAGTTAGAGAAATACCACGTTTCAAAGAGAAACGAGATGTACATTATAATATAATTATTTAAAAAATATATCCCGCCGTGTGGCTAGAACTACCTTCTGTGATAAAAAGTAACTGTGTGCCCTAGTAAATGACCATCAGTGCAGTATTCCTCATGGAAATCCACTGCATGGCCTTTCTAAGTGATACCTTTTTAAAGATTCATTGCAACTTACTATCAGTGGTCACCAGATCTTTAGATTTCAGAAACATTTTAAAGAAAAGACGGGGGAGTGGAGGAGACACGAGGAACCAATTTCCAGTTTTATAGGCCTGTTCTGTAATTGTATTTTATGCTCACGTCATACAATGGATCTTGACAAATTCAGTGAATTAGAACACAAATATGTAATGATTGCAAGTCAGTACGTATGCCTCTATAAAAATTTCACTACACCTTTTTTTTTTCTTGTGTCACTTTGGACTGGGAAAAACCTTGTCACCCACACATAGTTGTTCTCCAATACTTAGCACCCCTTTTCTGTGTAGCATATAGTCAACTTTCTCAGCCAGCTCTGGGACAGTGTCTGTCCCTCTCCACCCAACAGCAGGTGTCCCTCAGTCCTGCTGCTAGCATGTCAGGCATGCAGACTCCCCAAACACACACACACACACACACACACACCCCACATGAAAGAGAGTAGGAAGGAAGGAAAAGAAGAAAGAAAAGGGGGAGGGAGGAAGGAAAACCAAAGAAAAATAAAAAGCAAACCTAATCCAGCAACGACAAAAACTTTTAAAGTCTGGGAAAGAGAAAAAAGGAAATTGTTTATGCCAAAAATTGGCCACAGACTAACGCCAGGCTTGGTCCAAACTCTGGTGACTCACTGACCCATATGGGATTAGACCTTGTAAGACACAGTCAGTGCTCATTAGTGGCTGGAAAGTTCCCACAGTTCTTGGAGGAGTGCCGGAAGGCCCCCCAGACCTCTGCGTTGGTGGACATGCACCCTCCCCACTGCCATCAGCTCATCTAAATTTCTTCTCTCCTTAAAGACATCACCGTAATGTTTTTTTCCCGACAATTACACCATGCTATTTCTTTCGTTTGGGGGGTTTCATTCAAATGTTTTATTTCATCTGTCATTTCGTATGCTCCTGCCCTACCTGTGAACCAGATAACAAGGTTTCAAACAACAGCACCCAGCCATACTTGTGTGGCTGTGTGTTACTCACACTACATTGCAGGACACAAATATTTCAATATTTGTGCGTTCTACTTCATCTGACCATGAGCTGGAGGCACAGAAAACCTTTTGTACATAGCAAGAGCTGTCTCTTGATGAAGCTGGTCCAGGTGCTGTTTGAGACATGCACTTGTAGCAGTTCATTTAATCTTGACAACAATCATTAAGGTAGAAATAATCCTTTCCATTTTATTATTCCTCATTTTACACATGAGGAAGCCGAGGCCCAAGATCCCTCAGCTAGTGAGCGGTGGAGTGAGTAGCATGCTTGCTATGCTTGCAGCATGAAATGCTGACTTTACAGAATAAAATTCAGTTCAGCATAGATTGTAGGAGAAAACCCAGGAGAACCGCAAGGTTTGCTTGTGGCCAGAGCAGTGTCGCAGAGGGTTTAAACGTTTCGGCTCTGCCACAGAAAGACCTGGGGTCTGAATCCTTGCTCTGATACTTCGCCGTTGCTTTTTTTACTTACTGTTTGGAATCTCAGTCCTACCACCTGCAAAATAAGGAATATTAGTACTTTCCTCATATGCTCTCGAGAAATGAGAGATATTATAAACCAATTTAGGAAAATCACAGTGGTTTTAATATGTTCTACTGTTAAAAATCTCTTTGCAAAAAGGGGGCAGAGCAAGATGGCGGAGGAGCAGGAGACCTAGATTTCGTCTGGTCTCAGGAATTCAGCTGGATAGGGATCAAACCATTCTGAACACCTATGAACTCAACAGGAGACCGAAGAAGAGAGTAGCAACAACTCTGAACAGAGAAGCGACCACTTACTGGAAGGTAGGACGTGCGGAGACGTGAATCCGAGGCGATATTCGGGAGGATAGACGGCGGGGGAGGGGGCCTCCGTCGGCCGCTTCTGGCAAGTGCTAGAGCCGCGGAGCACAAAATCGGACCTTTTAGAAGTCGGCTCCGCGGAGGGACGTCGCTCCAGTGGCTAAGCGGGGGTGGAACCCTCGCAGGACAGTGTGGTCTCAGGACCCTCGGGGTCACAGAAAGACCGGGGGTGCCTGAGTGCGGCAGAGCTCCCGGGTATCGGAGCAGGGAAGCCGGCTGCAGAGACGGAGCCGAGGTGCGGGCTCTCAGCTCGGGGTGGCCATAAACTGTGATCCGCGGCCCAGTCGGGGCACTGCTCCTCCAGCAGGGACCCAACAAGCGGCAGAGCCGGGGAGACTCCCCTTCCTTCCCGGGGAGGAGCGGCGCGGGAACGCACCGCAGGGATCTGCTGGGTTTGGAGACTCCACACGGGGTCGGGGGCCAGAGATAGAAACGCTCGATCACAGGCCGGGTGAGCACGGAGTGCGGCCGGAGACCGGGGACACGGGAGTGACTGCTTTTCTCTGGGGGCGCACTGAGGAGCGGGGCCCCGAGTTCTCAGCTCCTCCGGGTGGAGATTGGGAGGCCACCATTTTTGCCCTGGTCCTCCAAGGCTGTACGGAGAGCTTGCAGGGAACAAAAGCTCCTGAGATCAAACCCGAGCAGCTTGCTTAGCCCGGACGGGCAAGGGCGGGGCAATTCAGCCTCCGGCAAAGACATTTGGGAACCAGGGCAACAGGCCCCTCCCCCAGAAGATCAGCACGAACAGCCAGCCAAGACCAAGTTTACCGATCAAGGAGAACGGGAGAACTCCAGCGCTAGGGGAATAGTGCACATAGAATTCATGGCTTTTTTTTTACCATGATTCATTAGTTCATCAAAGTTAATTTTTGTTAACTGTTTTTTTTTTTCTTTTTCCCTTTTTCAACCAACATCTTATCAATCTCTTTTTTAAAAAAAAAATTTTTTTTTTATTTTTCATTTTTAGAGTCATATTTTATCCCTTCATAGTAGTTACCCTTATTTTTGGCATATATATATAAGTTGTTCTCTCTTTAAAATTTTGAGATACAGTTTCTTCTAACAGATCAAAATATACCCTAAATCACTAGTGTATGGCTCTGTTCTAGTCTCCTGCCTGATCACATTCTCTCCCTTTTTTCTTTTTTTTTTTAAATCTTCTTTCTTTTTTCAAACAACTTCTTATCAAGTCCTTTTATAAAATCTTTTATAATTTTCATCTTTACAGTCATCTTCTATCCCTTCATTGTATCAACCCTTATTTTGTACATATATGTCTTTCTTCCTTTAAAATTTTAGGAGGCACTTTCTTCTAACAGACCAAAATACGCCCAAAATCTAGTGTGTGGCACTGATCTATGCACTAGCCTGATCATATTTGATCACATTCTGCTTTTTTTGTATTGTTCTGTTTTTGTTTTTATCTTTTTTTTTTCTCTTTCTTTTTTCTTTCTTTCCCTTTCTTTTCCCCTGGTTTCAGGTCTTTTCTGATTTGTATACAGTATATTTGCTGGGGACGTTGTAAACCTGTTAGCATTCTGTTCTCTCATTCATCTGTTCTCCTCTGGCAAAATGACAAGACGAAAAAAATCACCTCAGCAAAAAGAACAAGAGGTAGTACCGTCAGCCAGGGACCTACTCAATACAGACATTAGTACGATGTCGGACCTAGAGTTCAGAATCATGACTTTAAAGATACTAGCTGGGCTTGAAAAAAGCATGGAAGTTATTAGAGAAACCCTTTCTGGAGAAATAGAAGAACTAAAATCTAACCAAGTCGAAATCAAAAAGGCTATTGATGAGGTGCAATCAAAAATGGGGGCACTAACTGCTAGGATAAATGAGGCAGAAGAGAGAATCAGTGATATAGAAGACCAAATGATGGAAAATAAAGAGGCTGAGAAAAAGAGGGAGAAACAACTACAGGATCACGAGGGCAGAATTCGAGAGATAAGTGATACGATAAGACGAAACAACATTAGAATAATTGGGATCCCAGAAGAAGAAGAAAGAGAGAGAGGGGCAGAAGGTATATTGGAGCAAATAATAGCAGAGAACTTCCCTAATGTGAGGAAGGAAACAGGCATCAAAATCCAGGAGGCACAGAGAACCCCTCTCAAAATCAATAATAATAGGTCAACACCCCGACATCTAATAGTAAAACTTACGAGTCTCACAGACAAAGAGAAAATCCTGAAAGCAGCTTGGGAGAAGAGATATGTAACCTACAATGGTAAAAATAATAGATTGGCAACAGACCTATCCACAGAGACCTGGCAGGCCAGAAAGGACTGGCAAGATATCTTCAGAGCACTAAACGAGAAAAATATGCAGCCAAGAATACTATATCCAGCTAGGCTGTCATTGAAAATAGAAGGAGAGATAAAAAGCTTCCAGAACAAACAAAAACTAAAGGAATTTGCAAACACGAAACCAGCCCTCCGAGAAATATTGAAAGGGGTCCTCTAAGCAAAGAGAGAGCCTAAAAGCAGCAAACATCAGAAAGGAACACAGACAACATACAGTAACAGTCACCTTACAGGCAATACAATGGCACTAAATTCATACCTTTCAATAGTTACCCTGAATGTAAATGGGCTCAATGCCCCAATCAAAAGACACAGGCTATCAGATTGGATTAAAAAACAAGACCCATCCATATGCTGTCTGCAAGAGACTCATTTTAGACCCAAAGACACCCCCAGATTGAAAGAGAGGGGGTGGAAGACCATTTACCATGCTAATGGACACCAAAAGAAAGCTGGGGTGGCAATCCTTATATCAGACAAACTAGATTTTAAAACAAAGACTGTAATAAGAGATGAGGAAGGACACTATGTCCTACTTAAAGGGTCTATCCAACAAGAAGATCTAACAATTGTAAATATCTATGCCCCGAACATGGGAGCAGCCAATTATATAAGGCAATTAATAACAAAAGCAAAGAAACACATTGACAACAATACAATAATAGTGGGGGACTTTAACACCCCCCTGACTGAAATGGACAGATCATCTAAGCAAAAGATCAACAAGGAAATAAAGACTTCAAATGACACACTGGACCAAATGGACTTCAGAGACATATTCAGAACATTCCATCCCAAAGCAACGGAATACACATTCTTCTCTAGTGCCCATGGAACATTCTCCAGAATTGATCACATCCTAGGTCACAAATCAGGTCTCAACCGGTACCAAAAGATTGGGATCATTCCCTGCATATTTTCAGACCACAATGCTTTGAAACTAGAACTCAATCACAAGAGGAAAGTCGGAAAGAACTCAAATACATGGAGGCTAAAGAGCATCCTACTAAAGAATGAATGGGTCAACCAGGAAATTAAAGAAGAATTAAAAAAATTCATGGAAACCAATGAAAATGAAAACACAACTGTCCAAAATCTTTGGGATACAGCAAAGGCACTCCTGAGAGGAAAGTATATAGCAATACAAGCCTTTCTCAAGAAACAAGAAAGGTCTCAAATACACAACTTAACCCTACACCTAAAGGAGCTGGAGAAAGAACAGCAAATAAAGCCTAAACCCAGCAGGAGAAGAGAAATCATAAAGATCAGAGCAGAAATCAATGAACTAGAAACCAAAAGAACAGTAGAACAGATCAACGAAACTAGGAGTTGGTTCTTTGAAAGAATTAACAAGATTGATAAACCCCTGGCCAGACTGATCAAAAAGAAAAGAGAAATGACCCAAATGAACAAAATCATGAATGAAAGAGGAGAGATCACAACCAACACCAAAGAAATACAAACAATTATAAGAACATATTATGAGCAAATCTATGCCAGCAAATTAGATAACCTGGAAGAAATGGGTGCATTCCTAGAGATGTATCAACTACCAAAACTGAACCAGGAAGAAATAGAAAACCTGAACAGACCTATAACCACTAAGGAAATTGAAGCAGTCATCAAAAATCTCCCAAGAAACAAAAGCCCAGGGCCAGATGGCTTCCCAGGGGAATTCTATCAGACATTTAAAGAAGAATTAATACCTATTCTCCTGAAACTGTTCCAAAAAATAGAAATGGAAGGAAAACTTCCAAATTCATCTTATGAGGCCACCATTACCTTGATCCCAAAACCAGACAGAGATCCCATCAAAAAGGAGAATTACAGACCAATATCCTTGATGAACATGGATGCAAAAATTCTCACCAAAATACTAGCCAATAGGATCCAACAGTACATTAAAAGGATTATTCACCACGACCAAGTGGGATTTATCCCTGGGTTGCAAGGCTGGTTCAACATCCGCAAATCAATCAACGTGATACAATACATTAACAAAAGAAAGAACAAGAATCATAGGATCCTCTCCATAGATGCAGAAAAAGCATTTGACAAAGTACAGCATCCTTTCTTGATCAAAACTCTTCAGAGTATAGGGATAGAGGGTACATACCTCAATATCATAAAAGCCATCTATGAAAAACCTACAGCGAATATCATTCTCAATGGGGAAAAGCTGAGAGCTTTTCCCCTAAGGTCAGGAACGCGGCAGGGATGTCCACTATCACCACTGCTATTCAACATAGTATTAGAAGTCCTAGCCACAGCAATCAGACAACAAAAAGAAATCAAAGGCATCCAAATCGGCAAAGAGGAAGTCAAACTCTCACTCTTTGCAGATGATATGATACTTTATGTGGAAAACCCAAAAGACTCCACCCCAAAACTGCTAGAACTCATACAGGAATTCAGTCAAGTAGCAGGCTATAAAATCAATGCACAGAAATCAGTGGCATTCCTATACACCAACAACAAGACAGAAGAGAGACAAATCAAGGAGTCGATCCCATTCACAACTGCACCCAAAACCATAAGATACCTAGGAATACATTTAACCAAAGAGGCAAAGGATCTGTACTCAGAAAACTATAAAATACTCAGGAAAGAAATTGAAGAAGACACAAAGAAATGGAAAAACGTTCCATGCTCATGGATTGGGAGAATCAACATTGTGAAGATGTCAGTGCTACCTAGAGCAATCTACACATTCAATGCAATCCCCATCAAAATACCATCCACTTTTTTCAAAGAAATGGAACAAATAATCCTAAAATTTGTATGGAACCAGAAGAGACCCCGAATAGCCAGAGGAATATTGAAAAAGAAAAGCAAAGCTGGCGGCATCACAATTCCAGACTTCCAGCTCTATTACAAAGTTGTCATCATCAAGACAGTATGGTACTGGCACAAAAACAGACACATAGATCAATGGAACAGAATCGAGAGCCCAGAAATGGACCCTCAACTCTATGGTCAACTCATCTTTGACAAAGCAGGGAAGAATGTCCAATGGAAAAAAGACAGTCTCTTCAACAAATGGTGTTGGGAAAATTGGACAGCCACATGCAGAAGAATGAAACTGGACCATTTCCTTACACCACACACAAAATAGACTCCAAATGGTTGAAAGACCTAAACGTGAGACAGGAGTCCATCAAAATCCTAAAGGAGAACACAGGCAGCAACCTCTTCGACCTCAGCCGCAGCAACTTCTTCGTAGAAACATCACCAAAGGCACGGGAAGCCAGGGCAAAAATGAACTATTGGGATTTCATCAAGATAAAAAGCTTTTGCACAGCAAAAGAAACAGTCCACAAAACCAAAAGACAACCGACAGAATGGGAGAAAATATTTGCAAATGACATATCAGATAAAGGGCTAGTCTCCAAAATCTATAAAGAACTTATCAAACTCAACACCCAAAGAACAAATAATCCAATCAAGAAATGGGCAGAAGACATGAACAGACATTTTTCCAAAGAAGACATCCAAATGGCCAACAGGCACATGAAAAAGTGCTCAACATCACTCGGCATCAGGGAAATCCAAATCAAAACCTCAATGAGATACCACCTCACACCCGTCAGAATGGCTAAAACTAACAAGTCAGGGAACGACAGATGTTGGCAGGGATGTGGAGAAAGGGGAACCCTTCTACACTGTTGGTGGGAATGCAAGCTGGTGCAGCCACTCTGGAAAACAGTATGGAGGTTCCTCAAACAGTTGAAATTAGAGCTACCATTCAATCCAGCAATTGCACTACTGGGTATTTACCCCAAAGATACAAATGTAGGGACCCGAAGGGGTACGTGTACCCCGATGTTTATAGCAGCAATGTCCACAATAGCCAAACTGTGGAAAGAGCCAAGATGTCCATCGACAGATGAATGGATAAAGAAGAGGTGGTATATATACACAATGGAATATTATGCAGCCATCAAAAGGAATGAGATTTTGCCATTTGCAACGACGTGGATGGAACTGGAGGGTGTTATGCTGAGTGAAATAAGTCAATCAGAGAAACACATGTATCATATGACCTCACTGATAGGAGGAATTCTTAATCTCAGGAAACAAACTGAGGGTTGCTGGAGTGGTCGGGGGTGGGAGGGATGGGGTGGCTGGGTGATAGACATTGGGGAGGGTATGTGCTACGGTGAGCGCTGTGAATTGTGTAAGACTGTTGAATCACAGATGTGTACTTCTGAAACAAATAACGCAACATATTTTAAGAAAAAAGAAAAAGAAGAAGATAGCAGGAGAGGAAGATTGAAGGGGAGTAAGTCAGAGGGGGAGACGAACCAGGAGAGATGATGGACTCTGAAAAACAAACTGAGGTTTCTAGAGGGGAGGAGGGTAGGGGGATGGGTTAGTCTGGTGATGGGTATTAAAGAGGGCACGTTCTGCGTGGAGCACTGGGTGTTATGAACAAACAATGAATCATGGAACACTACACCAAAACAAATGATGCAATATATGGTGATTAACATAACAATAAAAAATTAAAAAAAAATCTCTTTGCAAAAAAATGTCAAACGCTCTAGATGGGGCAATGTTACTATGATTATTATCCTTTTTCGAGAAACCTGCAGAGTTTAGATATAGCCTTTTTTATAATCTGTAGCAATTAATTTAAACCGTGAAGTAATTTGTTGAAAACTTTCCGATTCTGGTTTTAAAAATCTAGTTTAGAGTCCAGTGACTCTGCAAGAGAAGATGGCGACCGTGTGGGATGAGGCTGAGCAAGATGGAATCGGGGAGGAGGTGCTCAAGACGTCCACGGAAGAGATTGTCCCGTGCACACGGCTGCTGGACAGTGAGATCAAGATCATGAAGAGTGAAGTATTGCGAGTTACCCATGAACTCCAAGCCATGAAGGACAAGATCAAAGAGAACAGTGAGAAAAATCAAAGTGAACAAGACCCTGCCATACCTTGTGTCCAACATTATCAAGCTTCTAGATGTTGATCCCAATGACCAAAAAGAGGATGGTGCCAATATTGACCTGGATTCCCAGAGGAAGGGTAAATATGCAGTGATCAAAACCTCTACACAACAGACATACTTCTTGCCTGTGATTGGGTTGGTGGATGTTGAAAAGCTAAAGCCAGGAGACTTGGTGGGTGTGAACAAAGATTCCTATCTGATCCTGGAGACTCTGACCACAGAGTAAGACTCTTGGGTGAAGGCCATGGAGGTGGATGAGAGGCCCACAGAACAATATAGTGACATCGAGGGCCTGGACAAGCAGATTCAGGAGCTGGTGGAGGCCATTGTCCTGTCAATGAACCACAAGGAGAAGTTTGAGAACTTGGGGATCCAGTCTCCAAAAGGGGTGTTGATGTATGCCCCCCCCAGGAACGGGGAAGACCCTGCTGGCCCAGGTCTGTGCCACACAGACCAAGGCTACCTTCCTGAAGCTGGCTGGCCCCCAGCTGGTGGAGATGTTCACTGGGGATGGTGCCAAGCTGGTCTGGGATGCCTTTGCCCTGACCAGGGAGAAAGCTCCATCCATTATCTTCATTGATGAGCTGGATGCCATTGGCACTAAGCGCTTTGACAGTAAGAAGGCTGGAGACCGGGAGGTGCAGAGGACAATGTTGGAGCTTCTGAACCAGCTGGATGCGTTCCAGCCCAACACTCAAGTAAAGGTGATTGCAGCCACCAACAGGGTGGACATCCTGGACCCTGCACTGCTCCGCTCAGGCCGTCTGGACTGGAAGATTGAATTCCCCATGCCCAACGAGGAGACCCGGGGCAAAATCATGCAGATCCACTCCTGCAAGATGAACGTCAGTCCCGATGTGAATTACAAGGAGCTGGCCCACTGTATGGATGACTTCGATGGGGCCCAGTGCAAGGCCGTGTGTGTGGAGGTGGGCATGATTGCACTGCGCCGGGGTGCCAAGGAACTCACGCACGAGGACTACATGGAGGGCATCCTGGAGGTGCAGGCCAAGAAGAAAGCCAACCTGCAGCACTACGCCTAGGAGGTTGCCCACCACACCTGCTCTCTGGTCTGGTGCTCGTTAAAATTCATAATAAAAGATGGTTGCAGGTCAAAAAAAAAATCTAGTTTATTTTTCTGAAACATGTCCTCTGAAACGGCAAGAAAAATCCTTTTAAGGGCAGAGTCAGTAAAATATCAGTAGGTAAACACAAGGAACCTTTCATAGTTCCTAGCTGCAGAGCCTGTCCGTCCACCTCACTTACCGTAGGCCCCCCTCTCCTCGTCCCCTCTGCTGCCTGTCCACAGTCATCCCCAGGGAGAAGCATAAGGGAATGCGTGTGTACGAGAGAGCAGAGTCTCCACCATTGGCAGGTTAGGATGACTGGAACCCGGAGAAAAGGGTTTATTTCTGGCTGCTTTTGCACATCCTGTGCATGGTATGATAATCACTAATATTTACCTGAAATAAAATGTTTAGCCTAGAAAGAGCATGCTTGCCTTGATAGCTTCATCCTTATCTATGCTTGTTACCTAGTTACATGCTGCTTACAAGGCCTTAGAAGAGTTTTGTTGGAAGTTTGATTTGTCTTGTCCTCACTCTTAATTTGGCACCAAACTAAGGCGGAGTGCCCGGCTGAAAAGCCCCAGGTGCAGTGTAGGCTGTGAACCGGAGACCCTAGCAGATCATCCTCAACCGTTGGGCAAATTAAGGTCAATTCTGCACACCGTTGTTTTGTTTTGCAACCTAGTGGAGTTGTTTATTTCTTATGCCCACACTTTTATTGTTTATTTGTCACGTGGACAACACTTCCTGCTGGCAGTCTGTCCAGGCGGGGATTTTCTCTAACCCAGGAAATGAAGTCATCCGACCTGCTGTCTCTGCAGGGACTCCGCCTCCCCTTCCCAAGAGAAGCAGGCACTTCGGGAGTATTTATTTCAAGACAGATGCAAAGATGGTGACAAATAAATAGAAATAAATGTGCTTAATAGTGTACCAGGGCATGCAGAATCATTCCATTTCTGCAGAACTTTGGAGACGTGTGAGAACTCGATGTGATTCAGGGCTCTTTTTATATAGCCGTGGAAAGATTATATAACACGCAATTTTGACTGAAAAAGATGCTAACTACTTGAGTCTTTCAAACTTTTTATTGTTTTATAATTGATTTTCTGGCTCACAAATAACACACTCTACTTCTAATTTATACTTTTAGCTAAAGTGAAAAGAGATGCCTTCTCATGTTTCTACATAAAAACACAGACTTGATATCATGATCATTTCATTCTGTACTTGGACTTAGAGGTCTTCCCTCTCAGTTTCCCTAGAAGACTGGGTCAGATGGCATTGAAAACAAATGACATATTCTTAGGGGCGCCTGGGTGGCTCAGTGGGTTAAGGGTCTGCCTTTGGCTCAGGTCATGATCCCGGGGTCCTGGGATCGAGCCCAGCATCCAACTGATTTCCTGCTCAGTGAGGGCTCTGCTTCTGCTGGCCCCCTGCTTCTGCCTCCCTTGCTTCTGTTCCCCACCCCGCTTCTGCCCCTCCCCCTGCTTCTCCCTCCCCCTGTGCCCGTCCTCTCC
Organism: Eumetopias jubatus; assembly: GCF_037043125.1. NCBI lineage: Eukaryota > Metazoa > Chordata > Mammalia > Carnivora > Otariidae > Eumetopias > Eumetopias jubatus. The sequence goes on along the minus strand of NW_028274812.1, from coordinate 3,654,843 downwards.
CCCTACTTGTGTACTCTCTTTCTCTCTCTCTCAAATGAATAAATTTAAAAAATCCTTTAAAAATTACTTATTCTTAGATTAAGGGATTAAGAAGAGAAACCAAGAATTATGTTTATATAAATATGTATTTATTTAAAAATATTTGATTGAGATATAATATATACCTATATACCACAAGATGCATCGTTTGTTTTTTGTTTTTATTTTTTTAAAGATTTTATTTATTGATTTATTATTTTAGAGAGAGGGAGAGATAGAGAGTGGGAGGAGGGGCAGGGGAAGAGAGAATGGATCCCAAGGAGACTCTGCACTGAGCATGGAGCCTGAAAGGGGGCTTGAACTCACGACCCTGAGGTCATGACGTGAGCCAAAACCAAGAGTCAGTAGCTTAACCGACTGCATCGTGGGCCACCTGATGCATCCTTTAAAAGTGTACAATGCAGGGGCATTTATACACTCACAAGGTTGTGCAACCGTCGCCACCATCTACTTCCAGAACATACATCACCCCCAAAGGAAATGGCACCTGTGAGAATTTACTCTCCTTCATTCTGTCCCCAGCTCCCCACAACCACTCACTTACTTTCTGTCTGTGGGTTCATCTATTCTGGACATTTCACGTAAGTGAAATCGTACAACAGGTTGTCATGGTGACTGGCTTCTTCCCCTTGGCATAGAGTTCCCAAGGTTCATCCATGTTTTAGCGCATATCAGTACTTCATTCCTTTTTATGGCTGAATAATAACCCACATTGTGTTTATCTGTCAGTTGATAGACATGTGGGTTGTCTCCCCTTTGGGGCTCTTATTATATTGCTCCTATCAACACTCGGGAACACAAGCTTTTGTGTGACTATATACTTTCAATTATCTTGGGTAGAGATTTACTAGTGGCTTTGGTAGGTCATAGGGTATCTCTATGTTCAACTTTTCAAGAAACTGCCAAACTGTTTTCCGCGGTGGCTGCACCATTTTTACTTTCCCACCAGCTGTGCCCAAGGGTATTCATTTCTCCACTTCCTTGCTGACATCTGATGCTGCATATTTTATGCGAGCCATCCTAATGGTGTGAAGGAGCATCTCATTGCGATTTTGATTTGCATTTACCTAATGACTCATGAGGTTGAGCATCTTTTCGTGTGCCTATTGGCCATTTGTTTGTCGTCTTTAAAGAAATATCTATTCACTTAAAACTACTAATTATTTGTCTTTTTATTGTTGAGTTGAGGAGCTCTTTATATATTCTGGACAGTATATTCTTATCACATATGTGATTTGCAAACATGTTCTCCCCCCTGTGGGGTGGTCTTTTTCATGGTTGATAGCATCCTTTGAAGCACACATGTTTTTAATTTCGATGAGGTCTGACTTATCCATGTGTTCTCTTATTGTCTGTGCTTTTGGGGTCATATGTAAGAAACTGTTGCCTAACCTAAGGCCATACAGTTTACATCTATGTTTCTTCTAAGGGTTTTATAGTTTTGCTCTTACATTAAGGCCTTTGATCTATTTTGGGTTAATTTTGGTATGTGGTGTAAGGTAGTAATTTGTTTGAAGTGTGTTTCACTTAGCTCCCAAACATTTCTGTATTTATAGGGAAGTAGAAGATTATGCATTAATAGTATTAGAACATCTATGGAAAGAATCCTATTATGTAGTATTTCTAAGCACGTCTGAAGCTCAACATGTCATAAATAAATGATAAATATGTAAATAATGATACTGTAGGGCTAGAAATCCAAAGAGTACTGGGGAAAAAAGGTAGGAAGTCAAGACCCATCTCTGAAATCACTTTTCCTTGAGTGTCAGTGAAGGGCAGTGAACATGCTAACTCCATCCCAAGCCACGCTGTGTCCGTGTCTGAACCAGATCTCTCGATATTAAACCAGAGAAACACTGTGACCGTAATCATCTGTCATTCTCACACTTTCCTCCCTTTGTCTAAAAGAAAGCCAAGTAAAACACACCAGGCACGGACCTCCACAAAGTCAAATACGTCCCACTCTAAATGAAAACAGTACAAAGAAAACTGTAAAGTGTTTATGTGTATTTTATGTTCTGCTCTATAAATAAAGAATCTGCATGAAACGGCATCTTTGTCTTCATTACACTTTAAAAATTATTATGGAAGCATTTCCACTCCTGCCGTTTATGAAAATGTCTATTCTAGACTCATGCTGCCCAGTAAAACTTCCTGTAATGATGGAATGTTCTAGATCTGTGTTGTCCATACAGTGGCCATCAGCCATAGGGGGCCACCAAGTCCTTGAAACATGGCTTGTCCAGCCAAGGAATGAAAATTTTAATGTTATCTAATTTTAATTAAGTTAAATTTAAATAACCACAGGTAGCTGATGGCTCCTATGTGGATCACATAGCTTTCCCCATCTGATAGCTCTAGTCTGCCCAAAAAACCCCACACACATGAATCTTAGAGTAGCCGGGATGGTCTATTGAAATTGTAACCTATTTCAAAAACTGGAAAAAGTCGAGATACAGCTCTTGTGGTAATTTGTATTGGTTAACTTAAACAGCAATGCATATTGCTAGAATCACTTCCTTTTACTCTGCCAAAGGAAAGAATATATGCAGACTTCTGGCTGGATATATCCTATATGCTGCCAAGCATGTAACTAAAATTAAGCAAAAGTTTAATTGCTAATAGTTTTTTTTATACCCTGTGAAAATCTTGGAAAGCACATAATCATAGAAGTCACATTGAGATAGAAATGTGAAACATTAGCAAGTTTGTCAGTGAGCAGTGTCTGGTATCTAAACAAAGATCGTAAAGCATTTTCTAATATGGACTATAGAAGAGGAAGGGGACTTCGTGCTCTACTCTAAGGACTATCTGGTCCACTTGTTTGCAGTTTTGCCTTTGTGTGTGCAACAGAAATATAACAAATTATTCATGCAGCATGCCATCTTAAGAATTGTGACGGACTCCACAGACCAACTCCTTGTAGATAAAAGATCGTCCCTAATCTATTATGTAATTGAATTGTTCTTATAATGGAATTCCAGAAAATATTGGCAGATACATTAACATCTAAGGAAACAGTTTCTCTGCTCAAAAAGGAGTCCTGGCTGTTGAATCATCATGTTGTATGCCTGAAACTAATATAATGTCATATGTCAATTATGTCTTACAAAAATAAAAAGGTGTCCTGGCAAGATCCTAGTTTCAATCTCTATTCCTGAGCAAGCCACAGAATTGCAAACATTACAATAGAAATATTGCCAAATAAAAACAAACAAAAGCAAAGCTAAATGCAGAAGTACAAAAAAAAAAAAGTAGGCTTTTCTTCTTGGGGCCAGAAAAGAGTTCTGAGGGCCCACTGACCGTAAATCGAAGGGCCAGATCTAATGGGTCATATTTCTGAGTGCTCAGGGACTTAGGAATGGTCAAGTCACATCTGCTCTGTTAAAAAAGAAAGCAAACATGCAGAAAGGTGTTACATGGAAAATGGGAGTCTCCCTACCAACCCCCGATCTCCATATCCACTGCCTAGATAAAACATTTTCCCTTGTGTCCTTCCAGAATGTTCTCTGCACAGATATTTATATGTAATAGGCAGCCTTCTATTTCAAGAAGTTATGTAAGTTTTAAGAGCTTGGATTGCTACCTCAAAAACTAATGATGTATTGTATGGTGACTAACATAACTTAATAAAATTAAATTAAATTAAAAAAAAAAAGAAAATATGCTCTGAATTTCTGCCCCAGAAACAATGGAGTCGCTTTGGACTCCTGTTCACACCACACACAATCTGTCCTCCCAGGAGGGTGTCATGGTCATGGCTCTGGGTTCATCATCTCTGCTCTGAAGACGTTTACCAGCCTTGCAGCTGGGCTCCACACTGTCTTCCATGTCCCCCAACACAGGGATGTCACCTGGTTCTCTAACCACGTGATGTCATGGCTTCAGCACAAGGGAAGGCGGACGGTCAGGAGCAGGCTCTGCCAGCCCAGCTGCCCCACCGCGGCGCACACATCCCACCGGGCACGCACCCCTACATGCCCCGCTCACCCTGTCCACGGTCCCTGTGAGCTCCTGTCCCGGTCCCTTTTCCTCGCCCTGGTCCCTTGTCCCGGTCCCCCGGCCCATGCCCTCAATCCTCACCCAAAGCCCACGCTCCCTGTGTGACACAGCACAGGGGGCAGAATCTGATTGACAGACTGAGGTTTCCAGGGCAGGGCTCATGTTTTGTTCCTATTTCCGTCTGTCATGCCCAGTATAGTCAATCAATGATTGAAAGACAGGACCCCAAATATTTGCTGCCTCTGAATTGATGAAATTGTAGGGAGCCCCAGAGAGCTCATAGTGGGAACCGCTGTGGAATTACAGAGTGGAAGAAACCGGTCTCCTTCTGCGCACCTGCAGAGCCCGGGAGCCTGGGGCAGGTCTGGCATCTAACCGCACACGCACCCGCCCCCCAACCACGGGGCCTCACAGCTGGGGGTTCGCTCCAGCCCTGTGTCCTCTGGGCCTGCAGATGCCCGTGGCCGGGCTCATGGGCACATCCTGGACTTCCCAGGCCCCACCGCCACTGTCTGATGTTGGGGGATGGCCTGACACAGATCTCTGCTTACTCCCACAAAGTAAGCAGAAAACCCCACTCGTTTCCTCCCAGCTTACACTTGTCAACAAGTCTGTAAATGAAACAAACAACGGGTTTGTGAAAACGGCAAGATCTTGAGATCTTGATCTCAGCTCTGCCAAATCTCCAGTGTAAAAAGAAAGAAAAAAAAAAAGCCAACAAAGCAAAAAGAAGATTTGGACAGCCCTGCTTCCCTCCCCTGCCTCATTTAGGCTCCAGGTCAGAAGCTGGTGGCAGTCCTGGGGGGTTTGTGGACTATGCAACCCTGTCTACACTAGAGCACCATGGGGGCCTGAACTCGGCCACGCCTGGGTTAATTGTCGTGGCTGCCGGCGGTGGACCGTGCCTGTGGGACCCGAGTGGGGCTGGGATGGGGTGGACTGGCCCACAGAGCAGCCCGGTGGGTTCTGATCACAGCCAGGCGCTACAGGTTTGCTTTGTCCCGGACACACCATATATAAATATATGCATGGTTGTGTTTGAAATACTTCTTTAAAAGATCCACCTTAAATATCCCTATTATTGTGAAACTCAAATAATGTTTGACCCCGTTAATATCTTATTTAAACAATGCAAAATGCTTTTGGGCCCATCAACAAGGCCAATAATAAAGCATTGTATGGTTTGAAGAAAGTCTGACAAGGAAACGACACACGTTGCAAGGATTATATTCAGAGTTCCAATGCAACGCACTTCCGTTATTAAATGCAGCGTAGTTTGGCTACATGCTCCTTTTGCGGTCCTTAACACCCGTATGTCTCTCTGGTCTAGTAAAGCCCTAGAACATAAGGGAAGGAGCCCAGCAGGCTAACCCCTCGTCCAAACCCTCTGCTCTGTGGGGCTGAGCTCCCCCATCACAGCCGAGGTTCTTGGGATGGCCCTCCACCCCTCAGCCTCTGATGCCTTTCCCTTCCTTCTGCACTGCCCAGCCTTGCCTGCGCCCAGGAACCTGCTCCTTACCTGGGGGGCTACTTTCCCTCTCTGGGTCTCTGTGTCTTCACCTTCCTTGCTCTAGGTTCTAACGATTATCTTCATTTCTTATTACGTATTTTAATGGGAACTTTACTTTCCAAATGAATCTAGCTGGAAGAAGACGTTTGGCGGGGGCGGGAGGGTGGGGGCAAGCGGTCTCTTTCTTTAGCATAACAAGTGGGGCAGATTTGTGCTCCATCTTGTTGGGGAGCAAGAATGTGGAATAGAGTAAAAATCCAAATGACAGGTATTTCAGAAGAAGCAACATTTTAGCGTTTGGAGGTGCCCAGCATGAAATAGGCTGACACCCTCCAGCCTGGCCATCTGCAGATGCTCCAGGAACACATCGGGGCCACAAACCTCCCTTTTCAGAGACATCAGTGCACTGAGTACTTTATCCTCAGATGCCTGATTTGGTCATCAAACTTGTTCTTGTCATTTCACTTGGTCAAATCTTTTCTTTAGATTGGCAAAATGATCTGTGGAAGCATGTATCCATACTCTGAATTTTCATTTTAAATTATTTCAGGTCCAAATTAGTGAGTTTTCACTTATTTCTACTCGAACAGCACAAATGATTGTTTTAAAATATGCTCAAGCATATCGGGTCTTTTCCCTCTTTGGCAGAAGAAATAATGTTTTTTTTTCCTTGTAGACATCATTTCTCCTGTTTGTTTGAGCAATGCATGTCAACATTACGAGTCCTCCTTGAAGTTTCCACATCTGAAATAATGTCCAGCGTAAAGTTTGCCTCCTGGAGCTGTGAGAGAAATGTTTGAAAAGTGGTTCTGATATTTTGTGATGACAACTTGTTCCCTATTTTTTCCATATTCTCAACAGTATAAATTTTAAAAACTAGAAAATATTTCTAATTTCCAAATGTTTATTTTTTCTTTCTACAAATCAGATTCCAGAAAAGTTCAGATCTTCAAGTTTAGTTATTTTGACCAGGACATAGCCAGGAACCAAGGATAAGAAAGAAAGGGGCTTCTGCCCTAAATGAGTGCCCCACCGATTAAAGGCTAGCATGGCTTAGTTTATTGTCAACATTTCCTGGTGACAATCGATTAAGAAGCAGGTAAGAGAAGGAGAAGCTTTCCAGAATTGTAACCACGGGTCATAGCAAAAATAACTGTCAGTGTGACAGTAAGTAAAACCCAGAATATCTAGATGTTAGAACTCAGAACCACACGGGGCCATTTGCAACAAGGAAAAACAGCCCTCAACCCCAGAAAAATCTCTAAAGAGATGTTGTATTGCAACCAATCAAGGGATTCAATAAGCATGTTCAACATCTTTGGGTTTTTTCTTTTCTTTTTTTTAAGGTTGAGATGTGTTTTTTTTAAATGTAAATTCAGTTTAATTAACATATACTATATTACTAGCTTCAGAGGTAGAATTTAACGATTCATCAGAGATGGGTTTTTTTTTTTAAGATTTATTCATTTACTTGAGAGAGTGGGGAGACAGCACATGTGGGAACATGGTGGGGAGAACAGAGGGAGAGGGAAATTCAAGCAGACTCCAGGCTGAGCGTAGAGCCTGATGCAGAGCTTGATGTCATGACCCTGAGATCACGACCTGAGCCGAAACCAAGAGTTGGATGCTCAACCAACTGAGCCACCCAGGCGCTGCCCGAGGGTTGAGATATGCTTAAGACATCATTTCGGAAAAACTTGCTTCAAAACTGTTCAATTAAAAAAAGACTTGGCAATTGTCTAGGGAATTCACTTGCGTGTAACACCAGCATCTTTAAAGAATCTCCAATGAGAGGCCTTTCAAACTTAAACACTGTCTCCCTGTGAAAGCCAAATAGAAAAACAGACAACAACATGAAAGTAAAATGTGTGTAAAGTGACAGAACTTCTAAAAGTGTAAATGTAAAATGAATGTGACTTGGACATGATTTATCTTTAACTTTCTTTTTTTTAAGATTTTATTTATTTATTTGACACAGAGAGAGAGAGAGAGAGCACAAGCAGGGGGACCAGCAGAGGGAGAGGGAGAAGCAGGCTCCCCGCTGAGCAGAGATCCTGCCATGGGGCTCGATCCCAGGATCCTGAGATCATGACCTGAGCTGAAGCCTCAACCGCCGGAGCTACCTGGAGCCCCTATCTTTAACTTTTGTACGTAGCATTTCAATTCCACTTTGAAAGCAACCAGTAAATAGCAAGACTCTTAGAAATGGTCTTGCAATAATAGAAATTAGAAATACATATCTTTCAAAAGAATGTTAAGGGGAAAAATTAAATTATAGGGACCTACAGCAATAATCATGTGTTTTTATGTGTCTTTTAACAGCACACATAGAGACTCTGTATTGCTCTTGCATATATATATATATGTATGTCAAATAAATGGCCTGGAGGTGAACATACCAGGTTCCTGAGCACCATTGCTCCTCGGGGGTCAGGAGGAGGCTAGGACTCAGGATCAGGAAGAACTTCGATGTAACTGATAATCTTTCCTTCTCCTGAAGATAATCCTGAAGATAACCTTTCCTTCTCATGACTTGAAAGCTAATGTGACAAAATAATAACTCTCCATTCTGGATGGTTAGAATACAGCTCTATGTTTTATTATTTACTTTTTATTATTTTATTAATTTATTTTGTTCGTTTGTTTCTTTAATGATTCTATTAAGAGAAAAGAATTCCCCGAGAGCTCATCTGTGTGAAAGCAGTAGCCCCAGGGAATGATTTGAAGGACTTTCAGGGGCCGGTAACTTTACATGGGGCATCTTTCTGAGTCACCGTTTAGGGAAGAACACTGAAGACAAACGCAAGCATCCTGGGAACGCTGTTAGACTGAGCGCCAGGAACTCGGGCGGTTCTCATCGGTGCTCCTGTAAAGCGATCCACATTCTATCAAATAGCAATGTCTTTCCAGCGAGCCAAGTGAATTTCCAGCCTTCTAGTTTATCTCAGTAATTTTATCAAGTCAGTGGGGAACACAAAACAAACCCTTCAGAAACATGTCAGAGGGATGGCCTGTTGCAACAACAGGAAGTCCGAGCGCTGGTCACTGCTGGCCCAGGTAGCACCAGCCTCCGCAGAACAAGGGCAGTCTGTCTTCCTCCCGCCTCCAAAGGCCATAGCCGCACTCTGTCTGCACAATGGCATCCACCATAACACTTCCTTAGCAACACGTTTCACACCCTGACTTTGAAATCATCCGCTCTTTTGGCAACAGGATGAAAATTTGCCGTTCATGAACTTTTAAAAGGTCATCGGCTGGGAACAAGCCTGTTTCCTTTGACTCACCCCCTCCCCTATTTGTGAAACTTACCCACTGCGTTGCAGACAAAACCTAATTTGTTGAGGAAAAAAGAATGCACTTTTTGCATTTTAAAATGGGAATATAAAATTTTATTTGGGGGATATTAGAAAAAAAAAATGTCCTAGTGTTGATTGCCCACATTTTATGACTCTACTGCTAATCAACAGAAAGAATAAAACACTGAAAGCAAATCTTTCTGTCTAAACAATTTTAAACTTTTGTGGTTTACTTTTTCATGCCAATTATTAAAGTATACTTGTAAATCTCATAGTTCGCAAAACTACAAAAGTAATTGATATTTACCTTTTAACTAGTATTAGAATTTAAGACTGACACTTGATTTTTAGCAAGAAAAAAATGATCAATGATTTTATTACTTCCAGAAAAGTACTGTTTCATATTTCCTTTTTTTTTTTTTTTAGTAGGCTCCACACTCAGCACAGAATCCAGCCTGGGTCCTGAACCCACCACCCTGAGATCAAGACCTGAGCTGGGACCAAGAGTCAGGCACCCAGCCAACTGAGCCACCCAGGCACCCAGGATTGTTTTGTATTCTTGAAAAACTCATTTGATAACAAATTCAATCAGCTTCCACACTGCCAGAGTCTTCAAACAATTGTACCAGGTATATTTGAGGAGAAATAGAAGAAATTTGTTAAAAGTATTGAGCAGCTTTTATTGATTATTTTCAAAACATGAGGAAAAACAATACCAAAACTGTTTCTTGTCAAAGATTTTTAGCTGTGTGATTTACACTAATTAAAATAAACTTACTTTAAAATTGATCCTTGTTAGTCTACATCAAGTAGCTTTTTCTCACAGTTATGCATATGTATAATACACATTTAAATTTTTCTAAATTATAAAAAGGCTACCAAAATTAAAAAACTTGATGGGGCGCCTGGGTGGCACAGTCGGTTAAGCATCTGCCTTCGGCTCAGGTCATGATCCCCAGGTCCTGGGATTGAGCCCCACGTCAGGGAGCCTACTTCTCCCTCTGCCTCTGCCTTCTGCTCCCCCTGCTGTGTTCTCTTTCTGTCAAATAAATAAATAAAACATTAAAAAAAAAGAAAATTTGAGAATGCCTGTAAAATGTCTCTCTGCTAGTGAATTATAGTAATGTCCAAATAGACCCAAGACGTTCAGAAGTTGAGGGGCACCTGGCTGGCTCAGTCAGAGGAGCATGTGACTCTTGACCTTGGTGTCATGAAGTCAAGCCCTATGTTGGGTGTAGACATTTAAAATGAATAAAACTTAAAAAAAAAAAAAGGACGTTCAGAAGCTGATATAATTGTGGGTCATTTTTGCTCATTTCCATGAAAGCAGACTACTGCAGTAAAATACAGCAGGCAAACAAATGTTTTATAAATAATTGTTTTCACTCTAATCTTTTTTTCCCCTAGAATGTGTATTTATTTGAGGTGGCATCGAGAGAGCACAGAGAAGGGTCCTGGGTTTCCGGAGATGCAGTGCTCTGGGTTTTCTCCTGAGGCAGGAGGCTCCTATGACTGGTTTTCCTGTTTTCCGCCATGACCCTTCTCAGGAACGGCTGTGACAAGGCACACGACCAAAACACTGACAATTTAGCCCAGGGGAGAACACAGCCAGAATCTCATCTTTGCAACTGGCGGCAGTCTGTTTCTAGGAAGGATGGTTGGGGATTCTGGGTTATCCTAAGCAAGCTGGCGAAGCCGGGGCCTTTCTATGGGACAGAGGCAAGGGTTTTCCTGTTCTCCCTGCAGAAAAAGTGCCAGATGTGCGAAACTGCTCTGAAGCCAAATAGATAAGATTGAATGGGTTACCACCTCTCCCCAGGGCATTTATAATTCAGTTTTTTGTTCTGTAGCATTTAATGCACACAAGAGAATATAGCTGTGAAACACAGAGCTCAGTGATAAAGCACGATGCTAAACCAGCTGCAGTGAATCGATCATCAATTATCAATCATCAAGCCCAGGACAAGGAATGTTTGCAGGGTCAAGGCAGCTTCTACCTGCTCCTCCCTGCCTCCTCCGCGCCTCCTCCCCGCCAGAGCACCTCCGTTTCCTAGATTTGTATTAATTATTACCCCCTGAAAAAAAAGTAAGTAAAAGGAAAGTTTTATCACATATGCATGTATCTCTTGAACGCTTTGTTTAGCTTTGCTTGGTTTGGGGTCTAAAGAAAAAAAGTCACCATACGGAAAGCAATCTTTTGCAATATGCTTGTTTTCACTCAGAATTTTGTTTCTAGGATCCCTCCACGTTACAGCGGCTGCAGAAGATGCAGCCCTTTTCACTCTGTATAACGTTTTGTGAACGAACAGTTTTCATTCACCCGTGCTCCTGCTGATGAACTGCTGGGTTGTCTCCAAATCTGCTCGGGTGCAGGTGCTGGGGTTTCTCGAATGCACATGCCCAGGAGCAGAGGTGCTGCCTGCCACGTGGACGATCCACTTCAGGACGGGTGTCTAACTGTTCTCCAGAGCTCGTCGCCAAGTTACTTTCCCACCAATAATGTGTAAGGATTTCCATTGATCCATATCCTTGCCAATACTTGAAAATTTTTGTCAAACTAGTAAAGTACATCTCATTCACATTTGTCTGATTACTGATGAGGCTGAGCCTCTTTTTGTATTTTTATTGGTCATTTGGGTTTCTCCTATGAATTTCTTGATTATATCCTTCGCCCAACAATTGGATTGTCAATTCTTTTTTTTTAAAGATTTTATTTATTTATTTGAGAGAGAGAATGAGAGAGAGAGAGAGAGCACATGAGAGGGGGGAGGGTCAGAGGGAGGAGCAGACTCCCCGCTGAGCAGGGAGCCCGATGCGGGACTCGATCCCGGGACTCCAGGATCATGACCTGAGCCGAAGGCAGTCGCCCAACCGACTGAGCCACCCAGGCGCCCTGGATTGTCAATTCTTAAAATTGATTTTAAGAGTCCTTTGTATACTCTAGATACTTGTCTTCTGTGGATCACTGGTGTTGCAAGTGTCTTGTCCCAATGTGTGCCTTGCCCTTTCTCTTTCAGGCTCTTTTGGTGAGTAGATGTTCCCAGTTTTAATGTAGCCAAGCCTTACCTATACTTTCTTTTGTGGGTAATACTTTTAGTTTTTGTGGAGAATAGCCTTCCCTTCCCAGAGTCAGAAAGATATTTTCTTATCTTCTTGAAGTTTTAAAATCTTGCCTTTCCCATGTAAGCCTTTAATCCATCAGGAATTCATGGTGTGAGGGTGTGAGGTAAGGGTGGGGTTTTTACTTTCCCCCCACGCATAACAAAGTTCCCCTTTTCAAGGGGTACCACAGATCCTTTCCACTGTAACAGGAAAAGTTCTCACGTCTGGCTCACAACAACGGAAAGAAATTCTGTAGTGATGTGTGTGTGTGTGTGTGTGTGTGTGTAAATAAAGGTCTTTTTTTCAGGGTAAAGGGGAACTCCTCTTATCCCCAAAGTCACCTCATGTCAGCAGTTTCTTACTAGATCTACCTCAAGTCAAGTGCCACACGTGCTATTTGTTTCTGACTGTAGTAGTATTCGGACTCAATGAATTCCTTTCCCAACAACTATACTTTAATGGCAAGTAAAAGAGTCACAGGATTTGCTTTCTAAATATTGCTTGGCTGTTTGGGGGTGGTGGCTATAAAGCTAACTCATTTTGTTTTTTGTTTGCATTTTCTGGAATTTACTGTACAGATGCTGACATCAGGCAAACTGGCAGACAAAACCCTGGGCCCTGGCAACCTGAACTCACTTCCCACCGTCAGGGAGCAGTCTGCGCACAGAGCCCACAGGTGTCCCTTTCACCTCCTGCCTCCCCTGCCCCCTGCCCACGTGGCCACAGCAGCTCCTTCTCCAATCTGCTAGGAAAGCCTCCCTGCAATTCACTGCTGCCTCTCCACCCCACAGGACACATTCGCAGAGCACCTGCTATGGGCCGCGCCCGGTGGGTCTCCTCGAGGACACAAAGCTTAATGAGGACATTTTCTGCTGCCTTCACTCCTATAACCTCCTCTTCTAGAATTGACATCCCCGATTCTCACCACCCCTCTCCCACCCTCACAGTGCGAGCACAGTGTGACACGGCCCCCAGTGCCCTGCCGATTCTCCACCCACCTCCAGGATGAGGTCAGGGCCTTCCTTGGAATTTTCCACTCTGCCCTTCTTACTGACGTCTTCCTGACCCTCAGCATCATTTCATTCACTCACTGATGAGTCAACATTCTAGCACTGAATCAGTGATTTTTAACAACTCATTGGACCTTCATCTTGATAATCCAAATATACTGCCTTGGATGACTTTATAAGCACCTGGGCCGGCAGCACCAAGCCCAGCATTCAGAACTCGGTACATTCTCGATTCACCTGCTTTGTATGGTGTCAAGCCTACCAAATCTGCTCTTGAGTTCTGTCGACAAATAGATACATTTTAAGTGATGGTGACACACCACTGAATAAGATGCACATCTTGCCCAGGAGGGGCTCAGAGGCAAGTGGGGCATATGGGAACATGGACAGGGACCTATGGACAGTCTGGTGATGGCCAAGACAGAGAAATGGATAAAGTGACCGCTATCTGTAAGTCATTGTACATGGTCTTGGGTAAAGAGAAATTCAAAGTCTAAGTTGACAAAGATGAAACTTATAATCAATATAACTTAGTAGTAGAAAGGATACTGCTTTTAAGTCCTGAGAGTTTCCACTCCCAGATAAGAAGGAACAAACACAACTCCCCTTATCTCTTTTGCAAAATGCAGCTATAAAACGTGGACAACCTGAATGGAGACACCATTTGAGGTCTCTGAAATTATACAATAGCAGGTGGATTGGGAGAAAAGACCAGGATTTGAAGTACCTCTGAAGAGGCAGTGAGCCTACCCTTTTCCCCTACCTGTATTCATTTGAGTACAACACGCCTGATACCTGGACGGAGGTGTCTGATGCCTGGTACCTGATCAGTGGCACAGACGGAGCACCAGGAGTCCCCTCGCTCTGGCTATGGGAGTGGGAGATCCTAACATGCAGGGAGACTGTGGCCATTTCATTCTTTTTTTCTCTTCTCTGCTCCCCGTGCCCCAGACCCCAGGCAATCTAGTGGTGCTGGTGGTGGCTCGGAGTTACAAGGCATCGGGGCCCCCCAGGCGTCAAAACTCTGAGGGCTGAGATTTCCCCTGCAACCAGCAGAGCCATGATCCCAAGAGAGGGGGCAAACTTCCCCTGCCCTTTCCTCTCTTCATCCCTTCACTGCTTGGCCCACACGAGAAGCAATGTGCAGGATACAGTCCAAAATTACACGGCACAGAGGACCCGGGAAAATCTCAACTTGCACGTGAAAAGACAGCCAACCAACGCCAAAGCAGATATCGCTACTCAAAGACGTCAGATGATCCAGAGAGACGTCTGTTATGCAGACAGGATCTGGAAGACTGTGGGGAATTTTCAATTTACCAACACACTGGCTGGAATATGTTTCCTTCCTTGGGACAGTTGCCCCTTCTTGCCTCAGGTCTGAATGTTCTATTGTCTTTTCCATCCTTTCCCCATGTTCCATTAGTCCCTTTTCAGGTTATTCACGTCTGTACCTCTAAGCAGTGTGAGTTTGCATTCAAGTGAAGTGACTTGAGTTCTCCTAAGAAAACTAAAATTTAACAAATAATAAAAATAACCATGTCTGGTAATTTTTTTACCTAAACATTTGGCATGAAAATGCAATAAAATACAGTAGTCTTTAATATTCAAAAAGGCCAGTGACTTTCTTTCAAAATATAATTGAAAATTTTCATGCTTAATGAATCCCAATATGTAAAGGAATTAATAGAGATGCTGAATCAGGTAAAGTGGCAAAAATGAGTTTAAAACAATTATCTCCACGATGAACCAAAACAAGCATATCGTAAGAGAATACTTAATCAATCCCTAATGTGATTAATTTGTAATGCTGTGCTTTCCAGATGATACATCAGAGCCTGTGTTATATAAAACAAGAATACAGGTAAAAGCAGTAAATGAAAATGGTAAAGAAGCATAGTCACATATAGATGTCTGGCAAATGCCCCATCAGACCTTGGATTCCCAGGACTACTGAAAGTAAACTTGAGAGCCACTCAGCAGTTGGGTGTTTAACAACACCATGCTAGAAGAAAGCATTATCTAAGAGGATTTATTTGGACCATCTTTGTGTACTGTCTAGTTGCCAAATCCTCACAATGAATACCTATTGAGCTCATATTGTGTGCAAGGTACAGCGCTGGGCTTCATCTTCCTGATGGTTGGATTTCCCTGAGGTCTTGGACTCTCTTCTCTTGTACTTAATATAATTTCTCACTGTGACTGTGTCTCTACTCAACATTTGCCTCATGATTGTTTAACTTTCTTTCTTTTTAGAGGTTCTTTTTAGAAGGGAGGGGTAGAGGGAGAGGGAGAGAGAATCTTAACCAGGCTCCACACCCAGCTCAGAGCCTGATGTGGGGCACAGTCTCAGAACCCTGAGATCACGACCTGAGCCAAAATCAAGAGTCAGCCATGCTCAACCAACTGAGCCACCCAGGAGCACTGATTGTTTAACTTTCTGTATCCATTTGGCATCTGACCACTGGCTGGTTCAGCTCTGGTTTAGGTTTGCTATTCCTTATTTGGTGCATTCAGCCCTAAGTCTGGGTGTTGATAAATGAACCAGAGAGCAAAGAGATGTAAAGGCAAGAAATGATATCCATTCAGGGGTTGATGTGGTAGAGGAAATAAAGTGTACACACACCAACCATCCCATTGTGGTGAGAGCCTGTGGTTGGCAGAATAACACCTCTCCACCAAGATGGCCATGTTTTAATATCCGGAACCTATGAATATTTCTTTCCTTGGGGCAGGAAATGTGAAGATGTGATTAAGTTAAGGACCTTGAGATGGGGAGATTATCCTAGATTATCCAGATGGGCCCAATGTAATCACAAGACTCCTCAAAAGTGATAGGTGATGTCAGAAAAGGAAGCAGAGGGAGATTTGACTCCAGAAGAGGAGGTCAGGGTGATGCTCTGGGGAAGGGAAGACTCAACAGGACAGTTCTGGCTTTGAAGATGGAAGAAGGAGCCACAAGCCAAGGAATGCAAGTAGTCTTTAGAAACTCAAAAAGCCAAGGAAACCAATTCTCCTCTAGAGGCTCTAGAAAGAACACAACCTGCTAACACCCTAATTTTAACCTGGTAGACCTGTGTTGGACTTCTAATCCACAGAACTGTAAGATAATAAACTTGTGTTGTCTTAGGCCACTGAATTTTTGGTTATTTGTTACATCAGCCATAGAAAAATAATAAAATACTCCTTTGTGAACAGAAATTTGCATGTACAATCTGTGTTTACTTGTAACCTTCTGGTAATATACTGCTTATATCTGTGGATTCAAGTTTCTGAAGTGAATACCAATAAAAAAAAAACCTAGGCCATGTTAAAAATAAATAAATAAATAAAACAAAATAAAATAAAATACTCCAAATATTAAGGGCAGAAAAGTTCAGATAGAGGAGAAAGACTCCAGATTATGGAATGAAGGTAATTGATTTGTTGCCTAACCTAAGTTTAATCCAAAAGTTCCCTTTTTTTTAATCTGAAAGTTCTAATTAAAGTATGTTCACCTTGAATTCTTTAAATCAAAAGTTTCTTAATAATTCAAAATCTAATCACGAAGTTAGCATATAGCTCAGTAAAAGGACTAAGTCATGTGAATTGCTGACAAGTTAATTGTCCTCTGGGATTTTACTGTCATCCTCCTCATGAATTTGATTTATTGCTTCGGCGAAATCATATTACTAATTTAAGACTGCCTCACAGGCATTGCCATAGACATCCCACCTTACTTCAATTTACAGAAATTTATTTGGCCCTCCTAACTGAAAATCACTCTATAACCCAGTCAGAGGGTCCAAAGCAGGGCCAAGGTGTGGGGAATCTGATTAAGTGTATTACAAACTGCCTAAAAAAGGTTGAGCCCAGGGGCAGATCCGACATGTAGAAGTGTTGCACTCCGAGTAGGAGATCAATGTGGTTTCCCTATTTTTCACTTGACCTTCAGAGATGAACACTGGACTCAATTATCCAACCCTCCCCTGACATTTCCTGTGGAACTTGGACCTCTGCTAACCCAATTCATCATATTTCCCCTGGGTCCACATATAACATAGTATCCATCATAAATGAATTGCAAAACTAACACGCCTATTCAGAAGAACATCAAGGACTACATCTTACTGTGTGCCTCGTGAAGGACTTACTGGCTCAACAGACCAGCTCTTGCAGACGCATCATGAATTAATTGACACACATCATCATGTGGAGCAGGAAATCACACGCTCAAATTCCAAAAGTCAAGTTCAATTTCTGTGTAGGGATTATGCACAATTTTTGAAATGCTCTTGAATACAAAGAGAAGAAGAAAATGATCCACACAAGTATGGACTTTTATGCTGTTTTCATACCACTGCAGCTCTTTAACACTTACTTTGTAGTGTTCTCTGATGTTCCACACATAATTTATTGCCTTATAAATTAATCAGTATTACTTACATATTTCATAAAAGTATACAGTCCTCCAAGACAGTGACCATTTTACAGCTGCCTGGTGATCTGAAGTCAGGTTTGAAATATTTTATTCAGTTAGCATGTGTTTGTTGAGTTGATGCTCTGCCTGAAACCCATTACTGAAGACATTAAAGTCATCGAAGAAAGGGTCTTACCCCATTGGTCCAGCTGCACATACCCAGGAAGCTGTTACAGAATATAATGGGAATTACTGGCACAGCCATAATTTTACTCATGATTTCTTAATATATGTCTCATAAGCCACACTAGGATGCATCCTCTTTAAAGGTTGGGACCAAGTCTTTTAGGTTTTTATCCTCCACCATAGCACAGCTCACCTTTACTCATCCACACCATTTCTACAGAATGAATGAACAAAATAAGAAACAGAAACGTATGCATTAAACAGGAAGCCACTTCCTCAGGATGAGGCTTTTTAGTGGTTTGGTGATTCTGTTTTAAGCATGGTTTCTAGAGTACCAATGGGCATGGATCACAGAAGAGAAGATTCTTTTCAAGAAGGGATGTTTCTTTCCCAGAATCGCAGAAGTAAAGATTAAGGGCCTGGTTTAGAGAAATCTCACATTTGGAACTAAACAGAACGTATGCTGTACAAAGCCATGGCTGGCTGTAGACAGGCCAGTTGAAGACACCTAAGGACACATAGTTGGAGAGGCAGGAGGGATGGAAAAACCCGTCTAGCTCAACCCCATTCCTACTAGAGCAGAGGTAACTGGAGGAAAGGAGAGGTTAAGTGACTTGTCAGTTTCAAACTGCTAGTTAACTTGAATGCCAGGAGCAGCCCAGGTTGGATGAGATGAGATGAGTGGACTGGTGTCAGGAGAAAGCAAGAAGAGGCCATGGAAGTGGGCAGGTGTGTCTTCATTTGACTTGTGATGCTCCATTTCAGTGTTGAATAAAACTCTGTCCATTGGCGCTCTTGGCTATTTATCAAAACCCACCTATCCTATCCACCTTCTTGGTATTTACCTTCTCCTTTCTACTTTTCTACATTAACTTCCTGCTTGTTCACTTACTACACTAGTCTTTCTTTTGACAATTAAATCCTTTCTCCTCGTTTCTAATTTTAGCCCTTTCCACAAAGGAAAGGAAGTTAGGACAATTGAAGACATTTAAATAATTCAAACTTCAAACTTTGAATAAGATAGAATATAAAATAATAGACCAAACCACTCATATTTTCCTGTTTTTAATTGGAGTTCAATGTGAACAAGAGCAAATAATGCCAAACCGCTTACTTAAATGTGCATTTGAAAATCACCATTCTAACAGCGATCAGCTTAAATGTCTCCAATAATTTTGCTATTATTTTGTTGTCTCACAAGTAGGCCATGTTAGCTGGCTAGAGGGTGGATACGGGGATAGCCAGAGGCATTGGGATAAGGTAAACTGAGTTTGAGGTGGGAACCTTGGGTACAGAAAAGACGTCAAAGGGGACTGCTAAGGTAAGATTGCTTTCATCAGTCAGGTCCCATTCACACAGATCGAACAAGGTAAGGTGGAGCTGGGCTGGGACTTTTCAGTACCTGGGAGAGTTCCCGGTGGATGGGTAACTGGGGAAGACTTGAAGCGAATGTGACTTTTACTCCCCCAAAGTCTCAAAGGCCCTCTTCCATTATGACGAGTCCTAATGCCAAGAGGGAGGACAGATTATCAACCGAACATCAAAATTTAAAACTTGGTGGGAGAATTCAGCCTTCTTATAAAATTCAAAGAGACGAATTCCTTCATCTCTGCCTTAACTTTCACAAGTCACATGGCGTTGGGCAATTTATGCAACTGTGAGGCCTCAGTCTCGTAATCTGTAGAGTGGGCACATGATACTTGCCTCCTAGGGTTGCCATGAGAATGGAGGGAGGTTATTTACATTAAATGCCTAACACACTGTTGACCATATATCTGCTTCTCCGTAAATAGTAATAATCACTCTCCCTCTCTCTCCCTCCCTCTTTCCTTTTGCATTCCACTTCTTTTCTAAATCAGAGGCAGAAATTCTGATAAAGCAGAGATTTTAAAATTAGCTTGCTCTTTGATTCAATAGTTACATCTAGTTGATAAAATAAAGTGTATATTCTAACCCAAGAGACTTCTTCATTAGTATCATAGATTCCTTCACAAAGACAACTAGACATAATTTTTAAAAAAGTCTTAGTGATTAAAAAGATCATTATTGTCATTATGCCCTTATTTATTAAACCAAGTTGTCATCTGCTTACCAAAATTAAACAGCCTCTAAATCCATTTTCTATAAGGAAATAATCCTTTGTCAAATTTCTGCACATTGTAAAAGAAGATTCATTTTAAATCAAAATATTTCAAGCATCTTTCAAGAATAGAACTACTTATTAGAGGAAGAAAAAGAGAATTAAGGATGAAGTGAGACTTCTGGTCAGTGCTTCCCAAATACAGCTGCAATTAGCATCACCTGAGGGATTTCCAAAATACAGATTTGCGGTGACATGCTAACACACCTATACACCTCCATAGCTGATATTCTGGCAAGGTAATCATGATGTGCAAACCATTTGGAAGCCACAGAGTTCAGGATAAGCACGTGTTTTCATAACTTGGTTCAAAACTACTTCAGTAACTCTTTTTAACTAGTGGTCGCCATATTCCTCATATGAATGGCATTTCTCAACATTCACAATGATTTGCAACCTTCTATGAGACAGATCTAAAAGATATTCCAGAATAATGGTTTAGCCAAGTAACCAATGTATTGAGAATCTGCTACAGGGTAGGAAGTAATTTAAGACATAATCCCAGACCCTAAGATAGCTAGTTGCTGAGATAATTCCATGTGTAATTAAGTCTTAAGTTGTGTAGTGCACAATGTGTGTGCCCAAGAGTTCCCAGGAGGCTGGCCCTGGGCAGGGAGAGATCTTCACGATGCAGGGGTGACTGTACTTCCAAACACTAGACTCTGAGGTAAAAGAATAATCATGAAACCCAAGTCCAGTGTCTGTGTACAGCAGTGTCATTTTCTAAAACATGACTAATTCATTCTGAAGATAAAGTAAATATTGAATCGAGTGAGTGTCCAAATAATTTAAATTTGTATGTGAGGAATAAAGAAGCATTTTCCTTCACATAAAGACTTCTTTTCCACGTGATTGTTTATGGGAAACAGGGAGGGCGTCTTCCAGCAGCTTTTATAAAACAAAACCTGAGGACTATGAACCTTGCCCAATGGCACTTTTGGTTTTTGTTCCTGGACTTTAGTGACAGCCTAGGGGCTGATAGCGTGTTTCTCTTCATCAGAAAAGAGAGACAGATTAACGTTTCTACATCTGATCTTAGAAGACGCAGACAACTCCAAATGGACATGACTAGCGAGTCATAAAATCTTGATTATAAAACTGGACATCTGTAGATGTCTTTCTTTTTTAATACTTTTGATACCTGCTAATATTTCTTTATTTTAGAACAGGTTCCTCATTTCGCATCTTCACATACAATAATAGTGATAAGAATATTAGTAACTCTTCCAAAGCTTGAATTGGTGTATACTCACATTTACTTGCTTCATCTTAGAAAATGTGTCTGAGTAATTAAATACATTATTCCTTCTTCTGCAAATTACTCTGAATGGATATATTTAATTGAACGAATAAGGCCTTAGAATTGATGGCATAAAAATATAAACATGAATAAAACATAAGCTGTATCCTAAAGAAGTAAGGAAAGATTTAATAAATGCCCTCAATAGAAGTGTCAGCAAAATGCTATGATCAGTAAGATACCAATAAAGAGCCATTAAAACTCATATCAAAACAAGAGAATTTCTGAAGCTAAAAGACCCAAATGGTTTTGAGTGTTAATAAATACTAAATTTTTAAAAGAAAGAAAATGAAATAACATGTGGCAGCATTAAGAACTGAAGACTGGGGACAACTGATGATGGTTTTCCAGCCAAAAAGTGAGCCCGACCTGCTTGAGTGAACTGTCCTCAACCCATCTCTGTGCCCCAGGCTAGCAGGATAAAGAGGAAATGCTCCAAAATTACCGAAAACAAGAAGAAATGAAATCATAGAAGATAAAGGGAGCGACATCCTTTTTACCACTTCTCCATGACACTAGAAGCTGGAAACCCTCCAGAATGAAGGATAAGAGTAGCTTTCTACACTAGTATTCGGGGTTACACAGAATTACACAGCACTATTCAGACGGCTCCACTGTAAGAGTAAGTCCCCAGCAAAGCTGTTTCAAGGTCCCTGTCTCCAGCCACTTTTACTCTCACTCTTGAGTCATTTAAATCCAGTCAATAAAGGCTGCTGTGTTTACACCATGAGCCAGGTCCCTTGCAGACGCGCGGCTCCGAGAGACGTGTGCATGCATCAGAAGAGGAGCTGAGCGCTCCCTGCCACCTCAGTCAGGGTCCTGCTCGAAACCCAGGGAATAAATATGTTAAGAGCCATTCAGCACTCCTTGATCAAGCAGTTGCACATCTTGAATTTGTCCACTTAAGGTGCACAGCGCAGCAAATGAGAGACCACTCTTGCGCTCCTCAGTAAGTGATCGACTTACAGATATCCACCCAAGATGACCATTTAGATGTTCATTCATCAATTATGTGATCTATCTTCACTAAGATGGAAAAATACCCTCACCATATTAACAGAAAATGCAGGTTATGGCTGTATGGATTACTCCATTTGTGGTAGTAACATAGAGCATATATACCACATGTCCACATGTATTATATAAAAATTGGAAGGAATTAATAGTAAAATGTCAGATTGGCTAGATTAAGTGTAATTTTAATTTTTTTCTAAGTCTTTTTCTGACATTTTTGGAATGATCATGCATTACTTTTGCAATCAGGAAAAGAGCTATTCGTTTTATTTTGAAGAGAAGAAAAATTAGAATGCCCAATTTAATGTATAACTTAACAATTATATTTTGCTTGGCCCATCAAATGTTACATATCCCTTCTTGGAATGTGCCTCTTTCCTAAGCTTTCAGGGCATATTTTATCCAACAGTCCTCAAATTCATGTCCTTGTAGGGTTTAAACTCTTTCCTCATATTTGAAGAAATAATAATTCAGGAATATTGCCGACTGATTCTAGAGGAAATAACTCAGTTTGCGGAATTAACATAGAGATGGTTATTTAAACACTATATTTAAATTTTTTAATCTCTAATTTAAACTGTCATTTACACGCAATGATCATTCTAGGTCTGAGACTCGCGTGGAGTCGCTCCGTATTGAGGGGACACAAAAGGGACAAATGGAAGCCTAGTTCCAGTAACACCCCCACGGAGACGAGGCCGGGAAAGGGCGCAGAGCAAGGTCATAAGCAGGACACTGCTTAGTGTTGGTTACATGGCTACTCTTCCAGCTGAGCAGGGAAGGCGCCAGTGGGGGAGGGCCGAGCATCTCCTGAGGAATTTGGGGGGGGGGGAGAGACAGTGCAGAGTGACCTGCCGTAGAAATGGCGAAGCTGTAGGGCCTGGGGTTCAGAATGGGGCCGTGTCTGAGTACGTGTGTTGTCATTTAACACTCATATCAAAACAAGAGAATTTCTGAAGCTAAAGGCCTCTAATAAATAAAAACGTAGTCGTATTTGCGCAAACGTACTAGAACTTCGCAAGTCTCGCACGTCACCACAGACAGCCAAGCCCGGCAAACACTTGAATACGGAAGCACCTTTGGTGAATTCATGAAGCATGGTTTAAACTTACGGTTAGCCTTTGAAACCAATTCAGAAACATACACATTCATACACTCGTTCATTGTGCCTTTGTGGGCTTTGATGCACAATGAAAAAGTTTATCACTTGAACACCTTACCCTTTTATTCTTGACCAATAATGATTTTAATCAAGATGCATTCCTCTACTCAAACCAAATCATTGCATGAGAAACGGGCAAACAGGAATCATCCTACTGTCTGAAATACATTCACCCAGACGTGCCACGAAGCGTGGTTTCTCCCACACCAGGGGCTCCCAAATCCAGAACCCCATTGTGTGGGGAGGTTGCTTTACTTCCACTCTTCGAAAAGATGAACAACTTGTATCTTTGTTATTTGCCACAGACGTGACTCATCTTACTGTTCTTCACACTCTCACAGTTTGTTTGCACACCCTAATGTACACGTGTATACACACACGCTTTACTCTCACGATCGACCAGAGACTGATAACACTGGCAATTTAAGCCAATAATCAAACTATGTGTGTTTGTGTATGAGAGACAGGGGTGCGGAGAGAAGGGTGGGGAGCAGAGAGGGAGTGAGGTGGGGAGGGAGAGACAGGCCACTCTGGGGCGCCGTCCGTGGTGAACCCGTGGGAGGTCTTGGCCAAGAGCGAGGAGAGCGCTCCAAACGGCAATTTTGCCACTTCCGCCACTGCAGGATTAAAGTGTAGTTCTTAGTACGTTTTTATAAATACCCAGAAAGATCTGCTAACGTCCAGTAAAACTGTTCTGTGGCTTAAAGTTTGGCTTTCTCCAGCAGGAAGAAGGTGAGGACGGCTGTTTTGGATGGGATGTTTGTGTCCCCCCCCCCCCGCCATATTCTTATGTGGAAACCTCACCCCCAGTGTGGTGGCTTTAGGAGGTGCTTAGGTCAGGAGGGGGAGCCCCCCGCCCCTGTCGCACAGGGAGAAGACCAGGGTCCGGACCCAAAAGCGGGGCTCCCACCAGACACGACCCGGCCAGCCCCTTGACCTCGGACTTCTGGCCTCCAGAACTGTGAGAAATAAAGATGTTCTGTTTAAGTCACCAAAACTACCATATTCTCTTAGAGCAGCCCAAACGGACTCACACAGTGGCAAACATTGGAAGCACAACATCCATTTTCATAATCATATTTGTAATTGTTTTTTCTACTTAGATGCTCAAGAAGATTCAGGAGAAAGAGGGGAGGTTGAAAGAAAATACAAATTTGAAAAGATTTTCTAACTACTACATGGGACATTGCTGTGAAAACATCAGTGCCACTGAGGCCTCGATGGTCACAAAGGCCCGGGTGCTCTGGCACCGAGGGGGGCCCCATGCGGCGGGGGGGGGGGGCTGGACAGTATTCAAGAGAGGGTCCCACACCCACACTGAAGGGACCCTCGAGTGAGGTCGCCAGGTGGAGGCGCGGCCTCTCTGCATGTGCTCCTGGTGGCAGGTCCCAGCCTCAGGGGGGCAGCCTACGAAGGCAGGGGGTGAACGCGCTCCCCGCACGGGCTCTGCGCCCACAGGCCGCTGCGTTCATGCACAGACAGTCCTCGCAGGGATTTCAGCTGCCCTGTGAAGGAGGCCCGTCCGCTCCCTCTCCTCCCGCGGGGAAAGCAGTGTCTCGCCGGGCCTGGTTATGTGCCCCTCAAAGCCACACAGCTGGTTTCGGGAATATGCTGATTCCTGCCTCCCTGGGGTTCGGATGTGGAACCCGGGGCCTCGCCTGAAGTCAGCCCCCAGGGGAAGCCCCTGCAGAAGGATCTAGAACCGCGTATGCTGAGGCCCATCCCCCTCTCTTCCCACACAGTGCGCGGGCCTCGTTAAAGACCCCGCGAGTGATTCCGGGGGAACCTGGCTGGGCCAGCCCTGGGCTGGGGGCCATCAAGCCTGGAGGTCAAAGGTTGCACGGTGGCCTGGGGAGGGCCCCCCATGGGGGCCGAAATCTTTCATCCAGAAGGCTCTCTCTGGGCCAGGCCTGCGGAAGCCATACCGCCGTGCTCGCTCAGATGTTCAATGCTTATCAGATTGCTCTGGGGACTCTTCCTCATCAGCTCTCTTAGGGTCTGGCATAGTCTTCTTCACTGGGACTTCTTGCTCTGAGCTTTGTTTCTTGCTGTTGTTCTTTGGAGGCTTTTGCTTCTGTCACATCCCAGAGACTTCTGGGCAGCAGACTTCTGAGCAGCGGCCTGTGGGTGAGCTAACCGTTGGCTAGGATTGCGGCTGGTCCTGTTGTGCATCCGGCGCGCAGCTGGGATGTAGGACCCACCACGTGTCCTGACATCATTTCTACCCTCACTGCTTCCTGTCCAGGCTTGCTGGGGTTGGCACCTCTGGTCATGCCCTCTGCCTTGAAGTCCCGATTCCACACTGGTGTTTGGAAGAAGGTCAGAGCGAGGGCCTGCCAGGTTTCCTGGTTCCTTAGGCCTGCATCCCTCCCAGCTTCCTTCTGTTTCATGCTGGGACGCCGGGGTTCTTGGACTGTAACAGGACAGGGCTTCGCTCCCCATCCACCCTCAGAGTTTGGGAGAAGCACTGTTTCCCTTGGGCTTTGGTAGTGCGCAGGGGCGGAGGGAGCAGCACCTCTGGGACTCCAGAGAAATATGCATTTCCAGGGCCGTCCTATGTGGGATCACCGTGTACTTGTTACTCTTCCACTTTCCTAGGGTCCCGAGTCAGCCCCATAGGACGGGGATCGAACGCTCCCATCCCCTGCTACAAACACCTCACTGACCTTCCGCGTGCTACGCCCTGACACCGTTGCCCCAGCCCCTCGTGCTGGCCCGGGTGCCGAAGAGGGGCTCCTCCCCCGCCCTCAGGCCGGGGAGGTCAGGGCCACGGGGGGGCCACCTTCACCCGCGGGCCCAGCCCTGGCATGTGCTGATTCTCAGGCCTGGAATGCTGCCCCAGTCCAAGAAGACAAATGTGACAACTCAGCCAGCGTCTGCCAGGCAGCCCAGGGCTTCAATCCGAGATGAATCCTCGAGTCAGACAGAAAGGTATCATTGCAGGACAGGAGGCAGGACCTCTCCTCAGAAGGCATGGGAGAGGAAGCAAACGTTTGCCAGCCCTGCCACCACCCGGTGAAAGTGCCCTCCCGTGGGAGAGACTCCTTGGAGCCACACTGGAGAGTCCATCACTGGCCCTCATCTGGCTCCACCCCTGGGGCTCACTCTCCTCAAAATGTTTATTTGTTTGCTTCCAGGCGAGGATTCTCCCGGGCTTTTCTCAGAAACTGGCACCTTTCCCCAGTCTCCACTGCTGGATTCCTGACATGACCCCAAGTTCCAGAGGGTTCAGTTCTGGGGCCACTGCTCATCTCTGATTCTCTGCCTCAGGGACCCCACCCCTTCCCTGGCCTGAAATGCTGCCTCTCTGCCAACCACACCCGAGTCTATGTCTCAGCCCAGACCTCACCCTGAACTCCAGGCCCGAGGATCCAGCTGCCTACTCCATTTCCACATGGATGTAACGCTCATATCAGAGTTAACACAGTCCCAAAGTGATCTCTTGGCAAATCCCAGGCAAACCTCCTCCTCCCTCATCTGCTCCATCTCAGGAGCTGGAGACTCTAAACCTCCAGTGGCTCAGGCCAGAACCTGCGAGTCCACCTTGACATTTCTTCCTTCCAGCAATATCTAATCTAGCAACAGATCTGAATGGCTCCTGCTACAAAATGGATTTAAAAATTCATCATCTCCCCCAATAACCTATTATCTGTTAGGCTCTAATCCTGCAATGGCTTTGCTCCAATACTCAGAATCGAAGTCTTCCTTCCAGTCAACAAGGCTCTGTACAATCTGGTTGCCTGATGCCCATCCATGCCTCCTTGCTCCCTCTTCTCCAACCACACTGTCCTTCCTGCTCGTCTCCAGACACGCTCAACACATTCCTGCCTCCAAGCTCTGACACTTCTTGTTCCTTCTGCCTGGAGCCCTTGCCCCAGATTTCCACTTGGCTTAGTTCCTTTCTGTATTTGAGCTTCTCTTAAATGCTGGCTTATCAGAGATGCCTTCCCTGACTCCTCTTTGTACAGATGCAAAGCCCTTCCACAGTGACTTCACTTCTTGATACTTACTATTAGAGATGCATAATGGTAGCTTGTTTACGCACTGCCATCCCTAACTACTCTGTTGGTTCCTTTGTTCACAGACACAGGCAGAGAAGTAGAATCAATTGAAACACATTGCCCCCAAGACAATGGAGACCCACCTATGTACAAAGGTATCTGTAGAGTAGGGGAGAACAATGTTAATGGAAAAAGAATATTGTTGGAACCAGAAGAGACATATTCAGGCACACAGGGGAAGGGATTGGCTTTGGGCAGGAAGCGCAGTATTCCTTATTTATTAGGGGTTGGACTAAGGCTAAGCCAAACAGACAGATGTGGAACTAAGAATCCAAGGAGGGTAGAGTTGCATAAGAGTTAAAAGTCTAAGCACCAACACAATATTGAAGAAAAACAAAGTCAATGAACTAGTACTATGCAACTTCAAGATTTACTATAAAGCTACAATAATCAAGACAGTAAGGTATTGGCAAAAGAGCAGACAAAGAGATCAATGGAGCAGAAGAGAGAACCCAGAAATAGACTCACACAAATACAGTTGATTGATCTTTAACAAAGGAGTAAAGGCAATTCGATGGAGAAAGGAAGTCTTTTCAACATAAGATGATGGAACAAGTGGAAATCCACGTGTAAAAATATGAATCTAGACACTGACCTTATACCGCTCACAAAAATTAACTCAAAGTGGATCATCTGACCTAAAGGTAAAATGCAAAACTATAAAACTTCTGGAAGATAACATAAGAGAAAATCTACATGACCTTGGATTTGGTGATGATTTTGTAGACACTACACCAAAGACACAATCCCTGAAAGAAAGAATGGGTACCTAGACTTCATTAAAAGTAAAAATTTCTGCTCTATGAAGGATACTGTCTACAGATAAGCCACAGATTGGGAGAAAATATTTGCAAAACACACATCTGATAAAGAACTTTATCTCAAATAGACAAAGAACATTTGAAACCCAACGACAAAAGGACACAACCCAAATAAAAACTGGCAAAAGAACTGAACAGACACTTCATCAAAGAAGATAACCCAGATTGAAAATAAGCACAAGAAAAGATGTTCAATATCATGTGTCATTAGTGAGATGCAAAATAAAACAGCAATGAGATGTCACTACTCACTGACTAGAATGGAAAAAAAAAATTTGGATCACTGAGAACACCAAATGTTGGTGGGGATGTGGAGTAATGGGAATGTTCACTCGTTGCTGGTGGGGATGCAGAATGGTGCAGCCACTTTGGAAGACAGTTCGGTGGTTTCTTACAAAACTAAACATAATCTTATTATATGATCCAGCAATCACATTCCGTAGTATTTACCAAATGAGTTGAAAGCTTACACACAAAAACTCCACACAAAAGCCCGCTCAGAGATGTTTGTGCAGCTTTATTCATAACTGCCAAACTTAGAAGCAACCAAGATGTCCTTTGGTAGATGAATGGATAAATAACTAGTCCATCTAGACAATGGGATATTATTCAGTGATAAAAAGAAATGTGATATCAAGTCACAAAATGACATGGAAGAAACTTAAAACGCATATTACTAAGTGAAAGAAGCCAGACTGAAAGGCTACATACTGTATGATTCCAACTCTATGACATTCTGGAAAGGGCAGCATAATCAAAAACTATGAAGACAGTAAAAAGGTCATGGTGGCTATGGATTGGGGGGAGGGAGGGATGAGACGGTGGAGTACAAAGGATTTTTAGGACAGCAAAACTATTTTGAATGACAGAGTAGGGGGACGCATTTGCAAAACTCATGGAATGTACCACACCAAGAGTGAACCCGAATGTCAACTGTAGAGGTTTTAGTTAGTAGTATGTATCAATACTGGTTCATCAATTGTTACAAATGTGTCACACTAATGCAAGATGTTACAAGTAGGGGAAACTGGGTGGGGATTTATGGGAATACTCTGTACTTTCTGCTCAATTTTTCTGTAAACCTAAGACTGCTCTAAAAAAATAAAATCTATAAAAAAATAGGGGCGCTGACAGGAGTATTTTATTTTAGGGCCAATAGTTCAAAAATTGACGTCATCCTTCTACAATCAGTTAATGACTAAGAACTACAGCAGCGGGGTCATGGAGGAAGAAGGTGGCAGTGATATGTCTTCTTCCCGTTTGGAGAAGTTGTATAAGCAAACACACCAAATGAGGGTGGGTGGGCTACTTTTAGGTAATTCTTGTGACATCAAGCATTAACTCAGCCAATGCATCTTACTGACAAACACATATTTAAAGGACTTAAGAATTTCTTTTCTTTTCTAATTAACATAAGTCCCACTGAAGGAAAGTGTCTGCAAACGTTTCCTGTTTGGGAAGAAAGACCTCTGCAGGCACAGTGGAGGAAGCACAGCCCCCCTCAGTACCTGTCCGTCCTGTTAAGAGTTATATGCAACTAATGAATCATTGAACACTACATCAAAAATTAATGATGCCCTATATGTTGGCTAATTGAACATAAAAAAAAGAATTAGGTCTTAATTTCAGTGCAAATGTAAATGCTCAAAAATAGTGGAATATACGAAAAGACAAAAGCATACAGACTTTCTTGGGCCAAACATTTAAAATGGGCTTTCCATGGATGTAATGAACCCCATAAGACACTGAAGCCCCCGCTAAGAACTGAATGGCACCAACTCGGTGAGCGCTGTCACCATACCCTTTCTCTACCCTTTCTTCCCGGCCCATCTTCACAGTGCGAAGTTAGGGCCTGATAAGAAAAGTAAGAAGTCACTTTGAAGAGGATAAAATTCCATATTCTGTGGATGCAGAATTCCTGTCATCAGAAATAAAGCACACAATGCAAAGTCTTTTTAGGATTTAGGAGAAGTCATTTTGCCAGCAGGCAAGGTTCCCCTTGATATGCCCTGTCTGCTAAAGCATAAGGTGGGGCAGGAGTACCCCAGAGAGCCTCAGCCCCTCAGGTGATTGTCACCTACTTGTCCCACCAGGCCTTCCGGGCAACCTCTCCCTGGACGTCGCTGCCTCCCGCCCCAGCGGCGACACACACCCCGTTACGCACGATTCTAGGGGAAGCGGCGGCCTCTTCTGCACCGTCCCACCCTCCACCCAGTTTCAAACAGGGCTGATGGATGCATGTAGACGAATGGGCCAAAGGCTGGCGTTCTGCATTTTTGCTTCAGTATAGAGCTCTCCGCTATCAAAACAGAATAAAGACCGTGTTTTCAAGATTTCTACATCGGGGCGCCTGGGTGGCTCAGTCGGAAAAAAGTAAAAAATAAAGATTTCTACATCAAGATATCGCTAAAGAAAAAAGAGATGTGCACAGAATAACAGTAACTGGCAAGTTTTATATCAGAACAGAATAAAGACCGTGTTTTAAAGATTTCTACAACAAAATACCTCTAAAGAAAAGGAGATGTGCACAGAATAACAGTAACTGACAAGTTTTAGGCATTTTTTACGGGCGAGGCACTGGGATTGGCATTTTACTCACATTAACCCATTTTATCTTCACAAAAATGGTTTATAATAGGTATGAGTTTTATTTTACAGATCCAGAGTCTCACAAAAATTAAAACTGGCACAACCTCTCAAGGCTAGAAGAAGACAGGATTCAAAATTCTCTCTGACTCCACATCCCAGGGTTGCTTAGGATCACATAGCTCTACTCTATAAGTTCACTCACACCCACATTTGCACGCTCACTTGTACGCACACTCACTCACATGCACATTCACATACACACAGATGCACACTCACAACAAAGTGCTCACACACACAACCACACACGTGCACATTCACACAAATTCACACACATGCACGTTCACACCTTGCATATACTCACACACACTGTGCGCACACACTCACACCCACATTCATATAAACTCACACGCACTCACACACATGCACGCTCACACCTCACACGCACACTCACATGCATTCACATTCCCGTGTGTGCACACGCACTCACACCAACACACTCACATGCACGCTCATATGTGCACACACACGTGCACACACGCTCTCACACTCACACACATGCGCTCACACACTTGCACACACACTCCTGTTCACTCGCCCTCAGACATGCACATGGACGGTTTTCTCATTTAACAAACCGGGAACATAATACTGAAACAACTGGATTCCCTGAGAACTGATCTCTCCCAGACCATACTTCGGAGAGCAGTTCTAAAGCAAAGTGATGATTTTATCATTGAATTTTATAAATAACTGGGAGTAAGTGAAACTTTCTGGAATAAGGAACTTACAGTACTGATGAAAAAGATCTACAAAATTATTAATGAATAAACATAAATGTGCCTATTGTTTTATGCTGCACACATTCTTATAATAGAAAAAATTAAAATTATATAGATAAGGTGATATAAAAGAAAACCTTATGTGACATGGGCTTATTTTAGAGCTCTGTCAAAACAGAACTGTCATTTCACTGTCAAAAGGGAGTTAATTTTTCTGCATCTACATACCCCACTCTTGCCCGCGATTGTTCCTGTCATCTCCCGGCTCCTGAACTGAATTTTCTGGAGGTGGTTCTGAAGAGGCTGAGACAAGGCACTACCTCTGGAGGGTAACCTGCCAACTCCTTCGTCTTGCTCTGTTCTCTTTTCTACTGTTTTCTTGTTCTTCCTTCTGCGAAGGTGCTGGTACTTCTGTCCTTTGCATGTCCCATTGCCATCAAGCGGTCTGAGGAGACGCACACCCAGCAGTGACGACTGTGAACGACCCTTTCACGCTGCAGCGCCCGCTGGGGGCTATGCTGGCTCCTCAGGGGTCTTCGTGGAATGTCACTGGCCGGCGCCCTCAGCTGAACTCAGTGACCTGCACTGATTCCTCACTCTCCTGCCTGGAAATGGCACTGACCATAACCCGGGTACACACATGAGGACAAAAAAAAAAATGTCCCTTAGGGTCCTATCTTCCCCCGCACCCACTCAGATTGGCCTTTGGATCAGGCCCACGTCTGCGATACACATTTTGGATTTTGTTTTTTGTTCATCCGAAGGCTGTGCTCATACAAAGTTGCTGAATTCAACATAGTCACAACAGAGCTCTTGACCGAGTAGATTCTACAACTAGAATGTACTTGCACACCTCTCTTCAATTCACCTGAAATTTGGAAAAAAGATTTCCTCACATCTTGTTGCCCATTTTCTTACATATCTGGGCCAATGGAGCTTTTCCTCCAAATGCTAGAGCCAAGACCCCAAGACCTTCCCAGTTGTCCTGCCCAGAGTGTATGTGTAAACCCACATGGTTACATGTGCAAATCAATTAAAATTCTGTAATATCATCTAGAATCAAATATCCCAATTATTCCTTAATGTCTTCTATCATGGGGTTTATTTTTTGTTATTCCAAACCAAGATCACTTCTTTCCCCTCAGGTTCCTGACTCTGAAACTGTGAATAAACCAGGCCAATTCCTCTATAGAATGCTTCACTTTCTGGACATGATTCATGGTGTCATTTTATCTTCTATTCCCTGCCATTCCTGTCTACTGGAAGTTAAATATAAATAGGGTGGCTGAATAATTTGTCATCCACACTGCAATAATTCTGTGAGTGAACAAGGGCTTTATTACTACCTGGACCTGGATAACAAGCCTGAAATAGGAAATGGATGCAAATAGCAAATAGGCATATGGTGACCTTTGGTCTAAAGGCTTGAGATTGGGGGCGGCTGGGTGGCTCAGCCATTAAGCTTCTGCCTTCAGCTCAGGTCATGGTCCCAGGGTCCTGAGATTGAGCCCCGCATCCAGCTCCCTGCTCAGCGGGAAGGTTGCTTCTCCCTCTCCTGCTCCCCCTGCTTGTGTTCCCTCTCTGGCTGTCTCTCTCTCTGTCAAATAAATAAAAAATCCTTAAAAAAAACATAAAGGCTTGAGATTGTCTGGGTGAACCATGGGGCAACACTTCTAAGGTGACACTGTGTGCCTCACATTATCACATCGCTGAGTTTGAGTACCTGGTGACATGGTGATCATTGGATCCTCTAGTATACATGCCTTGTTTTACTACTTGCAGTTAATACCTAATTTGTGCACTGATTATTTCAAAGATATCTTGAGGATATCTTGTCTCCAACCTTTCCTGTTGTTTTAGGATCCACTGATGAACCTTGTTATCAATGCTATTATTTCTCTGGGGGTCACAAAATGACTTTTTCTAAGTCTGTCCTTTATCCTGGACTTGCTAGAGTTTGCATCTTTTTCATAATGAAGAACTTTCTCTCATTATCCAGGGTAAACTACAGTCCCTTTTACAGAGAGGGGGTAAATTTCTTCCCTTTAGTTTATCATGTTCAGAATGAGGACTTGAGGTGACAGTGACCTCAAATGGGGGTACACTTTTAATATGGTCATAAGGTATATCACAGTCCAAAAATGTAGCAAATGACCACAACATTGTAGTTAGTTTCAAATCGAAAATAGATGTATTTAGAATATACTCTTAATCTTTGCTCTTGAAATAACGAAAGCCAAATGTTACGTTCACACACCAAAGGAGTCTTGTTTCTGAGCAGAGAGCAGAATCGTGTATTCATTCGTTGTGGTATTCTGTGACTGTTCCTTCTCTCCATTTTGTAGGATATAATCTAATTATTCTGAGCGGATAGCAGACAAGGTAGGTGAGGGCGTCAGCAAATTCAGGTCACATTCTATTATCGGAAAACCTTGAGGTTAAAGGTTTATAGAGTTAATAATTTTCTCCTGTTTCCATTCAATTGAAGAAATAGTTATTGAAATCCTGCAGTGTGCCAGACATATGTGACTATAGTCCATCTTTGAATATATATAATAAGAAAGGTCCATGCTTAGTTGGAAAATCTGGTTGTTCTCAAAGTTCACAATTTTGTTAACATTATATGTATCAAAAATATTCTCATTATTGAGACCGATTTTAAAAACATAGTAAAGCTCCTCATTATATCCTGCCTATTTGTTTCAAGGACAAGTGATTGAAGGTATAGTTTGTGAAATCAGGTCCTTCTGGGAGAAAATTCAAGATGAACCTGTGATAAGACAGTGTGGGGGAAACCAGGTGCGGACTCAGTAGAGTCTTTTGAATGTTTGGTGTTTCTGTTGCCTCGGGTCAGCGGGTCCCCAGGTTAAGGCATTCGGTCCTGTGTGTGGCAGGATGTGGCCATTTGGGTCCCTTGCAGACCTCACAAGGCGACAGAATCCAAACGTTCATGTGTTTGCAGAACCCACAACCATTGCTCAAAGTTTCAAAACAACAGTCTAACATGGAGAGGAGCACTTGAAAACCTTCATATGAAAATATAATATTTTAATGCTGTTAATCCTCAAAGTTAAATCCAAACCAGTAGCACGTTAAGAGGTGTTTGATGCACTGGAATGAGGATGTGATTATTAATGACAAATTAATGACGACAGACTCCGTGGGAACATGAGCCGCTTCAATTCAAACTTTGGCAAAATGTAACAAAACCAACCAACCAACCAACAAACAAAAATAGCCCCCCAAAAACAAAAAACTCCAAAGCTAGAACTTCCCTGGCAGCCGGCAAAGCCCACCTCCGATTTGGAGCTCCCATCCGGCTTGTGCAGTGAAGAGGAAAGTGAAAGAAAAAGCCGGTGGCTGAACAATCAGCCAGAAGAGGGTGGATCTGGGTCTCCCCTGATTGTCACCACCACCTCCTGCTAGTTGCTGGGCCGCTATGTTTGTCAGTCTGTGTGCGTGTGTTTGTTTTGGTGGACGGCTGACAATCCAACAAAATGAATGACTGTGTGAAATCTCTAAGCTGCAGAGGAGAGCAGAGGTCAGAGGTAACTATTTCTTTCTACAATGTTTAAAACACGTGCTTAAGGGCAATTTTTTTTTTTTTTTGGTCCTGCTTCTCGTTGACAACTTACTCCATCTCATTTCTGCCTCCCCACTTAAAAAGCACGTGACAGGAAGGTGTTTTTCACTAGGGAGGGGCTTCCCTAGAAGAGGCTTGTCTACTGTATGGAATGTATTGCATCTCTGTCCACAAGGCAATGTTTCCCCTATCTGCTAAT
This sequence comes from Eumetopias jubatus, assembly GCF_037043125.1. NCBI lineage: Eukaryota > Metazoa > Chordata > Mammalia > Carnivora > Otariidae > Eumetopias > Eumetopias jubatus. The sequence continues at coordinate 3,619,651 of NW_028274812.1, read as the reverse complement.
GAGGTCATCCACTCAATAAAAATGCACTGAGCATCCATGTACATCGTGTCATGCCTGATTTTAACAGAGTACCCCCCCCACAGTCTCCTTATCTAGCAGATAACCCACTTCGTCTTCAGCCATCTTCAGAAACGGATGGTGATTTTCTTTTAGACTTGCAACAAGTGAAGTTAGTACCCACCTGAGCCAGAACACCTCCTTCGCTTTTTACAGATATTAATATTCTTCTAGGTAGATCCTAACTCTGGGGAATGTCAGCACTAAAACCCTTTATGTGTGGACCGTACCAGACAGCATGTGTTTGTTCTTGCTCCTTGGCCCACGCTTTACAGTGTTAACCGGGTCATCTGGACGGTGTGGCAGCTCGCCCGGGGTGGCTGTCAGGCTAGTCCTGTTTTGTTCTCGTGAGCACATATTGAAGACAAAGACTGATGGCAGAGTCCTGGAACTCTACATTTCCCCAGGAGTAGACTTCAGCCACTCCTTGTGTGAGAGCGAGACCCTCGGCACTCCCTTTGCGAGCAGATGTGCTCAGAATCCAGGGTGAATAGTTCCCTAAAACGAGGCTAGGGAATTTTCAAAAAGCACGGATCCTTACATGGTTCCCCAAGCAGGGAGGTAGGACTCTGTGAGCCCTGAACTAGAGCAGGAGAGAAGCAGCCTAGACTGTCTTTTCTGGTATTTGTTAGGGGCTCAGGGATGACAAACCAGGCTCCTTCTCGTGATGGACTGTATTATATCATGACCATCTGCTTGTGCAAGTGCAATGAAATTGGGAAATTGCACACTGTGAGTCAGAAACACAACCGTGGGAGGTGCACACATCGATGGGCGGGGATTGCAGGGTTGGGGTCATCAGTAGGAACCAGCTGCACTGCCCATGAGATTCTGGGCTGGGAGCCCCTCTGGTCCCAGTACAACAGCCCTCAGCCCCAAAAGGAACTCTACAAGGTGTGGTTGGCTAAGCCTCAGAGCCCTTTCCAGAATCCAGTGGTAGTGCTGATTGACCTATGTAGCTGGAGAGTCCTTGAAATCCACAGTTCCACTCCATCATTTTCAGTTGGGGTTTATGCTCTGGGTACCATGCTATCCAGCTTAATGTCATTCAGGGAAGTGAAGTGACTTGTCCATGGTTGTGCTGTCAATGATTGGCCAAGGTTCAACTAAAGTTAGGCCCCGTTTGGGACCCCTAGAGCAAAAGATTGGAAGTGGTTAGTAATGATGATTTCCCACATCTATACACTGTGTTAACATTTTAAATCCATTTGTAAAGCACAATCCAGCCTGAGAGGACACAGAGGAGCACCCATTGCTCCTGTGGAAATGATGAGATAATAGGCCGCTGAGAGGTGAAATTACTCTTGGAAGAGAGCTGGACCTTAAAGTCTCCATCTCCTGGATCCTGCTCTAGAATCGCAGCCACCACACCAGACCTGAGGTTCACTATACAGGCATGAATTTTTAGCAGTCAGCTGTCCTTAGATCTTATAAGCTACTGGTATCATCAGCGCTTCCTCAATCGTTTTCTGAAATTCTTTAAGCAGGTGCCTCTTTCTACAGAGAACTTAACTCATGTAGGGGTCCACAGTGGAACCCTGAGTGTGTCAACATCACGGAAATGGACAGCATTTCAAAAGCATCCCCTTCTTTCTCCATTCACTGGTTCCCTTTGACTTGGCTATAGAATCCTAAGACAACATTTTGTGTTGAGATAAAGGAATTGCTAAATTATTAAGACATATTCATCATCTTCATTTGAAGATGCAAGTACCCACAAGTTTAAACCCATTTTCAGGCCAAACAACACTATATTTCTAGTTAATTCTTGTTACGTACTTTTTTTACAGACCTATGGGAATAACTATATGGTTGAAGCTTCAAGCCTTTCATGTCTTCTCCTATTAATCAAAATAAGAGCATGTCTGGTTTATGACGGTGGTCTAGGAGAGCACTATTTCTGGTTTGGTTGGTCTGTGAGTGGTCACTTTGGGTCATGAATGAGATGGCCTCTCCCACAAGTGACCCAATCGGTACTCAGGGTTGGTGGCCATGATACCAACACTGGAGAAGGGCATGAAGAGAAGAGATGGGTGAAGGGGATTCTTTGGGTTTGATCATGTTGAACGAAAAGACTTGTGCCGTTTGAGTATGATCCACGTGATAATGACGGCCACCACTTGGCCTGAGTCTCTCCTCTCCTCTCCTCTCCCCTCCTTAGTCTCTCCTCCCGTAATCCATCTGCATCCTGCTCTGAGGTTCATTTTCCTCCCACATGACTTCCACTCCACACGCAGCAATTCCGAGTGGCTACCTGCCTGCTCCATCAGACCCAGTCTGCAACCCAAGATCAAACTAACATCCATCATCATTTACAACACTTCGCCACGGGGACCTGGCTCTGTGGTCATCCGGACTGAAATTCCTATTGACTCACCTCTTTCCCCATGCCTGTGCAGGGACGCTGAGATGATTAAGTAAAAACCTCTGCACTCTGGGAGACCCAGGAGTGCCAACACAGAAATGATGATTCAGCTTGGGAGGGGCGACCCCTTTGCGGTAGCCTAGAGCTTATTGTCAAGTGCAGGCATTCCTTCCATGAGCTTATACAATCATAGGGACCTTTTTAAAAAAAAACTATTACAGATTTAGTCCTATAAAATCAGGTCCTGGGACTTGGAAGGGGCCTGTGCACATGAGGGGTCCTAATGCTTAGGCTTTATTAACATCCTAGACAGTCTGCCTCCAGGCACAATTCATGTCCAGAGACTGCAAGGCTGGTCCTTACCATCCGCCACCAGCTCTTCACTCTCACTCAAATGAGTCTGATCCAGTGTGTTCTACCTGCAGGCTCCTCTCCCTACCCAAATTCTACCAACCGGACCTGACCCCACTCATCCCACTTTCTTCCTAAAGACATTCCTGATTGCATGATTTTCACTTAATTTTCTCTTCAATGCATTGTCCTGGTGCTTACGGTGGTCCTATACCTACATACATCATCTCATACAATGTGTGAATTGTTTCAGGTTAGATTTATTTTGGCAAATAAATGATGTGTTCCAAGAGGGCAGGGTTTTTTGTTTGATGGCTCAGGTGCCATGGTGGGTGGCATAGCTTCAAACACACGATGGGGGTTTATGACTTGCTTGCGTCACAGATGGAAGGAACGATTGAACTTGACAATTCCGTCAAAATCAAAGTTTACTGGCATCCAGGGGCATGTTTTTTATAGTATGCAGTCTTACCAAGTGAATCAACTCAGAATATAAACTGGTATCCTCCCAAAATTCATCTTGCACACAGTTAGTTCTCTGGGATTACATCTTTACCCTATTCTCTTGTCATTCTACATATTCTCCCTGGGGGGGGGGGGGGGCGGTCTTCCATGCCTCCCATGATTTCAATAGTCTTGTATGTGTGAGGACCCCAACTCTACATTTCTAGGCCAGAACTTGCCCCCTGAGCTCCCAACCCATTTATCTGACCTGCCTTCACGTCTCTGTTTCCCTAAGTAAACTGTGCTGATGGAATCTACAATTAAATACAGGAATGCCGCCTTGAAAAACAAAAAACCTAAAACATATGTTTGAACCATGTTAATGTCTATGCCCCTATACTGGACGATAAACTCCTTGAAGGCAGAGAGGAGACTTGTTCATCTGTAAATGCTTAGCACATCACCTAATCTGGACCTGAGGAGGAAGTAGTGTGCAGGAATATGAAATAGTTCCTGTTGTGAATTGCTAAAAATGGCATTACATTTAAAATGCTCCCATAAACTCTTCACGGGGCATATGCTCTACATGTCCCATTCAAAGACATCTTTGGATGGGGTGCCTATCACTCCCCCACTGTCTCCAGGATATACTTTTTCATACATACAGGTATGGTTATTAGAATTGACAGAACCTTCCAATTTCCCACCTGGAGACTGCTCTGTGTAGGCAGGAGGAAGCATGCTTGAATTTGGCTTCCGGCACCCCCTCCCTCGCCTCTCCCTGAGCTGTGTCATCTCACTGCACCCCCTATAACTCACTTATAAAAAATCTCCACTGATCTCTCTTTCCTAAATGAAAGAAGCATTGTTTTTTGACACCAAGAACGGAAAGGTAGATGTTTTTGAAGAAGGAACTAAAAAATGAAAGAGAAGAACGAACCTATGTTTAACCAAGAACCATTCTTCAATTTGATTTCACTTTATGTGTAAAAACATTGGTTTAACAAGTTAAATATGAAACCCCAGGAATGGGTGTGCTTGGAGGGTGGGCTGGTGGGGTAGATTGATAGGAAAGATTTAATGGGAAATATTTTATCAAAACAATGACTCACCCTATATTCAAAGGTCCTCAAATTGTAATATTTTCTTCCAAATCCACGTTAAAGTGTTGACAGCTGCTACAGGAATGTGCTTCGAATTCCATCCTGATGTTATAATTTTCTGACTTTCAATCATTCATTTGTTTTCATTCGTTTTGTTTTGTTTTTTGGTCCCTATGCTGACCAAGAAAACACAAATGTTCACACTGTGTTATCAAGAGGTGCAGGGGAGGGTGACCACCCTCAGAAGGGGGATCTGTGACTGAGCCCCCCGCCCAGCAAGAAGGGGTCTTCGGCCAAGTAGTCAAGGTCCATTTCCTCTGAGGTCAAGAAGCTATGGAAAACCTGGGGTGGCCGGTGAGGGGTGCAGAGGTGAGGCAGAAGGGCAAGGGGCACACTGCAGGGCACGTGGGGGAGGGGCTGGGGGCACAGCCTGGCGGGGGGGACAGCCTGGCAGGGCGAGCATGGGGCCAGGTATGGAAACCCGTCCTGCCTTCTAAAAGTGGGAGTGGACTTTGGACCTCAGGGTATCCACAGGGTGCCCAAGGCACAGAGGACCTCCCTGTCCTGGAGAATGTTCCAAAGGGAAATGCGTGGCACAGTGATGGTGAGGGCCTGGGCCACCGTCACCCAGCGCAGGCATCCAGGGGATGAGACCCAGCCGGAGCCACCCTCCCCGCAGACACCCCCTCCAGACCAGCGCTTGGAGCTCTAGCAACTCAGGCGCCAGAGGCAGGTGGGAGAGGGCCAAGGTGTCAGGGACAAGAGACAGACAAAAGAACGAAAGGAAATGAGTGTTTACAAGTGGGAAAAGCTCCAGGGCGGGGAGAAAGGGACCCTTCCTCCAGCCATGGATCAGAGCAGCGGGTCCGCCTTTCTTTGGGGGTCACCCTCCCTTCCAAGGGCTTTCTCCCCATTTCGAACCTCCACCCCTCACGTCACCAGCACTCCCCCCCTGCCACCTCCCTAGCCTGGTATCTCTTTCAACTCTATCTACAAGTATATTTAAAGAGTGTTTTAAGGGTGTCAGGAGTGAAAAGGAGGGGTCCTGAAATGGCCCGAGCTGGACGTTGCTCCGGGGCCTTCCCCTTTGTCGCCCTTCTGCACTTCATGCTTCAGTTCATCAACATGGTCAGTCAGGGCAAGTGAACGTGCGTCTTTATATTGTTCCCATCGAGTTAGGTAATATTTGGCAAAGCTAATTCAGTCCTCTTGGGACTTCTTTATCATACTTAAACGTTTCAATAATTTATTTAAACGAGAGACTGTGAAGCAACACAGGAGGCGAGGAACAGGGTCAGGCTTGCAGTCTATCGCTCTGGGTCCGAACCCTGACCCTGTTCCCAAGCTCTGCATATACCGCTCACGCTCACATGACTTAATCTGTCCTTCTCTTCCCTCAACCAAAGGAAGAGATTAATCCTGTTCCTCTCAGGCTTCTTCAGGGTCAGATGAAAAGCCTGTTTTCAGCATTCAGCATGGAATCAATACATATCATGATCAATAGTGTTAGCCCCTTCCTCTGCTTGTTCCTACCCCAAGGCGTGCTTTGGGGTCCCGGTGGAAGGCCTGTCCCTTAAACAGCAGGAAATCTGAAACGTCCACATCTGGTGACCTCTTCTGGAAAACATGCAGCAACTGGTCCCATAGGTTTATGATCCAAAATATGAGTGAAACTATTTCCAACTTCAGAAGTTTTAGCTTTTTTCCAGAATTCCGAGGTCTGATGTAAAAGAAAATCCGCGATTTACCTGTGAGAGCCTGGGTAGGATCACTCCTGTTTCCAGAGCGGGGCACTACCTGCCCCCGTCTGACCCAGCGGAGGCCCTCCACCTTCCTTGATCAGGTGACTTGTTCTTCCATCTGATGGAAACGTCGCATCAACACATCCAGGGATCTGTGAAAGTGTAAGCCGGTCCTGCCCTTCCTGCTTTGAGATCAACTCCTGAAGTTGTCAGGATCCCTCTCCAGGGTGACAGCGACAGAAAGGGGGTAATAATGTGTCATGTTCGCCTGCTCAGTGACCTGCTCTTCTTAGATATCCATACTGAGCACACCTGCTATTTCTGGGCTCACATTAATCTTGGGGTGTTACCCTTCATTGTAGTCACATGTGGGGGGGGTTACATGTGCTGACATCAGCTTGTCCATTCTCAGTCCAGTGACCTAGTGACCCTTCTCATCCGGAGCCACTGGATATGGGAACCATGTTTATTAAGCTTGGAAATTTGGTCAACATTTTTCTGCACATTCTTTTGGTCCAAAAATAAATTTCAGGGTTTTTTTTAGGTCTTCAAATCCCTTTGGTGGTGTGCAAACACTACTAAAATAAACACTTTTAGTTTTAGAATATAAACATCAATGTGGGCCTAATTAATTAGTTGGTTTTTGCCAGATTACACACTTTACACGTTCTTTACAGATGGCCACCTCTCAGCACCCCCAGAGGTTATGTTCTTGAAATGTTCCTCGACTGGCAAAACCCAGGGTCAGAGGAAAATAATAAAAATAACACCAAGCATATTTTTCTAAAAAGCAAATCACATTTCCAGCGGCACCCATTTCCAAAATAAAACAGATTCTTTGGTGATAAAAGCCAGGGAAGAACCCTTTCTCCCAAAACACGTCGGAGGTTTATAATAAATTGTCTGTGGAACAGGGGGTACTTGATTCAGCCATTATTGGCCTGAAATGTGATCTCTTCTCCCTTTCCATTATCCCCTATTAAAGAGCTAGAGACTTGGCAGAACGATTGCCTAACTGCTTGGCCTTTAAGAAAAAGATCAAACGGGTAAGAATATCCTCTTCTGGGCTTGTCTTCTATCTGTGTACTCCAGTGCCAGGGTGTAAACAGGCAATTTCCGGAACCACTTCATGTCTGCTGGACAATACATGTTGTGCTCTTTTGTAAAAGGCAAATTTTTAATCTTGGGTGTATAATGAAGGCAAAACCACAAAGGATGAGGGATTCCTGCATAAGATCTACGTGTCATTTTATGTTACTAGAGCGCCTTTGTTCAAGGGATCGCCGGCCATGTGGCCCAGCTGAGCCCCCAGGACCTTCCTGAGATGTGGCGGCAAGGCTCTTCCTCGGTGGGGTCTCTGTCAGCTGTGGCCCCTGGCCTCTGGACCTGTCCTTAAGTACTTAAACAGCCTTCTAGGACCTTGCACACCGATGACAAATGTACCTTTGAAACGAACCAACTGCTTTAGATACTGGGTTTTATTTAGTAAATTTAAAAGGCAGTTTGATCATAAAATGATGGTAATCCCTATACTTGAAGGGCTTGAACTGTCCCCTTGTAATCTTATTTCTTTGCGCGTAGCAAGCCCACCTGCATGGATATTGTATGTTGTCGTGAGGCCCATTTTCCACGACTAGACACAATCCATTGTATTTTGTAAGTTCCCAGTCTTTCCAGCACAGAGTGCTTTGGGGCCAGGGCGAGGCACTACCCTATGGAAATGTAAGAGGCGGCCTGAGATGAAGAGCTGGGGACACCATTCCTTCAGTTGGCTACTGACCGTTCGAAATCGTGCACTGGAGTCTCTCTCAAAGTGAAACAAATCCACAATGTGCCTCAGTCAAAGACACAGGAATGGGCACGCCGGCCCACTGCGCTATACCCCAGCCGCTGCCTGTTGACCGCACGGGAAGCTGACCTCTCCCGGGATCTCCACCGAGCAACCCGAGGTGCTCACTTTCCTCCGGTCGTCCTGCGGAGCCCAGTTTACAGGGGCCGATGCGCGGGCTCCCGGCTCTGCAGGCTGCGCTCCTCCGGGTACCGTGTCTCCTGCCCCGCCTGCTGTGCAGCCGGGCGGGGTTACAACCGGTTCTCTTGGCAGGAGAGCAGTGAGGACCGCAGATCCGACACAGAGTAGAAAGGGAAATTTGGAGAGGGGCCTTGGGGCCAGGGCTTGTGGGAGCCTGGGGACCGCGATGGCATGAGGTCAAGTCAGAGCTGTGCTTCATGGAAATGTTGACTGTAAATTGGAAAGAGGAAAAGGGCAAGTTCGGCGTCAGCCTCCCGCTTATTTAGAGCTTTAGAAACATGTGAAAAGAACATGCTTTAACTCCCCGAAGTCCTCTTAGAGATCCGGATTCAAGCCGAAGGTATGGAAGGGCTGCGGCGCTGGCGGGGACGCCCGTGGCTCGGGAAGGTCACCCCTGGGCCACGGAAGAGAGCGGAGCCACACGGCCGTCTGGGCTCCGCTGCGTGGTTTCTGGAGCCAGGGGTGCCTCGTGCCTGGCTCGCTCCGCGTCTGTGAGGCTACACACACCCTTTCTGGGCCACTGAGCGCGGTGCTCGGGCCTGCGGGGAGCGGAGGATGGCTGCGGGGCGCAGGGAGGAAGGGGTCCCACGTAAAGAGAAGGGTTCTTGGATCAGAAGCCTCTCGGGAAGCCTTTCAGCGGAGGCGGAGGGCCCCCGGGGGGCAGCCAAGTTTCTGCGGCCTCGTCTGCACTGACTGCCTAGGGTTCTTCCCCCCCCTGTTGCTCTGTAGTTGCGCTGCTTCCCTTTCTAGCTCCGGGTCCTGGGAAAGCTCCGGGAAGCTGCGTGTCAGGGGCCCCTGGCAGCGTGTGGGGGCCACCCCGGAGCGTGCACACGGGGAGCCATCCCCTCCGCCGGGGCCGAGGAGTCTTCACGAGCCGCCAGTAGCTCCGGCGCTCCTGTAAGAGTGGTGTGAATCTGTGAAATGGGCCCTGTGCTCCTGGTTCCACAAGCCATGAAGTAAAGCTAGTGCATGAGGGAAGTGATGGGCTCAGACCGCGTGTGGCGTGGCGAATGCGGAGTGGCCGGGGAGGGGGGACCCGTCAGCCCTCATTCCACTGCGACCCACCGGCTTCAGAGGGGTCTTTGCACTGTCCTGGGCCCCCACTGTCCTCTCTGGAAACTGAGAACATTGCATTAGCTCACCTATTTTTTTTCCAGCCTGGGATTCTATCTCAGTTTTTCTCTTGCTAGGACTCTGCTTGGTAGAGGATGAAGAATTACCGGTGTTAGCTCTCACAGCTTAGCGGTTTCAGAACTCGCTCTCAGGCCCAACTCCAGACAAATGCAGGTCCTGCAATGTCCTGGCGAAGCAGAGATCCCTGTCCTGTTTACTTGTCTAAGGCAATCACAACACGAAACGGTTGTTTATGACAATTGATTTGCCCTCTGGCCTCCGCGTGGGTCACCATGGAAAGTACTCTATGAATCCGTTGGCAAACACTCTTCTCCAGTGAAAACCATGAAGGCTGCGTATTAAAATGGCAGGCTGCAATTTTTCTTTCATGTGAAGTACAAGACATCATTGCTTGCTAATCGTCTTTGACATAATACTGGCGACATGGACGTTAAATATAATTAGAGCATTCTACATCAAACATGTTGCCAACGGCTGAGTTAAGGAGGTAAATAACTGCTGTCAGTAAATCATCCCGAGTTTTGGCAACTACAGACTTTGAAACAAATTATTTTTCTGCTAAGTATTATTTGCTGCAGGGCTAAAATGTAGGTGTGCACAGCTGGCGTAGCAGAGAACCGCCGCCCTGCGCTAGAAGGCCCGCAGGCCCGCCTCTGTGCCGGAGGGCTTTGTTCTTGGGCGGGGCGGGCAGGGACGGCGGCCAGCCCGGGGCCCTCTGCGTGGGGGGCTGGCTGCGCTGCCTGCCGCCGGCGGCCCTGTTCCGGCCACACCCTCACCGTCCTCCACCACGCTGCTCTCCTCCGGCTTGGTGCCTTCACAACGCCCCTGGCTCTCAGGGTCAAGGTCGGATCCCAGCATTCAGAAACAGTGACCTCGCTCCCCCTGGCTTCTGCATCTCTGCAGCACTTCCTTGCACCCCGCACTCCTCACAGCCCCCCTCTGAGCCCTGTGCACCTGCTCCGCCCCACCCCACCGGCTCCCGGAGGCTGGCTCAGCCACCAGCCCCCACCCCCATCCCCCCCCCCCCCCCGCCTCAGGCAAGGGCCACCCCCTTCTGAGTACCCCTGGCACTCGCACGCAGGGCAAGGGCGCCTGATCACTCAGTCTGCATTCACCACCAGCGGGCAGCTCTCTCGGTGGGCGGCGCTGTGAGTTTTCCTACAGGCACATGCGGGGCCCAGCACCACTCTGGCTCCCAGAAAACCTGTTGGGAGCTTAATGGACGAACCTAACAAAATAGGATGCCTCGGGTCCACATTTTAACTTGTAGGAAACAAGGCCGCACGGCTTGGTTCCTGGCTGGCTCTACCATCTGGTGAAATGCACAACCACATGCACATTGGGATCGATGCTGTAAAGGGGGGCCCGGGGCCTCCACATAAAGAATTAATGAAGCAAGCCATGAAATGAATTCCCAGGGGCAGCTGAAAGCACAGGCATAACTCCCCCAAACAACAGATTTGCTCTTCCTCCCCCAGACAATAAATAAATTCACTCTGCGTGCAACGTGATGGAATATGTTGGCGGGCCGTGGAAGGCGCTTGGCAGGCCGGCCTTCTGACGGGTTCCCAGAAGGCTCCTCTCTGGACCAGGGGCACGTCTGTCACCCCGCCCCAAGGACAAGGATTTCTACATCAACACTTCCTGGCCTCCGACTTGGCAAGGCAGGTGGTTCAGGAGAGGTGAACGAGAATTATTCCCCCTTGACCTAGCTGTTTTGAAAACATTACATTCTGACACAAGCAGAGAGAACACAGACTTGCTCTGGTATCAGCATGTAACTGTCCCCAGTCTTTTGTCTGCTGATATTCCCTCTTTCATCTTTGTGCAAACAAGATGTCCAAAGTCTATGCTGATCTGATTAAGTAGTTTGACGAGTGTTAACTGGCTGAATATTCTATGAGCGGGGCTTCTCCTCTCCATGAGGACGTGGGAACGAGGCTTCACTTCCCACACTGGCATCCTTTCCTCACGGTCCTGATCATCACCCGTGCTCTGAGGTCTGCTGTTTGCCCCGTAGTCACCTCCTCAGAGTGCAAAACTGTCACTGGCCAACTGTCATCCCCACCACCACAATCCCTAAAAAAATGGATTGCTGACCATGGCCCCGAATGTCTCTAGCTGATGGACTGGACAACTGACCGCCCCCCGCCCCCGACAATGCTTGCTTCTCTGCCCATAACCACCCCCAGCAGCCGCGTCCTTGGAACGAATGCCTCTCGTCACCACCCCCCTCCCTTCTCTCGGCCAGGCCTTTCCTGCTACAGTGGACACTGGGCCTTCCGCTCAAGTCACCTTTCCTGACACCATCTTGGCAGCTACTACTAGATTAATCTTTTAAAGAGAGTTTCTTCATTTAACATTTTGCTGGTTAAAAGAAAAAAAAAAACAAGACAGACAAATGGCCTAGAAGCTAAAAGTCCGAAGGGCTTAGATGGAATGAAAGACCACCAACAATCACACTCAGATGGTCCTTCCGACCTTCCTTCCCCCGTCCCCATCACAAACCTTTGCTCAGCCAAGCAGGCCTTGAGAGAGCCACAGGAAATACTTTTTCCGTCCACAGGCCTTCACCTCGTCTGTGCTGACCGTCCCCCACCGTTCAGGAAGGCCTGCTGGAATGACTCACCCTTCCCATTCATTCCCTGGGCCACCCAGCTCTGCGGCCACCCAGCTCTTTGTCCCCTTGATCATTACCTGTCCTATCTGTGTCCCGCGTGCGCTGCAGGCTGGGACCCACGTTCCCTGATGGAAGCAGGGGCACAGCAGATTCACTAACCCACTGTGCTATGGCATCGGTCCCCACTACTGGGAGCTCCAGGACCAGAGTGTGTGCTCCGCTGCAGAGTGTGCTCTGGATTGAGATGTCCCCCCTTACCGCCTCCATTTATTCAGTCACTTTCAATTTTGTCTTACGTTGATGATTTTCGGTCGTAACAGACCAGTGCTTTCATTGTAAACCACCTCGAGTTCTCTGGGGAGGTGGGAAAGTTCGAAACATCCTGCTTCTGTCATTGACTTATTTTCTCTCCATTCAGACGTTGTATTACCATTGCTGTAGGTACCTGATCGATATTTTCCAGAGGATAATAATACATTGTCCAGACAACATATTTTATTTTTTCTAATCTCCGGGTTCAGGGCTTTAAAGGGAAAAAAAATTAGTGTTCAGTCAAGGAATACTGAGATCCTAAAAGGGTATAAAAGTGTCCTCTCACTGCATGAATATCCTACAACTCTAGGTGAAAGAAGAAAACTGACTTTTCTCCCACACTGGCTACCACTGTTCATGGAATACAAGATTGTTGCTGACCAATCAGTGGAGCTATTTTTAAGATGAGTAGCAGCTTTCTCAAGAGTTTCAAGTTGCTTTAGTAGAGTTTAAGCTAACAATGTCATAATCAATGATTAGTGAAATTTAAGTAGGAAATCTAGAACTGAAAAAAGAATTTTTTTGAAATTAAACAGGTTTTCTCCAAATTATTATACAATTTATTGATCACCTAGAGATTCTTTATGTTCCTTTCTACTCTCTACATAACAACCTGCAAAGAAGGTATAATGATCTTTATTTTGCAAAGAGGAAGTTGAGTCTGAGAGAGGTTACATCATTTTTTACCAAGAATTATCCTTAGATACTCTACAAGGGCTACCTTGGCATAATGATATTTCATATAAATGTAATCTTAAAATGATGCCAAATCAAATACTTAACAATAAATCTAACAAAATGTGTACAAGATCTGTATGAGGGAAACTACAAAACTCTGACGAACAAAATCAAAGAAGCACCAAATAAGTGGAGAGACAGTCCATGTTCACGGATCAGCAGACTCAGTATTTTCGAGATGTCAGTAACTCCCAACTTGATTCGATGCAATCCTAATAAAAAGCTTTGTGGATATTAACAAGCTGATCCTAAAGTTTACTTAGAAAGCAAAAGACCCAGAATAGTCAACACAATATTGAAGAAGAACAAAATTGGAGAACTGACACTACCTGACTTTAAGACAGTATAAAGGCACAGTAATCAAGACCATGTGGTACTGGCAGAAGAACAAATAAATCGGTGGAATGGAATAGAGTGCTCAAAACTGGGCCCGCATGAATATAGTCAACTCATCTTTGGCAAAGGAGCAAAGACCATATGACGGAGCAAAGGTAGTCTTTTTCACAAATGGTGCTGGCACAACTGGATATCCATGTGCAAAAAATGAATCTAGACACAGATGTTACTCCCTTCACAAAAATTAATTCAAAATGGATCAGAGACTTACATGTAAAATGCAAACCCTAAAACTCCTAGAAGACAACCCAGGAGAAAAACTAAATGAACTGGAGTATGGTGATGACTTTTTAGATACAGCACCAAAGGCATGATCCCTGAAAAAAAAAAATTGATGAGCTGGACCTCATTAAAATGAAAAACTGCTCTGAAAAAGTCAGTGTCAAAAAATGAGAAGAGGGGCGCCTGGGTGGCTCAGTCGTTAAGCGTCTGCCTTCGGCTCAGGTCATGGTCCCAGGGTCCTGGGATCAAGTCCCACATCGGGCTCCTTGCTCAGCAGGGAACCTGCTTCTCCCTCTGCCTGCTGTTCCCCCTGCTTGTGCTCTCTCTCTCTCTCTGACATAATAAATAAATAAAATCTTAAAAAAAAAAAAAGAAAGAAAACTAAGCATAACGTTACCATATAATCGAGCAATCATGCCCTTTGGTATTTATCCAAAGGGGTTGAAAAGTTATGTCTATAAAAAAATCCCGCACATTGATGTTTATAACAGCTTTATTCACAATTGACAAAACCTAGAAGCAATCAAGATATTCTTTAGTAGGTGAATGGATAAATAAACTGATATATCCAGAAAATGGAATACTGTTCAGCACAAAAAAGAAATGAGCTAGGAAACCACGAAAAGATAAGTAAACTTACATGCCTATTGTTACACGAAAGAGGCCAATCTGAAAAGATCATATATTTTCTGAGGAGGGGTGGAGGTAGCAGACTGATGTGAATTTATATAAGGGTGCTGATGGTGTTATAAAATGCATGATATATTTTTTGCCTTTTAAAAATTCAACAAACTCTCAATCTGGCAGGACATCGAGCCCCGGGGGGGTTTGGGTATGGGATTGTGGGCTTGCACAAGGGGGAATCCGATCCACGGTTGGAAAGAACAGGACATGGGTGGTCAGGCCCCCCGGGTTCTCACTGTACCACTTGTTACACATGGCCTCTCCTCACCCAGCCGCCCCAAACCTCCTTCCATTAACCACAAAGAGAATGGAATGATTCCAGCCTTGCCTTCCACCCGGGATTATTATGCATGTCAAATTAAATAACAGATAAAAGCCTATAAAATGATTCATATGTTTTTGAAAAGATTTCATCCTAAAGTTAAATTATTGGACCAGTGGAGAAAAACAAGGAGGCATATTTATTTCTGATAAATTGCTTCCTGGCCATTTCCACCATGATTTCCATATTCTTGAAATTTTGATTCACTGAATATGATTTAAAAGTTCTTAATTTCTTTACATAGGAATACAATAAAGGAGAAATCAAAATCTAAAATTTATAAAAACAGGTTCATATAGTCAGTCCCTCAGTTTGGTGTTCTTAATTGCTAAAACCAAACCAAACCAAAGCAAACCAACACAAGACAAAAAGGAAAGCCAAACCCATCTGGACAATGATTGTGGTAGGATGAACAAATGTCAGCCTACGATGAATAGAGAGTAGACAAAGGTCTTTCGTATTTCCTGCTACGCATGCAAGGCTAGCTGGGGCATTAGCTCTGTCCCTCTGCTTGTGCCCCAATCAATCCGGCATTCTATGGTAATGGACAAATCAAACATCGAGGCTCATTGCACTATTTCTGCAGATGATCCTTGGCACCAGAAAGATGAATAAATCACACGATAAAAATGGACTCTGTGTGTATTTATGCTTCCGTGAGGAGAGTTTATAAAAATGCATATGATTCTATCTCTGGTTGCCTGTTCAAACAAAAGAATAAACACTGTCAGGGTCAACAGTACATGCGGAAGTAGATAAAATAAGCAGGGAATGAATCTTCTGTCATCGCATGCTCCAGTGCCCAGCTCCTTAAACATTGAACATGGTCAATAAATATCTGGTGGCTGAGTGAGTTAATCAGATGACAATAGCAAAATCATCATCATCATCATCATCATCATCATCATCATCATCATCATCTCTCCCCTGCTGTTCTGCCCC
Source organism: Eumetopias jubatus (assembly GCF_037043125.1). Lineage (NCBI taxonomy): Eukaryota > Metazoa > Chordata > Mammalia > Carnivora > Otariidae > Eumetopias > Eumetopias jubatus. The sequence goes on along the minus strand of NW_028274812.1, from coordinate 3,604,190 downwards.
AAATGATGGAATTCAGGGCATTTTTATTCTTAAGGTGGCCGGCATTTTAACTGTTTTGGAATCTTGTTATGGAAATAAGGATTTCAGACTTGGCAGAGGTCAAGGAGAACAATTTAGTAACCAACTGGCGCATCATTGACACTGCTGTGCAGGAAAATTGCGCAGAGGAGAGACTGCAAGATCAATCATGTGTGATGGGGTAGGGCAGGATGGGGAGGGGGAGGCATAAGGAGCCCTGAGTCACCCAGCTTGGGGATTGCACATCGTGAAAGTTTCAACTTGAGTGAAAGGGCAGAACTGCATGGAGTGGGGGAGGGGCAAAGCGAAAAGTAGGCGCCGAGGTCCTGGCTGTGCAATGTCATCTAGAGACTGGTGTGTTTGGCTTTCCAACTTCACGTTCTATTGCTTTTGATCACGGTCTGATAGAAGTACTGTATTTTAGGAAAAAATATGTAGTTGTTTCCACTAGCCCGTTTTATTCCCCTTCATATGGTAGCTAGGGAGTAGCTGTGGTCCATGGGGTGTGAGGGGTGGTGCAGCTGGGGTGTCTGACACCCCATTTGTGGCCGGAGCTCATTCAGCTGAATTGCTTCATTCCATCACAGCCCCCTTTCCCGCCTCATACCTCCAGGCTCATCCCCCTCAAAGCTGCCTGTCTCCAGCTCCCGCTGAAGAAACTTGAGTAGCCTCTCAGTTTAATATTTATTGATTGTTTATTATATCCTCAGTCTGCTAGTTCCCATAGAGGATTTTTTTATTTAACAGGGCTGATATTGTCTCAGGGCTTATGAAGCTTTCTGTCTGTTGAGAGAGAGGCAGTCAGAGCAGGGGTTAAGAGCATGGGCTCTGGAGCCAGCCTGCCTGGGTTTGAAACATCTGACCTCCAGTGACTGGGGAGCGTGGAGTTTGCTTACTGCTGGACATGTGCTGGGCATGGGGTGTACGAAGCAGAGTGCTGATAAGAAAGCCCTTGCAGGGGCGGTGACCACACTAGACTAAAGGACAGTGATGAGCTGGAGAGAAGCGGTGCTGGAGTAGTCATGATAGTTCTGGTTGTAAATGGTAGGGACGCCACATAAGCTGGTGTCAGGGGAAAAAAATGAAAGACAAAAAACCTAGAGGGAAGATTCAATGCCCAAGCTACAGGAAGCGCAGAATAATTGGAATTAGAAACTCAAAAGCTCTCAAGATGCTTTCCCCAACTCTTGCTTCTGCTTCTGTCCACTCAATGGCTACCTCCTCCCCACAGTATGCCAGAGCAGTCCGTGTAGAAGAGAACAGATCACTAGTACCTCTAGAGTTTAGCTCGAACACTGCAGCCACTAAAGAGGTTACCCTGGGGAATCTAAACCCCAAGAAGACATTCATCGGCCCAGTAGGATCAAAGGGCTCACCCCTACACCATGGCACTGTGAATAGGAGGCTCATGCTTCTACTGGAGCTGCTGGTTTGCAATGGGGGGAAGACAGAAGGATGGGGGAGATACCGCCCAGCAGAAGAGACATCTGGGGGTGGCCACTCCAGAGACCCCCCGCCCATACACACTCACACACATCCATATACATCACAGATGGGATCAGCTAGAGATAACGCTGGATATTAAGATGAGGTCGGTTGGGGATGGTCTTGAATGTCAGGTGGAGCAGAAGACAGGTGGAACGGGGAGGCCATCGGTGTTTTTTCCACCCAGTGTGAGAAGCTGTAGAGTGAATCAAAGTACACACGAACAGCTGTCCTTGTACCAGAACGCCACCCAGTCGCTGCCGCATCCTGCGAACCGAACAACGCTGGGTTTCCAAATAGGAGAACTGGACTCAAGTTTTGACTCTGCCAGGGGGTCTGGAAAAAGAGCTTCAATTCTGAACTTCGGTTTCCTGATGTGTAAAACAACATATGCTCTGCTGTTCATCTCACCGGGATTTGGTGGTGAGCGAGACTGCATGCATGGAATTTAAACGTGCCACAGAATTAACATATTTGCAAGATAAAGAGTAGAACCAGCCTATCTGACCCTGTCTATTCCCACATCTTAGTGATAACGTCCCTGCTCTCGATCACTTGCCAGGTACTGACATACACATGCCATGGGATAGCGTCCTTCACTTCTCATGCCTGCTCTCAGAGCCAGGCATGCTCTGTCCCATTTTACAGGAGCAAACTCTGCAGCATCGAGGCGCTCACTGGCTAAAGAAGGGATGAGCATCTTGCTTTCCATGCTCCCTGTTGCTTACTGCGAACTTTCATGCGCTCACTCCCCTTTACCACTGCCCCAACTCTGCTCCCATTCCCCGGTACAACCAGCTTCCCCCCTAGACTCCCCTCTGAATAAGAAGCAAAAGTGGAAAATGAGGAAGAAGGAGAAAACGAAGAAAGATACTGAACTTAAAATAACGTTACACGTTTGCAAATCTGGCTACCTAGGTTTGTTTCCTTTGTGCTAGTTGGGCGGTAGGAATAAGGAAATGGAATGCATCGGGCAGATCCAGGTCCTCTCCCTCTGTGTTTCCTCCCGAAGATCCTGCTAGACTCCATTTCAGTGACTTCACATTGCCGGCTTCCCACCGCGCTGTGAGGTCATCCAGGTAAGGCTCTAAAATGTGCTCCCCCCACACCCCCCACCGTGTGCCCGGTGCCTGATACAGAACCTGCTCCACAGCGGGGTTCAAGAAGTGTGCTCGGTGGGTAGAGCATGTGACTCTTGATCACGGGATCCTGAGTTCAAGCCCCACATTGGGTGAAGAGATTACTTAAAAATAAAAATCTTTAAAAGAAGAAGGGTCTCTTTAAATGAATAGGTGGATGATGGGCTGAAAAAATAATATTAAAAATGTTTACTAGGTTATCTGATGTTATTCATCTCTGTTTGTATTTACTAATCTGTGGTTTGTACTGTATTCAGAAACACAGAGACACTATTTTAAAAAATCTTGTTTGTAAAAAACTCCCCAAACACAAGTTACTAATATAAATTTCAGAAGGGAATTTGTTAAATATCTTTTAAATACAACAAATTATATTTGGCAAAAATATATGTTTGTTACTACAGATGCAACCATTAAAGATAAAGTAGAAAAATGTTTCTGATATATTAAGTGAAAATTAGATAATAAGTGTATGTATGATTTAAGTTCATCTTTGTTAGAAAAATAATGTATGAAAGAGCCATGAAGATCTATAGCAAAAGGTTCCTTTTTTTTTTTTTTTAGAAATGTACTTATTTATTTTAGAGAGAGAGAGAGCATGCACGGGGTGGGAAGGGCAGGGAAGAGAGAGAGGAAGAGGGTTTTAAGCAGACTCTGACAGAGTGGGACACGGGGCTCAATCTCAGGACCCTGAGATCATGACCTGAGCCAAAATCAAGAGTCTGTCACTTAACCGACTGAGCCACCTAGGCGCCCCTATAGCAAAGGGTTCTAACAGGATTATTATCATTGATGTAAGATTCAGGGATGCTTTTTATTTCAATTTTTACTTATTTATATTTCAAAAATCTCCTATAATGAACAGATACTGATTTTTATAGAAAAGAACAGTGGGAATCCTTCATAAATCTCTGCCACAAATCACCAGTTCCAAAATTTATCATAAGTAATCATTTGTTTCCTCTCCTTTCTCCCCATAGTTTCCGACTTCTTGATTTCTCTTTGTGTTTCCTACCAATGATTGTTATCAGCTCCATAATTAAAATTAAACTTTGACTTTCTCCGGTTTATTTAAACTCGCATGTGTGGGCACATGAAAACCAGTCCAGGGGCTCAGCGCATCATGGCGGAAAGAAGGTGCTGGCAGGTGCAGGGTTACAGAGCTCCCAGGACTCTTGCAGGCTGACCTTTATCTAGTGTTTCATTTGTGCAACAGATCAGTTTAGTAAAAGCAAGAGATAAATAACTAGTTAGCATAAAGGAAGCTAAATGACATAGTCACGAATCCAGCACTTTCATTCCTTAATGACATCTTCAGGTGGGCTCTCCCTGAAACGTTCTCTCATAATCATGCTACATTTTGTTTTAAAGCAATCCTTCAGAACACATAAGATTCCTCTTCACTGAAGTGATATGCAGTAGGCTTAAAATGTAGGTAAATATTAAGATCTGGTGAGTGGATAAAATCAATTTAAGACAGCCTATTTCATAATTTAAAATCAATACACATTATAATCTTACCCCTAATTTAAGTCTAACTTAAATTAATCATGCCATCGACATTTAACCTCAGAGGCTGCTCAAAGATGGCTAAAAGCTATTTATTAAGTGCTAATCACCTGGATTAAGACCAAATATTTATCATCTATGGCATTGTAAATCTATTCACACTTTTGACAATCGAAAGATAGTTAAGACTATACAGTGCCCGCCGATAGCAGTACATGCAAAACTTGCAGCTGAAAAAAATAGCGAATGGATTTTGTACAGAACAGAATCTTAGGGCCAGCTTTTTAAAGGGGAAAATTACTTAAGTGTCGGAGGGAAAAATAATCAATTTGTAACTATGCATGCTAGAAATCAACACTCAGAAAACAAATCTTAGCCTTACAGAAATTCCTAAAATTTTCAGCCAACTTCTAGCAAGTTTATCAAATCACTGTTTTTTACAATAACATCATCTGTCACAACATGATCATAAACATAACCCGTACGAAACACAAACGTTCGACCACTTTAGTAAAACCATAATGGGATAATTTGAAAAGAGACCTCTTGTTCCACTGACTCTGCTGACCTTGAATTAATACCCTAGACGACACCCGAGAGGTGCCCTGCGATAGTCCCCCCCTTTGGTTAGCGCTTCTTTTCTACTTGGCCTGCCCCCCACCCCCCAGACTGTAAGCCTCCTCAGGAAGGGTCTGGGTCTTACACGGCAATATATAGGAAGCAGCTTGCAAAGTGCAAGGCAAAGAGCGGATGTTCAATAGATCTTATGTATGTACGTATATATATTTTTATTTAAACTCTGGTTAGTTAACATACAGTGTAATATTAGTTTCAGGCATATGATATAGAGATTCAACGCCTCCTTGCATCACCTGGTGCTCATCACAAGTGCCCTCTTTCATCCCTAACACCTGTTTCCCGCATCCCTCCACCCACCTCTCCTCTGTAACCACCAGTTTGTTCTCTAGAGTTGAGAGCCTGTTCCTTGTTTTGCCTCTCTCTCTCTCTCTCTCTTTTTCCCCCTTTGCTCATTTGTTTTGTTTGTTAAATTCCTCATATGAGTGAAATCATACGGTACTTGTCTTTTTCTAACTGACTTATTTTGCTTAGCATAATACTCTCTAACTCCATCCATGTTTTTGCAAATGGCAAGATTTCTTTCTTTTTTATGGCTGAATAATACTCCATTATATATATAGACCACATCTTCTTTATCCATCCATCGGTCGATGGACACCTGGGCTCCTTCCATATCTTGGTTATTGTAAATAATGCTGCTATAAACATAGGGGTGCATGTCTCCCTTCAAATTAGTGTTTACGTATTCTTTGGGTCAATACCTCGTAGTGCGATTGCTGAATCATAGGGTCGTTCTATTTTTAATTTTTTGAGGAAGCTCCATACTGTTCTCCCAGTGGCTGCACCAGTTTGCATTCCCACCAACAGTGCAGGAGGGCTCCCCTCTCCCCACATCCTCACCAACACCCGTTGTTTCTCGTGTTGTTGACTTTAGCCGTTCTGACAGGTGAGGTGACATCTCACTGTAGTTTTGACTTGCATTTCCCTGATGATCAGTGATGCTGAGCATCTTTTCATGTGTCTGTCCACCATCTGGATGTCTTCTTTGGAAAAGTGTCCATTCACGTCTTCTGCCCATTTTTAATTGGATTATTCATTTTTTTGAGTGTTGAGTTTTTTAAGTTCTTTATACATTTTGGATACTAACCCTTTATTGGATAGGTCATTTGCAAATATCCTCTTCTCCCGTTCTGAAGGTTGCCTTTTTGTTGATCGTTTCCTCCCCTGTGCGGAAGCTTGTAATTGTGATGGAGTCGCAGGAGTTTATTTTTGCTCTTGTTTCTCTTGCCTCAGGAGACCTATCTAGAAAAAGTTGCTACGGCCGATGTCAGAGAAATTACTGCCTCTGCTTTCTTCAAGGACTTTTATGGTTTCAGGTCTCACGGTAAGGTCTTTAATCCATTTTGAGCTCAATAAATTGTTGAATAAATAAATGCAGTACTGGGAATTGTTTTTGAAAAGATCCAATGTCCCTGTCAGCCTTCAGGCAACTGATTGTGCACCATCCAGAATATCTTTATATATATATATAGCTTTCCCACTGCTCCCCTGCAAAGCAGGACTTTTTTTTTCCCTCTGAGTTTGCAGCGAGTCTGCTCAAATGAAGAAGAGGATTACACCTGGAAGGCACGCACTTCCTTCTCCACCACAGAAACCACAACAAACCAACTACCAAACACTGGGGAAGGCTAGTGCCATGGTTTCCAATGTGCTTTCAGAAAAATAAAGCAAGAGCTCAGTTTTACACATCCTAAGTGCGGTGTTGAGCATGGTACAAACTGTCATAAGCTCAGTGGAAACTCCTGGAAGAAACCCTCACAGATAGTAAGTGCTCAGTAAATATTGAAAGAGTGAGTAGATGTTGTGGATTTAGACAGCTTGATTTACAACCTGCCTTCCAAACTCCTGGCACATTTCCCCATCCTTCTCTCTCTTGCTCAGGAATGTTGACCCTGGCTAGAAGGAATGAAGCAGTCAGGGGATCAGGGCTGGGGAGGGGCAAGTGGTTGCTCACAGCTGATGCTATGGAGCAAACGTAAGAAAGGAGCCACTGCTACTGCTCAGTCAGTTCGCAGAATCAAAATGGAGGACACAGATTGTAACAGCAGATCCTGAACCAGTCCATGACCCAGGCTAGCGGTGCTTCCACAGTGCTGAGTTAGGCTCTCTTAGGGATGCCCTGACAGTTTCCCTACATGCTTCTTCTCACTGTGCCCTTTCCTTCCCTTTGCCCTGTTCAGAACAAAAGTGAGAAGTCATTATCTTGACAGCACAGAGAAACAATGGAAGCCACTTCAATGATGAAGCATTTAATATTTTAATTACTGATAATTATGATACTGCAAAGGAACATGGAGGATGGCATTATTTAAATGCAGGAGACAAGTTTAACTTATGCTAATGTGTTTTAGCTTGCCTATAATTTGTAGAGGTTTTTTTTTTTGACAGAGTATAAAGATTCAGTCAGACAACTGACTTGAGTGAGTTGCTGGGTTGTTTCTCTGCTTCGTGATGAGAAAGAACGACATTCTTGAGCTGAAGGCTGGCAGGTGCAGTCGTGGGACTAATCTCATGCCTCCAAACTTAATATTTATGCTTTAAAAGATATGTATGTATCCCAATACATTCTGATTCACGCGTGGTGATCTTTTTCACTGCTGCATAACATTTTTTCATTAATTTGCTTAGTTTAAAAGTCCCATGGGTTTGGAATTCAGAAATGCCTAAGTCAAGTCTGTGGTTCTACTACTTAAATGCTCTGTGATCCTTAGAAAGTTATTTAATCTCCCAGTGACTCCAATGCCCCTCTCACAGAATTTTAGGAAGCCGCACCAGACAACATACAGAGCATCCGGCACGTGGTAGGTGTTTGGAAATCACAGCTGCCTTCTCCGATACGTGATTATTTTCAGTAAAATTTAATTTTTGATGGTCATTTAATTTTCAAAAAGTCTGAGTCTTTCCCCTAGAGGGTCACAAACTTGAATTTGATAAAAGCAAGAAACAAACAAAAATTGTTCACAACAAAAGAATTCAATCTCACAATATCAGATGATATGACCAAAGTTTAATGAGGTTTTGATTGGGGTAATGTGTATGTAAGAAGTTTGCTTTGGGCAAAGATTATATAATTGTTATATAATTCATCTGCACAACCATCAAAGGCACACTTTTCAAACAACCTATGTTTACCCCATCATAATCTTTGTTGAGATCTTCCAATGGCTTCTTTATCGTAGTTATAAATCCTGACCTGGCAAAAGCCACTTTACCTCAGAACACAGAATGTACCCTTATTTGTATTTGCAGGTACCAACCTGGCTCAGAAACCTTTGTTAATATGTCATCACGAAGTGCTTGGGGCCATTTTGGTGTTTCTTGGAAGACGATCTGTAGCAGCATCCCATCTTGGTATTTTTCAGGGCAATCTACTGTTTTATTTCTTGCAAAAAAATCAATTTCATTTTCATTCACTTTATTTTTTGAACACTGTTGCATATAGGTGTTCATTACATTTAAGAACTTCTCTTAAATCTTTTGAGTCACAGAGTTGCTCACTGCCTTATGTAGACATTTCTTTCAGTTAGCCTTTTTTCTGTGGATGCTCTCAGAACAATGAACTTTCTGGGCTGGTCTGTCAGTCTCAGGGAAGTGAGACTGCCATGGGCAGCCAACTCCTTGCCCTGGCTCGGAGCCTTCACATTCGCTGTTCCTTCTGCCTGGAATGCTCTTCCTCCATATGGTCACATGACTTGGGCAGTGGCTTCCTTCAGATCTCTGTTCAAATGTCATCCCGGGAGAGAGGCCCTTTCTTCCATCCCATCTAAAACACTACACCCGCACCCCACCATGCATGCCCGCCTCCTCCCTCCCTGGCCCTCACTCTTCAGTTTTGTTTTTTCTTTCTTCTTTCTTTTCATAATACCTATGAACATTGACAATATATTATAGTTACTTGTTCTGCTGTTTACTGCTTGTCTCCATGCTGTGGGCTCTGGAGAGCAGGGGTTCTATCTCCTTTGTTTCTGGCCGCGCCCCAGGGCCTGCAATCAAACGTGTTCACAGGGCAGAACTCACTGCCTGTGTATCAGTGACCGAGTGAATGAGTCAGAAGCAGAACCTTCTCTTCAAGTTGCTTGGGTTCAGGAAGTGAGATGGGCCAGACAGAGAAAAAGTCATTCCTGCCAGAAGAGCTGTAGTGGAGACCGAGAGAAGCGACGTCCGTGAGAATGGCTGAACAGTCCACGTTCTGTGTTCTTAGCCACGGGTCAAGGTGGTCCCTTCCACTGAGTTCCTAAGTTTGGGTCCTTCTGGGTTCATACCCACCACAAGGCCAGGGCCGTTGGTGGCTGACTTAGGGCAGCTCCGGTTGCCTGCCATCAGGTCACACGTCCCAGTGCACCATCTGACCCACCGGCTGTGGTTACTGCAGGGGAAAGAAGGAACTCCCAGTGTACATGCCCTGTGTGCCAGGCAGGTGGCCAACACTGAATTGTTCACCTTGCTTAAATCCCAGGTTCAGTTTGTTGAAGACACCAGCTCAAGGTCACTCCACTGGGAGGTGGCAGACTCTCAACCCCACTCCCGGCGGGGTCCCCACCTACAGTGTTTGAGTGAATGGGGTTCCTCCTCATTGCCCCAAGAAGAGAACTCTACCACCACCTGCCATAAGCAGCCAACAAGCGACCTGAGGTGTGTGGTGGCCAAGTGGCCCTTTCTCATTTCTCAGGGAAAAGTAGTATTTAGTAGCACAAGAAAAGATAAAGTGATTTGAGGGCAGACATCCTCACTCATGCAAGTGGACCTCAAGCTGTGTGGTCCCCAAGCCCCAGTTTAGATCAACAGAAGACACTCCAGCCACATTGTGGTTCCCTGACATTTGAGGAAGGAAACCTGATGCCGGGAGCTCTGGAGCCCATCCCTTACATCTAGCCTGAAGAAGATTCCAGCTGGGTTCCTCAGGCCATCTGGGCGGCCACGGAGTCAAGAACAACAAACACAAACTGCCCGAGAGGTTGGCCTGAGGCCCGCGGGGAGAACAGGGAGACCACAGATCCACCTCCGGGTGCCCCTCCTGCTGGCCCTCCCGCTACTGAGTCAGCTTCAGAGGTCAGTTAGTAACTCTGCCTGTGGCCCCGGTGCCCGGGCACCCCCATGTAGGTATCTGATCTCCCGGAGACCCACCAGGAGTGGGGGGTGCCTCTCCACCCTCTGCCACCAGGAAGACCTGCCTGCCAAACACCAAAGGGGCAGGAGCATTAGCCACTCCCAACTTTGTATATCACTCCTCGTCTGTCTTCACAATTTTCTTACTAGGATCTTGCCTTAAAAATTACTATCAAGAAACTCCTTTATTCCCTCAGATATATTAAAATATTATAGTCACAATTCTGATCAGTAACACAATTTCAAAAGTAAAAGGATCCTCGACCTCCTTAGAAATGACCCCATTCACCTCTTCCAATTCCCTGTTATCACAGGATTGCAAAGGACATTTTTCCACCGCGTGGGCCTTTGAGATGTCCTTTCTCCTCCTCTTGCTCCCCGGGTTGTATTTTACTCACAGAGCCCATAAAACGTCCCCACCTTCTATTTGCCCTCAAAATAAGCACACTGCTGTAGACTCCTAGGTACTGCCCGCAGGGACATGCTGGAAGCCTGTCCCTCTTTCCTGTGATGCCTCCAGTGTCCCTGCTGCACCGCTGCAGGCCCGCGGGAGCCCCCACGACCGAGTCCCGCGTCCCCGCTGGTCCCACGCAAGCTGTGGGCAGCATGGGTCTGCCTGGCGCCTCCGCCTTCGGGCTGGAGACGGGGTTCCCCAGCGGGTCTCGGTCTGAGTGGGCTCCGCAGAGAGTGCCAGAAGCGCGAGGGAACCATGCCCCGTTGCCTGGGAGCCCATGGGGGCCTGGAGGCGACAGGAGGGGGCCATGGAGAGGGCACGGAGGGAGGCTTGGAGGGCACACGGAGGGGACCCCAAGGGGGCCTGGAGGGACAAGTGACAGTTGAAGGGAGGCAGGGAGTGGGGACGAAGGGGGACTGAGGGGGAGGGAACCAGGAGCCTGCCGGAGGCCTGGGAGGTGCCCGATGGGAGGGGTGAGGAAGGCGCATTCAGCCTGGGGGGTTGGAGCCAACCGCGCCCCCCGGGGTGGCGGCGCCAGGCGGGCGCTGGCCTGGGTGCGTCCCGACCCCTCCCGGCCACGGCCTGCGGACGCTGGGCAGGCCACAGTCACCGCGCTCCGCCCGTTGGAGGCGGCAGACACGCGCTCGGAGAGCAGAGCCCCCCCCCCCCCCGCCGCGTCCCCCTACATCCCCCCAACCCCCACTCCCCGCGTCTGGCTGTCCCATCCACCGCGGAGCGGCAGGAGTCGCCCACGGTGACACCAGACCCCATCCCTCTCTAACCCCACGCAGACACCCCTCTCTAACCCCCGAGACGCACGTCCTCGCCGCCTCCCCCAAACTGCAACCGCGACTAAACCCAACGACTCGCAGAAAAAAATAAATTTAGGAACAGATTTTCAGTCTCTATAATTTGTGATCGGATCCAAGTACAATAGTATTTGTGGTCGCTGAAAATTGAGATGATGGTATAATCAAACACACATTACTTATTTTGATACCTGACTTTGTCTATTTTCTTTCCAATGCATTTTAAAGATTAATTAGAAAAAGTGGTTTTCCATTAACTCCCACACCGAGGACCGTGGTCCGGGAAGAGCGTAGATCCCTCCACGCAGGGAAGCCCCGGGAGTTCCGCCGCCCACACCCTCCAGGGAAGAGAAAGGATGGAGAGTAGCCTCAGGAAGTGGAGCCCTGGCAAGAGATCCTTCTATCTAGAGAAGACGGTTTGTTCTCAGACACAGTCCTATGCTAGAAATATTGTAACTGGAGACAGCCTCGTTCTTTACGTGCCTTTGCACCTGCTATTATAGACTAGACTCTGCAGCTGGTTCGGAATATAAACACCCAGCAAACCTGCCCAGAAGGATTTCAGTCTTTTGCATGAAAATCATTCAATACCAGCTTGACAGTAAGTTAGTTCTGAAAAATAACAATGTTATCTGGGGATCCTGAGACAGAAATTAAGGAAGATTAAGACATGAAATTCAGGGGCACCTGGGTGGTTCAGTTGGTTAAGTCTCAGACTCTTGGTTTCAGCTCAGGTCATGATCTCAGGGTCCTGGGATCCCCAGTGTGGGGCTGCCGGTTCAGCGGGGAGTCTGCTCAGAGAATATCTCCCTCTGCTCCTTCCCCCCACTCCCCTTCTCTCTCTCTCAAATAAATAAATAAATCTTTAAATGAAAAAAAAAAAGAAAAGAATTGTGAAATTCAGGTAAAAATTTATAAATATGTATAAGTATATGCACAAATTTATTATATATAAATATATTATATATATCCCTACATTAACTATGAATAATAAATGTTAATATTCCCATTCTACAGAGAGATTGAAGTTCTGAGGTAAAATGCGCAAGACTGAAGACAGAGAAACTACAATTTGAAAATCTGAATGCATTTTTGTCTGTTCTTTAGAGCTATTGTCTTTTCCCTAGCCCCGTCAAAGCCTGAACGGAACCTTGAACTGCACCATAACTAGCATCCTCAGGGAAGCAGGCGCGATGGGGCAGGGCACCCACAACCCGCGCTGTGCTCACTGCACCCCAAACTAGGTCAGTTTTCTGTTCGGGGCTGGGTAAGGAGTCCAGCTCCCTCTCACCAACATCTTTCTATGTTAGAACACTTGACATATCCTCAACAAAGAAAAAAGCTTTCACTCTGCAAGGAGACAAAAGGCTTATTTAAGGTTCTTCAACAGTGTTAATGAATTCAAGTCAGTCAATCAGCGAAGTATTTTAACAGGAGCAGTTACACCAGATCCTGCCTCCACTGGATTTTGGCTGGGTTAGTGCTGGTCGGAGCCAGGGCAAGGGAGATGAAGGGAAGGATGGTGAAGTAGTGGGGTCGCCCGAAGAGAAAAGATATAGAAGGCACAGAGAAGACTGAGGGCAAGGAACTGTCCTAAGCTTCCTTCCCAGGAGGCTGGGGCACCCCCAATGTCCCTGGGCATGAGACAGGCCCTGTGGCAGCCCCTGCCGCTGTCCGGATCCCACCCACAAGCCATTCTGGTCCCCTGAAGTCACTGCTCCCGCAGTGGAGTTGCCCGAGGCACCGCTGCTGGATGTTCAAGGACCTGACAACCTAAGGGGTTGGGGATTTAGTCAGACGAACAGTCACACGGTAAAAGCAAGAGCTATGGCGCAGCGTGCAGGGTTGGGGGTTTAGATTCTGCATGATCACTCTAAGTGAAGTGGTAACTGGGAATTGGAATCATGGGTTTCGGCCTGCCAGACCCGTGTCCTTCCTGCCTGAAACACGAGCTCCTTCTTTGATGAAATCCTAAGACGAGGTTCTACTGTCCCAGGGGAGGGACACATTTCCGCTGCCAGGAGCAAGACATGGGAAGCGTGATGCCTGAAATCAGACAGAGCTCACAAGGTAGCCACAGCGAGGCACCTTTTCCTATCAGGATTGTGATCAAAATCAAGATAAACTAGGAAATCCGTCTTACGAAGACATCCTACTTCAATTCTTTGGAACGTTCATTTTTCCTGACCCTGCCTTTGTGGCAGACCTGATCCCTTCTTATGCTGGTGGCTACGTGAAGAGGTTTTCCTTGTTCTCCAGCCAGAGAAAGGTCACCTTTATCTGACATTTGTGGGTGTTGCATCCCCTCAGCAGGAGCCAGCAGAAGACCCCACTCTTAACTGCAGACCCACAGGGCAACAGCCCCAGAAGAAAGGCCACCCTAGCTGCGTTAGCGGGTTAGAACATTCATGGAAGACATTCTGCACAGACAATCAGGTCACATGAAACTCTAAATGGAGGGTCTGCTTCCCTGGCAGCGGTAATAAGCTGAAACTCCAGGTCTCATCTCCAAATATTCTAGAAATCTTGCTTAAGAGATGATTTGTTGGGACGCCTGGGTGGCTCAGTCGGTTAAGTGTCTGCCTTCCGCTCAGGGTCCTGGGATGGAGTCCTGCATCGGGCTCCCTGCTCGGTGGGGAGCCTGCTTCTCCTTCTGCTTCCTCTGCCTGCCACTCCCCCTGCGTGCTCTCTCTCTCTCTGACATAAATAAATAAAATCTTAAAAAAAAAAAAAAGATGATTTGTTGAGAACTGGAAACTCAGAGTCTTGCATGCAGCTGGGAGACTGGTGAACATTTTGTGGGTCAGAAATGCTTTTTCAAACTAGACACGTAGAAGTAAAATTTATTAAGTTATAATGAAAACAGAATCACTACTTTATCATATTGTTTGTATTGGTTTTGGTAGTAAATGCTTTGGGGAATAATCTGCAAAGTTTCCTCCAGCTCCAACCTGGTCTCCAGACAGTCTCACTCTGCTCCCCCACTCCTCCCTTGCAGGGGAGTCACGCCACCTAAACATCAAAGAAACAAGCAAAAAGAGTAACAATTCTCCACAGTAAATACTGAGGAATACTCTCATCTAGAATATGTGCAAAAGCCAGCTTCTCCGGTCCCTTCTAAAACTGCAGGTGGACCTTGGTGCATATATCTGCATGCATGATGTCAGGAAGCCCTGCTGGGCCGTGTAACTGTCACACTGGCCTCAGGCGTCAGGGGAGGCCTGTGTCTTCTCCCGAAGAGGGAAATGCGCTCCCATAAGTTGTCTGTGTGACACAAAAATTCTGGTCTTAGGGAGTTGGTTCGGCGGCCCGGTCAGCTCTACGGCCCATCCTTCTGTGTGGATCATGAAGAAGAGATGCCCCGTCAGTCCTGCTCTGTCCCCCATCAATCCCGTGCCATTGAGCTGCACTTTCTTAGACAGGCTGGCACAAGTGGGTGATTCTCACAAAATCCAGAAGCCGACTTCAAATTGTTAATCCTCAGCAGTTTGAACTCGTCAGAACTTTAACGTCCATATACACTCTATGCAAACCTCACCTCCAGCTGTGAGAAGGACCCATAAAAAATACCTTCCTTTTTTCTCTGAAAACCTCCAGGCACTGATCCTGACGGGTAACCCTTTATCTATATAAAGTAGCCTAATATAACTTTTAAACACAGATTCCTATCTCTCTGGTAAGAAATCACACTGCCTGGGATAGGAATTCATATTTAAATTCACCTTTAATATTTTGTAAGTTTCTGTATACTTAAAAATTTCAGGAATCATTTTTCATTAAAAATCTTTTTTAATGGTTTCTGAGATACCTATTGACATTCTGTACGATGTCCTTCTTTTGTACCTCACAAATGTCTTCTCTCCCTCTTCCACTTGTCAAGATGTCATATTGTTTTGCTTAGTTTTTGGTTTTTATTTATAGACCCAAACACACAAACATTTAAAAACACACAAAAAAATCATCCAGTGCCAGGCCAATGGGAAATCAGAGGAGATATCACAGAGCTATCTTTGTCTCATCTTACGATGGAACACCACGGACTTTTAAGAAAATCAATGTTTTTTTAGTACCTACAACTGCTGCACTAGGAAAATGTAAGAGTTTGTGTTAAAAGAGACATAGGTATCTTAAGCCAAATGGGAAATCCTCGGCTCCTGTTGGACACAGCGGTGGAGGTAGGGGCGGGTGGAGCGTGCTGCGGGAAGGGGCTGCGGGAAGGGACCGGGAGCTTCTCCCGTTCAACCCTCCTGATCTCCTGCCTCCCCAGCTCGCCCCAGGAACCTCAGCGACTTCTCTGTGGTCCCAAACAGCCCAAGGTGTCAGCCTCTCTACTCTTCCTCCAGAGCCCTCCATCCTCGGTGTGGGCCATCCTAGCCGGGAGATGGGAACGGAGTCAGGTAACCCAGTTCGTCAGCCAAGGCTGACCTGCTCCAGCCTGGGTGAAAGGGGAGGAGTAGGTTTTCAAGAGGCCTTCTGGGAACGTGTGCTAAGACATCTTATAGTGACAAAATGGTGTCTGCCTCCCTTACATATTCTGGGGTACCTCCTCCCACACAGTTTAAAATCTGAATGCGGAGGTGGTCACGACTCTTGTGCGCCAGGCACCTTCCCCCACGAGCACCGTCTGACTGGACTGGAAGTAATTCTGCCCATAGTCCGAGACCATACAAATAATCACCTTGTTCTGCTTCTCATATTCATATACCTTTCTTCTGTTTCGTTATAGATTTTCAATTAATAAAAATGAAATTAACTGATGTTCCTTTAGCTTCTAGGCATCTTCATTAAGCAACAAAATTCAAGTTATCGTCACAAGAAACGTGAGTGATTTTTTTTCCCCTTCGTGTGGGTTTTGGGGGTCCCTGACCAGGAGCAAGGGGTTGTTTGTCCAATCTTGACTGTGACTCACCAGCCCCCATGGATTGCCACATACAAACGTGAAATTATGTCTTTGTTAAGTCCCTAACATTCCCAGGTGGGGAGGAAGGGAGGCCAAACCCCCCTTAGATGCTGGATCACATCTGTGGGGCCACCCCGGAGAAATGAGGGAAAGTAGCAGGAAACACTGCATGAAGGCTGGGAGACACTTGGATCCTTCCAGAGCCTTGAGAAAACAGCTGATCCTGGCTTCTGACTCCATGAGGGCCACACCATCCGTGGCCCAGGACACAAGCCAGGCTGCCCAGCTCCTGGAAGCCTCAGACTACAGGGCAAGGCAGGACCCACCCCACGTGTCCAGTGAGTCACCTGGCAGGTGGGGGCGTGGGTGCCGAGGGAGCAGTTGCTCTGCCAGCTGACCTGGGCTGGCTGGAGTCCAGAGATGGTTCTTGACTGGCAGCATTCTTTGCTGCACTTGATCCCACGGGCCGTAATCGGCAACGGCAGAACAGAGCAACTCTGTGAAAGTTCTGATTTCCATTCCAGGCAAGAGGCAGTGAAGATCAGGCGTCAGAGCCGAGGGACCTGAAGTTGTTATCCTAGGAAAGATGCAGATACAGACAGGTGTGCCCCAGCTAGGAGGTGAGGGTATATGCAGGAGGAGGAGACATGGGGAGGGGGTGCCAGAAGCCAAAAGGCTCAAACTTGACGTGAGATTCTGAGGTTGTCTTGCCAAGGTTGGGTCTATTCATTGGACCCTCAGTGTCAGACAACCCGTAGACATGCGAGTCCTGCAGGTGCCCGGGGGCCCCGTCTGGAGAGGGACCAGACTGAGCAGTTGAGCCCCCAGAGTTGCTAGAGAGAAAGCAGGCACAAGGCTGGCCGCGTTTCTGGGGGCTCCTGGGGGTGAGCTCTGGAGAAGTTTAGAGACGTTAGCACAGACATGGCCACCACCTAGACCACCTGGAGGCCCTCCCAGGGACTCCGAGAGCACCTGTCCAGTGGAGCCTGTCGGCAGCCCCAGAATCCGCCCCATCAGCCACCCCATCAGCCAGGGCCAGGCAGGCAGGTGAAAGGCAGGCACCTTCCCTG
Organism: Eumetopias jubatus; assembly: GCF_037043125.1. Classification (NCBI taxonomy): domain Eukaryota; kingdom Metazoa; phylum Chordata; class Mammalia; order Carnivora; family Otariidae; genus Eumetopias; species Eumetopias jubatus. The sequence continues at coordinate 3,587,061 of NW_028274812.1, read as the reverse complement.
GCAGGGGAACGCCCGCTCAGACCCGGGCCAGGCGCGACAAAGGTTGTGCGGCTCTTGGCACAGTGCCAGCCCGGACGCCGCACTTGCCGCTGACAGTCCCAGCTCCTCATCATGGTGCAGTGCTCCGTGACAGCCAACACAGGGAAGAGAGGCGGGGTCCCAGGGGCCACATGGGGAAGGGCCCCCCCAAGTGGCTGAGTGGCTGGGGGGGGCGGGGCCCAAGCTTTCCCTCCCTTCCACCTGCGGCTGCAGCCAGAGCCCCATTCTGGTCCGTTCCATGAACAAACAGGGAGAACGCTGCAGAGGGAGCGGCAAGGGTGGCAAGGGGCCTTCCAGTCACACATCCGAGTCCAGTTCAACACCCTTCCACAAGCCACAGACTGTGGGCAAGTCATCTACCCTCAACCCCGAAACTGCTCCCCAGCGCCGGGTGCCCTGCACTGGCTCTGTCCTGGGGCGCCACCGGAGCAAGACACACTGCCACCCAGGACTCACCTCTGGAGAGGGGGTGGCTGGACCAGTAAGGCAGTAAGGATGAGCATGGGGGGTGGCGGAGGTCTTGCTGGCTGGGCTTTCCTCAGGGAGGTGTGGCCTGGAGGGTCCGGAGAAGTACAAACACCTGCAGCCCACCTGGGTGCAGGAGGCCGTGAGGCTTGGCTCCCTTCTCAGTGCCACAGGCACCCCTAGAAGCCAGGGCTGCGAAGGGGGTGCAGGCCCATCCAGGGCTCCGAGTGCAAGGGCCAAGAGAGCAGACAGATGCCTCGAAGTCGGTGCCAGAACCACACGTGTGGGCTGCAGACAGAACTCGGAGGAGGGAACGCAGAAATGGGGGAGAAGTTTCCTCAGTCTCAGAGGTTCTAGGATATGCCGGCGGCTAAGCCAGTCATTACAGTGCCAAGTCCGGGTAGCCCACTCCCATACCACCATCCCCAGAGACCTTGAGCTAGAATACTCTCAGCAATTCTGAGATGAAACTTTGTTTCTGAACTCTCATTTTCCTTTGCACTTCTTCCCCAAATGCCTCGCGATGTCCCCATCAGGAACGGGGCTAGGGCAGGTGTGACTCATCTAGGATGCCCTGGTGTCGGCTCCACTGGTCACAGAGCCCCCAGGGAAACCTCGGTGCAGAATCTGGGTCTGGCTTCCCCCCCTCCTTCCAGAGAGGCCATCTTGCTACGGAACCAGCATGAGGGTCCTTCCCAGCAGCTGAAAACATGGGATCAGCCCTTCGAGCTCCAAGACTGTGGGTGGATCCTCACTCACATGACATGGTAGCTCTTCTTAGCCACACAGGTCATGCTCTGTATGCCTTTCAAACTGATCCCAGGTTAGCGCAACCTGCCTACCAGATGGGTCACTGAGAGAATCATGCCACAGGACAGTGGTTGTCCACTGTCATCGGTATCCAGACCCAGGATTAGGAATGGGACCACTCATCCCTCGGGAACGTACTGCCTTCTGGCAGCTTCTTGGAAGCGGGGGTGGCAGGAAGGGGTAGAGGGGTATGGAAACTCATCCTTCACAGGAGGATTTCATCATTTCTGGTAGCTACTGAAACCCCCCTTTAATGGAAGGCCTTTTGGTCTAAATGAACTTAACCCAGGAAATGATGAACTAGGGTTTTCTATGATTTTTTTTGACCCCTGTTATTCTTTAAATAAGATAATTCAGGGTTTTTTTACATAATATTTTTATACTTTTTTATTGGGCCATAATTCATGCACCATGAAGTTCCCCTTGTAAAGTACACAATTCAGTGCTTTTGAGTATATTCACAGGATTGAGACTGTGATCACCAGTAAATTCCAGAACATTCTCATCAGCCCAAAAGAAATCTCATACCCACTAGTAGTTATTCTACAATACCCTTTTCCCCCGGCCCTGGCAACCACTCCTTTCAAGGTAATTTGTTTTATTTAATTCAGTAAGTATTGCTTCAGGAATAGTCCAGCTACTCTGGATGACACGGGGTACCAAGAAGTGGGTACCTGGGTGGGTTTAGAACTGGGTCCCAACTCCATGTATGTTACCACCAACCCGTGTGATGTTGGGCAGGACTCTGAAACTCTCTTCTGTCTCCTCGTCTACACAGTGGGCATCACAAGCCACCTGAGCAGAGCTGGTGCGGGAAAGAGAGGAGGGAATATGTGTCAAATCCCCTGGCGCCCAGCAGACACTCAACAACCTTTCAAGAATACAGCACACTCCTGCTCTTGAGGGAGGATGGTGATTTCCCCGGTTAGACAGGACGCCCTAAAGTGGCTGGGTAATTGCGGCGTCTGCTGGTGGGGCGGCTTCCCCGGCGCCCACGTGAGTCCTGCTCTGTGCGGGCACAACCCCTCTGGAGTCTGCGGGGAGAATGGGACCAGCGTCCTGGGTTCTGGACTTGGAGGGTCAGCGGAAGTGCTCTCTTCCTGCAGACTCTGAGCTGGGTGGCTCTGAGGGCTGGAGCTTCTGCACCCACCTGGGCAGCGGAGCTGAGGACAAATCTACTCAGGCAGGTGAGAGGAACCGAGGGAGCACCAAGAAGCGCACCCCAGCTCGGCCAGAGCTCCCCAGAAGCCCGCGCTGCCTCTGCACTTGGCACTTCTGGGAGCCTCTAACTGCCCTTGGCTTTTTAAGCCAGTTCGGGGTGGTGTCAACATGGCTTGGCCAAAAACTACAGTGTCCCGTTACTCGATCACTAATCTAGGTGCTAACACAAAGGGACTTCGTAGATGTGATTAAGGACCCTTGCTGGCTGGGTCCTTAATCAAAAGGGAGATTAACTGAGTGGACCTGGCCTCATGAGCCCTTTGAAGAGGGCTCAGACCTCCTCGAGTCACAGACTCCAAACCCCTTTGCACAGTGTTCTAGTTCTTCATCTTCCTTCTTGACCACTACCTCAGACTCAACACTGGCTCATCCAGGCCCGGCAACTGCGTCAGCCAATTCCTAGCAATAAATCCCCGAATATGTACACATGCACAGATTTATCTGAATATCCTCCTTCTGCTTCCTTGGCCGGATCCTGACTGATACAGTGGTTATCTTTCACTCGCTACCAGGCACACTCTGTCCGGGTCAACAGCACAACACAGGCCCCCTTATCCTGCAGGAGAAGCAGACACACGACGGACCAGGCTTCCGGCCCCACCACGCCCTCCTTGTGCTGCGTCCCATGACTCTGGGGGCCTCAGGTCATTTGTTCCCTGAAGTCACGCCCACACTTTCTCTCAACTTCGGTCTCAGCCTGCTGGGAGATAAACAAGGGATTTTTGCTTCATGGAAGGGGCAGGTGGCTGGGACACTGTGTTAAGTGCTGAAGGACACACAAAGGAAGACAGAAGACTCAGCGGAGCTCAGACCCTGAGAGTCAGCCCCATTCTGGAGATCAGCATCTCCACAGAAGCCACCGATAAGGGACACTGACCCGGGCTGGTATCAACCGGAAACCAGGCAGTGCGCAGCTTGGCTTCCCTCCCCTGGATCCTTACGTATCTGCTGAGTTGCCAAGTGGTCCTATGCACTCAAGAAGTAAGCACGAAAACCCTTCCCTGCTGATGTGTCTCTCCGTGGGTGCCGGCAACGAGCAGGCAAGATGTAGGATGGGCACTGGCCATGTTCCAGCCTCGGACAGTCCCCCAATCCTCCCCTGACGCCAGGAGCTGGTCAAGGACTCTGACACCCACCACCACCGTGCTGTCACCTCCCCAGGCCCCATGTACGTTTGTCTCCTCTCCTACTTTGTCCTAACCCTTCGACCCTCCCCTCTTCTACACGTGCCCCCTTAATGCGGGTTGGATCCCTGGCCAGGACGTCCCGCGGTGTGGTTCCTGTTACCATATCATCGCCTGGCAGAGGCCCTACTCCAAAGGACCCCAGGTCTGCTTCCTCCTCATCGGCACAGTGGGTCCAGGAGGGCTGACGTAAAGCCGTGGCCGCAGCCTGGTATCGGCCTCTCCTTGTGACTGCAGCTGAAAACGGTCTCGGGAAACTGCAGCACTTGACGGTGGTTTCTTGTTCACCGTCTGCAAATCTGACTTTGCTCATCCTTCTCATGCTTCTCTCAGTCCATTAGATGATCCCACTTCCCGTGACTGTTTATCCTCATGTGTTTTTCTTCCTTTCCATGAAATTAAAGGAGAGAGTGCTCCTCTTATTCCAGGCTAACCCTGTGGATTGCACTTTTGTCGTCCACCTGCTGGGAGGCTCAGCACCAGCTGCTACCCTGACTCTGGCCACCACACCAGCTCCTGGACCCATGCCCCCCCCGGTGTCTGGGACCGATGCCCCCCCTCGGTGTCTGCAACCGAAGCCCCCCCTCAGTGTCTGGGACCCATGCCCCCCCTCGGTGTCTGGGACCCATGCCCCCCCTCGGTGTCTGGGACCGATGCCCCCCCTCGGTGTCTGGGACCGATGCCCCCCCTCGGTGTCTGGGACCCATGCCCCCCCCCGGTGTCTGCAACCGAAGCCCCCCCTCAGTGTCTGGGACCCATGTCCCCCCCCCGGTGTCTGCAACCGATGCCCCCCCTCGGTGTCTGGGACCGATGCCCCCCCTCGGTGTCTGGGACCGATGCCCCCCCCCCGGTGTCTGGGACCGATGCCCACCCTCGGTGTCTGGGACCCATGCTCCCCCCTCGGTGTCTGGGACCGATGCCCCTCCCTCGGGGCGAGGGATGCTCCTCCCTGAGAGTGAGGGACCCTCAAGCTCTTTCACAAGCACCAGCAGCAAGCCTGCCCGCCACCCCATGCGTCCTCCAGCCGGCTCCTCGTTGCCCACTCTGGGACTTCACAGAGACGTGTCTAAGCTGGCTGCCTATCACTCTCCAGGTACCATTTGACCCACAACAGTCTGGCTTCTGTCCCCTCCCTCTGCAGACTCAGCACAGTGGGTCCAGGAGGGCTGACGTAAAGCCGTGGTCGGAGCCTGGTATCGGCCAGCTCTTGTTCCTAAATTTAATGGAGATTTCAAGTCCTCATCTCCCTAGACCTCTTAAGTGACCCCCTTCATTAGCACTGCCTTGGGCTGCTTCAAGGCCGACCCCCCACCCCAGCCTTCCTGTTCACACTCTGCACTCCCAGCTTCAACTGCTGCTCTCATCCAGACCTGTCCTCTGAACACCAGTAACCTCCCCAGGGTCCACCTGGCATCTCCCCTGGGATGTCTCGAAGACACCTCAGGTCCAAGGAGACCAAGCCCAGAGTCCACCCCTGCCCTCCAATGACCCCTCTCTGGGGGTGTCATCCATCCACCTGGACAAGCTTAGACCTTCTCTGCATCCCCCATCTCCCATCTCCCACACGGAATCCTGCACTAAGTCCAGTTGACTTCACTTTCTATATATCTCAACGCCATCTACTTCTGACCCCTACCAGCATCAGCCTGCTCCAGGCTCTGTCATCTCTTTTCTAGACTCTTCCAAGTCTGCTTCTTCCTCCAATCTACCCTCCAAGCTGTAGCCAGAGTAGGTTTTCCCAGATGGAAATCTGATCCTGTTACAACCACCCTTGGTGCAAAAACCCCCAGGGGCTTCCCTTTGTTTTGAGGCTCAGGATTAAAATGCACTGTGCCAGGTCTCAGGTCTGGCGAAGGCATTTTCTCCCACCTCCTGTCACATCACTGTCCCCTGGGCCTGTGCCCCAGCCACACTGGTCTCAGCCAGCACCACACTTGCAGTCCTATGTCTCACCAGCAGGAATTTGCATGTGCTGTTCCACTGCCTAGAACCTTGTTCCCTCCTCTGTTCGTCCTTCAGATTTCATTCAAGCACCCCTTCCTCCGAGAAGCCTTTCCTGACTGCTCCAGCTCAGCTCCAGGAATCACTCTGCCCTTGACATGCTCCCTGGCGACATGCTTATTCACACCTGCCCCTGCCCCAGGACAAGCCCTTCTTGCTCACAGCTGACACCCAGCTCCTGGCATGGTGCAAGGCCTGGAGGAAGCGCTCCGTGAAGATCTGTCCAAGGAATTTATCAATTAACTCAAGCGATTAACACTATCCAGTTTTCAGTGACATAAACATGGTCACGAAGGATATTTCCAAGTAAGTTATGTTTTGCCATGATCATTGCATGGAACAAAGCCTCAAATTTGAATGGAGTAAAGAGATATACCATATTTATAGAGAATCAGCATCCCCCTGACTCCCCTGAATAAGTGTTGTGTAAATCCGTTGGGAGATACCAAATTATTAGGTGCCCACATTGGGGTTGAGCATTAGCATCTGACAAAGGTCTCCTTCCAGTGTTGGTTGGGATGGCGCTAGACCCCGACCACGCATTCCAGGTGGTGAAATTTCAAGGCAGGAAGAAAAGGAGAGGAAGTGTGATGGGAAGGATGAGCTCCAGGCTGGAAGATGTCGCTCTAGACCGAGCCGCCCCGCATGTGCTCCGGGGCCCCCATTCCTCTCTCTGTGAGCTGCAGAATGGGCTAGATGCTCTTCATGGGAGGAAAAGATGAACTTGGGGTGGAAACTGAGGCTGGGCTTTCTGAAAGAGGTGGACCTCGCGCAGAGTCCAAGGTGCAGGTAGTGGGACGAGAGAGACAGAGGAGAGAATTCCAGGAGAGAAGGCCAGCAGATGCCAGCACTCAGTATCTGGATCAGAAGCGCAGCAGCTTTATTCCTTGTGCCTCCATTCCGTCCGTGAGTCAACAAATGCTGGAGAAGTAGCCACGTAGCACCCGGGACAGTGCGGGGCCCTGGGGACACGCAAGTGATGACAGCCCAACATGCTGCCTCCAGGGGCACAAGACCCTGCCACGAGGCCACGAGGCTGGGGCACCTGAGGTGTGCAGTCTTGGGCCACGGCGCCCCGCACAGCTCTGCGGGTACCAGCTCTGGGTGAGGGCGGCACCGGGCGCAAACTGCCTGGCAGAGAATGGCTGTCATCAGACATGGGACATGTCATCACACATGAGATCGTGCTGAGGGATGGAGACCCAGGACTGAGCTGAGAAGCCCAGGAGGTCAACACCGAACCAGCAAACACAATGAGATACCACTTCACACCCACCAGGATGGCTAGGATTTAAAATAAAGAAAGAAAATGGAAAGGTTGGTGGGGACGTCCAGAACTGGACGCTCTCTGCACTGCTTGGTGGGAGCGTAAAACGGCACAGCCGCTGTGGGAAACGGTACGTCTGGTGGTTCTTCAAGAAATTAAACATACAATTACGATGTGACGCAGCCATGACCCTCTGGTTACACACCCCAAAGGAGTGAAGGCAGGGACTGGAACAAGAGGGGGGTTCAAGTCACACTGCAGGTCTGAACATTCGGTCCCCCAAACACTTGAGAGTTAGCATTGGTGTTTTACTTCAGTCAAGGTTAGAGGGAAGCTCTCAAGGCATTCAGAACTCAGGTGCCGAGAAAGAGACTGTGGATTTGTCCTTGAAATTTTGGTTCACTCTTTGTTCAAGTTCACGTTCTGTGAACATTGGTTAAGTTGGTGCTAAGTGTTCAGCGTTGTACCTGCAGGAATAAGAGATAAAGCCTTGTGGGCAATTAGCTCCCAACCTCCGGGCATGTTTAACCCTGTGCCGCTCCGTACTCTCCCTCTCCTGCAGATCAGAGGCAGCCGGGCGCAAGGAGGGACGGGTGTCTCTGGAGAAAAGAACAGCATGTGCAAAGGCCAGAACCCCAGCAGAACACAATGACCTTGGGGAAGCAGTGGTGCCGGCACCCCAACTTCCCTGCACGGTCCTCAAAGACAGCTCAAGAAACTCCATTGAATTCTTATGCCAGTACTCTTTTATGTCCCTTCTTTCCCAGGACAGGTCTAAGGTCTGCAACACAGCTCAGGGGACTTCCACACCCCACTTCTGGCTCACCTCTTCCGCCTTCTCCTGCTGTCTTTTCTACGAATTATATTTCAGTCACGTAGCAAAGCTCACCTGTTCCCTGCTTTTTCTGTGCCATTGGCCTTGCCATTTCTCAGGCCTGAGGTAATGCCCTTCCTTCCTCTTCTGCGTGGTGAAGTTCACTTGCCCTTCAAGGCCTAGATCAGATCTCACCTCCTCCAGGAAGCCCACCACTCTTCCCAGCCCAGCATTGTCTCCAGTGAGACTCCTGCTATGGAGCCTAAAGTTACATGCTCTGTTCCCCTCTCAGTCCGCCTCCTTCACTTGTGTCAGAGCCCAGGAGAACCTCACCGTATCCTTTCTACCACAGCACACACACTACCCCACACCCAGCACTTGGGAGACAGCTAACACTCTTCAAATGTCTTCTGTAGTTTTGCTTTTTTGGTTTTCAGAGCCCAGTGTTATGTCAACTCAGTCAACAGTTTCTTCTGCGACTCTGAATGACGGATACAAGAGGGCAGAGCCTAGAATTTATTCTGTGCCACCCCGGGTGCCCAAGGTCCACACTGGTGCTGGCTGTGGTCTAGACACCCTGCCTCCCTCTGCTGCTGTCCCTTATCTGGGGCTGGTTCCCAAGACTCCCTATGATATTTTAAAAATAAGCTCCTTCTTTGCTTCTGAGTTGGCTCCTGTTGTTGGCAAACAAGAACCTTGGAATGAATGAAAACATGTGACATCTGCGGCTGTCCATGGATTTTCCAGGCTGGTAAAGTCTTTCCTAGTTTGACAGGACTGGCTCAGTGAAAAGGACGCTTCTAAAAAAGTCCAGAAGCTCTCCTTTCGTATGCCAGTCTCTACCACTGACTTGCTAATGTGGCCTCGAATGAGTCATCTTGACACCTACCTTCCCCACAAGGATGACATTGGGATTAATGAGTTAATAGTCAAAGTACTTTGTGCGCCTTTCTGCAACGAGCTCCAGGAATGCTAATACCACAGCTGTGCAATAAATTATGAAGACATTCCTTAAGAACCATCATGTTTATCTCAAACTGGAAATGAGAAATTAACAATGACAAATTTTCCCTTCAAGAGGTGGTCCTGACTTTCTGAGTCTAAGAAATTGAGAAAAAAGTAGACACATAAAAATGTAAATGAGCCTTATTTTCTTCCAACCCAATTTTCAATAGGTTGGCTGACCACGTAAGACCTCTCTGACTTCTGCCTGCTTCCGGTCCCGAGTCTGTGTGGGCTCCAGAGCAGACACTCCTGCCTAAGCGCAGAACAGGAGTCCAGGTGCCTCTCAGTCCCTGCTCCTCCGAGTTTCTCCCTGCTCCCCTTCCCCCTTCCCTTCTTCTTCTCTCCTCCTTCCCCCCTATTTCCCCCAGTACCCACCATGGGTGCCTCAAATCAGACTGGGTGTGCTGGAGCTGGTTGGTGTTGTCTGTAGCCCAGGACCCACCTTCCACCAAGAACGGAGCACTGGGAGACATGGATCGTTTATTTTGCTTGGCAGGAATTTCCTTTGGGGCCATTCTGGAGCCGATCCTTCCCCGCCCCCCAATACTACTTACTTACCCTTCTCCTCAACAATGACTTCCAGTCATTAACACCCAAGAAAAGGCAGACGTGCACCTAAGTACTGCAGTGGGCATGACTGGGCCAGTTGGAGGGGCTGCCTCCCCAACCACACACCCTCACAAGTTACGGAACAGGATGTAGGATAGGGCCTCAGGCAGCTTGGTGAATCCTCCAAGTACACATCTTCAGTTGCGCAGCAAAACTCACCTGTTCCCTGCTTTTTCTGTGCACACTCGAGAACAGACTACTCTTCGTGACTAAGTCCCCATTTCTACCCGTAAAAGAAGTTTAAACCACTTCTCTTTTTGTTTTTTGTTGTTTTTACAAATTACATACAAAGAAAGGACCAATATACTAACAGATAACGTGTATTATAAACCAGGCACTAAAGTCAGAAATTCAGTGAGGGTAATACAAAAATAACTATTTAGAAATACTCTCAGACTTTCTTCTCACTCCCCATTGAGGACTCTTTAAGTACCCCTGGCGTGGGAGCCTCACACTTTGGAAGCTGCCCTTCCAGAGCTTAAGTGGAGGAATATCTGTCTACATTCTTCCTTAGTAAGGAATTCAAATTTCAGTTCTATTTGTTTAAAACTGCCATGTTTTATTCATATTTGTAGAGTTGGCATCTCAGCATGGTACTTTGCAAACAACAGGTATCAGTCAGTTAATTGAAGGACTTTGAATAGCTGCATCTCCTATTTACTTTTGGGTCTCAATTTCCTTTTGGATTGTTACCATTGCAAAACCCAGTGTCATCTTGTTTTCTAGCTCTCTAGTGGCGATCAATGCAGCGATTATAGAGCAGAGAACAGGGCGGGCCCTCCAAAGAGCCTCTGGTGCCCATTCTTCCCCATCCACTGCCCCCGGAGCCTCGGACCAGCCAACCTGCTGGCCCAGGCTGGTTGCTCTTACCTGCTGACTTCCGAGCGTCCTTCGTGGACCTCAGGCCAGCCTGAGCTCAGGGACGAACTCCTCCTCCTTGCTAATCCCAAGCAGAGGGCCCTTAGATTAGCCCTGGCCAGGTGAGGTGGCCCTTGCTGCCCGTCTTTGAACTGTACAAGACTTTGATAGGAAGGCCTGCACCTCCCGTCTGGACATGGACGCCCCGAGGTGTCCCTTGGGCAGGTAGGCACCTGCTGGGGTCTACTTAGCGCTCGGTGTAGAGGAAGATGGCCCAGCAGGCAGAAATCTGCTCTTATGGGGCTTCTCTGCCCAAGAGAGCTGCAGAGTTCTTGCGTGAGAGGAAGTATTCAGTCAAAAGCTTTGAAGACTTCCTACCTCAGTCGTGGAAGCCCATACAGAAATGGGGGCCACAAGGTCAAAGTAGTCTGGAATGCTGAGCCCCCCACATGGAGAACAGTTGTCCTAGAAAGTCCCCCAGACCTGTGATGGACTTTATGAGAATGAGAAATAAACTTCTGTTAAACTATTGAAAAAAAAAAAAGCTTTGAAGAAACGACTCAGGCCTCACAGGCTGCCACGGAACCATGGAGCCACGGAGTCACAGCATCTTACTCTTTCAATGGCCACAGCAGAGCAGGTCTCCAGTGAGTGTTTGTCCAGGGAAGGTGCAAGTGGCTACATCCTTGTTTATTTTCATGTGAAGGTAATTAAAACACAACACAAAAAATATTTTAACTATGAATATAATGAAAATTATGCCAAGAGTTCTTCATCTCTATCGTGAATTTGCTCATCCTGAATTTCTAAGTGATATTGCTACTCTACTGAGTTCCTCACCTCCACATAGCTACTTTAGGGAAACTTTGGTAAGAAAGAAAAAGAACAATGTATGCACAATTTAAAAAAGATTTTATGGATGTGCTTAAGAAAGTGAACTTCTATAATATAACAATGGTCCTTTGCCTCCTGAAATTATATATACTTGATAGCTTAATCTAAACAAAATCTTAGTGTGCTTCTCTTTGACATATTAAAAACTTGAAAGATAACGTTACACATTTTTTAAAATGTTAAAATTGTCACAATCAATCAAGCAGACAAAAGTCAGGTAATTCAGAGGGAGAGATGACAACGTTGATCCCTCTATTTTCAACCAGTCTGGTGATGTAACTGCATGACTTCCATTAAATGAACCACTTTAGAGCTACCAATGTACCCATTAGAACTCTGTAATTACCATTATGAGGGGCTTGGCAGTTAAATCTTTGCATATGTTAAAGGTGTAAGCATTCATATTTAAATCCAACTTGCATGCAGCCCCAGAAACATCCACCTACTTTAACTCTCAGAGTTAAAATGAGTAACAGACAGAATGCGAGTTTGCTTTGGAAATTCATCAAGGCCTCCTCGTGGGGAGCGGTATGGGACAGTTGCTGGTTTTAACTCTGGTGATGTTAGCTCAGATGTATCCAGCATTCACTATGGGCCAAGGACTTCACTAAGCACTCTGCCTGTTCATTTCTCTTTATCCTCGTCACCAACTTACAGACCACAGAGAGGTGAAGTGAGTTGCCTGGGAGCACACAGCAAGCTCGCCATGGAAGAGGCCAGACTCAAGCACCTGAGGTCAGACCCTGCAACCTGCAGTGAGAATGTCCACCTTCTCCTGCTTTCCGTCATCCCACTTACGAGCCTCACACTAAGCCCACACAGTTCGTTCTACTTCTCTGAAGCTGGATTGCTTTCTCAAACTAGGTCACGTCTGTCTCATCGACCTCAAAGGCTGCTGGGAAGATTGGAGAGATTTTTGAAAATGGAGCCCGGGCACAATGATACAGGTTCTTCCTGGAGTTGGAGGAGGGCATGGTACCCGCACATCCCTGAGTGCCCACTGCACCAGCCCCTGTGAACACACAGGAAGGGCCAGGGTCCATGCCGCCCAGGCACACGTGAAAACACACGACCCCACAGAGTCTCTACAGAACCCCAGTGCTGAACGAGGTGGGGGCAGCACGCGCTGAAGGAGTTTGGGGCAGGAAGAGATCACGGAGCTCGCGGGTGGCTCCGAAAAGATGACGAGGATTCTGAGAAAGAATGGAAGTCCCTCTAGGGCATTTCCGACCTGGATGTAAAGAGCCAAGATTCCCATCAGAAAAGGCAAATGGACTGGCCAGGAGGAGGAGAGGATCTCTCTGCAGGAATGGCTGAGAGGTGGGGGGCGTTCGCAGGACATCAGGGCGTGAAGAGACACTGAGAGGGAGCCGTGAGCTTCCTCCGGGACCCGAAGGGCGGTCACAGAAGGACTTGGCAGGGGAGTGGATGGTCAGGTCGGTGCCTGGAGAAACCTGTCTCGGCACCACGGAGCTCCGCAGGTGAAGAGATCCCACCACGAGGGATAGTGAGGACCTATACCCGGAGTGGCAGAGATTGCAGAGGCAGGTCAGGGAAGGTCCCAGGCCACCAGGGCAGGCGGCTTCCAGAAGGCGGAGTGTTGGGTGGGAAGCAGAGGGATGCTCGTGTGGGACATGACACAGGAGGGGGCAAAGCTGAGTTTCGTTGTAGTGTGAGCTTGAGTTTCCCCAACTAAGTCATTCTGCTGGAAAAAGCCAATAGGCCTTTTGTATTGGAGCCCGGAGGGCTGGAAGGGGTCAGAGTTTGAGCCATGGACTTGAAAGTCATTCATCCCAAGGTCACAGGCAAGGTCAGAGGGCCTCAGAGCACTGAAAGGATGGGAGCAGAATGGAGGCTGGGGGCAGCTGAGCCCCCTGAGTCCAGGTGCAAGTGCTGTGAGCAGCACAGGGCCGGGGAAGGCCTTCCTATGCAAGCTTATCGTTACGAGCTCAGGAGAAGCGGGTTGTGTAATATGCAAATTGCTAATCAGTGAAATTTTACAGGGAGCAGCTAAGGTATTCCGAGTCACTCCGTTTTCCATTTACAAAAATGAACATAAGACATCTAACGCCCTCTAATTGAACCGGGGTTTGGAAATGTCATGAGTTACCATAAGGCTAGAATTTGAAGTTCCTGATTTAAAGTTAACTTAAAAGTTCATTATGTTTTCAAACCAGAAGGCAGGACAGGAATAACCTTCAGTTCGACCCATAAACTTCATTCTCTTTCACTGTAATACCCAATTCTTAGCTTTGCTCTTTAATCATAATTTAAGGCGGTTGAAAAGAATTACATTACAGAAATAACAGTGTGACAAAACCTGCCTCAGTGGGCAGAGCAGGGAGCCCCAAACTTGAGTATAAAAATTGCCAGCGATCTTATTAAATTGTTGACTCCTCAGACACACTTTTTGACAGACTGCTGTATATCCTCAGCTCTATATTTATGGAAATGTTAACTGTTATGTTTATTAACATCAGGACAACTTATCGAAGAGTTACCTAAAATGAACAGATGATCTTATTCTGTACCTAATGACTCCTGCAGATTTTAAGCATTCTTGTGATTTCCTCGGGGGGCTGTGCTGTCTCTTTGAGTCTCCCCGAGGTAACGAGAAATGGAAATGGTTTAAATATCAGGAATCCCATTTTCATAGTTCCCTGTGGACCTGAGACACAAAGTGGGAGGTGCAGATGTGAACATCGCCCGATGCAGTTAGCAACAAAGCCTGAGACTTAAAATTTCACCGCAGAGGGCAGTCCGGTCTGGACCAAAAGAAAGAAAATAAAAACAAAGTAGCATCTTATGTGTTTTCTACAACTTGTTACACAGAAATGACCAAGGTCAAGTTTGTGATGGCCGTACCAGAGCAACTCGAAGTGAGGACACCTTGCAGCAGGGTCTTTATAAACCACATTCTCAGAAAAAGAAAAAAAAAAAAAAAAAGGATAAAATGTGAGTGGATATGAGAAAGGTTTCAGAAGAAATAACAATCGGGATAAGGAAAACCAGAATGCTGAATTAGGAGAAGCCAGTGTTCGCCCCCAAGCATCCCAAAACATTCATGCCACGCCCGTGTGGTTAATTGTACCCGGTTTGAAAGCAGGAAAACATACCAGAAATGACACATCTTGAACCACTTTCACTCACATCGTTGCTGGGGCAGTCCATTTAGCCCACTTATTTGGAGAAGTAGTGCTGGGGGCTCATCAGAACCGCCAGGATCCAGGAATACGTTTAGAACAGCTCTGCTCGGTTCAACAGGGATGCATTTCTCCTTCAAACTTAAGGGCTGCTTGTGGGACGTTATTTATGTGCTGTTAACCCTCATAAGGAAAGTATTAACGCTTTCTGGAATCAACTGGACATCAAGCATTAAATTGTATCATTTGATATACAACTTCCTAGGGTGCATAAATCTGCCAACATCTGCTAAACATGTGAATGATTTATTATATTCTTTGCTGTTTAATAAATGACTGTAAATTTGACCAATGACGAGGTATGAGACCTCCAAACTTTTATTAGCTAAAAAGGAATGTCTCAAAGCAAAAAAAAAAATCCCCCTACAGCTGTCTGGAGAATATAGCAATTCTAATAGTGAGTAAAGAAATAGGAAGAGGTATCTGAATTTGGGGAATAAATATGCAAGAGCGTTGATCCTTTAGGGCAATTTCCAGAATGCGTGATAGCCCATAATCCATCTTCGTCATCTTTTGGCGAGGCTTATGGGATCGAACAGAAATTGGGTTCCTTGTTGATGTCCTGAAGCAGATCAGACTTGGCAAAGTAAACACCATCATTTCACTCCGAGGCCAGGGGAAAGCCGCACCCTGTGGGACAGGGGTCCCGAGCTCTACCCTATGCTTTCAGGCCTAGAAGTGCTGCCCAATTTTGAGAGAAGTCTATGATTATCATTCCCTCGCCCTCCCTCAGAAGGACTGAGTGATGCGGTTACAGGGAGCACACAAAGTTGTGTCAACCTGAGGAAAGTGTCCTTACGAGGGGAATCTGCTCACGGGCCAGTTACTCTGTCTGCAATTATGCAGACACGGACAGCTCTGGTGAAGCCGGCCCCAGCGTCCGGGCAGCTGTGAGCCGGGCGGGGACAGGGCGGATGTCGGGGTTGGCAACTGCTCTGCTCCTTCAGGCACACGCGCGACACTTTTCTCGGGTGTCCCTCCTCTGTGTTCACGCTGCACTGTCGATGCACCAGCCTGTGGGACCTAGTTCCAGTTCAAAGACCAGGCACAGAAAAGTGCCTGAGGAACTCCTAGGAGACTTGTTTCTCCTTTAAGTGGTTTGTAGAAGGAGGAAACGTGAGCAACTGAGATGAACAATTTGGAAACCAAAGAAAAGCAAAAATGGCTGAGAAATGAAATGAATGCCACAAACCCCATGGGAGTCAAGCAGAACTATGCATTCCCTCCTGCCTCCATTCCCAGGGAAGAAAACCCTGCTGCCTAAAATCTCGGTCCCATTACTTTGAGATACTGCAGGCCCTCCCAACACAGTGCTAAGTATTTTTTTTTTTTAGGTGTAGTAAGTGGCATCTCTACTTTGGAATGAGGTTCCCGGCCTGGTATCGGCTGGAAATGCCGTGGCCGGAGTCGCTGGCCTGTGGGTAGGATGGGCGGCCCAGCACACACATCCGGGCACATCTCATTTCAAGATGGCAGAGGATGTGCCAACTCCAGTGAGCCTGGCTGCCAAAGCTCTCAGCAACAACTAGGATTATTCTAGAAAGCCTCATGCCCTAAGTGAACACAGTAGCTGTAAATAAGCTGACCCAAGTGGCTCAAAGTATTGGAGGTTGACGGCTTCTGATGTATTCTGTATGTGTTTATAACTGTCAGGAACATGTCTCTACCCTTGTTATGAGACACAGTCCAAACAACACGATAGCACAAAAGTATCACAAAATTGCCGCCTTATATAAAAACCATCCAGATTTTTAAAAAAGAAAAGAAAAACCATCTATGGAAAGTCATGAGCAAGTTAGTAAAGCACATAAAAACCAGGGAGGAAGACAGTTTTGATCATACAAGGGAGCCAGAATCTTAAACATTTTAAAACAGTCAAATGCAACTGGCTGACTTCTGCAAATACACAAGCTTGCCTCCGACATCATTTCCACTCATGCGTGTCTTGCTTTGAAGCAAACCAACTCCTGGATGGTAAGCTCATGGGTTTTTTGTTTGGGTTTTTTTTGGGGGGGTGGGTGGGAGAGTATTGGCAGCAGTTAAGAAAAAAAAAAAAAAAGAACACAGACGATTTTTTTTTAATTTACCAAGGAAATGAGAACAAAGTTAGCTTAAATCTAAACTGTTGAGACGTGAATTGCCCTATTTTTTGAACCTAAACAAATTTGCCTGAATCTCAATCTTGATTTCAGTGGGTCTTTTGGTTACAAGTTACTGTGTTCAATCCAAATTTGTCTTTCAGTGGTATAGGTCAAGTTTGCTGAAGTCTCATGGACTTGTCAGGAGAGACACACGGTGCCAGTTAGCAAAGTAATTCTCCTTATCGATCCCATCAGCCAACAACATTATTGCCTGGTAGCGTATCCAGAACTGGGGATTCCACTTACACATGATAGCTTTATTATTCATTTTTTCTCAGGTAGAAGCTTGGCAAGTAAATGTATCACATGGAGAAATCTACCTGCCGGACTAGCTCGTTCATTCCTGCCCCGACTCATTCATTTGACAACTATTCATTGAGTACCTCCTGTGTGCCAGGACCTGTTCTGTGCTCTGGGACTAGAACAGCTAGCAGCAGGGGCTACATTCCCTGTCTCCCCAGCAGCTTCCATCTCGGGTAACTGGGTGGTGTGTCCATGGGAGGCGGGGCATCGGGATCGGCTGCGTGTGCTGGGGAGGAGGGGGCCTGCCATGTAAATTGGGTCATGAGGGAAGGTCTTCCAGAAAGGATGACCTCTGAACAAAGGCTCTAAGGATGTGGGGGGTGAGAAGCATGCCCCTGTGCTCAAGGGCAGCAAGGAGACTGGGAGGCTGGAGGAGGAGGAGATGAGCTCAGAGGGGCCGAGGGCGGGAGCGAGGTTCATCTGGAGGACGCCTGTAGGATCTTGGCCTTTCCTCTGCCTGAGATGGGTTCTGAGCAGAGGAGTGACCCAGCCTGGCTTAACTTCTAAGGCCACCCCTGGCTGCACTGAGAATAGACAGTAGGGGTCAAGGTCAGTGGGACCATAGGCAAGTCCCTGAACTTCTCCAAGCCCCACCTTCCTCTTCTGTACAAGGAGGATGATGATGCTGGTCCCTCCTCACGGCTTTCTTGTGACGGCTGCATGACATAACGCAGGGAGGGCATTCGACCTCGTGTCTGCCATGGGGTAAAAGCTCAATAAATGTGTTTGTTATCACAACGTTTGCTGACTATCGGCAACCTGATTCAGTAAGTGCCCAGGAAATTTACCCTAAATACCCAACGCCGAGAATCATCCTGTAACACTTCCGTGGTAACACATCTTGCAAATCTGAAGACGGGGAGCAAGGCTATGGGATGCTCACCAGGAAACCCCACACAGATGAGGGTGGGGTGTCCCCACCTGAGTCCACCGCAGACCTCCGGTAGAAGTACCAAGCATTGTTTCCTTGAGTCTACACGAGATAACTCCCTAAGGCATTGCGGTTGGCAGAATAACGGCCCCCTGAAGAGGTCCTGGTCCCCATCCCTGGCACCGTGCCTCCGTGACCTCACATGGCAAGGAGGGGTGAGGCCAGCAGGTGGACTGAAGACTGATGCTCAGCTGACATGAGGATCGGGAGAGCGGTCTGCATTGTCCAGGTGGGCCCAGTGCAGGCCCCGGGGTCCTCGTACGTGGGAGAGGAAGGCTCAAGAGCATCTGTGATGGGGAAAGACTCAACCAGCCGTGCCTCATCACTCGATTTGAAGGTGGAGGAAGGGCCAGGAGCCCCAGTATGTAGGCGCCTCTGGGCCTGGGATAGGCAAGGGAGCAGATTGTCCCCCAGAGCTTCCAGAAGGAACGCAGCCCTGGAGACAACTGGATTTTTGTCCAGTGAGATCCATTTCAGACTTCTGACCTTCTGACTGTAGGATGACAAATGTATGTTGTTTAAGCTGCTGTTAGTGGGAATTTATTAGGGTAGCCCCAGGGAAGTAACACAAAAGCCATTGCTTTTATCCCCTCCACGAGGTTACCAGAACACTATGTCATGAGCTATGCAAAGATCTTTTCTATTTTAATGTTGAAGTCATAATCTACGTTGTTTCTACTGTTATAATTTCATGGCTATTGTTCCATCGCACAGTAATCACAGCCCGTCCGACAGGAACGGGGTCCCCAGGGGGCGCTAACATTTTGTTGCAGAGCCACCCACTGGATGTATTTAAACGGTTTATAGAAAGGAAACCACATTTGGAACCAGTAGAAAGATGTTTTAAGAGAATCCTTGTGTATAAGGCCGCAGCCTGTGAAAAAGCAGGGCTCTAGTCTACTCTGCAGATCTTTAAAGCCACCTTTCTCTGCTCACCGTGGTATCACCCAACCCATGTCTGGGGTCACTGGAATCAGGGATCACGGTTTATAATACCTCTGAAGCCCAGGCAAATGCTGAGGATGAGGGGAGCACATGAGGACCGCCCCTGGGAACAAGGATCCCTTCTACAAAGAAATGTGTTCTGTCCGCTGTTCTTGAAACTTGTGTCCGGTGCTTTCTGATTTTGATAAAAACATGCTCGGTCCATCCCCTGCCTCATCCAAACCAGCTCAATTTCTTTCAGATTCCACTGCTGGAGAGACAAGCGCCTGATGCCCGGGAGCTAACAGTAAGGCAAGGGTCTGAGGAGAGGCGTCCGGGATGCCTGAAGGGTGGGTTCCTACAGAAGTCAAGCCAGCTGTGGCCAGAGCCTCTGATTTGTCATGAGAGTCTAGAAGTCTAGGTGCTTACATAAAGTGTCGGCTCGTAACCGTTGTCAACTAATAGCGATTGGGCCAAATCTGCCCAGCTGTGGGGCCTGTCGGGGGTTCCTGACCATGGTAGGGCTGGGCTTTCTCTGGTACGGAAAGGAAATCAGCAGTGGCCTCCATCTGCTGGATCTGCCCGTCCTCTGGCCGGCTGAGCACACGTCTGGGTGAATGTCATGATGGTGGCGTGCCACTGAGGAGGATGCAGAGCAGTGGGATGTAGGGGTGTGGTGTAACCCCACTGCCCGCGCACACAGAGACCTCCAGAAGTGATTCCTTCCTCGATTTCCATCCAGTTAAGCCTCCCCCACCGGTCCTGGCACACCCATGCCAATGGCCAAACACACAGAATTAAGCAACCAAAACTCAGGCTCAGAAGACTCCTTCAGCCTCGCCATGGGTTGAATTGCGTCTCCTAAAATCTGAATGTTCGAGTTTTAGCCTCCAGTACCAAGAATGTAGCCTTATTTGGAAAGACATGTAATTAAGATGAGGTCCAACTGGAGGCGGGTGGGCCCCTAATCCAATATGACTGGGGTGCTTATAAAAAGGGGAAATTCGGACACAGGGAGGACACTGTGATGGAGCCAGTGCTTCCAGAAGCCCAGGGATGCCAAGGGTTGCCAGCAACCCCCAGAAGCCAGGAGAGTGGCCTGGAACAGACTCTCCTTCCCAGTCTCAGGAAAAGCCCACCATGCCCACCCTGGGATCTCAGACTTCCTGGTTATAGAGCTGGGAGAGAATCAATTTCTGTTGTTTGACCCCCGGATCTGTGATATTTGGTGAAGGTCCCGGCAGACTACCACTGGGTCTCGTTCACCATCCACAGCTGACCCCCACTAACTGCTCAGCTTCAGAACCAGGTTTCTTCCTTTCCTGGCCCCTGTGGGGTTTCGGAATCTGCATGTCCGCTGTTTGCCTCGATTCTGACTAAGGACTTCCACGCACCCTCTTGGGTGCCACCACCCCCTAGCAAATTCATGCCATCTCCCGAGCCCAGCTCCACAGACAGCTTTCCCCTGCGTCCGGTCGAAAGCCCACCCTCTCCTCCATCCCACCCCCTTTCTGTGCTCCATACCAACTGCTCTCTCACCTTCTGCTCTCAGGACCCCTTTACTTTCTTGAAAATTATCGAGAACACCAAAGAACTTTTGTCTGAATGGGTTTTTATCCATACTGATATACAACCTTATTATAAATTAACACTGAGAAAATGTAAAACTACCAATTCATTTTTAACAGGAAGGGGACCCATTATATGTCAATATAAACAACACATTGCCATAAAACCAACTATGCTTCCAAAAATATAAAAAAAAGGTTTAGGGAGAGGGTGACACTGTTTTCTATTTTGCAAATTTCTTTAGCATCTGGCTTCATAAGAGACAGTAGATCTTCAAAAATGCCCCTGCATTCATTCTGTTGAGATAATGTTGCTTTTCTTGAAGTTCTGTGAAGAAGACCCAGCCCCTCATGGACATGTGGTCAGGAAAGGGGAGAGTATTTTAATAGCCTTTTCAGAAAATTGTGGATATTTTTCTTTGCTAATATGCCAAAACTCAGGAAGTAGCAGCTTCTAAAAAGTGAGTGGCAGTGTGGAATCTGAAACCATACTCGTGACCTTTTGGGGCTCTGGTATATTAAAACCCAGAAATCTATTTTGAGCTCTGAGTGGATCTTTTACCCATTCCTGATTTGTATCATCACTTCTTGGTCATTTGGAAAATACTGGTTCTCTGAGTTATACGATATTTAAAAATCACAATATCAATACCAATCTTATCAGAAATATGTTTAAGTACTGAAAGGATTCAGCTTATGGTGGGCCAATACAAGTTTCTAAAATTCCAATTTTCACTCAAAAGCTTGAATTTATCATCAGCCACAAATACTTATCACTTGTTTGCCTTGAAGTGACAGGCTCACTGTTCTTTTTGGAGAAGCCGCCTGCCAAATCCCCAAATCTGAATGACTCGAGTTTGTCAGTCATTTCCAAGTAAAAATGGTTATTTATGAAAAACTTGGCGAGCTGGGCTTGCACTCCTGAAGTTGCCCAAGACTCTTCTCCCAGAGTCAACGTGACTCACTTAACAACACAAGGGCTTTCTGTGTACTTCCCATTTCATCACACAGAATATCAAAACGATGCACACAAGGATCAAGGTCTAACCAAGTTAACGGTTTCACAGCTTCCTCAAGGGCATTAGGAGGTGGAAGAAGCTGTTTTGTTTTTGTCTTTACTGCACGTGCAGAATGGCCATGGCCCTAACCTGGTGCAAATGTCAAGCTACTAAAAAATCATATAGTGTCCTAGCACTTTTGTGGGAAGCCTTGTGGCCTCTCAAACACCCTGAAATGGGGGGGGGGAACCCCGGCACCTGTGGACTACATTTGCAGAGCAGAATTTGTAGAAAGCTCTGCTTCTTCTTCCCCCTGGGATTCTTTGAGCAGTTTATCATTGATAGCTGAGAATTCTGTTATGCCCCTCACATACTGTAAAACAGCACTAAAATTAATTCACTTAGTTATATGCCCCTTCCTATAAATGCGATATGTTTTCAAAATAAAATGTGTTCATCGTTTGCTCTGCTCTGCTTTTTTTTCCTCTGGGTCTGAAGTGCAGCGCCTGGAGGGGGGCTGCCCTCTGCTGGTCAGCATGGGAAATGGCTGGTGGGGACAGTTGAGCTTCCCCCACCTTTATGGGTCCTTCCAGCTCCTTGTATCAAGTCTCCTCCTAAGAAGCCGATGCAAGGCACTCACGGTTTTTCAACTACATACTTTCTTTGCTTTTCAATATTAAAGTGTTTTTGAAAGAATCACAATTATTATGTCAGAGCCTAACATGATTAAAAATATTTGGTGATGTTCAATTTTCTGTAACTTGTCTGAGTATCTCGTTAGGAATCTTAAAAGCAAAACCAAAAGTAGTCTCCTTGTTGCTTATCTTCACGAGCCACTGAAGTTCGGATTAAGTAAACATTTTGATCAGAGCATTGCGCGTGTACATAAAGGGAGAAAAAGAAAGTGAGCAAGTAGATTTAAGGAAGAGAAAACCTAACTGAAAAACAGCTTTCCATATATGTGGGAGGGACAACTTTCTGCCTATGTCTCTAATAAACACAGTTATCGTCACAACACATTCCAGCTCTCCTTGTTATGGTCCTGCAAATGCCCTCTTAGTATCGAGACTCTTCTAAGAGTTGCTCAGCTCTTGAGTAAATTCACATTGACATTCCCTCACAAAATAGAGAAAAGCAACTGAACTCTTTTATACTTCGCAAGAATCAACTTGGTTCCATGAGACGCAGCTGATATTCTGAATGGTCTTCCACATTCCCCAAATGGTTCTGCCCACGTCATAAAAGCACACTGGCCGGTCCCGTATACACATCGTATAAGTGGGCATATGTCACCATCATTAACTGAGCACCTACCATGTGCTAGGCACTGTGTCGGGCTTTGACAGCGTCGGAGGTTAATCGGTATATACTTCAGCTCTGCTAGATCTATAACCTATAGTAACCCTCCCAGTAGGGCCAGCACAAGGTGGGCCATTGGAGGCCCTCTGAATAGGTACTGTGGGTGTCAAGAGAGGGAAGGCTTCATCATACAGAAGGCGGAACTCGAGTCGGTTTTGAGAACTGTTGTGATTATAACAGGTACAAATGGGAGGATGGCGCATTCCAGACTGACAGAGCACGAGCAAAAGCTTTAAGTCAGAGATGTTCCGGAAGCATTTTGGAAATGTGAATAATAAAGCATACATTTTAAAAGTATATAACTCGGACTGAGGAATGAGAGTTTCATATCAGTAAGAGGAAGAGTAATTCCTGCAGCATCTCCCCAAAGCCTGTACCTTCAGCTCAGAACCACAGCTCAAGCCACAGCAGCCTCCCACCCCACTGCTGGGGTGCTGGTGGCGGCAATGTGTTGGAAAGCCCTCTTAGATGGTTCTGGGTGTCAGGCTTGAACGTGGACACGGGCTTTCTTGTGCTGAGCCAACAAGTGGATCATAAATGAGCACTGAAATTTGGCTGATCCCACTTGGAAGTCATGGCAGATTGATCACTCATCTGCTTCTGCAGAGCCTGCCTTCAGCTTGTGATAGCACGTGGATACGGTTCACAACATCTTCAAGTCTGATGAGGAAGGAAGTCATTTCATCTCTGCTGGCTGGCCTCCTTAAAAAGCTCCAATGCCTTGACCCTGACGTGAAAAGTTAGTCTGTTTCATCCTTAACAGGTGTAAGCCATTCAAGAACCTGAACGTAGTACTGAGAAATGACTGGAAATCATAGAAATGGTCTTCTCTAGCTTTTATCTGTGCCATGAAGACAAGGTTTCAATCCTCCCCTTTAAAAAATTCACATGATCCCTTTCCCGTGGCACACATCAGTGTGGGGAACGTGGGCTCCGGTCCCCAGGGGCGGCGCCGACCAGATGCCCTCTCGGCAGTGTTACTGGACTGTGTCTGCCGGTGTTTATTCCCAAGCGGGCCGACTGAGGACAGGAATCACCTGGACGAGCTCCAGCTGCTCTCCGGGTATGGTACCCTGGTTCCCGTGGCAAATCCTCTCTGCATCAAAGCTGGTCCTTGGTCAGATGCTTTTTCTAGCTGACCTCATAGCTCGTGGCTCATATATTTGACTTCAAAAACCTCTTTTCCAGAGACACGGGTATGCGGTTACAAAAAGCCAAAAAGTGGTAGTGTACTTGGCCTTCAGGTGTGAGCTGGCTTGTTCTCTGCACATCAGTGTCTTCACCAAATATGTGCTCGTGGGCTCCCCATCGCCCCTAGCTGATAACACCTGCTTTTCCACCTCTGTGCTCCTCAGATCGTGAGATGCTGAACTGAGTCGTTTGGTAAAGACTTCCCCCAGTAGCTCACTTTGCTGCTTCTCCGAATACAGATCTGCCGTTAACTTGGAGGCTGCTTGTATGAACTTCTCCCCAGCACTGCAGCCCGGGGCACCTGCTGTTGACTGTGACTTTGAATACCCCGTGGTTTTACAACTTCTTTTCCTACAGAGTATAAATAATCCTCTCACAACAGGAAGCCCTGTTCCATGTGCGTTCTGGAAATGGTCATCTGCTCTCTCCAGAGCATCACCGTGTTTGAATGAAAGTTACGTGAAGGGTCTGATGGTGTCACAGCACGAACTGAGAAGGTGTCATCACAGAAACACATGGAGGGCTAGGATTGATGGGTCCTTGAGAAAATCCAAGTTTCAGAAACTTTTATTTTCTATCTCAGTGTGTCTATTTGTAGCTGTTGGTCCCAAACCATCCATTGTATGAGCAGATTCCGCCCGTATTTACACTAGGCTTGTGCTCACTGTTCCCACTCAGGATATTATTTTGAGTTGCAGCATTCACACGGCCATTCTTAAGACTGCTTCTTAAGGAACCAAGTTTGTGCCACTGAGCCATCTTTTTTTTGTGAATGGGTGATGTGTAAAGAAACAACAATGCCTATGATATGCAGATTTAGTAAGTGAAAAAATACAATACACAAGCGATGTAAAAAAAACAATCAACTTCCCTGTCAGCCATGGGTCAGCAGAGACAAAGGAACAAAAGCACTTCTGGTATCAGGCCCTAACTCTTAGGAATGTAACAATCACTCAGAACATAACTGGATTTCATAAATATGATGGTTAGTCTCACTTTTCAAATTGTAAAACGTCTGTGACCCAAACAATTTACTACCTGTATTCTGAAACCACCAAGCCACTTGGAAGTTGGCCAGAGAGCCGAATGATTCACTAACCACACTCAGGAAACGCTAATTAGGAACACAGCTCTTGGGGCCAGCTGGGCCCCAGGTCCCAAAGCTGCAGCACGCAGATGCCTTGAAGGGGGAAATCTGCTGGGGACGGAGATGTACATGCAGACGATCAGATGCCCGGCCGGCAGTGTGGCCCCCGGCAGCAGGGGGGTCCTTCCCCAGCCCGAGGTCTGCAGTGCAACGCTCTGCATGCAGATCCCCTGGGCACTGGGGGAATGCGTGGGGAGGACCCTGGGGGTGAGACAGGGCTGTGACACGGCCGGCTGCCTGGAGATCAAGTCGGTGGGGGGGTGTTGTGTGGCAGGGAGGAGACAAAGGGTCCTAGGACCAGATCACTGGCCTCCAGGCTTCCCACACTCCCCCATCCTAGGAGGGGCAAGTCAAGTGGAAAATAACTGAAGACCAAGAAAGGGGGCCAAGGAGATATGGGTCGCATCTCACTGGTTGGGGGTGGATGAGTGGATGGAGGTGGATGGACGGTGGATGTGGGTGAGGGATGGTGGGTGGAGGTGGGTGGGTGTAGATGGAGGTAAACTGATGGGTGGGTGGATGGATGCAGGCATGCATGAAGGCATTACCGACTGGCCAGTTTGGATGTCTCAGGAGAGCCCTGAATGCCAGGGCGAGGGGTCCTGCCACATAAGGAAGGCAACTGGACCTCACACAGTGACCTGCCTGGACAGGTCCCGCAGATGCATGGGTGGACGCCCGGCCGCCCCACCTGTGGCCCAGGCACTAGTCAAGCTCTCTGAGCGAGCTCCACAGCCTCACTTCCCACTTTCCTGCTAGGAGGTGCTCAGGATGCTGCCACCGCACACACTGCACATTAATGCCGACTTTCCTCGTGAAAGAGAAAAAAAACATCAGAACCAGAATTTGTGACGAAGGGCCTATCTCTCAGAGACTTCTCAGAAATCTGGAGTTTATGCTGCCAGGTTCAAGGGGAGAGTAAGTGAGGAATGAAGAAACCTGAAAGCACTTCAGGTTTTTAAATGAACACTAGGGAACATTCTGCAATTTTGAAAATATTAATAAGAATCCGTCATGCCTTCCTTAGCCTGGCAGCTGATGGCACCAGCACCGCCGAGGGGCACATCAATGCGGCCACCTGGGGCATGGATGAAACATCTGCATCCAGAACACTTCAGAAAATCCCATTTTCTTTCTGCCTCAATGTTTTCTCTGAGTTAAGTGTTCCTATTGTTTTAATGCCAGCAGACCAAGCCCCCGCGAACCCAGGAGACTCGGGTAGGGAAGGAGCCTGGAGGCCTTCTCCTCCCGAGCCTCCCCACTGACAGGCTGCATGAAACCACTCGACATAATCACGGATGCTTAGACCCAGCGAACCTGGAAATCTGTGTTTTCTAGCTCCCAACACTTCTGTGCACAGCACGTCTGGGAAAAGCGCTCTGAGCTCACCCTGAGTGTGGCCGTGTGAACCGCACCTTCACTGCACGGCCGTGCCAGCCCCCACACCTGGTGTGGGGCGCCCTGCTGGCTTGCCCCACTCTGCCTCCAGAAGCCGGGAGCCCGGCTCCCCGGCTCTGAGCTCCCAAGTCAGTCTCCGGCACCCAGGCCTGCATCCTGGTCCTCTTTCCAGTGGCCAAAGAGAACAGGGATGGGCACCTGTTCTGGACTGATGTCCATAAAGGGGTCTTTTAGGGCTTGATAAAGGACTTGGGCAGCCACTTCTATTCTGTAAATAAATATTCAATCTATGAAAATCACAGGATTAGCAAATCTAATGTCCCTGACATTTTCAAGATCAACTTACAAGTCATTTTTATTCTTTTGATTATCCACGTTATTAAACAGTCAGGGGGCTCTGGTTAGTGCCCCTTTGATGAAGTCGAGTCAACTAAACTCCCTTAAACACTCAGGTGTGTTTACAGACTTAGCTCCTCAAGTTTCCGTCAACATTTTACCCTGCATTCATCAACTTCCTCTGCCCTACGTTCCTCTTCAGCACGTCAGGCCCCTGGTGCACACTCCGCCTCCCCGAAGACGCAGAACCACCTAGTGAGTCAATAAATACACATGTGAATCCCACGTTCCGTTCAACTTCTGAGACCTTACAAACCACAAATCACAGTCGTAATTTAAAATAAATTACTCAACAGAAGCACAAGGATCATCTATCAGATTCTCTAGTTTCTCCCATTCTCTGACAAAGACGTACAGAGATCATTCCTCACGTTAACACGAAAGTATTAGGACAGTGGGTTCATTAACTTTATTACCCTGTTATGTAATTCCAAGCCTTCCAAGGGTTAAGAGCATTCACTCCCTACGAGAGCACTCAACATCTGACCCTAGCTGGTTTAACCAATGCCCCAGGAAGCCTGGTGCTCCATCTCAGCAGGGAGTCCCCACATTGGCCAGAGAGCTCTGACCAGGCCCTGACCCTCCGGGGGCTCAGCACTTTCTAACAGCAGACAATGAGCTTCCTGCCACCTCCCCAGCCAGCCAGCAAGGCACTTGAGGTTTGCATCCCTTCCACAACACTCAGATTCTTCTATGGGTCAGGAAGAGAATACCTCTTGTAAGGCCTTTTGCTATTGCACAACATTGCATTCCACTTGTCTCCCCAAGTGCACGCCAAGTGCAGAGAAATGTGAATCTGTCCCTATGTGAACCGGCCCCCATTGTGAAAGCCATCCCTTGAGGCTGCTTAGGGACACTGGGGTAAGGGGGATGATCGAAGGGGTTGCTGAGGATGAGCAACCCTGAAAGAAAATGCATATTTGCAGCCCCGTTCTTGCCTTTACAATGTGGTTGCGACAACTCTGCATGTGGGAATCTATGAGTGTAAGTGTGTATGTGCAAAGAACAACTGTGTTTCCTAAGGCAACACAACCAGAGTAGAACAATTGATTATGAAGACTTCTCCCCAAGTTGCATGTGGGGTAATCCCGTGTCACCGGAGTGGGGTCTGGGTGCCTGCCTGCTTTGTGCCCGAAAGGTCAAGCACAACGCGCAGGGATATAAAATAGACTGGGGTTGGCATTGCCAAAACGTTCACTGGTACTTGTTTTTCCAGCTGCGTATCTCATGTACACACACAAACTTATTTTTACTTTTTTTTTTTTTTTTGGGGGGGACAAGCACAGAGAAAGAAAACGGGATGGGAGTAATTTTGTCTTAAGCATCTTGTTCAATGTTACCTAAACTTCCATGAATATTGTTGTTGAATTGCAGGTCCTGGGACTTTTAAATCAATTAATTATATTTCAGATTCCTATTTCATGAAGTAGTTACTGTTTCATAGCTGGGGGTTGTAAACACATGAGTAAGTATAGACAGAAAATCTTTGCACACAGTGGTCTTGATAAGCATCATCTAATAAAAGTCCCTGCCAGTCACTCATCAGGCTCTTACTCCGAATCTGGGCCCAGTGCTGTTGAGATCATGGGGCCGTCTCCTGAGGACCCTCGGTATGGAGGACAGTCTCAAACAGAGCTGTCCACTCTGGGGGTAATAGGTGGAGAAGGGGAATGCTCCCTGGCATTCTGACGATGAGAACCTTGAATACAACCGGTTTTCTTTGAACACACTGTGATTCAGCACTGAGCTGGAGCAGCTACTCGGCCCGACATGAACCGGTCACCGTGGCAAGTCCACCAGCTTGCCTCCAAGGAGTTCACGACATAAGGCAGGGACTTGTGGGGCGAGACAGACACTGACCGCCACAGGGGACACAACCTGAGCTGTCTGTGTAGACAAGTGTTGTACCTTAAATGACACTCAAATTAGCATTTTTCCCACCTGATTAAGGCTTTTAAAGGACTCAACTGTCAATACATATCAACATTTTACAAATCCTTTGTGTATCTGGAATTGTGGAGGCATGGGAAGCCCCACGAGAATCCTTCTGAAGATAAACTGAGAAAGGAAGGAACCAAACCTTAACCTCCCTGAAATCAGAGGGCGGTGCTCCCCTGAGTGCTCCCCGGACCCAGGTGCCAAGCCCACCCCAGCTGTTGCCTTAGAAACACAAAATTCCAGGCTCAAATCAGAAACACGGGTAGACTCTTGATCTTAAAACAGCACTTCAGCTGGCTCTTTTTTTTTAAGATTTATTTATTAATTAGAGAGAGAGAGCATGAGCAGGGGGAAGGGCAGGCAGAGGGAGAGGGAGAAGCAGGCTCCCCAATGAACAGGGAGCCAGACTCGGGACTCGATCCCAGGACCCCAGGATCATGATCGGAGCCAAAGGCAGATGCTTAACTGACTCAGCCACCCAGGTGCCCCTTCAGCTGTTTCTTTAGTAAACTCTGAAAATCACTGTTGTAGAAATACTAAGTTGATTTGTTATTGGAGGTAGTTATTTTCTATAAAGTCACAGTGAACACTGAATTAGCGAATACTGAACCATTGCCCTCCATGGAATACAGGCCTAGGTTCCTGTGAGCCCCTGGTCACAGTAGTTTCATCAACCCACCAACATGTGACCTCATTTTATATGTGCTTCTATTTAGAGACACTTTGTTTAATGCATCTCTGTTGGTTCATTAACATGGAGCCCATGGTCAAGGGCACATAACGATGTATCTGTAACTCTGAACTAAGTGTAACTGTAATTCATGCCTGAGAGAAGCTTCTCTACCCAGGTACTCTCTCCATGATGCACATCACAGCCCTCTTGTGCTCAGGAACAGACAGCTCCTCAGACTGTGCTGGGGGAGCCTTTTAAAGAAAACATTGTGGGGCCACCTGGGTGGCTCAATCGGTTAAAGCATCCAACTCTTGATTTCAGCTCATGTCACGGTCTCAGGGTCCTGGGATCAAGTCCAACTGGGCTCAGTGCTCAGCGGGGAGTCTGCTTGAGATTCTCTCTCTCTCTCCCTCCCTCTGCTCCTTCCCCCTCCCATGCTCTCTTTCTTTCTAAATAAGTAAAGAAAGAAAGAAAATCTTAAAAAAGAAAAAAAAAAAAAGAAAACATCATGGTCCAATATACGAGACAATTTACCAGTAAAGAAATTGCACATTGTTGCATAAACACCACCACATCCACTACTAGAGTTTACATCATCCAAAACTCCGTACTTATTGAATAATAATTTCCTATTCCTCCCTACCTTGGGGGCCATTTTAAGCAGCAAAATTATCAAAGGCACAAAACTGTGAAAAGCAGGGCATGAGACACACCAGGAAAAGTCCCTTGTTTACAGTGTGAGCTGAAACCAGAAGGCAGAGCATCGCCCTGTTGGACCATGGCTGGAAACACCCAGATATTTTTCCCTCTCTCCAGATATCCAAAAAATTCGCAAAGGCAACAGGAATATCAATTTGGGGTTGCAAATAAATTTTAGCAAGTAGGCAAATTTGTAAATACAGAATCTGCGAGCAATGAGGATCTACTGTACATTCACTTATTTGCTGGGCAAAGCCTCCCTGATCAAGATGGGTGCTGAGCAGGGGTGCACACTCACAGAGCAGTCTGTGCTGGAGTAAACGGGATCACTGATCACCTGCAAACGAGGGTCTGAAGGACTCCCCCAACGAATGGCTCCTGGCACATCAACAGCCTCTATTAGGGCTACAGCTCTAAAATATTTACTTTTGCATATTAGAGGTAAAAATCTTGGACAACCATGGCAAGATCATGTAGCCATTTGTCCGCCCAGCTTGCTTGTCTATTCACTCAGTGCACATTGACTGAGATCTTCCGTGTCATAGGCATGGAGGATGGCTAAGGGCTTTAATTTGGAAGGAATTTGGCACATGCTGCAAATAGCCCACCGACAGAGTGTTTGGTAGAGCTGGGCTAGAGCCTCTTTAGGCCACTCAGACCCATCACCTGGTAGACAAAGCTGGAGTGCACGGACAGACAAATGAATGGGTGCATTCAGCCAGCCAATCAACGTCGACTGAGCAGCTGCCATGTGCCAGATGCCAGGACGCTGTGGTGAGCCCCTGCTCTCTGGAGCAGACCTACTCATGGAGGGGACAAACAATGAACTGGAGGGATAGTAAACATAAATGCACAGAGGGAATCGAAGTAAGGGAGGGGTCAGAAGGGAGGGGGGCCCAGAGGGAGGGCTGCACTTCAGACGGGGGGTGGGGTGTGCAGGGTGTGGATGGTGAGGCAGTGAGCGCACAGGGGGTCTGGGAGAGCTCCTTGAGTGGAGGATGAAATTGCACAACCCGGAGGCAGGGGTGCAGGGCAGAGTCTAGGAGAGGACAGTGTGGACACAGGGCCAGAGTTCGAGTTTCGAGGGCAGGTAAAGAGAAGGGGAGCTGCTGAAGGTTCTGAGCAGAGAAGTGGCATGCTGCAAAGCCTTGTCCCCTGACGGCTGTGGTAGATGTGGGGAGGCTAGACAGGGAGGCGGGAAGGGGGGCGGGCAGAGACAGAGAGGCGGGAGAGAGGCCACCACCGTCCTCCAGGGACTGGATACAGCACAGACTTTGTGGGGAGAGGTGACAGAGGTGCCCTGCAGGAAGGAACCCCATGTCATCCTACAGATGTACGTGTCCCCAGACAAATGAGAACAAAACTGACGTAGCAAATGACTGAGAGGGTTTTGCTTGTTTTTAAGGAAACCTCCCTTCCTTTCACCTGTGATTCTGCACGTCAGACGCTCACCAGAGGACACAGTGCTCACTAAACTCTGTGCAGAGGCTTACTGTGCGTGAGTGGCACACAGCTCAGGGACCAGGACTGGGGTCCCATGGCCACGAGGTGAAGATGAAAGGCCGGGTGGCTCCCCCTCTTCACCCATTCCCACGTTCCCAGGGAAAGAGGAATTTGTGAGGAACCAACAAATATGTTTCCTTGAGAGCTTAAATGCCTGATTTCCTATTATAGAAAACTTCTCTAAAGCCCCTGAAAGCCATCTCATGATTTCCTTCCACCTACCTTGTGAGTATGTTATAAGTTGTTTAAATGGCACCGATTCACGGGCAGCATAAAACTAGGGAAGGGTCCTGAATGAGCCAGTGGGAGGTGCAGGGAGAAAGGCCTTAGCAATCTTGTTCAGGCTGATGCATCCCTGGAAGCAGCACAGATGTGCAGACTTGTCTTAGAGATTGGTCTGTAGTTGACAAACTGGGAATGACCCCCGTGCATTACCAGACGGCCACAGGTGGTTACCAGACAACCATAGGTGGTTACCAGATGGCCACAGCTGGGGACCCAACCATTCCCCAAACTAAAGGATGACGATAAAGTTAAAGTAACAGCAGTTTATGAGGAAGAAGCCAGACGTGTGGTGAATAAAATCCTGACACCCTCGGGACAACACCAGGGGATGTGCTGATGACAATGCATCCTGTGAGAAATCGGGAAGGTGCCACAGCCCCCACCCCCACCCCTCCACCCACTGCCCAGCACCCACCCCAGGCCCCAGGAATGCTGACATGGAGCCTAAGCTTTATGCCTTTAACCTACAAATCCCACATCCTAGTGACTGCTTAATAATCTCTAAAATGCCTTGAATAGCATGCAAGTCGAAACTCCATGGAATTAGTGGTTATAAGAGAACATTTAAATCAGGCTGTGCTGGGGAGCAGCGTGTGTCCCTCGGGGGTCCCCTACTTGAGGCCGCTCCTCCAGCATTGGTTGTCTTTCTCGGCCTTTATTGCTTTCAGCTTTCATAAAGGGCGTGCAAGGAAGCGGCACTTTGAAACTCATCGGGTCTTGTCGCCGAGCTGCCGTGGAGGACTCGCTCAGGGAGTCTACATGAAGCCCAGGCAAAAATGTATTTTTGGAGCTGAAGACTAGAAAATAGGTTTTAGGTCACGAGGAAGAAGGGGCATTTGGTCCCCCTCTGATGACATCAGCTAGTCAACTGCCTATATTTACCTTTTAACTTTGGCAGGAAGCTCAGAGCTTAATTTGAGGCCAAACACACCAGCTGCCTAACGTGACCGCCCCTGGTCTCCTGGTCTCTGCATTTTCTTATTTATAGTTCCTCAGCTGCTGATTTTTACATTCTTATTTGTGTTTCACAATTACTTCATCGTATGAGAATTAGTCATAAATCACCTCACCGTAGACCCATAAACAAAGAAAAATGAGTGCACGTATATTATATTAAAATCAAACAAAATACAGATAGAGGACATGTAAATATGCAGGTGTGTAGGGCAAGGGACTTCCAGAGCTCAGAAATAAAACGAAACTTTGTAAATGCAATGTGGGAGGTGAACTTGAAGTGTGAATGAAGAGGTGACCAAAGGATCCCCAACCAAGACATGGGGATGTGAGCGTGTGTGAAGCTGGCCGCGTGAACTTGGGGGAAGGTCACCGAGGTATGCACGTCTACAGGAGGAGATTGTCAAGGGTGAAAAGATTGAAAGTAACTGAGCTGTGGAAGGCAGGGAGGCTGGGGGCCCGCTCTGCTGCCTTCTCATCTATGCCCAAATTTAAGCCTTCACTCCTCCAACCCAGTCCCTACCCAGCAGCCACGTCGACCTTTCTTGAAAGACAATCTGATTTTGCCATCATCTGCAAACAAGACTTCAAACACTTCCCATCACCCTTAAGGTTTTCAGGGAAAGTTGTGAAAGACTCAGACAAAATTATACGCTATTGTAAACAAGAAAATCATCAAAATTAAAAAGCAAAGAACCACGTGGGAAAATGTATTTGCTATTAATGGAACAAAGTACGATGGGTAAGGAGCTCCTATGCTATGATCTGTCTGTCCCCATCCCCACTGGAATGGGCAAAGGGCAGGAACCACGAGGAAAATACTGAATACAATAAAGAATAAATGTTCAACTTCATTAGTTAAGGACTGAAACATGAGAAAATTAGCTTTCCTACCTAGCAAATTGGCAAAGAATTTTAAATGATTCAGAGTGAGATCTGAACTCTCATAGGCTGCTAGCAGAGATGAAAACCATGTTCAACTTCCTTGACAAGTACTGAGAGCCTTAAGGGTATTTATTCATTTCAATCCATTAATTTTATTTCAAGGAATCTAGTCTGAAACATTGAGATGTGAACAAATATTTAAATCTAAAGTGGTTCACAACATATTTTATAATAGCAAAAAAACTAAATGTCCAAACATAGAGAGATAATAACAAATTATGATAGAATATTATGTGGCCATAAAAAACATGAAATGGAGACATTTTGATAAAGGAGGAAAATGCTCACAACAGAATGTTCCGTGGACCACCAAAGCTCAGTGTGTGAAACCATCGATCAGTACAGCGACCCAAGTAAATTAAAATGTTCATGGGGATTATCTTGGGGTTCTGACATATGGATCCATGATTTTATTTTCTATGTTTTTCTTTATACTTAGTGTTCTATAATACACACACTTTGTTTTTTTAACTTTAACAAAAGGCAATAAAGGATACAAATGTTTCTAACATAAAGGGTGAAGTGGTGGGGGCACAGACAGGAGGATCACCTGGTCAAGGTGAATCTAGGGAGATGCCAGGGATGGGATCAAGTGGAAAGTAACTCACGTTCATACAGCTGATAGGTGACACCAGCCACCAGGGGAGAGAATCAACAGAAGACATTTCAAGGGAACTGAATGGCATAAGACCAGTATGGGCAATGTCAAATTTGAGGTACTCTAACAATCTGTAGTGAAGATGAGGGGTAAGAAGTTGGCCACTGGCAGGTGGGGGTGGGTGTGAATGCATCTCCTGGCAGGGAAGAGAACACTTGAGTGAAGACCCAAGGCAACGCATGCCAACTCCAAGGGTGGTGGCCGCGGACTGCAGCTCCTAGAGAAAGCTGCCTGGGGGGAGTCAGGTTTGATCTCAGAGAGCAACGTCACGGCTGTGAAGGTTGGAGAAAGGGGGACATTCCAGGGAGAGACTGGGGGACACAGAATCAAAGGTGGGAGTCAACGTGTTTTCAAGAAAAGGTCAAAGTCAGGTGAAGGTTCTCAATGGAGAATAGTAAATCTGGAAAATTCAATTGGACCTAGAGTGCAGAGAAGTTGAAAGTCAGCGGCGACTGCCTTATACCGACTTGGGACTCTGTCCAATTCATTGCAATGCGGTCCTTGAGAAGCCTCACGGGAGGGTGGTCGCCAAGCAGGCTAGACGCTGCCCTTCCGAATGAACTTAGTCTCGGTTTCTGCTGGTGTTATTCTCTTGGTTTTACCAATCCTTTTGTATTTGTAAGGTACATTGTATTTGTAGTAGTCTATTTTCATTTGTGTAATAAATGAAAGCAAATAAAATATCTTTTCCTTAAAAACAAACCTAGGAACTAGAAAACCTACTGAGAAGTACAGAAGTACTGTGCAGCAAGGAGACTGGTCCCTTTTATGGGACTGAGGTTCTGGACCTCAGAACAGCCTTTTACCGGCTGTTGGTACTCCAACATTCACTGACCATACAGGTAAGCGCCAGGGGCACACATTGGCTGCCTCTCCAGCATTATGCCCCCTTCCCTCTATAGCACCCCGAGTTTACTAACCTACCCCTAACCCAAACTATATGGGCAGGACTGCCCCCTCCCGGGCCCCAGGGCTGGGCCCCTCCCCATTATCTAATGCCAATCACTGATTTTGTTGCCTTGGCCACAAGGACTGGCTCAGGTGGGCAGGGAAGTCACTGAGCTGTGAGCAAATGTTTGGCTAGACCGGAAAGGGGACTATGTTGTCCTGAGACCACAAGGCAAAGGGGTTCAGTAAGCACCCACCACACCCAGAGAGCTGACACCTGGACTCTGTGGCATTCAATGGGGTCGATTCCAAGGCTAACCCCAGGTCTCAGCACTGGAGGAGGGGCAGTGTTTGCTGAGGGTGACGCCTGGTAGAGCAAGCAAATGAGGTCAAATCCTTCATTTGTTGGAAAATGGAGTTTTTCCACCATTATGTGCAAGGTTTGCTCCTTGGCCTCATGCCTGCCTGAGGGAGAAGCAGAAATACTCCCAGGAGATTACGTCAAAGTCATCTCCTTTGCTTAAAATCTCCATACCTCAGCCACCAATTCTTTGGACTCCTTAAATGGTGAGTTCTCAACACATCCAAAACCAAAAACAATACTACTGTAATATTTCTGGGAATGAGAACAAAAACCTGACGGGAGAAGGAGGTTTGCCTTTGTTTGGTTTCTGGCTCCGACTTTAACTTGCTCTGCAGGGAGGGTCAGCTAACCTCTCTGTTTTCCTTTGAACATCTGCAAAACGGTGATAATTCATCACTTCATAGTACAAATTCAGAGCCTGAAAGGCAACAGGTTTTTAAAATTCAACCCTGACCCTAAGAGAGAGCAAACATCTGCTGATCTCACTTTTTAAAACTGAGATTTGTTACAGCTAGCCTTTACTTTTGGGTTTTAAAAAATGTCCCTTAACATACACACACACACACACACACATTTGTGATTAATCTCAGTATTTACCTGGATATAAAATTCTTGCTATTAAGATATACCATTTTGATGATATATGTTCTTAGAGGACATGTGAAAGATGTATTTCAAAACTTACATGTCCCCAAAAGTTGTCCTCCTTAATATGAATGGCAAAAATAAGATCAGCTTTTCCCTTTATATTTTCCTCACAATTCACTGAAACACATACTACGAAGGACAATTGAAAAATACCTGAAAATAAACTATTCATTCACTACTAGATTTTTAAAAATTATTGATCATTCAGGAATGCAAAGTGTGTGCAAGTTTGAAGACTCTGTTAAGAATTAAAATGAGAATTCTGTTGTTTTTCTTTCCATAAATGGAAAATAGAAGACATATTTGGTTTCCCTTTATTACCAGCCTTCCCCAGGGGCTGAGAGGGAAGTTTTGTTCTCCGAGCCCCAGCAAACAACATTTTGTGAGAAAACAAAGCATTGCTTGGTATTCCTGTAGCAGCAAACCAATGAGAAAAGAAAATGAACCAGGATGGCTCGCGGCACAGTGGATGGGGCGGAGGGATTACTAAAGCGTCATAGAAACCACAGCAGTGGGGCACCTGGGTGGCTCCGTCGGTTGAGCGTCCGACTCTTGGTTTCAGCTCAAGTCATGATCTCAGGGTGGTGGGATCGAGCCCCGTGTCGGGCTCTACGCTCAGTGTGGAGCGTGCTTCAGATTCTCTCTCCCTCCTGCTCACTTTTCTCTCTTTCTTTCTCAAATAAATAAGTAAAATATTAAAAAAGAAAGAAGCTACAGCAACAATGGTACCTTGCGCACACACTTTAGGTTTTGCAGCTCTCACACGTCAAAGTTTCTCATTTTGTCTTCGTCAAACTCCCTTCTTCAAATGTGGGGGAAACTCAGAGCTGGGAGCCCTATAGCTCATGAAGATACTTGCTTCTGGGAGAAATACAGTCTTTACTTTGGTAGCAGGCTCCCCCACACGAATACAAGGGCTTATATGGTGTTAGAAAAAAATAGTCATCTGGAGTAAGCACAGGGGGCCTTCACTCAGTTCTCAGATCTGAGGTTGGACTTCCTGAGACACACTAACTATGGTGTGAATTTGTTCTATGAATTCATTTCTTCTTTTGTGCAAGATAAGAAAGGGAGTTTTACTAAGTTTGTTCAAAATAACATCGTCAGAAATGGTCATTACTATTAATACAGTTCTAAAATCAATAAAAATTATGCACATCATGGTGCTGGTGAGGAATGTTAATTAGTGTGCATTTTATGTGTTCTCTCAATATTATTTTGCAAAAGTCTGCACAGCCCACAGTCTTCCCGATTAAAATTAGGAGATGGAGGAAAAACTTCAATGTATCTCAAACTCACTAAAAAATTCTACCAAATTCTCAGTGGTATATCTGAGATTCAGTGTGATGCACTTGGTCTACACTGGGATGTCAAAATCCCTCCCAGGAGCAGACCCCAAATTCCCAAAGGCAACTTATAACTGTTTGCTCCCTCGCCTCCCCAGGGCTCCAAAGCAGACAAGAATTTGGTCCAAGAAAGGACAGGGTCAGTAGGGACATTGGTTAATATAAAACTGGTGAGTTTCCTAGAGAGGAACGGGAGGAAGAAAAAAATGACTTCAAGCAAAGCAATGTGCGCAATTTTTAAGACTCATGTGGCAAGGTGAGCAGAGACAATCATGAAGGAGTGCCTGCTTGGGGGGTTGCTGGTGTGGGCTGGGGTCAGCCGTTTGTGTCCAGACCTCCTTACCCTGTATTTAGTAGATAAATTGGTATCTTCTCCAGTTCTTCCAAAATGATGGGTTTCTGCCATACTCTCCATATTATCATGGTGACATCAGGAGAGATAGGTACCCTGTGTCTCAGGTACCCCAAGTCACTGGCATAGCTGAGATAACTGAGCTCTAGTACAAGCTCCCAAGTGTTTTTATCCCTGTCATAACTGAGACCTCCATATAAAGCAATACAGAAACTCATGGAAATACCACATTGGCTAGATTTCTTTGTCATCTCTCGTGACCAGTCCTGTCAGGTTGTGGGCTGATTGATGCCTGGTATACAGTAGGTGCCCAATAGTTAATATGACTGGCTCAGCTTCACTCAGGGATAGCTGATAGCCTT
This sequence comes from Eumetopias jubatus, assembly GCF_037043125.1. Taxonomy (NCBI): domain Eukaryota; kingdom Metazoa; phylum Chordata; class Mammalia; order Carnivora; family Otariidae; genus Eumetopias; species Eumetopias jubatus. Next base: position 3,548,720 of record NW_028274812.1, on the reverse strand, counting down.
TAGGAATGATTCAAGTCCTACAGACGGATTTACCTTACTCGCCGTCGAGGACCTGAAATTTCAAATCCTGACTGATCAACACAAGATGGAGGCCATTGGTTTGACAAGTGTCTACTCAGGAAGCTGTTTGAGTCCTAGCGACCGGCAGAAAAGCTAGCTTTCAGTCCTTCCTTTGAACACACATTTTGTTCTTTGTTTCTGTCATCATTAGACTGGAGATAATTTACTATGACTTTTTTTTGGTTTTTGATTTCTAGAAAGATCAATTTTCTTTTGCTGTTTTCTTTTGTTTCAGCCCAGAGATAGTTCCTAAGAGATTCTTTATCACTGCTCTGCCTGTCTCCTCTATTGGCTTTTAAGTGTGGCGTTTTGATTTTGGAGAAATTAAATGACTCATTGGTGGTGGAATAGTTATAAAGCTCAGAGCAGGAACAGGAACACAATACTCCCGACGGCAAGCCCGAGGCTCGACGACAACACGCTCCCACAAAGTAGCTTTTTGGAGACGCTTTCACAGATAATATGAGGTAGGTCGAGTTTGGCAGCTGTAATCAGGACTTAAAATGACTCTCAAGATCTGGAAGTTGCTCAGGAACTCTTGAAGTAATTATACCGCAAACATTCATCGTGTGTCTGATACGTGCCGAACGCCAGGAGATGCGCAGGGCCTCTGGGGCCCATGAAACACAGCTTGCCTGGCCTGAGGTCAGGAGACCAGCAGTGGCCCAGGACACAGAGGGGCAGAAGTGGGGAGAGGGGCTGACTTAAGAATCGATCCGTATATTTTTATTAAAGAGGCAAAGACAACCAGTGACGAGCCCACTCCTCAACTGAAGAAGAAAGGAGAATGTAAACATTACTTAGTTGAGCTGCCGCCATGTTTACAATAAGGAGTCTGCCATTCTAATTTGAAGACTAGCTCATCTCCCTTCGAAGGAAAGCCAGTGTCATGAATTAAATTCTCACACCAAAGCCTCCAACAGTGCAAGTCTCAGAGAGCACTGCAGAAAACAAGGGAAAATGGGGACAAGGTTCTTTGTAGAGACTTTCATCTGACTACCCCTATCTGAACGCTGAAAAACAGCAATCAGGTAGCCGAGTAAATGGGTGTATTGTTCCCAAATATTTCCCATCTTTTTCTCCTCAATAGAAGTTGCCGTCGCAGAGCTAGCTCTTCTAAAGGATCTTCACGGTTAAAAACCAACAGCCTCCCCGTCGTGCGGGTTGCTGCCAAACCTCTGTGCGTCACGGAACAGAAAGGCCACAGATGATCATAACATCCCAGGGAGAAGTCTGGAGACTGAACTCAGCCTGCAATCTGTCTGCCGGCCCTTCCGAATCGCAGCTGGAGTACGTTGTGCTGTGAGGTCCAGCTCAAGCCCCAGAGCAGGAAAAGGGCAAAGGGAGGGGCAGCTACAGGGAAGCAAATAAAGGTTAAATTCACGGGCACGGTTTCTGACCGTGCATGCGGAACGTCAGCCTGGGGGACGTCATCTGGTCCTGTGCATCTGAATGTCCGTCTCAAGTACCTGCTCTCAGAAATCGAATAGCCTGGCTTCCGGAGCAGGCGTGCCTGACGCTTTCAGTTCGGAAAAGAATTTTCCAATGGTTACTTTTGTTTCCTCCTTAAGGCACCGGCTGCTTTCAAAATGACTAATGGTGTTGAGACCCCTTGGCTCTCAGAGCTTACGACTCACAGAAAAGCCCCAGTGTCTAGTCTCCTTCAGGAGATGAGGTGTTTCTTCCTGCTCTGGCTTTGTCCTCACTGCGGACTTCACGTGCAGCCCATGTAGACAGGATGCTCCAGGCCCCAGCCTCACTCAGTCCCCAGTCCCCCTCGCTCCCAGCTCCGAGCACTTCCGTGTAACCCCCACCTGCTCCTTCTCCCTCGTCCCACCTACGGCCGCCCTGTCCTGCACTAGCGGCCGCGGGTCTGTCCAGTCAGGTGCTCCTCAAACCTCTTCACACTTCCACACGTCCTAATGGGATGCCTTTCTTTTTCCTTCTTCCTTTTTCTTTTTTCTTTCTTTCTTTCTTTCTTTCTTTCTTTCTTTCTTTCTTTCTTTCTTTCTTTCTTTCTTTTTCTTTCTTTCTTTCTTTCTTTCTTTCTTTCTTTCTTTCTTTCTTTCTTTCTTTCTTTCTTTCGCAAAAGTGGGCCAATTTTATTTTAACCTGAAATTTTTTAAATGAAATTTTTTAAAAATTCAATTTAGCTAACATATAGTGTATTATTAGTTTCAGGGGTAGAACCTAGTGATTCATCACTTGCATATAACACCCAGCGCTCATTCCGTCACGTGCCCTCCCGCCGTCATGTCCATCACCCAATTACCCCATACTCCCAACCCCCTCCCCTCCAGCAACCCTCAGTTTGGTTCCTATGTTTAGGAGTCTCTTATGGTTTATCTCCCTCTCTGATTTCATCTTATGTTATTTTTCCTTCCCTTCCCCTATGTTCATGTTTTGTTTATTAAATTTCACATATGGGTGAGATCATATGATACTTGTCTTTCTCTGACTGACTTATTTCACTCAGCATAATATTCTCTAGCTCCATCCACATAGTTGTAAATGGCAAGATTTCATTCTTTGGATGGCTGAGTAATATTCCATCATATATATATACACCATCTTCTTCACTCATGTGATGCCTTTTAAAAATCACTTTTAAAATTAGAATCTTTTAAAGTGCCCACATGAAAACCTTACCTACTGTAACCCTTCACAATAGTTCTATATTCTTATTCTATGTTTTAACAGTTCTTAATGTCTAAGAGCTTTCTCTGTGCCAGTCACTGAGCTGAATTCCTCATACATTACCTTGTTCAGTCTTCCCACAACAACCTGTGCAGGAAGGCAGAATTTTTAGCCCTATTTTACGGAAGAAGGGAAACAAAGGCTCAGAGAAACTAGTTTAACTATTAATTTTTACAATAATATATAATAACATATATTACATTATAATTATAATATAATATAGTTATATATTATAGTTAATGGTTATAATTTAATCAATATACTTATAATTATTAATACAATTATTAAAATATAATTGATTATATTTATATATTTATCAAATATAACTTATTACATTTATTAAATATAATAATAGCTTATTAAGCTATTTAATTTGCCTGAAAACCACACACTTAGTAAGTGGTAGAGCCAGAACTCAGAGGTGTTGCCAAAGAAAAGCACCTACTGATCACACCGAGCAGAGGAAAACTGTCTGAACATTGGGCAGACTCCATCAGGCCTCACCGCCCAGTACTGCACAATAAAATCTGCCTGATTTTTTAAATGAGATCGAAACGAAACCAGAGATGCCTCCTTCTTACATGGACAGTAAGAAGCAAGAGCCTCACGTGTGTGTACCTTTGTTGTTGTTGTTGTCCCTGTTTTGTTTTGCCTAGACCCCCAAAGTCATCTGCGGTCATCATATTTCTGTAGCCACTTTAAGAGGAAGAGTTAAGTCATCCGAGAACAAGCTATCTTTGAGGGCTTTTTATGGACATCATTACTTACAGGGTCGGGAAACAGGGGAAGCCCGTTCAGAAGCATCACCCAGTTCTGTAGTACCAGTCAGGCCTCACCATCACTGCGTGATGTCCCTAAAACACTGCAGGAGCTCCGAAGGTCAGGACAAGGAAGGCGGGTGGGACCTATTTAGAAACCTTGAATAAATGGTGAGACTCGTTTTTCCTATTTTTAAGGATGGAGACAGAGTCATGGCATTCCAAAGACGTCCACGTCCTAATCCCTGAGCCTGAGGATGTGGTGCTTTGGACGGCAAGGACTTTGCAGAAATGATCCTGGATTATCCAGATGGGCCCAGTGGAATCATGGGGGTCCCTATAAGAGGGAGGCAAAAGAGCCAAAGGCAGAAAAAGGAGATGCAATGACAGGCACAGGGTGGAGTGGAATGCTTTGAACACAGAGGAAGGGCCATGAGCCAAGGAGAGTGGGCACCCCTAGAAGCTGGAAAGGGCCTGAAAGCAGATTTTCCCCTGGGGCCTCCAGAGCGAGTGCAGGTCTGCAGCAGCAATAGGGAGTTAAGACAGATGTCAACTTGAAATTTAGGGGTGAGACTGACCTGGGTATCATGCCTCTCAGCATCTTTTATAGGCCTGGAGTCACCTGGCTAATTAGAAGCCTAACATTGCATTGTATATAATTTGTCTCATTCATGCAATTATCATGCTAGGTACTTCTAGATATAATTTATTCACCTAAGATTACAAATGCATTAATTCAATTTTATCTTTAAAATGCTGCTTTACACCACGAGGCAGCTGGAAGATGGGGCTCTGTGGGTGGGGCTGTATTTACCTTCCAGGAAGGTGGAAGGTGGTCTGTTTTGAGACATACACATGCAACTGGATTCCTATAGAGAATAGCAGATGAGGGCACTTGGGTGGCTCAGGTCATAATCTCAGGGTCCTGGGATCAAGGCCTGCATCGTTGGGCTACCTGCTCAGTGGGGAGCCTCCTGCTCCCTCTTACTCTGCCCTTTCCCCCTCCCCTGCTTGTGCTCTCTCTCTCTCAAATAAATAAAATCTTTTAAAAAAATGAAAATGGCAGATGAGAGCCAGGCATACACACTCACTGCAGCATTTCCACCCGGTTTGTGCGGAGGCCCAAAAACGGGGGTTTGGGAGGGATCACTGCATGTGGTGGATGGAAGCAGAGGAGGCAGGCCCAGGAACTTCAACTGGGTTCTGAACTCAAGGGGCAGAGAAATCTAAGTATCACCTGAGTTACACATGAGGAATCCTAAATGGACAGGCAAAATTGTTAAAACCCCCCAAAAAAATCTCAAGGAAAGAAATTCTAGGTCTTCCATGCAAATGATCCCCATTCTATAGGAATCCCATCATCATCAACAACTTCCCAAACCAAGTTCAACGTTGAAATTGAGGCTGCTTCCAAGTACCCGTCGACTGATCAATGGATACAGAAGATGCGATCTATACATACAGTGGAATATTATTCAGCCATCACAAAAGGATGAAACCTTGCCATTTGCAATGACGTGGATGGAACTAGAGGGCATCATACTAAGTGAAATAAATCAGTCACAGAAAGACAAATAACACATGATCTCACTCATATGTGGAATTTAAGAAACAAAATAAATGAACAAAAGAAAAAACAGAGAGACAAAGAACAAAATAGACTCTTCACTCTAGAGAACACACAGATGGTCACCACGGGGGAGATGGGTGCGGGACAGAGTAGGGAGGGTAAGGGGTGAAGACGGGCACTTGTGACGGGCACCAGCTAATGTACGGACGTGTAGAATCACTGTCCTGTACACCTGACACGAACATGACACTGTATGTCAACTACCCTGGAACTAAAATTAAAAAAATAAAAAATAAAAGTTTGGAGGGAGAAAAAGGCAAGGTTTACCCAAGAAATAGTAAGTATGACTATATGGAAGTCTTAGGAAAAGTGGTTGGAAATATGTTTTTGGAGGGGAAAGCTTGAAAAGGATCTTGAAGGCAGAGTTTGGGGTTTGAGATGTAGACCAAAATTCACCCAGAAAAGGAAAGGAAACAGGCTGCTTTGAGTTTGGTGTCCAGGGTGACATTTTTCTGTGCCTTTGGCAGGTCAGCCTGGGTGCCATGCTAATAACCACGCTCAAAAAAAGACCATTCAGATTCATGACCATGAGAACAGGCAATAATGACAAAACCCCAGTCATGTCCTTTGTTGTAGATGGTTTTTTCCAATATCCCCCCCTTTTTTTAAGAGATTTTATTTATTTGAGAGAGAGAGAGAATCTGAAGCAAACTCCATGCTTCAGAGCCTGATGTGGGGCTCAATCCCACGACCCCGAGATCATGACCTGAGCTGAGATCAAATCAGACGCTTAACCAACTGAGCCACCCAGGAGCCCCTCCAATCTCCCTTTTGGGAAAATACTGACGGTGTTGAATCTGGAAAACCCTTCACACTTCCTAATAGTACCATTTAAGGAAACACGAAGTAAAATGCTGAAGTGTCCGTCTGCCTTCTGGACTCGAAAAGCTGGACCATGCTATCATTGCATGAATGGGTTTCCTGGGACGGATCATGAACAAAGCCGTGGAGTCCTAGGAGCCCCCACATGCATGCCCCATATCTGTTTCTACAAGCCCCTTCCTCCCTTCCCCACACAGAGGTTCAGGACCCCTGCTTTGCTTCACAATATCGTGGCAGGCTTCCAAACCCCAGAGCCCACCCTGAGGAGTAACTCATGGTGCTCTCCTCCACAGGCTGTCTGTGTTTCATTTTCACTGTAAAGAGTGAGATCTTTTCTGTTTTTAAAAACATATTTAGTATTTGTCTCTGAAAAGTGTAGTGGAAAAGTCAAGACGAAGAAATTAGTGGGAAGCACGTACCCCATCTACAGATTGCATCAGCCCTGATGGGTCCAGGTTCTTCAACGTAGGCTCCTGGTTTAGTTAGAGATGGGCTAGAAATTAATAAAAGTAACAGTAGTGACATACTGAGCACTGACTGTATTCAGGCACTTTTCTAGGCCTTCAAATAGGCTGTCACAACAACGCAATAAGATTTTACTCTCAGAAGGGAGGTGACACCCCCAGTCTTATTCTAGTGAGTGGGCTGTGAACCCAAGCTGAGAACCATAGGGTCAGCTCTCCTAACCACCATGCCATATGGTATCTGGGCCTTTTCAGCCCCTGCCAGTCCTTCTTTGGAAGTAGGGGTAGTTAGTATCAGTAAATACTTGTCACTGTTCCATGCTCAATAATGATGGGTTTGAATTAGATCTTTGAAATTGTTGCTGTGGGCTAAATTTCCCCTGTTCAGATTGCTGCGTGGTGTCTCTCACCTGATCGGACCCAGACAGATACAGAATTTTTACCAGACGGGAGGCTTGAATCTCCGTGGACATATGTCCCTGATCCTGATGGGATGTACCTGTTTTCAGAGTTCAAAGCGAGATGGCATTGGGGGGGTATAGCTCAGTGGTAGAGCATTTGACTGCAAAGTGAGATGGCATTGGGCCACCTGCTGGATAATGACAAGTCTTTTCTCATCGCGTCCTAGACACCTCCATTTTTCTGTGAGATTCCTAACTTAAAAGTTCCATCCCTGACTATGCATATTTCTACCCCACTGAGTCTTCTTACATTTCTGAAAGCGTAGGGTCCTTCATAGTCTCATCTCCTTTCTCTCCAAGGCTCTCTGGCCTCAGCTGGGCCAATGCCTGTTGATGCGTAGCGATAACCACTGTTTGCTGGTGTGAGTGTTTCGGTTTCCAGTCGTGAACCACACCACATGAAGACCTTTCCTGGGGAGCACGCTCCACTGGCAGCTGGGTGTGTCCGGCAAAATACTACCAGGCATTGGTCCAACTTTCCAGGCCCAGGAAAACCCTAAGCACATTTTGCCAAGTACTTTTTCCCCTCATTTTTAAATCCATGTGCATTTCAAGTGAAATTTAATCCATATGTTCCTCATTTATTCACACTCAACCCATCATTCTGTCATTTCGTAAGAGCTTTGATGCTTAAGAAGCTGTCCATGTAAGTTTCATAAGCCTTTCTTTTTGTTCTTCAAGCTACGAAAGCCACATTTTTTTTTAACAACAACAAAAAGAGCAAACAAAATCAGAGTTGTAAAAGACGCAAGATTGGTTGTCTATTCAGGAAAAATATAAGAAATCTGGATGGGTTCTAGACTTCTCCAGTGAATTTTACCTTCCTTACCAAACCAGAATATTGGGCAATGTGTTGGCTACAAGGAACGGAAAATTTCAACCCATTTCAAAAAAGTCATCCCTTCAAAACCAGGAATATTTAAATAAATAATATCTTAATTCCATCCAGCAAGACAGTAAAACACTCTCTAAATACAAACAAATCACACTGTTTAGAAACAGTTTCCTAGCTGAGGATGGCGTGGCGAGCAACTTCCAGGTCAGGGAAGGACTTGACTAAGGAAGGGAATAAGGACTGAACCAGGGCAGGCAGCGGTAGGCAGGCAATGTCTTCTCTCTCCCTGTCTAGTCAACTGCCCTCTGCCCCATCAGACCTCCTCACAATTGCCCTCATTGTGGCAAATGTACAAGTCACTTGGAAAAATACCGCCCAGGGATATTACTCGTACAGTGCGCAAAATATAGCACCTGGGCAGAGAGGTTGGGCGGGTGGGTGGGTGCTCTGGAACCTGGCTAGCACCCACGGGGCAGCCCCCTGCCAGCCAGCGCCTGGCCTCACGCCCACCTGTATGTACCCTCCTCTCCTCAGATTCCACAGACTGGCCAGGGAGGCTCGAGCTCTGTGGCCAAAAGACCCGCTGACCTTGGTGACACAATTCAACTTTAAGGAAACTAGAACATGTGGCAGATTTCACCTCTTAGCACTAACACTAACCTTGTCAGGGGAGTAACCCTGGATTCTGAAGGTCACCTGACAGACCTCTCACAGAACGTCGTTTCATTACCCTCATTTGTTGACATGTCTGTCCCAGCAACTAGACTGGGGGATCCTCAAAGACACCTTTCCCTCGTCCTCAACTTGGTGTTGAGTGCATAATAGCACAATATTGGTGTTGTATGAAGGAATGCACGAAAATCAATCACGAATAGCGTTGTGTATTATAAAGCAAGGCTGAAAAGTAGCCATGAAATCTGTCGAAGTCAAAGGAATCTAGACCCAGGATAGGCATCGGTCCAACGTGCCCGCTTCTGGTTTGAAAAGCACAGCCAGCTCCCCTGGTAAGCTTCCACGTGGGTTCCCATGTAGGCTCAGGGGGGTGGCCGAGAGGATGGGCTGCCCAGGCCCCTCCGCGGTCCTCACCACCAGGCTGATGCACCTCCAACACAAGGTGGCCTGGGCCCCACCGTCACTGGGCTTTGCTTCTGAGCTGTTGGTGCTGCCATCAGCCTTCTGGGGCACCCTGGTGCCTCGAAGATGGAACACGGAGCAGGGAGGTCCTGGCGCTTCCTGCACTCAGCATGTGAAGAGGGTTATTTTATGTGGGAAATCAGACAGCAGGAGCCGGTGCCATCCCCCAATCCCAAGCTTGAGAGATGTGATGCCGGTTTTCAGAGGTCTAAAACAGAGCCCTCCCGCCACTACTTGGCTCTACAGCTCCAATCCAAATCTCCCCACCTGGATTTGTCATCCCCAAGGGGGCCAGGGGCCAATCCAGGAGTGCGGACCCCAGAGAGGAAGCTAGAGCATCTGCATCTGCCTCCACCCCAAACACAGCCATCATGTGAGGGACACGAAGGAGGCGCAGAGCAGGGAGGCGTGGGGACAGGTGTGCAAGCGTGCAATCACACGTGTGTCCTGACAGTGTGGCGATGCAGGGCCGGCGGAGAACATGCGAACTCTCAGTCAAGAGAGAAATAAAGACCGTGCTTCACGGCACACGTGGTATCTGTCTGCTGGGAGACGTGGCAGAGCTCGGGCAGCTGGGGCAGGAAGGCAGAGGAACTGGGGCACACGCATTTTGAAAATGGCATTTCTTCCTAAGAGTTCCCTAAAACTTGGATTGAAAAGAGCCCCTTTTATCAATTTCTGACCAGTGGCAGAGCTAGAACCAGGGGCCAGGGATCCTTTATGTCTCCACCTCCTACACGATCTCTTTCCTTTAAAATTTCCAACTATACGATTTAAAAAAAAAAAAATACATCACACACATAATTTAGGCCCATTTGAATCTCATGGGTTTCTTTGAATCACACAAAGAAATCTAAAATTGACATAAACTCCTTAGTCTTGATGTTACTGAAATGAATTTTCTGCCAATTTTCCTTTCAAACAGTTAAAGAGGAGCCCAGGAATGAACCCACATCAAGTGTAATTGATCTCCTTCTGATAAGCACAATAATGGACTGGATTAATCGAACACCACAATGAGCTAGACTTTCTTTAGGAAAATGACCGCAGACATCGTCAGCTGTGGGGGCTCAGAGGCTAATTGGAGAGAACACAGCAAAGAACGTAGGGGAAGAGTAACACAGCGGGAGGGAAGACATCGGCGGGTATGGCGAGCACAATTACAAGGCTTAGAAACGCTGCTGTGCGTGGGGGGTGTGATTCTGCGGTTTTGCGGGGACCCTGCAGTCGGGGCGGAGATCCGCAGGCTTGTGCAGCAGCTAACCGCTAGGTGGAAGTATGCACCAAATAAAGAAGCCAGGCCAGAGCGCTCACTTGAAATTTTAGGTGTGTATGTGGTGATTTTTCAGACTTACTAAGCTTTCAAAATGCATGTTAATATCTCTTTTTCCAAATCCACTTGAAACATAGGTGAGGATGAGGTGGGGGCTGGAGCAAAGAAAGGTAAAGGTTTTCCCCCCAAGTGGAGAAGGGCCAGTCATGCGCAGAAGGTGCCACTTGACCCTGTATATGGCGGCTTGGATGGTGGCGTTTTAGGGGCGGGTGGCCTCTCAGAATCATCTGGAAGTGCCCTGGAGGGAGTGGAGGTTAGCCAAATTATAGAGGCAGAGTCCGGGGCTCCAAAGGGGCGGATGATGTTGCCAGTTACAGTTTTATGAAGCTTCCCAGGTTATTCCAGTATGCCCCCCGATCTACCGCACGCCCTCAGGGGAGAGGAGCGCTGAGGGAACAGTTAGGCTCTCTTGTCCCCTTTGAGATCGGTCATCTCCTCTCTCTGTGGATATACGTAAGCATCAGGGGCTGACAGCAGGGGCAGAAAGCTAAACGGAATAACCTGTTATGCTCTTGTAGTCTGATAGATGCATCTATATTTGCTCGGATATCTCTATTTCTATCTAGAAAGAGGAATGATACAGATAACTAAGCAGGTGTGTTTTTGAATGTGCGCTTCTTCACCTCAAATATTTACTGAGTACCTGTCATAAGCCGTGCACTATTCCGAGGATACTGGAAAGATAAATTGCAAAACATTGCGATCACTTCTGGCAGTTGCCATAGCGTACGCAGATAGCCTGGAAAGTCTCACCGGGGTACAGCCTAAAAATGTTAGATAAAGTGCTTTTTAAATCCTTTAAGTGGTGTGGTTGAGTTCCTTGGTGAAATCGTGAGTGGGACCGTGGGTCTCCAGCAAGTGCTGGGGCTCTGGATCGGGGAGCAGCCCTGGGTGTTTACCGCCCCTGGTGGGACAAGCGACCACCCGGGAAGGCAGGAGATGGGCCCCGGTCTGCCTGTGCAGAGTGCGCGGAGGAAGCCAGAACCAAGAGCTCCTCCGTCAGAGTGCGGACGAGGAGAAAATCAGACCTACCAAAGGAGACGGTGGGAACTGCTCCATCTTAAGGGGAAAGAAAGAACAGCTCCAGTGAGAATCTATAAGCTTGGGCTGGCCTGGTTTGGGGTTCAAATTTACACCACGATCATACACTGAACAAGAAAATTGATTTAAGCCATTGCCAGACTGGTGGCAGGAACAAGCATCTGGAAAAAACCAGTGAATTTCACTGAGAGTTACCTTAAGTGTTAGGGAGGCTAGGGTAGGGGCTCTAACACAGAAACTGGCATTCTGGCGGGAGAGGGCCACCAGTTAAAGAGAACTAATGGAGCCTTTGAGAAGTGCCAACCCTCGGACGGCGGTCACGCCATGAACCTCGGGCAGAGCATGTAAATAATGAAAATATGCCCACTTATGGACGTGGCAGAGAACAGGCCACAAGCCACATCCTCCCGTTACAGCCGTGTCTTCACGGTCTCCTAGCCCTGATCTTGCCTGTGTATGTATCATAAATTCAATGTCACACCCAAGAAAACCCAGCAAGAGAACTAAACACTAAGAAATAAGATTTTGTTGCGTAGGGTTGAGGGGGGCACAAACCACAGTAATAGCTAATATTTTTCCACCCCTCCCCCAACCAACTTTTGCTCCCTTGGCGCTGACACCACCCCTTGGAGAAGGCATGATCTACAGTGTCCATCGCTCTACACCACTAGGCAATTACGCCTGTTGACAAGTGTGGACTACAGGTACCACTAATAAGGAGAGGAAGCCATCATCAGATAAGCCCTGGCACAACTGTTGTTTAGACAAAAGCACACTCTTACTTGAGCTGTTTTCTGATGTGCCAGCTGTGTGACACGCACCTTCCCACTTCTTGGTAACATACCCCGTCACCAAGAGGAAGACGACTCGGTCTGCCTCACCACTGGTCTGCCTCGACCGCACGCCCAGACTGGGGGAGCCACCGGGCCAGGATGGGACCTTCTCTGAGCTGCTAACCCCACTGAGGCACACATCAGGAGACACAGATGAAACCGGCCCCTTCCCTAGGCTCTCCTGTTCTTACCTTCAGGACATAACAGTCTCAGAAATTCTCCCGTGTTTTCACCACTCAGACCAGAGTCTCCTGTATTGGGACCGTTCAGGTAACGAGGGACGCGAGGGATCCTTAGACCCGAGGGCCCGGGGGGCATTTCTCCTCAAGGGACCTGAGAGGCACATGGCTCCCCCCTCGCCTCTCCTTCCCCCTCATGCACCTTTCCTGAGCACGGCTCTGTGCCAGATGCAAATTGTCATATCCTAGGGGCCAAGGACCAGCACCAACACGGGGCGACGTCCCCTTCAGATGGCCAGTTCAAACCACTGTCCCGGGACTGCAGCAGGATATAAGTTAAGGAACCGTTTACACAAACCAGAGGGGCTCCATGTTGTCCTAACGCAAACGTAAATCTCACAGACGTAACCCAGAGGAGGACATGCAAACACCCCTGCTCTTCCTTCCCACGGAAAGGCAGCAAACCGCGGAAAGATGGCCCTTGGGACGGGAAGACAGGACGTTTGTCAATGGCACTTACTTCTTAAGCAGGAAAATCTGGAGATGGCTGGGGCGGGTGAAAAGGATGGCAACTACTAGAGCAAGAGCCCCTGGGATGATGCCTTTTACTTTTTATCAAGTTCTGAATCCTTGACTTTTGAGGCCACTGGCTTGTGCTCAGACCTCATGAGAAGCCCATGAGTTGTCAGCAGCCACTCACCTTCCTTCTTATCACAAAACCATTACGTCCAGTGTGAGTGGTGCGTCGGTGGGGGTTCACCGGCCGTCATAAAGGTACCCATCTGGTGCGGGGTGTCGGCAGCAGGGGAGGCGTTGGGGGGGCGGGGACAAGGGTCCCGTGGGAACTTGTCGTACTTTCTGCTCAAGTTTGCTTGAACTTAAAGCAGCTCTAACATATGCAATTTGTTAGTTCTTTTTCTTTTTTTTTTTTTATTATATTAAAACAAATAGTTACAGGTTATTCCTTTTCCTCCAGGCAGGTGGAGCGAGCCTCCATTGGACTCCCATGCTTTCAGTGAGTCCCTGGTGCCCACAGAACCCCCCTGCTGTCTACTGAGGGACGGATCAGTGGTAAGTGATAGAACAGGGTCCAAGTGAGGAAGTTAGAAAATAAATGGGGTCTGACTCATGATATAATGATATTAGCTCCTTATTACCTGAGACATAATTCCATCTAAAAGTGAAGGGCTGTCATTATTTTCAAATTAAGGGAATAAGGGATCTGATTTGTGTATTTCTGAAGGGATTCCCCACCCTGCACGGTACCCACAGACAGGTCAAAAATGTCAGTATGACTCATTACCCCTCATCCTAAACTGTCACATGCCCTTTCAAATTATAGAGGAAAACAGAACTCCTCCATCATCTTCTTTCTAATAGACTGTCTTTTTAAAAGAGCAAACCCTCAGGGCGCCTGGGTGGCTCAGTCGGTTGAGCATCTGACTCTTGGTTTTGGCTCAGGTCATGATCTCAGGGTCATGAGATTGAGCCCCGAGTCAGGCTCCACACTCAGTGGGGAGTCTACTTGAGATTCTCTCTCTCCTTTTCCCTCAGCTCCTTCCCCCTGCTCGTGTTCTATAAATAAATAAATAAATTCTTAAAAAGATTAACAAACCCTTAAGCGTGTTGTCAGGCTAGTGGCTGAGGCCGAAGATGGTATTTTCAGTCCCCTTTAACATCTGATAACGCATCATCCATTGTGTTCCATGAAGAGTCGTGATTTTCTGTCTCATTTTAAAGATACTTGAAAGGTTTTTGCAAACGATTTGAAAGTAATTCAAGTTATGGCAATTCCACACTTAAAGCATTTTTTTTTTCTGTATTTGTATCTCATTTGAGAATGTTTTGATTCATCTAAATGTAAGTTCACGGTCATAGCTTCAGGTGTGGACGGATCTGGGGGAACCCACCTTGCGCCCTTTTCTCTCTCTTCCTTCCCCTTGTTCTTGTTCCCCTTCTCTCTTCTTAACATGACCGGGTGTGCGGCCGCCAATATTCGCCCATCCAAAGTCCTACGAACATAATCCCCTCCGCCAGCCCCGCCCCACATGTCCCAGGCATGAAGTACCCGAAAATAATGTTTGAAGGAGAAAAGTGATTGAGGGAAGATGTTTGTATGTGTTCTGAACAAAAGCTGCGGGACCTCTGCCCACTGCAATTCTAGTTCCAAGCTTCCGAGCCACAGCTGCGAGGTCAGGGGGTTGATAGGAGCGGGGGCGTGTAGGACGAGACCCTGGCCCACGGGGGAGACTAGGTGGTGATGTGAGGGAGTGAGGGACATGGAGGGCCAGCTCCCCAGCGCTCAGCTCCCCGACACTGTCTAACCCACAAGCGAAAACAAAGACCCCCTGCTTACAGCCTCACCAGGGATGCTCCCCCCACGCCGGCTGTGCTAAAAAGGCCACATGAAAACCCACCCCAGACTGCCAAGTGAGGCCTCGGTGGCCCTTTCTATGAAGAATGCTAGCGGTCGGTGACCGCCTCACGAACACTTTCCCCGCAGCTCAGCGCTCATGGTCCCCTTGGACTCCTGGCTCTCACTGCCCCAGGTTCTGGCCTCTCTGTCACCTGTGGGCCGCTGCATCTGCCCCTTGTGCCCGTCACCTTCGGGCGTCCTCGAGCGCTGTTACTGCCTTCTTGTCCTACGAGCGACTGACCTCATCCCCCCCGGGAATAACCCCGGGGAAACCACTGCTGCCCACAACGTGTCCAAGCTGCTGGCTCGTCCCCACTGCAGGGTCTTGAGCGGCGATTCCGCCCGAGCGAAGGCTGACTATGAACTTGAGAATGATCAGGTGTTGACAAAAGGGACCCTGGAAGGCTGTGTGTTACAACCTCCGGTTGTCTCTCGCCTACGTCACCTGCAGCACGCGCGCGCTGTCCCAGCGTCACTTCTCTGTGCTTCCGTAACTGCCTCACTCCATACCCTTCTCCTCACTAAGGCTGGAAACTCTTAGGGAGTGGGACAGACACCCCTGTTAAAGGAGCTGATGCTTCCATTTCTTTACCTTCATTTTGAAACGATTACAAAAGTGTTGCCAAAAGAATATAAGGCGTTGTCATGCGTCCTTCCCCAAACGTCTCCCCAAATGTTCTATAACTGTAGGACGATGATCAGAATCAGGAAGGTGACAGCAATACAACTATTTTAACTCCTCTAGAGCCGCTACTCACATTCTGCCAACTGTCCTCCTGAAGCCCTTTTTCTGGTTCAGGTTGGCATCTTCCATTTAGTTGTGAGACCTTCTTAGAAAAGGTGACGTTCTGCCCAGCAGCGCTGTGCTGGGCACGCTCCTGGTTTCACGCCTGCCACACACCTCCACGTCATTCTCTCCATCCTGTTAGGCAGGTGTCTACCGTCGCCAACACTTAGCTGATGGCCAGAATGAGGCTCAGGGAAGCTAAACGACTTGACACAGGTCACACAGCAATGAACTGCTGCAGGAACGTTTGAGCCAGAGCTGTCTGCCCCGGGAGGCTGCCCTTGACTTTGTGCGGCCACGCGGCTGTGCGGCCAGATCTCCTCCAGCTGCTCATCCCATGTTCCTTCGTGTTTTTCTCTCTTCCCAGACAGCCACACGTCAGTCTCCTGCAGAGCACCCAGCACCGTGCTACACGTGTAGCAGGAGATGAGTAAAGGTTTTCCGATGGAGCTGAACGTTCCAGGCATTACATGGAATATGTAAATAGGGCTTGGAGTTGTGGCAACATTAACATCACGCTCTAGCTTCTGGTTTAAAAGACCATGCTATGTGGGATTTTTAAAAATTTGTTTCTTGGGATGCCTGGGTGGCTCAGTCGGTGAAGCATCTGCCTTTGGCTCAGGTCATGATCCCAGGGTCCTGGGATGGAGTCCTGCATCCAGCTCCCTGCTCAGCGGGGCTTCTCCCTCTGCCTGCTCTGCCTGCCGCTCCCCCTGCTTGTGCTCTTTCCCCCTCCCTCTCTTTCTCTGACAAATAAATGAACAAAACCTTAAAAATAAAATAAAACTAATTTGTTTCTCAGCATACGGTCACTTGGTGCTTAGTCGACTCACCCATTGCTTTAGGTTTAAAGTTGACAATACAAATGATCTGTGGCTTGCATTTTCTTGATGCATTCATGGCCCCGGTCAACCTCATCTGCTGCTCCCTGGTCTTCTTGTTGTGAACCTCAAGGACCAATGATGAATCCGTGGCACCTCCTACATGACTGAAGTTTCAAAGAATTCTCTGAGAATAAAATACGGCTTGAATAAGAGTCGGTTCACTACGACAGCTGATTTAGGAACCACGTGCCCAAAGTGTGGAGGCCAGTCTCTGGAGGAATAGCATATGTCTCTCCGTGTGACATGTTTAAACAGTTTTACAGCAATTTGGGTGAAGCCAGGAGAGACGTGTTTATCAAATCTAAAGGTGACAGACTTACGAGACGTCGCAAACATGATAAATGACAGACTCGAGCTGCAGAAGGCCTCACCAGGCTAGAACGCTAGACTAAAACCACAAGATGGAGTTAAACAGAGACGTATGTCGAGGCTCACATTTGGGATTGAAAAATCAATCGCACAAGTGCTGGATAGGGAAAAACCTGGATTTACAGGCATTCATGGGAAAAGGGCGTAGGAGGGGTTTTAGGAGGACCACAAAGTCGCTACGGGGCGGAGGGTAGACGGGGCCACAGTGAAAGAGGCCCCAACCCACGCTACGTTCTCGGAGGAAGAAGACGCACAGCAGACTAGGTCGTAGCCCGCCTGAGCTCAGGCTGGCCGTAACAGCTTGAGGATGTTGTTCAATTTGGAGGGCCACGTTTCAGGATGGAAACACTAGAAAACACATGTACCATTGTTGAAGATTTCTGGGTTCCCTAAATCTTACATCATAAAATGAGAAAACATTTTAATAGGTTCTCATTAGCCAGACAAGTGGCTCTAAGCCCTGGTTAAGTGTCAGAAACCACTAGGGAGCTTTAAAAGTTTCATATCTAGGATGATTCTGGCTCAGGTTTGGTGCACAGCCTGGGTGTCTGCATTTTTAAAAGATTTCCAGGTGTTTCTGATGAACAGCCGGGACTTAGAGCCATTGGCCTAAGGAACAAAGTCTGAACTCCTTTGCCTGGCTTTCAAAGAAGTATAGGTTTGCTTCCAGACCATCCTTTCTACCTAATTTCCACCCACTTGTTGTGGGTTGAATTGTGTCCTCCCAGAAGAGGTGTTGTGTACCTGAGAATGTGACTTCATTGGGAAATAGGGTCTCTGCAGATGTGATCAAGTTAAAATAACGAGGGGGCCCAATCCAGGATGGCTGGCAACCTTACAAGAAGAGAAAACAGAGACAGAGAGAGGAGAACGCCATGTGACGACACAGAGAGCCCTCCACAGAGGGAAGGGACCATGTGAGGAAGGAGGCAGAGCCTGGTGAGATGCTGCTCTAAGACAGGGAGCGCCTGGGGCCACCAGAAGCTGGGAGGGGCGCAGAAGGGCCCTTCCCTGGAGTTTCAGAGAAAGCATGCTCTGCCAACACCTTGATCTTGGACTTCCAGCCTGCAAAGTGGAGAGACTAAGTTCCTGTCGTTTAAGCCCAGTGGGTGGGACTTTGCTACAGCAGCCCAAGGGAACCAACACGGTCTCTTTAGGTGGTCCTCACGCCACAAACCTGGGCTCTTCCGGGCCCCTCTTCTCTGGGGCCGCTTCCTGCTTCTCGCCTGTGCTCACAGCTCTCGCAGTGTCCCTGCCCCTACGGTTCTGAGTCCTGCCAGCCCTCCACACTCCTGCTCCAATGCGCTTCCCCCATGAAGCCATACAGCTGTCCAGTGCCTCCCCACACCGGCACGCATCTCCTGGGGGCCCTTGCTTCGGGTCTCTGTGCTGCAGCCGCACCTCGTCCCAGTCAACAGAGATCCGCTCTTGTCGTCCTCACTGACCCAAGAGACGCCGGAGGACCGGCTTTGCCACCAAGCTTGTAGTAGCCAGAGAACCCGTCGCAATGCCTTACGCACAGCACAGACGAAACCAGGTAGGGGGAACCGCCTTGAGAAATTTAACCATCAGGTGGGCAAAAATGTGGGCATTTATTCTTGTGGTTTCAGAACTGAAAGGAACTCCAAGAAACAAGATGAACCTCCTCACAACTCGGAATGTCCAAGAATTAAACAAAGTGCCCAGAAAAAGGATGGCTCCTCTGTGTTTGGAAGCCTAACGCTTCTAGAAATAGTTGACATCTGGCCAGGGTTTCTGACGGTTGCTTTATAAGCTAGAATATAGGGGAGACTTTCAGAATGATAACATAAATTTGGGAGACAGTCAGGTATGTATTCACATATTGAATTTAAAAATACATTTTGGAGAGTGAGCGAAACCGCCTAGAGACATGGTCTTCTAGCCAAGAGGAGAAAGGAAAACTCCACCGGTGGCCTGCAGAGGGGGGCCTCCGGGGTTGAGCGGCAGGAAAAGATGAACAGGACCCAGAGAGGAGGAGGGGAGTGTGCAGGGTGGAGAGGCCTGAGAAGGAGAATGCGTCAGCCTCCCCTCAGCCGGCAGCCGGGTGCCCGCCGACCTCCACCTTCTCTGCTCTCCCGTGGACCCTCACCTGGCAGCTCCCGTATTCACCGCTACTGTTCTTTCCCACAGGAGCTCCGAGGGGACAGGGCCTTAGTTAAGTTGTGTGACTACTCCCAGCCTCCAGAAGAATGCCCGACAGAATGGGGATCACCAAATCTGTGAGCTGTGAATGCAAGCGTGTTGGCTACTTTGTGCAACACTGTTCAGTTATTAGCTGCCAGAATCGGGGTGTTTTATCATTGAAAAAAAAGTGTTCTGTTAGCAACTTAAAGAAACCCTGTCGTGGGGCACCTGGGTGGCTCCGTCGGTTAAGCGTCTGACTCTTGATTTTGAATCAGGTCATGAGTGCGGGGTCGTGGGATCGAGTCCCCTGCTGGGCTCCGTGCTCAGTGTGGAGCCTTGTCCCTCTCCCGCTGCCCCTCTCCCCCGTTCATGCTCTCTGTCTCTCAGATAAATACAATATTAAAAAAAAAAAGAAACACTGTTGAGATCATGATCCTCTCCCACATTTTGACGAGAGTAGACATCTCATGCCAATCAGATCCAAACCGCTAATATCAGCCATCATCCCCACTTGGTCATTAATCCATCCCACAAAGACTGACTGAGCCCGGCTGGGCCCCAGCTGAGGGATTATGTGCTGGGGACACACCAGGTAAACAGAAGCAAGCACTACGCCTACCCTTGGCGAGCTTCCAGTCTAGTGCGTAGGGAAGTATTTCACAAAAATTTAAAAAAATGCCTTGATAATTACAAATTTTGACATGTGCTGCGCAGAAAAAGGACAGGGCGCTCTAAGGGACATAATCAATGTGGAGTCCTCTTGGAAGAGGTGACGTTGAACCAGAGGGCTGAGGCAGGGTCCCGGGAGGCGTGACCCCCGTGGAGGCGAGGATGTGCGTGTCCACCAGGCTCTGCGGCCCTCAGGGGGTCATCCCACCGGCCGGGGCCGGGGCTCTGCTCTGTCAGGAGTTTGCTCCAAAACCAATTGCAGCCACCTTCTCCATGTAAAAATAGTATTTCCCTCCACTTGCGGAGCCAGGGTGCAGAGCGACCTGGGTTTTTTCCTTTTTCTTTTTGAATCTCCTCATACACTAATTTTTCATTGGCCCTTTGGGTCATTAGTCTGGAGGGCCCGACTGGTCAGGGCAATCAGGTAAGTCATGCTGGCAAGAGCTAAGGTGACCGTGGCGCCACGGGGGACGGAAGCAGAACCTCTACAGACTCGCTGCCAGCCGGCCACCTCGGCAGAATCGGGGGGGGCTTCCTGCCCAGCCTCGACGGGAAAAGCAGAGGCTTAGGAAGCCACAGGGAGGGCTCCAGACACGCCCACAGGTCTTTCCAGTTGTCACTCAAAGGTACAGACATCGGGCCAGTGGCCAGAAAGTCTTGTTTCACAGTCTCTCTCTCAGGCACTCACACCTACCTGGAAAGGACTAGAGCCTGAAGTTGAAGACCTTTCTTCCAACCCTGAGATTATTTGCTGATACTAGAAATAAGGTTCTAGGACAAATCAGTGCAAAGATCAGTCTCTCCTTCTCAAGCCCCAGTCTCAAGGCCAAGCTCAGTCACTGATCCATAAAGCCAAACGGCCAACTTTGCCTTTATTCAGCACTTTCCAGGCATCTGGTTGGTTATGGGATAACACAGTGAAGATCCCATAGAATAAAATATGTGGCTTTTTCTGGACCAACCAGAGTACTGATAACAAAAGTTCTGAGCAAGTTAATGACCGAAACCAGACTTGGGCCCTCTCTTACTTGGCAGAGAGGTTCTGTTGCCAGCTACTCTCACCGGGTATGGTCAACAGCAGAAGCGGAAAGCCCGCGGTACATGAGAGCTAGAGTGCTCTAAGACCCGTATTTTCCACCCTGCCATACAAATGACTGTGGACCAGATCTGGATGATTCCCCAAGGGAAGCATTCACCCAGCTGGAAGCACCTTCTCTACAGGGACAGGCCCTGTTTTCAATTGTATCTCCAGCACCCAGCCAAGTACCCCGCATGACACTGATGTTCCCTAAACACCGGTGTGTGAACAGATGCCTGCACAAGTGAATGGACCGCCACACCAAGCAGCAAAGGACGGGCTTTCTTTCCTCTGCTATTCCCAACTCCATTCCGGGCATCTCTTCAAATTCACCTTGCAGAGCACTTCATCTCAACTGATCTCATGTCCCCTCTGCTGTAAGGCCCTCAGGGGCTCCTGTGCGTACAGAATCAAACCCGGGCTCCTCAACAAAGCTGTCGGCCTTGCACAGCCGAGCTCTACCTGCCTCCTACCCCCGCCGGCCTCAGCCCCTTGCTGTCAACCCTCTACCAGTGCAGAACGGCCCAGGGCTTCCTCAAGGCGCCACACTGATTTGTGTAGCCATGTCCCAGGTTTGGCTCTTTTCTCTGCCTGGAACACCCTTCTGCCTTACTCAGCTATTGCTTTAAGTCTCAACTTAGATCTCCCCTCTGCCAAGGGGCCACCCCTCTCTATTCCATGGCACCCCGAACAGGCCTTCCTACTTAGCCTTAGACCTCATCCGAGGGCACTACGATAATCCATTTTGATTCCCACCTCCATACCATATGGTATGATTCCCCAGAGTATATGCATTTTTTAAAATTGTCTTTGTCCCCACTACTAAGCACAGTCCTGTCACATAAAAGTCCAAGATGTCAGCTGATCTGATAGTTACTGTTGAGGACTGAGGATCCAGAGGAATTTATACACTCCATTGTCAAAGTTGCTTCCCAAACAGTCTGTCTGTTACCAACAATGGGTCACCTTGTTCTTACATCGTTTATGTGAGCTGTCAGAAGTGGTGATCAATCATTATTTCCAAACTGAATAAAATGAAGACAAGTCTTTTTTTTTAAAACCTGCATTGACCATATATACAGATTATACTATGTCTTGTAAGCGCATGGTCTTTCCAGAATCTTTGTTCAAGGAAGCCCACCCATCTTGCCACACACCCATCTTTCTGACCACTGCCCTGGTTTCTCAGAGATCATGATCTGAATCTGCACCTTGATGGCTGGATCTCTGTGGTGCTGAAGCGGGTAAAAAGTAAATCAGCTTCTGAGAAATGAGTGTTTTCCTTTGATTGGTGTTTCTGGCTTCAAAGTCTCAAATTACCAGTTGACTAGTTGATTTTCATTCAAACTGATTGGTGGTCCTTGGTGTCATATGAATAGAGGGCTCGCCCTGAAACATTCTCTTCTCTTTCTACCTTGATGGATGTCATGTGAACTCCCGATGTCCCTTCACAGAACTCTGTTCTGGGCTCTGTGTCCCCATGATGGAGAGTGGTTATCTGTGGCTGAGCTGGCTAGATGACCCCCGGAATTTGTGTTCTCCAACCATAGCAGAGTTCTAGAAAGTGGCATGTCCCCCGGGACGATGCTTCCCGGCCTGACAGTGCACTGAGACACGGCCTCATGGCTGACCCCTGACAGCAGCGTGTGAGTGGAGCGCCAGGTGTCATTTCCGGACCAAGACTTACAAGCAGATGTGCCTTCTTCACACTCTTCCTCCTTCCACAGTCTGGACGCAGATCACATGGGTCCCCAAGGGTGGCATGGCCACAGAGGGAAGGGGCCTGACTGGACCAGAAGCACACACTTTATCCTGGCGTGTGAAGCAGAAATAGGCTTCTATTGTATTTGGGCCTCTGTTTTGGGGAGCCATCTGTTGCGGCGGCGAGCACTCACGTCACTCTGCCCGCTCCGATGGAGTGGGGCAGACGCACAGCTCGTTCTTGACACTGCCTTCCTCCTGTCCTATACTTAATGCATTCCCGAGTCCTGTCGCTGTCCTTCCTAGTAAAACTGAGGTAGGCTGAAGGAGTGCACAAGGGGGTCCGAGCCTTTGTAGAATTTTACAAGGAGCAGGAAGGTAAAGAGCTTGAATTTTCATTCTTGTACATTGGGAACCCACCGAAGAATATTAATCAATGGAGTTTTATGTTTAAGATTTTATTTATTCATTTGAGAGATACAAAGAGAGAGAGAGCACAAGCAGGGGGAGAGGCAGAGGCAGAGGGAGAAGCAGGCTCTCCACTGAGCCAGGAGCCTGATGCAGGGCTAGATCCCAGGACCATGACCTGAGCCAAAGGCAGACGCTTCACCAACTGAGCCACCCAGATGCCCTGTGGTTTCATTTTTTTTTTTTTTTTTTAAGGTCTCTGGCTGGAGACCACACTGGACTAGGAGACAAAGCCTGGAAGGAAAGCAGACTTGGGTGGAAGGCGAGCAGGCTGGCAGGCACGGAGATGGAGGGCAGATTGATTGGAGGCGTGAAGGCAACAGGTTTTCTCCAAGGTTTGGATGTGATTGGTAGAGAAGGGACAGAGATCAGAGGTGATGCCCAGTTTGAGTTGGAGGTTAGTGCGAGAGACTGGAAAGCAAAAAGCAATTAGAGGACAAGACAGGAATTCTCCTTCGGACACGCGAAGTTAAAGATTACAAGGAGACATCCACGTGGAGAGGTCCAGAAAACCGTTGGTTACCATAGTCTTGTACTCATTGGAAATATGAAAGGTGGAGGCCAAACTTTGGAAATCACTTTTGTAAAGATAATATTTAAAACCATTATCTTGGATGAGATCGCCTGGGGAGAAAGTATGGCTAGAGCCCTGGATACCCCAACAGCGAGCAGACACAGAGGTCTGAGAACATGAGGAAAGGAAAGGAGCCAGGAGGTGAGGTATCAGAGGAGTCAAGAGACGAGCCCCCTCAGAGAGGAGAAAGTGGGCAGCTCTGCTGAAATGTTGCCAAGGAGGCACAGGGAGCGTGAAGCGATGACCCCTGGATTTGGGAGACAGAGACAGAGTTCCACGAGGATGGTTTTGTGGGGTGCAGAGACGGAAGGCTGACGGAAGGGCTGTGCAGGGAGCCTGAGGATGTGGGAACGGGAATGTCTGCCGCCGCCGAGGGGAGCAGAGATGCCAGCAACAGTCACAGCAGGTGACTGTGGGACTTAGGAGAGTTGTTTTATTAAAGCCGGAAAACACCTGAGCAATGCTTTATGCTGAAGGGAATGGTCAAGTACAGGGAATAGCTGGTGGGAGACAAAATCTTTGAACAGAGAAAGGGGACAGGGTCCTGAGCCCAGGGGAAAGGCAAACGGGTGTCCTCCGTCTTAACCGAAGCGGACGGAGGGACCTCTAGGGCCGTGGATTGTGCAGGTTGGGGACAAGACCGGCAAGTCTCTGTGATGAATTCTATTCTATTACAGCAATAAACGATAGGGGGAGGTCATTGGCCAAGAGTAAGGAAAACTGTCAGAATTAAACTGTAATTGAAACTAGCACCTAACTTTTTAGAATAGAAAATATAATGATTTACTTTAATTTTTCAAAGTAAAATCCCACTGCAAATTTTCCCCACTCATGCTATCATTTTGGCTCCTGATCCACGGAGAATCTCTTTAAGGGGACTCTCCCAGGTTTCTAGCTTCTTTGGATGGCAAGAGCCTCCTTGCTGGGAATTAGGGTTCTGGGAAAAGCTGCTTCTCCATCTCCATAAAAAGCTTTGTCTTCACAGCTCACTGGAATGTTGTGAAGATGGAACACAAAAGTCTCAGCGTGGGCTCTGTCCAATTTGGAAGCCGTCGAAGGAGCCACATCCGTTGGAGGGAAACTGAATTCCGCGGCCAGTGTCTGGAGCCTGACTATGGCAGGACGCGCGGTCCCCGGGCCCCCTTGCGAGGACAGTGCCGCAGAGAGGAAGGGAGGGCAGGGAGACGATGCCCGGATGATGCTAGGGTTTGAATTACTCTGTGAGTAGGTCTTGAGTTGATGGCGGGAGAGGGCTGGGTGTGAAATTTTCTGAAGTTATAACAGGTGTTTGAAGTCACTCACCTTGTCAGCGGTGGCCAGTTAGCCGTGGCCACTGCAGCTCCCAGCACATAGGAAAGGACATAGAAAACGGGCTCCTGGCTTGTGGGCAGAATCAGCTGAAGCTATGGTCTGATGCTTTGCAGAGGTCTGGGAGCAACATCAAGAAGTCATTTATAACTGGCCACCGCCTTGCTCCAGGTGGGAGCTGGCGCAGGCTGGCCCACAAGGCCACGCACTGATTTTCTGGGCTTGCATGAGGCTCCCAGGGCAGGGGCAGAAGCCCAAAGGGTGGAAATCAGCCCCAGGGAGCTGTGCGGTGGACTCTCCTGGTATCGCAAATACCTCCCTTGAGAAGGACAGCAAAGCCCAAGACTGCCCGCGGGCCTGACCAGTAAGCACCCCGGGGTTAATGGGAAAAGGCCAAAGCAGGAACTTGAAGTTTTGTCCCCCGCCCCCCATGACATCTCGGAGAGAGAGAGAGGTCCCACACGCTCTAGAAAGTGCTAGTGGGCAGAGGCCCGTCCTCCTGCAGTCCTGTGAGTGTGTTTCTCTTACTGACAGCTTCCTGCATCTCTTCCCTCTGCCCCCTGCTCTGTGTGGCTGAAACTCCCACGTGGGTCTCCCCCCCATCCAGCCCTGGAGTTCTGTCCAGCTCCGGAACAGTGAGGAGGGGGTGGCTTCTCCAGATCGTCTCTCAGCCCTGGAGCTTGTTCTGAGGGTCCCTTCACTGTGACCGCTCCTGGCATCCGAGGGGTGAGCCCTGCGTGGGAAGGATGCAGGAGGAAGAGTCAGGGCCCCCGAATCTCACATTCTAGCACCTACCATCCCCTGGGGCAGATTCTGATACGGGTTTCTGGACA
Source organism: Eumetopias jubatus (assembly GCF_037043125.1). Lineage (NCBI taxonomy): Eukaryota > Metazoa > Chordata > Mammalia > Carnivora > Otariidae > Eumetopias > Eumetopias jubatus. The sequence continues at coordinate 3,523,241 of NW_028274812.1, read as the reverse complement.
GAGAGGAGGGAGCTGGAAACTTTGCTGAGACTACTCTCACCCCATCAATCACAATAACACCGCCCGCCCCTCCAGCCCCCCGCTCACACGCGGTCTGAACTTGGGCGGGTATCTGAATGTTTGCTGTCTCCATTCCCATAAAACAGGCCTGAAACCCCGCGTTGTCCTCACAGCTTGTCCTGAGGGGCGGAGGCATTCACCTGTCTGACACGACTCACACAGTGCCTGGCACACAGGAGGCAGCGATAAAAGAAGCACTTAACACCACAGTGACAGTACATAGAATTAGTACTCTGCTCCTGCCTCTCCTGAATACCTTCTCATAAATCTAGCACCCTGGTCCCTCCGCATGACGCCTGGAGGCCCCGTCAGGCCTGGTGCTGCATGAGTGATCCCACCTCCGGGTGAGCTCACCTCCTCCGTGTCACGCGCTGCCTCGGTGTCACCTGCCTCCTGGCCACATCTCCACGCCCGCTCCTGGCTGGTTCTCCCAGACACATTAGGGCCTCGCTCCAGTCTCTTCCAGCCCGACCTGCAAGCGGTCTCTATGACCGCTCCTTGCAGCGCCTTGCTCCACAGCTCCCGCGTCACTTCTGCTCCACTCCACGGCTGTCCCTTGGTGACCCAGCTCCAGGGCCACCCTCCAGGCCCTTCCACGGCCTCGGCTTCCTCCCCACGACACCCTCACGGTGTGGGTGACCCCACATCACGTTTCAGCTGGAGCCTCTCTCCCAAGCCGCAGACACAGACATGCCCCTGCAGGCCTCGCTCTGTTCACCCTGCTCCCCTGGCCCCTTCTCCAGGCTTCCTGTCTCAGTGATCAGGAGCCTCTCTCCTCGCTGCTTAGGACTTGGATGCTGGAGTCCTGGATGCACCCTGGTGCAGCTCACCAGCACATCCTGCTGCCTTTCATCAGCCTCCAAGCCTTCCTCCTGCGTCCATTGGCGCTCTGATGGAAGCGCCCCCCCGGTCCCCTGGATGGCCCCAGGAGGGGTCCCCTGGTTTTCACCCTTGTCACTCTTTGGTATCCCCCACCACAGCAAGTGGAGTGAAAACGGGATCCGCTCAAACATTAGCAGCTTCCCACTTGGCTCCGAGTCAAGCCCAGAGCCTCCCAACGGCTCCTGTCAGACAATGTGGCCCTCACTCAACTGTCCTGCTCTCTGCTGTGCTCCCACCCTGCCCAACTCCGGACACTTGCCCCCATCCATCCGCTTTTCGTACCTCCTCTCCCTGCCTTAGGTTTTTTTTTTTTTTTTAGCACTTATCACTGTTTTAAAAGTGTACTTTTCTAGGGGCGCCTGGGTGGCTCAGTCGGCTAAGCATCTGCCTTCGGCTCAGGTCATGATCGCAGGGTCCTGGGATCGAGCCCCACATCTCAGCGGGGAGTCTGCTTCTCCATCTGCCCCTCACCCCACTTGTGCGCACTTTCTCTCGCTCTCAAATAAATAAAACCTTTAAAAAAAAAAAGTGTACTTTTCTTGTTTATTGTCTCTTTTCTCCACTAGAAGTCAAGCCCCGGGCAGGGATTTTACTCTAGATTTTTCTTTGCTCTGCCTCAATGTCTTCAGTAGTGTCTCGAGATCAAGATGCTCAATAAATAATGTTGAATGAATGACAGAAGGTGATAGAACAATCCTACCTTGGACTTGGAGCCGTAAAGACACAGCCAGCGAAAGGGGGGAAAGACTCAGGAAATTGTTGTAATCTTAGTGAGCAAGATGCTGGTGGCCAGGCCAGCAAGCCGGCCAGAGGCACAGAAGCCGGGACCAGTGCCGGGCTGAGCAATGGGCAAACGAGTTTACATTCAGAACTCCCTGACAAACAGATGGGAATGCTTTGACTGCTCATCAGATAGTCAAACTGCATCTAAACAAACTGCTGACAAATTTGCCAAGTACAGTGCTTTCTGTGTGGAAGATTTACAAGGCACCTAATATATATAGTGTGCACCAGCTTCAAAGCAATACCACCAGAATAAAAACTATATTTGAAAGTTTCTTTTAATAACATCTTGAGGGTGTTTTATTTTTTTTTTTCCTTTGGAAGTCTAATTTGATTCTACAAAGGGGATGAAGCCTTAGTTCCTAGCACAATGAACTTACTTCCTCAATTTCTTTGTTCCCATATACTAGCAGATCCTATAACTGTACCAGAGTTAAAAACTGCAAAAAAATTTTTCTAAATGATGTGACTAAAATCTAACTCACATTTAGACTGTTACACTTTCAAGCTGAAGAAAAAGAGTGCAGATTTTGGCATCAGGCAGATCTGGATTTGAATTGCTGATCAGACATCTTCACAATTCCACGCCTTGGTTTCATCATCTGGAAAATGGGAGTCCTACAGGGCTTCACATTAGAACCATCGTAACTATAGAAGCAAGCAGCGTACTCGGCAAATGGCCCATGTTCCAAAGTGCTAACAATCTGTGCCTTTTCAGTTACCGAAACCAAAATAAGACAAAACGGACTATCTCATCTTGAGGTTATGAAAGCACTGTTAAAATCACAGTGCTATTACAATTAGAAAATTCTTACAACTTCTGAAAACCGAAAACATCAACATAAGCCATCAACACAGCTTTCTCCAAAACAGTGCTTTTTACGAAAACACATCTACCGTTTAACAGAGAACATGAAAAAGGCGATGGCACCGTCCCCTGCGCCCTTCCAGAAGAGTGGGGTTCCCCACACGGCATGCAAGGACCCTGTTGTGTAACTCCATCTGTTCCTCAGAATCCCGTAATTAAAAGTGTTTTTTTTTTCCCAAAAAGGACTTTAAAACCATAGAATTCCCCTAATAATCTCGTTCTACAGATGAGGACTTGATGGCCAACTCCCATCTGGTTGTAGAGACAAGACTTGGCGTGCTCTCCAGGCTGCTAATTCTTCACTGTCAGTGACACTCTGGTTGGGCCAGCTGGTAAACCAGACGAATAAACCATGAACAGAGAGACGCAGGCCTACTAACATCCCTTCAAATGAGGCCTTGCTCACCCTCCAGTCCCTGACATGTGGGTTTCCGTATCATGGTCACTCTCTATCTGTGGCTCAGTCAGCAGGTGCAAAGAAGTGCCACTGGGGATGGGACACTTGTCATGCCCTCCACATCCACACAGCCTAGAAGGGAGGACATACCGGGACAAAGCATAATAACACTGACGGGCATGGTGACTGTTGTGTGAGCAGAATCAGAGCCAGCACCTGGAGAGCCCAGGAGAGGAGAGCTCATCCTCAGGGTGCTGTGAGAGGGGCTTCCGAGGCACAAGGCAGCTCGTGTTTTCTCTCAGCGGGTGTGGGAGGGGGGATCTGCCTTTATACTTCCAAATGGTTCACCACTGGATCTTCCAGTGGGTGCGAAGATTATATATATACACACATGCAGTCAATCCTCATTAGTCTCGGATTTCATACTTGTGAATTTGCCGACTTGCTAAAATTTGTTTGTAAACCCCGAATCAGCACTTGTGGTGCTTTTGCTCATTTTTGAACATGTGCAGAGAAACGGAGACTTTGAGTTTCTTCACGCACGTGTTCCCGATGAGGCTGAACGAGGCAATGCTCTGCCTTATTTCAGCTCTCATACTATACGTAAGTGTCCCTTATATGGCCCAGGTAGTGCCCGTTCTCTACAGTTTGGGCCCGTATGTGTGACGTGTGCTAAGTGTTCTCTAGGGCCTTATAGAGAAAATATGTGTTAGAGAAGCTTTGTTCAGGCAGGAGTTAGAGTGCTGTCGGCCATGAGTTCAATGGTACCGAATCAACACTATACATTAAATAAGGCATTTTTAATCAGAAACACCCCCAATATAAGGTTTTACACTTATCAGTGGGCAAAAATATGTGATAGAGATTTGCAGGAACCCAACCCTGCATTTCCCCTAGGAGCAATGGCCTAGTGTTCACTCATTTGGTGTTTGTGGTGACTTTATGGAACAGAACTACCATGAACAATGAGAATTTACTATGTATGTGTGTTTACATATATAGGTCTATACACATACACGTATGTAAACACACATATATAGTAAATGTATTCACACACGCATATATGACTGTGTAAGCACGCATGGGGGGACATGGCATATGGCTCAGGTCTGGTTTCGGGAAAGAACACTGGCGTGATTCCATAGCTTATAGTGTGAAACCAGCCATTCTCAGGGGGTGGGAAATGTGAGGTCAAAGAACCACATCAAGAGTCTATGCGTAAACCATTCATCAATCACCCAAATTCAACATAAGACGTGCATGAGCTGTGCCATCTGACGTATCTATGCTTCTTTTGACTTTGCAAGGAGATTTGAGATCTTTCATGTAACAACTCTGACTTCATTAGGCCTGTGGGAGTCTAACACAGAGGGCTTCCTTCAGTGTAGCTAGATGGTAATACTTCTCCAAAAATCTCAATATTCTAAATATTTTGTTTCACAAATTATTTCTCTCCAAATAGTTTATATTAACCAATCTTAAATGCTAATGTTTTAAACAAATGCCCCCCCCCGTATACACACCCCTATTGGCGTGCAGTCCAGAAAAAGGAGGCTTTTCCAACTGTCAACATTTTAAAGCACTGTTATCAGACAGATTTGAGGTTCCCATAGCAACATGCTCCATCACCTAGGTGATAGTGATCTTATGACGTCACCAGTGAGCTCAACTAACTTGGAAAACAAGCGATATTTCCTCCTGGGTGTCCCCACATCTCCATGTTGCCCTCCAAGGCTTAGAGGGCGGAGGTCCTGGGCAAGGCTTCATGGAGAGTTACCAGGCCATTTCATAATCTTCGTTCCAGGATTTGGCTGTTAAAGCACTGTTCATCTTCAAGGGGTTCACAACACTCACCAAGTTGCCCCGCATGTCATCCTATGCAGATTTCTTCCAACTGCAGAACAGAAGCCAAAATGAAGACACACAGCTTGTGGGAAATACACACCAGCTGTGTGCAGGCGCCGAGGGACGGGGTAAAAGGAGAAGTGTCCAGTCGTGTTGTCACCAACACAGGCAGCGGGAACCACTCTGGAAAAACCGGATGACATGCAGGAGCCGTACAACACCAGTTGTTCGTCCCAAATCACGTGGCAACCAAACGCAGGAAACACGCCCCACTCTGTCCCCTTGGGTCACTACTTCCACGAGCGTGCAAGCACACAAGGGAAAGTATCAGACATGTGACAAATGGGTAGAAGAGACAGTTATATGAGTGAGGGGTGTCTTACTGTACGCTGAAGGCCTGAAGCCTAGACAAGGAATGGGGGTTCTGTGCTGCTCCCCACCTTGTCTCAGGACTGCTTTGTTTGAATGCAGAAGTGGCACAGGATGCGTGGAGAGCAGAAGGGAAATGAGAGAATGGAGTGCATTCAGCGGGTTTCAAGGCACGGAAACACTCTCCTAATGCCTATTTTCCTTCCCAAATAATCAAATATCATTTAGGCACTTTGTAATTAACCCGAAGGGGGCTTTTAACAAACAGCATGGAGTTCTAACTTGAAAATGTACAATTACAGAGTGTGTCCAAAACCAATTTTCTTTTGCAAAAGGAAAATGTGTCATCTGGCCGCTTATTCATCTTATGAGGATTCAGCTGGAAGTATGAGAACCTAGGCGGAGATGAGGAGGCCTGACTTGTCAGGCCGTCCACATGCAAGTACAAGCGGGGGCTGAGGGAGAAGACAAAAGAGGTGAAGACAGGGTCTCTTCTCCCAAACTGTAACGATTGAAAAAAAACTAATAACCAGCAGTTTTTAAAAATATATATAATGAAACAAGAAATAATTTGAAAATAAGAAAATACAACGAAATCCTAAAACCTGATTCCAATCATTTATTCCATGTGAAGGCTAGGATCAATAGTTAGAAATCCCAGAGGGCTGCAGAAGGAGGGAAGGCCTTTCCACGCCTGCCGTAACTTGTGACAGTTCAGCCCGTGTTTTCTCTACACCGAGAAGCAGCAACACGAAAGGATGGGGTAGAGCACTCCTCTCTCTTCCTTGCTTTGTTTCCGGTGACCTGGCCAGCCCTAGAGGCTGCTGCACCGGGAGCCTCCCAGGCAGCACATAAAGTCAGAATGACACAAGCTGTGTCATTGGATCCCGTGGTCCAACACATTCTAACTTTGCTGTCCTCAAAGCCAGGATTACCACTAAAAGCCTGGATCATGGCCATATGCATATTCCAAAGCTTCTTCAGCTTTCCTATTTCTTTCAACGCATCCCTCACTACGCTCACTGGGGTTCAAAGATGGGAGCATCACGGACATTTCGACGATCATTATTTTTAATTCCTAGTTTTGATTGACCTTCTGAAATAATCCAAAGTGTGAGATAATCCTGGAGTTATAAGATATGAGTCTACTAGAAAAAGATATTTTGATATGAAGGTATTCCTAAAAATGCTTAGTCCAGCCATATCATTAGGCGTGAATACTGGCCTTAACTAAATTAAGATGTAGGAGCGCCTGGGTGGTGCAGCCAGTTAAACATCCAACTCTTGGTTTCGGCTCAGGTCGTAATTTCAGGGTTGTTAGATCAATCCCTGCATCAGGCTCCCTGCTCAGTGTGGAGTCTGTTTGAGATTCTCTCTCCCTCTCCCCGCCCCTCCCACTCATGTTCCTTCTCTCTCTCTCAAAAATAAATAAATCTTTAAAAAATAAATTAAGATGTAAACAATAACAATTGATGAGTAATATACTTTGGTATAAAGCAGCTATGTCAGCATTGCTTTGGAAACACTAATTTCGGAATGTATAATGATTCTACTTTAAATATTCTAAAAAAGAAAAAAACTGTTGTCAGCCATTGTCAGACCGAACACCAGTTCGTAACTGGTGATCTACTGATGCAAACACATTTCTGCAAGATCTGCCAGGCCCCAAAAGGTAAAAGGTCCATCAGCATCATGAGACTCCATGACCTAATTCCAAGTTCGATTTCCACATGTTCTTTCCTGCCCGAACTGGGTCAGCAAGTACTCAGACTCACAACTGGAATTTGAGGCCAAGCCTTATTGCTGGCTACATGGCCACACAGCAGCCCAAGCTCGTGACAAAGGGGAAAAGGAAACACGACTTTCCTTCCACTGCCTGTCTCTCCCACTCGGGGCCAGACTCACAGACGCACCAAACCTTCATTTGTACCAGGTGTGATGTCACATGGCTCTCGGTTCAAGGATTGTGAAAACAAATAAAACAAAAAGCCGACTTCTTTTGGTCTTCAGCAATTGCTAACAATTCTGTCTTTTTGGTGCAGTTGTCAAACAACTAAAATTTTCACTTGTTCTGTGGGATGTGGACCAACCATATTGTCATTATAGTCAGTCAAAACACGAATGTCCTCTGTCAAATGACACTGTCCCACTCCGTCTCTGCCACATGGGGATCTTCAAAGAGTCCTCTCTCTTGTTCAGGTTCCGTGTTGGTGGGAGAGTCTCAGTTACAGGCAGCCGAAGATCCGGTGAAAAATAGTTTAAATAGCTGGAATTTGGTATTTCACATAAGAAGCCTGGGGGTTGGGCGCTTCCAAGGCCAGCTAAAATATCGGGACCCCTGATGGGCTTTGCTGAAATTCCTTTGGATGTCCTTCATGTTTGCATGACAGTGACCGTAATTCCCAGCACCATGCTCAGCCCAGGAGAGGGTCATGTTTCCCACCCCAAACCCCATTCTTGGGGGGCAGGAGGAACTCTTCCCAGCAGCCGTCTCCCGCCTCAGAGGCCAGGGCTGGGTTGCCAGGCCCACAATGGACTATTGCTAACCCACGATGGGCTTAGATCAATTATGAATCAGCTGTGTGGACTGGAAGGCATCCACGGTCCCAGGACACACGGAAGGGAAAATATGGGCAAAGCTGGGATTCTGCCAGCGACACAGAAGCAGGGAGGAAGAATGGCCGTGGACACGTCTACCACATGTCTACCACATGCCTAGTACAATCGCCGCATGTAGGGGATAGTGATGTTTCAGGTCAGATGATGGCAAATCAAGAAGGAAGGGCGCGGCCTCTGCAAGAGGACTTCCATGGGCCACACAAAGGGCAGATCAACTGAAGAAAACAAAGGGAGGAGGGCCAGGGGGATGTTTCGTGTGTCATTTCTGCGGGGCCCGTGGGAAGCTGGAAGTGGGGCAGGTGCAGCTAGTGTTCCCAGAGAGCCTTTCCCCTCCTCCCCGGCCTCACCACAATCAGACGCTCCCCAGGCGCGGGCCTGTTAGCGTTGCTTCGGCCTCTGGATCCCAGGAGGCCGACCTCCGTGTGTACATGGAGCTTTGTGATGTCGCTTCCATCCACCCGTTCCTTTTGACGTGTCTTCCTTCCCACCCGCTCCTGGGAGACAGGCCAGGCCTCCAATCCATTTTGGTGTTACGCTTCTTTCTCCTCATCTGCCGGTAAATGCTCAGTAAGTACAGGAAGCCCACGGAGGGGGCGCCTGGGTGGCTCAGTCAGTTAAGTAAGTACAGGAAGCCCACTGAAATTAATTTGCTTCTACTTCGAGAAGGAAAATAACTGTGTAATCCAACAATACCAGGGTAGTGTAGGAAAATACGGAGGGACCCAAGTAAATTCAAATGCCACATAGAAGCTATGAGCATTTTTAACCACAATAGTCTCATCACGTATAGAATTTTCTGGAAGGTGGGCTTGAACATGGATGAACTCCTTTTAATAGCCTTTATTTTTTAGAGCAGTTTTAGGCTCACAGCAAAATCAAGCAGAAAGTATAGAGTCCCCTCTATGCCCTGCCCCTGCTCATACACAGCGTGCTCTTCAGTTACCAACAGAATTGCTTGAATGACAAACTGATTTTTGCCCTTAAACTATCTGCATTTGAAAAAAGGCTTAAATATTCTATTTTTATTATGTACCTATAGTAAAACATAAAGCATGTTAGCTTACATTTTTAAAACCAATTTGGCTATGGTCTCAGATATTAGGAACCTATTTCCTTCAAACATGCCTAACTGCAACCATTTCTTGTCCACAGGCTTTTTGTGCCTCTGAAGCCCTCCCCTCAGGCAGAGTCAGCGCGGGCACCTTGGAAGTTAATGATACTAACGAGCGACACAGACTCTCACATTCTCTGTACGGATGTGCCTGCAACTTTATGATATGTTACAAAGAGCAGTTTTCAATGACAGATGATGGAAAATCTGCTCCTACCAAACGGCAGAAGCGTGGATGAAAATCATATTCTCCTGGAAGCACTTTGTACCCAGAGATGTGGCAAATTGTCAAGGTTTGAAAACCTGACTCTACTCTTGAGAAAAAAAATGGAAAGATAAGGGAGTTCCAGAACCTACCATAGTAGCCCACTCCAATGATTACAACTTTCCTTTATGGCTGTCGGTAAGCTTAGCTGGTCTGATGCCTGACTTGTCTGAACGGACCAGCTTCTGTAGATGGGAAACAGAGAGCCAGACCCTTGTCCCTGCCCCGCTTCTTATTACAAAAGCGATGTTTACCCATCTAGGGTAGGAATGCACACACCATCTCTTGGGATAGGGCAGCCCATGCAGACGTGCTGGGTCCTACCCTTGGGCGGGGCAAGTGCAGGTGCCGTTGGTGACAGAAGGCATGAGTGGGTAAAGGACCTGTCCAGGCCTACACCCACCTCTAATGGCCTGGCCTATTCATGTTAAGAGTCCTTTGTCATTCCATAGGCCCAGTGTCTCCCATCAGCATGGTCCTTCTATCCTCTAGCCCGGGGTTGGCAAACTTCTCTAAGTGCCAAATAGGAAAGAGTTTAGGCTTTGTGGGTCACATCATGACCTCTGATTCCTGTCACACTCGCGTACTCTCCTCCTTCTCGGCCGCCTCCCCCTCCTCCTCCTGTTTACAACCCTTTGAGAACACAGAACCCACTCTGTGGGCAGGTCGTAAAGTTGGCCAAACCAGGTCGACCAGCTTAAGCTATCTCTACAATCCTATTTTCAGAACTATAATCATTTAGTGGCTCTTCAATCCTATCTATCTATCCAACAGTCCCTGAACTTAATTATGCAGAGGAAAGCAAGTATAATGTTCTAATAAAAGTCCAACCAGGCCAGAAATCCTGCTATTGATAGCTTTCAGAAACCTCATGGCAATGAGGAAACTTCCCTGATGATGCGTTCTCTACATGCCTCAGAGTCTCTGATGTCTTTATAGGTTTGGCTCCTATCCCCACACATCATTAGATACTCTTCAATCACCATAAAAAATGGCTCTAATCTAAAGTGGTCACACACTCCTGTCAGCTCTCTGCCCATCTGGTGAACGGCGTTTGGGACTCAGCCACACTCATCTGGCTGCGTGTTGTCTGTGGTGGCTTTCATACCGCAACGGCAGAGTTGAGTAGTTACAGTAGAGACCACGTGGCCCACAAAACCTAAAATACTTACCGCCAGCCCTTGTTTTTAAAGATTTATTTACTTGAGAAAGAGAGTGCACAGGGGGGAGGTGCAGAAGGAGAAGGAGAGAGAAACCCAAGCAGATTCCATGCTCAGTGTAGAGCACGATGTGGGACTCCATCTCATGACCCTGAGATCATGACCCGAGTCGAAATCAAGAGTCAGACGCTCAGTCGACTGCGCCACCCAGGCGCCCCTACTTCCAGCCCTCTAACAGAAAAGTTTCCTGACCCCTGATCTAAACTACAAAGCAGGATCAAGGACATTTACTTAGATCTTTTCTGCTTAGGTACCTACCTGGATTCATGCAAAACCTCACACTTGTTCTTCCTTTCAAAACTCTTACTGGCAATCTTCTGAGTCTGGAGGGGAGACTGTGTTCTACACAAAGAACACTGACCTCCAAGAATGAGGCCCTTGGTCTTCTTAGCCTGGTATAATTGTAGTGAGCAACTATCAGAATGCTTATCTGCCAAGTTTGGGCTACCCTGTGTGTGTGGGCGTGCGCACACCCACACACCCACACACACACACATCTGCTTAGTGTAGATTCCAGGACACAAATCAAAACCAACCATGGGCATGATCAGCCTTTGTTTACTTTAAAATTGATTTAAGAAATTGTTTTTGATGTTTCCACCCCTTCTTTCTGTGCTCATAACCTCTCAGTAGTCTCTCATCTTGCTATGTCTATCATTATCTGAAATTTTTTTATTTGTGTATTTGTTAATTTACTTGTTTTACACAGGACAGCCTACTAGAATATACTTTATGGGTCAGGGCTTTTATCTTATACCACTGTACCCCCATCATTTGGGACAGTGCCTAGACCACAGTCAGTGCTCAATTAATACTAGTTAAATAAATACATTCTCAAAACACCAATAGCACCTTCTCTGACCACTGTGTGACCAAAATCTGCTTGGAGAAGGGAAACTTACACGCCCACAGAATAATCTGAAGGCTCACTCTGTCACCAGTCCTGGCCTCGAGTGCAGGTCTGTGCCTTCTAAAATGCGCGGTTGGACACTACAAACCAACTCTTGGGGACAGAAAGCCAAGTGCGGGCCTGCTAGCACTGGGGTGTGCTGTACGCACGGCCATCTCTCCACGAGAATGGCTCTGGGTCACACATGTCCCCACTTAGCCTTCCCCAGCTCCTGCTCACACATCTTGGCACTATTCCAGAGTATCTCCAACAGCTGAGAGGTAAAAGCCAAGGTAAGTAGGTCTCAGGTGCAGATAGATAGAAACAGACTTAAATTTGGAAGCATTTAGTCCTAAATGGTCATATTAGAAAGCAAAAAAAGAACAACCTAGAGCTGGGGGTGGTTTATTTATTCAAGAAACACATACACAAAGGTATTCTGTGTTGGTCTATGGGCAGAATTCAGGGGGCCTTGTATCTTCCAATATTTATGTCTGTCTTTTCTCATTTTTCTTTCATTTATATTAAGGAGGATATTATACAGTGAACACACAGGACACACCAGGGAACAAAAATGACCACGATCGATGCATTCAGGGAAATGCACACCGCCCCTTCCCTTGGCTGAAATCACGGGGCAACCTGGTCGGCCGCTGTCTATTTAGATGTGGTCATAATTTCAGGGTTACCGACTCTGTATACAAACCGTGGTGGGGGGCACTGGCAAGCTGAGCCTCCATGGCTTCTCCTACGGGGCTTGAGGGAGGTCCTGAAACCCAAAACACACCACCTCAGTGTGTGCATGGACGGAGTTACCGGCATCCCGGTAACATAAGACAGGTTGTAACAGTCCCTAATAGATGCAGGAGTCTGGGCTTCTTCATATCCACAACATAGCTTGCTCTTCCTAAGCTGTCTTTAGGGAGGTGTAGTGGATATCTGAATTCCTCTTTCACAGGTTTTCTTTTTTTAAGATTTTATTTATTTGTCAGAGAGAGAGTACCAGCAGGAGGAGGGGCAGGCAGAGGAGAAGCAGGTTCCCCACTGAGCAGGGAGCCCGATGCGGGACTAGAGCCCAGGACCCTGGGATCATGACCTGAGCTGAAGGCGGACACTTAACTGACTGAGCCACCCAGGCATCTCTCCTATTTCACAGTTCGGGAGATGTGGACCGGGGGTAGGGGAGTCACCAGAACCTGGGAGGGAGGGGGCAAAGACTCCCCAGATACAAAATCATATCCCAAGCAGCCATAAGCCAAAATGAAAAAAAAAAGCAACCCAGACCCAAAGCTCACACCTTATACAAAAATTAACTTAAAATGGATCACGAACTTAAATGTAAAACTTAAAAGACTTTGGAAAGCAATGGGTGAAAATCTTTGGGATCCGGGGCAGAGACTTCTTCAGCTCGACAAAAGCATGATGCATGAAAAGGAAAAAAAAAATCAATAAAATGGACCTCACCAAAATTAAAAAATTTTGGCGGAGCGGAAGATCCTGTGAAGAGGTTGAAGCCCTCGCGTTAGACGTTGACACAGTACTATGTGGTACTGTGTTCCACAGAACATAGTTCCACAGTACTATGGAAGTGGGATTGGGAGGAAATGTTGGCAAACCACATAAACAACAAGAGCCTGGTATTTAGAAAATAGGAATTCTCAGCATTCAACAGGAAAAAAAAATTACCAAATTAGAAAATGGACAAAGATAGGAGCAGACATTTCACTCGAACAGAGACAACAGATGGCAAATAAGCCCATGAAACGATAGACCTTCTTCAACCGTTCGGGAAGCGCAAGTGAGAGCCCCTTGGAGCCTTCCTTACCTACCCATCCCCCGGCCACCACTGCAGAACCAGCACGAACACCAAATGCGGCAGGAATGCGGAGGCTGGGTCCTTCTCACCGTGCTGGGGAGGACGTGAGATGGCACAGCCCCTCTAGAAAAGTCTGCCTGCTTCTTTCAGGACCAAACACTCCCTTGCCACGTGACCCCGGAATCGCACTCCCGGGCATTTACCCCAGAAACCTCAACACTCGGGTTCACACAAGCACCTGCGCCCCCACGCCCGCAGCGGCTTTATCTGTCCTAATAGACACAGCGGCAGGGACGCGGCTGTCCTCCCGTGGGTGGGTTCCCGCGGGTGAGCGGGTAAACTGTGGCACCCCCACACCGTGGGCCGCCCCTCAGCCGTAAGCTCCCAGTGTGGGTGACGCTCCAGAGAACCATGCGCAAAGAGCCGATCCGGGAGGCTGTGCGCTAGAAGATCCCGTTCGCGAAAGGACAAACCTGTGGAGGCGGAGAGCAGGTAGTCATGGTCAGACGGAGGTAGTCACGGTCAGACGGCGGCGAGCCGGCAGGTGGGCGCGGGGCCACAGAGGGGTCACATGACAGAGCTGCTCTGTATCCTGATGACCACGGGGGCCAAACAATTCTACCTGTGCGGGAGAACCGCGCACCTGTGCACGCACACAAATGAGCGCCCGCGAGCCCGTGACACCTGAGCAGGTGGACGGATTATGTCAATGCCGACCTCCTGGCGCCTCTGGCCGCGGCGTCCACCTGCAGCACTCCCCGCAGAGCCCAATGAGGGCGGAACCAGCCCCACGGGGCCCGCGTGCAATCCTTGATCTCGTGGCGGGTGAGGCGGGAAGCCAAGGCCCGACTTCCGGTTGTCGGAAGAGCCAGTTAGGCGAAGAAGTCACATAGTTCTTGCTTGGAGTGAAAGCCATCCCTTCTTGCAAAAGACACCCTGTAGCCATATTAATCTGGAATTAAGTGTCCTAGAGTGTTGAGAAAGCAATTATTTGACTTCTTCCATAGTACTGTGTCAACGTCTAAACTCTTCTTAAATGCAAAAGTTCTATTTTAAATGGAAAAGTCACCCAAAAAAGTCTGACCTTTAAAAAACAAGAGTTTGCAGTGAATTTGGAAATCCTGGCTGTGAGTTTGGACACACCCTAGGCTCACACTCTCCCTGCAGGTCCCTGCACCAGAGACAGGAAAGAGAAAAACAAGCCAGCCTCCAGCCCCTGGCAATTAGAGCACAGCGTCCAACCCAAGAAGAATCAGACTTTCCACATAATCCCACCCAGTGCTAAATATCCACAGTGTGTCAGACAGACTCGGCTCTCCTTATCCTCAAACGACTTCATCCATTATTGCAAAGATCTTTCAACATCAGAGCTACTGAAAATAATTGTTTTCGAATTAAGATCTTCTATCTAACATCAAAGAGGATTTAATTGTCTAAGAGAAATATGTTGTATTTCTACAGATTTTGCAGTTGCCTAAAAAGGCTTGCTCAGGGCAGGAGGAAGGTAGCTGGATTTTTCTCCAACCACGAGCTGTAGAACAAAATTATTAGAAGTATACTAAGACTCTTCAGACAGTGTGGGCCAGCAATTAAGTGACCAGGAATTCAGCATAAGGACATAAGGATGCCATAAAAGATTTAGGCATAAGGATTTTTGTTACACTACTGTTACAAATAGCTAAAAGTCAACAATAGAAAGCTGGTTACGTAAGTTATTGACATTTATATATTAAAATGACAGCATAAAATCATTTTATAGGCTACAGCAAAACGTTAGTTTTAGAAAAAATATAAATGTTTAAATGACTATATACAGAAGGTTTGAAGAACATACACAAAGGTATTGTATAAATTGGTCTGTGGGTAGAATCCAGGAGGCCTTGTATTTTCTCCTATTTGTGTCTGTATTTTTTCATTTTTCTTTCATTCATATTACTAAGGAGGACAACATATATTTATTAATTATATTTTATTATGTATAAAATGTGCACTCACATACATTGTGTATTTATACATAAATTGTATGTAATTTATATGTAGTATTTAAAAGATATGGTTACAACTTATATATAATTAAATATATAATATATATTATATATGAAAAGTTAGTACATTAAGGCTCTAGCTATGTCACACTCAGGTGCAAGAGGGAAGCATAAGGCACGCATGGACATTCTGACACACACTTGAATAGAGGTCTTCATTTAAGTCAGAAATGAGATCTCGTAGATACTCTGCATGGGAATCATTCCTTACTTGCACTATATGCAGATTTATTGGAGGATCAGACTAAATAGGGCTATGGAATTTAACAGAGCCCAAGACAAGAGTGGCTTATATGTAGTTGCCACAGAACCTTCTGGAGGCCACTATGCAGACTCTGAGTGAGCCCCCAGGCCAGCAGGTGCTTGGACACCTGCCGTCTACCTGGCCAAGCACAGAGCAGTAAAGACTCATCCCCTCATCCCTTGACTTACAGGGTGCCCCGGAAACCTTGTCATCCTGCTAGAATGAGAGAATAGAAGTGCTTTCAGAAGTGTTCAAATGGAGCAAGGGGGGGGGGGGGTCTCTTGCCTGGCATTCGCTCTGTGGGGAAAGAAGACAAGCCGGTCTTCCCCCTTGAAAGCCTAGTGGCGGCAGCACCCCGTGGTGTCGGTCATGGGGATTCAGGCCGTCGCTTG
This sequence comes from Eumetopias jubatus, assembly GCF_037043125.1. Taxonomy (NCBI): domain Eukaryota; kingdom Metazoa; phylum Chordata; class Mammalia; order Carnivora; family Otariidae; genus Eumetopias; species Eumetopias jubatus. The sequence continues at coordinate 3,507,436 of NW_028274812.1, read as the reverse complement.
TTCTCTTAAAGTCAGTCTAAGCAGACATTTGTTCGGCACCTTCTCCTAAGTGTTAGGAACACTGGCAGGCCCTGAGACCCCCGAGGAGAATGCAGTTTTCCCTCAATGAGCAACGACTCAGATGCTATGCCCTGAGCCCCCAAAACTGTACTCTGGGGAAGGAACAAGTAGCAGAGAAGGGCCTTCTGAGTGAGGGGCTGCTGGCCCAGTCCTGTTTGCACAACAGAAGAATCCAACAGCGGAGTGGCTTCGTCTGCCTTCCAGCCCAGGCTCTTCTCCGGAAGCTGTGCATCCTTGATCACGTGAACCGGCCTCTGAGAGTTCCTGGTTCTTCATCCCTCCCTCGTGTGAGGTCGTTGGGTGGACAACATGGACTTCTGTGTGTCACTTCCAGGCACACGCTAGTCACTGACCGAGAAATTAATTCCACCCGCAGCCTTCCTCACTGCAGGTATTCAGTAACTATTAGTAAAGTAATTGGTATAGAAAACAAAATTAAAGAAAACGAGACGTTTGTAAAGCACTAAGCAGCTTCCTCACCTATAGATTAGACTTGGTGATGGCGCCGGAAGGGCCTGGAAACTGGGAAGGATTCAGTATAAAACACACGCTATCTCCCTCCTCACCTTTGTTTGCTTCTGGGAAGAGCAGAGTGGATACTGATCCGAGGAAGATTATTTTCCTTGCTCTGGGATTCTGGGTAAGTTCCACATTTTCCCCATGGAATCACGCAGACATTTCTTTAAAGTGCGGCCAGAAACATTCCAACACCTCATGTTTAGGCATGCTGCTCCTGGGGCTGGGGTGACCTTGACATAGCTCCCGTGTGTCAGCCTCCTGTGAGCAGGGAGGTGGGCATGTGCCTTGAGTCTGCCCTTAGAAAATCAGGAAGTCAAAATATCCTTGTTGAGCAGGATCCATTCCTGGTGGGCTTGGATAAATATATGTAACTGCTTGGTTTCAGCACCATCCTCAGGGCCTTGCTCCCAGGAAAATCTGATCTAACACGGTTAAGAATGAATATTTCCAGGTTCAAAAGAGAGGGAGAATCTCATGAACAAAGTACGACCAATCAAGAGTCGTTTCCCTGATTAGACTGAAGGAACACACCCTCCTCCATGCGGCCCTTCGGGGACCCAGCGCCCTCCTTCGCGTGGTTGTCATGCCCAAGGGTCTCTGCAGCCCCAGCGGGGGCCCAGAAGAGTGTGGAGGCTGCAGTGGACGGCTTCCTGGGTGGGACCTAGGAGCGGCTCCCCTTCCACGGGCCAGCACCCCGTCCCGAGCTGCACCCGGTCCCGAGCTGTACCCGCCCCACAGCGACTGGGGAATGCCTGGCTTTGTGTCCTGGAGGAAAGAGAACGTGGATTTTGTTGGACAGCATAGGGTTTTTGCCAGACTCCGCCTGGAGCGCTCTAACCCAGTCACCCATAGCATTGGTTCCCTCTTTTCAATCAGGTCTCAGAAAAAAAATTATCACCTCTGCTCTGAGGCCAGTGTCACAACCCAATTTTAAAAAGTGCCCCCTTGGGGCCCCTGGGTGGCTCAGTCGTTAAGCATCTGCCTTCGGCGCAGGTCATGGTCCCGGGGTCCTGGGATCGAGCCCCGCGTCGGGCTCCCTGCTCAGCGGGAAGCCTGCTTCTCCCTCTCCCGCTCCCCCTGCTCGTGTTCCCTCTCTTGCTGTCTCTCTCTGTCAAATAAATAAATAAAATCTTAAAAAGAAATGCCCCCTCACTTGGGGTACCTGGCTGGCTCAGTCAGTTGGGCCTCTGACTCTTGGTTTTGGCTCTGATCATGATCTCAGGGTCACGAGCTGGAGCCCTGGATCGGGGTCCGTGCTCAGAGTGGAGTCAGCTTGAGTTTCTCTCCCTCTCCCCCCTGCCCCCTTTCTCTCACTCTTTCTCTCTCTCAAATGAATAAATAAAATCTTTTAAACAAGTACCCCTTCTCCTTACCTTCTATTATGGTTTTTATGATAGTCATTGCTACCTGAAATGATCTCACTCATTTACTTGCTTTGCTAGTTCATTATCTGTCCCTTCTCATTTCCACCTGCTGGTTAAGCGCCACGTTCTACAAAAGCTGACCATCCATCTTGTTCACCAGAGAAAGTGTCTGCTCTATTGTAAATGTTCTGTAATCATTGTTGGAATACATACTAGAAGGTGGAACTGAGTCCATATTGATACCGAGGCAAGAACATCTGTGACCCTAGGCAAGAAGCACGAAGATGACTCATAAACAGATGTCTGATCATGTCACGCCCCTCCCGCAAAGTTCATTAACGGTGTCCCCTGGCCCGTAACAAGTGGACCAAGTCCCAACTCCTAGCAGCACCGTGTTCTGCAGCCCTTAATAACGTGACTCCAGCTAACGCTCTGTTGAATATTTGTTGAACACCTACTTTGGAGGTGTTCAACAAAATACACAAAAGGTGTATTTTGAAGGGCGTGGGGGGTGATTCAGATAAGTAAACAGGCAGTTACAAAGTAGTGTGGTAAGTGCCATGTTAGAAAAAATACGGCTTGTATTGGACACGTGCGAAGGCCAATTTCATTCCTGCTTCTTCCAGAAACTTCCTCCTTATTCCACCTGCGTGGAACCTGTCTGCTCCTCGACATGTGACTGTTTCACACCTCCAGGTACGGTTTTACACTTTCTCCCACCATCTGAAAGCCCTTCTCCTCCCTACTGACCCTTCAACATTCATTTCAGATGCCACCTCTTTTTCTGACACCTTCCCAGATTCCTCATGAAAAGTAAGGTGCTTCTTCCTCTCTGCTCCTGTACCGCAACACACATTTATTAAAATCTTTCCTGTGTTGTGTTATAATTACACACTTAGTATCTGCTTCATACTAGACTCTGAGTTCCTTTAAGAAAGAAACTAAATCCTACATCTCTTTTTAAGCACCTTACATAGTATCCAGCACACAGCGCTGAGCTCTTGTTTAATGAATTTGGATATTAACAGGGAATTCTGGTTTTTCTCATGTCAGCATCCTGGACATGAAACGGGAGAGGGAGAGGGAGAAGCAGGCTCCCCGCTGAGCAGAAAGCCCAATGTGGGGCTCGATCCCAGGACCCTGAGATCATGACCCGAGCCGAAGGCAGACACTTAACCATCTGAGCCACGCAGGTGCCCCATAATTCTGCGTTTCTTATGACTGCATCTGGCTTTATTGTACATCTCTCTGAATGGCCATAAACAAGTGGCCACTGAAACATGAGCTTCTTTAGAAGCAGAGAAAAGAGACTGTAACAAGAATCCTGCTCTCCTGGTTGCTCGGCCAGTGAGGAGCCCGGGACTGCTGTGCAGGGCTCTCACTCTACCCCACCAACCTCCGCAAGGACACGCCTGCCTCTCAACGTGGCTTGGGGGTCTCAAACCAGTAGATAAGACAAAACAACAATATCTTGATGGGATATAAACCAGTTTGAGAAACGTTTTCACGTCCATCTTCACATTTTAGAGTGAGGCAGACGGAAGGCAGTATTCTTTCTATCACATCAAAATGGGAAACATTTAAGCCATTGCCTTCGGCTCGGGTCATGATCTCAGGGTCCTGGGATCGAGCCCCACGTGTAGGGCTCTCTGCTCAGCGGGGAGCCTGCCTCTCTCTCTCCCTCTGCTCCTCCCCCCATGCCCATGCTCTCGCTCTCGCTCTCGCTCTCTCAAATGAATAAATAAAAAATCTTTTAAAAAAATAAAGTGGGAAACAGGTATCCAAGTGACTTCCCCAAGGTCTAAGAAGGTGGCAGGTTTGAAGCGAAGATTCCCGTGTGGCCGGCACCGGTCCCATGAAGCTCCAGCGATGGATAAGATGCCATTTCTTCCGTGAGGAAGCTCCCCATCTAGTGGTGAACGCGGACACGTACACCAAGAAGCACAGAGCAGTATGCAGAGGGCCCTTGAGATTCGGAGACAGGTGCTCAGGGAACGGAGAAGCTAGCCACCAGCAGGAGAGTCCTAGGGAAGGCTGTGTAAGTGAGGCCATGTTTGGCTTCCTTTTTTGAAGAAGAAGACTGCAGGTGGATGAGGGAAGACGGGAAGTGGCTCCAAAGGAAGAAAAAGTGTGTGCAAAGGTCCAGAGACATCCAAGCCCGGCAGGTACGTGGGCATGTGAGGGACGGGTAGGAGGCTGCTGGAAAGCAGGTGCGGTAGGTGACAAAGGGCATTGTTTTGACTTTATCTTATAGTCAGTGTGCAGTCACTGACAGGTTTAACCAAGAGAAAGACAGGGATCAAATGTGAATTTGGAACTCCTTGGGCAGTAGAGAGATGGGTCTTTAGGAGACTGTTGGCAAGACGCCTAAGCAGGAGATGAGTCTGATCTACACAAAGGCAAGGTGGGAACGGGGGAGGGGGGTGTTCGAGAGATGCTTCTATGGCAGAAAAATGGTGGGTCTGGGAGTTATCTGGATATAGGTCATGGGTGAGAGCAAGAAATCAGGAAGGATTCCAGATTTTCAACTTATAAATGTTGGAGAATGGTAATAACTTGTAATACGAGAAGAAAAAACTGGATGGGTCAGGGAGGGGAGGAGAGGAGGGAGTAAGCATTTGGTTCTGAGCAGTTCTGGAAACATGAGTCTTTGACGTGTCAGGTGGAACCGGTGGGTTTGAGCTGGGGATACAGAATCGAGATTAACTGCGGCACATCCAGAAATGGATGTGAACCATGGAGAGAATATGCAGTAAGAGGTAACAGACACATGGGCCCCGGGCATCACCTTCATTTAATAGATGAAAGTAAGCTAATGAATGTGCAGAAGGAGAACAGGAAAGAGTGATGTCAATCAATCCAGGAAAGATTTCTGAGAAGGGAGGAGAAAGAAGAGATGGTCACAAGGATCAATGCCTCACGCACCTGCTAGACGACCTGAGTCCTGGTCGAGGATGTGGGCATGCAGGGTGTAGGCTGAGGAGTGAAGGCAAATGATTGGGGATGGGGATATCTGGAGAAAGGAGAGGGGCCATGGAACCCAAGAGAACAAGCTTCTTTAGTTCTTCTGTAAAAGTGAGATTTGATCATGTTGTCAAACTGAGGAGAAGGGGTGGAGATGGATGAGCAAGGGTCCGCGGGAGGGAGGCTTCCGGTTCCCTAGAATCCTCTCTTTCAACCCAGCAATGCTACCCAGCCCTACTCTTCCAAGGTGGCCATAAACAAGTGGCCACATGTGTGACCAAGTGATATTTGGTCAATATCAAAAGTCTCACTATATTACATTCTCCCCTCCTCAACCAGTCAAGAACCCTTGTAAACTGAGCAATGAGCTTTGGCTCTCTTGAACCAAAACTGTGAACACATCAGTAACTCACAGCAAAACGCCCAGGTGAAACCAAGCTCCAAATCAGAGCAACCTGATGACATGAACATCCTCCAGTCCTCTCCTGCCTCGACTGGGGACAGACAGCCTGGGGGAGTAAGATCCGTGCTGGATCGCAGAGCCAGTGTGGTTTGGTCAGGGGTAAACAGAGACCACACGGTCAGGGAATGGCTTATACAAATTTCAGAGGACCCTCTACTTACGCTAGACCAAAGTCCTACATACCGAAGGGGTGACCGCAATTTCCTTGCCCCCCACAAGTCCCCCACTTGCAGCCTCCCCGAGGCCCACACCCCGAGGTGCCCCCGCAACCTCTATCCCTCAATATGAAGGCTCCAGGTGGCACCCTCTTGAGATCTGATAAGACTTTTACTTGCCTTTTTTTTTTTTTTTTTGCCGCAGTACAGGACAAGACATCAGCTAACATTCATATTTTGTTAACTGTCTCTTTTCAACTTCAGCCTAGCTTCTATTAATTCACTAAGTAACTTTTCTCCTAAGCCATTCAAAGGATGAGATTTTTCACATTCTCTTAAAACAACTCTGCATTAGAACTTATTTCTGTATTGCACCCAAAATAGGCTGACAAATATATTAAAAAAAAAAACCTGCTCTTAATCGATCCCTTCTTTGTTAATGTCTCTGAATAACATTTTTTCACAACGTATGAAAGAAATGCTTATTAGAAGAGTGGGCCCAGTACATGTCTGGACATCATTATGGGCTCGCCACTGCTTGGCACATAGTAGGACTCAGTAAATATTTGTTGAATGAAAGAAGAGTCAAGAGCAGCCATCCAATGAGAGAAGAGTGAACAGTTACTTCGGCAAACAGATAAAAACAGGCTGAGAACGAGCCACTGTCAGTTACATTAAGCCTGTTATCAAGAGCAGCAAATCATAATTAAAAAAAATTACTCAAGTTCTATAAACAAGATATAATTAAGAATTTACTTGCTCTAAGCCAAACTGGCCTTTTAATAAGTGCTAATCAAAACAGTCTTGCTAATTTCAAACATTCTTACCTGTCAAAGCCTAAATTAAGGAACCTATAAACCAGCTCCTGATGTACAAAATAAAGTGGCATAAGTGTTTAAAAATCCAGACAGCTGCACAAACTCCTCCCTAGAGAAGGGTCATATATTCATCTCTCCCTCTTCTTCTCTCTCCACAAAGACTTCAGAAGTCAAAAACTGCACCATAAATATCAAAAGTCTCACTATATTACATTCTCCCCTCCCCAACCAGTCAAGAACCCTTGTAAACTGAGCAAAGAGCTTTGGCTCTCTTGAACCAAAACTGTGAACACATCAGTAACTCAAAGCAAAACACCCAGATGAAACCAAGCTCCAAATCAGAACAACTGGATGACATGAACAGAACAGCTGTACCATCAAAAGCTAACACTGTTTTTTTTCTTATCCCACACACAAAAATAAACTCAAAATGGCTTAAAGACCTAAACGTAAGACTTGAAACCTTGTAACTCCCAGAAGAAAACATAGGCAGTAATTTCTTTGACATTGGCTGTAGCAACATTTTTCTAGATATGTATCCTAAGGCAAAGGAAATAAAAGCAAAAATAAACTGCTGGGATGACACCAAAATACAAAGCTTTTGCACATTGAAGGGAACCATCAACAAAATGTAGGGGTGATCTACTGAATGGGAGAAGATATTTCCAAGTGATATATTAAATAAGGAGTTAATATCCATAATATACAAAGAACTTATACAGCTCAACACCAACACCAAAACAAAACAAAAAAATCTGACTTAAAAACGGGCAGAGGACCCGAATATTTCCCAGAGAAAACATACAGATGGCCAACAGACCAATGAAAAGATGCGCAACATCACTAATAATCAGGAAGTGCAAATCAAAACCACAACGAGATATCACCTTACACCTGTCAGAATGGCTAAAATCAAAAATACAAGAAATAGCAAGTGTTGGTGAGGATGTGGAGAAAAGGGAACCCTTGTGCACCATTGGTGGGGGATGCAAGCTGGTGCAGCCACTGTGGACAACAGTATGGAGGCTCCTCAAAAAATTAAAAATAGAACTATTCTATGACCCAGCAATTTCAGTACTGGGTATTTACCCAAAGAAAATGAAAACACTAACTCAAAAAGATAAATGAGCCCCTATGTTTACTGTAGCATTGTTTACAAGAGCCAAGATATAGAAGCAACCTAAGTATCCACTGACAGATGCAGGGATAAAGAAGATGTGGTATAACATAACATAATAAAATAAAATTTAAAAAAAAATAACATAATAAAATTAAATTAAGTTAAGAAAAAGAAGATGTGGTATATATATATATATATATATATATATATATATATATATATATACACAATGGAATATTATAGAGCCGTAAAAAAGAATGAGCTCTTGGACCTCACTGGATGGATCCGGAGGGTACTATGCTAAGTGAAATGTCAGACAGAGAAAGACAAATGCCATATGATTTCACATATATGTGGAATCTAAAAAGACCCACAAATGAAAAACAAACAGAAAGCAGAAACAGACCCATAATACAGAAAACAAACTAGTGGTTGCCAAGGAGGAGGTGTGGGAGGCTGGGCAAAATGGGTGAAGGGGAGTGGGAGACACAGGCTTCCAGGTATGGAATGAGTAAGTCACAGGGATAAAAGGCAGAGCAGAGAGAAATAAGCAATGGTATATAATAGCGTTGTGTGATGACAGATGGCAGCTATACCTGTGGTGAGCACAGTGTAACGTATAAACTTGTCTAATCACTATGTTATACACCTGAAATTAATGTAACATTGTATGTCAAATATACTTCAATTAAAAAAAAAAGCTGGGGCCCCTGAACATCTCAGTTGGTTAAGGGTCTGCCTTCCTTGTAAGTCATGATCCCAGGGTCCTGGGATCGAGCCCCACATTGGGCTCCTTGTTCACTGGGGAGTCTGCTTCTCCCCCTGCCCCTCCCCCTGCTCATCATGCTCTCTCTCTCTCTCTCTCTCTCTCAAATAAATAAAGTCTTCGCAAAATAATAAAAATAAATTTAAATTTAAAAAGCTACCACTTTTTCATAGAACTATAGCATAGACTTCATCGAAAGTTATGAGCATCCCTGAATAAATTGTAGAAATATGATTAAACCTCCTACTTGAATAAAGAGATCATCAGCTCATATCTTTTGAAGTTTTCATTAAAATGGCTATTCTGTATATAGCTTACCTATTTTATTGAAATGCAATATGTTTTCTAATACATACAATAAAGCTGACTTTTGGTTAAAATGTTACTAAGCTTGTAAGAGTATGAGGTGAGGGCACCAAGGTCCCTAGTGCTCACTGGACAATTTCAGGTCCCCAGAGAACTCACCTGATGTTTTCCCAAAGGGGTCCCTAAGCCCCTTGTCAAGTACTTACTCAAGACAAAGATATAAAGAAGTCCAGAAGTATTCAGGCTATTACAGCAAAAACAACAACAAAACTCTTGCTATAAATAACCAGGTTACCCGGTGTGTGTGTGTGTGTGTGTGTGTGTGTGTGTGTGTGTGTGTGTGTGTTTAAGGGTGGATTGGATGAAATGGAAAAGGAAATTTTGTTTAGAGATTGCAAATGAAATTTTATTTGGAGAAGTCAAGTCTTCAGTACATTGGATGTATGTGCAAGAATGTCCCGGCATATTGCTTGTAGCCTCAGAAAACTGGGAATGAACTAAATGGTGCTTGCTTCGGCAGCACATCTACTAAAATTGGAATGAACTAAATGCCCTTTGATGGGGGAATGAGTAAACTATGGTACACCGACACCACAGAATATTCTGCAGCCAGGATGAAAAATGAGTTAAAATATACCAGTTGACTTAGTGAGATTTCTAGGAAGTACTGCTGACTGAACCGAGGTATAGAAAATATGTTAATGTCCTTCTTTTGGAAAGCAAACAATAACACAGAAGCCGTGTGTACTATACACAAATATCCCTCTCTCCAGTCCTCTTGTTCTTGAGTTCAGATAATGTGATTTCATTATAGTGAAAGACACCTGCGTAGGCATATGTATATATATTTATATCCATAGATCAAGAAACAGCTTTATGAGATCCCACATTTCTGCATTTATAAAAATATTTGTGTAAATACATGTAACAAATTTCATATACCATTTTAAAAGGAAGAAATGAAACAGGTGAACTGTTTTCATTTGCATCATTTGGTTTCCTCTGGTATCTTTATTACTGTAAGCAGTATCTACCCTGGGTATTAAGCAATGTTTGAAATATATGTATTTGCTTTGTCCTCATAATGACCTTCAGAAGGAGATGTAGGTGAGGAAAATGGTCCTGAGGTTAAGTCACTTGCTTTAAGCTTACATGACCCATAGCCTGTAGGACTGGACTTGTAGCCTGAGTCCGCCTGACTCCAGAATCCTTTTTACTACTCACAGGAGCCTTGTGAAATCCTTGGAGCCATCAGGCCCGCATGGGGAATCCCACAGAATCAGCTCCAACAATGCAGGCATTCTTTACCACTCAACACTGGGAGGGCTCCAATCACTGCCCACCCCTGAGTTCTTCGGCCCTGGGATTGACGAGGTCATAGGATTCTCAAGTGCTCAACAATCCCACATCCGTGCAACGGTGGCAACTGGTAAACCGACACTACCGAGGCCCTTCGGTCAGAGCACCCCAAAGCTGAGCACGTGAGCACCAGCTGCTCTGTCATTCAAGAATACGTACAAGGGGCCTCCTTCACACTCCGAATAAAGATTCTTCCAGCGGTATGGTGCAGGGTCTTTAGTACATTTCCAGGCTGTGGCACCTGGACTCAAATTTTTATTCAATTGAGTCTTGGCAGACAGGGTTGGCCTGAACGAATGTGGGAAACGGAAGCCAGTACTAAAACACATGCATGCAGTGGAAACTAATCAAGGGGGCACACGGCCATACTGGCGGCTACTTGCAAACAACTATGCCAAGGATAAAGTGTAGTCAGGGAAAATCAACCCACACCATTTCCTATTGGAAAGGGGACCGACTGGAAACAACAGTGCTGCCTCGAGGACATTTGCTCTTGGAGAACTCACGTGAGGCCCCGGGTGCGGTTTTCCATCCGATGGATCTGCGAGGCTCTTGGCCTGGTGTTGTGCTGATGATGCTCCCTTTCTCACTTCAGCCCTGATGTGTTTGTGCGTACACTACCCGTATTCGCTTCCTTACCTGCAGACTGCCCACACGCCCCACTAAGCACCCCTCTCTGGGGTCTGATCCCCCTTTCTTGGGGACCTTGTCCATCCTGTGCCCCTGGGGGGGTTCTCCTAGACCTCCTACCGATTCCACCCTCAGCCCACAGACCCTACTTTGTAAAAGGTGTCGCGCAAAGTGAACTGAGACCAGTTACTGGGAATTGACTAATGATACGCACAGTTCAGTAGCCTCTGTCCTGGAAGAAATACGGGAATAAAAGTAATTTTCTCCAAATTCTGATACAGCACTATACTTTTTTTTTTTTTCAATAAAACCACAGAACTTATGGTGTTTCATCTTCTTCGAGTCTTTTCAGGAAACATGACCCACCATAAGCTTCGGGGTGGCCTGCAGACACGTTCCAGCACTTCTTGGTGTGGCCTGAAGAAGAGGCAGTGGGATGAGACAGTCAGGAGCCCAGCCTCGAAGTCAGCCTGGGATGTGCCCCCAAATCCGAAACTCAGGAGCTACGTGACATTACACAAGTTTTCCTCTTCCTGACTCAGTTCCCTCAGATCGAAGGGGGACAGAGTATCACCTGCTTCGTGGCGTGTTGTAAGGGTTCAGTGAGAGGATCACATAGAATGATGTTCAGCCAACGAGAGCCTTAAGAACTCATTAATAGTGAACCTCTACTAAGGAAGTTGACGCGAGCCTGTCTGAAACCAACAGAAGTCTCCCCATCCCTATCACTGCTAAGGTGCTGTCTTGCATGAGACACAGAGATGCCCCTTCGTAAACTGTCAGCCCGAACCAAACCATTCCGGTCCTTAGAAAATGCTCCATGCTTTGCTGCCCTTCCTCATGGAGTCTGTTTTCCACCTGCAGTGCCGTCCAAACATCCATCTCTTGCAATTTCTCCACTTCCGCAAGGCCAGACTCAAACCCCGCATCATCGGCGATGACTTCCTGAGACTCCAGGCAGAGGGGCTCCCAGCGGCTTTGCTCTCGTCCCCACTCATGCAGGCTTCATCTTATCATGCTGTTTGCACAACGGCTTATGAGTAACTTTTACACCTCATGCTTGATGCAAGCACCATAAAAACCTGCACATTTTGGTTTTCCTCATACAAGCCTTGCTCAAGAAATGTCTGCTACTGCCTCATTTACGAAATACCCCGTTCGAACTTGCCAATAATCATGCCGTAGCAAACCACGTAGGCACTGGGGGTTGGCAGGAGAGTTAAAAATGACAACTTAGGATGAAAAAATACCTTCACAGGATAATTAAAGTCTCACTGGGAGCTTATTGTCATTCTCTGTTTTGTTTCTACCTCAAAAATAATTACAAAAGATTTTAATATGTTGCGACACGTTTCATGTCTCTTCACAGCCACAGGGGCGGGAGAGGTCGATGTGTTCCAGAAGTCGCTGCTCCTCTCTCTGCCTACCCGAGGCCCCAAGCCCGTGTGCTCACCTGTGCGGGCCACTCTCCTCCCCCTCAGGACCGCTGCTCACCTGCTTTTGCCTTGTCCACTTCTAGTTCCAGCTTGTTCCGTTCAAATCCCACCTGACTCCCGCCTGGGAAAAGTGCTATGAATTCTGCCCATTGATCAGGCACTTACTATATGACCAGCCACTACCTAAAGCTCTTTACAATCAGCAGCGAGCTGGTAGGTACTCAGCGGGCGCCGCAGGGAGGGGAAAAAAGTCCTGACTTACAGAGGTTGCCAATTTCCATGGTGTAAATACAGCCTGTCCTGTCCTAAAGCCTAATTTGCAAATGAGGATTTGTCACAATATATTGTGTATTAGGGAACCTGGAGCAGAATGTAAATTTCAGCCTGTGCATGTGGTTCCCCCCCCCACTCCCCACCGCCCCCACCCCCCCCACCCCCCACAAGCCAGGGGAACCCGCAGGAATCCACCCACCACACCCGCGCTCGTTTCAGCAGGGCCCTGAGCCACACACCCACGTCTGGGGATGCGGCTTTCCCCGTGGGACTCAGACGACCCTCCTGCCAGCCCTTCTCTGGATGGAGCAGGAGGTTCTGGGCCCTCCCTCGCTGGAACCCCCGTCCCCTCCCCGTCCGTGTTTGTCCCCTTTTCTGTTCCTTTTCTCTGGGTGCCTTCCTCTTCGCTCACTCTCTCCTGTTCTCATCCTCCTGCAGAAAGGGTGGCGGCCCCACAGGCCCCGGAATGCGGACACGCACGTGCACAGCAAACTTCAGGTCTTCTTCAAGGTGACCTTCTCAAAATGGTAGTGGTTATGCCATTTCCTAACCGTTAATGAACATGTACAAACTACCACTTTTATTGGGTTGCTCCTCTTTCATTATGTGTCACCAGTTTTGGGGCACAGTGGCCCTAATCCCATTTTCCCACGGGCCCTACGGTTTTGCACGATGCGCTGAGTTTTACGCAAACAGACGTTGCTTTAGAGCAGAAGTAACAGGGGTGGCATGCTGGGGCCCAGCCCTCTGCTTGCTCTCACTTAAATGAGCCCACCATGTGTATCTGTTCCAACTCTGTGTTGGTGACATCACATTGGTAGCCTGAAATCTGCCGGGGGGGGATGTTTTGGGGGTGGAACTCAAGAATTTACATCCCTAACATACCCAGGTGGTGCCACGCTGCCGGTGCAGACTCTGAGGACCCCTGCCTGGAATCAGTCCTGGCCTGCGACTCTCCTTTGCCCGAGGGCAGGCCGCCCCCTCTTGTCGTCCTCTGGCAAGGTGACCGGGGACACCTGGGAGAAGCCTCAAGCTCCATCTCCAGCCTGGTGCCTCCACCAGCCGGGAAGGCCCAGCCGCCCCTCCGTCCTTCTAGAAGGGCAGACAGTGGGCTTCGCCTTCGCCCTGGCTTCAGAGAGTAGGAAATGCCCCCTTGCCGTGGCTAAGTTGGCTTACGAGTCCTCTCAGTCTGGGTTCACAGCCCAGCTGCATGGCTCCCCAGCTTCTGCTGTGTGACCTCGTGCTGGTCAATGAACCTCTCCAGGCTTCAAGGTGTTTTGTCTGTACAGTGGGCAGAAGAATACCTCAGCTGAAGTATTGCTGTGAAAATGAAACAAGGCGATCCCTAGAAACTCGAGGAGGGGCAGCAGTCGTGATGCTCACGCGGGCTCACGTCTGAGAACCGCGGCCCTGGCCACGCACTGCGATCACCTGGCCCAAGGCTCACCTGCAGAGACTCTGAGCGGATTGGCCGGTGGGACCCCCACTGTATTTTTCACATCAACACACAGTGAGTGGAGGATACTTGTGTCGTCTGCCTTCCTCTCGGAACTGGGTGGGGTCACGGTGGACAAGATGTGGGCCCTGGGCATGGCATCTGCCGGCGTGACCTGCAGGCCAACACTCGCCTCCCTGGGACAGCTGGATGGGAAGGCACCCTCACGGGGCCACCAGACCTGCTGAACCAGAGCCCACAGCCACCCATCCCCAGGTGACTCTTGGACAGATGAGTATCTGATAAGCACTCACCCAGTACACATTTACACAGAGAAGGACCAAGGACAGAAAGAAAGAATAAAGAGAGCTTTAAGCGGGAAGAGAAACAGAACTCCTGGGCTTGGGCTCAATGTGGGTCCACCAGCCCTGCCTCCACGCTGCCCTTGCCTGCTCCTGACAAAAGAATTGCCGCGGGCTCCTGGGTTATGGCCCTTCTGAGCTAGGAAAAGGATCTTGGGCTGAACTCTCCTCTGGTGTCATATATTAACTTCTTTACTGCTGACATCACAGTGCTGACGCTTAACTGTCTTCAAATTCATTCCAGGGAAAACGCTCTGAGAATTCAGCGTCTGATCCCACTAGTTACAAGGTTGGGTAGGAAAACAAAAGTCACTGAAACACATGTTCCCTGAGGAGTTGAGTATCTAAGGAATTTGAGTTCCCAGGCAAACCTCTCCCACTTAACGGGGGAACGTCTTATCAGTGCCTCTGCTCGTCAGTCTTCACCAGTGCAGACACGTCAGGACAAAATTCCAGGCCAATTGACTGTAAAATAAAACTGCAACTCACTCAAGAGATGAGAGATTCCAGGGAGTCTACGAGGTGCTATTGAGAGGACTTCCCTGTCCCCACGCCCCGTTGACTTAGATGAGGGTCTGTTCGTCAGACCAGGTGAGAGGGAGAGAGAACCAAGAAGGGTGTGGATGAGGTGGGGTCTTCAAACAAAATGGTTTGATTATCAAAAGATGATGAGTAGTCCTTAAGAAACTGATGAAAAGGATTTTTACAAAAGTGACCCTATATGAATACTTAGAAAGTCAGATGACCTGAAATTACATCATTTGTAGCTATCTTTTGAGTTCCAAAATAATTCTGGCTGTTTTTGTTTTTGACAGAAAATACAAATGACCTAGGGAAAAAGTGGGAAAGTAAAAATATAAAACATTATACAATCATAGCATAATAATGTGTGCTAAAACATGAAGAAGAAGAAGAAGAATATTGGTCTGAGAGGCTTCTTAAAAAATAAATTATCATTTTGCATGAATTTAGTCCATTCTCTTATTTTCCCTTTTTCCTTGTTAAGGTGGACTCCCCTGTTGTTGTTGTTGTTGTTACATTATCTTCCTTAAAGAGTGAAGTTAGATTGACTTGAAAATATGGCCTATATCTTTTGCCAATTTCAAATTTCCAAAATTAAAAACAAGATTGAACATCCTCTATGACCTACTAGGAGGACCCAGAGAATGCTGCAATAGCTAATCCTTCTGCTTACAAGACGGTACAGTCTTTGCTAAGTGTTTTAACAGGCTGATAGGGTTTGATATTGATAAGTTTTTAATCCAACATAATTCACTCATAGCAACATGTTTCAAAGTTGCTTTTCCTGTTTGCACATTGGGCACTTCTGTCGGCTTTAGCTTATGATTTCCATGAAAAGAAAGAGATGAGCTTTCTTCCTTCCAACCCCATCTTCGGCTTGGAGCACAATCTACCTGTTTTGCCTTTGTAAGTGCCTTAGAAAGAACACCCCCAAGAGCTCCAGTTCATATAGGCCTTCCCCATAGGAGGCTCTTTCTCCTTAGAAACTTCTTTTGTTGAGGGGCACCTGGGGGGCTCAGTCAGTTGAGCGTCCAATTCTTGGTTTCGGCTCAGGTCCTGATCTCATGGGTTGTGGGATCAAGCCCCATGTCAAGCTCTGAGGTCAGTGAGGAGTCTGTTTGAAGATTCTCTCCCTCTGCCCCTCCCCCCATGCATGTGCACACACTCTCTCTCTCTCTCTCTAAAGTAAATGGATAAATCTTGAAAAACAAAACAAAAACAAAAACAAAGAAAGAAACTTCTTTTGTTGCACACAGAGCTCTTTCCACAAGTAGACATCAATGGGAGCTTCCCAATACTTAGGAGGAACAGGACCATCTGGGAGACAGAAAGAGGCCTTTCCCACGAGGAAGAAAGCACCAGCCTGGAAGCAAATGCCTATGGATCCTGAGAACAAATGTAAATGACGTCAGTCTTCAGCCAGACCTCAGAAGTCCAAAGCACTAAGAAAAAAGGCAGCAGAGGTGGGGGGGGGGGGTGGATCTGTAGTAAAGGATGATTCAAAGCCTGATCTAGTTAAATCTTCAGATACTTCAGGATTACACGTAAACAAAACCGATGGCAAAAATTTAATGAGATAATGTAAAACTCGACTGTAAGTTTGGACGTCTGGTCTCTTGTCCTGATTTAATAAAGTCTCTGTGTCCTTTTTGGAAAGGTACTGATTTCTTTGGACAGTCGTCTCTCGTGTAGATTGGAAGGATCTAAAATGTGGATTCCGTTTGGCTCTCCCATGTCATACCATGGTAGGTCCCTTCAAGCTCTGAAGGCAGGTTATGGAGCAGGCCAGGGCCCTAGAGGCCTTTCTCACTGGTTGGGGTGTCTCCTCAGTGGGGAAGGAACTGAAAAACCACCTGAACTGACCAAACGTCACGCCAGACACACCACCTCTCTAAAGGGACAAATTGCATCACGGGCAACATAACAAATATCAATTACTCACTCCACTTCCAAATGTACTTTATGTCTTCTACTGGAGCATACCTTTGTATTCTTTTTCCTTCTAAAGTTTCATAGAACTTCAACTTAGGTAGAACATCTCTTTCAAACTTGGTTCTGTCCATCCTGAGATCCATTCTTCAGAACATTGCCTGACCTCCAGGAGGACCACCCTGGTTTATATCTGAAGTAGCTCACAGCTAACTTGCCACAGCTTCTCTGGTTCCCTACCAGTTGCCCTTCCAATTGATCTCATGGATGACGCTGCATTTTTTTTTTTTAAGATTTTTTATTTATTTATTTGACAGAGAGAGAGAGAGAGAGAGAACACACAGGCAGGGGGAGCGGCAGGCAGAGGGAAAGAGAGAAGCAGGCTCCCCCCTGAGCAGGGAGCCTGACATGGGACTCCATCTCAGGCCCCTGGGACCATGACCTGAGCCAAAGGCAGTTGCTTAACCCACTGAGCCACCCAGGCGCCCCATGAGTGATGCTAGATTATTCTTCCTAAAACCTTACCCATATGAGCATGGTGTGAATGCCTGATCCTCAGATTCAAGGTCCTTTTCAATCTGGTTCCAAATTTCTTTCTGGCTGGGACTCCTCCCAAAGCTCGTTCCTCCACAGGTCAATCACTGCCCTCAGCAGTGGCCTCCGCTTGCTGTTTCTTCTAGTTTAATTTCAGCTCTCTTGCCCACAACTTGAAATCTTCCACATCCAGGCCGAGTCACACCTTCTCGGTGTAAAGGGCGATCTCGTCCTACTTTAATAAAAGATGCTTGTCCCACTTGTTCATTTAACAAGCCTTTACTGAGGACCTACAGAGGGCAAGGCACTGTTCTAGCTAGCTGGTCAACACCCTCCAATTGGTATTTTGTCACGCACTTGCTGGAATGATTTACAAGCGTTAACGTTCATCAACAATTTACTGCACCAGGCGGTGTAAATACTTCCCAATGTGTGTACTCTTTCACCCTCCCAGTGCCTTTTTAAAGTAGGGTCTGACATTGTCCTCAATTCCTCATATGGGCCAACAAGGCACAGAGAAATCAAAGAATTTTCCCAGCCAGGAGAACAGTTGGCACGCTGGCTCCGGGACACGCGCTGAGCCACGCTGCCGCCCTGCCTCCCACCACATGGCCCTGATTGCCTCTGCCGGGGACTGCTCTCCAGCACTGTCAAGTTTCCCTCCTGAGCATCCTGTCTCCCCAACTTTGCTTCAAAAGATTCCGAATCTCTCGCTGACCATAACCCTACAGCACTTAGTGAAACCAGGGGTCACAAAACCATAATGAGATTTTGCCGGAATTAGATACGGGAACCATGGAAATGCACTTATGACATGAACTTAGGTTGTCTAGTATTTGGAGACAACACTGCAAGAGAACACAGCTCCCGTTTATAGACACTTCCAACCTCAGTTCTGAAACTTGCCTACTCTAAAATATTATTATTGCAATAAAATTTCCAACATGTTCCCCTTAAGTTTAATGCTGTCTTCTTAAAGAAATAGGGAAAACTCAGCAGCAGCCTGAGAAATTTGGAAAAAGCAGGAAACCACACCCTTGAACTCCCTGCTCCACAGAAGGGCTGGGAGATAGGCTGTGGCTGCCTGGCTCTGCCTTGCCTGTGGCCTCAAGTCCACTGGGGCTCCAGCCACTGGGGCTCCAGCCACCAGGGTCCCAGCCACCAGGGTCCAGCCACCACGGTCCCAGACACTGGGGCTCCAGCCTCTGGGGCTCCAGCCACCCAGGCTCCAGCATGCTTCATCGTTCTTCCCACTTGGCTTCATTCTCTTTGCTAAGTAAACTCTTTTATGTGTATCTCCTCAGCCACTTTTTAGTTTCATAAAAGCAAAAAGTGGCCATGATGCATTCCTCTCCAAAAGTTGTGGGTTTTCCATCCTCTCACCACTGAAATGCCGAGCAGCCTCTCCCGCCTGCCCCCACATTACATTTCCAACCCAGCATTAGAGGAAATTAGGAACCGGATCAGGGAGACCTGAGCCATGAAGAATCAGTCTTTCAGGATCGCTGCAGATCTACCACCCCTGTGTTCCTGGAAACTTACTAAAGTCTACATATTAGATTTTGTTATATGGTTTAATCTATGACATTTCTTCCAGAAATGGGTTTAAACTATTTAGTTAAGAGCACTCCTTATTTATCCTTTTCCAGATTCAATGATGAAATATTAATTTCTAAAATACTTACTGCTTTTTAGACTCTGCATTTGAATGAATTCTATGTTGTACACCTAAAACTAATATAATATTGTGTCAACTATAGTCAAATAAAAAAATTTAAATAAAGTGTATTCATTTTTTTAGAGCAGTTTCAGGTTTACAGAAAACTAAGCAGAAAGTAAAAAGTGGTCCCATATACTCTTTCCCCTGCTTCCCCTGGGTTCCTTAGTAGCAGTGTCTTGCATGGATGTGGCACATTTGTTACAACTGATGAACCGATATAGATACGTTATTATGAACCAAAGCCCACAGTTTCCATTAGGGGCCGGCCACTCATGGCCCTGTATATTCTATGGGTTTTGCCAGATGTCTATATATCCACCATTATAGCATCATACAGAAGAGTTTCACTGCCCTAAAAAGCCCCTGTGCTCCACCTGCTCATCCCTCCCCTTCAACCCCTGATCTTTGTAAGTCTGCATAGTTTTGCCTTTTCCAGAATGTCATAATTAATGTCATACAGCATATGGTCCTTTCAGACAGGCTCCTTTCACTAAGCAATAAGCATTGAAGTTTCCTCCATGCCTTTCCATGACTTGATGGCTCATTCCTTTTCAGTGCTGAATAATATCCCAGTCTGGATGTAACAGTTTATTTGTCCATTTGTGTGTTGAAGGACATCTTGATTGCCTCCAGTTTGGGTCAATGATCAATAAAGCTGCTATAAATATCCCTGTGCAGATTTTTTTTATATAAAGAAAAAGTGTTTAAGCTAAATTTTTAAAAATAAAAGTATTACAGTGGATGCAACTTTTGACATTATTACTGCTGTGATTGTTGATGTTAAGATCATGATACCAAGCGGCACCTGGGTGGCTCATTTGGTTAAGGGGCCAACTCTTGATTCTGGCTCAGGTCTTGATCTCAGGGTCCCTGCGCTCAGGGGTAAGTCGGCTTGAGGATTCTCTCTTTCTCTCCCTCTGCCTCTCCCCTGGCACTGGCTCTCTCTCTCTTTCTCTCTGTAGAATAAATTAATAAATCTTAAAAAAAAAAGATTGTTACCAAACCTGAAAGTAAAAGTGCTGGTAACGTGACAAGCGCAGCATATTTTACAGAATAACCACAGCCACAGAGACATTTGCTCTGGTTCTAGATACTCAGAGCCTGACATCCACCTGTTAGGGAGTGCTCAGCTCCTAAGGCAGGAGAAAGGAAGGTAAAATGCATGTAGAAACACACTCTGGATAAGTGACCGAACACTCAAGTGCTGAAACAATAGAGCTTCGTTTCTCCGAGATGACAAGAGCCGAGGGAGGCACCTGCTGGTGCTGTCATCCCAGACGCCTGGTCACTCCATCCCTCCTCCTCCCCGCCAATGCACATGCCATCCCTGTCATCTTGACGTTGTCGCCTCATGGCTGCAAGGTGGGTTCTGCAGCCCTCAAGCCTCACAGACGGGAAGGGCCAGTGCCAGTGTGCCTGTTAGAAGGAAGCACAATGTCTCCCAGAAGCCGCTGTGCGTGCTTCTTTTGTTTGCACCTCACTGGCCAGGCAGCGTCCCATGACATCTCTGGATAGGAGGGAGGCGGAAAGGCGAGGGTTTTGTTTCTCGCAGTTCTTTGGTTGAGGAAATCCAAGGAGAGGGCCCTGAGAATGGCTGTTGGATTAGCTAAACCCAGAGGTTTTGCCACTGCAGGGAATAAACAATAATCAACAAACTCATCATAGCTCCAGTTTGGCCCACGCTTACTGCCTTCCAACCCCCAAGGAAATCCTTGCCGCCCACGGCGAGACCTGGTCGGAACGAGATGCTAAGGTGGGTTGCAGGTCTCCAAGACACCTCCCCGGGTGGCCGTCACAGCCATGCATCTAACCCTGCTCAGTAGCAGGTACACGGAACACGCACAGGAGAGCTCTTCTAGCCCTGTGACATGTTACGAGACCCAAGTTTCCCCATTCCCTGACGTTTAAGACTTGAGCTCTGAATGTTGAAGTGGAAGGAGACGGAGGAGAGAAGAGGTGAAAGTTCATTTTAATGGCCTTTCTCATTTGCTTTCCCCTTCCACTCCTTTGATGTAGGCCTTGCTATCCCCCACTTAGATCTTCCTGATGATTTCCCAGCTGTTGCCTCTGCCAGTCTCCCATATTCCGTCCGTGTCTCCTAGTATTTCCAGCTGAGTCTCCCTGAAACACAGAACTTACTCCCAAGGGCGCCCGGGGGGCTCAGTCGGTGAAGCGACTGCCTTCGGCTCAGGTCATGATCCCAGAGTCCCGGGATCGAGTCCCGCATCAGGCTCCCTGCTCGGCGGGGAGTCTGCTTCTCCCTCTCCCTCTGCTTGACACTCTCCCTGCTCTCTCTCTCTGTCAAATAAATAAATAAAACCTTAAAAAAAAAAAAGAACTTACTCCCAAATCTGCTGCCTCCCCACTGCCTGCCTCATACAATCCCAACGCCTTCCATCTCACCATCCCCAGACTCTATGCCCTGCCTCTGAGCTTCTGCTCATGCTGTTCCCTCTGCCTTTTCTTACAAAAATCCAATATTTCTCTACCCCCAACTGTAGAGAACCAGGCACTAATCCACATTAGACTGTTCTAATTTGGGATTCATATTAAAGTATTCGAAATGTGAGTACAAAAGTTATTTCTTAGTATAGATGTGCTTTAAGAATTATTTCAAGGATTGAAACTAATACTACACTCCATGTTAACTAACTAGAATTTAAATAAAAACTTGAAACATTGAGAAAAATAGAATACAGCTAAACGAAATAAAAATTATTTGTAATCCCCAAAGGAGGGGGAAACGAATTCTTTCAAAGAAAAAATAAAACCTACATAAAGCCAGCAAATTTAAAGAATGTTTTTTCTGGTAACATACTAACAAGTAGTACAGACAAAGGATTGTAACAAATGAAAACAGAGAAGCTGCCCATTCCTTCAGCTCTATGTCCATAGATTGCACAATGTAACAATATACACTTCCATGAATATGAAAGTCTCTAAAGCTCTAAAGGGCACAGTGTGCATTCCCTTTTAGCATATTCCTTAATCTTTTGGGCCTCAAAGGTCACATCCGTAAAATGGGCATATTCATTAATCGGACAGACGATGAGGAGACAGACTGGGAAAATTGTTGGAGGTCCTTCCAGCTTTAAAACGTCCAATACCGTTAGCTATGTAGAAGCAAAATAAAATAATGTTTTTTAAGTGATTAAATTAGTTCATAATAGTAGCATCTAATTTTCAGCAATCTCTCCCTAACTCATGGAAGCATGTGACTGACACACACGGGAATGTGGAGTCCGGAGGGGAATGTAGCACATCAGCATGAGAAATACCCACAGAACTATTTTTCTCCATGATTTTTAGAAGAGTTCAAGAGAAGGAATCAGTACCTGTGGCAATTAATCTCCAGCTCACTTGGTCCTTTTCTAAAACCCTTCTTTGGGTGACTCAATTCTGTGGCGTCTTGTGGTTTAATTGTTTCAAGTGGCTCTACCTACCTCCAAAATTTACTTGTGTCTAGAAACCTACGGCCCACGCTTACTGCCTTCCAACCCCCAAGGAAATCCTTGCCGCCCACGGCGAGACCTGGTCGGAACGAGATGCTAAGGTGGGTTGCAGGTTTCCAAGACACCTCCCCGGGTGGCCGTCACAGCCATGCATCTAACCCTGCTCAGTAGCAGAAACCTAAGAATGATGATGAAAAACGCACAAGAAAAGCAATTTAGATAGACTTGGAGCATGGTCAGTTTGTACCACCCCACTAATACTCACTGCCCGGGCCTTTCTTGTTTCTCGAGCAGAGAAACTTACCCTTCCACCAAATGTAAGGAATATTTTCTATCTTTCTATTAAAACATGTGGTGCAATCCACCAGATTCTGCCTCTTCCTATGGTTTTCACTTGACTTTAAAAACAGCTGTTTATACAAGGAAGTAGTAAATTATAGGATTTTTTCTTTCCATATACTTCTATGTCCACTGAGCCCATGAGAAGGCATGTTTGCCACAGCACAGAACTCAATCATGTCATAGAATGAAAGGAAGCATGGGATCTTAAGACTGCCATAGGCAAACGGTGGCACATCCTCAAACATATCTTTTCCTTAAGATGATTAACTGCATGAGCCATGAGTCAACCTCCCCCCTCTCAGAGCCTGTGATGAGTGAGGGACAGCCCAGGGGTCGGCTGAAATCACAGTCGGCCGGGGGCCTGGGTCAGGAGCAAATCCAACAGCCGCCCACCCCGGCCTTCCAGGAGAGGCGTGTTTGCCCAGACAACGTTCTCACTCTTGGCCCGGAAGGCCTGGGCTGTTGGAGGGCAGGATGCACCGAGCAGGGTGTCAGATATGGGGGCTAGGTAGGGGCTGGGAATTATCTCTAACACCTGTACCCTAAAAAAACTGCTTAACCGACTCATTCAAGAAACATGTATTATTACTAATCATCACAACTAACATTTACCAGTGGCTCCTCTGTCTCTCAATGTGTTAAGCTCTTCACATGAATTATTCTCTTTCAGGCAATTTGACTCCAGGGCCCAGCAGGGTCCAACTCGGCACCACTTTGCTCTAGGACCTCCTTATTAATTAAAGACTTACTGCCCAGGGCGCTGTGCTTGGGCATTGTGAGGAGAAAACGAGTGACCTGTGTGAGATAGAGCCCCTGCCCTCTAAGAGCTTAAAAGCTTTTGAAGGAGGGAAGCGTGTTCGGAGACAAATCATTATACAAAAGCAGCAACCATCTTTAAACCGGATTTGTTCCTAGTTAGAAATATGGTTTGACGGACTCCGAGTTTGGCCCACGCCACCCTGGAGACCCTGGCTTCAAGTCTAGCCCTTTCTCTCGTCTCCACACTGTACTTTTTAAAAGAAAGTTTAGCTGCCTACAAATATCTGTAGGGCCTTGTTTCCCAGAGCCCCGTCTGCACGTTCAATGTTCTGGTTATGCTGGAAACCCTAGAGGCTGGCGTGCTCCCGGGATGGCCACGCGGGACAGGGGGGAGCGCAGGGCCTCGGGGCAGGGCCCTCAGCGCAGGTGCGAAGCGGAAAGGCCGCGGGGCTTCCGCGCTGTGCAGTGGGGGCATGCTCCGGTTTACATCCGAACACGGCACGATTGCAGGCTCAACACCTCTGCCTCAGGCTGTTCTTGGCAAACCTCCTACATATATAACAGACCGAGAAGTCTGCAGTATGCTCCGTGGAGTTGGAAGCCAAGGTGAGGCCATTCCTAAAAAATGTTCAGCTCCCCATTTCCACCCAATGGTTTCCAGATTGGCGTGCGAGAAGCTGTTTTCTCCAGAGCTGAGTGGAGTGCGGACGGGAGGGGCAGAAGACGGGACAGTGCTGGGAGGAAAGGAAAGGCCATTTCAAAGTTCTTGGCTTTTATCTCTGTCTGCAATGATTTGGCGAAGATATAAGAAGAACTGCAATGTTTTGCCATAAAACTATAGCGAGTCATTTATAATGAGCCATGTCCTCCCCGTGAAAAATACTGCACAGCGTTCTATATGGATTAAGTCAGAGAAACACGCTCATTTACGAGTCTTTGCGTCCATTTTGGGAGACTGGCTATCTTTGGGGCATCTGTGGAAGTCAGCCTCAAAAATGGGTTCCCTGAGTAATTCCATCCGGACCCTCCATTTTTTGAGACAAGAACATGAAGAGAGTAGGGAGGACTTCGGGCAAGGGGGCGCTCGGGCTCGGCCCCCAGCGAGAGGCGTGCAGCTCAGGGGGCCCCTGGGGTAGGGCCAGGACACGGCCCCGCGCCTGCCCCCTGCTGCCCCCTTGGGGTCCGCCTCCAGGCGGGGCGGCCAGGCCTGGGGATGCGCAGCCGAGGAGGCGGACGGAAGCAGCGGGCCCCGCAAGTTCAGCAGCCAACGTCCCCTACACAGAGGCGTGCCTGCCCTTCTCCACTTCCGCTGAAGTTGGTGGGGGTGCCCGCCCGCCAGGTGGCCCCGCAGCCGCCGCCCCGCGCCCCGGCAGCCGGCCTGCGCTCGCGAGGCACGGAGCCGCGCAGCAGGAACCACAGCCCCTGGGATGAACGAGGCGCGACGAGCCCAGCACAGAACCAGCGCCCGCCCCGACGAAAGCTGGGCTCCGGCGAGGACGAGTGGCTCTCCTAGGTCGGGCGCGGCCGCACCTCCAGGGCCGCCAGAAGGCGTGACGCAACGACAGGCGAGATAAACAAGAAACAATGAAGGCCACAGAAAAGAAAAACGGAATTATCAAAACGAAAAAGTAAATTAATAAAGGCTGACTAGCCTAGAAAGACCAAATTAATGTGGTGAGAGCTACTGCAGAGCCGTTTCTCTGGGAGCAGAGCCTTCAGAGAGAAGCCTCAGCCATGCCGACGAAAGGACTCACAGCGAGGGGAGGACCGCAGGAGCGAGGGGAGGACCGCGGGAGCGAGGGGAGGGCCGCGGGAGCGAGGGGAGGACCGTCGGAGCGAGGGGAGGACCGCGGGAGTGGGGGGGAGGACCGCGGGAGCGAGGGGAGGACCGCGGGAGTGGGGGGGAGGACCGCGGGAGGGAGGGGAGGACCGCAGGAGCGAGGGGGAGGACCGTCGGAGCGAGGGGAGGACCGTCGGAGCGAGGGGAGGACCGCGGGAGGGGGGGGAGGACCGCGGGAGCGAGGGGAGGACCGCGGGAGTGGGGGGGAGGACCGCGGGAGCGAGGGGAGGACCGCGGGAGTGGGGGGGAGGACCGCAGGAGCGAGGGGAGGACCGCGGGAGTGGGGGGGAGGACCGCAGGAGCGAGGGGAGGACCGTCGGAGCGAGGGGAGGACCGTCGGAGCGAGGGGAGGACCGCGGGAGCGAGGGGAGGAAAGAGACAAGGGGGAGACACAACATCTCAATTAACAGTAACTCAGTTTTAGAGCTGAGGGGAACAGAAGGCCTCAAATGAAGAGGTCCGCTGAATTCCAAACGGGGATAGAACGTTGAGCCCACCCCTGGACATGTCCTCATTAAATATCAGAACACTGAGGACAAGGAGGAGCTGGTTGTCATGAACAGGCGGGGTGGGGGATCGCCAGAAATCCAGTGCAGAGGTGTAAAGTAAAGCAGCAATTAAGCCAAGTTATACAGGAGTTGGGGGGAGGAGACTCTGGGAGAACATGCGGATGGGAGAGAAACGGAGCAAGCAGAGACCTGGGGGCTGCTGGAAAGGCAGAGGGGAGGTGTGTGCCCGGGGGGGCGCCCCGCAGCGCAGGGAGAAGGGGACCGGGGAGACAGGGGTGATAACGGCAGACACCGCGGAAGCTCCCGGGTGATGCTCCAAGAGCAGGAAGGCGGTTGCTCAGGGCGAAGACAGCTGGGCCGGCAGAGGGCTGAGCCTCGGCAGGGGTCTCCAGGAGCGTGCACACGGTGTGCCACAGCATCGCCCTTGGTTGGCCGTGTGCTAGCTGGGTAGCAGAAGGGAGGGGGCAATGGCTTCGCCAGTGAGCAGGGCAGAGCCAGCTCCAGTCCTGGGACCACTATCCGCCTGGGGCCTGCCAGCCACCAAGGTAGGGGCGGCAGGGACCCTACAGATGCAGGCACCGAGCGCCCATAATTCAGGACCCATTTACTAGTGATCACTAAGATGCTGGCGCCCACTGCACTCCAGCACCCCAGATCGGATTCGGAGTCAGTGCAGGAACTATGGCCTGGCCTCAGGTCCTCTGGGTGAGATCACAATGGATGACTCCACACCAGCTGTTCACCTTCTGTCTTTGCAAAATGGGGTCTAGTCCTACCGGACAAGGGGGTGAGAGCCCCCTAGAACAATCACATAAGAGCGCTGTGCGTCCCTTACCGGGCCATGCAAACCCGGGGAGGCGCATGTTGTTATAACAGGTGAATGGGGCAGGGATGGCACCCACGGGATTAGACCTTCACCCACAGATATTACTGAGGCTGCACAATCAACGGCCCTCCAGTGCCCCCATGTCTGCTTGGACAGGCCCCTCAAAGCTCAGGAAACTACTAGAAGGTGGCCTGTCACCCTAAGCACCCAGAGCCCTGCAGTGTGTCCACAGGCTCTGAAGACATTTCCTGGGCTGGACGGCGAGGCTCAGGGTCAGGCTCTGCTGGAGCCCACGGGCTGCGCTGCCACGGAACCCAGGTCCTCAAGGAAGACATGCTGTCTTCGGAGGGAAGCCCAGGGGGCCTGCTGTGAGTTCTCCTTCCAGAAATCCCACAGGTCTTGGTAGCCTCCATGCGCATCTTCTGTCTCTGGGCATCACATGTGGTGAAGAGGTGGTCTGTGGACAGTGAAGGGGACCGCCAGCCCCAGATGCCAACCAGCACCCATGCCTGCACACCCAGACATCACCCCTTTGTCACTTTTCAGCATGACTGTTGCTCCCACCATATTGCCCTCCAAGCCCCACACTAGACATTCTACATGCGGTGTTATTCCCACAACAGCACGGGCAGATGAAGGGTCCCAGATATAAGTGGCCCGAGGTTTCCAAGCTAGCAATGATGCACGTGAGGTCTGACCCCAGGTTCATGTGCTCCCAGGCTCGTCTCCTGAGCAGCACCCCCTCTGCTGGGAAACCCCTCACAAGGAAAACCAACCAGTTATTGCCACATCCTTTGGCGAACCCCTTTAACCCACAACGAAGGACATCAAGAGCCATGCCCCGGGGAGCTGTGCAGACTAGTGGTCAGAGGGGCGGGATGGCAGGGGACACTGGTGGCAGGAAGCTCAGGGGCGCGCAGTGGGGGGGCTGTGCTACTGATCAGTTACCTGTCCCACCACTGAATCCTTCCTCTCACCTGGCTCCGCCTTCAGCTTCGCCTCACCTCACAACTCAGGTGGGATGCACATTCCGACACATTCATGGAGGAATACGTTTTCCACTGGGCCCTGAGAACGGATGTGATGTTTTCCCAGTCTCTAATCACCTAACACAGAATGCCAGCCCTGCACGTTTCCATGCATTTTGTAAAGCGTCTGGATGACACTAGTCAGAATATGAGCTTCCAGGTGGACTGTGGGTGATGTCATATCCTGTTCTGTGTAGTCAGGTAAAGCAGAAGATCGACCGTCTCTGTCTACGTCTTTATGATGCAAAGACCAGTGAGGGGCTCCCGGCAGTGACAATCAAGCTCATGGTCACAGTCCCTGGGTGGATAGAATCCGACGGCTTTAGGCCAAGCCTTTGTGCCCTCAACAGAGACACATGTGTGACCAGTAAATTAGCTGTCCACTGGGCCCCACAGTTTATGCGTGTTCTGTACGCCGGCTCTGATTATTGCATGAATTAAAATATGAAACAAGCATGCATGTACATGCACACACACATGTGTACACACACATCCCCAGGTTGGAACTCCTAGTCTGACTACCTGATCGTAGACATACGGTAATGTACTAGTGGTGGCAATTTTTCAGATGTTGACAAAAACGCAACCAACCTTTCCACCCTTTGAAATGCAAGTTTTCAAAATTAATCAAGAGTTGCGTTGGTGTCTTCTCCCCCAGCCTCTATTGTCTGTATCACACTCTCGCACACAGGCACACACGCACGTGCTCTCACACACGGAAGGAGCAACAGTGTTTGTAATACCAACCAGGGCAGCTCCCAGTCTCAGGCTGTAAAGCCATTGCCTTCTTCACTGGTAACTTCCACGTGGACCGAGCTTCACAGCCTCCGGAATGCCCCCTCCAGCAGCCTCTGGGCGGACACTCTTGTGCAGGCCTAGCGTGGATTAGCTTCATGTTCTTAGGGAATGAGTTGATGTTTTAAAAAAACAGCATGAGGGGCGCCTGGGTGGCTCAGCCGTTAAGCGTCTGCCTCCGGCTCAGGTCATGATCCCAGGGTCCTGGGATCGAGCCCCGCATCGGGCTCCCTGCTCGGCGGGAAGCCTGCTTCCCCCTCTCCCACTCCCCCTGCTTGTGTTCCCTCTCTCGCTGTGTCTCTCTCTGTCAAGTAAATAAATAAAATCTTAAAAATTATAAACAAAAAATAAAATAAATAAAAAAACATCACGAGGAGAACAATTCCAGGTTCAGATCCAGCTTTACTCCCACTAGCTGTGAGACTTCACACAAGCTATGTAACATCTTTGGGTCGTAATTTCCTCCAATTAGTGGGAGGACAAAGGACACCCCAGAGGACTAGGGCAAAGGCTTTATTGGATGCATCCAGTAGAAACAGAGGCAAATTGTTGTACCAATAAAGAAAAGGGCCAGGGAGGGTAAATGCTGACCGAAAGCCACGCGGATGAGGCACCCTGCCAGCATAAGGACGCACCTGTGCCTAGCAGGTGAGCTCCCAGATCCCCTTCCCCAGCATGTAAGCCTAGGAACTCCAGGCCTCACTTCCTGGACCACCTGGGGCAGACCGGCTGCTTGCCCTCTGCAGGCCTCTCTCTCAGCAAGCCCCCGGCGGGCACCTGGCCTGGCTAGACTCTCAGGGCCCACGCTGTGCCTATAGCTCTGGATTCACACCCCCTGGGTCACAGTGGGTCGTCAAGGTCGGAAGGAAGGCAGAGCAGGAACCACACAGCCAAGATGTGTCAGCCACACACAGAGGTACCTGGTTTCCTGGCAGGTGAAACCCAAGCAAGCAAAGACAGTGACCTCTTTGTTTGAAATCCACAGAGGCAAAGACTTCTCTTAGCCCGCTGCCTCACTATTTTCTCTGTTAGTGCCAAGAAATTGTTCATTTTATCTATAAATGTTCCCTATAAAATTGAACTCACTTCCTTGTTATCAAACCTGCAGCAACAGAGAATGAATTATCAGAGTCTACTCAGATAATTCATGTTCCTCTATCCCCCCTAAGCCAAGCAGGGGCAACTTAAGAGTCAGCATCCTTCCGACCTGGAAGAGGTCTCAGGCAACAAAGCACCGTCCACTTCTCATTTTGCAGGTGATAGAGGAAAGGTCCAGGAGGGTGAGCGACCTTTTTTTATTCTTGTGGGCCCTAATTTCTCTTTTAACCATTATTTTCCATTCTGTTTTTCTCTCATCACCAGTTTTACCACATGCTTTTATTATTTTTTTAAGATTTTTTTTTAATCTAATCTCTACTCCCAATGTGGGGCTCAAAGTCATGACCCCCGAGATCAAAAGTTGCACGCTGTTCCAACTGAGCCAGCCAGGTGCCCTTACCACATGCTTTTAAAACATAGGGAGAAAATCTGGGCATAATATATCTGAAATACTCATGATTTTTTTAAAAATGCCAAGCCAACTCCACTGGAGTGACGCTAGAATTTACCACAGAACTAGCTGTGACCCCTGTCTCGTCACCAAAGATCCCCGGCACACTTAGTATGTGCCAGTCACTGTGCTGGGCACAAGGGATATAACACTGTGGGAGACACGGTCCCTATTATCAAGCCCTGTCCAAGTTAGAAGGGGGACAACCATGGACACAAATAATCACTAGACAGATGTGTAAATGAAATACAGCTAAAATATTTCTAAGCATTTATTTTGTTCTGGGCACACAGATCAACTCATGCAATAATCAGAGGAATGTATCAGGTACACTGGTAATATGTGGAAGGAGTGAAAACCTCTGCTTGAGGAAGTTAAGAAACCGTTCCTAAAGGAGAAGCTATTCTGTGGCCATTAACCGGAGAGAGTTCTCCAGGCAGACGAGGAGATGGATGGAACAGAGAGGTGGTGCCGGAGCCCAGAGGTCAGAAGCATGGGCTTGGGTCAGAGGTGGTGAGCGATGAGGCAAGGAGGGGCAAATGAAGGCTGCTTCGGCCAAACTCAACCCTGGACACTGGCCACCGCAGGGTTCAGCAAGGGCATAATATGGACGTGTTTTATTTTAGAACACTCTGTCCAGCAGTTCAGGGTGCGCAGGAGAAGCATGTGAACCCAAGCTGGGACCCGAGTCTTCCCAGTGAGAGATGATGAGGACCAGAATTGGGACAGCAGCAGTGGGGTAGGTCTTGCCTTGGGGACCAAGGTGCGACGGAGGGAGAATTTACACAACCGTCGCAAATGACCCAAGGTTTCTGGGTTGGGTGACCCAGTGAATGGTGTGGCCATAGGCTGGCAGGGCTCAGCAGGAGAAGCTGATCTGAGCAGACACAAGATAAACTGTGTTTTGCATGAGTCCGGGTAGAAATGCAGGGGCAGATACCCGGGATTGAACATGGGAACATGGCGCTGAACAGAGCTCTGGAGGCAGATCCCGCAGGTCTATCAAAACGGACATGGGAGGCCTTCCTGGGCTGGATCCTAACCTTCCTCTGGGGTTGGACACCCTGCGGCATGGCAGAGAGATGAAGGACAGAAGAGAGAGATGTCAGGGGTGTTTCCCTGGGTAAAAGACGCCTCTACTTTAATTGCTGGACCCGGGCTCCAGCTTTGGGTGGGAGACAGCCCAGCGATCATGCAAGTATTATTTTCCTAGTGTCTAATCAGCTTTCATGCATTTATGCACAGCAAATATGACTCCCAGGTTTCGTTATATGTGTAAATAGGTGGGTGGCTGTTTTCCCCACAAACTCTGTCTCCTGCCAGGTTTCACAATAGCATCCCCCAAAATTATACTCTGCTAACCTTCCCCAAACACGTAATCTGTATGGGACTATTAAGCACACATTCGCTTAGAGGCAAGAGACTGCGACAGAGAAATCCCAGATCAGGAGACCATGTGGGAAAAGAGAATAGTAGTCATCCAAAACCTAAAGGAAAGTGGCACCAAAAGGTTGAAACTAAGTGGGCTGATCTGTGACAATGTCCCTAATCCAATGGAAACGATGCAGAGGCAACAGCTCGAAAGAAAGTTTCAGAGAAACACGCAAGGCAACGATGACTCACCATGAGGCGTGATAGTCATGGGGGTATGTACAGGGTGTACAAGCATGAAAATCGGGTTTAATTAAAACAAATGTATCCTCGTACTTCACAAAACATCCAGATCCAAACCTACCGGGCTGTGTGGGACAGAGTCATGCACGTGGATGGAGCATGTGCAGAAAGCCTTCTGAACACGCCCAAACAACTCAACCGGGCCTGTCAAAATGACCCTCTGTCACAGTGGGTATATACCCAAAGGTATTTCTAGAAAATCAGCCAAAGATCCTGATCATTTCTTCAGCCAAGGAGGAGCACAAGGTGCTTACCGTGGTGAGGTGACGGACAGAGAGAGAGAGAGACTGAGAAATATGTTCAAGTCATGGGATTCTCTGAGTCACTTGCTGACCAAGTGTGTGAAAAACCTCAGTTGTACTTAATCGGGAACTTCCAAGTGAATGGGGAGCTTTGAATGTTTTGAAGCGATTAACAGATCTAAAGTAAAAAATCACATGAATATATCTATAGGAGGTAGAAAGTCATTTGATAAAAATTCTGCCTCCAACATCCACTCCTGACGCCGCTGTTACCAAAAGTCCTGAGGCAAGCCTGGGGAAGGAGGTGAAGCCGGAGCACACGGGGCCCCACAGACCGTGGGGAGGGTTGCCTTACGGTCGGTGGGAATCCCGCCCATGGCTGGGTCCAGGTGCATGATGGAGTCAGGTTTGAGTTTAGGAATAATCACGCTGATGAGGTCTCTTGTCTCTTCCCAAAGGCCAGCACTTAAGTAAGTGAGCAAACAGACAAAGCATCCCCACAACATCTTTACTATTGTTACTATCATGACATTCTGGGAGTATCAGGCAACACTGCCGTCAGGTGAGGAGGATACAAGGTATCACACTTGGAGGGAGGAGGTCAAGTCACCATTAGTCGTAACTGATCACCTGAGGTGCTTGAAAAAATAATCTGAAGAGCAAGTATAAATGACGTAAGAAATCAGTACGGTAGATAAGTATACGGAATCAGCAAGCAAACGTCCTCTGCCCCTCTCTTTCTCCTCTTCTTCCTCTTCCCATCCCTGAACAATTCAGTCCTTAGGTCCTTAGATGGGGCCAAAGAGGCAGCTCAGCCAAGGCCAAGGGCAGCACTGTGCTGGACCAGATCTTTGCGTCACCGCCCGGACGCGTGAGGACGGTGTCCACACAGGGGAGCGGTGGCAACAGTGAGGAAAGAAAATTCCTCAGATGGCAGAGGTGTAGATACAGGTGGACAGGTTTCTCACTGTCAGAGAAGAGAGTGAGAAAAGAAACTCCTAGAATGAACCCTGACACAGTGGATCAGAATGATAGTGTTGGCATGAACTCCTGGTTTTGAATAAAGATAAATATAGAAAAAAACTGCAGATGTGAACGTGTTTATAAGTGTGTGTATGTCTTGGTCTCTCCACATAGGAAGACACAGAGAAAGAGATCAAGACTGAGATTGACATGTATTTGTCCAAAGATACAGAAGCCACCTCGAAGGAGCTCGCACTCGCCAAATCTGGGACGATTTGAGCCTCAAAATAAATAGCGGCTGCAATGTATTACAACCTGTGAATAAGGAGAGCCAGAGTCGAAATTCAGAAAAATCAACAAGTGAATAATTTGAAGTTTGAAGAGGAATAGAGTGGATCAAACTACCTTCCCACAAATTCCTTGCTGCTCAGAAGGGGGGAAAGTGAAACTTTACAATGGAGAAAATTGGAAGACACTACCTTAATCAAATGATCGCGTGGTCAAGGTGAACACCGTCAGAAATAGGACAAACCTAACGCTCGGGCCATCTGTTGAGATGCAACAAGGAAAACACAGCACCATTTCTATGATATTCCTCCCAATGGGAGGATCTAACCATGAGGACACATCAGAACAAACTCAAACCAAGACACGTTCTACAAAATAACTTGGTCATAATCTCTAAAAACACCAAGGTGCTGCAAGTCTTTGAGAGACCGATGAACTGCTCCAGACTCGACACCAAGGACAGGGGCCGTGGGTGGCTCAGGACCCGATCCTTTGCTACTAAGGATGCTATGGGAACGGCTGGAAAATGTGAGTGGGGTTTGAAGGCTGCATGGTAGCAACGGACCCATGACCCGTCTGGCTTGGGTGGCTGTGTCGCATTCGTGTAGGAGCCTGTCCTGGTTTGTAGGAAGTGCATACTAAATATTTAGTCAGGGTAATGGCTCTGGGGAAAAAAAAAAACAAGGCCGTTCTACTGTACTTGCAACTTTTCTGTCAGTTTGAGATCATGTCAAGATTTAAAAAGCAGTTTACAAAAATATCCATAGTGTTCACCATGGACAAGAAACTAGTCTAAAAAAATTAATGGGGAAAATAATTCGATTTACAAGAGCAATTTAAAAAAAGAATAAGCTTTGTTAAGAATAAAGTGAGAGGAAACAGGCAGGATCTATAATGAAAAGGAGTGGGAACCAGTCCTAGAAAGAAAACATATTATATACCTGTTGTATCTTTTCAATGTTTACAAATTACATTTACTTTTCATTCAAGAATAAATTTTAAAAATTGCAGCAACAAAGAGAGCACATTGAAGGAAACATGATCAGAACAAGGGTTTTCAGAGAGCCTTACTGAGTCCAGTGAAAGCTGTCCTAAAGAAATCTCTTCTAAATGAAGGGAAAGTTGCAGGAATGGACTCCGGTTGTTAAATCCAAAGCTTGTGCATGAGGAACCGCTCTTTGCCGCCTCATGAACATGTCAAGATGATTCAACTCAATCCAGCCTGCAAGAAATGGATCACCCCCTTCCAGAAGCCTCTGTGACCCTTTGGATGGCTTCCATGAAGCTACTCGCTTAATGGCTCGTGTAACACATTCTTATCTTCCTGTAAAGACTGTAAATTCCTTAGGGGCTGAAAAAACGCGCCCTTGCCTGTCGGCCATCTAAGGGGCTGGTGCTTCGCGCACAGTGAACATGAGACTGTGTGATGGTGAACTCATTTTCTCTTCTCTCTCTCTCTCTCCGTCCACACTCAGACCAGATTATTAATGGTGCCTCATCAGTTAAGAACCAAGTTGAGTGGCAAGAGAGTAAAATAATAGTAATTTACTGCCTCTAGTTTTAAAAAAGAGAACCGGAAAGTTTAAATTGTCAGGCCTGCCTTCTGAACGCCATAGCTGTACCAAACATTTCCAAAGATGATTTGGCATTAATTTTTGCGTATTGGCATGTAGACAGCCACAGAGCTTTTCTTGATTTGTTTCATTATTTTACCTCTTTACCTACCCAATCTAGACTGGTGAGATTTCACACTTGAAGGGGAAAAGTAACGAACTGTATGTAGCCACTGCATTTAACGTTAAACATTTTAAAGTATAAAATAGCAAGTGATACCTGACAATGCACCAATCACAGCATAAGTGGGGGGGGCGCTAAAGTCCAGCCTCCTGGGCTCTGGGGTGGGGGGGTGAAAAGCTATGCTCTGTATCAGTGGACGCCTAAAAGAATCTCACTCAAAAAAAAAAAAAAAAAAACAGGTAAATACCGCCCAAGCACATACAGATTGAGAATTAGACGTGAAAAGTTTTCCAGAGCACAGAAATGATCTCTGGAAGGAGAGTGTGCCTTTCCTTCTGTGATGTCAGGTGGAGCACAGCTGGTTCCTCTCACTGAGGAGCCGTGGGGAAACAAGACCCTCCCTGCCGGTGAGGACCGACTGTGTGCCCGGAGGAGAGGGGCTCCCGCCGGTCCCTCCAAGCACAGCACACCCGGCTGTCCGAGCCGCCCTGCCAGGAGAGCCCCGAGGGCGGACCTTCCCATCTGCCCTCCTGGTGTGGCCCTCCTCCCACCTCTCCCTGCGGGATCCACCACACAGGTGTGTTCCGGTCGCAGCCAGGAACGTAAAGTCATCCGTTGACGGCCTACTCTGCGCTCCTTCCTAGAAGAAAAGCAGGACTGAAGACTTGATCATGCTCTTAAAATGGTTTTCAGTCTAGCTGGGGAGCCAGAGTTCACACGGAAGCCTTAGAGGCACATCCCAGGAGCTACCTTGGGAAGGGCTGGGAGCAGGGCTGCCTGTGTCAGGACAAACCAGGGGGGTGGAGGCCTTGCAGGTCCTACTATGTTGATGCATCCTTAAGGCACAGAGCCCTAGGAAGATGATCCTTGATCCAGAGATTTGCTTTAATGTATCATTTTTCACCAAGAGGCCACAACAGCTCTGGCATCATGCCACAACTCTTACCAAGATATCTGTCAAATACAGCCCAGACCCACGATTTTACTACTTTTTCAACTCACGGTGGGAAATTTAACTTACAATAGACCAAATATACACACACGTCCCTAAATAATACCTGCCCAGTCTGCTGGACTCGCTCTGACCCTCCGGCCCTCCCGTCCTTCCCCTCCTCTCCTCTCCCCTCCTCCCCTCCGCTCTTCCCCTCCCTCCTCCCCACCACCACCCCTACGCTGGCCCCTCCTCCCCTCCTGCCCCCCATCCTCTCCTTGGCTTCTCCCCCATTCCATTCAGCTTTTAGAAATCTGGTTGGGACTCACTAAAAATAGATGTCATGACTCACAAATAGGTTACTACCCACCGTCTGAGAAACACTGGTTGAGGCCGTTCCAAAATTTTACAGCACTTCTGCACATGTTTTATGAGTGAAAGATAAAAAGAAGGTTTACTGATGAACTTAGCTGAAGTTGGCTCAGGAATGTACTCCATTAACAAAAGCTTAAAATCTTAAAAAAAAAAAAAACAAACATGCAACGTTCTGAAGAAACACCCAAGTTCGTGGCATATAAAGGTATGTGCAGCTCATGGGAAGGTGGGACAGAGCAGCAGGGCGGGGAGTCCCTGACCCAGCGATGGCAGGGCAGGTGGGCACAGAACTTCCGGGAATATCCAAATACGTGTGGAATGACTTGGGGCTACTTATAAATACACTAACGCAATTTTTTCATGCAAGGTGTTTGTTCTTTATTGCAACTCATCCTCTTGGACATCTGGTCAATTTCCTTCTTCAACAAGACAGAGTTTCCTAACGAAACTTAAGCATTTTTGCTTATCAATTATCCACCTTGAAAAGATGTCGTTGAAGCAAAACAAGTCTTATCCTTACATTTTCTATCACCTCCAAAGCACCACATGATTCAGTCTATTAAATTACAAAATTATTCTTAAATAATGCTCTCAAAGTTGATGGTAATTTTTAATTGCTTTCCCACACCATGCAGAGACCATCCCTGGTAATTAGTACAGAGCTTCTAATCAATGCACGAGTGTGAGGCTTTGTTGCTCCAGGTTGCCCCCGCCCCATGCATACATTTTGGACAAGTGATAACTTACTACTCTATGGACTACACCATGTGTCTGTAACACGCTCCTTTTCTCTAGACTCTTTCAGGCCAATGGGAGGAAGAGGGGTCCAAAAACTACTGAACTGCGATCCTCATGCCACATTGAATGTGGTGTGAGCCGAGGACACCACCCAGAGCTCCAGACTCGGGAGGAAAAGGTGCCTCCCTGGTGGAGGTGGCCCTGGCTTCACGGAGGAGGCAGAAATGAGGAGGGGCCTCCACGGATATTTAAGGTTTCCATGAACAGACACCAAATGGAGAAAGAAGCGCTTGGAAGAAGAAACTTCGTAAACAATCACAGAAAGTACTTGTCCACTTAGCTGAAAGGTGGGGAACCTTGAAGGAAGGAATAGGGTGAACGCAGATATCAAGGCTTACGTGTGTGTCGCAATTTTCAGTTGATACACCACTGGCCCCTCTATTAGTTCACTGGGTCTCCTATGGGACCCCGGTGTGGCAGACCTTCATGCCGAAGGAGAGCGTTTGTGCATAATTTTACTAGAGAATAAAAGAAGTGCTGGTGATTTCCTGATGGGAAAAGGGGCAGGAATGGGGCTGCCTGTCTCAGTGAGGGGGTGGCTGTCCTGTTTGATGCACAACCTCTTATGGAAAGAGACCCTACCCCATCACAGAATGAGAAATTTTGTCTTTGGGCCATTTCGGCTGGACTAGCAGGTGCCGCTGCTCAGGATCATAAGGGACTGACCTGTTGTTGACCTTGTTATCTGCGGGAATGGATGAGGTAGGAGAAAGAGCCAAGTCCAAGGCTTGGGTCCCACCACTCTATCTGTGACTGTCCCTCAAGTCCCTGCGCTGCTCCAGAACCTTCCTGAAAAACCCTTTGTCTGTAGTTCCTTCTTTCTGGATTTCACCACTTGTAACTGAGTGGCGCCTCACAACACAGATGGACCAAAGCAGGGACAGCGGGGGGCACGGAGTCCATCTATAGGCTCCCCTAAAAGTCTGCCTTAACCTTTTTCTGTAATAACTTCTGCGCATCCTACATCCACAGAAAATTTCCATTAAAAGGGGAGTGCAATCATTCATTCGCACATTTGTTCAGCAAATATTTACAGAGGACTTACTATTGCCAGGCTTTATTCTAAATTCTAACTTCTAGAAGTACACAGTGGGAAGAAAGGAAAAAAAGAAGAAAGAAAGAAAGAAAGAAAGAAAGAAAGAAAGAAAGAAAGAAAGAAAGAAAGAAAGAAAGAAAGAAAGAAAGAAAGAAAGAAAAGAAAAAAAAGAAAGAAAAGAAAGAAAGAAAGAAAGAAAGAAAGAAAGAAAGAAAGAAAGAAAGAAAGAAAGAAAGGAAGAAAGAAAGAAAGAAAGAAAGAAAAAGAAAGAAAGAAAGAAAAAGAAAAAATATTTCTGCCTTTATCAAAAATATATTCTCCTAGGGAGAGGCAGATGATTAAAAGAAAAAAAGCAAAATAAGAAAATATCAGAGAGCATTTTGTCCCACGAGTGAGACATTGCATCCCCACAGTGACCTTGAGGCCATGCCCGTTCCCGAGGACCCCGTGTGACCAGCACTTAGCACAGGTGCAGTGCTTACTCCAAAGATGTTTGCCAAATAGAATCAAATGGCATAAAATATATAGTAGTGGAGACACTGGATATTCCTTGTGGCTGTTCTTTCTTCAGATGAAAGTCTAACTCATTTCCAGTGGCTTCACACAGGAGTGGCCCTGTTCCCAGAGTCACTCTCAGGGACATCATGAAATCCTGTCATTGGCAACACTTCAGTTCCACTTTGAAATTCTTCTGCATTACATTTCAGACAATTAAATAACAATGACTTCAGAAACCTGACAATCAGACACACACTGAATAACGAAGCCTGGAGGAAATGGGCAAGAAAAGAGCTTCGTATAAAGCAGAGAGCAGGACAGATTGCATTAACATATTATCAGTGGATGCTGGGTTTTTCTTGTATGTTATAACAAATCATTCCTCCCCGTATACTTCAGACATTTGTAATGAAGTCACAGCAAACTCCGACGCTTTGTCAGTGATGGTTGCGTATGAATGGGACTCAGCACTTTTATCATTTCAGACACTCGGCCCCCTTGGTGAGTTACCAAGGAGTCTGCGGTCCAGTGCGATCTGTCCATTTCTTCACACCAACACAACCAAGTCTTAAAGGTTTGGCCATCCACGCCATCCAGTTCAAGCTTCTAGAGTTATGGACAAGGAGACACACAACAGGGTGTCTTTCGTGTTCCAAACACGTGTAATTTCCTTTCTGGTGCAGCTGTAAGAAGTCTCTGACTCCCGTTCTCTCTCCTCCAGCACCTCTGCTGCCCCAAACAGCAGTGGCCCTCCTGGTGGGAGCCAGAGAAGCTAACAGAACTATAAAAAATACCTGAACGGGCAGCTCTTTGCTCTCAAACTTCTGAAAGAATGGTCTTCAGCATCAGTTCTTCCTCCAGAGGTCATGCCCACTCTTTTCTATTAGTGATTATAAATCACCCTTTAAAATATTTTTTCATAATAACAAAACAATCTAGTCAATTATTTTAAAAAATTAATCTGTTAGGAAAAAAATCATTCCAACTGGTGTCGGGGGGCCATGGAGATGTAAGCCAGTTAACAATCTAGATGTTTATCTGTAATGAGTTTTAGAGGCATAGAATGCCCTCCAAACCAAGGACCCATTAATAATACAAGGAAGCCACAAAACCCAAATGCCACTGTGATGTCAAGGAGATACACAGTTTTAGGAAACCATATGTTTGCTCCAGGCATTCACTCATCGGAGGAAGGAATAGCTTACCCATAGCCGGTTTCCCTGCAGCTCAGGAAGTGTGGGGAATGTGAACTGCCAGTAGGCCATAGTTCCTATCCAGAGCTGCCCTAGCTCCCTTCCATATAGAGGCTCCCTTTCAGGGGACTCTGCTGTGGCAGGAATCTGGAAAACTGCATTGGATGGGATCTTAGCCAATTCCATCAACAAATAGAAACTACTTATGTTTAAAACACTCATTAGATGTATGGAATGTCATAATGAACAACAGACATCATTTTCATTCAAAAATAATCCCAAAAGAAATAAGAGTGAAAGCTAGAAGACAAAACAATACACAATAATCAGGGTAAGGGCGGGAAGATGGACAGGCCAGGAGAGCAGGCTTCTCACCAGAGTGAGGCTAGGGAAACTGAGCTTCCCACTGCGCCTCAGCACACGGTGGCTGATAACATGTCTTATGGTCAAACCAGCTTCCAAGGAAAGAATAATTCCTCAGAAAGGAACTAAAATGAAGAGAATGTGAAAAGAATGGAAAACATCCGAGTGTCTTCCCGTGGAATAAGATCAATCAATAAAATTATTCAGTGTTTTCGTCAGAGACTTTCCCATAAAGCCTTCAACACAGCCATCATCTTCACAACTAACTAAACATTGGGACATCCTCTTGTGTCTAAGTTCAAAGCAATGGAGAAAAGTAGAAGCAGAGCAAAGCATAAACTGTGGCGGGCATTGTCCATTGGCATGCCAAACTCTTAGTTGTAAAGACAAAATATAAGTTGAACGGTTTATGCAAATATCTTTCATCAGTATAATCTGAACACATATTGGACTCAGCTAGGACCCATGAGGGGACAATACTCTGGCCGTGACTTTACACACACACACACACACAACACACACACACACACAACACACACACAAGCATGTGTGCATGCAGGCTTACACGTGTGCACATGTCAGATAATTTCAATGGACATCCAAAGAAATGTCCAGCTAAAACTAGGACAACGCACTTCCTTTTCCTCTTTACTCAGCTAAATGAAATAGGACGGAGTGATCACAGTCGGGGAGAAAACCAAAACCATCCATGGTGTTCACCATGACCCAGGTAGGACCTTACCTCCTCCCCATAAGGGATCTCCTGAACAGAACCTATAAAGAGCGCAGGAGCCATTACAACACAATAACCAGGAAATATCCACGTTGGACCTGAAGCGAATACCCACCAGCCATGACTGGGAACTGTGTGCACCCTGGCATAGATTGGTGGTAGGTAAGGGCATGAAAAGGCATGATGGATTTCTGTTCCTAGGTTCCAAGTCCCCACCATCTTCTCTCCAGGTAGTCTGTATACTTAACAGCTATTTAAAACTTTGGATCAAGCCAACCTGCTGACAGATGGTCTTATAATCAATGACTACCACTGAAATTTAATTTCCAATTGCCTTAATTTAATACACACTATAATATACTTTTGATGGTTAAAATGAACAAACACATTGGCCTTCCAAGTCACTGGACTTAAAAGAAGCCCCTTCTGACATTCACGGTCAGCTAGACTGATGTAAATATTTTCCTCTGTTCTCCAGTGCGCATACTGTCAGGTCTGGCTGAGAGACCCAGAGGAAAAACAATAACAGCACTGCATTGGGGAGGTGGAGGAGATCCAGGTCCTTGGCCTCGTGTGGGGGTGCATGAGCAGAACCACAGGGCACTCGCACACCGGGTCTCACCTGGTCTCCGCGTCTTCCGCGGTCACAGTGTGCTCAGCCATACGTCCTGCCATATACATAGAGACGTTCTGCCACCACTTTGGGCATGTGCCCTGGCTACCATTTCCCAAATAAATGCATTCATCATAATACAGTAGTTGAGTGTTTACAGTCTTAATGGTTTCTACAGTTACATCCTCACAGGCGATTACCAAGTGGCATTTTTATTTGCCAGATACAAAGGATACAGTGAAATCATTAGATATCTGTAAGCTTTAGAACAAAACCAATTTGTACAAGTCAATTCAAAATTATTATAATCTCTGCATAATATGGATATAGGTACTTACTGTCACCTATCCTGACTTGCAATATATTCTCTGACGGGTCCTATTGCACTGGGGAATGTGCAAATTAGTTGCTACTATTAGTACAGGACCTCCAGAGCATAGCTTTTTAAGTTGTAATACCATGCATTCCCACAAAAAAAGAGGAGATAGGTCTGTTAAAATACAATTCTTATTTCTTTTGTAACCGGAAGTCATGTATTCATTAATTATTAAAATGCCATAAAATGGCCCCGTGTTGTTATTTACCATGATAATGACGTCAGTTCCCATAGATTTCACTAGTTGCTTAAGCAGAAGAACATGGTACGCATCTTTGAGAGTAACCTTCAGGCCAAAACCAAATACTGGAGATAGAGCCCATGAATGTGTCAGATACTCATGGTGATACCAAATTATTCTCCCCAAAGATGGAAAAATACCAACCCTTCAGATAAAGCCATTTGCATTATTTGAATTTATTACCAAATGCCATTTTTCCAGTAAAATTAATTTAAGAAATGTACTGACTTTTGCTCTCAGATCATAACTGAGCAAATAAAGTCAAAACATGGGCAGTCACTAAAATACAACCTATTTCTAGGTAAGTGGACAACCCTACTCTCATCTATTTCTATCAAATCCAAAATGCACTGTCCAGGGATAGCCAACACCTAACCTCTGCCTTGACACACACAAACCATGCAAAATGTTGCCAGTGGACACAGAGATTCATGTCTTTTGTGCAGGAAGGACTTGGTGACTTTGTGTTTCTTATGACGTCAGGGCAGAAGAGCCATGACTCCATTTTGGAGACACACGCCCATGTCTCCTGGTGCTCTGCTCAGACCTGCCCCTGCCACCAACCAAGACCACAAGGCTCAGTTCTGGAAAGGAAAGCAAACACTCAGAAGAACTCCTCCACCTGCCCGGATCCCGATCCACCCTCCCCCCACCCCCCACCAATGAGCCCTTCCATCTCTTCTTCCACAGTTTAACCAACAGCAAAATATTTGCATCTGGGTCATTTTTCCTTTGTCTTTTAATGACAGCCCAGAAAAAGCTTGACTGGTTCCTTTGGGCTTACCTTTAATCAAATCCACAATGATTTAAGTGAAATAAAAGGTGTCTGTTTGGGTTTCTTTGATGTGGAAATCAGATACCCAGGTATTACTTTTGTTTGCATAGGAAATTTCCCCTTCTTCACTTTTTCCTTGGTATCATTCTAGGGAAAGGAGTGCCTCACTGCTCTTATCACAACAGCTCTCCTTGGAATCACAACACATCCCCAGATTTGCTTCAAACCTTCCCCTCTAACTTCAGTAGAACGCAAAGGGCCTGCCTGTGCAAGGGTGAGGATTCAACATGACGCAACCCTTAGCATCCCTGGATTGGAGAAGCAAGGGAGAAGGCAACATCCTCCCTGCCTTCCCTCCCAGGCCACAGGCATGAGGGGGACAGCATCGGCACCCCACCCTCTAGACACAGGTTGTGGGCACGCAGACAGCAATGCAACCTATACATGCACAGGATGGTCTGTCACGGTG
Organism: Eumetopias jubatus; assembly: GCF_037043125.1. Classification (NCBI taxonomy): domain Eukaryota; kingdom Metazoa; phylum Chordata; class Mammalia; order Carnivora; family Otariidae; genus Eumetopias; species Eumetopias jubatus. Next base: position 3,464,296 of record NW_028274812.1, on the reverse strand, counting down.
TGCACCAGTGCACCGGACAAGGTAGGCAGAGGACCGGGAAATGGTCAGCAGCCCCCACTCCACATCTCCCTGGCCTCTTCCTGCCTCCTTTCCCATCCCACCCCACCTTCCCTTTCTCCCCACAGAGCTTCAAGTTCTCCCAAATTTGGGTCTCCAGCACCGGCTGAATCAGCTCATCCCCACCCTACCCCCAATTGCCTGAAGACACAAGTAAAATCCCATTTGTGGGGGGAAAAAGTCTACTCAAGTTGCCTTGACATGGGAAGCTGTGACGAAGACCGGCTAGAGCATTCCTGCAGAGGATCTCAACTCCAAAAGCCTTCCCGGCCGCTCCTTTTTCCTCTCCTCCTCCCCCTCCCCCTACCTTGCTCCTGGCGGCCGCGGCCCCCAGACCAGGCAGTGGGTTCCTCCTCTGGGCTCAGGGACTCGCCTCCACCTCCTCCACCCTCGAGGGCTTTGCGTTTCTTCGACATCTCTCTGCCCGGGGCTGGGGCTTTGGGGGTTTCTGTTCCCACCCCCGGCCCTCCCCCCTCGGAGAGGAGAGTGAAGGTGGGGTTAGGTGGAGGGGAGTGAGCGAGGACGGAAGGGGTGGGGAGTAGAGACCAGGGAGGGAGATGGAGGGCAGGCCCTTTGGAGAGGCAGGGAAGGCAGGAGGCAGGGAAGGGCGCAGAGATCCCACAGTCTGTTAGGCAGAGCTGCCCTACGTCTAGGGGGCTGTTTGCGCTCGCTGGCGCGCTCCCTCCTTCCTCCTTCCTCTTCTTCTCTCCACTAGAAGGGTAAGCTGAGAGGAGAGGAGAGCTCAGAACCCAGGGAAGAGAGGCTCCTTGGGCCCCTCTGCTGATTTCTTCCTAATCTGGGAGGGGGTGAGGTGGGATGCTCTGTATTGGCACCCCTGGCCCTGTCTATTCATGCAGGAGTGGGGTTCTGGGAGGGGGGCATGGCCTGTGATGTTTGGTGGGGGATGTTTTCAATGGATTGCAAGGAAAATTGGGTGGAATGAAGAAAATAAAATGCTGCAGAATGCAACATAGTGATGCCTTCAGGTGCTGGAGACTCGGAATCCTCCTCCCCATGACATCACGTAGGCTTTTGCGAAAAGGGGTTGGGAGAGGTGGGGGGGGCAAGAAGAGTGGCAGCAGAGGTGAGGGATGGAAAGAGGAGGAGAGGATCTTGCCCCCATCCAGAACCCGGGAGGGAGGCCAAGAAGGGAGCAAGGAAGGGGCTGGGAGCACCAGCAGCTTCTCTTAGCTTCTTCATCAAGCACCTGCCAGGCTAGCATCGCCGCGGATGCGGTTTGCAGCTGGGGGGCAGCCTTCACAGGGAACTTGGAGCTGCAAACTCAGGTCAGGCGGCAGGCAGCAGGGAGGCAATTGCTCAGCGCTGGGGGTGGCTGCAGGCTCTCTCACCTCCTGTGCAGCCCCTTGAGCCTTACAGACTTCGGGGTTAATCCCCAATCCCACTAGCCAGCCCTCCTCCAAAGCAGTCATGTCCCCAAACCACACGCACGCAGACCCTCTCAATGCCAGAAAGGATGGACGGAGATGATGGGGGGAAAGTCGGAAAAAGGTCAGAGTTAAGTTTTTCTGGACTCTCAGGGGTTAAATAATAGGTAAAAGCAACTATCAACTTACCCGCCAAAGTGTGCTGAAGTGCGGATCTGCTCTCCGCTTCGTTTCAAGTTGGTATGTTTAAAAAAGAGAGAGGGGAACGGAGGGAAAAAATAAGCCAACCGGCCAGGAACACTGTGGGTCCAGGGCTCCATTGAGAACTGCGCAAAGCAAGTTGCCAAGCGAGGCCGGTGGCCCAAGTTCGGGACCTCTCCAAGAACGCTCGCTTCTGCTCCGCTCAGCAGGCATATTCCAAAGGCTCCGGGCACCCTGGATTTCGCGCAGATCTTCTCAGGAAAGGGGGAGACAACTCTAAACCGAGTGTGGTATTCTTCTTTCCCTACCCCCCCCCCGGGGGGGTCTCCAGGGAAGCCGCGTGGAGCACTCTAGGCACCAACGAAGACCGGTCCATTTCAGCTCATCCTCTCTGCGGCCGCAAGTTTGGACCCGCACATCTAGGGAGAACATGAGTGCGAGTGTGAGCGCGCGCGTGTGTGCGTGTGTACGCGCGTGTGCCAGGCTGTGCGCCGCGCACACTGGGCATTCGGGGGTGCCTGTGCTCTCAGGAACGACTCTCCCTGGCTGCCTGGAACTTGGAGAGTTTTCCTTTAAGCCGGAGCTGCAGCTCGGACACCCCCCGCGTCCAACAGGAGGCGATGACGTCTGTAGCCTCGTTGCCACACAAGTCCCCAGGCTGCCGCTGCCGTTCATTGACAGGAGCGGGCGCTCCGACGTCAGCAGCCGGACCTTTGGCTCAGAGATGGCTCCCACCCCCGCACCTGCCAGCCCGCCCCCGGGGAGGGGGGGGTAATGAAATCAAAGCCGCTGGGGAGGGGCCAGGGAGGCTCTGGGGCGGGGGGACTCCGATCTGCTCGCTTTGTCCTGGAGCTCCGGAGTATATAAATAGTGCTGTCTCCAGCCAGACTTGCACCCCTCTTGCACGCCCCCGCAGGGCTCCCCCCGCCCCGCTCCCGCCCCGGCCCCTTGTCACTTAGTATCTGGCTCGCTCAGTCGGGAGGGAGGCGGAGGAGGGGGCGGGGAGGCGGGGAGTGGAAGCAGACGTTTCTTCTCTTGCCTCTCCCCATTCATAGATTCGGTCAGAGTCTCAGGGCCACGCTGGGCTCAGAGAACCGCAGTGAATGGATGGATGCCCGCGCGCGGGGACCAGCGGTCCGCGAGATTGTCACGCCTGTGGGGGGCGCTCCTCTCATGCGGGGACAGTCACCCTCGCCTTGAGGCGGGGGGAGGGGGGAGGACCCCAGTGACCACCCTTAAAAGGCCAGGGCCCTGCCCTTTCCTGCCCCTCCAAGCCCAGGGGTCTTTTTCCCTGTGTAATGCAAGCACGAAAACAGAAGGGAGCTGTGCTCAGCCCCCGCACGGGGAGAGGGAATGGGCCAGGGCCTGTCTGCCCCCCAGACCCGTAGCTACACAGGTGGGGGGGGAGGCCACGTGGCGCAGGGCAGTGACTCGGGCCGAGGGTGTCGCCTCCCTCTGCGCACCACAGGCAACTCAAACCCGCTCGCTCGCCCTCTGCTCCGAGCGCCCAGGGGTGCGCGTGCAGTGTGAGGATGGGGGGGCGGCCACAGGGCGGTTCCCCAGTGGAGCCGGACTCCCGGGAATCCGTGGGCTCACGGCCCCCACGCGCTGTGGCAGGGAGCCGCCTGATGGCTAGGCCCACGCCGACCCCGGGAGGACGCGGTGCCCCCCACCCTCCTCACTGGGCACTGCCCTGGCTTCTCACCCGGGAACCCAAAGGACTGAGTTCTGAGGCGCCCTGCGCGCCAAAGGAACTTCACCTGCGCTCCCAAAGACGTCCACGGGACTCGGGGCACAAATGTGGCTAAGTGAATCTGCACTCCTTGGCTACCCCAAAACCTGCAAGCTGGGTGTGGGTGATAGCAAGCCACCAAGAGCATGGTGCCTGACTGCAGAGCCCTTCGGAGCCAGCTTCTGCCCAGCCTGTCAGAGAACTTTCCAGGGGCTCCTGCCCCATAGAAGGCTGCCCTTGCACTCGGGCACTGGACCCCAGTCCTTCTTGCTAGTAGAGGAAATGCCTTCACCGTCCTCCTCTGTGTCCCCTACGTCGTCCTAAGTCATCTGCAGGTCGCTCCCCAACACACACACACACACACACACACACACACACACACACACACGCACGCCCTGGGTTTCCCTGGGAGAAAACCTTCCTTAAGCCCCTCTTGTCTCTCCCCCACCCAGTCTCTCTCCTCTTCACGACCAACAGCACACAGCCCTTGCCCCAGACTGTGTCTGGTTTCTCTCCTCCCAGTGGCTCTTGAACCAACCCCAGTAAGACTGTCCTAAGATTTCTGCCGGAGCTACTCAGCAAAACTGCGCTCTCCCGCAGACCACCTGTCACGCCGGGCCAGCGGCTGCACCAGACAAAGGTGAATTTGTAGTCCTCGTCTGGCTTTGAGAGCCAACCACACTGGGCAGACTTCATGCTTCCCTCCAAAAAACACATCCTTCTCCTAGCCTTCAAGACACCATGCTCCCGGGACCGCCTCCCACCTTTCTGGCCCCATCCCTGGGGTCACATGGGTTGAATCTGGAGCTCCCCAGCCTCCTACCATTGGAGGACAGGACTGGCCCCCAGCCCCTTACCTTCCCTCATGACCTGCTCCCCTGGCGCCTCACTCAGCCTCGTGGTTAAGTCCTATCTGAACACTGAACACGGAAGACGTTTGCATTTGTGTATGTAGCTCAGGCCTCTTCCCGAAAGGCTGGACCCCAACCTAAGTCACACCTCCACCTGGTGCCTAGAAGGCACCAGAAATGTAACAGGGCTGTAACTGGGTTCCTGACGTTACCTTCACCCCAAACCTGCTCTTCCTGCTGCTTTTCCCACCTCAGTGAATGGGCATTTCAACCTTTCTGCTACCCTTACGCCAAATACGTTGGAGTAACATGGACTCCTGTTTCTTCCTTCCATCTGTCAGCAAATTCTGTGCTAACATGTCCGAACCGTGTCTGGGCACCAAGTCGCTCCTACCCCCCCACTGACCTGACCCCAAGCCCTCTACTTCCTGTGGGGGTTGTTGCTGTCTCCTCCTCACCCAGCTCCCTGCTCTGCCGGTGCCCCCCTCACTCTGCTCTCAACACAGCAGCCCCGGAGCTCCTGTTAAATTCGGCATCATGTCACTTCTCCACTAAGAAGCATCCAGTGCCTCCTCAGCTACGTGAGTAGCAGCCAATCTGTAAATCCTCCCGCCTGGCTGCGCTTATTCGTCTTGCTTCCCGCCCCATTGTCCCCGGCCCCACAGGCCTTTTCTGGAACCCACTTGGAGCTAGGCACCTGCTGATCCCTCTCTGGGCCCTTCTGCTGCTGAACACTCCCAGCGCTTGCTCTTTCTGCCTTCTCAGCCGCACTCTGGGGCCTCCTCCCAGAAGCCTCCAGAGTCCTCCCAGCCTGAAACTTGAACGCACTTCCTGTCCCTGGCCTTACATCATTCTCCTCCTTGCATTACTGATGGTTTACTTATTTGCCTTGTTTAGTCTCTCCCCACTAAAATGCTAGCTTCATGATGACGGGGATTTTTTTTTTTACCTTTGCTTATAATCACATAAAAACTAGAGTTAGCTTCCCAAAAATTCTTCACGTCCCCATACATTCAGGAGACGTTTGATTTGTTTGTTAACAAGTACAAGAAGGCGAACTTGGAGGCTCAGGGGGCCTTTTTTCTGCCACGATATCCCCCAAATAAAATATCTATATGAGAGTCTGTGAGCCCCTGCCCAAGATCACCTGTTAGGTCTGTGGGTGGTCCCTGAAGACTTCGCTCTCCTACAAACTGTCCTCTTCAATCACTCTCACTCTCTCCCTGGTGGTCTTTCCTCTCCTGCCCAAGCCTTATGCCTGCTGTCAAGGGGCCCTGAGGGGACTTGCCGCCTCAGAGACCATGCTCTTTCCCTCCAGGACTCTTTGTACTGTGTTCACAGCCCTTCTCATCCAGCACATTACTAGTCCAGTTCCTGAAACTTTAGAATGCCCAATTTGAGTCAAACATTTTATTTCTTCAGTAATCACTGAGCTCCAATCCTGGGAGTTCTGGGATCTCCCCTCTAGGCTCCCGATCCAGTGGAGGGGAAGCAGGTGCCCACCCGCAAGAGCCCCTGGGCTGAGGACTCTCCCCAGAGAGGAGCATTAGACAGAGAAGACCCCTGGGGCCCTCACACCTAGCCGGGTCTCTTGCAGTCTGCTAGGAACTCCACAGTGGAGACGGTGAGTGAGGCCAGAGGCTAGAGAGAGTGGATGGTCTGCAACACCCTGGGGCACTCCAGTGTTGGGCTGGAGGATGAACAGCTAATAAGGGGCCTTGTGGCCTCGCTAAGGAGTTGGAAATGTATCCTGCAGGCCTTGATGGGTTTTCAGAAAGAGATGAAATGGTGTTTTAGAAAGAAAATTGGAGAGTGGGTCAGAGGAAGTGAGATGAGGAACTGGGTGGCAGCCGAGCGAGGCGGTCACTGGACAGGAATCGAGCAAGGAGATGCTGGTCTCCTGCTGGCAGGGTGTGGGAGGGACCCTGAGACCATGGAAGTAGTTCGAGAATGCAGGCGTGATTGTCTGCACTGGAAATAAGTTCGCCTTCGCTGAGGATGGCCGGGTAATTGACATCAAGGAAGCAGGTGGCTGAATCCACTTTGGTGGTGCAGGTGCACTTGGAGATCTGTTGCTCACCTTGGACCCCTGGAAACCCTGTTACTGACCTAACCTGAGCAAATCAGGTCGGAGGAGCTTACATGTAGACTTACAAGAAACAAGCCAGGGCCACCTTGTTCCTTTCCTGTGGGGGATGCATCTTTGTGGGGACTGTGATTCTCTGCCCCTTTATTCTGGCCGTGTCCTTCCTATGGCAAGGAAATGAACACATCAAATGGTGGGACACTGTATGGGCCTCAAAGCCATTTTGTCTAACGATGGAAGGGGTAATGAGCAGGTGCTGTGGGGAAGCAAAGGCACTGTGGTCTCTGATGGTGCTTCCCTGGCTCTGCAGCCAGGACATCCCCTGGGAAGGGGAGATGCCAGCTTTGACCCCAGCTTCACTTTGCTCTCCCCTTGCTGCCTTGCCCCCATGCCCCTGCTTCCACAATGACCTCCTGAGACCCTAAGGAGTACTTTAAGATAATAAGCTCTGGGCGCCTGGGTGGCTCAGTTGGTTAAGCGACTGCCTTTGGCTCAGGTCATGATCCCGGAGTCCTGGGATCGAGTCCCACATTGGGCTCCCAGCTCAGCGGGGAGTCTGCTTCTCCCTCTGACTCTCTCCCCTCTCATGCTGTTTCTCTCTCGCTCGCTCTCTAATAAATAAATAAAATCTTTAAAAAAAAAAGAATAACAAGCTCTGAGGGGACTTTGGGGTTCTCCTGACACCTGGAGGGGCTCATCTTTAGTGCAGGAACTGCATCCCACAGTCAGAGACCCATTCATTTTTCTTTTTCCTGGGAGAGTTTCTAGATTCTTCTCACTCAGAGAAGTGAGATCTTGGGATAACAGGGCATTAATCTGGACCACTTCCAAGAACAGGTGGGAATTGCTTGTTTTTCCCAAGTGTGCTTAACTGAACAGCCCGAAGGCCTGGTATGTAGTCCTGATCTGCCACTAACTTGGACAAGTCACCTACTGTCACCAGGTCACAGTGTCCTTACTTGGTAAATGAGAGATTTTGAATTTAGAAGTTCTCCAGATCCCTATTAGCTCTAAAATACTATAAACCTATAAATATAACCAATCCTGGGAAATCCTTGATCTTTTGCCATGTTATAGGCATCATCTAGATGCTCCCATCCCACAGTCTAGTTTCCCTTGATGTTTTGAGTAAAAATTCTCTACCATGACCAAACCCTATTGTCCCTCATGTCCTTTCCCTCCCCCTTCACTGTTACTTTCGCCCCTAAATACAGGCTAGTTGCTACCAGGTGATGAAATAATTGTACAAATCTTAAAAAGTGGTATCTGGGTGGCTCAGTTGGTTAAGCAACTGCCTTCAGCTCAGGTCATGACCCCAGGGTCCTGGGATCGAGTCCCGCATCGAGCTCCCCGCTCAGCAGGAAGCCTGCTTCTCCCTCTGCCGCTCCACCTGCTTGTGCTTCGCCCCCGCCGACAAATAAATAAATAAATTTAAATCTTAAAAATAAAATAAAATAAAATAAAACAAAAAACCACGCAGCCTGCTTAGCAAATACCTTGTTAGAAAAACCAGTGTTCCCGCTGACCCACTGAACACAGTCGTTTCTATGCCTAAAAGAATTTCTGTGTGTGTGTGTGTGTGTGTGTGTGTGTGTGTGTGTGTGTGTGTGTGTGAAAGATTTTATTTATTTATTTGAGAGAGAGAGAATGAGAAAGAGCACATGAGAGGGGTTAGGGTCAGAGGGAGAAGCAGACTTCCTGCTGAGCAGGGATCCCGATGTGGGACTCAATCCCAGGACTCCAGGAGCATGACCTGAGCCAGAGGCAGTCGCTTAGCCAACTGAGCCACCCAGGCACCCTGCCTAAAAGAATTTCTAAGCTGTGGGAAAGGATTTTCAAATGGGCATTGGAGAAATGGAGAATCTGAAAGTAGCTTATTTAACATAGTGAATAGCTTAAATCAGAAAATAAACATTTAGTCGAATCACTGATTTGTAAAGGCAGAGGGAACATTCGATTATCTAATGAGACTAATCCCTTTGCCCCAAATTCCATGTTATGAATGAAGAAAATGAGAGCAAATAATGTAACAGAGCCAAAGAGTAGCCAGGCTTGCAGAAGAGGAAGGACATCACAGCTGTGCATTACGTTCACGCACTTGAGCCGATCATGTCAATGCAGAAATGTTAGTCACATCAGATCTGTTGCTCTTCTTCCATTAGTAGTGTAGCTCGTTATCCTAAATATTTCATCTATTTATAGTTCATCACTCACTGTTTTAAGGTTTTTATTTGGAAATAATTTCAGATTTACAGAAAAGTGGCAAGCATAAAAATTATACAGTGAACACCTAGATTCACTTCTTGTTAACTTTTTATCCCCATGTGTGTGTCACTTGTGTTGTTTAAATCAGTTATGAGGGGGTCACCTGGGTGGCCCAGTGGGTTGAGCGTCCAACTCTTGATTTCAGCTCAGGTCATGATCTCAGGATCGTGAGATAGAGCCCAGAATCAGATTCTGCACTGAACGTGGTGTCTGCTTGAGATTCTCTCTCTCCCTCTCCCCCTGCTCCTTCCCTCCCCTCCCCTGCGCACACATGCAGGCTATAAATAAATAAATAAACCAGTTATTAGGAAGTTACATACCTCAGCCCTTTATCCCCCAAATACTTCATTGCCTATTTCCTAAGAATAAGGTATTTACTTATATAAACACAGCACAGTAGTCAACTTCAGTAAATTAACATTACTGATGCAGTACGTTTATCTGATTGCCATCCATATTCCAGGTTTGTCCACTGAGCCAGTACTTTCTAGAGTATCCTCGCCTCCACCATGCAGAACAGAATCCAGTCGGGGCTCAAGGATTGCCTTTAATTGCCCTTTTTCTTAGACTCCTTCAATCTGGAACATTTCCAGAATCTTTCTTTGTCTTTTATGACACGGATATTTTGGAAGAATATAGACACTTCACCCCCCTATTTTTAATAACCTGTTTCTCCATGTGGGCTTGATGTTTCCTCCTTATTAGATTCAGGTTATGCATTCTCAGCTAGAATACTACAGAGGCGAGGCTGCGTCCTTGTCAGAATATCGCATCTGGAGGCTCTGGTGTCCATCTGGCTGGACTGGCTGGACTACTGGTCTAAATCCTGATCAGGGTCTTGTCTGATTTCTCCACTGTGTAATTACTTTTTTTGTTTCACTTGTAACTAATAAGCAGTCTGTAGGGACACCCTGGAAGATCTGGTGAATACTCTGCTCTGCATCACTGTCTGCCCAGACCTGGCTTCCCCTGAGGGTCCTGGCTGGTCCCCTCGTGCGGGACGGCCTCCTATCTCAGCACTCACCAGCCCTGGGATGGGCAAGCACCCTTGCTTCTCTCCCATTTGCCATTTCTTGCCTCTACTTATTAGTGATATTATGAGTATTAAAGTGTTAAGGACTCATAATTTCCCATTTTAAGGGTTTCTAATTCAATCCTGTATGGAATTTTGCTTATTTTGTTCATGTTTGGTCCATTAAAGGACCAGGGAGAGCCCCTTGAAGCTAGCCCTGTGTCTTCAGGGTGTGCCCCGTCATTTCCCGAGCCTTCCTTACCTGCGGCACACCTCGTACTTACTGCGCTCAACCTTATTTCAGCCACTTTGCTGAGGAATGCTGGTCCTTGGCATGGAGTTAGAGACCAAGATCTGGGAGCAGGGGTGCTCACTGCAACTGGGTGTCTGCTGTTGTTGGACTTATAGCACACAGATTTAGGAGTGAGCACACACACACAGGTTCAGGCACATACACGCATATATGGACACACACACCTGTACACATATGTGTACATTTGCATATTTTAGAAGTCAGGAGTCTTTCTTGCCTTTCCCCATGGCATTTGTGTAGGGCTCTTCAATCACAGTACTGCTCCCAGCAGCATCAGTGGATCTGCTCACCTGCTCAGCCCTAGAATGCATCTAAGAGCTTCCTAATTCCTTTGCCCCCAGCACTACCACAGAGCCACCCCAACGGGAGGTCAGGATCGGTCTGTGAGTTTCCCCTGACACCTCTTACCATGTACTACAGAGTCCAGAGGATCAATAGTCAAAGGCTGTGTTCAAAAGTTATTTGGATTTGTTCTTTCTTATTTCCTGTCCACTGTCTTTTACTGGAAAAATGACTGGATTCATTTGTTTCTGCTTCCTTTCAGCTTTAGGGTTTTCCCCCTTCCCATTTTTATCAACTTAATTTTATTGTTGGCACATATTGTTCACTATGCTTTGGAACGTCGAAGCTATCCTTTGAGATGGACAGAGAGCAGACCCTTCCCTTCCATGCCCTTCCATTCTGTGTCTCCTCCAGACTGCTTGCAGGAAGCAGTTTTGTTGTCTTTTGGTTCATCTTCCTTCTGTTTCCTTCTGTAAAGGTGAGCAGGTATGTCTGTGTTCTTGTTTTCGCCACAGAATATATGCACTCCTTTGCAACTGGCCATTTTTTTGCTTAATCACAACTCCTGGAAACCATTTCCTCTCAGTTTCTCAGCACTTTCCTCACTTTTCCAGCAGCTGCACAGCCCTCCACCGTGCGTGTGCACCACGGCTGAGTCAGTCAAGGTCCTATGCTTGGGCATTTAGCTAACTTCCAATCATGCTGCAATAAATTGTTTTGTGCATTTACATTCTCTTGCAATCAGACGTATAACTTCAGGGCAAATTCCTGCAGGTGGGATTGCTATGCCACACAGTTCTGTTAGGTAGTATCAGAGATCCATCAAAAGGTTTGTACCAGTTCACAATTCACCAATCATTTTCTTTTTAAAATAAAAATTAATAAAATTTCCCAAGTGTAACTCGATCGATGGTTTTAAGGAAGTAATTTAAGGAAGGAATGAATTGAAAGGGTTAATGTCTAGGAGCTGCTTTAACCTTAGGCAACTTGAGATGTGAAGAACTTAATAGGATATAATGTAAATGTGTGATTCCATAACTCTTGTCTACTGTATGGAGCATATAAATGTGGAACCTGGAATTCTTCTATGTTATGTAATAAATATGCTGGAAAGGAATCAGTTGGCACCAGGAATGGATTCTGCTCTCAATTTTGTCATGTTCTTGCTCTGTGAATTTGGGAAAATCATTTGATGCTATAAGACTGTTTCCTCATCTGTAAGGTGGGGATACAAAATATTTTCCCTAGGGCACCTGGGTGGCTCAGTCAGTTCAGCATCCAGCTCTTGGTTTCGGCTCAGGTCATGATCTCAGGGTCATGAGACTGAGCCCTGAGTCGGGCTCCGTGCTCAGCAGGGAGTCTGCTTGAGATGCTCTCTCTTCCTCTGTCCCTGCCCCCACTCACACACTCTCTCTAAATAAACAAACAAACAAACAAATAAATAAATAAATAAATAAATAAACTTTTAAATATATATATATATCCCCCTGACTACACCATGGTTTGGTTTAAGGATCAAATGTGTGTATCATTTATAGACATAAATGACAAAGTGCTATTTATCTATCTATCTATCTATCTATCTATCTATCATCTATCTTTTTTCTCTATATGTCCACAGGCTTTGAAACATCTTCTTTCCTAGATGGTGAGGGGAACAAATATTCAACTGAAATTTAGGAAACCTGCATTTTTGTTCATTTTCATGCTCACTATCCTCACCACCATCAACACACTGCTTATCTCTAGACATGTTATTTCTTCTTTCTGGATCCGATCTTCCATCTTTATACAAGGAAGGGGTTGAACTCCTTCCCCTGTAAGTTTCTTGATGGTCCGAAAACATTTGGATGCTTCACGTAACCTACATTAGGCCGGCAGTGAGAGCATCGAGGTGTGAGGGGGTGCCACGCCCCCTCTTTAAAGAGCTTCACTAAGAAATAAGGTATATGAAAATGGAACTTTTAACAGTGAAGGTCACTGTAGTTCCTGAAAGTCTAAGATCATTTCCCACCCAGGAGGTCCAGAACCAGCCACCTTTGATCCAGTGGAAAGTATTTAGGATTTTTTCCCCCTTGTTTTTCCATAAGATCTAGGATGATTATTTTGAGCTTCATTAGCTAACAAGGGAAGACAGTAAAATAAAAGAGAGAAAAGGATATTCCATTCCTCTATTCACTCTAAGTGACCAAGAAATGAAGGAAATCCCTCATCTGGCAGGGTTAGTAAAGTAAAGAAAGAACCTGCCAACATCGCTGAGTTTAATTTTATGACTCACCTTCCTCACAGACTTTGAAGCCCTGAGTCTAAAAGAGCAACCTGCAGCAGGACTCACCAGGTGCCGAGTGGACCCGGTGAGTGGCGCCCGCAGTTCGCTCTGAGACAGTGCGTGGCTGGCTCTTATCTTGAGTCTCGTGCCCTACGCCACTCACACCCTCATGCATTCAGACCAGTTAACAGCCTCAGCCCCAGCTATAGGCCCAGGGCAACCCTCTGTGTCTCTGTCAGAGCCTCTTCATCCTCTGGTGGCTCTTAGGAAAACCGCGTTGTTCTTTGCAGCCCCTCTCCTGTCTGGGAGCCATCAGTGTGATCAAAACTCCCCTCCTCTTGCCACCTGCCTCCACCTCTGTCCCCAAGCATCACACAGGCGTCTCCTCCTCACTGTCCCCTTGGCTTAGTTGAGGTCCTCGTTGTTCTCAGCTTAGACCGTATAGAGGTCTCCTAACCTACCCCATGTCCGCTGCAGCCTTAGGAAACGTTGTGTGACCACATCATACTTCAGCTTAACATCATGCAACACTCCAGAAAGGCACAGCCGACTGTGTCCTGGCCGCAGACAGCCCTGGGAGCTGACTCTTGCTCACCTTTCCAGGCTTACCCTCCCCCACCTGCCCTGGGTCCCTCACTGTTCAGCCACCTCCATCACATGTCAGTCTCTCCAGCCTCCGTGTCATCACCAATGCCCTCCCTCGGCCAGCATGTCCTGCCTGCACGCTTGCCCCAGCCAGGTGATTCCTTCTTCAGTGCTCAGCTCAAGGGCTACCTGCCCATCTCTCCCTCTCTTTGTTCTCCTCCCTGGGACAAGATGATGTTCCATCCTCTGGACAGCACCAGATGCACCTGTGTCCGAGCATCCTTTCTCCTGGAACATTCCTGCAATCAGACTTGGTGTATCAGCGGAAACACATTCTGCTCAAAGCAACGGAGACCCCAAGCCCTCATCCTCACAGGATAGTAAGTGTGGAGGTGGGCTGTTGCAGGCACTGGTCAGCAGCTCAGGGATGCTGGAGCTGCCCCCGGCTTCTTGGCCTTCCCTCCGGCTTGTCCCTTCCTGGGCGAGGGGGCCGCCCACATCCAGGTGCCATTTTGTATTCAAGGCATGAAGATGAGAAAAGAAAGAGTGACTTCTGCTCCTTTTTCCAGAAAAAAATAAAACCATTTCCAGAACCCTGCAGCATTTGCTTCCATCTCGTTGGCCAGGACTGTGTCGCAGACCACCCCGGGCTCAAGGGCAGAGGGGAAAGGACTGCTCACTTGGGGCTGAGCACCTCCCCGTTCGGAAGGGAGAAGGGAGGCTGGAACCTGGAAATGCAGCCACCCGTGTCTCTGTCCTGCCCGACGATGGACCGAAGCCCCTCAGGCTCCAGCCTTCCAGGGCCGCTCCCGGGGCGCTTAATCAGTACTGGTCAGTTGGAGGCCAGGAGGATTCTGGTTTTACCACTCCAGTTTTCTTCTGTCGTATCATGAAACCATTTTCGAGGAAGAGTTAACTACAGTAGGCATTACTCTCCTCCCACTGAACGTGTTTAATTTGGTATACAGCAGGTGGTTTTTACTTTTCAACGACTTCAATGTCCTCGTGAGATTTCACTCCTGTTCCCCATTAGTGACCACAGACACGGACCAATTTGTGAAGAGAAGAACTACCATGCTCTCACATCTCAAAACATCTTGGTTTTACAAGGGCGACTGAGAAGCTGTAACCAAAGCAGTATGGACAGACCAGAGGCTAAAACTCCCAAGGAGACAGATATAAGAGTCGTCAAGAAAGTAGAAGGATTGCTAAGCCAAGCCACATGCCAACATAACAATGCTTCCCTTTCCTGTACCTAACAAACCCAGGATTCAGCTCCAGTCTTAAACTAAACTGGACTACTTAGTGTATTCATCCATGTAGCCTCTGGAACAAATATGTTTTTTTATAACACACAAGCAGGACACCCAAGTGCAATCGTATGTCAAGGCTACATGGGAATGTGCCTCAGCTCTGTTACTGATGGAGTGTCTTCGTTCCTCCAGCCCCCATGTGATCTGTAACAGCTCAACACAAAGGTTTTCTTACGTGGAGAATACATAAATATGTCACTGAAAGTTGTGAAATTGTTTCTTTCAGATTTGAGATAGTTCTCAACACACTGGAGTTTGAAATGTTAGAGATTCTCCTGTAAGTCTGGAATTTTCCATTGAGAAATGTAAAGATTTTGACTAATGTACAAATAAAAGTACATACTGTTCCAGCATGTAACCCATTTATAATTTGATCTTTGATCAGAATTTTTTTCAATTACTTATTTTGGTCACCATGGCAATGTTAAAACACAAATGTACACAATAAGTGTTGTAAAAGAATTATTATGGTACATATAAGTGCATGTTCAACTTGAACAAAGATCAAAAATGGGAAACTGCATATCTAAGGAAATTCTACACAAATCAAGTAAGGATGGCAATAAACATCTTTAATTTATGACAAATGTATCAAGGTCCCTTCAAAAAAAAGTTGCTGTTGTCTGTCAATTGTCTTTTATATCTTGAGACACATGTAGCTCAAATACATGCTGAAAAGAGCTAACAAAATATTTCCACTGCAAGTAATAGTGAAAGGAAACAGTACAATTCGCATAGTTCATAGGGGACAGAGATGGGAACCTTAGTGAATGTGAGAAGTAAAAAAGGAAGCAAACAGAAATGCAGACACCAGCCTGTAGGAACAGGGCTGGGGGCCCACCTTGCTCACATCCCTCAAGCTGGCGAGTGCTGCCCCGGCTGGTAGGGAGGAGCCTGAAGCTGAGCTTCAGCCTTACAGACAAGCGTTCCCCTTCTATCTGTGTCCCAGCTCGGCCTAGCCGCCACCATCCCTGGCATGTATTCGTGTACTCGTAGAAAACATGGCGCCACGAGTCGGGTACAGAGCTGCACACGCTGGGGCGTGGGCTGCAAATCAGCAGCGTGGTCAGCACCTGGAGGAGAGTACCCCTGGCTGGTGAAGGTCATAACCTAGGTCACCATGTAAGTGCAGGCTGTGCTGGGAGCTAGGAAGGAAAAGTCCACAGATCACAGTGAAGTTGTGTGTTTGGGGATGGGTTGGAGAACAGTAAGAACAGTTATCTTGGAAGTGGTATTTCTAGTAGGACCTCAAAACAGAGCGGGCCCTAGCCAGAAGAGAGGACGGTGGAGAGGGTGGGCGGCGGCTCTAGGTGAGGGTGTTCAAGAGAGGAAGAGCTTTTACAGACAGAGAGAAGGTGAGCAGTGGGCAGGCCAGGGAGGCTGGGGCTGAGGCTGCCGGCACCGGGAAGCCGAGGTAGCACAGGGCCCTGGGATCGGTACTCAGTTCGGTCTGCCCGAAGGCAACACATGGGCAGTGAAGGGGTCTGAGTGAGAAGGGGGCAGTGTTCGGCGTGCCAGAGGTCCAGCAGCGGCCCCTCCCGCCTACCGCCCGGAATCGGCTCAAGATGACAAGTGTTTAGAGCAAACTGAGAATGTGTCCTGGTCTCCCAGCCTTGCACCAAAGCCTAAAAAATGAGGAAATACATTTTTAAAAATTAATTTCGTCATGGCTGCACTCAGAGGAAGAGACAGTGAGGACCCCTGAGAGGCCAAGCGGACAGGCGTGTGAAGGACACCGCTGGACTGTGTGTGTGGGGAGGGAACAAGCCCAGAGCGCATGTGGCCCAGGAGCAGAAGGCCCAGCCATGAGGAGAGGTGTAGGGTGCGGCTGAGACGGGCCGCAGAACCCAGCCACCCCTTCTGCCCCTGGAGAAGAATTACAGCCTGACACCCAGTGCCCTGTTTCCCAGACTCCGTGCCGTTAGCAGCGGCCACCATGGGAAGCGCTGTCTCAGCCGGCTATATAATGTGTGGGGCCCCCGGGGTCCCAACTGCACAGAGGAGCTCCCAGGCAAGACTCACCACCCCGCCAAGAAATGTTGCCGTTGTGACAAGAGGCAAAGAGAACCCCTCGCTCAGGGGAAACGGAGATACCAGAGCAACATCCCAGACGTGGAAACAGGTATGAAGCCACTGAGAAAGCAATCACCCCCCAGGAGAACCTTAGTGTACTTCTCCCCTGAATATTTCTAAGCGGAGAGCAAGCTGGTTTGCTGCCTCCCGGCTGACTCAGAGCAATATCCCCTCATATCAAATCAGGAACTCAAACAGGTGCCTTAGTGTGGTCTGCAGAATCACAGCCCCAAGGATGTCCTCGCCCTCGTCCCCAGAACATGTGAGTGTGGCACCTGCCGTGGCAAAGGGGATGTGGCAGTGTGACTGTGGACATGGGGATGGACCTTGAGATGGGGAGAATAAGCTGAATTTCTGGGTAGGCCAGGCCAATCTAATCACATGATGCCTTTAGAGAGAACTTCTCCTGGCCAGGATGAGACAGAGACAGAGAAGGGGCCAGGAGCCGGTGAAGGCAGGCGCGGCGGCTGGAAGCTGGAAAAAGCAGGGATGGGTCCCTAGAGCCCCCAGAAGGAACACAGGCAGCCTGCTGACACCAGCCCAGGGAGACTGTGTCGGACTTGGGAGCTCCAGAACTCGAAGATGGGAAATTTGTGTCATTTCAAGCCACAAAATTTGTGGTCAGCAGCAATAAGAAGCTAATACAACTTAGGTTAGCAATAACCACAGATGATGAAATCATTTTCCTTCCAAAAATTCCATTATATTAATGTGTGTCTGTGGTACTGTTGGGAGTGGGGTGTATCTTGGGGTGCCTAGGGTAAGGCAAAGAAAGATCCAGAAGGTATAAGAATTCAGTCCACTCCCAAACATTCTCAGACAGATACAACAGTCGTTTTGGCAAAATATGAAAGGACGGGAAAGCCCTTAGTGACTTTCAGTATCTGCTCTCATTTTGGTGTTAAGGCAGCAACAGGTGCGTTTACTGGGTGTTGGTGGTGGTGGACGCCACACCCGAGGGGTGCTGTTGTCACAGGTGGCGGTTTGAAGAGGACTCCTGGGAGAGATATCCTTTCCAAGAGAAACTTATGTTTGTATGTTAGTTTTTATTATGATAAATGCATATAACACACAATGTGCCGTGTTAGTCATCTTTAAGGGTACAATTCAGTACCCATCTCCTACATTCACAATGCTGTAAGGCCAACACCACTGTCTACTTCCAGAACTCTTCCATCATCCCAAACACGAACTCTGTCCTCATTAAACACTAACTCCCACCCCCACCCCTGTCTCCCACCATCTCCTTCCTGTCTCTGTGCATTTGATGACTCCAGGGACCTAATCTAAGGGGAAACATACAGTATTTGTCTTTTTCTGTCTGGCTTATTTCGTTTAGCATAATGTCCTCCAGGTTCATCCGTGCCACAGCTCCTGTCAGAACTCCACTTCTTTTTATGGGTAACTAATACTCCCTTGAGTGGATCTACATTTGTTCATCCATTCACCACTGATGGACATCTGGGTTGTATCCAGCTTTTGGCTATTGTGAGTCATGCTGTTGTGATACTGGCACACAAGCATCAGACATTCCTGTTTCTAATTCTAGGCATAATTCCATTTTATCAGCCATGAGAAGACAGTCCTAAGTTTTCTCAGAATCTCTCTCTACCAGCGAGGGTGCTGCCTACTGCAGTGGGCTGGAAAGTTCCATGCCATCAGAACAACATGGGTAATAAATATATCAACCACATCAAGTGGATGTGAGAGCGGAAGGGTCAGAATTTACAGCGGGGGGCTGAAATGTGACTACCAAGTTCAAGCCTATCCTATAGGATGAATTTTGTAGCACATTTAGAAAGGAGTAAAATGGCCAAAGTTACTCTGTTCTGGAGAGTGTGAAAAAAACCCATGGATCTGGAAATCCAGATGTTTATGCAGTCACACCTTTACCTGTTTAGTTCTCATAGAGAAGCAGCATTTATTTTAGGTCACAAATCTGTGTCGGCCCAACACCCCTCTCTTCCGGGCTGTTGGATGCCCACCGCCCCACACAGGCCTGGCAGTGGGCGGCGCCGCTTCCGGCTTCTCCGGTTCGCTGGGGCGTTAAGGCCCAGAGCTTTCCATGAGGAAACACACGTGGACGCGGGCACAGGGCCCTGGATCAGACATGCACACTCAGGGCACAGCACCACTAATGTTTTTTCCTATCCTGATGGCTTTTTTAACAGAAAAATAACCCTGACTCTAGTAGATTCTCAGGCCATGAACAATAGGCACTTGCTGGAGAGGTGGCTGGGTACGAAGTCTGGGGGCACCGTGGGTCTGCAGGGGGTTCCTGTGATGGCGTCTCCTGGGGGCTTAGGCATCAAGATATGTGGCCTGGAAAACGTGGTCTCTCCCCACCCCCAGCTGTAGCACCTTTCCTCTGGGGACTGCGGGTACCCCTCCCCCCTCCATCCCAGGCACCCCTCCCCTTTCATACCGCTCCTGCCCCTCCCCCGCTCTCCCTGGCAAGGGGGACGGGGCTGCTAGGGGTGCTGGGGGGTCGGTAGGGTCCTGCAAGGGTGGTAAAAGGGACTGCAGATTGGTGCCAGGGAAGGGGGTGCGGCAGAGGAAGGTGTGGAGGTTGTGGGGAGACAGAAGGGAGGCAGAGGCGCAGTGGCGCAGAGGGGCGCGGGGGGAGGGGCGCGGGGCGCGGGGGGGGGGGGAACCTGCAGGGGGTGCAGCAGCAGCAGGGGCGGCGGGGCTCCGGCGCTGGGGAGGCCGGCCCTCGCGCGCCCCTCGCGGGTCCCCTGCGCACCGCCCCCCCCCCCGCGCCCCCGCCCGCGGCTGCTGGCGTCAGAGCCGCCTGCGTCAATGCCGCGCGGTGACACACACAGCTTTTTTTCTCCTGCTCCTTTTTCTCAATGAGAGGAGCCTAATGGGATTTTTATTATCAGACCCATAAAACAAGCAGCCCGGCCGTCAGGCCTGGCACGTGCCCAGCCCCCCCTCCCCCTCTCCGCCGCCAAGGGGCTGCTGAGCGGCCTTCCCTGCACCGCCCGCAGGACTACAAACCTCTCCGAGCGCGGTGCGCAGTGCGCGCTGGGGGCGGCCGCGCAGGTGGACCCCAAGTAGCCGGCCCTCGCTCTCCGCGTGGCACCTGTGCAGGTCCCGCCAGCGCCGCGCGCACAAGAACCGAGGGCATTTGCAGGCAAATGGGGTGGTCAGGGGACACTGCCGGAGAGTTCAAGCTGCTGCAACACAATCGATCAGACGTCGCATTGGTGGGGGGTGTTGTTGCATAGCTGTAGCTTCTGCTCCCCCGGGTTTTTGTGTGTGTGGGGGGGGGGGTGTTATTGACACAAACCAGAGCACCAGCTATGAATGCAAATCAAGAAGCAAATGCGTCAGCAGCAGAAGCAGTCTGGGGTGGCAAGAATCCTGCATGCTTCTGCATTCTAATGCCTAGTGCACGCAGGTTTCTAATAAGATAAGTAGGTACTGGTATATCTAATTAATGCCTGTCCTCAAACAATCCAGTCAGTTAGCACTTAGTGCTGGGAGGTGGGAGGCGCAGGTTGACTCACAGGGGGGATGTCCCAGGATCCCCTTCCTTATTTTCATCAGAGGTTCAACCACTGGTGATGGCCCAGCAACTTCACAGGGAAGCCCAGGGATCAAGCTTTGGGTAGGGGAGGGGGTCCCAGCTCCGGAGGTGGACACACAAACACATGCCAGGTCTCTGAAAGGTCCTTTGGGAGCAGCCACATATATTCACGCGGGTCATCCATGTAGAAGCGGCAAGGTTCTGCAAGCTGGTCAATTGGGCACTCTGAAACCTGGTCTCAGGGGTTTCCGTGATAGACCTGCCCTGTCTCCCGGAACTTCTTCGGGCAGCCTCTGCGGGCTCACATGGACATTTCTCAGAGCACAGCTCCGCCCAGAGCACAGCGTCCTCGGGGTAAAGCAGCTACAAAGACCATGGGCTAATCTTTTGTAAATTCATAATAATTTTAAATCCTTTTTTTCCCCCGTGGCCTCCATTCCTCCAAACTTCTTCGATGGCCATAAATAACACCCAGGAGCAAAGTGGTTGTGCCTGTTCTTTCCAATTCCAGACCTTTCTAATCTCCAGCTCTGTCTGGAGCCAGAGACCCAGGCTGCACACTGCGACAGGGGAGCAGGCTGTCTGCTTGCCTGGGCCATGAGGGTCACTGCTGTGTTCAGGTGGATGGCTGCAACCACGCCGTTAAGTGTGGTGCATTTTTACAGTGGGACAAGCTCTCTGCCTGTGGGTGACCTTCATCTATAGGAGTTAATAAGTTGACTATGGCCCGCTAAGGGAGACAGGTGAACCGTAAGGAGGGATCACATCAACTCCTGAATTCCCCGCATTCTTTCACTCCAGCAAGGACAGAAAGATGAAAACAGTGGAGGAGTGAGAGGCGTGGAAAGAGGGCTCAAGGGGGGGCCGAAGGAGGGTGACACGGAAAAGGAAACACTCACAGCTCCGCTCATTTGCGTCACCAGGACTGTGGCCCATCCATGTGCAGGATGACATCTTTTATGGTGAATGTGGCATCCAGCGATTTTTGGGTGCATGACAACAACAACAAAAGAACTTGGCTTGAGGACATTGTAGCCTTAGGACACCATTTCAAATATAACCTCTGTCATTTCATGTCTAAGCCCATATTCTGATATGAATGATGACTGTGCTTTGCAAACCTAGGTTAGGGGCAATAAATAAAACCTGTATTAACATGCTGATTGATAGCCTTCAGTGGAAGATCCCTTTTGAAGCAGCCTGCATATTGCATAAAATAAGTCAGAATTGGTCCTATTGCAAAAGGTTATTTTATACAAAATTGGGCAGACATACTGAATGCTACCAGATAATTCTTGGCTCACTTTTTGCATCCAAGAGAGAAAAATGATACATTTCGCAAATATGTAAAGATACAGATGTCAATGGATATACTGGGGAGAGGAGTAGGGCCCGTGTGGAGAGGAGGAAATGGACCCGATAAGGATGCTGGGAAGGAAGTGGGTCCGGAGCTAACATTCGCCAAGGGTGGGATTCGGTGGGAAGCGCCTGCCGGCAGCTGGCTCCGCCCCTGCGGCTCCCGAGTGCTTCTCAGGGTGCAGCCTGGATCCCAGCCCTGGAGGCGCGGACGCACCCTGATCTAGGAATCGGTCCCGCACGTCCAGCGGCTGGGGAGACGCACGGAGTCCGCGCAGAGGGGCAGTGCCCCCTCCCGCCGAGCAGACAGCAAGGCCTGGAGGGCGCGCAGGCCGGGGCGCAGTAAACAATGGACCTCGCTTGTCGCAGTGCCCACAGGGGAGGGAAACCCCGAAATGAGGACTGCCCTGTGTACGTCCTAAAGGGAGAAGTTGAATGTGTCACCTCCTTTCCCTTCAGGTGACTGGACTGAGTGTGTGTGTGTGTGTGTACACCCTCTGTGCATACACGCTCACAAAAACAAGGATTGAGTCTGGAAAACGTGCACTACCTATAATTTCTTCTTAAATGCATATGTATCTTATAGATATCTCAGCACACAGTATACATCTTCATTTTTACCACACTCCTCGGTGGCGGAGGGAGGGAATTCAGGACCAAAGATGTAATTTGTGCGCGAGGAAGTCTGTTGTAGCCCCTGTGACGTCTGTGCCTCGTGCTCCGTTCCGCGGTGATCAATCAAAGGCGCCGCAGCGCCCCAAAGCCTGCAGTACTGCGCATGCGGCGCTGGGCGAGCAACTCCACAGCCTTCCCGGGGCTCGCGCTTGAAGGTCTTGATATAGTCCAATTTTACTAATTGAAAGGAAAGGCTAGGAGGAGAAAAAAAAAAAAAAAAAACCATGGAAACATGAAAGGATTTGGGGATTGTTTTTAAAAAATGCTTTTTCCCCGCATGAAAGGTTGACACAGTCAAGCCAGAGAGGGATTTCAGGGCTGAAGACGTTTTTTGCTAAATGGAGAGTCACATTGAGCTCTGGGGAACTGTGTCCGTGTTTCTTCACTAGAAGACGTAAATCTCTGGATGGTACTGCTTCTCTTCTCTCTATATATCGTTGTTTAAAATTTTAAGGAAGAAAATGATTTTAAGTGTGATATCAATCCTTGCATTTTTTTCCCCCTCTCAATTCGCTTTCACAGGCTTCCGTGCTGAAGGAACATGCTGTGGAACGTATCTGATTGCGTGAGGGTAATGGGGGAGGTGAAGTGCGCACAAGAGTCATCCATGAGCTATCCCTTGTCTGTATCTAGTTCGTGCAGGTTGTGAGGTACCGGAGTGGGAACACTCGCGTGCCAGGGCAAGCTGCCGGGAGTCTCTCCACAAGGGCACACAGTAGGGTTCTGGAAGCAATCATACTTTCTATTCTGAGAACTGGTCATTGGGCTCAGGTACCCCAGGATTCCTGCTCTTGAAAACCAAGGGCAGCAGATGTTTCCTGGGACCTCAAGGAAGTTTCCAGGGGTGGGGAAATCACTCTATGGCAAAAGAGTCAAGGTGTTTGGGTTCTCTCTTGGGAACTGTTACCAGGTGGCAGGGAAAGAACACTGTTAGGGCTCATGTAATGAAGTCCCACAAACTGGGGGACTAAACATTTACCCTCTCACGGTTCTAGGGGCTGGAAGTCAGAAATCAAGGTGAGTGCAGGGCCGCATGCCCTCTTCTGAGACTGGGTAGACTCCTTCCCTGCCTCTTCCAGCTTCTGGGACCAGCTGTGGATCCCTGCTGTTCCCTGGCTTGCTGCTGCATCACTTCGATTTTTGTCTCTGCTGTCACACGGCCTTCTCTCTGTGTGTCTTTTGCTTTTCTTATAAGGATACCAGTCATATTGGATTAAGATCCAACCCAAATGACCTCATCTTAACTTGATACATCTGCGAAGACCCTATTTCCAAATAAGATCATGTTTACTGATGCCAGGGGTTAGGGCAGCAGCAGAGGATGCAATCTGAGCCGTAACAGATGCTTTGGGGTTGTAACATTTCGATGGCTTCTGCCTCAGTCCATGAGGAACCAGTCCCGAGTGTCTCAGAAGATGCAGCTTAGAGTAGCAGAGGAAAGAAATCCAGAGTTTTCACACTGCCTAGCATTTGCAGTGTTGCATGCTGGATGGCATTAGCAGCCTCAAGAAAAACCAGGTTAGTGTTAGCAACTACAGGACAAGCAGATCTTGGGGCAAGTACTTTCGAGGTAATGAAGGGACAGACCCACCGGCAGAGGCCGGCAGAGCACACATCCCTGTGTGGAGCCCCAAGTTAACTGGATAGAGGACTGGCTGGATCTTTTCTGTCATCCTGATGCGTGCCCCTGGGTGTAAGGGCTTCACAGGTGGCTACGACGTGTGTTAGCTTATCGAAACAACCCTCGTGTTAAGGACAGGCAGGCCGGCGATTTCCAGCTTATTCCACAGAATCCTGGAGTTGGGAAGAGGCCTCCGAAGAACACTGTGAGGATGAAGGGGAGGGGTGCTGGGCCTCCCGTTCAGGACAAAACCTCGCTGTCACTTTATTGTTATTAGTTCTCCACACTGACAGTATATGTGGATTTTGTAAGGATTCCATTTGGGGAGAGAGTCGAATGAATTAAGTAAGTAAGTGGTGCGTGTATTCATTGAACAAATATGTGAGGTACCTATATTACAGGCACCATTCTAGGTGCATGAGATACATGCATGAACAAAATAAAAGATAATTCCTACGCTTGTACAACTGACATTCTATTGGCTGAGGGACATATTGTCAAGGATAATATATGAGGAAAATAGATATTATGATAGAAGGTAATCTATGCTTTGGGGAAAAAAACAAATACAGGAGGGGATTAACAGAGACTAAGAGTAAGGGGCGGGGTCTCCCGAGGAGATGACACCAGAGCAGGGTTGGGGTTGGTGAGGAGTTAGTAATTTGGGCTGCGTGTGCCAAGAATGTTCCGGTTAGAGGGAAGAGCCAGAGACTGGGACATGAGGTAATTGGGAAACGCTGCAGGCCATCACGCGGATTTCAGTTTTTACTCTGAAATGGAGGGCTAGCCATACCTTTTTCGCACAGAGGCATGGCAGAATCTGACATGTCCTATAAAAGGACCTCTCTGACTACAGGTGGAAAATGGACGGGCGGGGGCAAGGGCGGGCAGCAAGGAGACCGGTGAGGAGACACCGCAGAAATCCAAGTGGGAGACGATGCTACTCAGAGCAAGGCGGTAGTGGCTGTGGCAGGAATGATAAGATGCTGCCATATGCTGGATGTATTTTGAAGATGGAGCTAACAGGATTTCTGTGAGCTTCAGTGCGGGATGTCAGGTAAGAGGAGTGGAGGATAATTCTAAAGAAATAAAATCTAAGCTTGAACACTTTATCAGGAGAATGAAAAAAACATGGAAAGTAACAGACCAAATTTAAAAAGAACCAAAAATAAATTCGAGAACTTAAAAATGCAATAATCAAAAGTAGGAAGTCAGTTGGTGAGTTTAAAGTCAATGGACAGACAAAGGTGGAGAGATATTATTAAAAAAGAAGATGCGTCAGGAGAAAGTACCCGGAATATGACACAGAGTAACAAAATACGGGGGGAAATCAAAAAAGGGTATGTATTAAAGAGGTATAAACTTTTGTTGTTTTAATCGCAGAAAGGTAGAAATGATTCAATGGGGTAGAAGCAGGAATTGAAGAGATAATGGTGGATAATTTCCCAGAATGGATGAAAGAAATCAATCCACAGATTTAGGAATCCCAGGGAGTCTCAAGCAGGATAAATAAAAGATATCCTCGCCTGAACATAACAGAGAAAGAGAAAGTAGCCAAAGAAGGGAAAATGGACTCTCTTCAAAGGGGCCAAAGACTGACCACAGAGTTTCCAAACAGCTGAGAAAAGAAGCCTGAAGACAGAGGGGGTGTCCTCAGTGAATGTGTGGAAATGAGAAAATGGACAACCCTCAACAGTGATGAAAAGAAGGACATGTCATTTCAAGCAGTGGCTGAAACACTTTGTCCCCACAAACCCACACTAAAAGAAATTCTGAAGAGTGTGCCTTAAGCAGTAGGAAAATGACCTTAGAGAGAAAGGCAGAGGAGTCTGGCAAATAAAGAGAAAAGACAAATATATGAGTAAATCTAAATTCACTTTGACTAGGTAGTATGAAAATAATAATGTGTTATGGGGCTAAAATATAGAATTAACATGTGTCAAGACAATACCATGTATGGTATGAGAGCAGGATAAATGGAATTAAAATACACTAAGGCCCAATTTATTTTCTGGGGAAGAATCAAGTTATTACCATTAGACTGTAATTGGATACAGACGTATTCTGTCTTGTCAGAAGAGACATTTCCGTTCCCTCTTAAGTTTCCATTTAAGTGGGAAATGTGGGGAATTTTACACTTGGTCGATAAGGCATCCACCCAGAAGTATTATTTAAGTATTACTCCTTGCATACAAAACTAATCTCAGACTAAAGAGCCCACTATCGCAGCGTCCTGGAATGGAGCCCCATATGGAGCCCCGTGCTCAGCATGGAGTCTGCTTGAGGATTTTCTCTCTCTCTCTCTCTCTCCCTCTGCCCCTCCCCCTGCTTGTACACACTTTCTCTCTCCCTCTAAAACAAATAAATAAATCTAAAAATATATATATATATAAAAATAAAGAGCGCACAAATTCCTTCTTCATTAGCCATCACATCTGCGTAAGGACTTGTAAGTTTGGGAGAGAACTTTCAGTCTCAAACACTGAAATACATACTGGAGGAAGTCTTGGAGGGAAAAAAGCCAATGAAAACTCAGCTTTGGGCAATGATCAAGTTAAAGGTAGGGCTTATTTTAACAGTCTCTGAACGGATTAAGTTGTCTCAATAAATTTCTTTATGGACAAAATGGTGAAGAGACATGAAATTAAGGGTGTGATGTCCCCACCAAAGTGTGATTGGGTCAAGCCACCTACAGATAAGTTGAAAGAGACAGACAGACAGACAGACATGACATGACAATGAGAAAACAAAGGCGTATATAGCAAATGGGACCCAGGGAACCTGTCGGCTTTGCAAGGGCTTTAGCTTTAGACTTTGTCTCTTTAGAGACATGCAGAGCCAGCTGATGGAGTGTGTGAGTTAGAGGAGTAACATGATCTTATTCACATTTTTACAGGATCGCTCCGGCCACAGTATGGAAAAGATCCCATAGGGGAAGCAGCCTGTGGCAATAGCCACCCACATAAAGCTGACTGGAGCCATAGACACTGGCCATCCCACACATTTAAGCTACAACCACACATTGTTGGTGAGTTAATCCCTCATAGCGTTACACAGGTGAGAGCCAGTTGTGTTTGCTGGAAAGGAAACTAAGAGGAGAATTCTTTGACATCACCCTCCTGTTCGAATCACAACGTAATGAAGAGTTGCTGTGCTGGTGCTGTAAGCGCAGTGGTCAAGTGGCAATGAAACATAATTTTGTTTAGGATTGGTTTTTTTGTAGCTGGATTTCCGTATCATTAGCAGTTCCTGACTGTGTGGATCGTGTCGTCGAAGGAGAGCGGGACATGAGCTGCTTTGTTTGGCACAGATTCACCCAACGTTTGTAAGCAAATGTCCTGGGTGTGATTTCTCCCCAGATCTCACCTTGTATGTGATGGTTCAGTCCTGTCTCCCTGAGGAGCTCCTTTATAAGAAGCTCATGGTGCGCCAATGTTTGTTTATAAAATATTGAACATCTGCTTCTGTGGTTTCTTATTTCAATACTCTTTTCTTCAACAAATTATATTGGGGCTTTCTAAGATTTTTTTCTTTATGTTTTGTATGTAAATGCCACTAAGATTTTAATGGCTTTGTTGCTTTATTAGCCAGTATACCTCTGCAAATAACATTCTCTAGTGTTAGCACTTTACCGCAGATTATGGCTACAAAGCCAATGGCAATATATGAAAGATCACACTTCTGAATAAAACTAGTGAAAGGTTTGCCCTTTATTTCTTCAGAATAGCATTCATCATCATCATCACTGGGTTCACCACTACTAATGCATTCAGGAAAGATTCACCACACTTGCAGAAAAGCCCAGGGAAGCTTGTTATACCACCCGTAATTTAAGAATAAAAATAAGTAACAGGAGCTTTATTTCTCTATTTTAGATAATAATGTTAAACAGTAAATTTAAAATTTAGGTTTGATTAAGAATTAGAGATGTTATACAAATAAAAGTTATAAGAGGAAGTAAATGCTTACCTAGTTTTAGATTTCCACAAAGTTTTTGTTTACAGCTGACAGATTAACTGCATCACACAGAATAAGTGTTCCTATTACCAGGCTGAAAACCTTTCTGGAGAGATCAGTGGCTGCATAATGCAGGAGTGACATATTTCAGTTCAATTCTAGGTAAGTTCATTATCTATGAGAAAACAAACAAGAACCCTCATATAATCCACAGCTTATGGAACATATTGTCTCTGTTTAGATTTTATGATGTATTTAGCAGAGAGAAACTTCAAAGCAGACAGTATAAATATGTGCACAGAATTTAAAGAAAACATGGAATCAGTAAAACGATAGAAAATTTCAACACAGGAATGGAAATTGGGGGCACCTGGCTGGCATATTTGGTGAGCATGTGACTCTTAATCTCAGGGTTGTGAGTTCAAGCCCCACATTGGGTGTGGAGCCTACTTAAAAAAAAAAGGAAGAAATAAATAAATGTAAACTTAAAGAACAGAAACTCTAGGGGTGAAAAGGACAGTAACTGAAATAAAAATTAAAACAATATATGGGGGGCGCCTGGGTGGCTCAGTTGGTTAAGCGACTGCCTTCGGCTCAGGTCATGCTCCTGGAGTCCCGGGATCGAGTCCCACATCGGGCTCCCTGCTCAGCAGGGAGTCTGCTGAGTCCCTCTGACCCTCTTCCCTCTCGTGCTCTCTATCTCTCATTCTCTCTCTCTCTCTCTCTCAAATAAATAAATAAAATCTTTAAAAAAAATCTTTAAAAAAAACAATATATGGGGAATGGCTAGAGGAAAAAAAATCAGTAAACTTAAAGAAAAATAATCAGAAATTATTTTGAAGTAAGTAATTAAAGATGAAAGATAAATGAACAGGCTCAGGGACATGTGGAAAATATTAAGCAAACTTTTATAGGTGTGACTTTATTTCCAGGAAGAGGGGAGATGGAAATGGGTAAAAAAATATATATATTAAATGAAATAATGGTAAAATCTTATTAGATTTGAGAAACAAAAAAAATCAAATCTAAGATTCAAGAAGAACATCAAACCCCAAGTAGGAAAAACACAACCACACTTAGAGAACTTGTACTCAAACTGCTGAAAGCCAAAGGCAGAGAAAATATTGAAATCAACAAGGGAAATTGACAAATCACATACCATAGGGAAATGATCGATGGAATGGCTGACTTCTCATCAGGAGCAATGGAGACCAGAATGCATTGGAAGAACCCATTCCAAGTGTTGAAATGAAATACAGATACTTAAGAATTCCATTTCTAGCAACACCTTCCTTCAGACATGAAGGTGGAACAAAAGCATTTCTAAGTAAATGAAAACAGATAATTTGTTGATAAAATACCTGTGCTACAATAAATTCTAGATGAAATCTTTCAGGCTGAGGGGAAGTAGCACCAGATTTGGTAAATATAAAAGATCTTTTACATTTGGTAAATATAAAAGATCTGTTATATTTGGTAAATATGAAAGATAAGAATTTGTGTGCGTGCATGTGTGTGTAAGTGTATTCTCTTAATTTCTTTAAAAGACATCTTGCTATTGGGGCACCTGGGTGGCGCAGTTGATTAAGCAACCAATTCTTGGTTTCAGCTCAGGTCATGATCTCAGCGTCAAGAGATTGAGCCCAGAGTTGAGCTCTGTGCTCAGCATGGAATCTGCTTAAGATTCTCCCTCCCTCTCCTTCTGCTCCTCCCCCACCCCAAGCTCAAGCTCTTTCTCTCTCTCTCTCTCTTAAATAAATAAATCAATAACTCTTTTTTAAAAAGACATATGCTATTAAATAGCAAGCATTTAAACATTATGCCATTAATTTAGAAAGCTTATAGAGATGTTATATATGGCCATACTAGCACAAAGGGCATGTTGTAGAGGACACTGCTATCTTGGTGTGTAAAGTTCCTGTATTTTACTGGAACCAAGTCAGTATTAATCGTAGGCTATTTTGATAAGTGTAAAATATATATTTTAGTCCCTAGACCAACTACTTAAATAATAAAACAAAAAATAATAAAAATATAAATAGAGATATTAAGATGATGTATTACAAATTCTGTTTACCACAAAAGAGAACAGGAAATAAGAAAAAAAGGAGGAGACAAAAAACAAAAAGTAAAATGGCAAACCTTAATCCAATCACATTATTACTTACATACAAATGGACCAAACACTCCAGTCAAACAGCAGGGATGATCAGACTGGATATAAAAGTAAGATCCAGTTATATTTGGTCTATAAGAAATGAACTTTAAATTCAAAAGTATGTATATTATAAATATAATATATTATACATTTAATATATACATTAAAATAATGGAAAAAAGATACATTATGCAAACAGTAAGCATAAGAAAGTTGGAATGGCTACATTAATACCAGGCAAAACAGAGTATACGACAAGGAATGTTATTAGACGTGAAATAGAAATTGAACAACCAAGAGTGGAAATCAATTAAGCCAAACTGGTTCTTTTAAAAGGTCATATAAAATTGATAAACCTTTAAGTAGATTGAAAAAGGAAAAGGAAGAGAATAAAGATTTTACCAATATCAAGAATGGAAGGAGGTACAGTAGCCTTCCAAAACAGAAAGCACCAGGCCCATGTGGATTTACTGGTTAATTCTACGAAACATTTAAAGAAGAAATTATGCCAATTCTCTGTAATCTCTTCCAGAGGATAAAATCAGAGGGACTACTTCACAACTCATTGTGTGAAGCCTGCATTACCCTACTACCAAAACCAGACAAAGAAAGACATTACAAGAAAAAAAAAAAACTATAAGCAATCCACCACCAAGTGGAATTTATCCCAGGTATGCACAGCTGGTTTGACATTTGAAAATAAATTAATGTGATCCATCATATCAACAGGATAAAGACAAATCACATGATCATATTGATAGATGCAGAAAAAGCATTTGACAAAATACAGCACCTATTCCTAATAAAAACTCCCAGCAAACTAGGAATAGAGGGAACTTCCTCAACTTGATAAAGAAGTTACAAAAATCCTATAGCTAAAATCATACTTAATGGTGAGAAACGCCAAGCTTTCCTGCTAAGATCAGAAATTAGGCAAAGATGTCCCCTCATACCGTGGCCTTTCAACATCTTCCTGAAGTTGGCTTTTTCCACTTATTTTTTCCAATTTTATTGAGATGTAATTGACAGACAATACTGCAAAAGTTTAAGATGTACAGCATAATGATTGACTTACATATATTGTAATCGATGACCACTATTAGTTTGGTTAATATCCATCATTTGATGTAGACAGAAAAAAATATTTTCTTTTCTTGTGATGAGAACTCCTAGGATTTACTCTCTTAACAACTTTCAAATATACCATATACAGCGGTAACTATGCTCATCACGTGGTCCTTTACATCCCAGTACTTTTTACCTTTTACCTGGAGACGTTTGCCCATTTATCCAAAATTTTAGTGACCAGGAGTCCGACTTCTGAAAACAGATCAGCGCTTGTCTGAGAGTGAAGGGTTGATTGACTGCAGAGAGATATTTTTGGAGTCATGGAAATATTCTCTAACTGGATTATGGTGGTAGTTACACAGCTGTATACATTTGTCAAAACTAACCAAAGGGTACACTTAAACGGGGTGTGTTTCAGTTTATGCAAATTATACTTTAACGAAGTTAAAATCAACTTAATAAACTGATTTTCCAAAAATGAACACTGTGAAGCTAACGCTGGGGACACCAAGCCAGGCTCTATTTAACATGCCTGCCGAGTGACGAGTAGTTGCCCCTTGGCTATTAATGGTCCTGCCCCCCAAGGGTGTGTGGAAGAGCCCAGAGGCAATGCTGAGGAGGGCAGTCTCTGTCAGTTGGTCAGAGGGAGAGCTGAGTCAGCTCATCCATCCCTCCAAGGCAAACTGGCCCTGTAGCTCCTTTTCCAGAGCTGGTTTCATTTTTTATAGCTTTGGGCATTCTTGGTTTAGGGACCCCAAGCCACTACAGAGCAAACATATTAAAAATTCACCACATCCCACATTAAATATATATGGGTTTAGTCAAATTGCAGGAAACCAGCTGGCATAATGTTGTATTTTGTGGGCATTAGGTTAAACATTTATTTATTTCAAGTTTTCTCTGTTTTTCCCACCCACAAATTGCAGCCAATTTTTTTTCCCTTTGTAGTTCTTAAAAATCTCCAAAACTCTAGTACTGTGGGGCCTCTGTACCTGCCAGGCCTTTTGAGACTTTTTTTTTTTTTTTTTAAACTTCTATTTCATTTAAAGAGAGCTCACCTGCAGAGAACTGGGTGGGGTGGGCGGGGTAGGGGGTGCTTGCTTTGTCCCAGCTCCGGCCACACATCCGTGGGTGACAACCTGAACCCTCTTTCTCTGGCAGCACTAAGGCACCAATCACCTGGGCACCTGTCCTGTTCATGTGTGGAGTCCGAGCGGCAGGATCCTTGTCTCCTCAGGATTCTTGTCTGACGGAGCCAGTCAGAAGGAGGGAAGCAGAAGTCCGAGAGGAGCAGACCCTTAAAAGTGCTGTCCATGGGAAGCCAGCTCTGACCTGACCCAGAGGGGCTCTAGAACAAGGCTCTCCCCAGAAGCTGCTCTTGCCCTAGCAGGCTCCCCACCCCCCGAGGCAAGCCTCCCCAGGAGGCAGCTTTGAGCCACCAGTCACAGTAGCTGGGGCCCAGGAGAGTGGACCTGGCCTCCCACAGCTCCTGCCCTGCAGGCGGGCTCTGGTTCCTAAAGACCCTCTTTGTATGGCGGCCTCTGCCCATGGGTATCCTACCCAATACAGATTTCCAGGAACCACCCCCAAGACAAAAAATCTTACTTCCAGAAGTTTCCAAGGGATTCCAATTGCAGCCAAGTTTGGGAGGCACTGAATTTTAACTAGAGTTTCATTGGCTTTAACTCTTGCCCAGGAATGAGTGTCTGCAGAGTGTTTCTCTCCATCCTCTGGGCTCAGGACTATTTCGGGCAGCTGTGAGAGGAGCTGCCAGCTTGCACGCCCTCAGCGTCGTTGGCTAGGGGGTGCTGCCTGCACTGAAATCACAGCCACACACCCACACCGGGACTTCAGCGGGCAGGAGACCCTGTGTGCCTCTCTCCCTTTGTCATACATCTCAAAGTAGAGCTCCGTGGCAACCCTACACTGCAGAGTTTTTGATGAAACTCCTTTTTGGGGGGCTCAGATGGTTAAGCGTCTGCCTTCCGCTCAGGTCATGATCCCAGAGTCCTGGGATCGAGTCCCGCATCGGGCTCCTTGTTCAGCGGGGAGTCTGCTTCTCCCTCTCCCTCTGCCTCTCCCCTTGCTTGTTCTCTCTCTGTCTCTGTCACAAATGAATAAATAAAAATCTTTAAAAAAAATAGTAAGGTGGTTGATACATGCATATAAAATTAAAAAAAAAAAAGAAACTCCTTTTTGGTGTTCACATCCTCTGCAGCCTACGGGCTGATGAGGTCCTGGTTGGTGTATGTGGTGGTAGCATTGTGGGCGGGGGGAATGGGGTGTATTTATCCAAGTTATAATGTTCTCAGAATCTCCCCTGTTCCTCCTCTGGTTCGTAAGGACTAAGGACCAGCTCAGTGTCTCTGGGAAGACCCCTTAGCCTCTCACGCAGATAACGCCCCCTCGGCTTCTGGGCCCCTTCCTCAGACAGACGCAGATACTCGAGCGGGCAATGAGAGTGTCTAGCAGATTCTATTCCTAGCTCTGGTTCAGGAAGTGACCATGAGTGACCTCCTTATGTTTCTCCATCTCATGTTCTTCACCAGAAAGAGCAATTCCCTCTAACACATCCCGTGCCCTTTGGGGACCCTTGGCTCTTTAGGCAGGAAGATTGTGTGTATGTATTTTTTTTTTCACTTTATGCTCTTCTGTACCTTTCAGATTTCTTACAAAGAAAGAGAGAGCTTCTGTCTATGCAGACAGTGAGCACCCGTAGAGATGGTCTCTGATCACAAGCGCTGGGTGACAAAGGGCAATGTTAGGCATTTATTGAGTCTATACTGAGGTGTTACGTGGGTCAAGTTTCATGAATGACCTCACCCTAAAATCTTTCCAGGTGTGAATGGAAAAGTGACAGGCTGGGTAATAGGAGGTCTTATAACAGTATATAAAAAAACCTCAGAGTTTCTGATGAGCTGTTAAAACATTCTAATTTGCAATTATCACCCTAAAATGAAATGTCCTGTATGATAAGAATTATTTGTATATCATACTGCCAAATATCCTATATCCTGTATGTGATTTCTCCAGACACTCTCAGAAAGACCCAGAAAGGTAAAGAGGGTACTGGTTTCATGCATTTTCCAAACTACTATAAAATGCTAGGTCTGTGTTTGATGCTGATTATTTCATACATAGGGACTCAAAATGCAGATCTGTTGATTCACAGATAGATACTATAAGCATGTCTGAGGAACATGATGAAAAGAGGAGACTGAACGTTTATCATGTTAATCTTATCAATGGAGATACCAAGCTGGATGTTTAAGCTTAGAATCTAGAACATCTAGAATGTGTAGTTCCGCAGTCTTCACTGATATGATGTATGACAGTGACTAACACTCTACCACTCCTTGGTGGAGGTAAGTCCAGGGAGAGCTGCTCCCAGATAGCAACACATTGTCTTCCGCTAACGTGAGTGGCAGAGGCAGGTCGGCGGAGGGCGGGGGAGGGTACAAGGGCAGGAGGCTGGGCTGACTTGAGTGACCCGGAACCTCATACTTACCAGTTGTGTGCATGCAATCACACGGTCGTCAATGTGTGGGTCCAGGCAAACCCTGGGCCCGTGTTCTGCTTCTAAAATCCCATGGCACTGGCATCTTGAGAATGTGGATTATTGAAGGCTGATCCAAAGTGAATTTCAACTAAAAAGGACAGAGTTATAGAGGAGCATACAACTGTAACAAATCTAGCAATAAAACACAATACCCAACTCATCTGGATCCTTTCCTTAACTACTCTTAACCCCTCAGATGGATGCCTACAACATGTAAACAACCCCACTTTTACACACAGACGATGCCCTGAATCTAGGATAATAAAAACATTTCAGCCCTGGAGATCCCTTAAGTTTCTCAAGAGCTGGATGTTGGGAGACAATTTTCTGTGAGTCTTCTGCGTTCCTGATGTCTTGCACATGAGGCAGTGACTGCTTCTGTTCTGGACATCTTTCCAAAGATGTTGTGTGTGAGCAGCCTCAGGAGATGAAGGCGGAATCCTCCTCCACAGCAAAGGGCAGGTATGCTTCCCGGCCAGTGGGACAAAGACGACGTCCCCTTCCACGGCCTTTGACACACCTGCCCACTGTGTCACTTTACATCCCCAAGCCAGGCTCTTCTCCAGCACTGAAGTAACTGCAAATAACTGCAAGTTAACATGTCCTCTTGGGGCTGCCTAACAGAGAGTGGGGTTCACGGGGCTGAGCTACCAGCTGCTGCCAAAGCAGTGAGTAACCACCTGGCCTTCATCTCGATAACAACTGTGGGCTGGGTGGATCAATTTGTTGGTTTGCAAGCGGGGAAAATCCCAGGCCCTTTGACACTTCTCAACCGAAGGCTGAATTTTCACAGCACTCCTCCAGGAATCACTAAAATTGACAGTGATCATGATTAACAGGCTTTTCTCTCTGGCAAGTTTTCAAATATCAGCAGCCTTTTGAGACTAAAGCAATAAGTTTCATAAGATGACCTTCCATCTCCTCACTTACAAATTATGAATAGTGGCATAATCCTGATAAGAGGATTGAAGGACACACCTCACGTGGAAACACCCAAAAGGGACTGAATCTGACTTGAAGGTAGACTTGATAAATTTAAGATATATAGTAGACCCCAGAGCAACTATACATGAACACAAAAGAAATACAGCTAATAAGCCAATTATGGCAATAAAATGGATTGTTGAAGAATAGTCAGTACAGATGAAGACAAGAAAAGTTAGAAATACACAAAGAACAGTTGGAACAAACCAAAAACCATAGCAAGATAGTAGATTTAAACACAAACATATTGATAACCACTGTGCATGTAAACGGTCTAAACCAGGAGTCTCTGCCAACAGCCAGAGAGTGAACATCTTCTGCTCTGTGTGCAATAAGATCTTTGCTACCAGTACAAAACTCTGCTGCTGTAGCAAGAAATCAGTCACAGACATTCCCCAAATGAATAGACGTGCCAGTGTTCCAACAAAATTTGTTTCCAAAACCAGGTGGCAGGTTTGGGCCCAGGGGCCATAGATTGCTGACCTCCGGCCAAGGGGTCCAACCAACAGGCAAAGATAT
This sequence comes from Eumetopias jubatus, assembly GCF_037043125.1. Lineage (NCBI taxonomy): Eukaryota > Metazoa > Chordata > Mammalia > Carnivora > Otariidae > Eumetopias > Eumetopias jubatus. The sequence continues at coordinate 3,428,443 of NW_028274812.1, read as the reverse complement.
ATATAAAGACCCTGAGATACTAATAGTAAAACATGGGAAAACATGTATTGTTAGAACACCAATCAAAAAATGCCAAAGTGGTGGGGAGCCTGGGTGGCTCAGCCGGTTGAGCAGCTGACTCTTGGTTTTGGCTTAGGTCATGATCTCAGGGTCCTGGGATCGAGCCCCATGTTGGGCTCCATGATCAGCAGGGAGTCTGCTTCTCCCTCTCCCTCTGCCCCTCCCCCCACTTACATGCTTCCACTCACACATTCTCTTTTTCTCTCTCTAAAATAAATAAATCTTTTTTAAAAATGCTGAAGTGGCAAGAATATTATTAGACAAAGTAGATTTCAGAGCAAAGAACGTTGTCACGGATAAAGAGACCATTTTATAATGCTAAGGGGGTCAGTTCCTCATGAGAATATACAATGCTAACTTGGTATGCACTTTACAGCAGAACTTCAAAATACTTGAAGGAAAAAGTGATAAAAATGAGAGGAAAAATAAACAAATCCATAATTATAAATGGAGCTTGCAACCTACCTCTCTTACAATTGATAAAATAAGGAGACAGAATTTAATAAATATATAGAAGTTTTGACAAACACTAACATCAACTTGTCTTAATTGACATCTGTAGAAATCCACCCCCAACTACAAAATTCAAATTCATTTCAAGTGCACATGGAACAGTTACCAAGATAGACCACATTCAGGACCAAAAAACAGTTGCCCATAATTTTAAAAGATTGAAATCATACAAAGACTGTTCTCCACATAAAATGAAATTAACTAGAAGTCAATAACAGAAATATACGTGGCAAATCCCCAAATGTCTGGCTATTAAAAAAATATGCAATGTTTCAAAGAAGAAATCAAAAGGGAAATTAGAAAATATTTTCATTTGGATAAAAGTGAGAACAGTCTATCAAAATTCATGGGATGTAGCCAAAGCAATGCTTAAAGGAAAATTTATAGCATCAAATGTTTACATTAGAAAAGAAGAAATGTTTCAAATCAATGATCTAAGCTCTCATTTTAAGAAAACTAGTAAGGGGCAAGACTTCCATTATGGCAGAGTGAGGAAATTGGCAAAATCTCTCCCCAAAAAGAAAAAAATAACACTGGGTACAGTAATTTTGAAAACAATTTCAGGGTGGCTTGGTCAGTTAAACATCTGCCTTTGGCTCAGGTCGTGATCCCAGGGTCCTGGGATTGAATCCCAAATCGGGCTCATTGCTCAGTAAGGAGCCTCCTTCTCCCTCTCCCTCTGCCTGCCGCTCCCTTTGCTTATGCTCTCTCTCCCTCTCTCTCTCTCTCTCTCTCTGACAAATAAATAAATAAAATACTTAAAAAACAAACAAACAATTTCAGGGCTCTGGAAATTGACCAGAAACATATAACAAACTGAGAAGTGGTTATTCATGAAAACTTATTGAACTTCAGGTAAGAATGATGGAAGACCTTAGGGTCCTTGCCCCCCTGGATCCCACCACTCTGCCTTCTCAGTGAGAGAGTTGTATCAGTTTGGGGCAACCACGGAAGCCAGCAACTTTGCCACTAGCTGAGCCTCACTTGATTGAAGGGAGGGAAGAACGAGCAAACAACAGCTCAGCAGAGATCTGGAAGGGCAGTCAGTACACTGTCAGCTAGCCTGGGGTCTTGTCCTGATGGACAAGCCGCAGAGCAGAGCAATCCAGGAGCTGAGACACTCAGAAGGCTCGCTCCATGCATTCACATGGGAGAGACCAGAGAGGGGCCGCGCTATCCGTGAGCTGGCCTCGAGCTTGCACACGCACAGAGAGGAGAAGTTAGAGCCAGGGCAGACTTGAATGCACTCCCAAAGTCATACACTGATCTACTGGCAGGTAGTGGAGCCTGGAGCTGTCAAAGCACAGCCTCTGAGCAATCACATGGATGAGCTTGAGAGTGCCATACTTAAAAACAAAAACAAGAATAAAAAAAATAAAACTAAGCAAAGACAGCAGTGGCCACACACCACGGGAGAAACAGATTTCCCAGATTTAGTGTCGGGAAAGTACCAAACAAATGAAACACCAGCAACGATATCCTCAAGTGGGAAATATCAGATTCTATAGTTGCTAAATATATAGCAAACACAATATGTCATCTAAATATGAGATAAGATCTAACATATTATGCACCTGCCCAGAAACAGCAAAGTGTGATCCATAGTGAGGGGCACTCAACAGTTATATTTTTCAACACCAAGATTTTGATCTGGAACTTTTAAATAATTTCTCTCTCTTACTGTGTTGAACCATTGTCATCTCACTTTAATTCATCAAATTTATTTTAATCATTTCAATTTCTTCTTTAGTACTTTGAGCATATTTATTTATAATGTTCAGTTATACTTGAAGTCCTGTCTACTAAGTTTAACATCTGGTTGAACTTCATTCCATGAGTTAGCAGCAAGTTCCCTGTTCCGATTCTCATTTGTGAGGAGGTATCTCTCTCACTTCTCCCTGGCTTAAGGCCACCTCAGTGCAGAGAAACACCATTCAAAGAAATACCAACATCATTCAAAAAAACACCAACCATATAGCCATACTGATGAAAAGCACTTCAAATTGTTTTTAACATCGCTCAAATGATGACAAAGAAGGGCCTGTTAAAAGGTAAACTGAGGCACATTAAAATTTTTTTTCAAACAGTTCATTTGCGCATCCATCCATTTGAATTGGGCACCACCAAATGGAAGGTGGTCAGCAGCCCCCACTGAGAGGAGGTAGGGCAGAGATTTTTATGGAGAAGGCTTGGACAGAACGCAAGGAGTCATTTGATTGGCTATAGCTGAAGTGGTTGCTTTATTTGGGGGAGCCTATTTGGCTGTTTGTTGATTGCTCTGAAGTTTCGTTTCCCAGGACACCAACGCATTGACTGGATTAGGTGGTTGGATTATGTAGGCTACCAGGGCGTTAACATCCCACAGTCTAATGACTTCCTTGTGTCTTTACACAACAGATCCCTTTCATAATGTGTGGGTGAATTTCTTGAGATACACTGTTCACATTTCTCTATCAATATCTAAAAATCTCTGTCTTCCTTCTCTTGAAGCCCCCAAAGCAAACGTAGGCTTTTAGGATCACTCCTAAAATATTGAAAATTTTCACTACAATTCTCAAAGGACAAAAATTTACAGCACTTCAGAAAATCATAATGATGATAATAATTAAAGTCATAATAATGAGACCTTGCAATAGGAACTTGTTTTCTCCAAGTAAGACTTCACACAATTTTTGATCTTCAGGTTTGTCATTACCATTATTTTCAATTTCCCACAGGAAATCAGACATTTGAAGACCCAGAGGATATACATTTTCTAAATTATATCAACTGAGGCAGAGACTTAAATTTCGGAAAGTTTTGTGTGAATATAACAAACTTATCTCCGGGGAAAATGAAACAAGAAATTCCTGGCAACTTAATCTGGATACAATTGTTGGGGTACGCAAATTGTTTTCTAGAGGTGTACCCTCACAAGGACAGTATCAGAGAGTCTGTCCACCTGTGAATTTGATAGATTCTGTCAGTCAAATGATACAAAGTGTCTCTTACTGAGGTCTTGATGTGAACTCCTCTGATTACTAGTGACACTGAACATCTCTTCACGTATCTGTTAGCTTTTGTGTGTTTGCTTTTGGAAATGCCTGTTTGTGAATTTTTGCCCATTTAGCTATGGGTGTTTTGCATTTTTCTCATTGATTAGTATGAGTTATTAAATATTTTATATCAGTTATCTGTTGGTTACACTTTACAAATATGTTCTCATAGTCTTTAGCTCATTTTCCTTCTCTTTAGCTTCTTATTTGATGAACAGGGGTCCTTAATTTTATCATAATAGAAGACAGATACTCGTATTTTTTTTCTTTTTAGGGTTTGTGTTAGTCAGGTGGCGTCAGTGAGAAAGAATTGCCCGAGAGGTCATTCAACAGAAGGGATGTTGAATGAGGAACTCCTCACAAAGGTATAGAAAGAGCTGAGAAGACAGTGAGGATGCTAAGACACCCGGAGGTCAAGCCCACCAGAAATCTGCACACACCCCAGGCCTGAAGGAATGAAAGAGGAGAATATGGAAAGAGGAGGGGAGGCAACTGACCTGAGAAAAAGCAGGTAAATGATTGGGACAGAGTTTTAAAGTTTTTCTTTTAACATTTAAATTCTTAATCCAACTGGAATGGAATGCTTTGTTTATGGTGTGAGGTATGGATCATATTGTATTTTTTGTCCACATCAGTAACTTATAGTCCCAGTTAAATCCTTTGAAAGACAATGTGTTGAGACATACCCATCTTAACTTTTAATTAAATAATTCATTAAATATAAAACAATGGTTTATTTAAAATAAATTTTAAATTAATAATTAAATATATTTCCAAATGCTTTACATTTTGGTTGAAAACAGAATTTTAAGAATTAAACTTTATGATATTTACTGACTCTTGATTTCCAAAATCTCTCCGTTTTTCTACCAGACATAGGAAGATATTTGGAGCAGAAAATCATCGATATATTTGAAAACAAAAAAAGCCATTATATTTTATAGTCCTATTGTCCTTCACAGAATTGTGCAAATATACACATTCACTTTTGTAAGAAGAGATGAGAAGAAAAACTTCTTATCACTGGATAAATTTTGCCCAATAGGAACGTTTGTTCAGTCTGAGTTTCTTACCCTCCTGACATTGTTTCTCCTTGGAATATTTTATTGTCCTTAGAAACTTTGGAGTCCTAAGGATTTGCTCTGGTTGAGGCGAGCTTCCTCGATGTCTTCAGATTAGTAGGTCCTTTTGTATTCAGAGTTTAGGCCAGTTTTTAAAAACCAACTATTGAGGAATAGGAAGGAGAGAAACAGGGCATGGCTATGTCGGGGGGGTGGGGAGGCATGGACATCTGCTGCTTGGGGTCTGCTTGGCAAGTGGGGTCCCAGCTTCACTGCTGGATCCAGGACCTGCGGAGGTTCTGTTCTTGTTATTTCAAAGTCCTTTTCCAGAGAACAGTTGTGTGACCTAAGCTTGTTATGTGAGCCAGTCAAATACACTCGCAGAGCTGTTGCTGTTTTTCCTTCTGTCTGTGAGTGAAATGTACATTATCCCCATCGGTCCCTCTTGTGGCTTCTTTATAGTCTGAGAAAAAGGAATGGGTTCACCAACAATTAGTTCAGAAATGAATGCTAGAAACCTGAAGAATACCATAGTATCCCCAGGAGACGGAAGCGTCTCACTCCTACAGTTGAAGGTCCCATGGTGCTGCTTTTATCACCCACAAGTTCTATATCAGAGACTTCCTGTGGCATTGGCTTCAGAAGTCACCTTTAGCTGTGAGGGAACACCTAGCTATTTATCTAACAATCATTACTGAGTACCTACTCTGTGCCTGATATTTTGCCAAGGGCACTAGTTCCTAGGGCTGCCAAACCAATGAGGAGGCTTAACACAACAGAAATGTATTCTCTCACTGCCGTGGTGGCCAGAAGTCTGCAATCAAGGTGTTGGCGGGGCCACGCTCCCTCTGAAAGCTGTAGGGAAGATTCCTTCCTCATTCTTCTAGTTCCTGGTGTATGCAGCACCCTTGGCATTCCTGGGCTTGTAGATGCCTCCTTCCAATCTCTGTCCCCATCTTCATATGGCCTTCTTCTCTGGGGGCCATGTGTCTCCACATGCCCCCCCCACCCCCACTTCACATCAAGACACCAGGCACGTTGCATTAAGGGCCCATCCTAAGCCAGCATGACTTCACCTCTGCAATGACTCTTGAGTTAGGCAAGCCCTGTGTGCTAGGTCTGGGCGGTGAGGCTCCCGTGGCACCCCTGCTCCCTTCCAGGAGGCAGCAAATCTCTGCCCCCGTCCGCCTCCGTGAAAGATCTTGGGAGGGATGGATCCCTTCTAGATACACTGTGGGATCCTGGCCCAAGAAAGTCTCCTGCCTCTTATCCAGGAGTAGAAATTTTTTCTTCTCTCTTCCCCAGCTATCCTGGATGTTTGCTTATATCCCGGAGGTGACAGTTCACAGTGTCTCTTCTAGGGATTTAAGACTTGCTTCTTAGCTCGGGACCGTGAGGTAAGCACCTCTCTCACATGCTCTCCTTGCAGAATGTGTCTTTAGAATTCAGGTGACTTGGTTGCCTTGCAAACTCAGTTTGATGACAAGCTCAAGAAAAGTTATGATTGTGTAGATTATCTAGTTTTCTCTTATTATTAAGATAAGAATGACATTCTGAGCAGCTTTCTACATCCTACATGGAAGCACCTTTCTAGGGTGGGTATCTAAAAGTGGAAAATCTGGGCCACATGATGTGCATAGTATGAGCTGTTTCTATTCACAAAACCCTGACATCAAATGTGTGGATTTTTTTAATTCCAACAAATTCCTCTGGATGCCTTTTTTTTTTTTTTTAAACTTGCTCAGAATTTCATTAGGATAACCAAGGTTCACAGGGAACAGAGCAGGGCTTCTGGGGGAGGGGGACAGGAAACTGCAATGACAAGAGGGCGTGCATAGACACTGAGGCCGGCTCATGTGCACCGTGCGGGGAAGGGGAAGGCGAGGGGTGGAGGGAAAGAGATGTTTGGAAGAACAAGGTGGCAGCAGAGCCCCCCCAAGGCCACGGTGGCCCTCCACACTTTGGGATCAAGGGTGTCCACTGCACACAACACGAGGAGGGGGATAGAGGGGTCCTGACAAAGGCATTACAGTAAATACCTTTAGCCGCACGCAGAAAGAAGACTTGGGGAAGGGGGGACCAAGAGGGAGGGGAAATTCCCCTTTCCCTCCTGGCCAGTATCTCACTCCTCAGACACCTACTGTACTTCTGAGGTTCCCAGGAATGCCTTCTCAGATTTGACTATTTTCTAGTGGAAAATTCCAAGTCTCCTTTCATGCCCTGGTCTTTCTGGCAACGAGCCCTAACCTGAAGCTGAGGAGGAGCCCAACCTCAGCCATCTCCTTAACATACAAAAAACACTCATCACTCCAGGAATCATAAGGGTTTTAAAAGCCTTGTGCCAGGGACCAAAGATCAAATAGTCACTTTTTATTAGACCAAGATTTCACAGAGGCAAACTCATGATTTGAATGTATCTTTTGTCCCTAGTAATGACACTCTTAAGGAAAACTAATCACCTTCTTTTTCTCCCTCTTTCACTCATATGTTTAAGGAGGCTTGGTTTCCAGTGTCCACAGAGGACACTATCCTAAGTGAGTCCATGGAGTTGACTTTTCAACCAGGAAAGCTTAGCATCGAACACAAAGAGAACCCCCTATAAGATAGACTGGAAAATATGGTGGCAATAAACACGTAGCAGAGGATTTCTTTGGTGAAAGGTGTACAGAATTTTTTTTCTGGGCCCCCTGTAATTCTGGATTGTCCTAGAATTTCCATCTACTGTGGCTCAGCCATCATTGAGGTGGTCCCTTTCAAACTGTTTCTGATTACATTACTTCAGGAAGACTGATGAACATAGAAGTATTTTCGAAAGCAACTAAAGACACTAGAAGCCCTTGTATTGTTCTAGAATAAGTGCAAAATGGGTCCAAGGTGCCATTCTCTTTTTCTGGTGCTTGAGGGACAAAAGGCAAGAGATTTTCTACCCACTTGGGTCAGTGCCATTCCTCACAGGGCAGACCAGGTATTATTAGCCAGAGAACCTCGTGTATCACCTGTTTAGGTGCAATCAGAAGAGACCAGGGAAGTGAGTTTCGTAATGATTTAGGCCACAGCACTAGTGACAAAAGGACCGAAGCCTGGTGGCTGAGAAAGGGATGGTCACATCAAAGCCCTTCACCATAAGTCCTAAACTCATGCACGTTTCCACAGGACGCTTTCTCTGCCGAAGCTGGGTTCCACTTGAGAGAGAAAAAACGTTAACTCAGGGGGAGTAGAAGTCAGGGAGGCCGAGGGGTGCCAGACAGGAGAGCAGGAGAGCAGAACACACCTGTCCTGGGAGGGGGTGCTTATTTTCTTTGGGCATCGGCTTCATGATCTTTAAAGTGAAGCAGCTGGACCATCTCATTCTTAAGGCTCTTTCCTCCTTTAAGACTGTATTTCTTCCTTGTGTTAGATCATGCTAGACTACGACCATGTTGTCTTGTCATGTTCTGGTAATGAGGTGTCAGACAGGAGGCATCACCTGGTGCCCAAGGATCTACAGCCCCGGCCAATGGCACTTCCGGTGATATTAGCTGTGTTTCCATTGGAACTCAGGAAAATGGCAAAATTTTAACTGGGAGAATTTTAACTGTAAAAGAATCGTATTTTTCCTTTAAAAAAAAGATTTTATTTATTTATTTGACAGAGAGAGACACAGCGAGAGAGGGAACACAGGCAGGGGGAGTGGAGAGGGAGAAGCAGGCTTCCCACGGAGCAGGGAGCCCAATGCAGGGCTCGATCCCAGGACCCTGGGATCATGACCCGAGCCGAAGACAGACACCAAATGACTGAGCCAGCCAGGCACCTGAGAACAGTATTTTTCCCGAGAGAAAACAACCTAAAACATAATCTCCTTCATCCTCAATTTTCTAAAAGAAAAAAGCTTTAAATAGGACTTTTTTTTTATAAGACCCAGCATAAAATGGCAAAGTATGTTTTTGTCCACTGACTTTTGTTTAAAGAAGCAATTGTCAGAAATTAGGAATGAGGAATTTAAGGCTAGGACAAAAATATCACATTTTGTATCATAAATATAATCACTGTTTCTAATACTAGTAACAATGATATCTGGTTTGAAAAACTGATTTGAGAGCTTTCAAGCAATTACCTATTTATGACCTTATTTATGAAGGAGCGGATATATGGACGTTTCCTGTGGCTCTGAAACCATACAGGCATCTGCTGTGTAGAGAGGTGTCTCTGTCTGTCGTTTTGCCCCATTTGTATAAATAAAAATGAGACAATATGCACAGCATTATCCTACTTGCTTACCTGGTGTCTGGAAGGGGCTTGCAGGCAGAACGATGTGACGATAGCAAGAAGGCACCATTCACCCAGCATTTGTCAAGTACTGAGAAGTCGTCACGCTCTCAACGTGGTCCTCACAGTCGATCCTCACAAATCTGTGATATGGCCAGAATCCCTGGGGGCTACTCACAGAAGTCCATGCCTGCTGTACAGAAAGGGAATATTTTGTATGCATATCACATATCTTTCAAATCTATGAGCAGATTGGAGAAAAGGCTCAATGAGCAGAAACCAAGGGAGATCAGGGAGCAAGGCAGAGGTTACCTCCAAGAGCAGTCCAGTTAGGACCCCTTCTGCTGCCCCTCCCAACTTTGTGACTCTCAGGACTCAGCATCTTGGGTAGGAACAGGTGATTGCGTGAGCTCAGCTCACACACTCTTGTCTTAGCTGCCAGGGTTGTGGGAAGGGGGGTAATTTTTTCCCTTGGGCTTTTCTAGTGGGAACTGGGTCACCTTCCACCAAACACTCATTATACAGGCCATTACAGTTCGATAGGATGTACATTCACATCCTAGGCAGGAAAAAAAGAAGACGAAGGAGTCAATTACAGGTATTATTGACTATTCACATCTTACAAAAGAGGAAGCCTAGGTTCAGAGAGGTTCTACCACCTGTTCGAAGCCACAGCTGCTAAGCTGTATCGCAGTGCTAACAGGCACAAGGGAAGAGCACGTCCTATCTTTTCATTCATCAGTTAACTTACTTAACAAAATACAGGTTGAGTAATTACTTTGTGCCAGGATGAGTTCTAGGTGATGAAAATACCGTGGTGAATTATTCTCTGCTAGGGTGGTCCCTAACCCCTGGTCTTTATCATCTAAATGAGGATATGGACATTAAACGTGGAGCCATGAAATAAAAGAAGCCATGACCAATTTGTCAAGATTAAGAAGAAAAATTACAAAATGTCATAGGAGTTCCATGGAATGTGGGGTTATTTAAGTCGCCTGAGGCAGGAGATTTTTATCCAAACAGGGGTTAGCCAGGGGAAGGATGGGGGGGGAATAGTATCCCAGAGAGTTCAGGATATATCAAACCCCAGGATTAGAAAGAGCATGATCGCATGTTCATCTATTTACTTTAGAGATTATTTTAGCTAGAGTTATTTAGACTTGTCATTTTTACAAAGCCTGAGTAAACATGTGTAATTATTAAATGCACATAAAGACTTGGATTGGCTATTGATCACTGTATGACGTGATGAATTCCTGAATTTTGAATTTTTTAATTGAAAATCAAACGAAAAAAGTAACCAAACCTCTTTGGGTGGTCAGACAAACCACATCGGCACTGTGCCATGAAAAGGTGTAACCTCCGGTCTCAAGGAAATCCGTGACCTTCCAGAAGTTATCTCTGACCATGTCGTTTCTTCTGGTGCCTGTGGGAGGCCAGATATGTCAAGAAGAAGGGGGCAAACCTCCAAAAAGTAAAAATGCCGTCTCTTGACTCCAGATTATCTCACCAAACGCCCCGAGGTGATCACACAAGCCGCCCTTGGAGATGGTCACTCGCTCTTCTACATGTTGGCAGCTCTGACAGCCGCGTATCTTCCAGAACCGTGAACACCACGCTTGTAACATCTGCAAAACATCCCCCCGGCGCGGGAGGTAAGGCAGAGGGCAGGAAGAAATAACATTTATAGGAGAAAACGATTTCTGCAGCCCAATCCAAGCTTACTACTGCTCTGGGCAGGAGCAATCCTCCAGAAAGTGTATTCTCAGTGTGAGTTCAGTTAGTCTTATGCCACAGTAACAAGTAGCTCCCGTATCTAAGTGAATGGAAACAACATTTACTCCTTGCTCGTGCTTCAGTACTGTGTGTAGATAGCGTGTCTTTATTTACTGTGGAATCAGTTTGATGGGGAGCCTACCTTGTCATGTGTTTCTACCATAGCCAAGGCAGGAAAAGGGCTAGGGTGCATATCTCAAGGCTCCTTCCTGCAAGTGGCACACCTTTTGTCAAAGCAAGTCACATGGTGATCACTAACCTCAAGGTGGGTGGCAAGGGGCAGTTCTGCCTAATGCACCTGCGGGGAAGGAGAGCTGAGATCTCCACGGACACACCAGATGACAAGCACAGAGGCAACTGGAAATGTTTGTATGGCCTTGGACTGTGTAGGGTCGCATGCCAATCACCACAGTTTGCAGCAAAACTTTTGCCCTTTTATCTTTAAAGTCTATTTGTCAGCCAGAATCCATTGGAGAAAACAGAAATTACAGTAGGCATTTCAAGCCTAGAGGCAATCGGTTATACAGCTGGAGACGCAAAGAGAGGCGAGGTAGGGACATGGGACACAAAGTGGATCCCAAGGTCAAGGGCGCTAATGGTGTGCGCGGGCGTCCCTGAGCCTGTGCACGTGCATTGCTGGATCTGCCGCTGGCCTGCCACCTCACCAAGGGCTGAAGCTGATGTCTGCAGAAAGACAGCGATAATGTATCATTGCTCATTTCTCCATTTTAATGGCTGTGTTGTGAGCATGTAGGGAAATAAGCACTAAAGCATTAGCGGGTGATAGGGCCAGAAGTTTGGCAAATTACTTTCAAAAGATTCAGATAAAAAACATTCTTTGTATCTTCTGAATTGCAACATTTTTGTAAGTTTGAGATTTTTTTTTTTTAATTTAAAAACTGAGCATAGGAGCACTGTGGATCATCTGAACAACAAACATCTTCTTTCCTTCCCCCATGGGAAGCAGCAGCCCTAGCTCTTCCTGAAGAGCAGTCAATTCCCATGCCGATATGATTCCTCCTTCTTTGCCTGCTGCTGTCTTGGCACAAGGATCCTGAAATGCCTGGGTGACTGCCACAGCTCAAATTTGAAAAGGATTGTCATTGTGTCCCCAGATGGAAATGTGGAAACATTTGCCCTCTGGGAACCAGGACTCTACAACTGCAAACCTAAAGTTGCAAGTGCACATTCCACTGGGAGATGGGGATCATTCCCTGGGATCACTGGGGTGGTGGCAGCAGAACGTTCCTCCCTCCACCCCTTGATTCCCAGACCCACAGATCACACCTGCTGGGGACACAGCCCCGCAGACCGGCCACTGATGAAGGGAGCCTCTCAGTAACGTTAGAGTTCCTTCTACCAGGAAATTCCTTGTTCGTTAAATTAACTCCATTCAGGTATAATTTACATACAACAAAATTCAAGTTTCGAGTGTAGCATTCATTGAGTTTTACCATGATTAGAATTTTTACTATTTCAAAGTCCCCTTTGTACTCCTTTGCATTCTATCCACTCCCCCACACCTAGGCGTTGGCAACCACAAATGTGATCTCTGCCACTACAGCTTAGCTTTTCCTAGAATTTCATAGAAATGGACTCAAACAGCACATGGTCTTTCAGGTTTGGCTTCTGTGACTTGGCATCATGCTCTTGAGGCTCCACCATGTTGTGCATGTGAGGATGGGTCCCTTTTCACCGCCTGATTGTATTCTATTATGTGCCTACATACCACAATTTGTTAAGAATAACCTTGGAATCAGGTAGTGTAGTCTTCCTACTTTGTCATAATTTTTCAAAACTGTCTTGGATATTCTAGGTTCTTTGCATTTGCAAATAAAGTTTACAATTAGCTTCTCAACTTCTACAAAAATGCCTGCTGGGATTTTGATCAAGACTGCACTGAACACAAAGGTCAGTTTTGGGGAAAGAAACATCATAATACCCCTCTACTCCACAAGGATGAAAGCTGTCTACACTTGTTAGATCTCCCATAATGTTTTTCAACAGTATACGTTTTCTTTGTCTTTTAGTTTACAATGTAGCGGTTTTGCACGTATTTTGTTAAGTTTATCCCTAATTATTTCATCTTTCTGATGCTCTTGTAAATGGTCTTATTTAAATTTTAATTTCCAGTCATTCGTTGCTAGTATATAAAAATATAATTGATTTCTGTGTATTGGTGATGTAACCTGAAAACTTGCTACAGTAATTTATTATTCTAATAGCTTTTTTCATAGGTTCTTGGGGATTTTTCTATGTAGACAATTACGTAGTTTATAAAGAAAGGCAGCTTTATTTTTCCTTTTCAATCTGCACTTTTTTTTCTCCCTTGCTTTATGGCACTGTGCAGGATCTCTAAACCATGTTGAATAGAAGTGCCTTATTTCAGATCGGGCTCTCACCATTACACACAATGCTGGCTGTAGATTTTTATTGCAGTGCTTTATTATGTTGATAAAATTAATTTATATGCCGGGATGCCTGGGTGGCTCACTCAGTTAAGCATAACTACCTTTGGCTCAGGTCATGATCCCAGGGTCCTGGGATCGAGTCCCGCATCGGGTTCCCTGCTCAGCCAGGAGTCTGCTTCTCCCTCTGCCTGCCACTCCCCCTGCTTGTGCTCTCTCTCTCTGTCTGATAAATAAATAAATAAAATCTTTTAAAAAATTAATTTATATGCTTAGTTTTCCAAGAATTTTATTTATCAAAAATGAATTTTGAATTTTGTCGGTGTCTTTTCTGCATCTATCGAGATGATTGTATGGTGTTTCCTTTTTAGTCTATTGATAGGATAAATTATACTAATTCATTTTCAAATGTTAATTCAACCTTACTTTCATGAAATTGTACTCACATATGATGTATTGCATTTCTTAGAGTAGGCAGGATTTGATGTGTTAATATTTTCTTAAGGGTATCTGCAGCTCTGATCATGAGATATATTTATCTGTTTTTCGTATCCATGCCAAACTGAGTTGGAAGGTAACGTACCCCCTACTGTGTTCTGGAAGGGTTTGTACTGTTTCGTTCTGAAGCTATCTGGGCCTGGATAATTTTGTTTGGGGTTTTTTGATGGGACTGTTTTAAACGACCATTTAAATATAGAGCTATTCTGATCCTCAGATTTCTTCTTGAGTGAGTTTGGTAGTTTGTACCTTTAAGGAATGTGTCCCTTCCATCTGAGTTGACATATTACTTCCTATAAAAGTAATTCCTAAAAGTCACTAGTTTCTATAAAGTACAGTTGACCCTTGAATAACACCGGTTTGTGTAATGGTCAGCATTCTGGACTCTGAATAACACCGGTTTGAACCGCATGGATCCACTTATACGTGGATTTTTCAAAAGATAAATATATTACAGTACTGTAAATATATTTTTCTGTGATTTTCTTATTTATTTGTTTGTTTGTTTGTTTGTTTGTTTGTTTTACTGAGAGAAAGTGTGAGGAGGGGGAGGAGGGGAGGGACAGGGGAGAGTCCCAACTCGGGGCTCGATCTCAGGACCCTGAGGTCATGAACTGAGCCAAAACCAAGAATTAGGCGTCTAACTGACTGAGCCACCAGGCGCCCCCTTGTGATTTTCTTTGCTCCAGCTTACTTTATGGTAAGAATGCAGTATGTGATACATATAACATACAAAATATGTGTCAACTGTTGATGTTTTGGGTAAGGCTTCCAGTCACCAATAGGCTGTTAGTAGCTAAGTTTTGGGAGTCACAGTTGTATATGGATTTTCAACTGCACTGGGTGAGGGGGGTGGTCAGCACCTCTAACCCCCACATTGTTCAAGGGTTGGCCTTTGTTCGTGATATTTCCTCATTATCCCCGCAGTGTGTATAGGTCTGTACTGATGACCCGCTCTCATATCTGATTTTGGTAAATTTTATCTTCCCTATTTTATTCCTATCAGTCTGGTTAAACTTCATTAATTACTGACCTTTTTGAATGCAGTTTCAGGGACTTTCTTCACTGGTTTTCTGTTTTCTATTTCACTGATCTATTCTCTTTAATCTTTAATGTTTTTCCTTCTTGCTTAGGTTCAGTTGGTTCTCCTTTCCTAATTTCTTAGAGCTGAAGCTTGGGTGATTGATTTGAGACCTTTCTTCTTTTCTCACATAAGCTTTTAATGTTAAACATTGCTCACTAAGCACTGCTGGGTATGTGTGGCGCCAAATATCAGTGTGCTGGGCTTTCATCTTTACACGATTCACGACATTCTCAGTTTTTGCGTGTATGATTTCTTCTGTTCCCCATGGTTATTTAGAATGTGTTTTTCTGTATCAAATACTTGGAAATTTCCCATGTATATGTTTCTGTTATTGATTTCTAATTTTATGCTCTTATGAAAAGAGAATATACTTACATGCTTTCTGTCCTCTGAAATCTATTTAGATTTGCTTTATGGCCCAGAATGTGGTCGATCTTGATACATGCTTATTTCTAATTTGGAAAGAAGGTGTATTCTGTCGTTGGGTGAAGTGAGCTACGAAGGTCAATTATATCAAGTTGGATGATAGCTGTGATAAAACTGAAAAACAGTCCCTAAAGAGATCCAGGTTCTAGTCCTTGGGACCTGTGAATATTACTTTTATGTAATAAGATATTTGCCTGTGTGATTAAGGATTTTGAGAGAAGGCAATTACCCTGGATTATCTGGGTGGGTCCTTCATGTAATCACAAGAGTCCTTATCTGAGGGAAGCAGAGGCAGATCTGAACACAGAAGAGGAAAAGTGAAGACAGAAGCAGAGAGAGATTTGAAGATAAATACACTGCTGGTCTTGAAGGTGGAGGAAGGGGCCGTGAGTCAAGGAATGCAGAGAACGTGGCTTTAACAGGCAAAAAAGGAAAGGAAATGGATTTTTCCTAGAGCCTCTGGAGGGAACACGGCCCTGTGTTCACTTTGGTTTCAATCCAGTGAAACCCATTCCTGACTTCTGATCTCCAGATTGCAACAGAATAAATGTGCTTTGTTTTAAACCACCAAGTCTGTGGTCATTTGTTAGAGCAGCCATGAGAAACTACTCCAGAACTGTCGTGCAGGACTTCTTTAGCCTTATTTCTTTTTTATCTCCTTAACTCTATTAACGAGGAAGGTGTGTTCCAGTCCCCAACCATAACTACATGATCTGTTCCTTTGCCTTTCTGCTTCCATTTTGCTTTGTTTATTTCATACCTCTGTTATGTTCTCTTGATGAATCGTCTCCTTCGTCATCATGAGGGTCTCTTTTCATCTCTAGTAATAATCCTTGCCCTGATATGTACTGGGACCACCATCAACATAGCTATTCTGGGGTTCTCGTGATGAGTGTTTTTATGAGCTACTGTTGTCCACCCTTTTCCTTTTTAAAGTGTGGCTTTATATTCAAAGTGGGTTTTTTGTAGACAGTGTGTAGTAGTCTCTTGCTCTTATGTCCAATTTGAATATCTAACACCTAATTATGGAGTTTAGACCATATATATTTCATCTAATTATCATTTTATCGGATATTTATCAGATTGAAAATGATCACTGTGCTATGCATTATCTATTTGTCCCATCTTCTCTGTTCCTTTTGAATTAAATCAGTTTTGCTAATCATTCCATTTCATTTCCACCAATTGGCTATGAGCTATACTTTTCTGTGTTATTTTTCAGTGGTTTTTCTAGTGGTTTACCATATCATATTTAATTTAACGTGATCTACCTTAAATACTATTATCCCACCTTATGTGTCTTTTGAGAACCTAACGAGAGTCTACTTACCTTAATCCCTTCTGTTATTTGGGCTATTGTTTTTGTACACTTTATTTCTAGATAAGTTATAAATCCTTCAGCCTGTTATTATAATTTTTGCTTTAAACTGTCGATTATATTTTTAAGAAATAAAAAGTGCGAAAAAAATGTCTTAACATTTACCTACATAGTTACCTCTTTGGGTCCTCTATCCTTTGAGTGGATCTCCCTTCTATCTGGAAATATTCTTCCTTTACCTCAAAAGATTCCTTTAACATTTCTGGAGTTGCTGCTCATGATGAATTCCTTCACGTTTTGTCTCTCTAACGAAGACTTTACTCAGCCTTAACTTTGGAAAAATTACTTTCACTTTGTAAGGCCTTCTAGGTGGATAGTTTTTAAAAATTATTTTAAGTGTATCTTCCATTGTTTTCTGGCTTGCATAGTTTCTGATGAGAAGCCTGATGTATTGGTTGCATTGCTTCTTAACAAGTGTAATTTTTCTCTGGCTTCTGTTAAGGTTGTCTCTTTATTACTAGTTTTTAGCAATTTAATGATGACATACATGACATAGTTTTCTTCTTTCTTTCTTCCTTCCTTCCTTTCTTCCTTTCTTTCAATTCATTAGGTATCTAGACTTTGTGGACTTATAGTTTTTCTTAAATTTGTAAGCTCTTTTGCCATTATTTCTTCAAATACTGTTTTTCTGCCCCTCTTCCCATCTCCTAGGACTCCAGTTCCAGGCATATGAGACGACTGGATGTTTTCCACAGGCCAGTGATACTGTTGATTATTTCCCAGTCTTCTCTCTGTGCTTCATTTCAAATAGTTTCTAACACTAGTCTCAATGTCTCTACCTATCACATGTCCTCAAGTTCACTTTTTTTTTAATTTATCTACAGCATCTAATGTGCTATTGATCCCATCTAGTATAGAGTTGCTTTCAGATATTTTATGCCTTTTTTATCTCTAGAAATTCAACTTCAATCTTTGTTATACCTTTGACTTCTGTCTTCGCCATGCTCACGTTCACCTCTACCTCCATGAAGACATGGAGCAGAATAAGTATCTCCTCAATCTCCTCTCCTGCTCATGCCATCATCTTTTCATTTCTGGTTCTGTTTGTCTTGATTGATTTGTCTCATGGTGATGAGTCATATTTTCCTGCTTTTTTTTTGGCTTGCCAGGTAATTTTATATTATATCCTGGACATCATGAATTTGACCTTGTTGGTTTCTGGGTTTTGTTGTATTCTTCTAAAAACCGTTTGCTTTTCTGTCATGTATGCAATTATAAGTAGTTGCATCCTTTGGAGGCTGTCTTTGAAGCTCTGTTAGGGTCAGCCTAGGGCAGTCGTTAGGGCTCATACATCCCCACCACTAAAGCAGTCCTCTGATGAGGGTCTACCTGATGCCTCATGTTCTGTGAGGTCTTTCACTCTCATTAGTGGATGCAGGAACTCTTGCCAGTCCTGTGGGGGTTGCAAGAATGGCACTATCTGCTCTTTTCGTTGTCTTTTTTTCTTTCTCTCTCCTATAGGTGCGGATCAGCACTCAGCACTCACTCAATGACTCAGGGAGACCCTTTACTCATCATTCTCTTTCTCTGCAGTTCCATCATCTCTTGTATTTTGAACCTGCAAATTCTATCCACCTTGACCCATATGAGGTTCCAACTGTGTCTCCACAAGTTTGTAATACTGCCACTCTCTATTGGTTTCATACCCTTGCCCTGCAGCCTGGAAGCTGCCCCCAGGCATTATGCAAGGCAAACATAGACCTCGCCTTATCTGTTTCCTAGCCTCTGGGATCTCGTTCCTCTGCTGCCATGTGGCCCAATGTCTGTAAACCATTGCTTTATACATTCTGTATTGTTTTACAGCTATTTAAAGTAGCAGGGTAAATCCAGCCTCTCTTACTCCATCTGGACTAGAAGTGGAAGTTACCAGCATATCCTGTATTAAGATAATGAATGGGGTAACTTCTGGACATCACACCAAACATAGTCAGCTTGTGGTTTTCTGGACTTGGGTCGTCTCTTCACTTGTGACCACTTTTCTAAGATCCTTCCCTCCACCATGGCATTCCCACTTCACCTAATAGAAACAACCATAACTTTTCCAAAATTCCAGGTCAGCCTAGCTATACATTTGCACTGTCTCCTGGGGGTCTTTGCCAGGGTGTTAAATCTTGTGTCATGGAAAGAGCACCTGAGAGACTAGGAGATTAGCAGGTGACCTGGTCTGGTCTCTTTTTGAACATACTGATAACTGAACCTCCTGACAAGTGATATTTGACAGGTCCTTATCTATTGAATATTTTCATCTAAATGTAAACCTATGTCAGACAAACCTAGAATCTATGCACTTATGGCATATATTTCCCTAGAGAATGTCACATAGGCCATGCAATCATCAGGGTATAAAATGGAGATATTTCATCACCTACCATGTGCCCTGCCGTGGGAGGTGACCTGCACTTGGCCGAGAGACCTTTGCTACTACTCTGGGCCAGCATCATGGTCTCCTGTGGAAACGGAGGGCCCAAGAGCCAAATTCGAGTTTTTAGATCTCTCCCTGCCTTGCCTGTGCCTCAGCACCCTGCACGTAGGCATTTTCTAGATCCTGTTGCTCCCTCTTATCTACACACAGCCCCCCTGTCTTCTTGGCAAGCCCGCATATCCTCAGGTGGACTTCAGTAGGATTTGGCCCTTGATGTTTGTCTGGTTTCCAGAAGAGAAGATGGAGTTCTCTTTCACTGAGGCCTCAGCCAGTCCCGTGGGAGACCCTGGAACTTAGGTGACCCTTCCGATGCTTTCCAAACTGAAGTCAAAGAGGTCAGACTTTGTACCCCCATCAGCTGGATATTGGCCATGTGCTCCTACCTGGGCAAGGTGGTTCCCTGTGCTCACAGACATCGCCCAGTGAGGACTGCAGACATCAGCTGACAAGGCAGATGTTCTCAGCACCCCAGCTGTGCTGTGGGGGCGGGGGCACTGAAGTAGCCACAGCAGCATTCTATTGGAGTTTTTCAACATTCTAATTGAGAATCACTGAATTCTAGCATCCTAACTGGTCATGGCCTGAAGACGGAAAAGTACTGGCCTGGCTCATGCTTAGGGAGTTAGCACCTGGCACTGGGCTTAACACATAGCAGGTGACAGAATCTCACTGTAACCCCATCTCTGTTGATGGAAAGGAAACGCCTTCTCTTCGGTAGCTCAGGCCAAAAACGTCAAGTTATGCCTGACTCATCTTTTTCTCTCTCATCCCACATCCATTCTGCCACCTCGTGGGGTTGGCTCCCCCTTCAAAACACAGTGTGTCAGAATCTGAACCCTTCTTCCCCCCTCGCTGCTGCTGCCCTGGGATGAGCTCCCAGACTTCCACCAAAGCAAACCTCTAAAAACATAAATCAGATAATATGATTCCTACTCCTTGCTCAAAACCCTCTGGTTGCTCTCCATTTCACCCAGAACAAAGCTCTAAGATGTTACAATGCCCCATAAATTCCTGTAGGTCTTCCCACACCCTCTCTGAACGCACCTCCCACACAGCTGCTCCTCTCGCTGCCCCAACAACCTTGCTGTTCATTCTATTGCTCGGCTGGCACGAGGGGATCCAACCCCAGGGCCTTTGCTTGGAAGGCTCTCCTCCTGGACATCCATTTGGCTCACTTCTCCTTCTCCAGGTCACTACCCGAATAACTGGTTGTCATCCAGACCCACCCTCTACCCTTCTGTTAGTCCTATGCCTCTTCCAAATCTCCTTTCTCTGCCCCATTTTTTATAGCATTTCCATCTTATAGCACACTAAACAATTTATTATGTTTTCACATTTTCTGTTGCCTTTACTAGGCTTTCAATCACAGGATGGCAGGGAGTTCTGTTTGTTTCACTCACGGCCGTATTCCAGGTAGGTAAAACCCGGTCTGGCCCACAGTAGGGGCTCAGTAAGTATTTGTAGAAGGCATCAGTGGTGATGGAGAGACCCTGGGGGGACTGAGCTTTGATTTGCCTTTTCTCCAGAACTTACCCCCATTTTTAAAAACATGATTCTCATGCACATACTGGAATGTCACATTCTTAAGCCCAAAAATAGGAACATACAACATAGTTTGATTTTCGAAAGGTTTTAATACATCAATCTTATTACTAAGTTCAAATCTGACTTGAAATTATGAATTTGTCTGATTTATGTAACTGACAAAAATGAATTCAGGAGAATATCCTTTCTCACAGGGATTTTATCTCCAAGGCTTCTGCTAGCAATGAAAACAGTCTGTGATTCTAGGAGTCTATTCACTCTCCATGACCATATCCAAATATTTTAACACCAATCCACAGCCTGCACAGTTGGGCAGCCCAGCTGGTCTGCGAGATCTGGGGGAGGCTCATGGCGGGCTGACGTCAGTTGGCAGAGCCCAGTCTGGAAGGAGCTCGCGCGGAGCCTGCCTCCCACATGTTTCTGTCTTTTCCATTTCATGTTATCAGCTAACTTTTGCTTCTCAGTATTCAAATGCATCTTCTATGCTTTTTTTCAACAAGGGAATGGGTAGCTTTCCAAGACTCTTTGGTCATGTTATTCTCAGCCTGTGAGTATGTCAATAAAAAATATAGGAATTAAGTGTGAATTGTTACAACTGATGATGCTTTTCATTATCCATTTCTTTCTTAAGACAGTGTTAAATTTTTAAAGGTCTGAACCCATTCCTTTAAGGTTTTACATTTTATCTCGGAAAGTGGGATGAGAATCCTTGCAGAAGGAACTGTCAAACAGGGCAGGGCAGTAGGCAAAGGCGTGATGAGTGACTTTTCGCTTCTCTTTACCTGCACGCTAAGGTCTGGGAATTTATCTTTTGTTCTTCGGTGGGTGTGAGGACCAATAGTTGCCTTGGCCAGGCTTCTTAAGCAGTACATCTCTTTGTCACTGTGGTGTGCAAATAAAGCAAACAGAAAAATCACACAGTGAAACTCAAGATAGTTTGGAGTATCATTGGGTGGAAAAAACAAAACTAGCACAATTCATGATCTAAATAGGCAATGTTCTCTTATGCTAGCATTTACTTGAATCTGAAATTCCTCCTGCTGTGTTGACAATCGAATTTAATTATAGGGTATGAGTCTCCAAATACATAAACGGGGAAAGGAAAGGGTGAGGCTGGCAGGTGGAGAGCCACACTACTGACCGGCCAGACTCAGCCCTTTGTGTCCCCAGCACTCCTGTGAATTCTCCTGCCCCTGCTCTCGCTGACAAGTCCCTGCCACGCAACCCCTCCCTCAGCTGCCCTGGTTTGCCCCCATCCTCACGCTGTTCTCGGAATCTTACAGGTATTGACTGACCAATTCTTCGACGGGTAGTAAAATTAGTATCTCCCCTGGCTTTTCCTGTCTTCTTCTCTTCCCGACATAACTCTGCCCTCACCCTTGCACATACTTCTGAGGACACTCACACCCAACCTTCATCCCTTTAAAGGCCCTGGCTTTGATCAGCCTCTCTTCCTCCTGCTCCAGTCCCTCAAATAAAGTGCATGCCGCGATGCGCTCACACTCATTCCCTCCTAGAACATGAATGTGAACAACGCTGATTAGGTTCTGAAGGGTTCAAAGCAGCGAACCAGCCTCCCTTCCCCTCATCGCAAACCAGGATGAACGTGCCTTCTGCTTATGGCTCCTTCTGCTCACGCATGGGCCCCAGAAACCGGACTTGGACGGTGGTTTCCAGCAGCTCCTCCCCACCCGAATCTTGTTTGTACATCTTCACCTAGCTTTGTCAGGAAAAGTGGGGGTCCCCGAAAGCTTACCGGAGTCATATCTTCTCATTACAATTTCAGACACACACTTCTATGGAAAGCAAAGTCCATCAAGGTAGAACAAAAATTACACTAACGGTCATGAAATTCACCTCTTAGGACAGGTGTTATTTTTAATGCACTCTTCTTGTTTATTAATGGAAACCATTTCTATGTAGGTGGGATGTGACTGTGAAGATGGGCTCCATCACTAGCTCAGTGTACTGGTGAGCGGAACGGTGCTATGTGGATGGGGTCTCCGGTGGAGTGCCACAGACCTTCAGCACCGGCTTAGAAACAAATCTGGAAAGCAAATGGTCTGCTTGTCACACTCATTCAAGATGGAGAGTTCTCATGGATAGTAAATGTGTAGGTTAGATTAAAACCCAAGTAAAACAAAAAGTAAAAACCTCAGCATTCTGAAATATTAGTCTACATTCCAAACATGAAACTTAATAAGTATCACATCAAGTCTTACATTTGAATTCTGCACCAGAAAAGCACCATTGAACAGCAGGTCATTTCAGAAGTTTAGGATTCAGAAACTCTAAACCTCCAAAGGAATGTGTGACATAATTCACCGACCAAAACCCCAAGTGAGGGGCGCCTGGGTGGCTCAGTCAGTTAAGTGTCTGTCTTCAGCTCACGCTGTGGTCTCGGGGTCCTGGGATCCAGCCCCATGTTCACTGGGCTCCCTGCTCAGGGGAGAGCCTGTTTCTGCCTCTCCCTCAGGGCTCCCCCCTCGCTCGTGCTCTCTCTCTCAAAATAAATAAATAAAATCTTAAAAAAAATACCCAAGTGAATGTGCTCTTCAGTTACATTAAAAGAGGTTCTATAAGTAAATAAAATCTTTTAAAAAGGAGGGGGGTGCTTGGGTGGCTCAGTTGGTTAAGCGTCCGACTCTTGGTTTCAGCCAAGGTCATGATCCAAGGTCCTGGGATCGAGCCCTGCGTCAGGCTCCGGGCTCAGTGGGGAGTCGGCTTGAGACTCTGTCTCTCCCTCTCTCTCTGTTCCTCCCCCTTCCTCTCTCTTTCTCAAATAAATAAATAAGTTCTTTAGAAGAAGTTCTAGAAGAGAGGGAGATGTTAATCCTGACATGACCATTCCACCCAGCACTGCAGAAGGATCTGCAGGCACTTTTAGAAGGACTTTGGCAAACTTGTGTAAATCCAGCTGTGAGCCACCAGAATCTTGGAGGGAGGGTGGTGAATAACAAAATCATTGTTTATTGGGAAGACTGCAGTTATTGGTGATGTTCAGCTTCAAGAAGAAAACAGGAGACATACTAGCTGACCTCAAATGTTTAAAGATGTTGATGCAGTTAAAAGGAATAGATTTTTATCTCCAATGTCAATGCAATCTGATACAAATACCCCAGGTTATTAGTTTCCTGGAAAATGCTGCCAAGTTGGCACCTCAACCTCTGACATGCATGAGTCCTGGGAATGTCTGACACATGGAGGTATTCTTGCCTTCTAATTGCATTATTAAATATAGTTAACATTTAAAAATATCATTAAGTCAGGGTACCTGGGTGGCTCAGTCATTAAGCATCTGCCTTTGGCTCAGGTCATGATCCCGGGGTCCTGAGATTGAGCCCCGCGTCGGGCTCCCTGCTCCACAGGAAGCCTGCTTCTCCCTCTCCCACTCTCCCTGCTTGTGTTCCCTCTCGCTGTGTCTCTCTCTCCGTCAAATAAATAAATAAAATCTTTAAAAAATATATCATTAAGTCAGAAGTTGACACAGGATATCGACAGTCTGCATTTTTCTTCATGCTACCACACTTCCCAATGTCTCAGGATCTGCCTGAATTAGAAGAGATGACTACGGGAGGAGTATCTCTAACCTGCCATTGGTGGCATTTGGTGTCTACACCTGTGGGGCTGCTATCAATGGAAATGATCAATATTTCCATCACCCGGATGTCACAGTGCTACATGGCCTCATCACCTGCAACCAGGCAACCATGGACGTGCTTTAGACCATCATAGGTTAGATTTCCCTTCTAGAATATCATCCAAATGAAATCATTCACAAGCAGTCTCCTGTCTGGCTTTCGGTCAGGGTGAGTTTTTCTTTAAGGATTCTTCAGTTTTGCCTGGGTCAGTAGCTTTTTATTACTGTGGCTTTCTATTATATGGAAACCACTATTTCATATCCATTCACCTGTTGATTAACATTTGGGGCTTTTCCCCTAGGTTTTGGCTATTTTAGGCAAAGCTGCCATGAACATTTCTGTAAAGTCTGTGTGTGGAGAAGATTGGCATTTCTTTTCATTAAATACCTATGAATCATGGATAGCATTTTCTTAAAGTTTCTGTTTGGGAGATCAAGTATAAAACGTTGAGTTGATCACACCCCTAAATTCTTGGCACAATATCATCACTACCCATGCAAAGCCCTTTTCGTGTTTCATCTATTTACTTACTTATGAACTTGTTTATTTTTCCCTTTCCTCTCCATTCCCTATAACCCTTCCCTTCAAGTCCTTGGAAGAGTCCGAAGCAGTTCTCACATCACATCATGGCACAGACAGAAAAACCATCCAACCAAGGATGTCTTAACAAGAAAGAGCACTTCAACGAGTTCTGGCAAATCAAAAAAGCGATGGGAAATTTATTAGTGATTTGTCAAGAAACTAATACTCTCCATCACAATCTGCCACCTGAAAAGCAGTTGAACAAGGGGCATAGTTCAGTAACAGATGAAAGGGAAGTATGTGTCTCATTTCTGGATTTATGTATGAATTTATATCAGTTGTAAATATTTTTAACAAGTCCCATAGTATCATTTTGCTTATAATGTCTTCTCATGAAATGAGAATCATTTGAGATGTGTGTGTGTGTGTGTGTGTGTGTATGCACGCACATGTGCACATATTTTAATTTACATGTGAGGCACTGGGCTGTAACGCCTAGTTTGTTTCTTTTCTTATTCACTGAGCACGACATTTTTAAGCTCTATTCATTTTGCTTCTAACTACCGCCTTCTACACCAGGGGTGTGTCTACCACATTTATCCATCACTGTCTCCAAATTCCAAATTCCTCCCACAAAAATACACCACAGTAAACATCCTCATATGTGTCCCATGCTGAGCCCATGTGAGAATATAACAAACATATATTAATTTGACTAATATTGCTGGGTTGCTCTTCAGAATGGCTGCACCTGTCTACATATGGGATTCCTATATTCCTGTTCCAAACTTGACACTATTCATCATATCTTTAGTTTTGCTAATCTACTAGGTATAGCTGTGAGAGATATCACACAGTTTCCCACATGGCATTCCCGTGCATTGATGATTAATCCCTCTATACTCTAGAATTTCTCACAACTAGATTGAATAGTAGTTGGGTTATATTTTCCAGTTAGTATTGTCATTGCTGAGAGATGCTAACATTTCATAAGTTCTTGTCTCTGAAAACGTTGGTGGATTCTCTTACCAGTTCTAACAGTTGGATTTGGTGGGGGGCAGGGTGGATAGATGATTATGTCATCTGTAAATAACAACAGTTCCTTTGTCCTGCCAGTCCTTACTGCTTTTTCTTTCTTTCTAGCATTGCTCAGCAGCTTAAATACAAATCTTGAATAACAACAGCGATGATATGATGCGCATCTTCACCTTGCTCACAATTTTAGAGGAAATATCAGAATGTCCTGAGTAAGGGTGGAGTATGCTCTAACTGTTGGAGGATATAACTGTAGCAAGTTGAAGAAATTCCTTTCTGTTTCTAATTTGTTAGCGATTTTCCCCATATGTGTTGAATTTACCAAGAATGTTTTCTGCATCGATTCAGGTACTCATGCATCATATACTTGAGTCTTAGTTAATGTGAAGAATTCCAGTGATGTGTTTTCTGTGGCAAACCACCTCACATTCATGAATAAGTCTTATTTATCACATCTTTTTTTAAAACATACTATTGGATTTTCTGAACTATATCTCACTTAAAATATTTACACCTCTGCTCAAAATAAATGATGTCTTCTCTTGAACTGTCCTTATCTACCTATAGAATCAAAAGCACAATTTTTTATATGAAGGGGGGAATACTTATTATAAAGTAGAAACGAATTGTTTCCTGCAAGTTGAATAGAACTAATCAATACAACCATCTGGGCCTTAGAGTCTTGCTGAGGAAAAAGATGTTCTTTAAATGTTCTATTTATATCAATGTATTGGGGGCCAGTTAAAAGTACGGTGAAAACGATCTCAAAGGCTCTGGTTAAGGGAGCCATGAAGCCCTTTCTTCGGGATAATCTGCCTGCAAAGAGCTGTTTCTCTTCCTCCCGCACACCACCCTCTTCCTCACATGCCCTGTGAGAGTCACACTGACTGTGGGGCTGGAACGAACTGATCAAGGTTATGCACCTGGAATCACTGCCTCCCTCCTGGCCAGAAGCCCTAGTGAAATCAACCTACTTTGTCTCTCACTCTAAATCGTTGCCTTTTTGCCCCCACTCGGACCCCAAATTGCTTTAGCATCCTAAGCTTCAGCTGTTAGAAATAACCAAATGAAACGACAGACGTGCATCCATCATTGCCCTGATCCAAAGGAAAACTCCAACAGGTTTTGTTCTGTTCCACCCTGGCCAGGGGACAGAACTTACCTTCTGGCTTCCATATCCTCACGTGCTATAGGAGAGCCCAGGATCCGTTCAGGGTCTTGCTTACATGTGTCTCCCGCCTTTGGAGGGCAGGGCACGCTCAGGGGCAGCTGGGCCACTCTCTGGTCCTTGGGAAGAGAACATTCCCTAAATTAAGAACACCACTCCTTTTAAATATTTGTCTCTCTATGAATAACTTTTTAGCCCTCTGTCTCCCCCCACCCCATATCAGAATTGTTTCATCTTTGCTATGGGTTGCTTATGTCCTCTCCAAATTCCTATGTTGGAATCCTAATTCCAAGCTGATGGAATCAGGAGGTGGGGCCTTCTGCGGGTGCTCAGCTCATGAGAGGGTTTCACTCACGAGTGGGATTAGTGCCCTCGTGAAAGAGACCCCAGAGAGCTTCCTCCCCGCTTCCAGCCACGTGAGGACGCAGAGAGAAGTCAGCAGTCTGCGACCCAGAAGAGGTCCCTCAGTAGAACTTGACCATACTGGCACCCTGATCTCAGAGAAAGAAATGTCTGTCGTTTATAAGCCACAAGTCCGGGCTATTTGTTATAGCAGCCCGAGCAGACCAAGACTATTTTTGAGACAAAACCTCTGGCTCTGGGATCATGCCTCTAAATATGTGTGCCTGACGTTTGCATTAGAGGTCCCTTGGGACTTTGTTTCTGGTTGGTGCGTCTCTACCCAGAATTATCTTTGGGTAAAAAAAGAAATAAGAAGTAAAAGGAGACAAAATTAAGATAGGAAAAGGAATCTTAAAATTCTTGATGCAAATGAGTTTGAGGCTGTTGGCCTAAACCAACTATTTCCAAAGACGTGGAAAATACTTTTGTACGAAATGGATGGAAAACTGCCTGCAATGTTTGAGGAACTTTAAAAATTAGGGGAAAAAAATTCATGTAAACCAGCTTCTTATTTTCGAAATGCACAAAGGAAAAACCATGGACAAAGAAGAAGGTAGATTTATGAATTATTTGATGCCAGGCCATTCTTTCCTGTGTTATTAATGCATCTATTCCACCACACTTGGAGTGGAGCAAGCAGCCACATCTTGCTGATTTCATTTCTGTCTTGGATGGGATCGTGTGGGATGGAAGTTCTCAAAGTGCCTACCACCCCTCCGTTTTCGTAAGGATGTTCAAAGCAGCTACAGATATTTCAGCTGACACACAGATCACCACCCATAGCAAACTTTTAACTCCTTCAGAATCAAGAGTGCTAAATGTATGTGCCTAGAAGTCCCTGTTCATCTAAAGCCTGAGGATACTTTGCTAGTAATTAGCTAATCAGAAATCAACACTGCAGAGCCAGCTGTAGCAAGATTTTGAGGGATTGTTACATAAATCTGCCACAGAAATTTCTTTAATTAACAAATTTTCCTTGGTGAAATAAATGGTTTTCAAAAAATTCAATTGAATAAGAAAGTTTTACCGGTTCTGCTGCCCTTGTAGAGAGGTATTACAATCTGGTTATATCTCATACATTTGGAGCAGGGCTCTAGGTCTGGAGCTCGCCATCTGACAAGGACTGAGGACAATGGCTGCCTGCCCCCATCCAAGAAGACCGACCCTGGCAGGGGAGACTTTTGGGCTCACCCCTTGTACCCAAGGACACGTAGAAAGGATTTCACTGAGACCATAAAACCCCGCCGTGTGTTGGCCTTGGTCGGCCTGTTAATAAATCCATGTAAGGCAGAACTGAGTCCTAGCCTTCTTTAGTTCGAACAGCCCACCTGGAGCCAGGTTGCAGAGAAGGGGGCCCATCTTTAATCACAAGTGATTGGCAGTGCTATTAAAAACTCTGAAAGTTGTTTGCTAAACCATGCTTTACACCGTGCAATCCATCTTCCTGCCACAACTCAGCAGACCGAGGATTGGTGTCTAAATCAAAGTTAGGCCTCTACCAGGGGGCCTGGGGCCAAAGGATCCAAAGGGGTCTCCACTGAGGTCTTTTCTTTTCTTGGGGAACATAAATATGGGGGAGAGAAAGGCACTGGGCAGAAGAAGAGCCAGAGTGCAGGAAGAGAGCCGTCGGTGGAAACCAGGAGCCAGGGAACAGATGGAGAGAGCTGGGAGGGAGCAGAAGGAACAGGCCGAGCAGAGACAAAGCAAGGCACAGTGGTGACTACTCCATGGAGGACCCAACATGGCTCCCTAGAGTGGTGGAGAACCAGGGCTCTGCCAGACAGCTGGGGCTCCTGCTGGCTCCTGAGGGGCGTGGCAGGCCCACGGGCTGAGCGGACAGCGGAGCGCCATGTCAGATGTCCGGACGGCGTGGTCCAGGTAGGCCTGCCGTCCTCACCGCCTCACTCTGTAACCTGATAGGCTAAAAACACGAGAAATATTGTGTTAGAACATTTTTTAAACCTACAAACACTCACATGCATCTTGGAAGGAAGAAGGATACTAATCTGCTAGTCAGCCTAACTAAATTATGTTACCAGAGCTCCCTTGTTTATTAAATAAACATTCCTTCCAAGAATCTGTTTCTGTGCAGGCAGAACCCAACCTGGCCTAATTAGAACTCTTATCAGGACCCCACTCTCTAGGCTTCGCCCATACGAAATAAGAATTAAACAGAGAGGAAATTTTAAATACTAGAGCTTAGAAGAAAGGAGAGATTGGGAAACCTCATGCTGAGTTAAGTCACTTGAGCAGACGTGGATTAACTGCCTCTATCTGAAAGGCATTTCGGGTGATAAAAATGGTGCCCCAGCCCCTCCTCTAAAGGGCTCCCCATCCAGTAGAACTAACAGCCTCCTACAGAACGTTTCATGATAAAAGGCAGCCTATGACCTCATAGAGGCATAAACCAAATATTTAAATGTAGATAAAAACACACTAATGTCCTTAGGTGAATCAGTCTTTATTCGGGAAAACTGTTCTTTCCTAAACCTGCATGGAATTCTTCCTTCTCCCTTGCTTTGATGAGAGCTGCGGCTTTTGAAACTGTTTGATCAAGATCCCAGAGTGGCTGTCAACGTCTCCAGCATCACCCGTTACATGTGCGTCTGCTATAGCAAGCACACTAAGGACGGTTCAAACTGAATCTGTTATTAACGTGAAAAGCAACATTGAAGTGGATGGTTTTCAGGATAAATGTTTTCTCTCACCAGTATACAATAGGTAACTGATTATATATATATATAATATATACACAAAATAGGTGTGCGTATGTGTATATACATATGTATATATGCCAGATGCCAAGAAAACAGACATAAAAACAAGACAGTGTAGACACACTAGGGGATGTTGTGGGTCTAGGGAGGGAAAGGGTTAGCTGGGCTCTGTAATGCATTCTTTCTCTGGAGGACCCAGAGGAGACAAGGAAAAAAGGAAGAAATGACCTAGTCAAATTTCCCTGGAAACATGCTCATCGGACTTCCTCATGAGGTTTATGAGCAGAAAGGTAACAGAGAGTCCTCACCTATAGGATGCTCTTAGCAGGCCAGACCTGGTCTGTCAAGATTGCATGTGATAAATGACCAAAGGATTTATAAATGTATGGTCCATGAGCCCCTGGAAAATGTCAATGTCAAATACGCCATTATTAGAATATAAAGTAGAGCTACTTCGTGATTGAACTGCCCCCTTTGTGGGAGCCACGCCCTACACACCCCACTGGGAGCCTCGTGTGATAGATCTTTCAAGCAGGACCTCAGGAATTGCACTGGTGACCTAGCCTTCCCCTTGATTTACCAGGGTCTCAGGATTACCTGTACCTGTCGAGTCACTGCTAAAGAGTAATAATGGGTACCATGGTACTAACATCTAATGACAGACCTTTTTAAAATGTTGCCAAGTGTTCCACAAATGGTTCTATATAGAGAAATAAACATGCAAATCACACTGTGGCTCAGGCTATGATCCCGGGTCCCCATGCCACACTGTGTCATCTTGTCTGTCTACCCTCTTTTACTGTACATCTCCTAGGACTCCCCTTGTCTTCACGACATTGGTTGGTTTAAAGACTGTATGGCCTAGGGACGCCTGAGTGGCTCAGTCGTTGAGCGTCTGCCTTCTGCTCAGGTCATGATCCCGGAGTCCCGGGATCGAGTCCCGCATCGGGCTCCCTACTCAGCGGGAAGCCTGCTTCTCCCTCTCCCACTCCCCCTGCCTGTGTTCCCTCTCTCGTTGTGTCTCTCTCTGACAAATAAGTAAATAAATAAAATCTTTAAAAAAAAAAAAAAGACTGTATGGCCTATACAAGTTTCCAGAAGACATGTTTTAACAAGATGCTTGACTTGAAGGAGAATTTAACTAGTATGGGTTTTGTTAGAATAATAAAGTCCTGTTGAAAGAGAATGCCCTACGATTGACAAGAATATAAAAAATAATAATAAAAGCAAAATCCAATCAGGGAACATATGTAAGGTTTTTATTCATGTTTGTTAATGGTTAAACATTGAGATCAAAATAACTTACTGACATATAAACATAAACAATGTGAATAAGCATGTCTCCACTGAAGAAAAGGTGTATCTTCTGAGAACCAATTTTTGTCGTCACCTCATCGAGAGTTGATGGTAATCAAAACATAGTGTTGACAATTTAGGGTAACAAAGGAAGCATGATGCTTGAGCACACACACACCAGCTATTTATATACTGTAAAGTAATTGCTGGGGCCAAGCAAAGACTAGGGAAAACCACTGTCGTAGCTAGAATATGATGCAACCAACTCAGGGTATCCCAATAGTGAATATATCACTATTCATGTTTGTCCGGCGTTGGATAAAATAGCAAGTTTTCTGTTTGCCTGTGGTTTGGAGGGAGGGGTTGTTCGTTTGTTTACGCAATAGCTTGGTCTGGTATGAAACATAGTCATCTTACCCACGTTCTCTACTTCCCATGTGCCATTTCTCTGAGTGGTTGGTCTGATCCAACTGGAAGTCGATCTGGTAAGTTTCCCTCAGGCCGACCTGGCTTGCTTTGCGGCACATGGCTCTGCACAGCCAACTCTGTCATTTGGCCGACGTTCGAACATTGAACTCTCCCTTGCACCTTGATGGAGGGAAGTGACAGGATGCTCTACTCAATCGGTGATGAACTCGGCCACCTGACGTGGCCCAGGGACACTGGAGAGGCATTTTTCCACAGCCACGGATAAGCTCTCGAGGGACCTCCAGGTCACCGCGTCAGAGGGCCAGGGCCGTGGCCTCCCCCGAGGCAGAAGAGTGCGCTGAGGGGAGCTCCGAGCCCTAAGCTGAAGCACAGGCAGCAAGTGAGCCCACTTTCTGGACAAGGGCAGACCTCTCACCAGGATTTTGCCAGCATTATGCATTCTCTTCCCTTGTTGCATTGCGTATGGATTACTGTCTTAGAAAGAACACTCAGATCCTGGTCTCACTGCCTGAATGGATATACTTTTTCCAATTCCATTTTATTCTCCAAAGAAAAGGAAACAAAGCCATTAATTATAGGGTTCATAAATAACTCCCCAGAAAGGAATTTGACCAAGACTCTCCCAACCAGAGTTCTTTTGAATTTTCTTCTTTTTCTACGTCTTTATCTGGAAATTCAGAAATATCTGCTGTTAGGTAACATTTTAAACGCAGAACAAATTTTAACACAGGCTGACGAGGCTTCCCCTCTTTCGGGGGGACTGGCTCATCAAACTGATACCTGCTAGACGAGGGCCAAGGGCAGGCTCGGATGGGAGCAATGTTGCTGGACCCTGACGGTCAGACCAGTCGTACCCACTAGAAGGGCCTGAGGGGCCAGGGTCACAGGTGACAATGATGCCACAGACCCAGGGGCTGCCTGTACTCATTCTGTACCTTCCTTTATTAAGCAAGAACTGCTAGCACCAGCCCTGAAGCTAGGGAAATGTCTACCCAACTTTCTGAATTAAAAATGAACTCAGAGGGGCGCTGGGTGGCTGAGTCGGTGAAGTGTCTGACTTCGGCTCAGGTCCTGGGATTGAGCGTCCTGTCGGGAAGTCTGCTTCTCCTCTCCCTCTGCCCCTCACCCTGCTCGCGCACTCTCTCTCTCTCTCAAATAAATAAATAAAATATTTTAAAAATAAATAAATAAAAAATAAAAATGAACTCAGGGTGGCACCCTACAGATCATCAAAGAAGGAAGGGGTCTGAAGATCCCTTTGTTGCATCTCAAAGTCAGCAGTCAAACTTGGATAGACTCAGGTTCCCAGATGCTCTCTCTGTTCCTTTTCTACCAGATAATCAAACCCTTCCATAAGTTCTTGACATCATTCATGATAAAATGGTGGCTTTCTATGTGGCCATTGTATATAATTTTCTAGAGGCCCTTGATACACAAAATTTTCAGCATTTTGACACAAAGTAAAAATTCCAACAAATGCCATTATTCAAAAATTAAGCTATTTATCTGGAGTTTCCCCCCCTTCCTTCTAGAGACTGATCACAGAACATACATTCTTAAGCATCCATGTGGCACTAATAAACATCCATGTGGCAATATGAAGTATTGTGAAACTGGATATTTCTTAAAATCATAAATGCATAAATTTGTGAACGTTAAAGATTTCAGCTACCAAGCACTTTTTTTCCACAGATTTTTCTGAACAAAACTTCCATAGTTAAAATAATGAGAATCATATGTACCTCCAAATTTTGTAAATATTTCCAATTTCCTGGATCTCTTCTCCAGCATTTGAAAACCGATTCTTTACGAGAACACAAGGAAATGCTAAATGTGGGAGGTATGTAAACGGTCTCAGCTCATATTTTGTAATCTGGGGATTATATATTTCAATACCATGTGGAAATAACCAGTTTAAAAGTATCACACATTCTACCATTTCAGCATTTATACGTGTGAGGAGATCAGAACCAACTGTTAAAGCTCTCTGGAAACTCGGGGCTATCAAATTATTATTGTACTGAAAGCATCCACACAGCCAATTTGCAATTTGTTGAACCAGAAATCTAGACACATTTTACTGAAAGTTGCCATTCATTTCTATTATAAATAAGATATATTTTTAAATGTTTTTTTGGGGGGTGGTAATTTGGCTAACAACTTTAGGGATCTACAAAGCAAATATCTCAGAACCATAACTGGCTTTTCAAGTCAACACGGGGCTCCATTTGTAGTGTTGACATAGATGTGGACAGAGTCTGAGATCTCTCTGGCACAGTCTTGGTGGGGTCGCTGGGGACAGAAGAAGACTCAACAGCTGTATTAGTGAAGAAAGAACACTCACACTTCCCAGCTACGTGAGAGATAGATCACATCCACCTATGGTCAACAAACACAAGGATGACTCGGTCAATCATTCGACAATATTTGTTATGCAATAAAATCTGGCTGGGAGGGGAGGGGTGAAATACATGAGAGCAAAGGAAAGGAATGACATAAGTAAGTCTTCTGAAAGTGTTGTGAAACTTCACAAAGGTTATCTACCCTCTTTGAACTGAGACTCAAAAAGTCATTAGAAATTTCCTCGGCCACTAAGTTGGAGGAGAACTGTCAGAGGAGCATCCTTCGCAGCACACCCAAGAGTTGGGGTCATTTACATCCGAGGTGCAGTGAATACATATAACAAAGCACTTACCACGTCTTAGAAACGGGACCAGAAGTTATGAGAGTAAAGTGACAAAGAAAAAAAATACGTCATTAGAAATGAAGAATAAGAGTTTGGGGATGTGAGACAACAGAAGAGAAAACGTCAGATAGAGAAGGGAGGGAGATTAGCACTCAAAATACCCACCCTAAGTTGCTGAACACCTTAAATTGGCTCTGTACTTCCAACTAGCCAATGCAAAGAGGAAGATGCAATCAGTTGCCTGTTGACAATGCAAACAAATTGTTTAAAAAATTAACTGTTCCAGGGAAGCAAGGGTTAATTCAGCAGAACCCTGACATATGGGTCTCCAGCATTTAAAGGGGATTCTTCATGATACAGTGAACAGTGTCCTTGACAACATCTGCATATGAAGAAAAACTTGAATGGAAAATAGCTCCCCTTAATGTAGACTTGAGGCACAATGACTGAAGCACAGTTGGGTAAAAGAAATTCCATTCTGGGTCAAAATAATGCTACCCAAACCCACAGCTCTCCGATAGTCTGGCAGGAGGAACTGATGGACTCCATGCACATTAGGCACTCCAGAGGATGGGGTGCATCCTTGGACCGTTCGAAGGCCCTTCTCCCCTCATGGGGAGGAGCTCTGAGGCAGTATCTGAAGACAGAGTCAAGGTTTTCCTCAGAAAGCAGTTCTGGGTTGATCACAGCCCAGAGAACGGCCACGGTAACTCCAGCTTAGTAAACTAGACCATGTCACAAAGTCTGGGCTGGGTTCAAAGACTGGCTGATGTGAAGTTTTGGTTCAAGGTCATTTGTGCTATGCTCACTACCAGACAAGCAAACAAGCATTGCAAGGATACATACAAGCCAAGAATACAACAGAGTGGCTGGATGCACTCCAAACTCTCTTCTTCAGTTGCTCACCAAGATGTGACTGACGTCTGACACTGTGGAAGGAGCTATAGCTACCCTGCTAGAGAGACCACATGGAGAGAGAAAGGCATGTGACCAGCTGCCAGGTATAACAGCTATCAGCAGGAGCACGAGACACCCGAGTGGAGTTGTCTTGCAGCCACATGATTAACACCAAGTGAGATGAGTGGAACTGCCGAGCTGAGCCCTGTCCACACTGCAGAATCATACACAGACTAACGGTTATTGGTTTCAGCCACTGAGTTTTGGGCCGGCTTGCCAAATGGCATTAGATTACTAAAATAGCTCCATACTTAGAAAAGAAAATTAAAAGCACATGTATCAAAACACCCACTAAGACCCCCGTCCCCAAGTTTTGAAAAAACTAATAAAACATCTAATATTAAGCATTGTTACTTCCTGATTACCAAGGAAGTCAAAGGGTGGTGTAGGCTGTTACCTCTCTCTACTAGCTCAACGCCAAAGGGCGACGCAGTTATTTACGGCTGACGGGATCAGAAAGTCCTTTTAACAACTGAGTGAAGCATCTCCCACAAAAGATACACAACCACCAAAAACGAGGGTTTTGATTTTGAAATAGTTACTCTTCAGCCCTTCTCCTGGGTTTCGGGTCGAGCATCTAATGACCCCAAAGAACCAGCTATGTGGCTGCGTGGGAAGGGCAATTCCATCCAGATGGAGAGGACGTCGTGAACAAGGTCTGGAGGGGGTGAAACAGTGGGCATGCTCCAGGACCAGTGTGGCCAAGCAGAGATCCGGGTGACAGAGCTGCGGACATGCATGGAGCCTACAGCAGAAGACCTCTGTGTCAGGTCCCTGGGGCCACCATCACAAAGTGCCACAGCCCAGGTGACTCATAACAACAGGTATCTACTCTTTCACGGGTCTGGAGGCCAGAAGTTCTAAATCAAGATGCTGGCAGAACCACGCTCTCTCTGAAGTCTCAACGGAGGATCCTTCACTGCCTCTTCCAGCTTGTGGAGGCTGCCAACAATCATTGGGATGCCTTGGCCTGTGACAGTGTAACTCCAATCACTGTGTCCACGGTACCATGTGTTCTCCATGCGTGTTTCCGTGGCTTCACATGGCCTTCTCCTCTCCGTGAGTCTGTGTCCAAACTTCCCTCTGCTTCTAAGTCATGAGAGCCACCCTATCCAATATGGCCTCACTTAACTTGATTACATCAGTAAAAACCCATATCAAATAATTTCATATTCTGAGGTTCCAGGTGCACATGAATCGGGGGGGGGACACTTTTCTACCCAGTACAACCTTCAATTCCAGTTAAAGATACTGGAATGTTGCCCCATTGGAGCAGGAGTTCAATGCATTCCTGCAAGATGATGACAAGGTTTGGGACCTTCTGTGAATGGGGGGACGGGGAGCCTCCTCTGGTGATCACAAACGTTTGTGTGTTACTACTTGACTCTTGTGGTATCTCTTTCCTCCCTAACCAGAATATGGTGGAGGGGCAGTGACCTACATTTTTTTCATCAATGGATTGTACAAGAAATACTTTTGGAGCGGAGGAGTAAGGGAAACCAGGAGTAGAACGTGTATTGAACCCCCCCGCTGTGTCCGGCCTTAGTCACATGTCTTCTCACTAGGCGTCTGGAGAGCCCACACCAAAATGAGGAGACTGACAAATGGAGAATCTGACACCTGCCCAAGCACACGGTTTGCATATTTGACTTGCTTTTATGGGACCCCGCATCTGCACCTCATCAGCATTTAACAATGTTGGCAATGAAACAGGGAAGGCTCTGGGGTCTTGTGAGAGGCTCAGCGCTGTCATGGGGTGTGGACCTGAGAGGGGCTCTTAAAAGACCGGATTTCCCTTCAGGTTATTTGTGGCTAGACCATGCTTCCCTGAATGCAAGGGAGCCACGTGGCCCCTTAGTAAAATACGTAAACCTTAAAACCATGCAAGAAAATACTGTTCGGTGGAAACTGAGATTATGTTTTCTCTTCTTTATATTTTTCTGAATCTTTTAACGAACATCTTTGCTTCTGCAATAGAAATGAATAGCACTTAAAAATACAAAATAAAGGGGCACCTGGGTGGCTCAGTCGTTGGGCATCTGCCTTCGGCTCAGGTCATGATCCCGGGGTCCTGGGATCGAGCCCCACATCGGGCTCCCTGCTCCGCGGGAAGCCTGCTTCTCCCTCTCACTCTCCTTCTGCTTGTGTTCCCTCTCTCACTGTGTCTTTCTCTGTCAAATAAATAAAATAAATAAAATCTTTAAAAAAAAGTCTTATAGGATTCAAGATCAAAATAGAAACTTCTTTTAAAAAATACAAAATAAAATTGGACTTTGGGATTTTAGGTCAGAATGTGAATATTACCTCCTCTGCTAATTGCTGAGCACCTACTAGCTAAGTGAGGTTGGGCCCCTTCTTTGTCGTCTTGGCCCACAACTAGAAATACATACATAAATAATATCTACTGCCCAAGATTGTTGAGACTCAAGTCAGAACTTGACTGTTTAATCACCAAGCACAGTAGAAAAGACAAAAGACATGGCATACATACAAGCAGCTGTCTCCTTGTATTCTATCTGTGGGAAGCAGCTCAGCTCCCAGTAGACATGATCATAGCTCACGTGCTTCTTACACACCCCTCGACAGCACCATTCACCAACACTGCCCTTGTTACAAGCCTGTCTCCTCACTAGAGTGTTAACCCTTCTTAAAAGAAAATAAAATGGAGACCAAGCTTGAAAATCCCCCAAGCAGACAAAACTCTTTAAGCCACGTCAGCAAAACTAAATCTAGCTTATGTCGTGAACTGAAGCCTAGGATTTCTTGTAAATGCCTCTGACAATCACAGAAGAAACTGCAGTCATCTTCCTAATGTGGTATGAAGTCATTGCTTATAGCCAATTCCCTGCACCCTGGAAACCCACATGTAATCAGTCACTGTAAAGGTTAAACAACCTCCTCATTGTCATTTCATAAACCATCCTGTAACGCCATGCCTCTGAGTTCAAACAGTTCGGGTTTGGAAGCTCCCAGTTGCAAACTGTACTTACGTTCACAACAAACTCCTACTAAATACGATTTCACTGATCTGGTGGTTTCAAGTTTTACTGTTTCTGGATCTTAGACACATTTCAGGGTAAACTGTGTGTTCATGTCCTTAAGTCTATCTCCCCAGAACAGCTTCCAGCATGCGATAGTGCTCAAAAGTTTTCAAAGTAATAAATTAATTAAAGAGCACCCAGGTGGCTCAGTTGGTTAAGCATCTGACTTCAGC
The DNA here is from genome assembly GCF_037043125.1 of Eumetopias jubatus. Lineage (NCBI taxonomy): Eukaryota > Metazoa > Chordata > Mammalia > Carnivora > Otariidae > Eumetopias > Eumetopias jubatus. The sequence continues at coordinate 3,389,925 of NW_028274812.1, read as the reverse complement.
TCAGGTCATGATCTCAGGGGTCTTGGGATTGAGCCCCAGGTCTGGCTCCCCACTCAGCCGGGAGTCTGTTTGTCCCTCTCCCTCTGCCGCTCCCCACCCCTCTGCTCACTCTCTCTCTTTCTCTCAAATAAACAACAAATATCTTTAAAAAAATGAATTAATTGATATTACCTAACAATATGGCTTTATAAATTTTTGAAAAGAGCATGTAAAAATTTAAAAATAGACCTTTTCTTTAATACTATTTTACAATTTAAAATCGTTTTTAATTTTTTAATTTATTTTATTTTTTTATTTTCTTTTATTGTTATGTTAGTCACCATACATTACATCATTAGTTTTTGATGTAGTGCTCCAGGATTGTTTGCGCATAACACCAGTGCTCCATTCAATACATGCCCTCCTTAATACCCATCACCAAGCTAACCCATCCCCCTACCCCCTCCCCTCTAAAACCCTCAGTTTGTTTCTCAGAGTCCATAGTCTCTCACGGTTCGTCTCCCCCTCCAATTTCCCCCCTTCATTTTTCCCTTCCTACTATCTTCTTTTTTTTTTTTAACATATAATGTATTATCTGTTTCAGAGGCACTATAATTCAAAATCTTAAAAATTTATATTTATAACACATCCCTCCAAATTTGGGGGGGTGTTTCACAGAGACTGATATCTGTGACCTAAAAGCATCAAGATGTATAAATATAGAAACACAAAAAAAGCAGGGGAAAATATGTAAAGACATGAAAAGGAGACAAATTAGTTTGGGGCTCGCTCTTTTACCTTCAGATGGTATAGAGTCCTGAAAAGCACAAAAATCATATTTAAACTTTATGCTCCAATTCTCTTGGGAAACACTGAAAGTTTCCTTCACACCACATTGTGAGAAGCACAGTTCTAGAGACGGACAGCCTGTGAAGAGGTGCGCATGCGTCATTGGTCCCCGAAATTTACAAATGTACGTGAAGTGTTGCGCAATGCGGGTAAAAAGGCATCGGCAAGAGATAAAGTCTTGGCAAGTATAGCAAGCAAGTACTTTATGTTTAGAATTCTTCACCAGTCAGCTATGTCGCCTGCTGGAAATCACATTTAAAAATTTGTAGTAAGTTAATCTCCAAAATAATAAAGGTACGTAGACTAATTTCAAATTTTGATAGATTTAACATGGCAAAGGTGCCTTCTTGAGTCTGTACAGAAGCGCATGAGTTGCTGTTTCATACACTAACCACTCTCACACTTTTGACATCAATAAAAGAAATTTTATTTAATTTATTTTTATTTATTTATTTTAGGGAGTGAGAGAGACAGAGAGAGAGCCTGAGGAGGAGGGGCAGAGAGAGCGGGAGAGAGAAACTCAAGAGGACTTCCCAATGAGCACAGAGCCCAGGGCGGGGCTCGATTTCAGGATCCTGGGATCGTGACCTAAGCCTAAACCAAGAGTCCATCGCCCAACTGACTGTGCCACCCAGGAGCCCCAAAAGGACTTCTATTTTTCATTGCACCATATTACCTTTAATGAAATGGAAAATAAGATTTAATACTGCTGAGTTAATAAAGTAACACCCATCTTCTTTTTCTTAAGGCTGGTTTTTATCTATAGCAAGCATTAAAAAAATTAAATGCTAATAAACATATAAAATATTCTGAGCTTATATTTTTTTGAGCCATTGGGGACAGGAACAGATTTTTCAAAACCATATACTTTTAATATTTTTTTATTATTATGTTATGTTAATCACCATACATTACATCATTAGTTTTTGATGTAGTGTTCCATGATTCATCGTTCATGCATAACACCCAGTGCTCCACGCAGAACGTGCCCTCTTTAATACCCATCACCAGGCTAACCCATCCCCCCACCCCCTCCCCTCTAGAACCCTCAGTTTGTTTTTCAGAGTCCGTAAAACCATATACTTTTAAAATAACAAGTACTTACCTGGAATTTGCTGCTTATCGATTGGACAGGCAAACCATTTATCCAACAGAAGCCCGTTTGCTCATCTGTAAATTTGGAACAGTGATCCCTCACTTGCAAGATGACTGTAAGAATTCAAAGAGGTAATGAATGTGACAGTGATTTCTGCATCTCAAGGGGATACACACACACACACACACACACACACACACACAAGGCATATTACTATCAAGGTGGGTTCAGGAAAGAGGCAGCAATATATCCGAGGTTATATTTGCTCTGGGATTGCTATTACCCAGAGCCTCTTCCTACAATGCTGTCTGAATCTAAGGGCCTCAAATGCTAGGTCTTCTCCAACCTTCTATTTTCTCCTTTTTTCTTTCGCTTCTGCATCTGTTTTTAACAAAAGATGAAACCCTTAAATATCTTTAAGAATACTTCTGGGCTGCTTAGCAGGCGCCTCTGACCAATTTTGTTGACTTGTTAAAACAACTTGGGGAAGGAAAAAAAATCTAAATTTTGGAATCAATATTATAAAATCGACTGCCTTTCTGAAACTTTGAAAGCTTGCCCATAACTATTATGGTTGGTAAAGTGCTGACTCACACCTTTTTGTGGAGGAAAGAAGTCTACATGTTCTAAGAGACACAGCTATTAGGTTTTCCCATAAATGTGGGTAGAGTCTTTACTGGGAAAAAGTAAACAACCCAGCTTCCCCCAAATTAGTCATGTCACATGATTGGTCATTTTTACAAGCCTCCAAATACCTTTTCAGAGCTATTTGAAAGGTGGACATCTGCTCCTGTTTGCATGGCCCGATCCCCTTTTCTTCAGGAGAGTGAGGGCAGAGAAGAGCGTCTCCTGTCCCACACACAGGTGAGCCATGGGAATCTGCTCTTTGTTTTCAATTAGCAGTGATCGCACCTCGAATCAGCCTCATTGGCTATGATCCTGCCACTGCTCAAAGCTGTAGTGGACTCTGGGAAGTGCCACACACCTGCAGAAACGGCACAGGGAACCATTTAAGGCAGGTGCTGTGACAGCGGCCACACTTCAGGTCACCAGTGCTCAGCTTTGTGGTTTCCAGACATTCTGGGCTCTCATGGAAAGAAACACAAATCAACTCATTCCAGGCACCAGGTGGGTCAGAGATGCAATTCTTCAGAGTCAGAGAAAAGGCAACTAGGTGATGGCAAAGATTGTAATAAAAATCAAAGGCCTTTCAGCATATAAAACTCATGGACTTCCATAGCAGAGTCTAGGAATAGGCTCTTGCTCTTGGGAAGAAACTGTTTTTCAGCACTTCGATGTCTTAGTTCATCAAATGGGTGGCCCAATACCACCACATTGTAAGGTGTTGTGAGACGGGGAAAAGAAAATTAAATTTTCAACTTTAATGTGCATACAAATCCCCTGAGTATCTTGTAAAATTACAGATTCTGAGTTCACAGAGCTGGGGTGAGAACAGAGATTCCGTATTGCTCACCAGTTCCCAGGAGATGCTGATTCCGTTAGTGGAGGGCCACACTGTGAGCAGCAAGGGGAACAGCCCCAACGCCATGCCTCTCCCTGATGGTAGCTTTGTAGGGCCGGCTGGGCGACCGAATCAGAATCCATTTACAACACAGTGAATACACTTTAAAGTGAAATGTAACGCAAACCCCAAAGTGACGATCAAGAGTCAAACTGTGTTAAATTGTCACATCAGAAAGAAGACAGGACTGCAGGAGCCGTGCAATGCTTTTCAGTCTCCTTTGTTGTGTTTCCTGATGCTACACGTCTAGTTCCACACTCCTTCGGGCTCACGTTCAATTCATAAGGGCTAAGAAGAGGAATATCATTCCTATCTGTTTAAATGTTAGGCCCCAGATTTCCCAGTGTTCGTTTTAGCACATTTACTTCTGTGAGATCATGAATCCTCCATTTGATTCAGAAAATACGGCCACCACATTGGAGAAGGTGGTGTGATGTGTCTGCTGCATCTGGTGGTCATGAAACTGAAGGCTGCACATCATCATTCTGGGGCCCAGGTGTCTTCTGTCTAGTGGCTCCACCACCCCCTGGAACCTCAGGGCCCCTGCGTCCTCTGTGCTCAGGTGGCAGAGAATGGCAGAGAGACCAAGCGTGGCATTGCAGAGACCAGGCCTGGGACAGTGGACACGGCCTTGTCCATCAGGAAGAGGCTGGTCATGTGACTCCCCTAACTGCAGGGACCCTGGTCTAGCGGTGTGGACAGGAGGGAAGGAGACACAGCATTCTCTCTGTGGTGTCACCTAATTGATGTTTAGCTAGTGCTGGCTTGGTGTTACTGATAAAGAATTCACTGGACTTGAAGAGTGAGTCCAGACCATGTGGGGAAGCGTAGCAGGACGTGGAGTCTGGGAGAACTCCGAGATATTCTCAGACCACACCTCCCACTCGGGGAGGCGAGTACATGCAGAACTGTTACTTCTCCTGAGCCAAATACATCCCGGCAGTATGGGTCCCCAGAAAGTGGAGGGGAGGTTCAGCGGACAGAGAAGATGAGACTTATCAGATGACTTTCACAATAGGCCAGAGGTCAATACGATCCTCTAGTTACACACACAAAGGGGCAGGAAAGGTCTGTGAGTTGCTAGCAGGAGGGAGCCAGCGCTCCAAGGTGCATTCTACCCAGCACCCAACTTCTCCCACATTGCCCTTCTTGATGTGGAAGAACTAACCAGACTGCCCCAAGCTGTGTGTGTGTGCGGGGGTGGGGGGAGGCGGCAGGGCTGGGCATGGTTGTGTGTGGTTGTGTGGTTGCCTACGCAGGCACACACACACACACACACACACGTGTGGCGCGCCCAGCCCGCGCCACCACGTGTGTGTGTGTGTGTGTGTGTGTGTGTGTGTGTGTGTGTGTGTGTCCAGGAAAGACGGTTACTGAATACGTTGCCCTCACAGGACAGTCACAGTCCCAAGGCTTCTGCCCAGCTGCATATTCCGAACTCCCAACATTCGCACTCCAGCCACATGGAAGCATTGTTGACAACACCAAAATGTTTTTTTGGAGTTTCGCACAAATGTGTGCCACTAATGCCACCTCCGGTGACCTTATTTTGGGTTCCCGCTGGACAATGTGCCCCCCCCAGGGGAGTGGCCACGGTTCTTACTTTGTGTTACATTGAAACCGACTCTAATCGTGTTTCAGTCTGTGTGGTTGTGTAGATGCAATAACAGCCCTGCTAGTAAACAAAACTTACCTGGGCAAGCTCGTGGCGATGTGATTTCTCTAAGTGTGAAAGAGCTGAGCCAGTGGCAGGGGAGAAAGGCTCCCACTCTGGAAACTTACCACCTCAGGAGAGTCAACCGCCTTCTGGAAAATCTCAGGTAACATCCCAAAGTTTAGCAAAGGGGCTAATCACACCCAGACAGCAAATGGCAATATAAGAATGGAGAAGAGTGGCCCGCACTGACCTTCCTGTGTGGTTTTGTTCCTCTGTCCCCCACAGAACCACTGCCTCAAATGGACAGGACATACATAGGACTTAGCTTCAAATTTGCACATTTTTATTTGACAAAGATTTGGAATCATCCTTTTTAGTTTGAATGTCTTGTCAGGACAAACACGGGCTTAGAAAAAATGGATGGGCCAAGAGAGGGTGGGAATGACTCGGATTCGCGGCCCAGTCAGCTTTCCAGACACCCGGCTTCCCTGAGGAGGCGGTGGGAGGAGGGGAGGAGAGAAGGCACAAATCTGAGTTCAGAATTTTTCTAACGGTCACCCGAAAATCACACACGCACACGCCGCTAATCCTGGTTTTATGTACAAAGTACCCGGGAATTCAGTCAGAGTAGCTGTGGGCCTGCGAACGTACTGACAGGGGATTGGCAATGCATTCACCTTGCTCTTCTGCTATCATACCTGAAACGATTCCAGTTCACAACTTCCCACACCTGATCCCGTATAATGAAAACTGCGGTAGCTTCTACTTCAGAGTCTCCTGGTGCCCATCGGGGCCATGCGGGACATGCAGAAGCTGCTCCATTCCGCCTTCCCAGAGCAGCCCAGCAAGGGGGCGCCCGGCCCGCGCCACCTGCTGCGCTCCTCCCGAGGGGTACCTGGCCCGCGCCACCTGCTGCGCTTCCTGGAGGGGGCGCCTGGCCCATGCCACCTGCTGCGCTCCTCCTGAGGGGTACCTGGCCCGCACCACCCGCTGCGCTCCTCCCGAGGGGTACCTGGCCCGCGCCACCTGCTGCGCTCCTCCCGAGGGGTACCTGGCCTGCGCCACCTGCTGCGCTTCCTGGAGGGGGCGCCTGGCCCATGCCACCTGCTGCGCTGCCCAAGGGAAATGGCCGGCCAGCACCCTGTTTGCGTGCAGGGTGGTGGGTTTCACGGGGAGGGCGGTGAAGGAGGCACCCCGCTGGACCCCCGCCCACCACTGGCGGGCGATGCCCCTCAGCCAACATCCCGAGTAATGCAGCCCCGTGCATCTGCATCGTGGGACAAGCCCCTGCAGGAAAGCTAGCTGCCTCTGAGTCCAACTGCCCCCATCACGGTGGAGAGTCATTCCATCTCGGAGACTCAGTTTCTTCCTCTATAAGAGGGTCATTCTCAGGAACCCTCTTGGCAATGCTGGCTGTCCTCAAGGTCCCCCGCGCGCCACTCCCACGTGCCAGAGGACCATCCGATCCGTGCTTGTGTTCCCATGGGAGACTCCCTCCAGGACAGGGTCATTCCCGGTCCTGCGGGCCTCCCTCTCCATTTTCCTCGCCAACAAGCCCTTCCATGGATTCGTCTACACTCTGTGTTCATCTCTACCACCCATTCACTCCTTTTGTCCCCTGGCTAGCTTCCATCCCCAACATGCTGAACCCACAGTTTGTTACACCTCTACCATGATCTTCCCTGGAGGAGCCCTCTTCCCGGCTGACACCCCATCCTGGAAACACCCTTGTCCCCTGGCTTCTTCCATCTGGCACTCCCCTGGCTCTCCCCGTGTGGACAGTGACTTCATCTCTGCCTTCTTGGTGAGCTTCTCCTCCCCTTCCCCATCCCTAAAACATCGTGTGGAACCTAAGGCCTTCTGCTCGGAAATTCAATGACCATCTGCACCCTGGGGACTCCAAACGTTCATCCCTGGCCTAGATTTTCCTCCCATTATCAAATGTGAATATCCAACAGAAATCACAGGCATCTCGAACTCAACATGTCTGAAAGGAAACTCTTTGATTCCCCCAAACCCACCCCCAACATGCACCTGACACCCCGTCCATAGATAGGGCCACTGTTCACCCAGTTACTGGACACAAAAAACCCAGGCATGTACCCCCATCCCCTTTCTCTTAATGTTTACACCGAGTTCCCAGCAAACGCCATCAGACCAGTGCCCGAATGATGACAGCCCATCCCCTAGCTCTCTTCCCAGCCCGGCTGCTCATCTTTCATGGGGAGGAAAGCCAACACCTACCAGATCTTCCTGTGTTTGCTATGGTCCCCTAACCCCCCCAACTGATCATTTTCCCTAAATCCTTATGGTCCTTAAGTCTCTGCGTGGCTTATAGCCTTACCCACCTCCCCATCCTCATCTTGATTTACTAGTTCTCTCTCTCACTGACATCCGCGGCATTTCTTTAGTTCCTAGAATACACCAAATAGTTTTTCTTTACTGAAGGGCTATTTCCTGTGCCTGGAATCCTCACATCTGAACTATTTGTAGAGTAAACCTTCTCATCCCTGTGTCTTAACAAAACATCACACCCCGTGAAGTTATGCCACCTTCCACCTCCAATTATGAGAACCTCGTTTATCTGCTCTAGAGCAGGCTCCGTGGGGTGGGGCACGCCCAGCACCTAGCACCATGCCCGGGGGGCAGCAGGCATTTAATAAATTATCTCTGAAGAGGGAGTGAAAACTCCTGCTGCATACTTCATGGGAGAAGGCAGATCCAATTAAACAATGTTATTGGAAAATACTTTGTAACCATTAAACAAGTAAAATCTTTACCTACTATGCATATATATTGGTAAAAATTTAGTGTAAGAGAGGTCTAATAAAAATAAAATAAAAGCATTGACATTTTTAAAAAGAATAACCATACAGAGTTTTTAAAATCCTCTTTAGCAGGGGTGCCCAGATGGCTCAACTGGTTAAGCGTCGGACTCTTGGTTTCAGCTCAGGTCATGATCTCAGGGTCGTCAGACTGAGCCCTGTGTTGGGCTCCATGCACAGTGGGGAGTCTGCTTGGGATTCTCTCTCTCCTTCTGTCCCTCCTGCTGCTTTCTCTCTCACGCGCACTAAAATGAAAAAATAAATCTTTTTAAAAAATTAAAAAAAAAAAATCCTCTTTAGCAAATTAACTTCAAACACCCAGTGCCGTGTGTGTGGATGCTTTCTTTATTCACCCAAATTATATCTAACAGCCTCCTCTGTGGCAGGCTGTGTTTGATCAGTTAGGATTTTCTGGCTACAAGTAACGAACAAAACAACAACCAAAATAATAACAACAGCAACATGATTCAAACTGATTTAGAATCGTAAGGGAATTTATAATCTCAAGACAAGAATGCCAGACATGAATTGCATACTAGAATCACAGTATCTCAGAGATGGAACTCACATTGAAAGATGTCTCCATACCACCATCCTCACACAAAGACTCTCTACTTGACCAAACCTTAAGAAGGCCCCTCTGAGCTCTCTTCTCAACTGGGACTCAAACTTGGCCAGCCACCCTGCCTTTGACCTGCTGAGCCCAATGTTAGCAAAGAATCCTGCTATGTCCGGTTAGCCAGAATCCCTCGCCCTTGATGTCTAATCAGGCTCCTCTTAATAGTTTTCTAGCCACTGACCTCACTCTGTGCATCAGCTCTAACTCCCCAGTTGTCTTTGCTGTATTTGGAGTGGAGCTCCGCCCTGTGTAAAGTCTCTCTCCTCTACTGCAGTAGCTCCAATAAAATCAGTCCCTCTGTCTTTCACAGCTGTGTGGTGAATAATTTCTCTATTACACCTTGTTACTGGCTTCTTTCTCAGCTTGGCCACTAAAGCAGTTCTGTGGGTCAGATCCGGCCAGGGCAGCAACGGGACATAAAGGAGCATGTGTCTTTCTTGAGACCAAAGAGACTTTCTCCAAAGCAATCCGGCAGCCTCCCTCATTTCATTAGGGCCACAGGCCCATCCCTAAAAACAATTGAACAATATTATACTTTGTAATTGTAAAACACTTTAAGTCAAATATATCAGCACTTTATCTACTATGCACATATGTTGGTAAAATTTAATATGAAAGATGTTTATTTTTTTTAAAAAGATTTTATTTATTTGTCAGAGAGAGAGAGAAAGAGAGCAAGCACAAGCAGAGGAAGCAGCAGAGGGAGAGGGAGAAGCAGACTCCCCGCTGAGCAGTGAGCCTGATGCAGGACTCGATCCCAGGACCCTGGGATCATGACCTGAGCCAAAGGCAGATGCTTAACTGACTGAGCCACCCAGGCGCCCCAAGAAACATGTTTAACCCCAAAATAATAAAAGCCACTGACATTTTTTAAAAGAATACACATGCAGATTTTTAAAACTCCCTTTCAGCAAATTAACTTCAGATGCCAGTGGGAGTGCCACCATTAGGGGAGACTCGGTATCTGAGACCGAATGTCTGTGGGGCATTCAACCACAAGACCATCTGGGCTCTGGGAGGGGTGCAGCAGAGACCTCGTCGTGCGGACAATCACCTACAGGCAATGGCAGCCTCCAAGCACACTCCAGGGTCAGCTATCCCAGAGGTCACTGGCAGAATGCAATGCTCACATCACACACATTACTACAATCAACTAAAGCAGCACGAGGAATGAGAGTAGGTAAGTTAGCGGGCTTAGGATAAGGCACAAGCAGGGAGGATCTTACTACCTGAACCCTGGGTATGCCATGTTCATATCTCTTCTCTCTCTCGCCTCTTCAACTGTCTGCCTATCTATCTATCTATCTATCCATCCATCTGTTCTTCTATTTATTTTTCTGTCTGTCTCTCTCTTTCTCCTGCATCAGCTTTTCACACAGATGATGCTGTTATGGGAACCAAAGTTGAGTTTTGAGCAAGAAGCGGTCCACATTAAGATGGTGCCCTGGCCAATGACACATAGTTGCTCTCCTGGACAAGTTTTATTTGTGTTTCGTGGGAAGAGACCACATGAGACCAGGATGGGTGTCACCAATACATGGCTGAATTATGGTCTCATGAATATTAACTGTACATATATTGTATATTTAGTGTATATTTGTATGCACTATTGTACATTTAGTGTATCCTTAATATTTAGTGACTCATACATTTACTGCATATTCTGCATATAACTATTCAGTATACCATAAATATTTGACATCTTTGTGTGTTTAGTGGATCATGAATATTCAGTACCCAGGCAACTCATGAATGTTAGGTGTCTGTGTGTTCCATCTCTTTGTATCTATTTAATTCTCACACACTAATAACTACTTGTCTATGCTTAGCATGATCTGCGAACTCTGCCATCTCTAACAAGCTTTCTGCTTACTAGCTCCTTTTCTGTACTTAACATATCTTAAGTTTGCACCCTGATTGACAAACCTTCATTTTTACAGTGGAATTGAAACCCTCAAAAGTAAATGCACATTGCAGAGCCCAAATTCCAGTCATTCTAGTGAAGAAAAATTAACAGAATTGAGAAACTGAAGATTGTTTTCAGCTTGAAGAGGGAAATAAGCAGGTTGCAATAGAAAAACGCAGAGAAATCTATGCTAGGGGATGTGGTCAGGGATGGGCTCTCAAAGGAGGCCTGAAGGATGAGAAACACAGGCCGTGTGATGGGACTTGGGGGGCATCCCAGGCCATGCTGCAGGAACATACTGGCCATTTTCCAGCACCTGACAGCTCAGAGACGGTGTTTGGTGGGGCAAGCAGAGGCTTCCAGGAACTGCAGCTGGACAGGTAGGCACGAGCCGACTATTGCACCAGAGGCCATTTGGGAGCTTGAGGGGTGTGCTGCAATCTGATTGACTTATACCTTTAGAAGTTCATTCTGGCTACTATTTGGAGACTGGTTTGATGAGCAAAGCAAGAACAAAAACAGGTGAACGAGTCAGGCAGCCGCTGGGCAGCTCAGGATGACGGTGGTGTGGACAGAGAAAAGCGGGCAGTCCTAAGACATATTTTGAAGATCAAATCAACAGGATTTACTGGTGAAGAGGAAGAGGGAGAGTGGAAGGGTTGAGTCAAGGTGACCCTGTGTCTTAAGGACCTAGGTGGAGGCAGTGCCTTTCACTGAGATGGGAAGCCAACAGTTCAGTTCGGGAGGGAGACTCCAGAGCTCCTCCTGGACGGGTCACGTTTGAGCCGCCTGCGTCAACTATTGATGTTGAGTTGTCTATGTCAATAAAGCAATGTCATAAGCCAACGTGTGTTTCAAAAGAATTGTCTGAGCTAGAGTAATGATTTGGAGCGTCTCAGTGCACGGAGCGCCAGTGAAAACCTGGCAATGAATGAACTACCTAAGGAAAGAACGAAGAAGGAAGCGTGGTCAGGAAGGCCAGATGGTTTCTTAGGGAGGTGTGCCTTCACTTACCATGTGGCCCAGCCTGGAGGTATCCATCCCAGAGAAATGAAAAACATATCTTTACACAAAAACCTGTGCATGAGTATTTATAGCAACATATTCATAATCACCAAAAGCTGGTAGGGACACAAATGGTCTTCAGTGGTACCTGGATAAGCAAACTGTGGTTTGTCCACAGCACAGATACCACCCAGTGATGGGGATGAATGAGCTACGGACCCAGAGTACAAGACACCAAACCTCATGGCAGTACACTGACAACGGAAGAAGCCAGCGTCGTGTGGACATACCGTGGGGCCCCACCTGTATGACACTCGGGCCCAGGAACAACCACAGGGCCAGTGAGCCAGCCAGGGGTTGCTAGGGATGGGGGCAGCACGAGGGAGTTCTTTGCACGTAAGAGCTGCTCTGTATCCTGTTTGTGCTGCTGGTTACAAAAATCGTATGTACTAAAACCCATACAACTGTGCACCAAAAAAAGTGAATTTTACCTTATGCAAATATTTTAAATAAAATAAATGCCAAATTAAAAAAAAAAAAAGACCAAAGAGTCCAAACCCAGGAGGCTTTATGTGGCTTCTACTGTCAACTAAGTTCAAGCGGTGCCCGAGGCAGTTGGACATCACTGCGTTGGAGATCACCGATGATCTCTCAGGAGAAATTAGGAAGATAAACAGAATATGTATTTTCATGCCCCAGAGGGCAGTTGTCTATAAATTTGAAAACAAGCCAATGTCAGCCACAGGACTGTTCTTAATCAAAACCACATGAGTGGGAGAGAAATATCCTCCCTTTATTCCAGCAAGTTCACTGCAAAGACTCAGCACGAGAACTCTGATGGGATCCCATTAAAAAAAGAGTCCTGAGTCAAGGTTTCCTCCCCTCCTGAACAGTCAGGAGCGTGAGAAGCAAAGTCGTATCCCACAGTTAACAGAGCCCCGCTCAGCAAGCCTGCTCAGTCTTCATCCACTGTCCCTTTAAAACTGAATTACTTATGCAACTCCGTTCTGCAAAACAAACCATTTTACTCCAATTGAAAGATACAATTCACCAATTCTATTTCACAATGAAAAATGATGAGGATGTAGTGTCTCCATGTTATGCCTCGGGAAGCCCAGGGCTATGTGTCCTCTAGGGACTTCAGTTCTGTGCCCTATCCCAAGGGCTCTGCCCAGAGTGACCCAGGGCTGCTGGGGTGAGCTGGGCCCCACCTTGGTGGCTGCCCCAAGTGTCTGCTCTGGGATTACATTTGTCTCAAACCAACAAAAGCAGGAATCCGCCTTAGGTCAGAAAAGAACCCATGCAGGGTGGACAGAGTTCATTGCAGGACAAATGACAGCACAAAGTGAGTGGCCCATGACATTCTATTTGCTAACTGACCCTGACAGAGAGCAGAGCAACACAGCTTCTTTTCAAAAGCCTGATGATCAGAACAGCTCTAGAATCTCTGCAGCCCAGTAAGATGCCATTCCAAGGCACATCCCTGTCTGGGTGTCTGGGACCTGGGAGCCTGCAGAATTCCCTGAGCTAGCGATATCTCACCCTGCTGGGATGCTTTCACCCCAGGGCTCCTTGTGGAGGCCCTGATTTCCCCCTACAAATCCTCTAAATGAAAGTCTTATCTGCTACACCATAGACAGAGAACAGGAACAAGAAAAATGAATTACCAGAAATAAGGAGGCCCCAGGCCACTAGGTTTTTAGTGTTCCTGTACTTGGTGAAACACAACCCCCTTATGATAGGCCAGTCGGCTTTACTGGGACGACTCCTGAATTGCAAACGGGAGAAAGGAGAGGCAAAGGGTGTGGGAATGCCCCTCATGAAGCTTAAGTGAAGTGAGGTCCCCCCACCGCCTTCTTTCCGTGTGCTTACTAACAGTAAAGACAGAATCTGGTGACTTACCTATAAGAGATAAACAAAGATGTATGTGCAGAGATATTCACCCGAGCATTGTTTAAAATAATGAGAAATTGGAGGTGAATTCATGTCCATCAATGCAGGACTGGTTCCCTACCAGGGAACTACATCCCTCAGTGGAAAGTGACACACGGTAGAGAGAAGGACCCTCATCTTCAGCACTGACGTGGCGAGAAGTCCGTGGCATATGTACCAGGAAGAGAATGACCCTCCAATGTGACATCTAATTGCTATCAACACACATGTGCCTACATTTCTGCCAACAAGACCCCAGATGGCCAACAGGTACATTGCTAGCCATCGTGAAATACAAACCAAAACCACAGTGAGGTGTTACCTCACACCTGTTAGGGTGGTTATTATCAAAAGGACAGGAGAAAAGGCAACCCTTGGCACTGTTTGTGGGAATGTGAATTGCTGTAACCACTATGGAAAACAATGGATGTGCATCCAAAAATGAAAACTAGAACTGCCATAGGATCCAGCAACCCTGTTTCTGAGTATAAATCTAGAGGAAACGAAATCAGTCTCTCGAAGAGATATCTAACACCCCCGTGTTCATTGCAGCGTCGTTTACAATAGCCAGGACACGGAAACCACCTACGTGCCCTTTGAACGGATAAAGAAAATGTCACACACACACTCACACACACTCACACACACACTCACACACACACTCACATGCACACACACAGGTCAACTAGGTGAGGTGATGGGTGTGCTAATTCTCTTGATCTTGGTAATCACTCTGCAATGCACATGTAATGTATCAAATCATCACATTGTACACTAAATACATAAGATTATATTTGTCAATTATTCTTCAATAAAGTTTAAAAAAATACATCTGCGCCTGACCAGAGAGAAATCTGGAAAGGAAGTTTACTGAACCATAACAGTGGCTGCAAGTTATTTTAATGATTTTTAATTTCTTCTTTCGAATTTTCTGTTTCACTTGAGCTGTCTACATATATATGCGTTATCTGTATAACTGGAGGTATCGTTGTTTTCATTTCCTTGAAATAACAAGACAGCACAATCTCTATAAAGTACTCTCTTACATGCAGGAGTGGGGAACTGGCAGGAAGGTCAGTGATTTTATAGGAATCCAGGGGCCCTGATGGATGTTCTGGGTTGCTTCCTTTCCCCCCAAGACTGCGAACAGGCATCTGCTGGAGAGACTGGTGGCGAAGAAAGTAGAAGAATCAGGCCAGAAAGGAAACGCAAAGCTTCTCAAAACCCCAGCTCTGGGTCAACGGCAGTTTCCTGCATTCCTCCGGGATGGGGTCAGCCTCCACTCTGAGAAGCCGCCGCTGACCCAGGCATTCTGCCCCATGAGGCCGGTCACAGTCCATGTGACATTTCGTCCCTTCATGACGTCACCAACAGTGGCCTGTCCCACTGACTGGGAGCTTCGCAAAGTCATGCACCATTTTATTTCTGCTCACATTTCATCCTTATCATCTGGCAAGGCCACTGACGCATTTTATGGCTCCAAAACTATGTTCCCATAAGTGTATAAAAGCACTGTAGTGTCAGTTTTTAAAAAATAATTATAGCCCTTACCAGGTTGTGAAGTCCAACTTAAATTACCTCTTCGTCTTCAGAATGCATTTTGTACTCTTGTCTTTGGTTGCATATTTTAAAACAATAAATGACTCACTACTTTTTGTTGACGGTGCTCTAGTTCCTGCCATCCATCTAAGATAGCAGCAGCAGGGGAAAGAGAAGCACCACCCAGGATGTTTCACTGTGAAAGAAGCTCAACATGTAAACCCCCAGATTTGGAAGCTTGAGACCCTGCTTCTCGGGGGGCGCGTTGCATACGTGAGCTAACACATCAGTGTGGTTCCAACTGGTAAACCACTAACAAGCTGGAGGATCTGTGCAAAGGTCACGCAGGAGGTTAACAGAAGCAAATCCACAGGAGGGAGGTAAAGACCCAGAAACAGCCCTATTCGGGGCCGCAGTATCTGAGATAGTGTTTACACTGCTCAGAATCACAGAGACTTCTGGAACAAGAAGCGAGACGGTAGATGTATTTCCCCGCTGTGAGTACCAAGGAGGAGGAGAGCGAGGCAGAGGTTAAGTTGTGTTGGCTCTCAAACATAGCGGCGGAGGCTCAGGGAGTAACCGCACAAGAAAGGACATGACATTGCCCAAAGACTAAAAGAAAACAAAACAAATACTCTTTACAGTTGGAGGAGTATAAAGTGAGCTCCAGGTCAGCGGTTAAGCTCTTTTCAACAGAGGGTGCTTTACCCGGAGTCAGCTTCAAGTGTGAGATGACGTCATACACGTTAAAAAAGGGCTCATTTCTTTATCTTTCTAAATGCCTTACAGTAAACTTGTTGTACAGATGTTTCAAATCAATCAAATGCCCCCAGACTTAATCATGTGCTTCCTGTGAAACATGGTCACTTGGAACATTGGGTTATATTAATAGAAGCATATTTATCAGATCATGGGAGGTCATAATCCCACTATAATAATCACAATACATTGAATATCCATTATTTCTTAACCCTTAGAAGACCTGTGAGAGGCAGACAGCAGGGAAGGCCCTGTATCCCGGCGTCTAGAGGAAGAGGCACCAGATGGGCTCTGTGACCTTGGGAGATCATTTTACCAGCGCGCAGTTAGGAGACTTCCATGAGCTGATTCATGGGAAGCTCTGACTTAGCACAGGGCTAGGTGTCAGTAAAAAATTGTAGCAACCGTTTGATTATTATTGACGGATGGCAATCCAAGATTCCTCTAGTCACATGACCTGCCCAAGATCCTGGCAGTTGTAGGAGGTCAAACTAGGGTTCAAATCCAGGTTTGGTTTTTAATTTCTGGTCCCTTCTTCACCTGCTTCTCAGCCGCCTTTTCTACACTCAATCCTGCCATGACGACATCACACACAACACTTTTCCTTGACCCAGATACGTTGATGTGATTCCCCATAATGTTGATAGGACTCTTTTTTATAAATTAAGTCTTTCCACAATTACTTATATCTTCAGTGGTTCCCTGTCCATCTACTCTGCTGGGTAAATTCTCTCCACTCACAAAATCCTTACACAAACGAATGAAGAAACTAAAACACGTTTTCTCCGTCCTGCCTCCCAGTCACCTCCAAGCCTGTCTTGCCCCTTCATGGCACACGCGTGTGCATAGAGTCCTCTATTTACTCACTCTGCCAGCCCCTCTCTTGGGCCCCTTGCAACCTGGCTGCAATTGTCCTATTATACTGAAGCTCAGGGGTCCCAGTGACAATCCATAGATAGATGATAGATTGATAGATAGGTAGATAGATGAATACATGGATGGATGGATGCATGGATGGATGGAGAGAGGCAGACAGATGGATGGCATAGATAGATGATAGATAGATAGACAGACAGACAGACGGACAGACAGATGGACAGACAGATATAGATAGATAGATGGATGGATATAGACAGATAGCCAGTGGTTTCCTCTGCTTCCGCCTCCATATGGACGACACTAAGCAGCCCTAGGCAGCTCCCGGTGCCCAAACCCCTTCCCTTGGCTTCCTGACTTCATTTTGTATTTTCTTGCTTTACTCCAAACATTGCCAGCTTGTCTTGTTTCTTTTATTGACTCCTCTTTCTACAGTCTCCTGTCTCCTTTTCTCTTAAAAATCAGAGAATTTCAGGATAATAAAGAACCTTAAAAGTTACGTTTCAGTCATCATCTACTGTTTAACCCCACCCCCAGCACCCCTCTCTAAATGCCCATGTGCAGGGCAATGCACCTTTACTTAGTTACAATGTAGAAAGATCTCCTATCCTCTCAAAGCTGGCTTCCTACAGCCTGTTTGAGTTCTGCTCCTGAGGTCACCGAGAGCAGGCACTGTCCCTGTTGTCCATACAACCACTCCAGATACAGAAGGCTCTTGCTTTGCCCCCAAACCCTGAGGTTTCTTCTCTACAGATAGCAACCCAACTTTCTTCACCTGCAACTCATAAAATATGATTTCTTATTCTCCACTCTTCTGTCACTGAGCACATTCCAATTTGCCCATATTTAAACTCTGAATTTTACTTGCCTGAGACAACTATTTCAAAATACAGAGGGACGCCCACCTCTCTGGTTCTAGAGAAGATGCAGATGCAGGGTTGATTCCCAGCTGGTATGGGTTCCAAGCAGATAGATGGATGGACAGATAGATGCACGGACAGGTAGATAGAGACAGAGGGATAGCGGATTGATAGATAAACAGGATTCATACAGGAGAAGGAAAGTCGAACCACAGCGAAGCAAAACAAAAGCTATGTATTTCAATGCTAAAAGATGGTAAGAGCAGTAAATGTAATCGAATGTGTGCATGGAGCTTGTCACATGCCAGTGTGCGTGGGTGTGTGAACGGTGCACAGGTGCAGGAGGTCCACTCCCTGTGGTCCTGACCCAAGCGACAGCCGTGTCCTGTCCATGACTCTGCTTCTCCACTAGCACGACTTGCTCTCCAGAATGCCCAGATCTATTGTCCTCAAGTCTTTACCGTATTCTGAAATTATCCTTTTCGACTTGGCTTTTTGCTGCACCTCAACCCCACACCTGGGGAGAAAAGTGTCTTGTTCACAGCGGTAGTTCCAGGACCTGGCATGCAGTAACAGCTCCATAAATATTAGTTGAACCAGTAAGCATTTTGGTGAATGAAGGAGTACCTGTGTTCATACACAGATGAGGGTGCACTAACCTGCAATTTTCGGGGACCCAAGAGGCTTTGCCTGGGTTGTTTCGCCATCGTGTGGTCTTTTCGGGTATTGCAGCCAAAGGCCTGTAGCTGGGCTGAATTTCACAACTGTTGGCCCAGTTGGGGACAATTGTTGTGTTGGCCCCAGTGGCTGGTGGAATTAATTCAGAAGCTAATAGGACCTACTACCCACATCTGCTTCTCTCCTACCCCTCCTTCTGTATCTGTTTATGCTCCTCACAGTTGGTGTGTCCCTGAGGTCCAGGTGTGTCTCATTACACCTGTGTGCTAATGACTACTAATCCCACATCTCAATCATAGACCTCTTCCCCAAGTTCAGATTCTTCACTTAGACATTTAAAGCTACAGGCTTCTCTCTAAGCAGCGTTAGCTGCGTCCCACAAATTTAGATATGTTGTATTTTGTTGTCTTGCAGATCAAAATGTTTTCTAATTGCCCCTTGATTGCATCTTTGGTCCGTGAATTATTTATTAGTGTGTTTAGATATTTAGGGGTTTTCCTAGATATTTTATTGTTATTGATTTCTAGTTGAATTCTGCTGTATTCAGAGAATACGCTTTGCAAGATTTTTCATCCTTTTAAATGTATCAAGTCTTGTTTTGTGTGCAACCATATTGCCTATCTTACTGAATGTGTCATGTACACAGGAAAATAATATGTATTCTGCAATTGTTGAACGTAGTATCCTATAAATATCAATTACATAAAGATGGTGGATAGTCTTGTTCAGATCATCTCATCTTTACAGATTCTTTGCCAGTTTGTTCTATCAGTTGTAGAAAGAGGCATAATAACTCTCAGCTCTAATTGTGGAGTTATCTATATTTCCAAATTCTGTCCATTTTTGCTTTAGCATCTGGTTTTGTTATTAAGTATAAAAAATATTGAATCACTAAGCCTTCCTGATGAATTGTTATTTTTATGATTATGAAAATGAAATGTCTCTGGTAACACTCTGATATTATAAAAACCACTCAAACCTTCTTATGCTTAATGTTTGCTCATGGGATATCTCTTTTGTTCCATTTCTTTCAACCTACCTTTGTCTTTCAATTTACAGTTCAGTCTTGTTTTTTATCCACTTTGAAAATCTCTGGTGCTTTTTTTGTTTTCATAATCTCTGGCTTTTAATTAGAGTGTTTAGACCATTTATATTTAATGTAAGTGTTGACACGGTAGATTTAGGTCTTCCATATTATTGTCTTCTATTTTTTCCCCTCTGTTCCTGTTCCTCTAATCCTCATTTCCTCCCTTCTTTTGGATGATCTAAATTTTTAGTATTCCATTTTACTTAATCTATGGGCTTTTCAGCTATATCCCTCATATGTTCTTAGTTGTTGCTTTACTGATTAAAATATGCATACCCATTTTTTTTACATTTGAGTTACAGTTAATGTAAGTAAAAGTAAGTAAATCAAGTAAAATGTAAAGACTTGCAGACTTATTGGTCCTTCTACCACCACCATCCCACTGATCTTTATGTGTCTGATTATGATGTCTGCATTCACTGAAAACCCCACCAGACCATACTATACTTTTTTCTTTCAATAGTCATAGTATTTAAAGAACTTCAGAAGAAGAAAAATAAGCATGTATATTACCCAATCTATTTGTCATGACTTTTCCTTTATTCATGAAGATTCAAGTTTCTCTCAAGTGCCATTTTCCTTAAGCATAAAAAACTGTGCTTCACATTTTGGTCTATTAATGATGTTTTCTTTTTTTTTCCTTTACCTGAGAATATCTTAAGTTTGCCTTCATTCCTGAAAGGTATTTTTGGTTAATATAGAATTC
Source organism: Eumetopias jubatus (assembly GCF_037043125.1). Taxonomy (NCBI): domain Eukaryota; kingdom Metazoa; phylum Chordata; class Mammalia; order Carnivora; family Otariidae; genus Eumetopias; species Eumetopias jubatus. The sequence goes on along the minus strand of NW_028274812.1, from coordinate 3,370,030 downwards.
TGGAGTGACAGTTCTTTTCTTTCAGCATTTGAATATGTTGTTCCATTATCTTCTGGTCTTCATGGTTTCTAATGTGACATCTGTGGTTATTCAAATTACTGTTTCCCCATATGATTTGTGCCACTTTTCTCCAGCTGCTTTAAAGAATTTTTCCTTATCTTTGGGTTTCAACAATTCGATTATGATATATCTAGGCATAGTTTCCTTTGAGCTTATCTTATTTGGAGTTCATTGAGCTTTTTGAGTCTGTTGTTATACATCTTCCCCAAATTTGGGAAGTTTTCAGCATTATTTCTTCAAATACTTTTTCTGCACCAATCTCTTTTTCTGGATGCTCTGGAACTGTAGTGACATATTTTAGACCTTTTGACGTTTCCTCACAATCTCACAGCTCCCTTTCTTTTTTTTTTTATAATTGTCCTCTGTTCTTCAGACTAGATTATTTTTATTGATCTACCTTTAAGTTCACTGACAGTTTATTCTGTCCTCCGCATTCTGATGTGGAGCCTATCCAGTGAATTTTTAACTTCAATAAGTTTATTTTTCTAAAATTTCCTTTTGGTTCATTTTAATAATTTTAATTTCTCTACTATTAATTTCTATCATTTTGTTTATCTCACAATTGTTTACCATTACTTCATGGAGCATAGAGATAATAGTTGATTTAGAGTTCTTTTCTCATAATCTCCATGTCTGGATATCTTGTGGTTGGCATCTGTTTATTGCTTTTTCACTTGAGAATATATTTTCCTGATTCTTGGTATGTTAAGCAATTTCGGATTACATCTTGGACATGTGAAATGTTATGTTGTTTTGACTCTGAGTTCCATTATAATCTCTTGGAGAATATCAATGTTTTGTTTTATCAAGCCATCAACACACTTAGATTTAAGAACAAGCATTCCCACCTCAGGCAGCTGCAATGCTAAACAATTACAGTTGATTGTTTTTGACAAATGCCCTTAGGATAGGACTATCACCACTGAACAAGCTCTGAGTCAGGTCAAATAAAGACAATCTCTGTGGTTAAGTCTTTTCCAGGGACTCACAGGTCAGTCAATGATAATTCTTTTGGTTGCTTCCAAGTTTGGGAAATTGTGAATAAAGCTGCTATAATCATTTGTGTGCAGGTTTTGTTTTTATCTTTTGGGAGGAGTTTTGCACTCATAGTATATGCTCACTACTATCTGTTCTCCTGATGATTACAATTAAAATCTCTGGACAAAATAAAAAAGGTAACTACTTTGAACTCTGGAAAATAAACCAAAGCAGGTGGTTTTGAAGGGGAGTAAAAAGAGTTGGAGAAATTATGTGAAATGGAGTAAGCTTCCTGTTTATTTTTACCAAGGACACCAGGACAACAAAATGGGAGAGAATAGTTTTTTCAACAAATAGTGCTGGAACAACTTGATATTTACATGCAAAAAAAAAAAAAAAAGGATGATGTTGACTCCCTTTCTCACACCATACACAAAAATTAACTCAAAATGTATCTGAGATCAAAATGTAAGAGATAAAAATATAAAATTTTTTATGTCATTAAGAATAAAAAACAACTGTGATCTATGGTAAAAAAAAATATATAAAATTTTTAGAAGAAACCATAGTACTAAATCTTCACGACTTTGGCTGGGCAATGTTTTCTTAGATATGACATGAAAAGCACAAAGCACAAACAATAAAATTTAAAGTGGACAAACTGGTCTTCATCAAAATTAGAAATTTTGTACATCAAAAGACATCAAGAAAATGAAAAGATAACCTACAGAATGGGAGAAACATTGGCAAATCACATATCTGAAAAGGGACTCATATCCAAAATATATAAAGAACTCTTAACAACTCAACAGTAAAAGAATGAATTCAATTTTTCTAATATGCAAAAGATTTGAATAGGGATTTATCCCAAGATGTAGAAATAGCCAGTAAGTACACTGTGTTGGTCAGCCTGGGCTGCTATAACAAAGTACCATAGACCAAGTAACTTCAACAACAAACATTTATTTCCTATAGTCCTGGAGCCTGAAAAGCCTAAAATCGAGGCATCGGCAGATTCAGTGTCTGCTTCCCCCTTCATAGACCACTGTCTTCTCACTGTTTCCTCCCGTGAGAGAAGGTGCAGGAGAGCTCTCCGGGGTCTCTTTTATAAAGGCATGAATCCCGTTCATGAGGGTTCCACTTGTATGAGCTAATCACCTCCCAAAGGTCCTACTTCCAAATATCATCACATTGGTGATTAGGATTTCAATGCATCACTTTTGAGGGAACACAAACATAACACTCATGAAAAGATGTTGGACATAATCAGTTGGTAGGGGGATGTGAATCAAAACCACAACGATATACCATTTTATATCCACTAGGATGGCTAAGACTTTAAAAAGAAAGACAATACCAATGGTTGGCAAGAACGTGGATGACTTGGAAGCCTCACACATCACTAACGGGATTGCAAAATGTTGCGGCAATTTGGGAAACGTGTTGGCAGTCCCTCAAACATTAAATATAGAGTCACCATATGACCTGGCAGTTCTTCTTCTAGGAATAGGGCCAAGAGAAATGAAAACATATGTCCACACAAAAACTTACACGTAAATGTTCATAACAGCATTATTCACAACACCCAAAGAGTGGAAACAACTCAAATGTCCACTGGAGGATGAATGGCTAAACAAAATGTGGTATATCAGTACAGCAGATTATTATTCATCAATCGATGGGAATGAAACCCTGACACATGCTAGAACGTGGATGGATCTTGAAAACGTGATGTTGAGTGAAAAAGCCATGACAAAAGAACACATAGCATATGGTTCCGTGTATATGAAATGTCCAGAACAGGAAAATCCATAGAGATAGAAAACCGGTTGGTGGTTTCCAGGAGGTCGGGGGAGGGAGGAATGTGGAGTGACCGCTGACAGCCTTGGGTGGTGAACACATCCAAAAGCTAGATGGTCTTGCTAGTTGCACAATCTCAATTACACTAAAATCCTGAATTGTACACTGAAATACAGTGAGCCCAGAGTATGTGAATTTTAACTCAATAAGGCTGTTATTTAAAAGCTGAAGTAGCATTTTCCCCTAACACAATGATAATGTCTAAAAGCTTGCTCACAGGCAATGCTGACAAGGATGTGGATAAGTAGGGACTCTATGTGCTGAGGGGGGGTCATGTAAATTGGTGCAGCCTCTTTCATGGACAACGCTGTAGTTTCTATCAATATTTAATGTGCATATACCCAGAATTTCAAGTTCTAGAAAAATGCTCTATTAGTAAATTCATATTTGTACACCACAGGCTTGGCAGCTCTATGTGTGTTAATACACGATGATCTATAAGATATATCGTTGGACTGACAAAATTCGAAACAGTTCTGAGGTTTTGTTATTAGTAGTGTACCAATGTTAATTTCTTGATTTTGATAGATATATAAAGGCTATATAAGGTTTCAATACCAGGATAAGCTGGATAGAGGTTATTTGGGAACTTTCTGTACTATTTTACTACATTTTTCTTACATCTAAGATTTTTGCAAAATAAAAGGTTTAAAATACCTATATGGTTTTTTTTTTTTAATAAATGTCTGTCTTATCAAAATACAGCTGTTTGTGTGGAAATGAACACCGAATTCAGGAGAATCGTTTCCTGCAGTCAGGAGTGTGGAGAATACAATCAGGGAGAGGTATAGAGGGGTGACTTCAACTATTCTTGCAAGAGTTTGCCTTATAAGCTGAATGATAGATATTAAAGTGTTTATTGCAGTATTCTTTGAAATCTTTGTGTATATGTTTTTTTCTAACAGATTAGTAGCAGGAAAGTGCACAAGAAAAAGACAAAATAAAAAATTTGCACTCAATTTCATAAGTCCGCAAATGTCCCTGAACGCCCCCCCCCCCATAGATCCCAGGATTAAAGCTCTTGGTTTGAAGAACTTTCCAGTGTTCGTAAATCCATTTGCTTCACAGAGGTACTCTTTACTCCACTGTCAGATGCATCCAAAGAGGGAAGCGTTTCTGCTGGGATGCCCTTCTGTCCCCGGGAGGGAGGCAGGGGCAGTCTGATGGGATGGAGACCGAGGGAAACCCTTTGAACAAGCATCTGTTCCGTGGGGAGATCTGTCTTCCTCTTCACCTGCCCACTTGCGAAGGTACAGTGAGATTCTCTGCCTGGGCTCCCCACACTGGTGTGAACTATTTTTGTCCATAGTGATGACTCATAGCTTCAACTGAAAACAGCCAGTCCCTGGCAACCATGCATTATTTTTTTTCCCCAGACACATCCAACTTCTCTGGATTCCTATGGAGACTGTTATTTTCTCCTTACTTCAAACTTTATGTGCGGCGCAAGACAAAATCTTCACAGCTTTTCCACTTTCTGATCAGCAGGCGTGGATGTGGACTGGGCCAAAATAGGAGCAGGAAAAACATCTGCGGACCCAGATTCCTCAAATAGGCCAGCTGCTTTTGTACTTTTTAAATCCTAAGGGAGTAATCCCGGCTTCCTCTCGGCTTTTATTATGGCTTCATGGTCTCAAAAGGGCAGCTTAGACTATGGACTGTGCCCGGGAGGTTTATGCAGCCTCCCAGTTCTAGATCCAATACTGAATATCCAAGAAAATAGGAGAGAGCAAGACGAATAGGACCCGGAGGAGAAAAACTGAGCTGTTTTCCTAGCAATTCTTCTTTTAAACCTGGCTGCTACGGATTTGCTCCACCATTTAGCCCTTGTGTTCCTGAGCAGTACTTTGCTTCTGGGGACCCTGTCTCCTTAGTGGAATGCTCCCCTCCCTCATCCTGCAGTCCATCACCTCTGCTTTGTCCCTCTTTGTCCTTCCCTATGACCAGTCCTTGGTCCCTTGCCTGCTCCTCTGGGCCTTGCTGATCTAACTCTGATAGGGGCGCAGATTCAGAAACCAAGTCCTCTTCTGAGCACTGCCCTGAATCTTCAGTAACCGGTTCCATTCCTTGACCTCAGGACCCCTCCAAGCGCCAACAACTCCCAACTCCAGCTTCTCTAAATGGTTCTTTGACAAACCCACTTGGGAACTGCACAGCTACCCCCAACAGTGTGTCTGGAATTGTGTCATTCCCCCCCCCCCCCAGTGTTCTCCTCCCAGTCCCCTAGCTCCACACATTGTGCCTGTGTTACCCTCTTGCTCAGCACTGACCGGGAGTCCTGCTCACCACCTCTCAGCTCAGCAAGCCTTGTCAACTCTTCTAAAAAACCTCCCCTCTGGGCTGCAGTGCCAGGAGCCTGGCGCCACGGGCACAAGGTGGCTCCCTCCTGACGCCCCACCCAGCGCTCAGGTGGCTTGGCCCCGGAGGAACATTTCCACCAGCGTCACTTTACACCGAGGAACCATGATGACGGTGGCCATGAGTCGTCTCGGTGGCCACAGGAGCTACCGGGCCTGGGAGGGGTGGGGGTCACTGCCCTTGGGCTGCAGCAGGGGCCCTCTGCACCAAGGCCATGCCAAACGCTTCACGAAGGTTGCTGCAGAGACTACCCCTCGATGGTGGTTTATTTAGGGAAGAAAAGAGCTGGGCGCAGCTGGGTTTCCTGCAGCAGGTACAGGGTGGGAAGCGCGGGAAACGAGCGCGGCATTTGTTTATCCGGTTACTTGGGCAGCTTGCTACCTCGCTGGGAGGAGGGGTGGCCAAGTATGAGGGCTGTGTGAAAGTTAGCACCTTCTCAAACCGCTGAGTCAAACAAGTCTGCTCCTGCCTGCGCGTCCAACCCCATCCCGATTTCCAACAGACACACCGGGGACGACAAACAACTTAGGAACAAAATACAAGTTTGTCTGCGTGTCGCCTCCGTGAAGCTGACCTACCTTCTCAGGAACACAAGCCCCTTGTACCATCCGTCGGAGGAGCCACGCTGCAGTAAGAGCTCATGCGGTACGCTGGCCTGGCCTCACCCCAAGATTCCACGGGGCAGCGTGGGGCACAACGCAGGGCGCGGAGCAGCTGAATCACGGCGGAGGAGGGTGGTACGTGACACCTGCCAGGTCCGGAGCCGGGAGAGCGGCAGGCTGCCGATGGCTGAGCGGAGCGGTGCGGGGAGCCCGGCAGCAGTGCGCCCGCAGCCCCCGCCCTGTGTGCACCCCGGAGCTCCAGGGTGCGGCCAGGCTGGCGCTCAGCGGACAGCGGCTGTCAGCACCGCTGCTGCTGATGGAATGTTTCCTGAAGGGGGCTCCGGGCTGACTTTCAGTGGAGGCGGATCGGGACTACACGGGTTTATCACTGGTTCATTAGTAAGAATTGTCGATTGTGACTGGGCAAATTTGTTACTGTCTCTGAGATGCGTTTTCCTCGTTGGCAAAATAGGGATGAGAGGCACTTGGCAAGATTGTAATACGGTTTAAAGGTATATGTGAGTGTGTATATATATGTGTACATGTATATGAATATGTGTGTTGCATGTGTATATTATATGTGTACATGTGTGTATATGTACATGGGTATGCATGTGTGTATGCATATAAATATGTATACTGTGTACATGTATATTACTGTATATGTGTATATATGTATGTGAATGTATTATGGATACGGATGTGGATGCATTTACAAATTCTCATATCTGTGCATTATATAAACATGTGATGTGTATGCATTGTTGTGTGTGTTTATATGAATACGTGTATGTGTACATGTGTACATATATGAATATGTATTTGTGTTAGGTATACATACATGAATGTTTGTAGTGTGTATGCATATATGTGTGAATGTGTAATGTGCGTGTGGGGGGGTGCATACATGAATATGTATATTGTATGCAAAGTGGTTGTGACATGATCACTTCCTTGTCCCCTGCCACAGCTAGGCCCTGCCTCCCTGCCCATGGTTCTCACCTCCCAGGTAGAGGAGGTCCTCCCAGAGCCCTACCCCTGCTGGAGAGAACAGTGCCTCAGCAAGGCTTTGCCATCCTGACCTGGGGCTTATGTGCTCAGACATGCAACCTAAACAGCTCACCCACCTCCCCGAGCAGGGCACGGTAACTAGACCTATGAACCTGCACACCCCAGTTCTCTTCAGTCACCCCAGGCCACCCTCACCCAGATGCTCAGCCTCTCTGCTCCAGGCAGTCCCCAGTCTGACCCAATTTTCTACCCTCCCAAACCCTTCCACTGCACATCTGAAATCTTCCTTTTTATTTTAAATGTGTACTGCTATACTAGTGTATAAGTAACATGCAATAAATTGTTCATATTTAGGTTGTATTATTTGATGTGTTTTGACACGTGCACACTCCTGTGAAGTCACCACCACAGTCAGGATCATGAGTGTTTCTGGCACACCTGAACTTTTCCCCATACCCGTTGTGATCCATCTCCCTCCCAGCTTCCACCCTACACCAACGGATGTGTTTTCTATAACTAAATACTACCTTTTATGTAACAGAATTTTATGTAAATGAAATAACAGACCATGTACTTTTTATTGTTGGCTTCTTTTATGCAACATAATTATTTTGAGATGCTTCAATGCTGTTTCATCTATCATTAGCTTGTTCTTTTTTATCACTGAGTAATATTCCATTGTGTGGCTATACCAAAATAGGATTATCCGTTCACCTATTGAAGGGCATTTGGCCTGTTTCCAGTTGTTGAGCATTACAAATGTAGCTTCTATGAACATTGTATGCCTGTATTCTGTGGAACAAAATGCTCATTTTTCTTGAGCAAGTATTTAGGAGTAGAAAGGCTGGATCACATGGAAGATATCTCTCTAGTTATTTAAGAAACTATGAATGTTTTCAAGTAGGTGTACCATTTTACATTGCTACAACCAGCCTGTGAAAGTTCCCACATTTTTGCCAATACTTAATATGGTCAGTCTTTTTAATTTTAGCCATTATAGCAGGTGTGTAGCAATTTCTTATTGTGGTTTCAATTCACATTTCTGTAACAACTAATTACATTGGGCTTATTTCCATTTTTTATTTGCTATCTATACATTTTATTTAGTAAAATGTCTCTTCAAATCTTCTATTTTTATTGAGTTGTTTGCTTTCTTATAATTTAGTAGTAGAGTTCTCTATATGTACAAGTCCTTTGTTGGATATTTATTTTACAAATATTTTCTCCCAGTCTGTGACTTGCCTTTTCATTGCTATAACAGTGTGTCTTAGAGCAAAAGTTTTCACTTTGGGGAAATCAAATTTATTGACTTTATGTGTGTGTGTGTGTGTCTCTTTTACAATTTGTGGTTTTGGGGACCTTTTAATGAAATTTTGCAAAATTCAAGGTCACTAAGATTTTCTCCTGTTTTCTTCTAGAAGTTTTATAGTTTTATCTGTTACATTTGGGCCTAAAACTTATTTCAAGTTGATGCTTTTTTTTTTTAAGATTTTATTTATTTATTTATTTATTTGAGAGAGGGAGGGAGAGAGAGCATGAGCAAGGGGAGGGGCAGAGGGAGAAGCAGACTCCCCGCTGAGCTGGGAGCCCAATGCAGGGCTTAATCCCAGGACCCTGGGATTATGACCTGAGCCAAAGGTAGATATTTAACTGACTGAGCCACCCAGGTGCCCCTCAAGTTGATGCTTTAAATGATGTGAGGTAAGGGCCTACATTTTGGTTTTTGTTTTTCTATGGCTACCAATTGCTCTAGGACTGTTTGTTGAGGAGATTATCCTTGAATTGCCTTGGCATCTTTGTAAAAAATCAATTGATTGTAGATATATGGGTCTATTTCTGCACTTTGCATTTATAGTTTTCTATCTGTATGCCAATATCACATGGTTTTAATTAATGTAAATATGTAATGTTTCTTTAAATTGTTTAAGATAAATTAGCCAAATCTGTTCTTTTTCAATGTCACTTTGACATGTTAAGTCATTTGCATTTCCATGTAAATTTTATAATTAGCTTTTCAACATCTACACTAAAAACCCCTGCTGGGATTTAATTCGAGTTGCCTTGAATCTATAGATCAATTTAAGGAGAACCGGCATCTTAATAATATTGTCCTCTCATCCATGAACATAGTATATCTCTCCATTATCTACATCTTCTTTTATATTTCTCAGCAATATTTTGCAGCAAGATATTACAAATAAGATAATTGTCCATAATTAGGTAACACAGATCGTAATTCATCTATGTTATATCAGGTAAGAGGCATGTATTATTAGACAAAATAGAAAACTCAAATTACAGTAGATTAAAGAGATTAAAGTTTAATTTTCTGTAATGTGTAAACCTTAAAGAAGGCAGTTCAAGGTTCATGTGGAAGATTTGTGATGATTTTAGAGGCCCAGGTGGCTCTGTATTTCTCCCTTATCAGCCCTACCACATGGCTTCCATCCATAGATAAAGAGACTGCTAGAACTATAGTCAGTTCATCCATAATACAGACAGAAAGTCAGAGGAGGGTGGGAGTTGGGGGTTACTGCTTACAACACAGTAGGAAAGTTTAGGACATGCCTGAGAAGAATAAAGTAGAAATGAATAATAATTTAAAGAAGTAAGAGTAAAAGGTGGTATACTCAAATGACATTCAGGTGAGATAGAGCAGATACATTCTCCCAAAAGGGAGAGCCCAAAGAGCAGAACAAAATGCCAAGCTATACATTATAAAGAACTATGCTATAAATTAGGAACTATAAGAAATAAAAAATATATGCTCTTTAGATTGAAAAGCCCCCTGTAGCCAGTGAGAAACAGACACAGAACAATCCTGAAGTTACTGAAAAGCAATGGTAAAGAAGAAACCTTCAAAAGTCCAGAAAGAAAAGATGAAGTCACCTATAAAACTATTAGACTGGCTCCAGAATAACTCCAAGCATGTTTCATCCATCAGTGGAGCCATATCTACAGATTCTTAAGAAAGAAGGCGTGGTTGATGAATTTTTTGCCCAAATTGTTGTTTAAGGCATAAAAGAATAGAATATAGAGTAAAAAGATAGAAACAAAAGTCACTGTTAGAACAAAATTGAGAAGTCCCGTTTACTAAAAGTACACACATAAAACAAAACAACAAAAACACAGATCAACTTAATGGGAAACATGTTCTAAATAAGCAATAAAACAAGTAAATGTAATATAATTATCATGACAAAGTGAATATTAAAAATATCCTCCATAACAATAAATGCAACTGAACTAATCTTGTTTTTAAAAGACAGACTCTCAAATTGGATCAAAAGACAAAACCTAACATATGTAATATACTAAAAAAAAATAAAACCACCTAAAATGAAACCCTGATTTTCATTTGAAATGAAACCTGAGTGAGAAACTGGTAAGTTTCCACCTGCGGAATGGGGCCACCATCTGAGGTGAGAGAACACGTGTTCTCTGCAGATTGCCCTGCATGCATTAGGGTCTTAAGTTCAATTGTGTCACGACCAAGAAGGTACAGTCAATTAATTAAACAGGCAGGTGAACAATAGTAACCATGGGGGGGCGGGGTAGGGGGCTACCTGGAAAAGACACTTGAATTCAAACTACTTTTAAAACATGCTGTGACCAAGCAAAATATTTCTGTAGGTCAGATACACAGGACAAGTGTTTCCGATCCTGACGTTTTTCTTAAAAGAAGAAAGTGTTTGCATAGGAGGTAAAGTAAGGTGGGAGTAATGGGGGTTACGACATTCCCAACACCGAATGAGGCACCAGGCGGGGGGAGGGGGTGAGTGACACGGACAGCAAGCTGGGGTTGGCAGTGGAGAGGGCACTGAGCAAAGTAGCTTTGAGTTCTAATCATTTAAGTTCAGTGTGTATCGATCCTATTACACTGAGCTTCATGTTAGTAATTCTCTATCTGCCGCTGTGCATCATGCTTCAAAGAGAGTCAGCCTAGAATCACAGAAAATCATCAGCTTTGGAATCAGATGAGCATGAATTCAATTCCAACCAATTACTGCAACCCATGTTCATAACAGCTACGCTATTTGGCTTCTTCCAAAGACATTAAGATGTGTGAAATATTGAGGGCCACACATACATATCCTGATGTTTATCTTTAGGATTTTATATTTATCATTGATGCTTGCCGGTACAACCAAATCAGGTGGGAGTGAAGACCCCCTTCCCCAGGCTGTTCACTCTCCGGGCCCCATCACTCAGCTCTCCCCCGCAACCTACATCTCCTCCACCACTTTCCATCAGTCCCGAACTGTAAGGTTTTCCTTTAACCTGGTAAAGCATCCAGGATGAGGTGCAGAACAAGAGAACCTCTGTTGACTTGTGCACAGTTACTTTTGCAAGCCGCTAAACCCACTGTTTGCCCTCGGAGCCCTGAGGTCAGACCTGTTTACCTTCATGAATAGCCAAGCATTCAGGAGCACACACAGATTCTGTTTGCCTCATCTGGAGAGAATGTTCTCACAGTCAGGACTGCAAAAAGTGCGAGTCATAGATCACCCTCCTCCCCTTGACATTTCTGATCCATGGCCCCCTGACCCAGCCCCCAGAGAAAGACGCTGGACTGCCAGCCACAACTAACTAAAAGTTATGAGACCTAAAAAGTACTTTGGAAACCAATGAAAAACCCACTTAGAGAACTCTGACCACATTTTCTTTCTAAAAATTCCATTGCAACTTTTTACAAATGGTCACCATGACATGGAACAAAATATCCACCCAGTGCCACAGGTTAGTTCTGACGCGAGAATTTCAAGCCTCCTGACTTGGGATTTGCTGGGCAGAAAGCAACAAGGGAGCATCATTATCAATAGGACGTGACTCAGCCACCAGCTCTGGGCTGCGTGGTTATCCCACTGCGCTGATCACCCTGGCTGAGAAGACATCGAAACCAGAGGTTGAAATCCCTGTAGCTTCACCTGTCAGAAGTTGGAAGAACATCTCAGTAAATATGGCTTCATCACATCTTTAGAATATTTAAAATCTTTTCTGTGAAGTTTTGTGTTATCCACTGGAAATTGTTTCCAATGGGTTATGTGTTATGACTATAATTTACCAAGATAAAGAAATAAGGAAAGGTTTCTTTTCAGAATAGTTTTAACTTAGGTATGTGTGCAATTGTGAGCAACTGAGCCAGGTGTCATCCTGTTTGAAACATACGCTGTCATGCTTGAAAGAGTTATGCTGTTTAAAAATAATCTAGAATGACCTTAGAATAATCCAGACTAACCCAACAATTTAATTCTAATTTCGTCATGCTAGCGGAGAGGGACCACGTTACATGTAACTCTCTTGCCGTTGTAAATGTCCAGGGCATGACGTACTGGAAAGACTATGGATTTTAGAGACAGACACAGACCTTGGTTTTACTTTGAACATCCCGTTAATTATGTAAACTTGGACACACGTCTGAAAACTCCAAGCTACAGTATGATGATAAAAGTAGAGGTATTTGACACCTACCTCATCTAGGTTATCATGGGGACAAATACCTACGAGAAAGCATTTCGTTGGCATAAAACTGGCCTGTTGGTCTCCTTTTTCCCTCATCTGGTTTTCCGACATTTACAGCTGGAATTTTGGAATCTGCGGTATCCCAGAGGCCCCACTGTGTCTGTTGTATGGAGTGCACATAGGAGCAGCACCTGTCTCACTGGGTTGGTGTGCAGACAAAATAAGAACACATCATTAGGTATAATGACCATGTTTTTTCACGATTTTCTGAAGAGTCACTATGTACAATAGAAACAGGAGTGACAGTGTGAGACATGCCCCAAAAGAGCACGAGATGAGAAGCTCATGAGGGAAGAACAGAAGAGAGAACTCTCTGTATCCTGGAAAGAAACTACATTTGACCGAGGTAGAAGATAGGAAGGGCATACTCATTTTAAAAAGAGAATGAGTAAGAGCACACAGTGTACTTACCTCTAATGGTGGGAATATAGAAATAAAACAAGGTACTTGAAAGTATTCATAAAGACTTAGGCCATGATGCTGATATATTTCTGGAAAGACTTACACATACATAGTGGACACACTTCCAAAACTGAAAATTGGGCCATAGAATTAAGTAATACAACAAAATATTTTACCTCTGGTAGTATAGTAAACTAAAAAATCCAACAAATAATTCAAATTTAATGACTGCGTACAATGTTTCTAATGCAAGATTGTTAAAATGCAATTCCTTCTTGCTTTTGAATGCTCTTAATACAGAAGGATTCTTCTGGAAAAGACAAAGCCAGGTTGTTTCTAATTCTAAAACAGTTTAAGTGTGCTTTTTCTGTAATCTCATTGCAATATATTGAAGAACATAAAACCATCTTAGAAACAGTCTTAGTTCACAAAATACTGTTCTTTGGCTATGTTCTTGAGGATATGCAAGATCCTGGAAATGTCTGCCTTCACATGAAAGCAACTGTTACAAACGAGTCACATGAACGCCGGCTGTGGTTTTTATAAGAAACATTTTATGAAGAAGTCAAACACAAATAATGGTCCAACCATAGTTAATTAGCCATGTCAAAAATAAATCACTTAGAGACTGTTCAGATGAGCCACTTTCTTCAAAAACATGTGCCATTTAATTAGAACACACACCGCCTCCTGTTTTTCGGTCCATCTTCCATCAATCACTCAGCCCCAAGGAATTTTCCTCAATGCTGTCTGAACTGTGTGTTTTCCTGATGAGAAGATTCTCCTACATAGGTGAGGAATGGCATTCATTTCCCACACTTGGCCTCTAAGAACAGAGCACACAGACAAAGACAGGGATGGAGACGCCGCCTGCAGCAGAGTGAGGTGATGCACTCCCACCCTGCCCCCGCCACCCACCCCCACCTGAACCCCTACTCCCCCATCCCTGTCCCACCCCCACCCCACCACCCACCCCCATGCCCCACCCCCACCCCATCCCTGCCCCCACCCTCGCCCCAACCCTAGCCTCCACCCTCACCTCCAACCCTGCCTCCGTCACCCATCCCCATGCCCCACCCCCACCCTCACCCCAACCCTAGCCTCCACCCTCACCTCCAACCCTGCCTCCGTCACCCATCCCCACCACCCACCCCTAACCCCCAGCCCCCTCCACCACCCCCACTCCCCCATCCCTGTCCCACTCCCACCCCACCAACCCATCCCCAAACCCCATCCCCCTGGAAAACTAGGTATAACTTCAAAGCAATGAAAAAGAATGAGGCTAAACCACAGTATATGGCACATCTGAGGAGGAGCATGGGTGAGAGGTTATGCTGGTGATGGTGTTCTTCATGAGGAACCCAGAAAGACACCCCCTTGGCCATCTACCCACTTTTCAACCTTTCAGCCTCCCTGAGATTGGAAGTTCATTATCTAAAGAAACTTCCAGCATCTGAATGGCACATAAGGGTAGCTCACGCAGCCCTCCCTCACCTTGCCTGCTCCCACTGCAGAGGCCCTAGAAGGCGCGAGGATGGCTTTCTTGGCCTCCCGCCCATCCCCAGCCGCAAGCAGCTGCATGACATAGTTCTGGCCGGTGGAACAGATATGCCTGATGGCTGCTGCCTTTCCTTTCTCTTTCTTCTGCTGGGAACATGGACTGGAAGCCTGGAAATGGAGGTCGTGTGACAAGGGGACACATAAGGATTAACTCCAACATGGTCAAGACCATGGAGCAAACAGAGGAAAGAATCCGGGATCCTAATAAGAAGCCAAATCCTCATCATGAGTCCTGGACTACCTCTCACCCCCTCTCATTGTGGAGTGCAAAGAAAGTCCAATTTACCCAGTCTTATTTGGGGTCACGTGGCTTTTGCAAAACTCATACATCTCCTGAGTATAAATAAAGAAGAATCTGAGCAGAGCTCCAGATCCCAAGAGGGAGCCCTTAAGTCAAATGCAGATATTTATTCAGCAGCATGGACTTCGAGTTGTGACGGGCTACTTGGAAGAATCTAGAGTTGAAGGAGCTCAGGATGGGCTCCTTGTACAACCTGCTTTCCCAGATTTCAGAGACAATGTGGCGGCAAGCGCTGTATGAACACACTAACCTATACCTGCCTGCCTTCACACGTACCTGGGCCTGTCTAGCCAAGGATCCAGTAAAAGCAGGTTTCTATGAGGGCTGATTGCACCCAGCCGGGGAGCAGGTGGGGCTGGAACCCTGCTGCACCCTGAGTGCCCATCAAGCATGGCTGGCCAACCCAGAGCAGGTTTCTCTGATATGACAGGGATTCCATATGGGCTAATGCCTTCCACGGGAGAAAGAGCACTGTCCTGAGGACTCACAAAATTAGGACAGAGACATTGTGAGGGATCTGGAAGCCTACCTCAGCGTCTGGGAATGAGAGTCAATGGTATCTGGGTTCTTACTCGGATGAGGCCCCAGAAACTCAGACTACATGGCTAACATAGCATATGGAAGGGAGGCAGTCATGCAAACACTATTCATTTGATTACAGGTTAAATCTATGTTTCAGAAAGAAGTGCTGGAGAAGCTCAGGTATTAAATTACGATCATCCGGACTTTAAAAATCAAGAAGTTCAACTGGAAATGAGCACACACAGACAAGCTACACTGGGGGAACGAGTGTGTCATAGAGACAGAAGAAGAGTGTCATGTCATGAGCAACTCTGCACGTGCCTGCCTGGTTGGAGACACACACACGTGCACACACGCATACACATGCACTCACATGCACTTACACAAACATGCACACGTGGGAAACACGGAGAATTGCTGCTCATGCTTTACTCTCAACAGCTGGCCAGGAAGAAACTCATTTCACTGAAAGAGGAGCAATGAAAAAGGACCAGCTCAGTACCTAGACATTTAAACTACAAGAAAAGAAAGGAATCAGTGGAAAGAAACCGGAAAGCATTTGGTAGATGAATAACACATCGGGAGAGTCTTTGCTTCCAGTCTCCATAAAAAACAAATTCCTGAGACCACTGACTTCAACTCAACAAGAAAAAGAAGGAGATAAGCTACAAAAGAACAGCATTTGTTCAGATTTCTGAGGAGACAAAGATGCATAAATGGACTATACTCTAGAAAGTGACAAGCCATCCGTAGGAAGAAAGACACCCAAGAATGCTTGCATCCGCATCAGAATGGCAAGAACAGAAGGACTCTACGATGGATGGAGATAAGGAGAAACTAGGGCATGTCCGACATCTGCATGGCTGGAGCCCTGAGTAGCCTGAGCCACAGACCAGTCCTGCACCAACCTCCAACTGTCTTCTACTGACCTCCACTGTGGGCCTCACTGGGGGCTGAGGGGGAAAGCCCGGATCAGGGGAGGAGGGCTGAGAGGTGAGGTGTGCAGGGTCTCACCCAAGCACAGGGAGCCACTCAGATGGCAAGAGGTGAGCCAGATTGCAGACAGCAACCTCTCCTAGGTGTTCTAGGCCTTCACATGTTGCTGCTGGCGTATGAAGCAGTTCACACGGGCCCTGGCACCTTGCCAGTATTCAAATTCCAGGCTCTGCTGATCCATCTCCCAAAGGATGTAAGCCAGTTGTGAGCTGAACCTAACAAACTACAGCAAAACTCAGACCACACTCTACGACAGATGAGATCAACCTATCCTCCCTTCAGCCCAACAGAATAAGAGCAGTGCTGTTTACTTCAACTGCTACTCTTCTTTTCTATAAAAAAGCAGAAAATTGAAATTACAAGATATATTAAAAAGTGACCTATGGTTTAAAAAAAGGAAATTGTCAGGGTGCCTGGGTGGTTCAGTTGGTTGATTGTCTGCCTCTTGATTTCTGCTCAGGTCATGAAATCAGGGTCCTGAGATTGAGCACCAAGTCAGGCTCCACGCTGGGTGTGAAGCCTTCTTGAGATTCTTTCTCTCCCTCTGCTTCTGCCTCTCCCCTCTCCCCCTCAAAAAAAAAAAAAAAAAAAAAAGGGAAAAGAAAAAAAAAGAGAAAACTGTCAGACTCAAAATTGTAAAGAGTCAGAGACTTTACAAAGTTTATGTTGAAAAAGCTGAGACATCCAGTGGGGGAAAAGCAGACGCCATCTGTGAAGAGATGGCAAAATTCAGCAGATACATGAACACTAGAAATTAGAAGCACTGTAAATGCCAGAGATCAAAAAATATATCAGTAATAAAAAATTCATTAGATGGATTTAGTAGCAGGTTGGATGCTACAAAGGAAAGAATCAATGAATCGAACTCAGGTCAATGAAATTAATCTAACTGAATAAAAAGTGGGGGGAAAGTGGAGGAAAAATCAGACAGGACAAACCAAAATATGTGGAACAACATCAAACAGCTTAACATGCAAGTAAGTGGAGTCTGAAAGGAAGAGGAAAGATATAACACACCAGAGCAAACAAATTAAGGGATAATGGCTAAGACCTTCCAAAGTTGGTGAAAAACACTACTTACAGATACAAAATTCTCAGCAAATCCTAAGCAGGATAAATGCAAAGAAAAGTCATCTTTACAGTAACCTGGTAAAACAGGTGAAAGTCAAAAGATAAATAACAGACCTTAAAAGCCCGGGTGGGGAGGGGGAGATATATTGTATGTAGTACATGGTCATTTCCGGTGACGTGAGTGACATCCAGCCTCACACTGTAAGAATGGAGGCCAGAACAGAAGGTCACGACCCACAAAACCCACAAACAAAACCAAAAACAACTAGAATCCTATAATTAGTGAAAATATTGTTCAAAATTGAAAGTGAAATAATCACTGACAAAACCTTAAAGAATTCATCTCTAGCAAACACATCCTACTAGAAATGCAAAAAATAATTCCCAGTTTGAACCTCAGATCTGAAGGAAAATATGAAGATTACCAGAAAGGGTAAATATTACATCATACATCGATAGTTTAAACCAAAAAATAATAATTTTGTAGGATTATATATGTTTATATTTATATGTAAATGTAAAATATGAGACAAAAAGACAGAAGAAAGTATAAAGAGAGTAAACAGAATTATGCTGTTGTAAGTTCCATAGACTGTGAGGTAATATAATTCTACATGAAGTTAAACCGGAATGACATAAAGATGACTGTCATAACCTCAGAGAACCAACAGGTAATAGCACGGAGAGTAAAACTTTGCATAACAAAAAATATTTGACATGTCCAGAAAAAACAAAAGAGGACAGGAAAGGAGGGGAAGTGGGAAACAAAGACAAATACAAGTAGGTTAAATGAAATAAAATCCCGACATGGAAGACATCAGCCAAACCGTGTCAATAAGAATATGAAAAGTAAATGAACTAAACACTTCAATTAAAGGCAATTGTTGTCATATAAAATAGAAAGACCCAACTCCAAGCTACTGATAAGAAAATATGCTTTAATTATAAAGACATGGGCTGAAAGCAAAAGGTTGAAAAATGATATATATTCTAAATTCTGCATGAGGAAGCTGGTGTGGTTATATTACCATCAAGGTAAAAACTCCAGGACAGGGGCGCCCGGGTGGCTCCATCGTTAAGCGTCTGCCTTCGGCTCAGGTCATGGTCCCGGGGTCCTGGGATCGAGCCCCGCATCGGGCTCCCTGCTCCGCGGGAAGTCTGCTTCTCCTTCTCCTGTGCCCCCTGCTTGTGTTCCCTCTCTCGCTGTGTCTCTCTCTGTCAAATAAATAAATAAAACCTTAAATAAAAAAAAAAACACTCCAGGACAAAGAATATGACTAGAGATTTAGCAGCACGGTTCATAATATTAAAAGGATCAATTTATCAAGAAGACAAAAATGCAGGGTGTATGTACCTAACAACAGAGCTTCAAAACACGTAAGACAAAATAAGAACAAAACGGAAACGAGAAATAGACAAATCATTATAGTATGGATTGCCATACTCCTCTTTCTGCAATTGATTAAAGAGATACACATAAGATTAGTATGGTTATAGAAGATTTAAACAACACTTTCAACCAACGTAAAGAAATTAACATGTGGAACACACTTACTACAGCTATAAAACAGACACCCTTTGAATGTGTACATGAAACTTTCATGAAGATCAGGTCATAAAAAGAGTCTCTATACATATCAAATAACGGAAGTCAGAGTATATTCTCTGATAACAACTGCAATAAATTTTAAAAGTGATAAAATAAACATATAGAATATCCCCAAATGTTTAAAAATCTAATTAACACTTCTAAATAGCTCATGTGTTAAAAAAGAAACCAGAGAAAAATTTTTGAATATTTTGTAGCAAATGATAAAAACACACATAGCAAAATTTGTGGCATGCAACTGAAACTGTGTTTAGGGGAAAATATATAACATTCAATGTTTGCGTTCAGAGAGAAAGAGTTGGAAAGTCAGTGCCTTGAGCTTCCACCTTAATAATCTAGAAAAAGAACAACATGTTAAATCCAGGTGAGTAGGAGAAAGGAAATGATAAAGAGAAAAGTAAAAAATCAATGAAAGAGAAAATGTAAAAGGGGGACCACTAATGATAACCAAGCCTGGTTCTTTGAAAAGCTCTATTCAAGTTGATGAATTTCTAACTGAACATATCAAAAGAACCCAGGGAGAATAAACAAATTCAAAGACTGGGAATCAGAGGCTGTAATGTTGGAGTTCCTATCCATGTTGAAAGGAAAATGGGATTTTATGAAAAGCTTTGTTTATAAATTCAACAACAGATTAAATGAGGAAATCTTTAAAAGACACAAGTTTCCAAAAATGACTACAGAAGAAACAGAAAATCCAAATAGCTTCATATCTATTTAGAAAACTAGATTATTTATCAAAACCTTTCCCACAAGGAAAGGGAGCTTCCCACAAAGGAAGCTCTGGGGCCAGCGTTTCTGGTGCAGATGGGCAGATACAACTCTACATACAGACGGTCTCACCCTGCAACATAAAGAGGGAATCACCTCACCCAATGGTGTGATTAGGTAAGTAACCTAAATTTCAGGCAACCCTTTAAAAAATTACTCAGCCATCAAAAAGAATGAAATCTTGCCATTTGCAATAACATGGATGGAGCTAGAGTATATTATGCTGAATAATACTCTCTATTAATATAATGATTAGTGAAACAATTCTAAAGATAAGTGAAATAAGTCAGTTAGAGGAAGACAAATACCGTATGATTTCACTCATATGTGGAATTTAAGAAAGGAAACAGATGAACATGTGGAAAGGGGGGAAAAAAGAGAGAGGGAAACAAACCATAAGAGACGCTTAAGGGTAGAGAACAAACCGGGGGGTGGGGGAGTGGATGGGGGATGGGCATTAAGGAGGCACCTGCTGTGATGAGCACCGGAAGTTATATGTGAGTAATGAATCACTGAATTCTACTTCTGAAACCAATGTTGCACTGTATGTTCACTGACTAGAATCTAAATAAAAATTTGAAAAAAATTTTTTCCCTTTTCATTGACTGGGAAGAGTCATTAACAGATGACAAAGTCACAGATGGTATGATTTGCCTTTTCAGCTTCTCTGTGGAGCCTATTGAACATCCTAGCTCCCCAGTCGGAAGGGAGTATCCCCTGTCTCGACAGCCTGAGTTGTTACATTCCCATGACAGCTGCACCATCGTGGTAGAGACTGCCACTCCTGCATCCTTGGGTTCTGTTCTCTGGTCATTCAGTATCTTCATTTATTAGTTGTTAAACAACAGATCCTGATATTCCTGGCGAAACATATTCCACAGCTCAAACCCCATTTTGGAAAAGAATCATAAACATAAAGTGGACTCTCCTACATGATGGAAGAAATTGCATTTTTTCTTTACAGTTAAGATTTGCTTATGAATGTATTAGGAAGGTTGTTATGGCCTGAATTGTGTCCCCCCAAATTTGTATGTTGAGGTCCCAAACCCCAGTACTTCAGAATACAACCATGTTTGCATTTGAGATCTTTAAGGAGGTGACTGAGTTAAAAGGAGGCCTTTAGGGTGGGGCCCTAAGCCAATATGATGAATGGTGCCCAGAGGAGAGACCATGTGAGGACACTGAGAGAAGGCAGCCATCTTTGAGCCAAGGAGAGAGGTCTCACCAGAAACCAAACCTGATAGCATGTAGATCTCGGACTTCCAGCCTCCAGAACTGTGAGAAAAAAATTTCTGTTGTTTAAGCCAAAAAAATAAAAAATAAAGTGGACTCCCCTAGCGAGTGAAAAGAAGCATGCGTGAATCATCTAAAATCAGCTTTTTCTTTGGATCTGGTCAACAATGTTCATTATAATCCAAAGGTTATATTATTTAAAAATATATTCCTTAAAAATCACTCTCTAAGCACAAACCATTTTGCAACTTTTCATATGAATTTGCATTATAAACTACACACATTTTAATCTCAAATCAAAGACTCAAGTAAACTTTTCCATCTAAACCTCATGAAAAGGTTGATGTGATCAACATCTCAGTTCTCCTCTTAGCAAGATCTTTGGGTCAATAAAATACTTTTCTCCAAATTTTAGAACGGTACCATATTGCTAATATTAAATAAGTATGTTCAATATTAACTATCTCTTTTCCTGAACGATGGTCTATGCTTTTCATATCAGCACTGCAAATATTATAAAAAGCCCTTGCAAAATGTGAGACGATCACCTTATCATTTGGCTCCCCGCCTTCCGTGTTATCACCGGGCATGCACTGGGTGTGATGGCTTCCATCGTGAAGCCCATTCTGAACCAAGCCCTTCCCAACCGACACCTCTTCTTTTGTGAAATTCATTCAGTCTTACAGTTGGTAGACTAATGAAGTAAAATTTTAACTCTTTTTAAGGCTTTAAGAAAAAAAGAAAAGAAAAGAAGAGGCGCCTGGGTGGCTCAGTCGGTTGAACGCCCGTCTCTTGATTTTGGCTCTGGCCGTGATCTCAGGGTCGTGGAACTGAGCCCCGTGTGGGGCTCCCCACTCAGCAGGAAGTCTGCTTGTCCCTCTCCCTCTGCCCTTCCCCGGCTTATGTGCATGCTGTCTCTCTCTCTCTCTCTCTCTCTCTCTCTCAAATAAATAAAATCTTTTTTAAAATGTGATACAAACAATGGAATATCATTTAGCCTTAAGAGGAAGGAAATTCCCTTTTACAAGGATGAGCCTTGAGGACGTTAGGCTCAGTGAAAGAATCCGGTCACAAAAAGACAAACCCTGGGTGATCTCACTCCTGTGAGGCCCTGGAGTCATCAAATCCCCAGGGACAGAAAGGAGAAGACTAGGTGCCAGGGGCTGGGGGAGGGGAAAGGAGAGAGGTTTGAAGAGGACAGAGTTTCCATTCGCATGACAATGTTCTGGCAATGGATGGTAGGATGGTTCACAACAATGAGAGTGTCCCTGAAGCCACTGAGCCGTGGACATAAAAATGGTGAAGATGGTAAATTGTTTATGTTGGATGTATTTTACCGCTGTTTAAAAACCACGCGTGTCTTGGCTGGCCCACAAGGCCTGCCCGGTCCTGTCCAGCCCCCCTCTTCCACTACCTCCCACCTTCTTGGCTCTGTACGCTCTATCCAAGTGGACCTTCTGGGTGCTGTCTCTGCTTGTGGTTCGCTGTCCGGGAAAGAGCTCCCACCCATCTCCCCCCGCCTGGGGCTTTGAGACTCAGGCTTGGCTTCAGTCACCTCCTTGGAGAAGAGTTCTTCACAGCCTTCCTTGAAGCAGTCCTGACCCAGATCGCCCTTTCTCCTAAGACTTAGCATAATTCAAGTGGGTCTTCGTTTAAAACTTCTCTTGTTTTGGATGGAGTGATGGGGTTTCACCTGGCCCATTTCCTCCCCAGCCTAACTCGCTGTTAGCACACATGTGTGTTCAGTATGACCTTGCCAACAGAAGGGGGCAGGACAGAAGCATGGTGGAGGTGTGGGGGTCGGCGCTCCACTCTCTTCCAACACCCGTTCACACCTGACAACACCCCTCGCCACCCTTCATGCTCTGCTCCCACCCCCTTCCTCCAGCCACTCCTGCCCCGGCATGCAGCCTTGGACTTCAGTAAGGCCACGTCACACCATCTCCCTTGTATAATGTCATTTAATCTATTAGACACCTCTTGGGTTCCCCCTTGGAACCACGGCAGCCATGTCTGTGCGTCTGTCAACCCTCCCTGGTCCCACATGTCAGATCTGGGAAGCGTGCCTGACTTAGTCCTGCCAAGTCAAGCGTACTCAGGTTCCTGGGCACGCATCTTACACCCCCAACTTCCCAGCTGTGTGACCTTGTTCACTGCTCTCTACCTCTACTTCCTTTGCTATAAAAAAAGGATCAGCTTCTTAGGAAGTTGAGTTGACACATGCAATGCACTCAGAATAGTGACAAACGCATCATAATCACCCAAAATGACAGCAGTTACCAATTCCCAGGATCTAAGGACTGGGAGTCAGTTCAGCCAGCTTGCTTCTGTGGGTGGTGGGAACCAAAGGGGTGTGCATCTGGGTGCTGGGAAGTGAGCATCTTCTAACCATATGGATTCTCATGGGATTTATTGGGGAGAGTCTGGGATCTTTATGATGCCCTGAAATTGAACAATTGTCCTTTCTTTGATGTCTGGAGGCTTTTACACCTGAGTCAATGAAGATCCCAGTGAGTCAGCAGTAAAGTTTCCTTTTAAGTGGAGGAAGGGCAATAGTGAGCAGAGTTAGGAAGGGAAAGCCCCGCTTCCAGAACCACTGCAAGAAGATCAACGCTAGGAAAGAGTCTGTATGGAAGGGAGGATCCTTCAAACTCTCAGCAGGGAAACCACTCTGCAGGGAAGGTCAGTGTGGATGCTCGCAGTAGTCCCATACCATGCATTGCCATTTTTCCAGCATTTACCTGGTAAGGCAGCTCAGCTCACATACAAGTATCTGGCTTGAAGTCTTCTTTTGCTTTATTTGTGTTGTTTGTTTTCTAAGGGATTTTGCTATGTAAAGGTCTTTGTAATTATAATGTTTTATCCTTCCGGTTTGTAGAACCAAATTTTATTTTAAGAACAATGTTTATTAATGCAGGTTCTCTGTAAATCAGTGTTATAAAGTAATTACAGGTGACCAACGAAGGAGAGGATAAAAGGGAGGGATAAGCTTTTCTTTTATAAGGACTTTTTAAGTAGTATATTTTAATGACATTTGAAATCATTTGCCAAACACAGGAGTACATTAATTAGAACTGAAACACAAAATTTCTTAATTACACACATGAAAAGTCATAAGAAGCTATTACTTAAAAAATGGCATTCATTTGTGGTGGGGAAAAATTTATTATTGTATTCACACTGGATTATTTGACTCAAAGTTGGATAGTTGATGATAAGTTGTATTATTGTCTCCTGACTACTCATTCTCATCTCCCACTGGAATGCTCTGGGTGGGGAGTTATGGTTCCCCATTCCACTGATGTGGGGCTTAGCCATATGATTTGATTTGGCTAATATCATCTGGGTGAAAGTTAAAGCTTACCAGTTATCAGTATTATCAGTAAAAGGTTTAAGAAATGTGGGAAGTTTAGGGGGCACCTGGGTGGCTCAGATGGTTAAGACTCTGACTCTTGGTTTCAGCTCAGGTTGTGATCCCAGGTCATGATCTCAGGGTCATCAGATCGAGCCCCACATGGGGCTCAGATTGCTCAGTGGGGAACCGGCTTTTCTCCCTCTCCCCCTGTCCCTCCCCAAGCTTGTGAGCATGCTCTCTCTCTTTCTTTCTCTCTCTAAAATAAATAAATAAATCTTGGAGCACCTGAGTGGCTCAGTCAGTTGAGCATCTAACTCTTGATTTCGGCTCAGGTCATGATCTCAAGGTTGTGAGTTCGAGCCCCACATTGGGCTCCACACTCACCGGGGAGTCTGCTTCTGCTTCTCTCTCTCCCTCTGCCCCTTCCCAACCTGCTCTCATTCTCTCTCTCTCTAAAAACAAATAAATAAATCTTTTTAAAAGATAAATAAATCTTTAAAGAGAAAAAAAGAAAAGAAACGTTGTAAGTTTCTGCTGGATCTCCTATCACTCCCAACCTCCACCATGAGAACTGTATACCCAGAAAATGTCTTACTTAAGCCTAGTCCCTGAGGAAAAAACCCATGGACAGTATTTAGACCACCCCTGCCTGGAGCAGAGCTGCAGACCCTAATCTGTAAACACTGACATGCAATGTGAGTGAGAAATAAGGATTTGGTTTTTGCAAGTACCTGAGATTTTGAGGCTCTTTGTTACACAGCATTAACCCACCAAAAACTGATTAACACAGCTTAAGGATGAAGTTAAGTTCTACAGAATTAGGGAACTTAGTAATCAATATACAACTCACTAGGAACTTGGAAGCACATGAACTTCTTTGTGTAAATGGGATATTCTAACCATGCAGTCATGGGAGGTAGGTACATAGAGACTTGATGAGAGGTAGATGTTTGTGCAAATGTCAGATACAACATGTAGGATCATAGGATCAGGGTCGCTATCCCTTTCCTCACATGCAAGTGTAGGCCTTGTTCTTAAAGCATGAAAATGATTCTCTCATTTGTTAGGGATGGATTATTTGCTCGTTCTGAGAAGGAGACAAGAAATTCAGAAAAGCCTTTTCTGAAATAAGACCCTGAACAGATTGGTTTGATCTTTCAGGTTATCTACTATTAAGACATGAGGCCCTTCATAACCCCAAACCTATGCAAATGAAGACTAAGAGAAAAACCTCAAAGCTACTGCCTATTTAATGAAAATCAACCTGGTTCAGTTGGTGGAGCATGCGGCTCTTGATCTTGGGGTCATGAGTTTGAGCCCCCTGTTTGATGTAGAGTTTACTTAAAATAAAATTTTAAAAAATTTAAAAAAAAAGGAAAAAGAACACTTGCTAACACACACGTGTGGCCCAAGGAGCCTGTTGTCCCCTCCTTATCAGGAGCTGGCCCTGGGTCCAGAGGAGGCATCACTGATGTCTCCATGGGGGACACTTCTTGGTGCATCTCTTGCTTAGGTGTAGAAGAAAGACACAACCTAGTGTGTGTCGGTTGTGGACGGGTTGCTCACCAGTCAAGGACTCTCAGAAGGGGCCTGTTGGTTACCGTTCCTCGATAAAGCAGGAGCAGGGCCTGAAACAGAGACAGATTTCTGGATAATTCTAGTGGACACCTAGATCTAGGAAGGGTCCAGTCAGGGCAAGCATGTCAGTCTTGAGCTACGGGTAGAAAAGAGTTGTTGGACTTATCTCCAGTGGTTGGTTGATTGGGCCCCGACAATGAGGGACAGGGTGGTACATCTCTAGTTAGAAAGCCTCTCCCTGGAATGATGGCATGAAGCAGTCTTTCTGAAACTGGTTTTCTGTCTCCAGTCACTGGCTAATTTCTAATTCTAATTTCTAACTTCTGGCTCAGGCAAGCAACATGTTTCTGACCAGCAACTGCTCTTCCTTGCAGGATGAACAGCAGGCCAGAAATCACCGGCTCTTTTTAAAATAAACACCTGATTTAAAAAAAAAAAAATCTCTTTTAAAATTTGCCTTACATTGTTGATTGTCTATTTGCCTCCCACAGCTTCTGCTCTTTCTCCTCTCCCACTCACAATCTTGCAGACCCGGCTGCCCCTGCAAAGCCAGGTCTCCATGCTCATGGAACTCACTAAGAAATTCAACGTTCAAGTTCAGGCATTTCATTCAGTTTCCAGGTGAGCTTTTACCATCGAACAGAGCAAGATTCACATTGTGGTCACCGAACTGAAACCTTGGCTATAAATTCTCTTACCTTCTATCGCTCATAGAGTTCTACCCAGAAAATACTTGTCTGTGTTCCTTCTTCAATTTTTACATTCTCGCTCCAGTGACCAGCCAGCTCTGAGTCGCCTGATACCTTGCATGGCTGGCTTGCTCTCATCACCGTGCTCCAACCCTGAGAATCAAGGTGGAGAACCATCTGCATTCATCCCCAATCTAAGGAAAAGCGTCTCCAGAGGCCCCCCTGAGCTGTCTGGTATTGTCTGATCTGTTCTTGGAGCTCCGAATGGAGCTTACTTAGCCTTCTGTTCTTGGCAGCAGCTGCTCCATGCTCTCTGTGGTCAGGTATATATTCTGATACACACTCCGTGCTCTTTGTAGTCTGACTTATTCTCCTGAGCCCAAGGGAGTTCGTACTTGACCTTCTCTTAGCTCAGTAAGATAGTACCTTTTCAGTTTTAAAAAATTCTTTGTAGACCCTTATAACATTTCTATAGATTTCTGACTTTTCAACCTCATGTCCTTTTTTAAAAAAGATTTTATTTATTTATTTGAGAGAGAGAGAGAGAGAAAAAGTGGGGGCAGGGGCAGAGGCAGAGGAAGAAGCAGACTCCCCATTGAGCGGGGATCCCGATGCGGGGGCTTGATCCCAGGGCCCCAGGATCATGACCTGAACTGTAGGCAGACGCTCAACTGACTGAGCTACCCAGGTGCCCCAAGTTTTCAACCTCATGTCTTTTTTTATTAGCTGTTGACCCTTACCTTTAAAGGTGACCACATTTCTACTGACTACAGATAGGATTCTTTAAACCCTCTGCTCTCTCTTTCCAGACATAAGCCAAACCATTCCATCAAAGAGTCGTGTTCTGTTTCTAGATTTCCCATAGAGATATTGCTGTTTCTCTCATGTTTTCTCTCATTTACCATGAAGTCCTCTCAAACTCGATGGCTGTCCATGGACATGGACCAGAGCGTAGCGCCCCCGCCAACAATCTGAAATCCTCTCCAAACACATCCGTTGCCATCACCTCTGCCTCTGCAGCCGCTGACGGCCTCTTTTCTTCCTCTGGTATGATGCCTTCCTGTTTTCCCTTGTCTACTGTTGATGGAAGCTCCTGGTGTCTTTTGGGTTCAGCGCACTTTTCAATTGGCCCAGCAAGTAGCCAATGGGACAATCTGCTGCCCTGAAGAGTTCGTGTTCTGGATAAAATAGATCCTTTTTTTTTTTTTTTTTTTTTTAAACACTGTCCTCCTGCTCCTTCTCTGGAATCTGGCGCTATCTCTGCTAAATCTTGGGTGTGTGGCTCTGAGGAATGAAAAGGCTGGTCTGAGACTCAGGAACATTCACCTAGCTCTCTCTCTCTTAATTAATTTCATCTTTTATTCATGGTGTGCCCTATTGCTGTCTTTGGAGAAGATATTGGGATTCAGGATGCTTCTTGAGCTCGGGTGAAGGGATGTTTCCCAGCTCCTTTCTCTGGGCACCTCCCTTCATACCGCGTCATCACAAGCTCAGCTTGAGGCGCACCTTGAGAATTGTGGAAATGTGATGACAGATCATTGCTGCTCATGCCCACAGTTACGGCTGGGTAAGTCACCAATACATGATGGGATGCTCAGGCTGCATGGCTCTCTGGACTGTTCAGACAGTTGTGAGATAAAGTCCTTACGATTTTAAGAGACGTTATGTAGTTGAAAGGTTTTCTAGAATCCCCCTGATCCATTCAGAAGTCTTAACAAAGGTTGTTTCAGACCCTTGTTTTGGTCTTCATCTTGCAGCCATGCCGTACGGGCAGTACTCTCGATTTGTTCTTGGCCCCAAGCTGGACAGACTGGACATGAGGAATGATTTCCTAGCAAGTTCTGGAGCCCATAAATTCCCTCTACGTTTTGCTTGGAGACCGGCCAGTTCATTTTTGAGCTCATCTCTTTGTGTCTTAACCACACACAGCTGAAAAAGGGTGGATTATACTTTCAGTCTTCTGTGTGGGCACCACCTGCCCAATTCCACACACTCACCAGGTGACTTTCCTAACTTCCCAGTTACTGCAGGTAAACAGTTTTACCAAACGTTTTGTACTAGTGAATATGGGGAGCCACATTCCCAAATTTAAAAGTTTCCTGGCCTTCCACCAGCCATCCCAAAGCTAATCTCACATATTCTAGTTTCTGGTCACAATGGCATCCCACTTCTAAGGACCAATTTCCGTATCCGTATGCTTTTGCTGCATAACAAACCCCCACAAAATCTTAGAGACGTGAAACAGTGTTCGTGGGCCTGCAGGGGAAGCTCCATTTGGCACTGCAGTTCCGCGGGTCGGCTCTGCTCCTTGCGTACATACACCTTCTGGGCCTAGAAGGCAAGAGCTTAACTCCCAGCAACATTCTTGAGAAAGTGATTGAGCCTTGTCTCCCCACTAACATATTGTACCTCTTGTCCACATTCCACTGGCCAAAGTAGGTCACATGGCTAATCTGGGGACATGAAAAGTAAGAAAGGAGACTCTGCCTTTTGGGAGAGGAGCTGAAAAGTCCCATATGGTGAAGGGCGCAGATACAGGCAAGAGCAAAGAGGCCAATAATGCAAGCTGTCACAGCATCTCGGGTGGAAAGAGATGATCCCAGCATCAGACTCAACGTTCAGTCTCATGACCTACACCACGTCTGGATGCCAGTCTAGGAAATAAAAGGTTTCTGCCTCACCCCCCATGCCCTGAAAAAAAAAAAAAAAAGACAGTCACAATAAATATTCCCAACAGAAAAGTGGAAGAATCAGAGATGCATCCAGTCACCAACCCTCAGCAGGTGTCACTGGCCCTCTCCTCTGGGTGGAAGGCGTGCATGGACAGGCCCAGGTCCTGTGTCCTACGGGCGGTTCCCAAACCATTGTTCCCCTTGCTTGCCCTATTCTGGACTGTTCTGTGCTCTGCAACCCAGCTGACCTACGATGAACACAGACACTCCAGCTTGGTTTTGACTAGTATTAGCATGGCATATCTTTTCCCGTGGTTTTACTTCTAACACATGTGTGTCTTTAGATTTAAAGTGCATTGGTTGTAGGGAACACAGTTAGGTCTTGCTTTCTTTCTACGTCTGACAACCTATGCCTTTGATTTGTTTAGACTGTTTACATTGATTATAATTATCGATATGGCTGAGTTTAAAATCACCATCTTGCTATTTGTTTTCCAATTGTCCCATCTCTTTGAACCCTTTTTCTTCTTGTTTAGAACTGAATATTTTCTCTATAATTCCATTCTATCTCTTTTGTTGACTTCTGAGCTACAACTCTGTTATTTTCGTGGTTGTTTTTGAGTTGATGGCACTTACCTTCCACTCATCACCACCCACGCCTTCGGGTAGTGTGGGCACGTTACATGTCTCCCCAACCCTAAATCTCTTTGGTCATATATTTGCTTAAGCATATTATAAACCCACACTGCACTGTTATGTTTATATAAAATTTATTTGATAAAATACTAACTTTCTGCAGGCTAATGATATCATAGTTTTATAATAATATGTTTTAAAACTTAAAAACAATAAATTTTATTTATAATTCCTAACTTGGAATTATTTTTTTAAAGATTTATTTACTTATTTTAGAAAGAGAGAAGGGGAGGAAGTGGGGCAGAGAGAGGGAGAGAAGCAGACTCCCCACTGCGCTCGGAGCCCCATGTGGGCCTCAATCCCGTGGCCCTGAGATCATGACCTGAACCAAAATAAAAAACTGGACGCTTAACCAACTGAACCACCCAGGCGCCCCAGGAAATTTTTTTTTAATTGGAAAAATAAGACAGTCATTTGGCCTCTTCTTTTTTTATATAAGAAAAAAACATTAGAATTATAAACATATTTAGATATGAGAAAAATAAGCTTTTCTTCTCAAAACTGTAGCTTTGGGAACTGGGGAGAAAGGATTTTAATCACAAACCCCGTGTAGGTTTCTGGGTATTGCCATAATCCAAATGTAGTGTTTTTATTACAGAGCTCTGTAATTTTCTAGTGCAGGATAACACATTTTTTTAAATATATATAATATTATGCCAAAAAAATAAAATTGGGGGTTTAGATCCCTTTATGTGAGCTTCTACTTTTCTGGTTGGCTGTAATTTTAACCTGATTACAGATGCACCATCTTAAACTTACATAGATAACATGGATTCCCTTGCCCATATTCTTGGTCAGGAATGTGTTCATGACACATTCTCCTTCTAAATACATATTTTGAGAAGTATTTTTCTTTTTAGAAGGCATAATCCCTATCACCACCACGTTCTCCCAAAAAGAAAAAAGAATAAAAGAATCGGGCCACAAACATTCAAAGTGGCAGGGATCAATTTTTAAAGATCACTTTCACCTTATATACATACAGGGAGTCAGGCCCTGTGTAATCCCAAAGACAAGGAGTTCAGATTGTATAATTTGTATAATTCCTTTTTTAAAAAACTGGGCTACAGGGGCACCTGGGTGGCTCCGTCGTTGGGCGTCTGCCTTCGGCTCAGGTCATGATCCCGGGGTCCTGGGATCGAGCCCCGCATCGGGCTCCCTGCTCGGCGGGAAGCCTGTGTCTCCCTCTCCCACTCCCCCTGCTTGTGTTCCCACTCTCGCTGTGTCTCTCTCTGTCAAATAAATAAATAAAATCTAAAAAAAATAAATTGGGCTATATATTTATTGTTCGTGAAAAATTTAGAACCTACCTTAATCTTGGTAGAGAAACAATTCATAGGACTTTCCCATTGCATTCTGAATTAGGACAGATGGCCGAGGATCTCGACAAGGTGTTTCTTCTATGCAGCAATACCTTATTCTAAGGGTTCCATGAATAGAGCCAGGCAACGATTTGTTCTATTGGCTTGGAATCCTATCTACGAGGCTGTAGCACATGTTACTGTTTCTACCCACTTTCCGAGACCTTTATCTCTTTCATTTCTCACAACAACCCTGATAGACGAGCATTTTCTTTCTCGTCTTTGCAATAAGGAACTTGAATTTTTGGAGCGGGTAACTCTCACTCAAATCCAGGTATTTTGCACCAAACTGCAAGCTCTTTGCACCATGTGGCTGCCACTGCCCCATTGCATAACCAGAAAAACGCTGTTTGGTTTACTTAAATATTAATTCCCTGAATCTGGGTCACCCTGAGAAACTCAAACGTGCCATGATCCTGCCTGTCTTCTACATGTAAAACCAGTCTCTCCAGCCAGAGTCGAAGGCCCCTGCAGAAAGGGCTGTGTGACTCAGTCTCCCCGGGTTCCCTGGCCATGCCCTCCAGAACCCTCCACCCAGGCTCCTCCTGTGCCCTCAGATCAGTCCTGGAGTCCTGACACTTGCCAGGCTGGCAGGGGACGGACCCTGGGGTGGACCCTAGGAGGATAAGACCCTGGTGGCAGCCTTTACAGAGCAGCCGGCTACAGAGGGCTGCAAGTTTTCGGTGAGGTGGGCTCCCAGCACTGTGGCCACGGGATCCCAGGGGACTGTCCACGCCCCCGAAGTCCAGCCCTCCTCCAGCAGCCCCTGCTGGTACCTCGGCTGGGCAGGAGCCACAGAACAGACTAGGACCGGTTTCGTTTCCCAGTTCTATCTGGGCAGCAGTTCATCCAAAAAATATTCTTCTAATACATTTGTCAATAAATCGTCTGATTTAGGCTATATCCACATGTGAGCAGCAATAAAACCTAGTAGTTATAACATCGAGAAAAACTTGGAAGGACCAAACTGTTGAGGAGAACCATGTCCCACTTGTACCGCCGACACAAGTACTCTAAACACTCAGCTCTTGGCACGGAGTTCTAAGTTCTCAGTAAGTGAGTGTGCACTAAGTTCACACTCAGTAAGTGTGAACTTAGTGCGAACTGGGATTAGTGTGTGTCCCAGAAATCACAGGACTCGAAGGAAGCCTGAGCGCTGGACTGAGCCCCTGGCAATGATAACTCAGGGGTTCGATGAGGTAACTAATTAAGTGAGCAATGGCTGACTTTTAGAAACACTTCTTCCTCTCCTTTGGGAAGTTTCAAAATCCCTCAGCCTTATTTCTCTTAACCTCTAATGTCCACGACACCACTATAATGCCGCTTACTGGCCGAGCTCCAATGGGCTGGCCATCCGTAACTCTCAGCAAGCAGGGGTTCTGAAGATCAATCAAGCTCCAACAGGTAGCATCAAAATAAGGATTCAGCCACTAGATGGAGAAATTGCCCCAGTCAAGCACAAAGCACCATTCTGGGTCTCTGCTGGAAATACAAGCAGTGAAGATATTTATAAACGCCATGTTGTCCAAACATATAAGCTGTAACTTTTTGTCAATTCATTTGATGTGCTTTTGTTTGAATTGCTCCAATCAGGTAGACATCTCATGTTCATCTTTACTGTTTTATGCTGTCATTTTCCACGATTTCAGTGCTGACTACCTAAATCTCTGGAACATCATTTGTCATCTTTTGCATTTTTGTGGTAATTAGCATTGAGTAAATACATGCAGATTTCACTTCCCATTCTGCAGCTCACTTGAGAAAGTACCAAGGTTCACAACAGATTAAAATGTCCCTTTGGGACAAGGTCTTCGCACCAGCTTTCACAAAATCTCGCCCAAAAAAAGAGGAGTCTGAATACTAACTAGACCAACCAAATTTGGATATTGCCTTTATTTTGCAGAAAATGTTTCCTGCTGATTGTCTTTGGCTACTTAAAAGAAAAATATAAACAATCATAGGTTTAACAATACAAGAGATTAACTACCTATGCTCAAAATAAACACATTCTAGTGGGCAGAGCAGGCAAATCTGCGTTTCTACTACAATCTGCTGTCCTCAGCTTTGACAGGCTTCTGTCCTTCACAGCGCAGCACCCACTGTGGCAGGCGCCACAAAGGGCCTGGAAACCATCCCCAAGCAACAAGGAAGAAAATTAACTGTGCTTTTTCTCTTGCTCATGTAGGACTGGTGGGGTTTACGGACTCCGATGTGCCAAGTCACCCATGGGCCGTAGGAGAAACAAACAAAAGTTTCTGGACCCTAGCAAATCATTTTTATTGTGAATCGTGGTAAGTCTGGCCGACCGCATCGCTTCCAGGCCCAATTTGCCTGCGGGGCATCGGTGGCCCCAGACGGTGGGCACGCACTCCTGAGGAACAGGAGAGCACGGATCCCTCTTATGTTACAGGGAGGGTGATAGGGCCTGTTTCCTTTCCTGGACCCATGAGCTGCCACTTTGTACCCGGGGATCAACCAAATCCACACTGGAGGCCCCACACAGAAGCCCTGCGTCTGTTACAACACAGGCCTTGCTTCACATGGAAGGTGGTGACACGGGCGTCCACGAGGCTATGAGGCGGGCTTGGGCCGACGCATCGTACTGGCTGTCGGGAATGTCTGTGGCCGTGGGGGCCCCTTCGTACAGCGGGGATCCGGAGGAGGATGCCTGGGCCGGGTGGGTGAGAGGCGCAGCATGCGAGGGGGAGCCCCGAAAGAACTGCGCCCCCAGCCCGTTGGACGTC
This sequence comes from Eumetopias jubatus, assembly GCF_037043125.1. Classification (NCBI taxonomy): domain Eukaryota; kingdom Metazoa; phylum Chordata; class Mammalia; order Carnivora; family Otariidae; genus Eumetopias; species Eumetopias jubatus. The sequence goes on along the minus strand of NW_028274812.1, from coordinate 3,336,078 downwards.
GCCGCCGTCTGAGCCCCAGGCGTGATGGTGCCGTTGCTCACAGACCACAGGCTGGGGTACTGGCTGCAAGGGGAAAACCGAGACACTCAGGCAATCAGAGGTGGAGCGAGGCTCGGGACCAGCGCACAGGGGACGCAAACACGGAGACCTCCCGCTCCCGATCACCGCCCCGGATGGTGTCTTTCCAACAGGCCGTTGGCTCTCAACCACACTCTGAGGTGCCACAGAAGCTACTGTCTCCTATCTGTCAACAAGAAACAAAATTGCGGGCCCTGCCTGCAAAGGTTGTGTGCGGTTCGCGGCTCCTCCCGGAGCGCCAGCCGTTCTTGCTGCCAACCACTCCAGGCTGGTCCTTTGGCGCTCTCGTTCAGAATCCCAAGTCCCCAGATCCCCTGAATCAGAGGTTTCCGGGGTGTGCCTAGGTGTCTGTGCTGATTAACTCGCCCCGCCCCGCTGCTGGGGTTCTTGCCATGGAAACAGCACCTTCCTGGAACATTAAGGTACAAAATGTGCTCGAAATAGGCACTGCCCCGCCCTCGGTCCTGTGCAGTAACACTTAGCAGGTCGGCGGGATGCGGTGCAGGACGAGCAGCCGGGAGCTAGCCCCGGACACACACCCAGTCCTGCCCTTCACCGGCTGTGTCGGTACCCTGGCCTGCGGCCAGTTTTGAGCCCGCTTCCCAATGCACGGAGGAAGCAGCTAGAAACAAGTATGAAGTCCTTCAGTCTAGCAACGCAGATTTAAACAGCATCCAACTATGCTAAAACTGCTTTGAGAAAATGTCTTTCCCTTACTCCATACTGTGCTGTATTGTTCACCAAGCCCTGTTCTGTATTTCAGACGTATTTGACCTCAAAAACAAATCTGAGTTGAACGAAGTAGTTTACTATCCCCATTTCACAGAGAGAAGAAACACCTCTGAGACGCCCCATCAGAATGGGACTGCAATGGAACTGTGAGGTCCCCACAGCCAGTGGTTTGTAACCTGCAGGTTAGTCCACTTATGTGCAGGTCTCTGAGTGACCTTCGGGCCCTTGAATGGTTGGCTGCTTTGTGCATTGTTTGCTTTATTTTTTAAGAGAAGACAATTAGATTCTTATTATAAAGGAATTGTTTCTGAGACAAAAGAATTAAAATCTTGGGCATCTTTTGGTATTCTATATACAATAAATTGCACTGCTTTCGTAGTCAAAGTAACTTGGGTAGAGATTCACTCTGCTGTGAGCCAACAACCTGTTAAATCACTTAATATCTCTGAGCCTGTTTCTTCAGAAAATGAAAGCTGACTTTCAGCTTTGATTCAGTTTTCTTATAATAATCTTATGAAAAACAGCAATACAGTTACCAATCAGCTTGATTTTTAAGCCAATCTCCCTGTACATTATTTTCAAGCTAATAATAAAATATTCATTTTTCTTTACTAGTTACCAGCATATATGTTAAGGACTTTGATCCTGTATCCACAGAAAAGCCAACACATTTTTTTCCCTCAATTTAATAGCTCTTGTCAAAAATGATTCTAGAAACATTTCTTCAAATTTCACCTGCTGACCCCAACAACTCTGTAAAGACATGCTGAGGCTGGGCTTATATAACATATTTTTTCTTGTAGAAATGAGGCTCAGAGAATTTAAGAGACATGTCCTCTATAGGAACTAGTAAGTGCCAGAGCCAGGATGGGGGCCCTGACTTCCCTCTGTTACAGCCCAGCTCCATGCATGCCACCCCGAGGGGGCCCCTGGTCCTCCCAGAAGACAGACTGGAACAGTAACACAGTGGTCATGTAACCTGGGATCCTGGGTTAGTGATACAACTGTCAATAATAGCCCAGCCGCCCACAGGTGAAGAGGCAGAACAAAAACCAGTGGATGGAAATGGCATGATGTCACACTCATAGTCCCAGGACAGTGCGCATCATGTCCAGACATACGTTACCTAGAGCCGGTGGGTGGGCCGGCGCTGTGGCTCATGGGGAGCATGCTGGTATGGGCAGGCGTCCCAAGGCTGGGCCAACTGTCATGGGATTGGAGCATGGACAAACATGCAGATGGATTGTCAGAATAGGCTATGGGGCAAAGAAAGCTTCGTTAGTGGGGGGGTCTTCCAGGAGCGACAGAATGCAGCGAAATACTAGCAACAACTGGCACTACCCAACACTGAAAACAAAATGAGTCTGGAATATGGAACAGAAGACTACCCAAGCCAGTGGGTTAAGCGTCTGCATTCGGCTCAGGTCATGATCCCGGGGTCCTGGGATCGAGCTCTGCATCAGCCTCCCGGCTCAGTGGGGAGCCTGCTTCTCCCTCTGCCTCTGCCACTCCTCCTGCTTGTGCTCTCTCTCTCTCTCTCTCTCTCTCTCTCTCAAATGAATAAATAAAAAAATCTTTTTAAAAAAGACTATCCATTGGCCTGTTTAATTGGTCACCAAAGGCAAATATCTATGGCCAAATGTATATATTAGACAATAAATTTTAGTAAATCCAAGCTTTTTCTTTATCTTCAGATCAATAGATGCCCTGTAGAAAGGGATCCTACGATCACTTGACTGGGGATTAATTATCCTCAAAAATAAACATAAATATAACTTTAACCTGCCTTTTCCCAAAATATTATTTCTTAAGAGATGAAAACACCTTAAAAACCATACTCCGGGCAACACTAAAATATGATCTTCTAGCCTCAGAGTCTAGCTGCTGCTTCAACAAGACCCCATGACTATTTCTTCATCAAATAAGGTCCTTTCGTTTCAAATCAGCTTTAATTGCTTAATTGCTTTATGGTGTTCATTAGCTATGTTCCTCCTTTTAGAGCCAGACAAAATTAAGTCTGGGCATACGTGGTGTTAGAGGAAGTTTAAAGGGGATCTTAATGGTCCAGCCCTGTGTTTGTAGCCCGTAAGCACGCACTGGGATCACTGGAAGCCTGCTGATTCCGCCTGCCTGGGCCAGTTTCGAGGTGATGCTGTTGCAGACGCTCCAGGCACCACACGTGGAGAAACATACTTCGTGGATCAGTGGGAGAGTCACGGAAAATCGTGCGTGGGTCTAGTTAAGCCAGTAATTCTCATACCTGGCTGACCCAACATCATCACTTTAGAGAGGTTCATAAACTATCCAAACCTGGGCCCTTAGAGATGGACCCACGGCTGCAGGGTGAAAAAGCTTCCGCAGTAACTGAGTACATTCGGCACCACAGCCCCCTGGTCTGGACCTCTCAGCGGCTGAGCCAGCAGCCATAGCTTGGACCTGAAATAAAGGTCCCTCTTGAGCCCACTAAAGAACTGGCCTGGGTGTGTGTTCCAAAAGAGGTCCTCCTACCCTGATCTCTGGAATCAATCCCACAGAGGCCTTTCCTGCAGTGGTCTTCCATCCACCCCCATACCCCAGGCAGACTTTGACTTAGGACTTACTTGGAGAATTATTCCGATGTGTGTAAGGGCTGGGGTAGGGGGATGGCCGGTGGTTCCTCAGGGCGGGGTACCTTTCACAGCCGTGCGTAGAGGGAAGTGAGAGGGGCCCTCCGAACTGAGGGTGGGGGGTGGCAGGTGGGCACAGGCTGCTGGGTCCAGGGATGAGCCACCCCCCTGCTGTGGGAAAAGAGTGCTGAGTAACTGGCATTTGTATTACCTCCATTAGTTAAAGGACAGGAGAGCTGAGACCAGGAATCAGTGGGTCTCCTCCTGAGGGGTCCCCGATGAAGAGAGGATGCATAGGGTCTTGCACTGAGTCCCCCAGTCCAAGTCTTAAGGCATCTGGGCCTCAGCTCCACATGAGAGGCCACAGTTTGACCAGGGTTTCCAAACCCACGGGGCACCTGAGAAGAGCTGGGGGACCCGGCCCCAGCCTCGGCCAATGCCCACTGCTTCCTCAACCTCTCTAATTCAAACCTGCCAGAATCTTCCCAGGCCCATCAGCTTCGAAGCCCTACCTGCTGAGCATGAAAAAACACAGAAACACAAAATTCAGAGCCAGATGCGCTGGAGACACACGGGGCAAGTCACGTGCGTGGTGCCCCCCTCCCCCCCCCCCCGTTGGCCTGCTCCTACCACCTCACCACGACGGGGAGCTGTGTCCTGGCTGGACGTGTGTTGTTTTCTGTCCACTTTTCTTCTGCTTCAGGCTCACCTTCTCCCCACTGTGCACACCCGTCAGAAAATCACTCTGCTGTTACCCTGCCTGCCTCTCACACTCCAATCTCTTCTCCGTTCCCTGCTTTTAAGTCTGTTGTTGTTCCTTTTAATTCAGAAAAGCAACCTCTAAGAGCACAACTACTCTGGCTATAATTTCCAAATGACAAACAATGCTTCAGACAACATTGAAATGAGAGAAAGGTCCGGATCTGCCCACAAAGCCTGCCCCCCATCAAATGCCCAAACGACGGCAGCCCATGAGCCACTTTAGGAGAGCTGTTTGTTAAATTAGCCCAGAAGATGATTAACGAAGAAAAAGGGAACAGAAAAAGAGTGTCCGCAGGATGTGCCACGTTGGTCCCCTCGGCCTCTAGAAGTGGCAACAAGCACTAACTTTTCTCTCCCGATAATGTCAGTTATTTAAATTACAAGCCCCTTCCCTGCATAGAGGGGAGAGCCACACAAAACTCTGTCTCCTAACAGACACTGCTCCTTAGACCTGTGCCACTTTGCTCTGGCTCGTGGAACTCGGAAAGGAAGCTGGACTTAAAGCACTTTCCCCATCCTACAAGCCACTGTCCCCACCAGCAAAACGAGCCGGAGTTGCTGGGCCACTCCTGGAACTGAAATGGGCTACAGGAAAAATCACATCTGCTCATAAGCATCCTTCCAAAGGTGGTCCTTTGGTCTGCCATCATTAATAACGAGAGAAACCATCTCAAAGTGGCTAGAACAAGCTGGCTTCTCCACTTGCCCAACAGAGCAGAGTCTAAACCCCCACCAAGATCTCCACCATCTGACACGGCCACGGTGGGAGGTGCCTCGAAGCCAAACAACTGAGCCCAGGTAAGTTCTCCCCTGGCTTCTCTGTCAAGAGTCCCAAGTGCCAGATGCGCATCCACAACCCTCAAGTAGAGCAGAGGTTGAAGACATAGCTCCAACATCATGGGCCCATGGTGGGCGGTCTGCTCCCCAGCCACACTCAGAAACCCGCTGTCAGCTGCATCCCCAGCTCTGGCTCTCAGCAGCCTAGTCCTGGAAGCAAGAGACGTGGGGACGGAACGCAACAAACCGTACATTGGGAGTACCCAGACTGCTGGCTGTCTCCAGGTTCTTCCATCATATCTTTGTGATCACTTCTGTCAAAAAAGTGTATTGAGTCGTCAAAAAGAACATTCGGAAAATACCATTTGCAGCAATATTTCCTCTTTCTGCATATTTCTTTGCCCAAAGGGTATAGTTAGAATTCTCTCACCTTTCCTTCGCATCAAGGAAAGCTTTTGCAAATGGATTGTATTTAATTTTAAGAGCTGTGATCTGAAAAAAAAAAAAGAAAAGAAATCACATTGACTGGTACACTGTCCATTAGCCAGAGGATTTAATTTGGTCCCGAGAAATTGGGAAACATCAGTACCCCTTCCTTTAAATATTCAAACATGATCAGACTTTCTTCCAGGTCTATTTTTCTATTTGAGTCTGAAGTGGCTGAGTAATTGTAATATTTAACAAAGAACAGTACATTTATGGAAGTTTTTAAATGCTGCTTTTCTGAGTGGAATTCACAGTGAGTTTAACCTACTGCTGACAACATTCTGTGTGCATAAATCAGACAAACATGGCTCAAAACATTACCTGAATCTGCTTAGGAAATAGCGATTTGCTCCTTCTAGTTGGCACTCAACACTGACAACTTAACCAGCTAATCACAAAATGTCTGTACTTTGGGGTAGACTTAAGAGATTTACGGGCACTAACCGGTATTTTGTATCTAGATGACCCTTCACACTGCCCAGGTTTGGAGGGTTGCCCCCCACCCTTTCAGGAAGATCTCCAAAGACTGCCTCTCTTACTCATCTTGTTCTCAAGAAATCCTCATAGAACTTAACCTAAATATTTTGTTCTTTTTCACTCGGAGAATTTAGGAGATGGTTCTATTTTATAGTGTCTATTTTATAGACACTTTAACAGAGAATTAAAGGAGAAATGCTTGAACAGGCACACATTTTAAAATTTCTCCCCTCTGTCCCAATTCTATGGTCATAGTAGATTATTTGAAAAGGGATAACCTTTCAGTCTAAAGTACACCAACACACAGAATGTCCACATTCTTTGCGACCTCACAGGGGACACATGCCCACCCGGCTGCTCACCTCCTCGTTCTGATAAGCGGTCACTGCGATGAACTGGGTCTCTGGGAAGCAGTGGCTGGTGATCATGCGCTGTGCGCCCCCAACTCTCACTATGTGGATCCGAGGCTCGTACTTGTGTAAGGAGTTCAACATGATCTGAGGGAAGGACACAGGCAAGACTTTCAGATAACAAGACATCCATTTGCCCTGCTGTTGAGAAGAAAAATACATCCAAGGTGCAGAAAATGCTGTAGCTCACAAGACAGTGTCTTTACCGTTGAAGTTGGTGGGTTTCCCCTCAGGTGCTGCTTCCCACGACTGGCTTAAGGAAAGGAATGTGAGGTGCTACACGCCATTAAAGGCAATGAATGCCCATCGTGAAATCCTTCGACCTGGTACAATAACGTTCTAAAGCTTCCAGGATGGCTAGAGACATCTTTAAAAGCCTGAGCTTGTTTGCACCTTGTTTGAACATGGGGTCTCCCAGTAAAAAATCCCCCAAGTAAAGACATTCTTAGAAGAGGACAAATTTACATGTCTGTTCAGACCATGCAGCAAACACAATGGCACATATTTAGCTGGAAAGTGACCGCTTACCATCAAGGCTGATATTTTCTCTACCTCTAGGTAAGGTGAAGACTTGAATGCAAAAGTTCCCCAAAGCCTGAGACCTGTTGAGTCCTTAAAGGTGAGGAAGCCCTGCACCCTCCCCGCCCCCAGCTCCCCGCCTTGGTGTTAACCACCATCAGTTTACTATAAACAACACTGAAGGCTTAATTGAGGAAGGCTGTGGCAGTTTCTCCAGGACAGATGTCACCTCCCGCGCAAGCACAGTCCCTTCCACCACGCCGAAGGTGCGGACCTGGCCTCGCCTGGCGCTGTCCCTGCCCCCCCCAACCCCCGCGGGCTCCATCACACCTACCTGACCCCCTCCGTTGAGCTTGTTGGTGAGCTTGACTTTGCTGAAGGAGACGGGCGCCTTCATCCAGTGGGCCCCGAAGTTGGGCGAGTCGGGGTGGATGTAGACGCAGCTGGGCGCCTGAGGCTCTGGCTTGCCCCCCGGGACCCACTCTCCGTTCACATACTTCCAGCGGTGGTTGTCGGCAGCCACGAAGTCCAGCAAGAAGGAGTACATGGCGTTGGGGTCCAGGCCAGACACGTTCACCTTCAGCACCGGGAACATCCTCCTGCAAAGGAAGGAGTGCAGCCGGAGGACCCCGGATCTGAGCCTTTAAGACCTTTAGACCTAAGGCACAAAGCTTGGGACAGAGGCATCTGTCACTGTGGGGCAAAGAGAAGCCCCCAGGCCCCGCCTTCCCAGAGCCCCCCCCCCAAGTCCCCAGCGTCCTCCACACTGTCCCACTGCCCCCGGAGGCAGGGTCCCAGAGAGCCTGGCCGAGGGTTCCCGCGAGCGGCCAAGACGCGGGTCTGGGAGACTTCTCCCAAACTTCCGCGGAGCAAACCCCAGAGAGTGACGATGAGGGGACACAGGGCTCTGTTCCCGAGCCGAGCGGAAAGGAGCAAGAAGACCCCCACTGGGAGGAAACCTCGGGCAGCGGGAAAGTTTCCTCCAGGCCTCCCGAAAGCCCGGCGCACGCCGAAGTCCGGGCGCGCCTACCTGCCGTTCTTGGTCACGATCATCTCGTTGGTGAGCTCCTTGAAGCGCAGCCACAGCTCGCTCTCCTCGAGGCCCACGCGCAGCTCGCGCTCCGTGGGGTCGCCCTTCTCGCTGCCCGCCTGCAGCTCGCTCTCCACGGCGCTCAGCAGGTGGTCCACTCGGTACTGCAGGCTCTTCCCCGCGTTCTCGGAGCCGGGGGAGCTCATCCTCCTGCCCGCCCCCTCCCCACCGCCCCCCGAAGCCCCGACTCGCTACGCGAGAGCCACCTTCACCCCGGTCGGCGGCCGCTTTCCCGAGACGGCGCAGGGCTCCCAGCACTGGCCCCGGAGGAGGGCGCGGACCGAGATCTGGGGGGGAGGGGGCGGGGGAGGGGTGGGGGGGAGGTTCTTCCACTTGAACTCCCGCGAGGCACGGCTAGCGTAGGTCTCTGCGGAGACAAACTGCGTCCCCTCCCATAAATAGAGCGGCGGCTGCGGCGGAGAGGGCCGGCGGATTGGGCCGCGCGCCCTTTGAAGTGCGGGGGCAGCTGCCCATTGGCCGCGCGCGGCCATTTCAGACCCGACCGGCGGGCTGGGCCGCCCGGGGGCCCACAATGGGCTCCCGCGCCTGTTTCCTGTAAATCCCGGGCCTGCCCAGCGCGCCGCGGCCCAGCCCCGACACCTCCGCCCTCCCCCAAATGTTTGCACCTCCATCAAAGCGGCGGGGCGGGCCGCGGGCGCGGTGGGGGCGGAGGAGCCGGGCGCCCGAGCTCGCCCCGGCCCGCACGTCCCCGAGGGGCTGCCGGGCCGCCCGCGACGCGCCCCAGCTCCCGCACGGGTGCCAGCCTGGACCGCACCGCGGGCTCACCTGCGCGCGGCCGGAGGCCCTCGGCGCCCCGCCGGCGCCCGGCGAGCCCAGCCCCGCTGAAGGGCGCGCGCCGTCGGCTTCGCCCGGGTCCCGCTGCTCTCGCTCCTTGGAAGGCTCAGCGCTCCACCGAGCGGAGTCGCGTCCCGACACGTCCCTCGCCCCGCGGCGCTGCAGGTGTCTCCGCTAACACCTAAGCCCGTGGACCAGCCCACCCCGGCGCCCCGTGTTCCCGCGCCTTCATGGGTGTGGAAGGGGGAGCCCCGCGCCCGGAGTCTCTGCCACAGGCTGGGCTCCGGGCCCACCGAGGAAAATACTCAAAAATCAACCAAACGAGCCCTTTTAGGAAGTTTTCCCGCTTCCTATGTAAAAACAGGACTTTGATGACGAGGTTTGCGCGTGCACTCAGTGTGACCTGGGAGCTTGCGTGGCTTCTGTGGGCTGATCTTTGTTTCTGTGGAAGGTGGGAGTGGGAAGGCGCTGGCCAGGGTGCTCTCCCGAGAGCGGGGTTTGGGGTGCGCCACCCTGCCGGGCCCCGGCCAGCCGCCGCGCCCAGGGGCGTGGGGAGCGGGTGGTTTATTACCTTTCGGTGAGAACCTCCGCGAGGAGAGCGAAGGAAAGGTGACAATGAGCAGGAAATAGTTCAATAAGGTCTCTCTAAACAGTAACATTCCTCCCAAAACGGGAGCCCAGGAAGAGAGAAGGAAGTAGACGCTCCGAGCGCTGGCTGTGCGCCTCAGAGCCCCTTGCCCACCACTCTAGCCCGAGCGTGGGGTTCCAGGCTGTTTCCAGGTCTTCTTCGCGCGCACCGCACCCCCACGCCCTGTGGGAACAGCCAGTGCATCGGGCGGGGCGCCCCGTTCAGGACAGTCCCGCGCCCTAGCTAGGGGGCTCTCCCGGAAGGACTTGGATTGCGCGCCCCGGCTACCCCGTTCCTGCGGGCGCCCGGCCGGGCTCGCTCGGGAGTCTGGAAGCGCGGGGCAAGCCGCGGGAGGGATCCCGGCCGGGGGCGGAGGAGCGCCGGGCCTCTGCCTTCCGGGAGCCAGCCCAGCGATAAAGGGGGGCGCCTGGTGCCCCCCGGGTGGAGTGAGGATGCTTCCAGGGCTGATTTTCCGCCCCTCTCCAAATGGGTACTGAAGAGTCGGGAAGGCCGGCGCGCCTCCATACTGTCGGCATTTCTCAGTTTCTTTTGTTGTCTCAGATGCTTGGGATACCCAAGGGGATGACCCGAGGGGGGAGGTTTTCTTCTGGAAAGAGGCACCAAAAGGACCTCGTTTGCCCCTGACACCCGGACCCTCCTGAGTCGCCCTCCATCCGGCTCTTCGGGCCATGGGATTTGGAGGGCTTGTGAGTGCGTCTTCCCTAAGAAAATAAAAGTGTCTCAAGGGTCATTTCTGCGGCCTAAGACCGCCTGAGCTTCTTCTGCCCTTGGAATAAAGGGGAAAAGCTGCGTGTGAGGTGGGGGGTGGGGAGGGTGGGTCCCCAGTGGCGATTGAGGGTCTCCAAAACCAGGGTCAGAAGCTACAAGTCCAACACCCCCAGCCCTAAGACTCGAGCTCTCTTGCGCTGACCTTTTGGGGTCGTTTTCCCAAAATCCAAAAGAGCTCACCAATGCTGGAGGACTTTCAGATCGTTCCAGAACTGTGGCTCTGATTTCAGTTGGCTCCCCTAACAGCAGTGGGCACGACCAAATAAGAACAAAACCCCATCGGAAAAGAATGTTAGATTTCAAACGTTTGCAATGACATTTTTCCCCTCCACGAAGAAAAGTCCCAAGTGTTCAAGAACACCCCCCAGAAATTTAGCCCCACTTGCTGGCCGAGCTAGAGGCTGGGAGTAACTGTGTGTCCCTCTGGGGCTCTGCCGGCCTTCACTACCTGTTCTTCCCCCCACCTTTCTGTGCCTCATTTTCTGGATCTTTGTTCCCTGGTTCTCAGGGCAAGCGTCGGCACTCTCCAGGCTTTTCAATGAAGGCTGCGGTGCATGACAGTTTACAGCCAAAAACTTCCTCAGGCCCAGCTATAAAGAATTCCCAGCTAGTAACAATGTGCCTCCTTGGGAGGGAGGAGGTGCTCGCAGCTCTTTCTCTGGCAAAGTCTGTCTCTGCCTGGGAAGCTGAGCCATTCGAGTGAAATACCCAAAAGGGCCGATGGCTGGACCTCAGGATGCAGATGGTCACCCCCCAAATAACTTGGCAAACACTTTACAAGAAATCTCCCTCTCCTCTCTCTCTCTCTCTCTCTCTCTCTCTCTCTCTCTCACACACACACACACACACACACACACACACACACACACACCCCTCAGTTCCCAGAGAGGCAGTTTTCCCCAGGCCCAACCCTTCCCAAGCAACAAAACCATTTGTCTTTTAGGAGCAGGTACCCATGATGCCCTAACAGGCTCAAGGCCAGGGGGCCAGGGCACAGCATTGGGGGACCCTTCTTTGCTGGGAGAAAAACATTTATTTTCTGATTATATACTTCGCGCTCGGTGTAGAATATACTGTGTATTACGAAGACACGTAAATGTGTGTGTGTGACCCTAAAAACCTCAAGCCTGAATCACGGGTCACATGTTGGCAGGTTTTCCTCACCTTTATTCATTTTGTCCTTCTACTGAGCTCCGTCTCCCAATTGGTGAAGCAGAGTTGCCAAAAGCGTCAGCAAACATAAGACCTAAACATGTCCTAAACAGCAAACATGTCCTAAAACATAAGACCAAGAAGGAAGGGCGCTTCCTCGCAAGTCATTTCTGTCACCAGTTTGTCGGTTTGTCTCCCATTGAATGAAACCCAGTTCATTTTAGTATCAGTTTTAAAGCTGCGTCACGTAATTCTTTGGACTCTTCACCCTTAAAATGTTTTCAAGGCCATCGGGTTGCTTGGGGTACCTCTGGTTTGCAGAAAACACACAGTCCTCTTTTCTCTGAGCCCCAGGGCCCTGCATCAGGCGGAGCCCGGTGTCAGGCCGTCAAGCAGGTGCCACACGGCCTCCTCAGCCGCAAGCACCCCCTCAGCGGCGGGCACCCCTCAGCAGCGAGCACCCCCTCAGCCGCGGGCACCCCCTCAGCGGCGGACACCCCCTCAGCCACGGGCACCCCCTCAGCGGCGGACACCCCCTCAGCGGCGGACACCCCCTCAGCAGTAAGCACCCCCTCAGCGGCGGGCACCCCCTCAGCCGCGGGCCCCTCCTGAGCCGCGGGCCCGGCCGTCAGCTGCAGAGAACCTGGAAGCCAAGTCCCTCCTCACTAGACACCCCGTGTGCTTTGTGGCACGGGACAGCGTATGGTTTCCTGACAGAGTTCACACACTGAAAACAAACAGACCCGCGGGGCGAGAGGCTCACGCCTGGGCCAGTCCCGGGTCCCTCAAGCCCCGAACAGCGGCTGCCGGCCCTTTGGATTCGAGGCGGCAGAGGAGAGCTCGGGGCGCAGCCGGGCCGCCTCCCTGCTGGGGCGAGGAGCTGGAGCGTGTCCCCTGTGGCCACCTCGCTCTGTCCATCCCTGGGGCGCGCGGCCTTCTTCGTGGTGTGTAAGTGGGGTCCCGTTTCCCGATGTCCCTGGAATGCAGGCGGTGGCCCGGGTTGCCGTGACCGTCGCCGTCGCCGGTCTTCCTCGGGGCTCCCTGCGCCCCCCCGGCCCCATGCCTGCTCCGTCTGCCCTGCGTGCTCCCACGCCTGCGGCCCCGGGGCTTGTGCACATAGTGAGTGGCCTGCGACGTGTCCACCAGCCTCGGCGTCCCTTCGACTCTGCTGCGTTGGCCGGAGAGCTCACTTCTGCGCAGCCCACCGCCCCGGTCCTGGCCGCACTGGCCTCTGAGGGCCTCCTGCCCGTCGAGGCTCTGCTCCTGTTCCCCAGAGGCCACGGCTTTCTGGGCCTCGCTGAGAAGGTCCAGCAGTTTTCTGGATTTATCGTCTGCTTCTGGTAGTTTACTTTTCCCCGAGGCCGCTTCTCCTCGGATCCTTACAGATAATCCCATCACCCTTGCCCCTCGACCCCTGGCCTCACGGGATTTCCTTACCCTGCTCACTCCTCCCGCACAGGGCAGCCGTGGCCGGCTCTCCGTGGCCCCGCTGCAGTGGACGCCGTCACACTGTGAAGACAGGCGAGATGCAGGCTCTGACCACTCACCGCGACACCAGGTCTCAGCCTGCGGTGGGGACTCGACGGGTCCCCACTGAGGGACGGGCTTGGCAAAATTGAAATGCAGCCTGGAGGGCGTATCCAGGAGGAGCAGGGGCCACTGTCCCCAGACCCACCTGGACACGCGCTCCGGCGCATTGTGATGACACACGACGCAACGTCAGCCAACACTCACTAAAACGCATGAGCCACAGAAGCCGCCCGGTCTTTCTTCAGCCACACACGCATGGTTCAGCCAGTTGTCTCAAACGCGTTACAGGAGGGAGTCCCTGTGGACTCTGTGTATAAGATGAGGCCCAAAGAATGAACAGAAATTAACTCTTCCAGAGGAAGTAGTGAGTGTGAAGGGGATAGGAGCCTCCCTCCGGCTGAAAATTACCCAACAAATCCTGACGGGAGACTCCACTTAATATTGAAGGGATGACTATACGCATAGCACCGTGGGACCATCTCTCTGCTTTCTTTGTACCTTCTCTATACCGACACCTATATTTTGGAAAACCCCATTTTGGTACCAAATGAAGTATGAGGTCTCAAATCTATGCCCTTAGAAGGACCCACGCCTGAGCAGCTCTGATCTCCATCACCACTCATCAGCAGGAAGGGCGGACCTCAGGGCCGGAATCCCGCCGGGTTGTGATCATTGCTCCGACAAGGGCTGGTGCAGCGGCTGGGGCTCAGAGCTCACAGACCCGACATCTGTCTGAGGGAACAGAGGCAGCCTGGGGGGTGCAGGCCGGGGACAGGGCGGTTCCAGGCCCGGGAGCGGAGGGCAGACCGCGCTTTCTGTGGAAGAAGCCAGGGAGGAGCAGCAAGGCTGCTCATGGGATTTGAGGACATGCGGAGACACAGAGACCCGAGGAAGGCAGGGAGCATCGGGATCGAGATCCCGATCGAGAGATTCTGGAGCCAAGTCGAGAACAGCAGGTAGGAGAGAGTGGCCTTTTCGTGACAGCAGAGATTCAAAGACACGGTCCCCGATCTAGGAAGGCCAAGCGGGCAGGACATTCTGTGTTGAGACAGACGCGCTAAGTGTGAGGAATGGGAAGTGAAAGGGGGCAGTGGGCGGGGAGGTGGGGGGGTGAGGCCCTGAGCAGACTGCTTGAAGGGGGTGGGCTTTCAGCATCTTCAAGGGTAGTTGGGAAGATCCTGAGAAGGTCTGCGGGGTAGCCTGGAAACAAGTGGGGTGCTTTCAGGGGGGTCCTATAGAAATTCCCATAAATACATAGATGAAGACAAAAAATGAACAAGAAGACTAAGACAGCGATCAAATTACCAGAATGGTTCGGGGGTGGCTAACCCGGGGGCAGGAGAGAGAAGACAAAGGCAGGCTGCAGCTGGGGCCGCGGGGCCCGCTGGGGAGGACAGACAGAGGATGGAAGTGCCCGAGGGGAGCCGACCTGGCTCCCGTGTGTCTGGTTGGAAGGATGGGGAGGGAGGAGCTAAGATAGGAGCTCCCAACATATCAGGTACCAGACTGATAGTAAAAATGGGGCCACAGGAGGGCTCAGCAGGGCTGTGAGGAGAGATCCTCGAGCAGTGGTCCATTGGAAATGAGAATCGGCACGTTCTGCATACAACCGAACTCACACAGCCAACGGGTTACTGCCAGCCCAAGCCCCGGCTCAGCCGCGGGAGTTGAGGCCTCTTGCACGCAAGGAATGGTCCACAGCACCCTCCGGACAGCAGCAGCCCTGCCGGGGGCCGAGAGCCTGGCTCATATGCTCAGGCAGCTAAGGCCCGCAGACAGACAAACAACGGAGCGGCAGCTGGATTTCTGACTTTTCTTCTAAACCCACCTCGTTTCCACTAGACCAGCTTCTGCACATGCAAGTGGGAACGAAGGCACCTCCCCCCCCTTGCCCACCACATGCACTCAGCCAGGCCCAGAGGGGACCTGGTGTGTGTGTGTTTGGGGAAGGGAACGGGTTGGCTTAAATAGTTTTGAAACCTGAAACAAACTTTAATCATATAAAGGATGACAATACGCTAGGAGGAAGGAAAATCTCATCCCTTAAACAATTCGCCATCCAGTGAGAGAGGTTGGAAACTAGAGGGAAGAGCAAAAGCCGACGGGAGCTTACAGCTGAATACCTTCTCCTCGTCACCTTTCTGCAGAACCCTGTGGAAATCTGTGCTGTTCTCTCCCCCCTCCGAAACTTTCCAAAGTAAAGTAAATGTAGACCCGAGAGTTACAGAATTTCCCCAGGGTCACACAGCGAGAAAGCCAAGTGATGCGAGTGGACTACAGTGATTCCAAAACAGGAGTAGGAAAACTCAAGTCATGTTCCTTGGTCTTTTACTAACGCAGTCTGTGCTTGTCCACTTGCTGCCCAGCTTCCCGCCATCATCATTAACCCCAGAGGAAGGCGTTTTAAAGCGCCATGCTACTATGAGACCTCCTTCACCAGGACATGGGAGGGGTTTGGGAGGCTGAAGGTCGTGAAGGAAGCTCGTACAGAGCTCTCTGCCAAGGTTTGAGTTCAGGCTATACGCTGTCATGGATTTCTCGTGTCCTGGGCAAAACAAAATTGTGTTAAAATTTAAAAACCCAATTAAAACTTACATATGTGGGAATCTTGTTATCTTTTTACAACAGGCAATAATATGAGTCATCAGTTGGCTGGTTGGCCAGAGAATGGGATCAAAGATCAGGTAAATCGTGGCCTTCAAGTGAGAAAACCATTTGACACCTGTAGCGTGTAGCCCGAGTTTTTGTCACCATTTATAACACAGATACGCTGGTTCCAAGGAAGGATCTGGGAAGGCTAATAAGATGCCATTCTGAATCAGTGCCATTTTCAGTTGTGCACCGAGGAGGCAAAGATCCTCCTAAAAATCGATGGGCTCGGTGCCCAATACAGGCCCACAACTTGTTTCTTGAGTCTTTGGAAAACAAGCACTCCAATTAACAGACTAGTAGACTAGCAGAAGATTGACATCTACAGGACTGCAACGTGCGGAGCAGTATCATTATAAAAAGTGTGCTCGCGGAAACACCTTCCATTACAAAAAATGTAACAAGCGTATCGAACCACTGGTCAACTATTTGCCATAATCCTTGGCTTAAACTACTAGACCCAATCTAGCAAATTCTTTACGTGCATTTGGCTTCCCTATCCATTTGGCCATAAATGAGCATCTTGCCCCTATAGTCTGTTCTCAACACAGTAGTCAAAATAAACTCCTCTTCCATGTCCCTCCCTAGCCCCAGAGACTTGTGGACAGCAGGGCTGTGGTGCTGGCACGCTGGGAAATGACTCTGATACAGAGGTAGCCTTCAAGTTCACCACCAGGAAGGCTGTTGCAGGAATCACAGAACAGAAGGATTCACAGACCAAACAAAGAGGCTCAAATCACAGGGTTCAACGAAATCAACTAGAGACACACCGTGAGAAACAAAGGAAAGGAAACGGGGCAGGTCAGCTCACTTGGGTGGAAGACCCTCACTATGTGGACCCAGGTATCTGGCTCTCTTGGCTCCATCACATTCCCGATGATGGTGTGGTGATGAGGACCAGCGCTGAGGCTGAGCAAACCAGCTCAGCAGATGCCTAGAGAGTAAATCCTATGGTGAACCTTCATGGATTCATGACCCAGCATCAACAAGACACACTTGTGGGCAGTCTTGTTTCATCTGACCCATCACCACATCTCCTCCACCTACAGCTCACTCTGCGGGGAATCCCAGATGTCAGAGCCTCATCCATAAAAGAAATACTGCAGTATGTATCCCTTAAAGATAGGAGTCTTTTTGGGTGAAGCTAACCATACTAATACCATTATCAAACCTAAAAAAGAATTCCTTAATATCATCAAAAATCTAGTCAGTGTTTGGGGCGCCTGGGTGGTGCGGTCAGTTAAGCGTCTGACTTTTGGTTTCAGCTCAGATCATGATCTCGGGGTCCTGGGCTAGAGCACAATGTTGGGCTCTGTGCTCAGCATGGAGTCTGCTTGAGATTCACTCTCTCCCCCTCTCCCCCAGCCCCTCCTGCTTGTTCTCTCTCTCTCTCTCTCTCAAACAAATAAATAAATCTTTTTAAAAAAATCTAGTCAGTGTTCAAATTTCCCTATTGGTCTCATGAGTTCATGAGGAAATTCTTATACGTATCTTTTGATGCCCTGTTACAAGAATTTCCATAGCTGGCTTATAAGCCTAGAAAGGGAATTTCTGGGTAATGTCTTCCTTCAGTATTTCCAGAAGATCTGAATTGTTTTCCAAAGAGGTTACACCAGTTGTATATGCCACCTGCAGTGAGTGAGTTTCCACTCGCTTTGCAGCTTGCCCAACAGTGGATATCATCAGATTTTATCATTTTTCCTAACTGTTAGGTTTAAAAAGAATGTTATGGTTTCAAATTGCATTTTCCTGATTACTAAGGATTTTGAGTAACCTGTTGAATCTTCTTTTTTAAAATTCAATTACAGGAGTTCTTTTTAAATGTCGGTACCAATCATTTGTCGATGTTACGAATAGCAAACATTCTCCCACTCTGTGACTAGACTATTCCCATCCTTGATGATGTCTTCTTGTGAAAAGAAAATCTCTGTTTCAACATGGTCAAATTTATCACCCTGTTCTTTCCATTTTACCGTCTTTGTGCCTTTGTTTAAGAGAGCCACTCCTATCCCCAAGATAGCCTCCTATATTCTTTAAGTTTCATAGTCCTGTCGTTTTACGTTTAGGACTTTAATCCACACAGAATTGACTTCTGCGCATGAGATGAGGCAGAGATCCAGTCTCAATGGGGAAAACCAATCGTCCAAGCGCTGTTTGCTAAATCATCCACCGTCTCACCAAAGATCAGCAACAAATCTGCTATGCAGCTTCCATTATGCATCTGATTTTGGAGTCTGATTTTTTTATGCTAGGCTCTCCCTATTCTAATTCACGGATGCTTTTATCCACCCTTGAACCAAAAAAGTGCCATTTAAATTGCTATTGAGCTTGAAATCAGGGCCTGAGCTCTTGCAGAACAAGCCCCACCTTACCACCTTCGGTTCCCAGTGTGTCTTACCTGTTCCAGCCAGGAGCTCCTCTATGAAAACTGCAGAATTAGTTTGTCAAATTCCATGAGAAATTACTGAAATTGCATTAAATCTAAAAATCAGATTGATGAGAACTCACGCCATTTAAATATGTGGTGTTTCTATTCAAGAGCACAGGTCTTTATTAATTCAGGTCTTTTTTAATGTCTCTCAGTGATGTTTTATGATTTTTTTTTCATAAAGGGCTTACACATTTTTTTCCAAATTAACTCGTAGATAATTTTGATTGTTACCATAAATGTAATCTTTAAAAAACTATTTTATAAAATTATGAAATGTTTATAATTTTTATGTAGACACTTATCCCATTATGAAATTTCATATAAATCTCATACAGAATCTCATTATAAAGCAAACACTTAGTAACCACCACCAGGTCAAGAAATAGCCCATTTCCAGCATCCAAGTTCCCTTCCCCATGAAGAGCCCCTCTCTCCCTTTTAAAGTTAACCATTTTCCAGAAACGTATGATACCTTCTTGCCTTGCTATGTTCTTTGGGATTTTTCTATTACAAAAAAATAGTTTTATATCTTTTGTAAATGTTGTAGCTTCTTTTTTTTTTTTCTTGCTTATAATACTGGCCAAACTTCCAGAAGAGCCTTGAATAGAAATGAAAAGAACAAGCATCCTTGAATTGCTCCCAACTTCACAAATGTTTCAATATTTCACCATTAAGTACATTTTTTTACAAATACATTTTCAAGTACACTAACAAATTGAGTAATTTCCTTTTAACTCATCAATTGCAATAATTTTTATTAGAGCAGAAGTTATTGAAATGAACTCTGTATTACTGGGGTTAATTTGTTAAGATTTTGCTTAGGACTTTTACAGCTACATTCTTGAATGAGATCAGCCTTCTAGGTTATGCTGGGTTCACAAAAAGAGTTGAGCGATGTG
The DNA here is from genome assembly GCF_037043125.1 of Eumetopias jubatus. NCBI lineage: Eukaryota > Metazoa > Chordata > Mammalia > Carnivora > Otariidae > Eumetopias > Eumetopias jubatus. The sequence goes on along the minus strand of NW_028274812.1, from coordinate 3,317,268 downwards.
CCTCCCTTTCTCATTTCCTGGAGAGCTCACATATGAATGGTGACATTATTCCTTACTTAAGTATTTGGAGAATTCACCAGTGAATTCACAGAGGCCTAGAGTTTTCTCATTTTCTTTGTTAGAAGGTTTTGAAATTATGTATTCAATAACTAGGACTATTTAAATTTTCTATTTCTTCTCACTAAAATAATTTACAAGAATTTATTCAATGTTACTATTGAGATGTTATCTGTTTTTCTAATTGTTATTCCTTTGTAATGATCTGTATTTTCTCCCTGGCTTCTTTAAAGAACTTCATTTTACATTCGCTGTTCTTTTTATGTATTGCTCTTGTGATTCCTTGGGATCCCTAAATCTAAGGATTGGTTTCTTTCATCAATTCTGGAATTTTAAAATTTTTTCATTGATATATGCTTCTTCTCCATTCTCTCAATTATTCCTACTGGAGCTATAATTAAACGTATGTTGGATTTTCTTACTAGAGCCTCTGTTTCCTTTGACCTCTCTGTTATATATTCCATCGCTTTGTTTCTCTGTGCTGTATTTTGGATAATCCGTCTTGATCTATATAGTTCACTGTCTTCAGGCATGTCAAACCTATTCTTTAACCCCCTCATTATTTTTATATTTATTAATTTTCCACTCTAAAGGCTCTATTTCATTCTTTTTCAAACATTTTTGATTCATTTTAAGAGTCTCCTAATGCTTACTGGTAATTTAAAAATTCTTTCTACAATTTAAGCATATAAATCATACTTATGTATTTTCTTCATCTTTTCATTTCTATTATCTCGACCCTCTGTGAGTCATATTCTGCCAACTCTTTTTTCTATTTGTTCTCATTCATGGTTCTGGGTTTCTGTATGAGCAATATCACATTGATAATGAATATATGATTTAGTTGATGATGCTATTGTTGCCTATCATAACTTTTAATTAAAGAAACAGAAATCTGCGATTTAAGTGTTTCTTTGAGAATTTCAACCTTTCTTCATCCTTCCCATCATGGCAAGATGCTAGTCTCATTCCTGGTCCACATAGTTGGTCCAATATCGTCTTGCTGTCCTGGCCTCCTGGGATGAAGGAAAGGGAAAATTATATATAAACTCCAAAAACCAAGTGTACCTACTGCCTCTTAGAACCCTAATTCTTGGCCATTTTTCCTATTCACTAAGGAGTTGAGAAACAATTTACCACCACCACCATCCCACTCCCGCTATCATCCTGGGACTCTCCTCTCTTCAGGCTGCTGACCCATCTAATTCTCAGTACCAAAATCCCTGTGACTTTTGCCCCTACTCCACCCAGGGCAGGTGTTCACTCTCTTGCCTCTGGGCATTGCCCAGAGCTGCTCAGACTCAGAAATCCCACTCAGCATCCTGCCCCCACCATGACCTCCCATCCTCCAACATCTCCTGTTTTCCTCCCCACTCTTAACTTTCCTTTGCTTGCCCGGGGCTCTCTGTCATCTAACCCCCTGGGCAGAGAAAAGACAGGAGCCAACCACAAGGTGATGAGTTTGAATTGCTTGTCCCAGAGTCAGAGGTACTGTGGTCATCCTGGCAGGAGCAGGCTCACCCCTTTTGTGTTCTGGAAGCTTAATCCTAAAGGAAAAGAGAAAGAGACAGAGAGACTTGAAGACTATATTTATATTATTTTTGTCTCCACATAATCTTAAAAAGGTATTAATGCCAATACATGTTATTTTCTGCAAATATAAGATTTTTTCCACTTCATTGAACTTCATAACATCAAACATTTTTGGATCAAAGACCTCCTTTAAAACCCTAATTTAAAAAAAAAAAAACCTCTATGAATCCTTTCTCCAAGAAAAATCGTATGTACACATCATATACAATAATTTTAAGCATTTTTAACCACCCCCCAAGTTTATAAATCTTACGTTAAACACTGCAATCTACTAATATTTGCCAATAGATTTCCCCATTCAGTGGCTCTCTGAAGACTGTTTCACTTGTAAATTTTTTATTGTGTGTATGTTCACACTTGTCAATATCTATACCTCTTTTTCTGATCATATGAATCCATAAAGCTATTATATCTCAGATTGGAAATTACGATCACTGGGGAAATCATGGAAACATTCTTCAAAATTTTGGAAGTAAAGCATATAAATTTTGTATTAGCATTTTATACTCAACAATTCTGCTTCGGAAAATGTCTTGAGAGCCACAGATACTGGCTAAATAAAACTATCTGCTTCTAACAAAACACACTAATCTTCACCAAAACCAATTACCAGAGAAATGAAAACAAATCACTATTAAGAAGAGTGTGGGTGCATGCATGTGCTCGTGTGTGTGTGCAGAAAAAAAAAAATCTCTGTCGCAACTTGCATGAAAATCCAAACGAAAAAATGACTCAAGAGCGTACACCTGCTGTATGTGTTGGCCTGAAGTTAATATCCATAAAGCATCTACAATTTAGTAGAATTTGAGGACAACCCAAGATCAGAGGACAACGGGTGTGAGATGATCCTCTCCTGTCTTCAGTTATGGGTTTATACCAGGGTGCCCAGAAAAACGCCATCTGTGACAGAATCAACTGGATTTAAGAGGAACGCCCTCTTAATGAAGGAAGAGGGCGTTCTGGTTCAGTTTACCAGCCATCGGCCAGCAATGAGTGTGTGCCAGATTTCTCAGGCTCTCTAAAAACCACCTGCCTCTGGGCTAAGCTTCATCTTTATGGTGAGAGAGTATGATGGTTACACTTTAAAGTGCAAGGTGCATTAATTAAAATAGTAGCTTTGTAAGAACTCTGAAAAAAAAAAAGTGGATGTTGACAAGATTCCGAGGTAGTGAGCGACTGCCTTCAGGTGCCTTGTCCTGAAGGCTTTCCCATGTCACATCAGAATGATACCACTAAAAACACCTGCCCCACAAACACCATGAAGCTAACCAGAGGCCAGGCTGCAACTGTGTTTCTCCCTGGTAAGAGGCAGGCTGGCCGATGCTGCTTCTGGCAGCTGGTCGATGCTGGCAGACCTGGTCAATGGGAACGGATGTAGGGTGCCAGGCAAAGGAGCACATACTCCACCACATACCAGATGCTTTCTACAACTGCTCCTTGCATCACCTGGGGATGTGGAGCTCGGCTTGTACAAAGAGCTCAGCGTCAGAGAGCTGGTAGCACGTGCTAGGGGGACGTAAAGCACCTTACCGACATGACTCAACTGAGTCCTCTGCAACCACTGTACAAAATGACAAAATGAGGAAAGCAAGGCCAGGCCTGACAAAGGTAGACGGGGCTGACAGGAGTCAGATCAGGGTCCTGTAATGCCTATGATGCCATCCTGCCTCAGAGTGAGAAGGGCGGTGGGCACTATATAGACATAGATGGAAAACTGAACCAGAAGGAGCTCATTCATTCATTCATTCAAGAAAACTTAACTGAGCTCCTGCTGTTTGCCAGTGAGTGAACCAGGAGCAGGGGGCACTGTGGTGAGCAAGACAGCCGGTGTGTGCCCCCCTCCCCCCGTCGCTGGGTTTCCAACTGGGGGGGCACATTTGGGGAGGGGTAGACAGACAAGCGAAGAGCCCATCTGTGGCCGGAGGGGAGGACATCGCTCGGCAGGAAGGACAGCACAGCACCCACCCTTGGACAGGGCCCCGCTGCAAGGCTTCCCTGGGAAAGTGGGCTCAGGCTGACATCTAGCGTGGGAGCCTGCCACACTCGATCTGGCACCCCTAGCTCTCAATTCCCTTTACCCGGTCACTGTCCAATTCGCAAAATCTGCAGCTTGGGATTTTTACAATATTTATCCCTTCTAGCATTTTTCTAGACCACTCACATGCCACACTGGGCTGCTTGGTGTCCTCTGGTTTTCCAGCTGGGATCTTCTGTTTTACCAGCTGGGCCGTCGCCTTTCAGGAAGCGGAGGGCGGGCAGTGCTGTGGGCGGTGGGCCGTGCCGTCCAGGCGGCCCCACGTCCCCTGTCCTCCTGCCCCAGGCCCCGGCTGCGCTCCACGCAGCCCGTGTCCACCTGGGATCAGGTGATCCAGCTTGGGGAAGCAAACGTGACCTTCAGCTTTTGTTGTTGCCATCTTCATTACAGTCAGAATATGAGCAATAACTTTTAAAACAGAACTTGGTAAAGTTGGACTAGAAGGATCATTAAGAGGTGGGTTTATTTATTCATATTTTAATTTTTTTCATTGCATACTATTTGGTATTTTAGGAGAGAGTTCCTTATTGCCAGGAAATACCACTACGTCCCCATTATACTCCAGGAGCTCATCTTGCTGATCACCCACCCGAGTAGCAGCCTCTCTGGGCAGCGCCCTGGCGGTGGAGGGACGGGGCAGAGAAACCAGACAGCGGAAAGCACTGCTTTGGCTGTGCTTTGTTTTTAAGTCAGACTCAAGGTTATATTTTTATCCCTGTAAAACTGAAACTGACCTCTCTGTTCTCTGGCCACCCATCAAGATCCAGAATGGAAATGCAGTTGGGTACAAATGGCATGCTACTTCATCCCACATTCTGGTGGTGGCTGCTGCTTACAGGCAGCCCTCCTGCATGCATCAGAGCTGCCGCTGGAGAGTCTGCTGACACGCAGCAGGGAAGCTTCCCGGTGCTGGCCTCTCGCCCATGGCTCCCCTGGACCTGAGACAGAGCCTCACTGTGCGGCGTCAGCCCAAGACAACACTGACCAGATCTCCGGCTCTGCCCTCTGGGTCCACATCTGCAAACCAGCCGTTCCTCTCCAGCAGTCTGCTCAGGGTAGCACCAAGCAGAGAAAAGCAAACACAGAAGCAAGCTGTCAAGCTCAGCACTCCTTGAACACACAGTGCTGTTGTTAGAATGTCCTCAATATTTTTTCTTGCCGGAGACTTTGGCTCATATTCATCTTGAATGAAGCAAAGGTAAACGGTGGGTGAAGAAGGCCTTCCGGATCCCATGCAGCATGCTTTCATGTACGGCAGAATTACACAGATTATATGGATTTTCGGTATGAAACCCACCCATTATTGTAGCCCATGAAATTGCATCTTCCTTGCACTCCTTCAGAGAATTAAAAAGAAAGTCTGGCAATAAAATGGGCCTCAATCTGGGAGGTTTGGGGCCAAGGAAGAGCTGATGGTTGGAGGGATGGCTCCCAGAGTGGGGCTTGTTTCTGCTAGGCCGTTTGCGGGTGTGGACACAACAGCCTCATAGCTCTGAGCCTGTTTTCTGATTTGTGATGAGAACTCGGGATCAGCCAGAGGGATGTCAGGGGGATGAAGTGACACAGGCGCTCAGGGCCCTCACTAGCTGCCACTTGGCTCTCAGTGCTAGTGAGCAACGAACGTGTGTCCCTGTGCTGTCCCCTCCCCCGCCTGCATCCCGGGCTGCCCTGTGACTTTGGGGACAGAGGAGGGGAAGCTGTCTCATAAGGAATTCCCTTCAGGCCTCCATCAGCCCTGGAGGCTGAGGACCTGTGGCCTCCCCTGGACTCTGTCCCAGGTCAAACGACAGACCCCACAGTGACCACCGCCAGGATGTCTCCCTCCCCATAATACCATCGCGACCACTGCAGACCCCACTGGTTCTCACAACAGCTCGGTGAGAATATGGAGTAATGATGGCCGTCGCTGCAGTAATTTGAGGACATAGACTCTAGAGCCAACAAGAGAACTGCGCAGTGTCACCGGCTACTAAGGGTGGCCTTGGGCCAGGCCCCAGGGACTTCTTCCTTCCTTCCCTGCTCCTTCTCCCAGTGAGGCCGGGTGAAGCAGGGTCCAGGGTGAGCCCCCCTGGACAAGCCCACAGCACTTGTGGCCCTGGGCACTCTGAGCAGGGCGGGGGGCGGGGGGCAGCAGGCCGAGGGGAAGCAAGAGCTGTTGCGCCCAAACAGGCGCCCTTTCACGCTGGGATGAGGCAGGTGCCTAAAGGCCCAGCCTGCCATTTGTCTCTGTACACACGATACAGCAAACACCAAGGTAGAAACAAACACAGCCTTTTATCAGCTCCTGGGGAACAGCTGTTGACAAATTGCTTTTCTTGGAAAAGGACTCAGGCCCACGGGTGGGTACACAAGAATTAGAAGATGCGGTGCCGGCCTTTGAGGCACCAGGAGCTCAAACAGCTAAAGAATGTACTTGCGGATGGGCAAGTTCAGCCCCAACTGAGGCAGGAGCTCGTGAAAGAGGTAAATACATCCTGGAATGCCTCCTGGAGGAGGTGATGGGTCAGCTACCAAGAGGGAAGAGCTCAGCGGAGTAGGTGGAACCCAGTCTCCAAGGAGGGACTTCGCCTGCCATCTAAACAGGAGTGGAGTGGAGAAAGGAAGCTAGCAAATACGTTAGCCAGAAGAGTCCACAAAACGTGGTCTGGTGTGCGCACATGCCGTCCAAAGGCACGTTAGTGCTGAGCCTGGTGAAGCATCTTCCTGGCGGCATCTCTGCAGGTGCTGGGCAGAGCTGGCCAGGCTGCTGCCCCTGTCTCTGCAGCCCCTCCCTGGCTAGAACCTGAGCCCACCACCGGAGGGCAGGGTCCTGGGGCACCCCCTGCCTGGGGCCTCAGGCTGTTTACTGATGCCTTTGTCAATGCTCAGGGAGGAGATTCGGCCAACCGCTTCACCCTCCATTTGGCGGGGGAGCTGACGCCCTGCGGCGCTGAGAAGCACCCCGCACGTTCGAGGCCTCTGCCCAAGTATCAGTGCAAAAACCAACACACCAGGTGAAACTTTGCTCCCAGCTTGGCAGCAAACGCGTCAATTTGTGAAGGCATTCTTTTTTTCCAAGTGGGTTTTCCCTAGTCACTGCGTTGCAAAGAATCCAGAGTCTTCACCTGAGGCTGCGCGCGCGCGCGCGCGCGCACACACACACACACACACACACACACACACACACACACACGAGATAAGCAAATGTAATGCAGACCAAATGCAGAAAATGCAGAAAAAAGCAAAGCAAACAGGATTTTGGAAAACTTGGTCTTCCATCTATTTAAACTCAAAATTTTGCAGTTTTCTTAGCTACAAAAGTGAATCGGATGTCTCCTAAGCGAGTAAAGTACATGTTATAAAGTGCCCCAAGGAACTCAGGGACCTCAATGTCACTGATGTTTTGGACATGACCCTTGGCTTGGCCACATCCAGGGGCAGGAAGCAGGGGTCAGCCCACAGAAAAGGAGCTGACCCCCGTCTGTACGTTTCTGTGATTACTTGGATCGGTTTAATCCAAACAAAGGGAATATTTTGAAGACGTTCGGCCAAAAATGGGAAGGACAGCCGGCCGAGGGAGGTCACCGGAGCTCATGGGGCTGCCACAGGCAGGATCAGAAGCTGATGTGGGGAATCTTCGTGACAGGAGCCACATTTGCATTTCCGAGGCCAGACCAGACTTTTCCTATATATTGCCATTTCCCTGACTGTTTGAACTGATTAAAGGAGCACAGAAAATTACTTACGCCCCTAAATTGCAACAACAAAGGCTGGGTTTCTGTCTTCAATCAAAACAGCATGGCTGGCTGATTCAAATGCTAATAGCCGGGCCTGAATTGGCCACTAAAAGGGAGACACTCTTCCCTGCAAATGACCAGAAAGTCACTCCTTTGCTGCAAGAATCTGCAGGATTCTTCCAGTTGGACGTTCTGTGAAATCGCCCCACGGGAAGCATCACTGTGGTGGTCTGGGGTGCAGCATGATCCGTGCGCGGGGTTCTGCAGGAGGGAGGAGAGCCTTCACTTTGAGAGAGCCTCTGACTCAAAGAACGGGCTCTCTTCTGTGACCCCCTCTCCCGGTTACATATCCCGGAAGACATCCGCACGCATCTGGCAAAGCCCCCAGTTTGAGAGTTGGTTGCCACCACCTTAATTCCTCCTAATTCCGAAGTGCCTTGCTTCCTTGGGCTTTAAAGAGAGGAAGCAGCTTGCCCTTCTCTGCTCCCTGCCGCCACGCTCTTCGGTCCTCCCACCAGGCTCTGCTTGCTCCGGGAGCTGGAGACAGCCAGACAGACTTTGGGCCGGAAGATCCAAGTTCACGTCCTACCTCTCAGGGTGTGACCCTGGGGCTCTGTGTCTGTGTACACCGTGTACCTGTTCAGTCCTAAGGGAATAGGGAGACGGAGGCCTACCTCCTCCCACAGGCAAGGAAAAATACCTACGATGCTCCCCATGAGACGTAGGGTCAGCAGATCACAGGCCACGGTACCTCCACCACTAAAGTGGACCCTGACCAGGCAGGCTACGTTTAGAGCCTGAGCCCCAGTCTCTGTGACAGCACCCCACCTTGTAACAGTGGATGAGGGGCTGAGTGCAGGGCGTCTGCACCATACCTGGGAAAGCCCTCAGTGTTGGAACACAGAGCCCGGGGAGATGCCGAATCGGGGCAGACGATGTAGAGGTTTTAAAGACTTCTCTCTTCGGTCCCTCTTTTGCCATTCTTACAGTATGTTTTTAAATATTTGGTTTCATGTTTGCCTCATCCACCAGTCATGCGAGTGTTCACATTTTGACTTTGCACCTGTCAGGTGCCTAGTGTGGGGCACATAGCTCACCCAGCCACGCACTCTCGTGTTCCCCTGGTGCGTGGGTAAGGTTAGCTCCGTTCCACTGACATACTTGTGCTTGGCAGGAGAAACACGGATTTTAAGTTTGTGTGAATAAGACATTTTAACAAGTTCAGTCTCGAGGGAATTATTATATAACCCTCAAAGATAATGATCCCTTTCCTCCATGGCTACTTCCCACAGTCCCTGACAATCTCAAAGGACAGGAGTTACTTTGGTTTACTGTGTAGATCTACATTATGCCAGTTTCCTTCTTACTGATTAGCCTTTATGACCTTCTTTTACTGGGAAATCGTCTGCAACACATTGGAGAGTGACAGTTTTTCGTGGACCTGCGAAAAGGCTGTGAACACAAGTGTGGAAAGACATATTTAAAATAGGCATCCCCAGGGGCGCCTGGGTGGCTCAGTGGGTTAAGCGTCTGCCTTCAGCTCAGGTCATGATCCTGGAGTCCTGGGACCGAGCCCAGCATCAGGCTCCCTCCTCTGCAGAGAGCCTGCTTCGCCCTCTGCCCCTCCCCCCACTCGTGCTCAATCTCTCAAATAAATAAATAAAATCTTTAAAAATATTGGCATCCCCATGTGTTTTAGAAAGGAGCTCACCTCCTGGAGAAGTCCATGTTAGCAAGGGAAGCAGAATACATCTGATGCAAGCGGCGAAGGTATACTTTACTTCGGGGATCCTTCTCGTCTGGTTTACAAATAATCTTATTCTGAAAGAAATGTTTTACTTGTATTTTATGTTCATGTCCTACCTCCAGAGCTAGAACGTAAGACTGTCAAGGATGGGCACCCATCCCTCTTTACATCCTTAGGGCACAGTACTATGACACACCCACAGCAGTACATTGTACTGTTTCTTCAGACCAGCAAATCTAGCACTTATTCAACCGAGTTTACACTCATTATGCTTTCAGATGCGTGTCAAAATATTCTGGGCATACTATAAATACTTAGACTCCTCGGCCTTGGTCATCCAGGATAAATTAGTTGATAAGAGACTGAAAATGCCTCTGAAAAGCAGTAGTATCTGACAGGGAGCTAGGTTCCCCGGGCTCAGAATGGTTTAAAAAATATATATATATATATATATATATATGGATAGTATTAAATGTAACATAATTAAGGGTGTTATCAAGTACAGTATTTGAGATAATATTTTAAAAGTCCAAGAACAGTCACATAAATTCCACCACTCTAAATTTAGAAAATAAGGAGAACTTATTTTTTTAAAGATGATGGAAGTCGCTGGAAAGTTGAAGTAAACCCAACTGAATCCCAACGGAAAGAATATTAGGTTTGAGATAATTTCAAAGAGAGGGAAAAACAAAAAACAAGAAACAAGTAGGAATTTTAAGGATGGGTGTGGAAGGATGCATAGCGGGGGCATTTTCAGGCCCCTGAGGTCTTCGTGAGGAAATTATTACATGGGAATAAGAACACTTCCTCAGTGAGTGCTCCAAAGGAGAAGAGCCAGCTATGATCATGACCCATCCTTGAACTTCACGTCGGCCAGACAGAACCGAGCATCAATAGTCACAGCAGGCTGATCAATTCAGGATTTCCCAGACTTGTCTAATGACTGGAATCACAGGAATTATCTGAGGAGCTTGACCAACCCAGACCAACTAAATCTGCATCTTCAGAGAAAGGCCCGGAAGTGCAAGTTTGTACCAAGAGCCCCAGGTGACTGCTGTGATCTGGCACATTTGGGGATGGACAAGATTTGTTTTATAGCTGGGATTTGTGAATATGCTCATGTTAAAGAAAGCATCTGTCCGAATCCTTATTTGAGAAAGAGAGAGAGAGAGCGCAAGTGGGGTAATGGGCAGAGGGAGAGGGAAAAGCAGACTCCCTGCTGAGCAGGGAGCCCAATGTAGGACTTGATCCTAGGACCCTGAGATCATGACCTGAGCTGAAGGCAGACTCTTAACCAACTGAGCCACCCAGGCGCCCCTACTGAAAGAATCTTTTCATTTTTTCTCCTCCACTATCAATTCTTCTAGATTCCACTGTGAACCCCCCACCTTGGGGCTTCTCTCAGGTAAGACAGCCCGACTTAACCTGGGAGGCAGGCAGAGAGAGCTGGGAGAGGCAGAGAGACGGGTCAGGGAGGCCCAGGCAGCTCACCTTGTCCTGGCCTCGGGCTCGCCTCTCCATGGCATCTTGCTGCTCCCACATTCCCCTCCATTCCGTGAGCCGAGGAAGAAGGCCCTGAGAGGAGAATGCGACATGGGCTTTTGCAAACACCCCTCGGTGCTGCAGTTTATTGACACTGTCAGCCGCGTGGTAACACTCCACTGCACCATAACTTAAAAAGTGGGAAACCTGCCTCGTTGTTTGCACCCAGACAGGGACAGGGTCCCCACTATAATCTCAGGCTAAGATCCCAAACGCAGTACGGTGTTGCCCACACCCAAATCTCATCCCTAACGTTAGGGTGCATACAGGTCGCACCCCCCTATTTGGGATCTCTGGTTTGCTGGTGCCGGCAGCTGGGTTTGCGTGGGGATGCGCTGTGCCTTACGCACAACGCCACCTGATGCGTGTGTATCTCCCTCTCTGGTTGAGTATAAACGGAATTTATCAGATATACAACAACACTGAGCATTTTCTCCATGCTTGCTTCTGTTCCCCTCCTTGCTGGATTCAGATTTGTCTGTCTATTCTTTTCTCTCGAATCATCTCCAGAGGAAAACCAGGCAAAATCTGTGCGGGGTTTCCACTTCTCCCACAGACTTCTGCTGGGCCTTGCAGGCAACTGCGCAGGGAGGGTGGAGGCATGTGGATCCGGAACTCGGCCTTTCTGGGTTGACATTCAGCTCTGGCCCTTCTGTCTTTTCACACTGGGTGATGACCTAATTCAGCGCCCCATTTGTCTCATTTACCTGGTAAAGTCAGGCCATGGCTCATAACTAAACTGCAAGAAATATAGAATCCTGATACATAGTGGCATTTAATCGCACTGGCTGATTAGGATAATCGGCCATTTCTGCCTTTCAGCTCCCATGGGACCCTTTTCCAGAAAGCTGACAGTTTGATCTGGCCCCTTCTTGCCTCCAGGACCCCTCCTCCAGCTTCCCATGACCACATATCACCCCGCCCTATTTCTGTCCTCCGCACACACCAGGCTTGGCCCGTGCAGGGTCTCTGCTGCTCCCCAGCCTGGCGCTTTTCCGTCTGATGCCACCATGCTGGCTTCTCTGGGTCACTCACTCTTCACCTTAGTGTCATCTCTGCAGATCTGAGCCACCCAGGGAGAGTGGGTAAGAAAAATGGGGTGGAAAGCTTGCCACAGAATATTGTGCAGCTATTAGAAGCGTGAGATGAGATACAGACATTGCTCAATCAAAACAGCTCAAAATGGAGTCACTGGTGCTAAGCTCCAGGTCACCAAACCGAAACTTAAGTACTATTTGGGTTTTCCCAGAAATGGAGTCTTAAACCAGCCAATCAGGAATCGCCTGACCGGCACTATGAGGTACTCTGCCTGATAGACCCCTGCCAGCCCCAAAGGAAAATGCAATAACCAACCTACATTGTTTTGCCTTATCCACTGCTTGTCTGCCCTCCCAGCTGCCTGTAAGTCTTCCATTTTGCACAGCTCCTCAGAACTCCTCCCTGTCTGCTAGATGGGATGCTGCCCGATTCATGAATCACTGAATAAAGCCAATAAGACCTTTAAAATTTACTCAGTTGAATTTTGTTTTTTTAACAACATAGAAAGATGGGTGGACTGAGTAATATCTGCACAGAGGAGAGACAGAAGCATGCACACGGGTACACCAGCAAACACCTCCAAGGGCCGCTGGGGGTGGGGCAGGGCTGGGGGTGGGAGGGGAAATGCAACCCCGACATCAACCATCACTCCATCCACCTACATTCTCCAAATAGTGTACATCACTGCCAAATACTTAGAACACAACAGGTTCTTCACCCAAACATGAAGAATTTTCTGTGCTCTTAGTACTAGGTATACTGGAGCATACTTATTATTAGTTAAGATATTACAGTAAAGACTAGCTCCAAGTAAAATGGGAAGTCAATCTCATGACGTACCTAGTTAAATCAAAGGTGCATTGATCTATTACATAAAAAAGCAATTCAACATTTCAAATTTTTTTTAAGTCATTACCATAAAAAGCAAGAATACAATTGAACTTTGAACAAGAAGTCCAAAATTGAACTGAATTGCAATATCTCAGAAATATAATTTCAATATGTGAAGGAGAAATCTACTTTTAGTTATGTGAGAAGAAATTTGGCAAGAGATCATCAAATGCAGCTGAGATGAAGTCTTCAGTTTGATAAGCAGCACCCCTTGTGTTACAGACACAATGACCCTTCACCCCTAAAAATTTCATCATATATTTCCCAATAAAAAGGTTATGCTTTTATATTATCTTAGTAAAATGGCCAAATTTAGGAATTGAATTTTGCTATAATGCTTATTCTCTAATTTACAAACTAAATTCAGATTTTTACAATGGCTCCAATACTCCAGGGAAGATAATGTTTTTTAAAGTTATATTGAGATCCAGACAACTAAGATACAGGGATGTTAACTTTGAGAATGAATTTATATCATGAAGATAAAAAAAATGCCTCTTTCCAGGCTGAGAAACAGACTCAGTCAAGAGGGATTACTTAAGTATTCAAACAGCTATTGGGGTGATCACTTCAGCTACACGTGGCAAAAACAAAACAACGCAGAGATTCGCTGCAAGGATGACACGTGAATTCTGGAGGTGTTCGATACTGTTTTCAGGATGGGAAGAAATGGTTGCAAGTGTTATGAACCAAATTGTCACTCCCCCCAAATTCACATATTGAGGTCCTAACCCTCAATGTGACATATATCGAGACAGAGTCTTTAAAAAAGTAATTAAGGTTAAATGAGGTCACAAGGGTGGGGCCCTAATCCAATAGGACTGGTGTCCTTATGGGGGGGGGGACGCGAGGTGTGCACTCACACAGAGAACAGGCCATGTGAGGACACGGTGGGGCGTGGGGGTGGGGGGAGGCGGTAGTCTGCAGGCCAGGAGGAGAGCCTCGTCAGGAACCCACCGGGCCGGCACCCTGATGTTGGACTTGCAGCCTCCAGGACTGTGAGAAATGCATTCCTGTGGTTTAATCCCCCAGTCTGTGGTGTGGAGTGAAATAGAGTACCATTCTCATGAGTTTCTTAAATCAGATTTCATTATAACACCAAACAGTATAACACCCACCTGGTGCCATGCTCAGGGTATGCAGAGGAAATACAATTTCTTTAAAAACTGGAAAGGGTATAGGGACCTAAATGGAGGTAAACATTCAAAGCTTCACTTGAAGCGGTAAGACTTTGATACGAGGAGTCAGAGGTAAGTCACTTCTATATTGTAATATCTAGAACAAGCACACAGAAAACAATACAAAGTGAGATGATCAAAAAACATTGTAAGTACATAAAAATGAATTCTAAAAATGCCAAGGTAATCTGCAGAAAGGCCAAGTAGAATTTCCAGATATGCAGAGCTGGTTCAATATTCAAAAATTAGTCAGTGTAAACCACCTTATCAATAGGCTAAGAAATCAATTTATGCAGAAAAGCATTTGACTGAATCCTACACCCACTCATATAAAATCTCTCAGCTGCAAACTAGGAATACGAGAGGAACTTCCTCAAGACTTAGCAGATATGCCCAAATGAGTTTTGATAAAGATGCAAAAGCAATTCAGGGGAGGAGGGATAGTCTAGTCCACAAACAGCGCCAGAGCAAATTAACTGTGGGGGGAGAAAATCTTTCTCAAGAAAACATACACTCGTGACCAGGCGGGGTGTATCCCAGGTGTGCAAGGCTGGCTCAGTATTCACAAATCAATTAATGTAACCCATCAGATCAATAGATGAAATAGATGCAAAAAATCATTTGACAAAATCCAACACCAATTCATGATAAAAACTCTCAGCCATGTAGAACTAGAAGGGAACTTCCTCAGGGCACCTGGCTAGCTCAGTCTGTAGAACATTTGGGGTTGTGGATTCAAGCCCCATGTGTGGGTAGGGTTTATTTTTTTTAAAGGGGAATTTCCTTATTGATAAAGAACATCTACAATTAACCTGATGCTTAACAGTGAGAAACTAGATGCTTTTCCCCAAGAATGGGAACAAAGCAATATGTCTCCCCTCCCCTCAGCCAACATAGTACTGGAAATCCTCGCTAATGCAGTAAAGGAAGAAAAGGTATACAGATTAGGAAGGAAGAAAGAAATCTGTCTTTGTTTACAGATATTTTGTTCATGATTGCCTATGTAGAAAATCCCAAGCGTTAACCCCCTCCAAATGCCTGGAATTAGGTGATTATACCAAGGTTATAAAATACAAAGTTAATTTACGAAAAGCAATCAGTTTCCTATGTACTGTAGTGAACAATTAGAATTTGGAGTTTAAAACACAATACCATGTATATTACCACCTAAAAAAGTACTCAGGAGTAAATCCAATAAAATATGTATGAGATTGATAGGAAAACTACAAAACTCTGATGAAAGAAATTAAAGCTCTAAATAAATGCAGAGATACTTCACATTTACAGATGGGAAGACTCAGTACTGTTAAGACACGAGTTCTTCCCAACTTGATCTATAGATTCAGTACAATCCCAGCGAGAACCTCACCAAGTTCTTCGGTGAATGTCAGCAAACTGACTCTGAAGTTTATATGAAAAGTCAAAAGACTCAGAAAAGCCACCACGATAGTGAAGAAGAACAAAGTCAGAAGACTGACACTCCCCAACTTCAAGATTTACTGTAAGGCTACAAAAATTATGATGGTGTGTAATTGGTGAACAAATACATCAGCGGGACAGAATAAATAGTCAACACATGGATCTACACAAACACAGCAACTGATCACTGACAAAGTCTTTTCAAGAAATAGAACAACAGAACATCCACGTGAAAGCAAAAAGAATCTAGATAAAGAGCACGAACCCAAACTCAAAAAGGATCACAGACCCACGCATAGAATGCAAGCCTCTAAACCTCTAGGAGACCCTATAAGAGAAACCCAAGTGACCTTGGTTGGCGATATGTTTTTAAGGTACTACCCTAAAGACAACACAGTCCATGAAAGAAGAAGTTGGTAAGTTGGATTTCATTAAAATTAAAGCACCTGCTCTGTGAAAGACACTGACAGACTGAAGACACAAACCCAGACGGGGAAGAAAAATTTGCAAAAATATACCTGAGGACTTGCATTGAAAATACACAAAGCGGGGCACCTGGAGAGCACAGTCGGCTAGGCGTCTGACTCTTGGTTTCAGCTCAGGTCATGATCTCAGGGTCGTGGGATCGAGCCCCACGTAGGGCTCCGTGCTCAGCGTGGAGTCTGTTTGGGATTCTCCCCCTCTCCCTCTCCCTCCCCCTCTGCCCCTCCCCCTGCTCATGGGCACTGTCTCTTTCTCTTTCCCTCTCTCAAATAAATAAAGAAAAGAAAATACACAAAGAACTCTTAAAACTTAACGAGAAAACAATACAATTAAAAAAATGGGTCAAAGATCTTAACAGATACCTCACCAAAGAAGATGAACATTGCCAAATAATCATATGAAAAAATGTTGCACATCATGTCATCAGGGAAATACAAATTAATTACTACTACACACCCAATAGAACGGCCAAAATCTGGAACACAGACACCAGCTGAAGGACGTGGCACAACAGGAAGTTTCACTTGTTGCTGGCGGGAACGCAAAATAGTGCAGCCGTTTGGCAGTTTCTTACACAACTACACATGCTCTTACCATGAGATTTAGCCATTGTGCCCCTTGCTATTTACCCAAAGGAGCTGAAAGTCATGTCCATGCAAAAACCTGCACACAGATGTTTGTGGCAGCTTTATTAATCATTGCCAGAACTTGGAAGCAACCACGATGTTCTTCAGTAAGTAAATAGATAAATGAACTATCAAGCTACGAAAAGACATGAAGGAGCCTTAAATAATACTACTAAGTGAAAGGGGCCAGTCTGAAAAAGCTACCTGCTGTATGATGCCAGCAATAAGACATTCTGGAAGAGGCAAACTGTGGAGACAGTAAGATGATGGATGCGTGCTGGGGGCTGAGGGTGGGAGGGACGGATAGGTGGAGCACAGAGGATTTCAAGGGCAGTGAAAATGACTGTAGGATATTAAAATGACGGATAGAGGACATCACACATTTGTCAAAACCCATAGAATGAGCGAGCACCAAGAGTGAACCCTCATGTCAACTGCGGACTTCAGTGAAGAGTAACAAATGTGATCATTTTCTCTTCACCTTGGAGGATCTGGATTAGGCTTTTCTTTTTAACTCTCTGCAAGGTGGCAGCCCACCGGCCATTTGTCACAACAGAAACGCCTGCAAATTTAGGTCACTTTCTCTGCCTAGAATAACGGCGTGTAATTCATCTGACATTGAAATCTTCCAAGTGACCCTCTTAGAAGCAGCCAGTAACCTCCATGTGGCACGTAATGCTGTGGACACAGCCCATGTCATGACACATGCCATTAGAGCAAAAGCCCCATATCTTGAGCTTGGGCTGCTGCCTGGGCAGTGGACGTGAGAACAGCTCCCTTGGGGCGGGGGCTGCTCACCCACCCGCGCAGAAATATTTCAGTGCATCAGCAACTGGGATAGCTTATACCCGCACGTGCCGACCGACGGCCGCCCACAGGTAAACGTAGATTTCATCGTA
Organism: Eumetopias jubatus; assembly: GCF_037043125.1. Classification (NCBI taxonomy): domain Eukaryota; kingdom Metazoa; phylum Chordata; class Mammalia; order Carnivora; family Otariidae; genus Eumetopias; species Eumetopias jubatus. Next base: position 3,300,044 of record NW_028274812.1, on the reverse strand, counting down.
GAAACAGGTGCTGGCGGATGCACAACCTGAGACTCTTGCAGAGGGCTTGCTTCCTGCCTAACATAAAACAAAACTCTCACGATGGAAATCCACTGCAGTGCTCATTTCCTCAGATCTGCAGCAGGGTTTCCCGCATGCCATCCAACAGCACATGTATTCTCGTGAGTCAACCCACTGTGTTCTGTGTATTATTTCCACTATTTTTATCTCAGTCGAAGGCAAAGTTTTCACGAATGATACAAGACTTTTTCATCCTTCTCTAAGGAAGAAGCCTCAGGAAGAGGCTTCTTAGTGATCCTCACTAAGTTTCAGTAAAACTCTGTGAAGTATCATACGGAAGAGTGCATGATTTCAAAAGTCCCGGGGAACTAGAGCAGTTAAGTAGAAAGTTCCCAATGCTTCCTTTTAAATATCTTGCTAAGTCTCGAAGACCTCACGGGGTCATTAGCCAGTCTCCCCAAAGCGCAGTGTGCACTGAGGGGAGGTTTGCCTGCATGGGAGAGGGGGATATAAATGTACATTTTCAGCAGGGTTTCGGTCATTGTTTTCCTGGCTTAGCCTCTGATTACATTGTCATGTCACGCCCCCCCCCCCGCCCCCGCTTCTTCATAAAGCTGACCAGGAGCTCATCCTAGGCCCCAAAGGCTGTCCTTTTTGCCATTTTCTGTGGCTTCATGCTGCATTGAGACCACCAGCAATGTGTGGAGAAGCATAATCTGTAAGCCCACTTAACCAAACACGGAAACAGTGGTGTGTCCCAGGGACGGGGGCACTGTCTGTCCCACCGGGTGGCCTCAGGATCGTGCGCTTACAGTAGGAGATTTTTTGTTAAAGAATCCCCCAAATACCACTTTTGCTCTGGAAAGTGTATAAGCTCCAGACCCCACAAATCGTGGGCACCCAGTGACTGAAGACACACCAGGCAGAGAAGCCGCCCGTGTATTAAATATTAGTGACACTTAACACTTTTGTGTTTTTAGAAAAAACAGTGTTCGTGGAAGTTCTCTTCCTCCTCTACATGGGCAATGGTGAGCGCCCTGCTTTGGAGCACACGAACGCACACGCTTGAGTTTCAGGATTCTGTCTCCTTTGGAGGGGAGGGAGTTCTCTCCGAAGCGGCGAGCGCTCGGGCAGGGCGGCCCACACCCTGGGCACCACGGCACGCGGAGCCGTTCCGCAAACTCCCGCGAGTCAAGCGCCATCGAGCAGTGATGTATTCGGTTCAGTAAGTGTTTCCACGAACCTGCCGCGTTTTGAGGAGATACGAAAGGAATACAAGTGTTCCGCCCCGTAGGGTTTGCGAGCAGCTGGGGAGAGAAGAGCAAGGTGAGTCCGAGCACCGCAACCTGAGTGTCAGCGGGCGGCGGGGGCTGTAGGCGTTCAGGGAAGGTGGGGAGCAGTGTGCGACGGTAGACCTTCAGATAATCATATTAGGAAGACTCATCTGCCCTGATGTGGGAGGAAAGGGAAGAGGGGGATGGTTCTAGCAGCTCCTACAATGGGGGCCGAGTCAGGCTGAGCCGCTCCCATAGTGAACTCCAGCCCCGCCCCCGCCCCCACCCCCGGCCCTTTACAGAGAAAGCAAGCAGACCCCCCTGAAATTAAAAATAATAAGCCCCAAGCCTTCTACTAACCACCGGTTCTAACTAACCTGTGAATCCCTTAAACTTTTTTTTCCGTCAAGTACTTTTTCCTTTTTAATGGGTACAGCTGATGTAAATACGACCAAGTGCCTGGGCCTTTCAAGTTGGTTTCCTTAATCAGGCCGGGCAGATAAATGGTGTGGAGGGCCCGGGCGGGCGGGGCAGGCGGCAATCCGGCCCGGGGCTTCCTGTTGTTCCAGCATTAACATACCTGCTCCCCGGATCAAAGAGAGCCTAGCCTTCCCTGCATGCTCTCAACAGGGGAGAAAAAAGTCTAATATAATTAAAAATAAGCTGCAATTTGGTATGATCTGAAACTGACAGTTTGTTACCAAGGATTAAGATTTATGGAGAGCAGCTGACTGAGGACCAGTTTAGAATTCTCCTGAAACGTGAACCTTTTCTGTAGAGAATTCACTCTCTTTGTGTCTGCTAAGACATTTTCCCAGATCCCCTCATTCCATGTATAGAAACCATTTCCAAGGCGGACGCCACTGCATTTTCCTCCTACAACACATGCGGTCGGCCCAGAGCGGAAGTATTTTCATTTTATGAAACATGATCCCATTGACTAAAATAATAGGAAAAAAGAAAAAAATATGTAAGAGTGCATTTTACGTGTCAGACTCTGTTGGATGGCTTTATTACATTTATTCTTTCACTCGCTTATTCACTCCATAATGATTTATTGAGTTGGTCGGACCCTGGGGCCGCCATAGTGGGCCCGATGGGAGCAACAATGGCAGGATTCCTGTCTCCAGGGAGCCATGGTTCACCAGGGGAGACAGAACCATGCCCACAGCTCTGAGCGAGTGAGTGCCCCCAAGGACGGGGACCCCAGCCCCGAGAACCTAGTGTAGGAAGAGGACATGCCGCTGAGAGTGAGGCCAGGCCGACACAGGGAGGAGGGGGCAGGAGGAGAAGCACATGTAGTCCCTGGGGAGAGGGGCTCCGAGCACTGCAGGGAGACCCAAAGTCTAGGGAGGCGGGAGATGGGGACAGAGCCCTGTGGATCACAGCAGAGTGTCCATCTTGATCTTAAGAGCACGGGGAGCATGTGTTTTAAAATCACTATCCAATTGAAAATCGACGTAAGGAGCACGAGAGTGGACTCAGGGAGGCCACTGGTCCAGGCAGCAGGTCACAGGGGCCTGGCCCAGTGTGGGGGCCTGAGAGGTGTTGGGAGTTTGGGGTATGAGAACAAGTTTGGGGGTGCATCAGATGTTGGGGGAGGGAGGGGTATAGTAGGGATAAACTCCCAGGCTTCTGGGGAGCTGCCACACGCTATCATCACAGTGATGTGTAGTTTCACCCTTGCTGGGGGCAGCCAGAAAGTGGCAGAGACAGAAGTAACTTTCCCAGGGCCTCATAGCTGGGGGAGTGGGGGGGGCTGGTTCCCACGTGGCCCGTCTGCTTCTATCACCACGCGGCCTCCCCAGCATGGGCATCCCTGAATCTCCCTGGAACCCCACTGGTGAGCCTAGGATCCTCTCTAAATACACCGACAGGTCCCAGGTCAGGCTGAGCCAGTGGCAGGCCCCTCGGTGGGCGGCTGTGTGGCTCCATCCACCATCAGCCCTCTGTGCTTGCTCCCCACTGAAGCCAAGTGCAGTCACAATCCGAGTTTTATAATTTACTGAACCTTTCACAATATCTCATAAGATATGACTATTAAAGAGAGTTATTTCTGAAAACAAAAACCACCATGCTGACCACTTTGGGGAAAACGTGATAAAGGTATGTCCCTGAAGAAACTGCCAGCCAGTTGGTGCAGGTGAGAGAAGCGGAGAGTTTGGATGGCTTCCGCACTTGGGCTGGCTGCCGGGGCACTGAAATCATCATGCACCGGGAGGTCTAGGATGCAAACAATGCATCTAGTTGTGGAGGACACAAACAAAACCGCACCAAACCAATCAGCAGAACCAGCCTCCAAGGACAAACCTTGCTCCCCGCCCAAAAGTCATGGCATGAATATATGATTGTGTATTTCCTTTAAACATTTTACATTAAGTGATTCAAGAACAAACCAACTTTTAATATTAACTGACTGCCAACCAATCCAGATGGCTCTATAAATTATTATTATCTGGGCCACTAATCTCTAGGTTCCCTCTACTTAATCAACTACACCTTAGGAGTGCTATCTAAAATGTGAGTCCCACATGTAGAAAAGTAACAAGGGGGGATTCATCCTGTGTGATACCGTAAAGTACTGTCACAGAAATCAGTTGGACAGAATCAAAATACAGAAAAAGACCCAACTATCTTTGAAAAGGTAGCATGTGACAGAGAATGAATTCTCTAACAAACGGCTTTAAGACAAATGGTTGAATGTTTCGGAAAGATAATGTCAGATTCCAACCTCATCATCAAATAGATGTCGAAAATGAAATTATGAGAGTAGTGCACAGGATAAATGGGAGGTTTCCAAGCTCGGTTGAGGGGTAGGTCCTAGGCGTCCTTATGTTTTCCAGCTCCTCAGAGGGCTCCAATGTGCAACCAAAGTAAAGATCCACAATACAAATCAATATTTATATAATATTTGCCTTGGGAAGATAAACAGCATAAGAAAAAGATTGAAGCATTTCAGTGACCTCAGAATTAAAACTATCGGTTAATTCCATAAATTAAAAATAAGGCATTAAAAGGTAAATAACAAACTTGTAACTTTTCACAACTCTATGACAGACACAAAGTTAATATTCCAATATGATGAGATCGTACAAATCAAAAAGAAAGTGGACCATCGGAATGCACACACTCACGCACACATACACAGCTGCTCATGAAACTGATGTGTGAGATACATAGCAATGAAATAGTGAAGTTGTGTTCAAGCTCACTAGTAATAAAAGATGCAAAACTAAACACTTTTATTTATAATATTGGTAGAAAATGATTTCAGCTCAGGTCATGATCTCAAGGTAGTGAGATCGAGCCCCACGTCAGGCTCCGTGCTGGGTGTGGAACCTGCTTAAGATTCGCTCTCTCTCTCTCCCACTCCTCTCTCTCTCTCCTAAAAAAAAAAAAAAAGAAAAAAAAAGAACAACAAAAAACCATAACAATGACTCAATAAACCTTCAACAGTAAGTAAGCTGTGGTTGGAGCACGGAAGCCTGGAGAAGCCCGTGTTCTGTTTCTCTGGCTACAAAGTATAACATTTCAGTTGTGTTACAGAACTTTCTGCCATGCTGCGCTGGGGATCTGTCCTCTCCTCTCTCTGTCCAGTGCACTAGCCACTAGCCACGCACACAAACTTAGCACTTGATGGGGCGCCTGGTGGCTCAGTCGGTTAAGCATCTGCCTTCGGCTTAGGTCATGATCCCAGAGTCCTGGGATCCAGCCCCACATCGGGCTCCCTGCTCAGCAGGAGCCTGCTTCTCCCTCTGCCTGACACTCCCCTTGCTTGTGCTCATTCTCTCTGTGTCAAATAAATAAATAAAATCTTAAAAAAAAAAAAAAAGAAAGAAACTGAGCACTTGAAATGTGGCTGGTGCAACCAGGGGACTGAATTTAATGTTACTTAACTGTATTAAGTTTAAACAGTCAGACATGACTAGTGGCTACCGTACTGGACAGAAGAGATCTCGACTGTCTTGTTTTTCCAGATAGGGAAGCTGAATCCCAGGAAGTGAATGACTGCTTTGAAGTCTTACAACTAAGTAGGGAGAGACCACGCACATCAACAATGGTATCATACAGACCTATGGATTCGTTTCCGGGGTAATTCCACCCTACACAAAAGGGTGCAAGGATTCGTATTCCTTTGAATACTTTTGAAGAAAAAGTGAGAGAATTACGAGATTCTTTGTTCTCTCTAAATTCTCTGCTGGCCTCAAACAGCTTTTTGTGATGATCTTAATTCTAATTTTAGAATGTAACATCTAAGAGTCTAAATTTGATCCATTTTGTCCAAGTTTCATTTAACAGACTAGAGTTAAAATGAAGGAAGTCCCATCTGGAAATCACAAAGCTGTCAAATATGAAGAGTGTCGTGTAATTTGAAAAGACTTCTGGGGCGCCTGGCTGTTGCAGTCGGTTAAGCGTCCAGCTCTTGGTTTCAGCTCAGGTCACGATCTTGCGGTCACAACATCGAGCCCCGCACCAGGCTGTGCACTCAGGGCGGAGTCTGCTTCAGATTCTCTCTCTCTCCCCCACTCTGCCCCTCTCCCCTCTCTCAAATAAATAAATAAAATCTTTAAAAAAAAAAAGACTTTCATGCTTCTCTCACACACACCTTCAAACTGGGGACTCAAACCCTACAACCTGTAGGTCTCCAGAAGAGCGATGCTATTGAATCCATATGTGTGCATGCATGTTCACTCGCACATGAGCGCAAGCATGCACACAAGCACACGCATGCACACACGCATGCACACACTTATGCACACACGTATGCACAAGAGCACACACGTGCACACACATGCACACATCCCTCCAGGACATTTCATGCTAAGTTGTATAAAACTGACAGAACAACTAAAATCCTGGAGTTATTTTTTTAAAAAAGAAAAATCCTGGGCGCCTGGGTGGCTCAGTTGGTTAAGTGACTGCCTTCGGCTCAGGTCATGATCCTGGAGTCCCAGGATCAAGTCCCGTGTCGGGCTCCCTGCTCAGCAGGGAGTCTGCTTCTCCCTCTGACCCTCTTCCCTCTCGTGCTCTCTATCTCTCATTCTCTCTCTCTCAAATAAATAAATAAAATCTTTAAAAAAAAAAGAAAAATCCTGAAAACAAAGTGGAAAGGAAAAGCATTAATTGGAGATTAAAATTGAGATGAAAATGGGAAAACGTAAGGGCTCAGCTTCACGTCACTTCCTTTCAGGACAAAAGCAAGAAGGTCCAAAGTGGAGTAAACACATGGGAAAGGTGACTGGGGGGGTGGGGGTCCTTACACCTTTAGTCTTAAACTTGAATCCATCAGCTCTCCGTATATATGTGAGTGTGTATTTCCAGATACACGTCATGTCATCTTTGTACTCTATATGTATTCACTCCCTTGGCTAAAATACTGCTTCTCAACTGCTCAGAGCAGATGTCCCCCCTGAATGAAGGAGGCCACCGATCACCACCGGTATTCAAATGCTGGAAATCACGCAGCCCTTAAGTGTTGGGAGGAAGTGGGTCTTTCCTTGTAAAGTTAGCTGATGGTTCCTCTCAACATACCTGGGACACCAATTTAAAAAGGAAAAAGGAAGTGGTCAAAGTCATGCTTTTTTGTAAACTTCAAAGGTTATCTCTCCCTCCCCCCGCTTTACATTTTACTGTCTGGGGAGCTGACTTGTCTGCAGCTGTTGGCAGAGACTGTGCTCCATGGCGTCAAACCTGCCTCCTCACGGCCCATAAAATTACAGCAGGGAACCAGGACCCGCAGGTGTGGGAGGGAGAGGCCAGGATGCCCCCTTAATGATTTCTCTGACACCCCATGCTGAGCTGCTGGAGGAAGAGGGGCTGGAGCGAGATGTGCGATGTGCGCTTTCGCTGTTTGGGAGGCTGTGCCAGGTCGGCTCTCACTTCCAGGGCCAGGCAGTGGCTTTCAGCCCCTAAAACTATTCCCGAAATTACTGTTGCTACATGCGCTGGGGCCTGGGTGAAGCCCCACAGAGACTTGTGTCCCCTGCACAAATCCACCGAAACTCAGACCACTGAAGGAGGGAAACAGAGGGAAGCCAAATCAACTCCAACATTTGATAACCCAAGTTAAAAAGACATCAAACCACATCAAGTACTATAGCAAATTGCTTTAAAATCTGCAAGACCAGGTTCTGTTTCCTCCTCAAACTGGGAGAGATAAATAAACATCATACATGTTTTCAAAGATGTCAGATTTCTGTTGGTACTTAATAGGAAGAATTGAATACATTTTGCCCTTTTTTTCTTTCAGTGATAGAAGAAATTAATAATTATAGACTATCTGTTAGTCAATTGTAATGAAATTTTGCAAACCACTAGCTCATTATGCCTTATGGTTTTGATCCCACATTTTTGTTGGTTTTTTGGTTTGTTTGTTTTTTAAGGTTTTATTTTTAAGTAATCTCTATACTTTACATGGGGCTTGAACGCACAACACTGAGACCAAGAGATGCATGTTCTCCCAGCTGAGCCAGCCGGGTGCCCCTTGACCCCATATTTTGAAACAGAAGGGATAAAAAGCCAGAAAATTTATTTAAAGAAATCTTAAATTGCTTATACTGTTTTTGTTTGGCACACTGAAAAATGCACACATTTCTTTAAAGAAATGGAAAAAATGGATGTGGCATTTTGCAAAAGAAAAGAAAACGGTAGGGGGAAGATCCATCTTAGAGATGGTTTGCAAAGCAAATGCAGTGCCTGAGGTATTTAGCCCTACCCGTGTGTTCCGTGGTGACCCCTTCACCACTAGGGTGGGGGCAGGGGTAGGTAAGAACGAAGGGAATAGAAACATGAAAGAAAAATTAAAAGTTTTGGTTTTGCCCTCAAGGACATTTTATTTTTTTAATTGAAATATAGTTGACATACAATGTTATAAGACATTATAATTGAGGATACCCAACAAATAAACACAAATTGGACTTGAACACATTTTAAAAATCAGCACCCTGGAATTCATCTTACACCCTTAAGTTACTTTTACTCTTTAATATTGTGTTTGCAATACATCATGCTGCTCATCAAGGTAGTAGATGCAATTTGTTAAATTGCATCTGTTGGGTTCCACACTAACTTCTAGAGGGAGGGTGGGGGAGGGGTGGCCCTGGGAACATCACTATTAAGGCTGATGGTAAAATAACCATCACTTGGAAATGAAGCCGCCCTTTCAATCCTGTAGAATTAGAGGAAAATGAGGAATGGTATGATGTGGCAAACATTTTCTGAGAACCTACCGTATGTCAGGCATTGGGCTAGGGTCTTGATGCATAAGGATTAAACACAAGGCATATGGTGTAAATAGAAGCATACAGGATCATAAAGATCATCGAAGTCCAGAAAGGAGAATGACCAAGTTAACATCTTAGGTCAGAGGTCTGCAAACTCTAGCTTGTGGGCCCAGTATGTGGTTTTTACATTTTTAAATGCTTATTAACAAGGAAGGAAGGAAGAAAAGGAAGGAAGGAAGGAAGGAAGGAAGGAAGGAAGGAAGGAAGGAAGGAAGGAAGGAAGGAAGGAAGGAAAGGAGGGAGGGAGGAAGGAAGGAAGGGGTATGTCACAGCGACCAAATCAAATGTGACCTGCAAAATGACTGGCATCTAGTCCTTTCCAGAAAATGTTTGCCTACATCTAAGAACAGCTAGAAGAAAGCCATACTTACTCCAACACATCATTCCCTTCCTGTTCTTAGAGTTTTCAGGGTTTTAGGTGTTCGAGGGCTCTACATATAAATTAGATTAATTTTAAAGTTTTCTGAATTCCTGCTTTCACACTGATTGTGCAACATTTTTCTTAATGAAGAAATCAGTACATTGAACTTTTTTTTTTAAAGATTTTATTTATTTTTTCGACAGAAAGAGACACAGCGAGAGAGGGAACACAAGCAGGAGGAGTGGGAGAGGGAGAAGCAGGCTTCCCGCTGAGCAGGGAGCCCGATGCGGGGCTCGATCCCAGGACCCTGGGATCATGACCTGAGCCGAAGGCAGACGCTTAGCGACTGAGCCACCCAGGCGCCCCAGTACATTGAACATTTTAATAGTATTCTAACGTTGTTGATTTCTGAAAGGTCTTTTGGGCCACTCCATCCTGCTACCTCTTCTAACTCAGACATTTTATGTGGTTAAAATATGTGCATGTACGTGTGTGTATAATAATTTGCATGTTTAAGAACCATGGTTTCTATTTGCAGTTAAAGCACAAAGATTGTTTCACCTGGGGATGAAACTACTTTTCAGGTGTAACTGAAGACAAGACTATTCAATCACCCAGTTATGCTTGTGCTACCTACTATATGGTTTAAGAAGAACAAGGAAGCCATACCCACTTCTGCTGATAAATCTACGTGCTCCCCCTTCTCATGTGGGTATGGCCAGCCACTCATATGCTGAAGTTGGAATTTTTACATTATGTATTTTATATTTGTTTTAAGCATATTTGGTAGTGAAAGGAAATTTATACATTTTGAACAATTAAGGCAAAACAAATCAGCCTGGATTTATCTATTCATATGGAGAGTATCTAAAAAGAAAGCAAATCAGGTAAGAAGAAAATGTATTTTGGACTGTCTTCATTTTATTGATTATATGGTTGCTTAATAGAGACGTGAAAAAACATGTTTTTCTGGAACCAGGCAAAATAAAGTTTGATCCTTGATCCAAGTGGAGGATATGGTTAGTTCCTAAAACCAATGACTCCATTTGGTATGTGCCCATTTGAGGTAACTAATGCCCTTAGTACCACTTAGTACCACTGCCACAGCTGCAGTCACACTTCACAGCCAGCTGGACCCAACGGGGCCAGGCACTGGCTTACATACCACAACCACCTGCAGGACGAACGGGGTCTGATCGCGTACATGCTGCCGGCCACAATTATGCAACTGCGTGTATAATGCCCAACCCACGCTCTAAACTAAGGACAACAAGAAGTTGTTTTTAAATCTGCATAATGGCAAGCACTTCTGTCAGCTGCAGCTGAACATTGTCCCAAAGTCTGGTTTTCAATCACTTCACATAGAACATAATAAGTAAGACACATCTTTGTGGTCCAGTGGATTCTGTCAAGCTGCAAGGTTTTGGGGAGATATGTTACAACATAGACACAATTATTTAGGAAAGATTATCAGAGTACATTTGAGGACAAAAGAGGCAGACAGACTACAAAGTTCCAAGAACTTTGGAGAAAAGACATATTGATGATGAGCATGCACGTAACTTTGCTTTTTAAACAAGCCACCTTCCTGAGAATGATGCGGTCTGCATCTGACTGCCAAGCAGCCAACTCCTCCCCGGCAGAGCGCCCAGCCGGTGCAGAGCTGACCACACAACCCTCCTGGGGAGCAACACCCCATCAGTGCAACGGGGGCCACACATCGTGCATGGGGAGGAAAGCCTGGCACAGGAAATCATGGAAACGTGCAATCCTATTTCAAACATGTCTTGACAGCCTCGGTCTACTGGCCAGCAACCAAACCTTCCTAACCCCCCTACTCATGTAAAAGAATAAAACTGCTCATTTTGGATTGATCTGATATGAAACCACTTCTTAAATTTATTTTTTAAATTATTTATTTATTTATTTTAGAGAGAGAGCCTGAGTGAGAGCACATGTGGAGGGAGGGGCAGACAGAATCTTTTAAGCCGACTCCCTGCTGAGCGCTGAGCCCAAGGCGGGCTGGATCCCACCACCCATGAGACCACGACCTCAGTGGAAACCCAGAGTTCAAAGCTCAACCCACCGAGCCATGGAGGGCGCCCCCTAAATTTATAAAACAATTAGAGAGACTAGCTTGGCATTGCCTGAATTATTGAACTTATTCTAAATAAGGACAAAATTATAAGCAGAGATACAGTACAGTATAAGTTCTTTTCCATTATTTTCAATTCTTTACTTCATATTTCTATCAAAAATTTTAATTTACATGGTTATTATTTTTTAAATTGAACTCACCTGGAAAAATAAAAGAAAGAAGAAAGCACATTTAATGAGTGGTGAATTTGTGGGAAGAACTTTGTATAACCTGTTTCATTAAATTCTTCAGTAACTATCAGGTTAGAATTACTGCTCCCATTTTAAAGATAAGAAAACTGACACATGCACCTCACACCTGTCAGAATGGCTAAAATCAACAACACAGGAAACAACACGTGTTGGCAAGGATGCAGAAAAAGGGGAACCCTCTTACACTGTTGGTGGGAATGCAAACTGGGGCAGCTGCTCTGAAAAACAGTCTGGAGGGGGCGCCTGGGTGACTCAGTCATTGGGCATCTGCCTTTGGCTCAGGTCAGGATCCCGGGATCCCCTAGGATCGAGCCCCGCATCGGCCTCTCCCTCTCCCCCTGCCTGCTGCTCCCCCTGCTTGTGCTCTCTCTCCCTCTGTCAAATAAATGGGTAAAATCTTAAAAAAAAAAAAATAAGAATACAGTATGGAGGTTCCTCAAAAAGTTAAAAATAGAACTACCCTATAACCCAGCAGTTACACTCTTGATTCAAAGGAATACGTGCACCCCGATGTTTATAGCGGCATTATCTACAAGAGCCCAATTATGGAAGCAGTCCAAGTGTCCATCAACTGATAAATGGATAAAAAGATGTGGTTTGTGTGTGTGTTACATATACATATAATATCTATATCTATATAATGGAATATTACTCAACCATAAAAAAGAATGAAAGCTTGCCATTACAACAACATGGATGGACTTAGAGAGTATTACGTTAAGCAAAATAAGTCAGAGAAAGACAAATACCATGTAATTTCACTCATATGTGGAATTTAAGAAACAAAACAAATGAGCAAAGGGAAAAAACAAAAAGAGAGAGAAACAAACCAAGAAACAGACCCTTAACTATAGAGAACACACCGATGGTCACAGAGGGGGGTTGGGGGGGCATGGGGGAACTGGGGTGGGGATTAAGGAGAGCACTTGTTGTGATGAGCCCTGGGTGCTGTATGGAAGGGTCGAATCACTATACTGTACACCTGACACTAACATAACACTCTGTGTTAACTGGAATTAAAATAAAAACTAAAGAAAAATGAAAGCTGACATGTGGTAAACATAAGGGACTTAAGCAAGGTCACCAACAGACCACGGGAAGAACCAGGATCAAAGCCCAGGTCTGGGGCACTCAGAATGCCTCAACAACATTGCCTGTCACAGTTTAAGACATTTTCCAATACAGATAAAACACCACAGTGCTTTGAGGCATAATTGAGAATATCCTATACGTGGGTAGTAAATAGGCTTTAAAAGTACATTTTTCCTACTTTTCTATGTGCATCTGATTGGGTAGAATCTGTATCTCGACCATTCCCAGTGGGGGAGGCCACCTGGTGAGCTGATCGCCTCTCTGTGGCATGAACTGCAGTTTCCACAGAAGGTCTACACAAGGTCATCGGTCCTCCTAACAACTCCACCACCTGTGAGATAGCCCCACACATGTTATCACGGGTCATCCTCACAACCCAGTATGGTGGGTGAGGACTTCATTCATCCATCCATTCATTCATTCATTCCTTGTACCTTACATGTTAATTGTGTTCCTACTAACTATGTGCTACCCCCTTGACACATACAAAGCTCTTGTTCTGGCCTGAAGACACCCAGTTTTATACACAGAGTGAATGAGAAAACAAGGTGAGTGCAAACACTCTCCAAACTGAGTGTACATAACCCAATCAGAATGAGTGTTCTCATAGGAAAATAAAATATTTTAAAGGCAGAGGTCACCAGCTGTGAGACATGGTCATAACCACTTATTTTTTCTTCCTTGGACATATCCTTTATTCCTTCCATTTTAAAATCCTATAATTAATTAGTCTAATACAGGGTCTCATGAAAAAAGTATAGTTGGTAGAGTTTAATCATCTCTCTCAGGTCATGAGCATGTCTTTCATGGCAAAGGAAGAAGAGATATCCTGAAATGGAACTTTTGACCAAAAAAAAAATTTTTTTTTACAAAAGGAAGAGAACTCAGCAATTGTCTTTGAGCATTAGGCATTATCACAAACAGACTGGTACCATTCTGAGTCTCATCTTGATGGTGCAAAACTCAAGAACACACGGGCTCTTTCCAGCACAGGGTATGGGCACACTGTTCCCAGCTCAGTGAGCACGTGTGTGACTGAAAGGAGGGGCTGACACCATGGAAGGAAGTCTTCTAGTTCTTGGAGTGGATCCTTCCCCTGGAGGGAACCAGTGGCAATGGCCTCAGGAACCCCATTTCTAACCAAATGATCAATGTGACGCATGGCAGGAATGGGGCCCGTCTGAAGGCTCCTCTGTCCCGACGGAGTTGTGAACCCAGAGGCGGATGATAAGGCTGCCAATGGAAGGTGCCCATGAGAGAGACCGAGGTCTCTCTTAGGGAAAGTGGAGTATGAAATGAGGCCAACTAACCAGATGAGATGAGCATTAATGGAGCCGAGCATAAGGAACACTGGGCTCCCTGGCAGAGGAGTTCCAGGGGTCATGCTGACCCCACCAGGATGCGCCAGCGCTGCTCATGGACCAGCCCCAGGCAGATGTTGAAGCAGAAGGAGCAGCCCGTGCCACTAGGAACCCACAGCCTCCTCGAGGACGGTACGGCACTGATGCAATCCCCAGAGAAGAAGGGGCATCCCCAGTGCATCTGCCAGGGAAAGTGTGCAGAGGACAGAATGCACAAGCCCAGCCAAGGGCTGAACAGGTGGAGAAGGGGGTGGTGGGTGGCAGAGACAGAGGGGCGAGCTAATGCGCGGGAGCCTGGGGGGTGATCAGAGGACCCACGGGTCCCCGGGAGCTGACACCCAGATTACAGAAGGCCGCAAACACCAGGCTGACCATATCTGCAGGTTACACAGCTGGCCTCTACCTTGAGCTCCTGGTTCAGAAACTGTACGTAATGAAATCAAATGAAAAGTAGTGCCAAGGAAAATAACACTTCATAGAAAATCTCCTACTCTTTTCATTAGTTCATCAAGTATTAACTGAATGCCAGGCACTTTTTTTAGACACTGGGGATGTACAGAAAACACAATACAGAGTGAGAAAGGTGCTCTGGAGTAGAGAGGAGAGAGAAACGCTAACGAGGAGAATAAAGTATGTATTATGTTAGATGGTGACACATGCTAAGAGAGAAAACCAGGGGTTCCTCAGGGTAAGCCTTTTGAATAGGGAAGTGAGGGGGGTTAGTGGTGGGGATCTCTGTAGGAAGGGCATTCCTGGAAAAGGGAACTGTGCGTACAAAGGCCCTGGGGTGGGAGGAAGGACACCCAGTGGCTTCGGGGCACCAGGAGGTAGGGTGGCAGAAAGAGCAAGGGGCAGACAGCTAATGGGGAGAAAGTTGGAGGCCTGGAAACAGGCAGCTGAGACCCCAGACAGAGTCACCGGAATGTCATCAAACCGGCAGGGAGGGAACCTGGCTTTCCATGACGTCCGTGGCATCATCATTAGATTGATCTCACAACCAAGAAGTCCATTCACAAATCCTGGCTCCTTCCACCCATCATGAAGGGATGTAGCACGTCCCAAATGTTACAAAGTCCTCTTTTGTCCTCCTGAGGCCTGAGGAAGCCTCCTTTAGAAAATCAGTGAAACAGGGAGCCCGTCCATCGTGCTGACGGTGAGACCCCAGGGTCCCGGGGAGCAGCCCTGTCCGCTGGGCACACTCGAGCCCACCTTACGGAGGTGGTTTCTCTTAAAAACAGTCCCTGAGACAAAGCGTTTCCTCAGATGTTGTGTGCCTGTAAATGACAGCGAGGGCCGGACACCCCCGTCTGGGTCCTGTGCCCAGACAGCCCCGAGATGACGAGGGGCACACTGGATGTGAGGGCATGTCTCCTCCTTGGGCCTGCAGGGATTTGCACGTGTGCTCTAAAGTGCCACGGTCTGGCATGGGTCATAAAAAGGGCTGGGAAAAGCAGCCTCTGTCCTCACCATCACTATCAACAGGACAGACCGCCACGTCCCAGGGGTGCCCTTACACTCCCCCTAAAACCCGCACCACGGCTTTCACCAAGAAAAGCTGAGTCTGGTTAACAAACACAAAGGTTTCTTAGGGAACGGACCCACCACAAGTGCATTTGGCAAAATGGCATCAACCTGAAGCCTGAAGTGAAGTAAATTGCAGTATTTACAAGCCAAGGCAAATGTTCAAAGGGAGGGCTCAAACACAAAGAACAGATGGTGGGGGGGGGGGCGAGAGTGGCTTTGCCAACACCCACAAAATGCAGATTTTTTAAGTGCCTTGAAGGCTGTTTATGGTCTGAGCACCCGGGAATCAGCCCCTCGGCTCCGGGCTCCGGGAAGCTGTCTTTGGGCGTCCACACTGCATCCTGGACAAGGCCGTGTGCAGACCCCTCCTCAGGAGATCTCCTTTTTCATGAAACATCACCACTATCTTGTAAATGCCAGTTAGATCCTTTCTGCTTTGTTTTACAATGTGAAAGTGGAGGGAACTGTTTGCAGCTGATGCTCAGCATCAAGAAAAGTGGAGAAAAAGGGCCACCCCTGTCACACTGTTTGCTTCCAGGGGTTATCCAAACCCTTAGGGATGGTGGACCTACAAATATGTCTTAAAGGTCCCCTTATAGGAGCTCCAGAAAGAGTACTGTATCTTTTTTACCTTTTAGGAACATCTTTGCAAACATAACTTTAACCGCTCCATCCCTGTCCAGGGCAGATTGTGTGGGGTGAGGGTAAGCACAGGTGGGGAGTTGTCCCAGTGGAGGGAAGGGGCAGGGAAACACTGAATTGCTCAAAGTCGATCAGAGAGAAAATAAGGGGACAACATGTATTTTCATTGAACTTATTAGCTATTATTTCTCATCCCTTTAGTTACTTTCTTATATTGGAATCTTTTTTTTTTTTTTTGAGAAAGAGAGTGCGCATGAGCAGGGGGTGGGGGGGTTGGAGAGCGACAGAGAGGGAGAGGGAGAGAGAGTCCCAAGCAGGCTCCACACTGAGCATGGAGCCTGTTGTGGGGCTTGATCTCACGACCCTGACATCATGACCTGAACCAAAATCCGGAGTCCGATGCTTAACCGACTGAGCCACTCAGGAACTCCAATACTGGAATTATTTTTAAGGAAAAAAAAACCAAATTGCACATACATTATCACAATGAAAAATCACTCTACCACTACTTCTAAAGCCCAAATCCAGTTGCAGTACAATAAATGCTAAAAAATTTACCAAAATGTTAGTCATCTGAGGAGTTGGTTCATCTCTTCATCTCTCACAGAATCTATTTTGGTGCATTCTCAAATAAGTGGTTTCAATAGATCAATGTATGGATGGGGGACAGATGGATGCTGTTATTTGATTAAGTTTAGAAGTAAGCACTGTATCTTTAGAGACACACACCCTCTCGTATAGGACAATATGTTCATGGGAAGGACAGTAATAATACACTTCCAGTTTTATCTTCACAGAGAAGAGACCTTCACATACACAATCTCAGCATGCACACACATGCACACACACAGATACACGCACCCGCACATGCACACACAGAGGCACACACATGCACACACAGATACACACACGTGCATACAGAGAGACACACGTGTGTGCACGCACACACACACACACACACACACACAGATTCTACAGTTGATGTCTGCAGAAGGAGTAACATTTTCCACCACACTGAGTCCTGGTTTAATTATCAAGTTGATAAATAACCTTGAGATTTCAAGGCCACACCAAAGAGTCGCTTACCCTGGGAAAGGGCTGCTGAGATTCCTCCTGCGTTTGAGGTGGACAAACATTTGATTCCAGGGAAGAGACTCTGGTCTGTAAAGAACATTAAATGTTTAATTCCAGTGAACAGTAAGCTCCAATAAAGAGATGCCTCATTGTACAAAAGCATTTCACAAAAATAAAACACCTCCTATTTGGAGACGTTATTATGTATTTCAATATTTCTGGAATGAAAGACATACTTTGACATGTATATTTGGTAATTCAAATAACTTTCCCCACTTGAATAAATAAATACAGTTCTTCAATCTGTCTAGATTCTCAACATATAACAATGCCTGCATATAAGGTGCCTAAAATGTACTATGATTTTGTATCATTTTTAGAGGAAAATTATTTTTGGTTCTTGAAAATGTCCTTTTTTGTCAACATCAGTGATTGGCAAGATTTGTAAAACATAGCACTAAGTATCCAAAGCTGTATTATTTATTGCTTCTCAAGATATCTAAATATGCTTTCAGCACAGCGTTCTGTTCAAAATAAGAATGGGCAGACAGGCTGTCAAGAAAAATAACTTAATAATTAGAAAATTTGAACTCATATTTTTTGCAATTTCAGATTCATTAAAAGTGGGTAAAGTCAAGTTAGTCTATAATTGATATAATGGTAATTATTTTACCTTTTCATTTTTGAAGTTTGAAAAGTTTTATTATTCCCCATAAATCAATAACAAATATTGCTTCCATTTAGGTTTAAGTAACGTGAAGATCTCAGCATTGAGCTTCTACTAAAACGGAGTATGTGATACATGGGTGGGCTGACCGTTCGCTGCTAAACTATGAAGGCTTCAGTGCTGGGAGAGAGAAATACAAGGGAAGAATGGCCAGGTAATGGTCTTCCAAAAGAACATTCCCACTTTCCTGATGTATCCTTGATGTTTAGACACATGAATTCCTCCTCACCATGACCCTAGATGCAATGTTACCGTGACATATTTTTTCATCCATCTTACTGAAAACATTAGCAGATATCTCTCTGATGGTATGACAATTAAGGAACCCCTCCCAGACTTGAGGGCCCTGTTGTTGAACAAAGTGCCATAAACTAAGCTTCTAGAATTAGAACTCGGTGTTGTCGTCTACGATACTCTGTGAATAGACAAAGCTCATGTTGTCAGGGGCTAATCTACCACTCTCCCCACAAACAAAGGCAATTAAAGGAAAAAAATTCAGCACTGGACATCCTCCAAAGTTAAAAAAGTTTTATTGCCATATTATTTTAATATATTTTAAATCTTAGAACTGGTTTGTCTTGGTTTGCCAACCAGAAGACTCACTTGATAGGAATTCACAGATTAACAAGATACCAGGGAAGACTATGGGTTGAGAACTAGTTCATTAGGAGTAGAGGAACTTCTCTGGTAAGTCCTGTGACTGATCAGGCCCAATCTGGGCTCCCCCAGTACTGTCCCTCAGCAAGCACGGGCCCGCCACAGTGTGTCCCTTGTTCGGAGTGGCTGGCCACATGGAGGGAGCACGTACAGTCTTGTTCAGACAGCATGTTTGCTGCAAAGACAAAAACCTCAAGTTGGATTCAGGGCAGTATTTTCGGTCTCACATACTCCTATCCATCCTGTGGTGCTGTCTTATGCACCACCCTTCTGGCACGCTTCTAAACACAATCGGGCAAGTTAGATGAAAACACACGTATGGCTTAACTAAATGTGCATGTATATCTCTTTCTCCTCTACTCACTCAACAAATGTTTGTTGAGCTCTTCCTCCTCAAAGGCGCTGCTCTGAGCATTGAGGAGAGCAGGGAAAAAAAAATATATAGAAATGCCTGCCCACGAGGAACTTAGCCAAGCAAAGGGAGGCAGAGAGACAGACAAACACACAAACAAATGGGTCTCATAGGCTCTTCCAGCCCACGGAGCCTTTTGAGGGAGCTCGCAGGAGCAGGCTACGTCTCTAGGAGCTAGTCTCAGAAGGCAGCCCAAGTCCTCCATCTTTGTTCAGACATGTGGCTGTTCCCAGCAGGAGGTGGGATGGGGGTCCCCTCCCCTTGCACCTGGGCATCCCTATGACTTGCTTTGACTCACAGAATGTGACAGAGTGAAATTCTGGGACTTCCAACCCAGGCTTTAAGAGGACCACCTGTTTCTGCTCCCTTTTTCTTAGAAGATAGTCACCATTCAGTAAACACAGCGGCCCTGCCAGAGAGAGAGAGAGAGAGAGAGAGCAGAGAGAGCAACAGAGACACAGAAACAGAGATAGAAAGAGACAAAAATGGAGGTAAAGAGAGACAGAGAGCAAGAGGGAGAGAGAAAGAGATACAGAAAGACAGACACAGAGAGAGAGAGAGAGAGAGGAGGTCTACAGCCATCTTGGGTGGACCAGAGTCAGCCCAGCTCACAGCTCAATGCAGCCACATGACTGAGCCTTGGGGAGACCAACAAAAGAATCCTCCACCCGGGCCCCGGTCAATCCTTACAAATAAAATGTTGTTCGGAGGCACTAAGCTTTGGAGCACTTGCTACACAGCAACAGATTACTAAACCCTGCACGGGATTAGTCTGGCTCTTGTGGTCACACTATACTACGTGTGTGTGTGTGTGTGTGTGTGTGTGTGTGTGTTGGAAGTTAAGGGCAGTGATTTTGACAAGAGGTGAGCCCGGCTTGGATGTGGGTAGTCATACCCTTGTTGATGTGGTTAGAAATGCTCAGACTCTGCAGTATGTCTCCATTTACACGGAACTCTGGTACAGGCAGAACTTACCTGTGGCTTCCTCTGGATATATTCTGAAGAAAGGCCCCACACAATCATGTGTGAGCTGGGACAAAAGAGACAAGTCAAGGACAAAGTCAACTTTATACCCGGCAGCTCATTCTTCCCCAAAGCAGCACAAATATTGTCCAAATTCTCCAACAGCAGGCGCACAATCTGATGGGACAAGGCAGGTGTCCCCAGGACTGACTGAACGGAGGTTCCCACACTCAGAAGTGTGCCAGTGCTGGGAGTGAACAGAGATGTCAGGAGTCACCTGTCCCCTTAGGACGCACAGGGAATTAGGAGTTCTTTATAACCCCACATACAGGTGCGGAGACCGTGAGGCAGCCGCAAGGAAAGCTCAGTACCAAAGACTGTTCCAGAGTCATCAAGCAGTTCTTGGAGGTGAACGCTGATGTTGGTTTCTTTCAGAGAGCTGAAAAACAGATCTGGCCCTTCTCATTCCCAAGAAGCAGGTTCTATTTATTGGCTCACAAAGGGGACCCAACCCCGAATGGGAGAGCAACCATCAGGGAGAATTATGAGGGCAGCATCACAGGGACTCCAACTGTAAACAGCCATCAACCCCAGTTCACGTCTCCCTGGACACTCCCCCTGGGAGAAGGGCCTTTGCCCACTC
This sequence comes from Eumetopias jubatus, assembly GCF_037043125.1. NCBI lineage: Eukaryota > Metazoa > Chordata > Mammalia > Carnivora > Otariidae > Eumetopias > Eumetopias jubatus. Next base: position 3,279,682 of record NW_028274812.1, on the reverse strand, counting down.
AGGCAGCCAGGTTACTGATGTCTACGAAGGTGGGCAGAGGACAGACTCCCCCGGCGGGTCATCGCTGCTGCTCCAGACCCCTTCCTGGTTGCTCCCGACAGCTCTGGGCCCAGAACCACGGTGCTCATTTCCAGGGGACCCAGCTGGTGCTCCACCTGCCTCACTGGGGAATTAGCTCCATGATTCCTTTGGTTTTCCCTAGGAGTCCTTCATTCAGTCAGGGAATCTTTTACCTGGCACCTACTCTATGCCCACGAACATGTTGCTTCAGAGACGGTCTTTATTCAGAGTCGGAAAACAGAGGTTCAAATCTGGCCCTTTGAGGACCAGCAGTTTGTAAATTCTCTGAGATGGCCCTGGGCCTCCCCGATCTCCGTTTTAGGAAATCTCTCTCTAACCTGCTCAACAAGAGGACACAGATGCTCCTCGTTTCCCATGTTTTGCTCTCCTCCCCTCCCCTTCCTTCCTCTCTGCCTAATTCCCCGCTCACCTGCAGCAGTGACGTGTGTCTGGAGCCTGACGTGCACCAGTTCTAAATCTCATGCTGCGGAGGGTGCAGAGATGCGTCCACGGGTCGCGGTTACCTGGACAGCACAACAAACGTCTGGGCACAACTACAAAGCCAACCACGTGCTCTGAAAGTTCCCTGGAATTCCTCCTTAGCACAGGTGCTCTGCACATCCCAGCTGTTCTTGCTAACATGGGATCGAAGACTAAGTAGAAGACCTACTGAGCATGCAGGTTGTGTGCCATTCATCCGATGTTGAAGCACTCTGGAACTCCTCCCGGAACCAGTTTTGGTCCCCACCCTCTGTTCTATGGGCCTGGGCCCTGAATTCTAGGAAGTGCTAAAGAGCTGATTCACATAAATGCTTGCTTGTTCACACCGCAAAGATAAGTCTCCTCCCCTGTCTTCCCCGAGCTGGGCCAGTAGGAGATGCACCCTAGCAGGTTCACCCCTGGAGCCCTGGGGCTTAGATTCGGGGCTAACAAAGTCATGGTTAGCCTTAGCACAGAGTAAAACAGCTTAATTGCAAATGAGTTTCTCACAAATATGTGCCGCTGGTCACCAGGTGCCTAGCCAGGGCCAATCCACGCCTGCCAGGGAAGAAAGGGCTCAGAGCCCAGGCCACCTGACAGCTCGTTAGGGTGCAGGTGTGCTGCAGCAAGGCACAGGCAGGGTCCTCATCCCTAATCCCACCCTCTGGTCCCGGCACAAAATAGAGAAGAATCACCTTCAGACACAAGCCATGGGGTCATTACTTAGAGTCAGGCAGTCCCTCCTTACCAGTCCCAAGAGCAGAACAATCAAATCGGGACAGCAAAACCCCAAGTGGGGGCTACTGCTGAGGGCCCTTGTTCTCACACTCCAGCCGCATCAGAATCCCAGGGGCCTTGTTAAAAACAGACTGCTGGGCCCCACGCCAGAGTTTCACGGGGAATTTGTATTTCTAAGAAGCTCCCAGTGGGTGCTGGGCAGGTCAGGGCCACTCTCACTGACTCAGTGTCTTGTAAGGGACTGGGTGTGTGGTGTCTGATAATGGGGCGAATCTGTCCCAGCACATCTAAGAATGCCCAGATTTGCTAATACTCCCACGTCCGTGCATTATATCATCCCTTCGTCAAGCGAGTGTGGCACTCTGGTCCCGGGTACAGTGTTAAGAGGCCAAGGAGCTGACAGAGAGGCTGATTTACAGCAACACTATGGACAAGCTCATCCTAGACCTTCAGAGTGGCTCGGAAGCAGCAGAAAGCCGAGCTGCTCCATCTCTGAAAGGCAAGGTCTGTGCACGTAACCATTCAGTAATAAAGAAAAGTCAAACGGTGATAAGATATAGTATTTGGCGATCAATGGAAAGTGAACTCCCAACGTAATTCAGCCAGCAGCCCAACGTTTGACTTTGAAGGGGGCAGCTCCCACCGCAGCCGGACATTTATATTTTGTGGCCAACCAAATCCCGAGCCTACTCTGCTGAAAGTGCTACTGAGTTTCTGGGAGGTGACTCGTGGCAGCTCAGATGGGACCTATGGCCACGTGAGCCTGAGCTGCCCCCAAACCACGTGACCTGGTTTCAGTATTTCGAGGACATTCTTTCCAGGATTTTTGAAGTTCAAGTAATTAAGGCCAAGTGGTTACATTTCACGAAGCCCCCACACCCGCGACCACAGTCACGCGCCCTCTTGGATCACATTGCTGATAAAAACCACAACCTCGTGCCACATGGTTTTAGAAAGAAAACGTGAAACTAGGCAGGAAAAAAACTGTAAATCTGGACACACTGGATTCCACAGATATGTTCCACCCTTTTCTCCCACTTTTTCTCTATCGTCATTCCCCTAAAGCATGGCTTGTCTACAATTATTTGTCTTCTCTGTTGACAAATTGTTAGAGCAATCACCTTAAATTCATTTTGGATGTCATTTCAAGTGGCACTTCTCCTTCTCCTGTTAAAAACGGTCTTGCTTCATTTCAGTTTTATTTTTTTCTCGCCTTTCTGTGAACAATCCCTCCTTGGCCAGCTACTGAGTAACGATGTTGAGTCAAAGATATGTTTGCCCTAATGCAGGCAAACCAAACAGGAGCTCCATGATCAACAGAGACCCAAGGGCCAGATAAAAGGCCAAGAGGCTTTCTCACAGCTAGGTGCAAGCTGCACCCACTGCGTTCCAAATTCACCTGAAGGGTCCTCCTGAAGAAAGGTTTCTGGTGAAAATACTTACATCTAGCAAAAAGCAATAATTAGGAAGGGACTTGAAGACTTCAGAGTCATATTATATCATTTTTTTAATTGGAAAGTTTAGAAAGACATCATTTTATGGTCAGCATACATATAAATGTTGTGTTCTATGGTTTACAGTTTTGTTTTGTATTTAATGAAGACTTTGTTTTTAGAGCAGTTAGGTTCACAACAAAATTGAGAGGAAGGTACAGAGATTTCCCAGAGCCTCCCTCATAATCAACAACGCTCACCAAAGAGATACATTTGTTACCAAGGATGAGCCTACATTGACACAAAGTCCATAGTTTGCCGTGGCACCCTTGATGGTGTACATTCGATGGGTTGGACAAATGTTTAATGACATACAGTCAACAATATAATATCAAACAGAATAGTTCCACAGCCCTAAAACTCCTCTGTCCTCTATTTGTCCTTGTACCCCCATCCCCATCAACTACTGATCTTTTCACTGTCTCTATAGTTTTGCCTTTTCCAGAATGTCATATAGTTGGAATCATACAGTACATAGCCTTTACCGACTGACTTCTTTCACGTAATAATATGCATCTAAGGTTCCTCTGTGTCTTTCATGGCTTGATAGCGCATTTCTTTCTAGCATTTCCATTGCCTGAATGGACCACAGTTTATTTATCCATTCACTTACTAAAGGACATCTTGGTTGCTTCCAAGTTTAGGCAATTATGAATGAAGCTGCTATAAACATCTGTGTGCAGGCTTTTGTGAACATAAGTTTTCAGCTCCTTTGGGTAAATAACGAGAAGCGTGATTGCTGGATCGTATGACAAGAGCATGTGTAGTTTTGTAAGAAACTGCCAAATTGTCTCACACAGTGGCTGCACCATTTTGCTTTCCCACCAGCAGTGAATAAGACTTCTTCTTGCTCCAAGTCCTTGACAGCATTTAGTGTTGTCAGTGTTCAGATTTTGGCCACTCTAATCAGTGTGTAGTGGTATCGCATTGTTTGAATTTGCATTTCCCTAATGCCATGTGTTCCAGACCATCTTTTCATAGTTTATTTGCTATCTGTATATCTTCTTTGGTGAGGGATTTCTTACAGTCTTTGGTCCATTTTTAAATTGGGTTGTTTTCTTATTGTTGAGTCTTATGAGTTCTTTGTGTATTTTAGATTATAGTCCTTTATCAGATGTGTCTTTTGCAAATACATTCTTCCCATCTTGTGGATTGTCTTCTAAATTCTCTTGGCATTGTCTTTCAGAGTAGAAGCCTTTTTTGTTTTGTTTTGTTTGTTTGTTTGTTTTAAGAGAGAGAGAACACAAGTGGGGAAGGACAGAGGGAGAGACGGAGAGAGAGAATCTCAAAGAGGCTCCATGTGCATCATGGAGCCCAGTGCAGGGCTCCATCTCACGATCCTCAGATCATGACCTGAGCCAAAATCAAGAGTTGGATGCTTAACTGACTGAGCCACCTTGGTGTCCCATAGAATAGAAGATTTTAGTTTTAATAAAGACCAGCTTATCAATTCATTCTTTAGTGGACAATGCCTTTGGTATTGTACCTAAAATGTCATCACCATACCAGAGCATGTAGGTTTACTCCTCTGTTTTCTTCTAGGAGTTTTACAGTTTTGCATTTAGATTCAAGTATATAATGCATCTGGGTTAACTTTTATGAAGGGTGTAAGGTCTGTGTCCGGCCTTACATACCTGGGATAGAGCCCAACAGATTATAGTATATAATTGTTTTTATGATGGGGGTTTGATTTGCTATTATTTTGTTGAGAATTTTTGCATTTATGTTCAAGAGAGATATTGGTCTGTAGTTGTCTTTTCTTGTAATGTAATTTATATCACTTTACTAATAAACATTAATAATGAAATTGGTGGACTAATGTTCACTGGTCACAAGGAAGGGCTTCTCTGTACATTTGTTGCATGTTTTCTGGTAATTTTGTGCTCTACACTAGATAAGTATGGCTAGGTTAACAGGCTTTGGAGATAGGCTGGATTTGGATTCAGGGTTCATGTCATGCTAACTGGGTACGCTGTGTGAGTGAGTTGTCAATTGTCTTTTTTTTTAAGATTTTATTTATTTGAGAGAGAATGAGAGCGAGAGCACAAGAGGGGGGAGCGGGAGGGGGGAGCGGGAGAGGGAGAAGCAGACTCCCCACTGAGCAGGGAGCCCGATGCGGGACTCGATCCCAGGACTCCAGGATCATGACCTGAGCAGAAGGCAGTCGCCTAACCAACTGAGCCACCCAGGTGCCCAGTTGTCAATTGTCTTAAGTTTCCATTTCCTCATCTGCAAAATGGATTTACTAAAAAATAGTAGTACACCATCTCACAGGGTTTGTATGAAGATTAATTAGTATAATCCAGGTACGATGCTTGAAATATCATATTAAATATGTAGTGTTATTATTTTTGTTACTTGCCTAGCCTACATCTTATAGCTTTAATATGAGCTAAAAACCAGGGCGCCTGGGTGGCTCAGTCAGTTGAGCGTCTGAGTCTTGGTTTCGGCTCAGGTCATGATCTCAGGGTCATGAGATCAAGACCCACCTCATGCTCTGTGCTCAGAGAGATTCTCTCTCTCTCTCTCTCCCCCTGCCCCTCCCCCCACTCATACTTGCTCTCTCTCTCTCTCTCTCAAATAAATAAACCTTTAAAAAAATGAGCTTAAAACTTTTTTCCTTATTATAATATTTTATGTAGGACATTTTTAATTTTTAGTCTGTTCTCTGGGAGCCTTTTCCCATGGCACTGTGATATTGCAGATTGATGCCTGCAAAATAAGTCTTACTTAAATTTAGTGGTGATTATTTTTCATATATAAAGTAATGTCAACATCTCCTAAAAAGCTGTAAAATGGAAAACTGTAATCCTCACACATTAATAAGCACTTGCATGTGTAGTGTGGCTTTGGGTTTATTAACTAGCATCTATACTCAGTCTTCTGAATAGGAGTTCTCTATATAGTACGTTTGTTTTTCACATCGTGTGTTATTTTTCTAGTTGTTTTTTCTCTGTATCTAGATGATTATACACTTTGAATCGGGAGAAACATTAACATCTGCCTAGGTGAACCTCTCTTTCAAAACCAAAATCCCTGGTGTGGGGTATGGGGAGGGAGGTAGAACGGGGGTAAGGTGGATGGTGGTGTCCAGTTTAGCCTTACACACTTCCAAGTTACTCAAAGTTAGCCTGGAGCAAGGGTATACCTTTAGTCATTAAAAATAATTCCATCTCATATTGAACTGAAGTTTACTTCCTTGTAATTCCTTCCCTTTGGTCTTAGTCTGGTCTCTGAAGCTACTTAGGAAAAATATGAAATACATCTGAAATATGCTTTTTGGGATATGAAATAATACGAAACCGACATGAGAACCCCAAGTGTCTGAGGACCCTTAACGCTCCCCTTACACGTGTCTTCGGGCTCAGTAAAGCTGTCTGAGTCCTTCCTGTGTGGAAGTTTCTAGAGCTTTACTATGCAGTCCAGCTTTCTTTTGAAAAGGAGACAATATTTTCATTCTTGCCTTGAAACGTGCATGAAATCCTGTAAGTTGTCTACCAAATCTCCCCCACTGCAGCAGAACTGCTTCTATACACATGCATGGATGTGTGGACAAAGAAAGTGCTTTCAGTTCTTCTTTGAATAGAGAGGGTGACCAGAAATCACTTACATCAAAGACAGTTGTAATTTCTTCAACTTCTCCAGAGACAATAAAGTCTTACTTTCAGGCAGATAGTGATTTTTTTTTCAAAAGCTCCACATTTCTAACATTATTAGAGAAAACCACCTCTCCTAGTTTAATATGTAAGACTTATCTTGATTGAAAGGTGTTAAGTGGAACTTCTGAGTCTGGAGTCATGAGACCATGTTGTCTTTCCTGCCGCGAATGCCATCCATAAGACAAACATTTGCTGCAAATTAAACTTTCAGCCATCTCCAACCATCTGACAAAGGGGCCCCAAAAATGCTGCCCTGTCTAGCAGACTGAGAGTGATGTGCTCCTGCACCCAGGTGTGAAGGGCCAGCCCTCCTCAGCTCATCTAAGAGGGCACAGTAAACCGTATGCTGGCCCAGGCCCCACTGGGTGAACAGAACAAACCCCAAACACCTGCCCGACAGCTGGGGCTATCGTCTGTGCCCCAGCGATTTTCTGGTGAAGGAAAAGTTCAAGACACAACCTACAAGGTGGTTCAGAAAAAAAACGATAAAACTATTCACAATGAAATAAAGCATGCTTTAAACAGCATACATTCTTCATTTTTTATCTTTAAAAGGAATTGTGCCAGGCATTTTCACGTCGGGTTCTGCTCACAAAATAGGCATTATCATCACCATTTCTAGATGAACTCAGGGGGGCTGACGACCTGCTCAGACCACTTTAAAAGGAAAAAAACAAGGAGATGGACCCAGATTTTCTTACTCCAGGACAGAGCCTTTCCTTCACTGCTGCCGCCAGGTGCAAATATGTAAAAAAAAAAAAAAAAAAATCCAATACTATGAACCAAGGCAAAAAATTTCTTTTAGTTTTGAAATCTAACCAGCAAAGTGCAGGGACAAAAATGCACTTCCTAATACTCTACATTCTATCCTAGATCCTTCAGTCTTTAATTTCCAAATCGTGCCATCTAGCTTTGGAGTAACAGGCAAAACACCACTCCGAGAAGGAATGGAGATGCACAGAATAGCAAAGGAAGAACCATGGAAGCACAGCACCTGTCAGAAGAAAAGCAGCCCCGCATCCCCGACCCCCGTGACCAGGGAGCGGTGACTTCAAGAGCCACACCAGCCAAAACCAGCTCAGGAAACCAGATACACACCGGCACAAGCACTCTCCTTTCTGGAAAAGCAAACCCTTTCAGACCGTACTAAACCTGCTGTGTTTAGAGAAACTCCTTGGTTCATTTTCACCCTGATTTTATACAAGGAACAAGCCTAACTTATTTTCTTCCTCTCCAAACCTGTATTTCTACTTGGTAATTTTGTTACTCTCCCTGTGCCATTTTTAGTAGGTTTTATCTCCTCAGATACACTGTCAGAAGCAGGGACCATGACTGTCTTCTTTTAGATCACCCAAATAAAAACTATTTGGATGATGCAAAGCATTACTTTGCATAAAATAAGAATTTAAAAATGTTTATTACACTCACCACTTTGCTGAAATGAATATTTTAATTCTAAGTAACTAAAAATCATGGAACATGGTAGACACACAAAAAATATTCCCTAGCGGAATTAAAATAGAGTGTTAGAAAACACATTTTTCATCAGTATGAGAAATCTCACCTCTTCCCTCTGATTGGCGTTGACCATCAGCCTGGTTTTTCTTGTCTTAGGAGCAGCCCAGGGTCTAAGAGTAGACACTGGAAAGAAATGTTTTAAAGTTACCAAGGACCCATCTGCTCATGTAGTAACACAATGTAGCATTTGATATTATAAGTTTTCACTACCCTATAAATAGAAAGGAATATCAATTCACATTGAGATACTTTGCTTAATATTTAAGATCAACTTTAACATTTGAACAATAAATGCATTCTTTTGGCACAAAACAGGAAATTTACAGCCCTTTCTTTCAAAATTTCTTCTGGTATTTCAATATTTAATAATATTTATATACATGAATGCTGGTAGATTTTTTATCACTGTATAAAAATCAAAAATCATATCAATATGTTTCAATTCTTAAAATTCCAAGAAAAACTAAAGTTATTTTGGTAGAGACAAAAAGCATATTTTATACGTAGCATTTAAATATTCCAAAATTATAGTAAACAGCATTTGTATTTGGAACAACGTCCTGTGTTTTCTAGAAAATGTTACTATTTATCTTTTGTGAATGTTTATGAACAGGCTGCTAACTTGGGTGCTCAGACTCCTTGGCATCACATACAGAGGTCTAGTCTCATGACTGCAACAGATCCATGATTACCAGATGATGATGGAGATTTCCAGTGGTTGGGGCGTCTCCTCACACTGATCTATTAGAAAACACAGAACACTTGCTAATGGCGGAAAGAAATGTTTTGACAACAGATACTCTTCCGAGCCCATCACAGAACCTCCCTATGTCACCTGCACACCTATGCGCTCTCAAGAGTGAGAACCATTGTTTTGGGGGTTTTTTGTTCCTTCTGTCTCTAACTTAAAACCTTCATTCATATGTCCCAGTTTCTGTGTCCACTCAAAAAGATCCACAGTCTGTGTGTTCCCAGGATTTAAGTCCCGTTTACATATATAAATGGGCAGGTCGGAGTGAATAGCTATAAGCCATTCATTCCGCAATGACCAAATCCAAACTGTCCCTCCTTTGTCCCTCCTTGCTTCCTTACACTGGGGAGCGCTGGCCCCTCACCCTGAATTCCCAGGTGGAGGAGCTTTCTCAGCAGGCCTCCCCCACCACCCCGCCCTTCGCCCTTTGGGAGCTCTGCATGCTCATGAAACAGCGACAGGCCCTTTTGCTCCGACACACTTCACCACGATTTGCCCTTGAATTTTTCTGTTCTAAAAAAAAAAAAAAAGTTAATTTACTAAGAATGTTTAAATCTTCTCTGGAAGTCAACTTTGTGTGTTAAATGGATTAAGTGCCCAAATTATGGAAGAAATCAGCAAGTTTGAGCAAAACGTCTTTAGACATTTTTATGGAAACAGCACATAACAATATTTGGGGTAATGTGAAAGATGACATTGTCTATAAAACCCAGAACATAGGTTGGGGAAGAGAGTCTAGAATATTCATGCAAGATATTAATGTGAATGCATAGCTAATAACAGATGATGCTCACCTAAACATACTTTGCCTTAGCATTTTGCCCAAAGGAAAAGGTGTGACAATCAGCCGGTCACGTTCACTGTCCAGCATGGCCTACACGGGTGCCTGGCACTAGGAACATCTAATAAATGCTTATGCAAGAATCTGAGAGCACTTCGCTCACCCTGAAGCACTACAGACCTCAGAGAAGGTAGCATCCGTCGACCAACCCTATGAAGCTCTTCCATGGGCTACTCGACCCAACCCATTCATCTGAAAGCGTCACAAGCCACCCAGTGGTGTTGGCTAGAGTTTCATTCACTTTCCCACCGCTGGCATCTCCTACATGCTTAACAGCTATGCTTCCAGGAGCGTCCATGATACCGTTGGGATGAAACCCACTGTGGGATACGAGTGGTGTTATAGGACTCGACAAAGTAAATTTAACTTACAAAATTTCTTGCAGCCCTACTTTAAAATCTCATGTTCTCAAACCTCAAACACTTTTTGGGAACACCAGATTTTCATCCCTCAGCTATTTATCGCATGTCTTTGTGCACAGTACTTAGCAAGGAGGAAATGCCCAACATTTATTGAAATGAATTTCTTCACTCTGGTGAGAGAGGCAGCCCAGGTACTGAGGGAAAAAGTGTGCAGTTTTTTCTCACTCTGAGATTTGGATCTTGATGATTGCTGTCACGGACGTTAGTTCACTAAAGGAAATATCAACCATATAAGCACAATTTCACAGTGCCTATTTATTTAAAAAATTATATTGAAATCCACATAGTTTCAAAAAGACACTTTGAAAGTCTGGTAAAAACACCCCACCTGTAACGAAGGCAGATTATATCACTACTTCCCAGAACTAACTGTTAAAAAGTGAAAACACTTATCAAAATCCAGAAGAAACAAATAGGAAAAATACGAACTTTTAAATTTTATATTCTGGAGCTTTTGTTGGATTTCTGTTCCACAAGCTTCCTCCTGAATCAGCTTCCAAAACTCTTCAAAGGGGCTCATGTTCTTCAAGGGTCCACATTTGGCCAACTCCCTGGGCAACTCTGTAATCTTATTTTCAGAGAGAACAATAATTGTATTTCAATGATATTTTAGTGACAAATTATTATAAGTCAGCAGGTAATTAGGAATTTAAAATCCCATTTCTAAGCATCGAGAGTATTAATATGTGGATACCTTACAGGTATCTAATAAGGAAAGTGTTATTTTCAACAGTAATTGACCCCAAAAGAGTAATACCTTTGAAAGTCTCTGTCCTTAAATTCCAGGTGTTCGTCTGTATTTAAAAATTAAAGGGGGGCAGCTGGTTTGGGTTGGGGCCGTCCCGCATCTAAGGCAGGAAGATGGTGGCCGCAAAGAAGACGAAAAAGTTGCTGGAGTCGATCAACTCCAGGCTCCAGCTTGTTATGAAAAGGGGAAAGTATGTGCTGGGGTACAAGCAGACTCTGAAAATGATCAGACATGGCAAAGCGAAACTGGTCCTCCTCGCCAACAACTGCCCAGCCTTGAGGAAATCTGAAAGAGAAATACTATGCCATGTTGGCCAAAACTGGTGTCCATCACTACGGTGGCAATAATATTGAGTTGGGCACAGCATGTGGGAAATACTACAGAGTATGCACACTGGCTATCATTGATCCAGGTGATTCTGATATCATTCGAAGCATGCCAGAACAGACTGGTGAAAAGTAAATCACGCAAAATTTTTCTTTAATAAAACTGGCCACAGCTTGTTTTAAAAACAAAACAAAACAAAAAAATTAAAGGGAACAATTTGAAGGGAAGTAAACTGGACTTCTTTTTTCTTTCTCCTCTTTCCATCCTCAATAGTAGTAGCTAGGAGTTAATGGAAGGGCACTTCTTCGGAAGATGCTGGTGGAACTTAGGAGAGCATTAGGGACAAAAAGGAGAAAGAAGGGAAAGAGCAGCCTTGCGGACAGTGAGAGGAAGTAGATGAAGATAACTGTCTTTTACAATTCAACTTCTAATTTTATCTCCCTTTGACAGGGAGACTTTAGAATTACCGTACACTATAAACCAATTGTCACTTAGAAATACGCTGCTGTGGTAATAAATGATGGCACCAGGATTCTCACCTCTTCTAAATATCATTTCATCTCTTAGAAATTGGGAGGACATGTCACACTGATAAGGCCTGTTTTAGTAAGTATAACTAGATATATGGAGCAGCTTCTTTAAGAGAAGGACGACCGCCCAGAAAAACTAATTAACCCAGGGATTTTTAACTCGGGGGTGGAATTTCCCGTGTTCAGTTCAAGGAGAATAAAATCAGGAAGCACAGGGCTCTAAAAAGACTGGGGGATTTTTTTTTTTTTTATGATGATGCAAATGTAACTGACGTCAGCACAAATCAGACAATAATTTTTGTCCAATTTCCAAAGCAATTCCTCACTACGTGAGGTCATTCTCGGTGGCAGCTGCGGTGGCGCCCCAGCTAGGGTCCCTCCCTCCCTGGGCAGGAAGAACTTGCATCCACCACGGCTGTGCCTTGGGCTGTGCTCAGAACAGAATGGCGCTGAAATGAAAGGGACGTCTGTCGTGCCAGTCTTCACGAGCGCCTGCGAGGGTACGGAAAGCAGACCCTCAGGAAGTGTAGGGGGCTGGGGGGACATGATGTTGGGGGTGTCCCCTCCTGTCCAGCTTTCCGCGTTTCACATGTCCCTGAGGGGCTGACAGGGTCTGGCATTGCTCCCACCTACCCAGGGCAGAGGGGCTGCGGGGTCCGGGCCCCCCAATTCCTGGGTCGTTATGATGATGAAGCATGTTTGAGAGGGGACACACAGAACACTGCGGCAGCGGGAACGCCTGTCCAGGGTTTCTCAGCCCGCTCCCAGCTCGCCCTAAGTCCTACTGGGGAAGCACCAGAGCGCGGGGTACGTGCGCGCGGGGGGCACTCGGGGAGTGAGCAGGGCGCACGCGCGTGTGATGGGTGCAAGTCCGAGCGCGATGCGCGGCGTGGGGCGCTGCGGGTGGTGCCGGAGCAGTAGCGCTGCGCAAGGTGGCGCCGCGTGGGGTGCACGCAGGGGTGCGGTGAAAGGCGGGTATTTGTGGTGCTGGATGCGGGGCGGGGCAGGGCGCGGAGGGGATTGGTGCAGGCGGGGAAGCGCTGCAGGGCTGGCGCTGCATGGGGTGCCTAGAGGAGCGGTGCAGGGGGTGCGGCTGTGCGCGGGGCGGCGCTGAGCGGCGTGCATGCAGGGGGCCGTGAGGTGGGCTTGTGTGAGGTGCTCGGGGTGCCTGGGGGGGCGGTGCAGGGGGACGGCTGTGCGCGGGGTGGCGCCGCGTGGGGTGCATGGGGGGGCGGTGAGGTGAGGGTGTTCGCGGGGCGCGGGGTGCACGCGGGGCGCCTGGCGGGGCGCGCGGGGTGGGGGGTCGCGGGGGCTCCTGTTCACCCCAGGAGCAAGCTGCAGGGCAGGAAAAAAAAGTTGCGGTCAGCCTGTGGTTCAGTAGCGGGGAGACAAAGGCGACAACAAATGACAAGTAAACATCCAGCCACAGGAAGCCATTAAGGAGAGTGGGCGCTAATGAGCGCGCAGCGGGGACCCGCCGAGGAAACGCCGCGGGCCCCCGACCCGCCCGGAGCCCCGCTGGCAGGCCGTAAACCTGCTGTGCTCTTCTGTCCCCCTTTCCAGTTGTGCCATTAGAAGCCGCAATTACTGGCATCCCAATAAGAAGACTCCAGGGGTAAAAAGAGAAAATTGGGATTCTGTGATTTCGCACATTCTCACGTCTTCCCTTAACTAGCCGCGTGTGAACACGAAGATGTGAGTACCAAGCCACTTCCCGAGGAGTCCTGTGAAACAGTTTCTCGTAAAAATCAACTCTAATGCATAACCAAATGTTCCTTTGTGCTCCCTTAAATTTTAAACTATTAAGAAATTTGTTTTCAAGTAGCGGTGGTTTGTCAAGCAAGGGTTCATGACCTCGCTGTGACTTGGTGTCTGAACTATTTAAGATACTTATAGCTGGCTTTAATTTTTGGAGCGACAGTTCTTTCTCCGGTTGGCTGGATCGGGATTTCACAAATACCCAGGGGCAGGTGGTGCGGTTCGCGCGCGCGGACCTCGAACATCCTCCGCGGACGCCCGGCCCGCGGCCACCCCCTCGGTCTAGGCCCCGGCGGCAGCGACAGCCAGAGGCCCGCCCGGCCAACCTGGTGAAGCGCGGCCGCGTCCACTCCGGGCCCGGCGAATCCACAGGTACCAGACCACGCACAGAGATGGGCTTAGGAACTTAAGGGTGCTGTGCAAAGGCACTTCCAACCGAATCGTGACTTTTAAACTTGTTTACACTTAAACATTTGAGAAAGTGAGTGGGAAAGTGGTTTAGGGTCAATTTCATTTCAGTAAGCCTATTTTAGATGCTTGGGCGAGCAAGTATTGCTAAGGATTACCCAAGACTTGAAAATTGTTTCTTTATGATTTCTTTATATGCAGTGTTTCCTTTCAGAGAAAAAGAGAATATATCTGATCATAACATATCTTTATAGATAACATATGACAGTGTAAACACTGATGAAATTTAAGGAGACAAGTCAATCACTTAAATAATCCCAAAAGGAACTGTAGTGCACCGTGGCATCTCCCCACTGAGGCGGTCCTGTCTTCTACTTTGTGCCTTGCCATCTCTGAGACTTTCTTTCTTGGTGAAAATTCAAATATATTCTCATTGTTATATTTCTTGTGTTGTGCCCTGAATATCAAGTTAGAATAGCTTGATTAAGCTTTAATAATGGTATCACCCTATCCCATTGATTCTAGCTGAGCTAGGAACACTTGAATTCAGAATAGAATATATGTGTTCTATATGTGTGTATATATTCTATTCATTATTTTTAGTTTCGAACCAACATTTCTGATCCTGACACTACAACTTCTCCATAAAATGAGTTGGATTAGATGGCACCTTCAGTCCCTTCTGAATCTAAAATTTTAAATTTCTTCATAATTTTTTTAAAATATCATGTTAATATATGTCCGTGGTTTTTTAAAATCGTATTGTTCAGAAGGGTTTAAAATAAAAACAACTGACTTCTGTTTCAGCCCACTCCACCCCAAGCCAGCTTCCCAGAAATTTCAACTTGACCCACTTCCGTTAGTAATTATGTTTATATAAGCCTAGTCACAAATAGAATAACCACCACCCCAGAAAAAGATTTGCAGCCTTCTGCTCGTGCTCTCTCTCTTTTTCTTTAGATGTATAGAAAGTGTGTTTACTGTTCTCCTTTCCCTTTTATTGTGAGGGAGTGACGCCTCTCAGAAGAATGGAGGCATCCAGGGAGAATTTTCCTTATGCAAACCTTGAGTGTCCTAGAAGATTTACCTTTTTCTTGAATTGTAGCTCCCTTGCATTGATTTCCCAGAATGTGCAGCACCAGACCCACAGGGGTCTCCCCAAGACCCCTAACTTTACACCTTACTATTTTTCCAGTGCTCACAGTTGACTGAGAGGCAGCTTCAAGTCAAGGAACCATCGTGGCAATGAGAATCTAATTGCTGTGGGCAATTGTAAACCTCAGTAGTCATGAATTGTAATATCTACACACCAGGTACACCAGATTTATTCATCAAATTAGGCCCTTTCTTTCAAATCAATATTTTGGGGGAATATTTCCCCTATGAGAACAGAAATCTATAAATATAAAATTGTCTTAGAGATACTCTTAGACCATGAAAAGTTATCCAAGATTGCTTTGGCTATTTAGGGTCTTTTGTAGTTCCATACACATTTTAGGATTGTTCTATTTCTGCAAAAAATGTCTTTGGAATTTTGATAGAGACTGCATTGAATCTGCTTGGGGTAGATTGCTTGGGGTAATGTGGATGTTTTAGCAATATTCTTCCAATCCATGAGCATGGAATAGCTTCCCATTTATTTGTGTCTTCTTCAGTTTCTTTCATTAATGCCTCATAGTTTTCAATATACATGTCTTTCACCTCCTTAGTTAAATTTATTACTAAGTATTTTATCCTTTTTGATGAAATTGGAAATGAGATTATTTTCTTAATTTCTCTGAGAACCCATTATTAGTGTATAGGAATCCAACAGATTTTTGTGCATTGATTTTGTCTCCTGCAACTTTACTGAATTCTTTTATTAGTCCTAAGAGTCTTTTGGTGGCGTTTTTAGGTTTTCTATATATAATATTATGTCATCTCCAAATAGTGACAGTTTTATTTCCTCCTTCCCAGTTTGGATGCCTCTTATTTCTTCTTCTTGCCTCATTGCTCTGGCTAGGACTTCTAATATGGTGTTGAATAAAAATGGCACGAGTTGGCATCCCTGTCTTCTTCCAGATCTTAGAGAAAAAGCCTTCAACTCTTCATAGAGTATGATTTGGCTGTGGCTTGTCCTAGAAAGCTTTTATTATATTGAGAAATGTCCCTTCTATACCCACTTGTTCAGAGTTTTTATCATAAATGGATGTTCAGTTTTTGTCAAATGCTTTTTTTTGCATCTTTTGAGATGCTCACGTGATTTTTATCCTTTACTTTGTTAATGCAGTGTATCACATTGATTGATGTGCAGATGGTGAACCATCCTTGCATCCCTGGGAGAAATGCCACTTGATTACAGGGTATGATCCTTCAAATGTATTGTTGAAATTAATTTGCTAATACTTTATTGAGGATTTTTGCATATATTTTCATCAGAGATATTGGCGTGTAAGTTTCTTTCCTTGTGGCCTCCTTGTCTGGTGTTGATTATCAAAAGGTAATGCTGGCCTGGTAAAATTAGTTCGGAAGAGTTTTCTAGTTTTCAGAAGAGTTTGAGAAGGATTGGTATTAATTCTTCTTTGAAAATTTGGTAGAAATCACCAGTGAAGCCATCTGGTCCTGGATTTTGTTGGGAGGTTTTTGTTGTTGTTGTTTTTTGTTTTTAAGATTTTATTTATTTATCTGACAGAGAGAGACACACAGCAAGAGAGGGAACACAAGCAGGGGGAGTGGGAGAGGGAGAAGCAGGCTTCCCACGGAGCAGGGAGCCCGATGGGGGGCTCGATCCCAGGACCCTGGGATCATGACCTGAGCCGAAGGCAGACGCTTATCAACTGAGCCACCCAGGTGCCCCTGGGAGGTTTTTGAGTAATGATTCGATCTTCTTACTAGTAATCAATGTGTTCAGATTTTCTGTCTTATCATGATTCAGTCTCGGTAGTTTGTATGTTTCCAGGAATTCATCCATTTCTTCTAGGTTAACCAATTTATTGGAGTATAATTGTTCATAGTAGCCTCTTGTGATCCTTTGTGTTTCAGTGTAACTTCTCTTTCATTTCTAATTTTACTTATTTGAGTCCTCTCTCAAATAAATAAATTTATTTCTATTTTTTGCCAATTTTGTTTATCTTTTCAAAGAACCAGCTCTTCATCTCATTGATCTTTTCTACATGTTCAGTTTTTACTTGTGCGAGAACCATGTTTTTAACTTTTTGAAAATTATACTTGAAAGGCTTAGTAAACATTAATTGCTGCTCATTTATATCCAAGATAAATATGGATTGCAGTATTCTTTGTGATGCAAATATTTATGGAAATAATAAAGTGAAATAATGTAGCTAACAACTAGAAAAATTAAAATTACTTATTTTGTATTTGTATAATATTTAATAAAAGACACTCAAAAATATTTAGTGAGGGAATAAGGAAAGTGCTTGCATTTCCACTCTCTCATGTGTTCAACATAATTATGATAATTTAAAAATATTTAAAGATCCTTATTTAAAAAATGTACTGGTAGGGGAGCCTGGGTGACTCAGCCATTTAAGTGTCTGACTCTTGGTTTTGGCTCAGGTCATGATCTCAGGGTCATTAGATCGAGCCCAGCATCGGGCTCCATGCTCAGGGAGTCTGCTTGAGATTCTTTCCCTCTGCCCCACCCCCTACTCACACGTGTGTTCTCTCCATCTCTCTAAAAGAAATAAATAAATCTTTTAAAAAATGTACTGGTACAAGTAAATAGAGGAATAAAACTGGGGGAAAAGAATCTCCTACTTTTCAGTTTAAACACTTAAAAAATAAGCAGCATGATATATGAAAAGGACCTGAGTTTTGGAGTCCATCTAACTTGGGCTCAGATCAGCACGCAGCTTTGGGCAAGTTGCTTAACCCCTCAAACCCTCAGTTTTTCCAGCGGAAACTGGACTTAGTGAAAATAGCTTCCTCCTAAGATTGTTCTGATGGCAAAAGCTGCTGTCTGTGATGTGCCTGGAGCAGTCTGGCACACAGTGAGGCATCATTTAAGGTTGTACAGTCATGTCTTCGGTTTCTTCTCTTGACCATAATGTCTTCATTTCTGCATCTATTGCCTTCTAGAGAGGTTGACACTCTGATTTCAGACTTCTGCACTCCAGAGCTGTGAAGGAATAAATTCTGTTGACCCCTCCATTTGTGGTCACTTACTGTGAGCCTCGGAGCCAATTCAGTGAGCTATAGGATGTATGCGGTGCTTCTCCCTCCAATGTTGTGTGAACTCCACTGTTGATCAGTCTACAGTCCCACAGAGCCATGCACCTGGGGTTCCATCAGCTGACTATGGGATCATCTTTACTTCCACTAAAAGATCACGTATATATCTCTGTTTTCGTACCCTTCACATTTTAGAGATTATGCGGCTAATGTGCCTCTGCCCCTTCCTGGGCTGAGCTCCTGACACCAAACTTCCACAGCTCAACTCCCAGCCCTGGTGTTCTACTTTCATTACTTAATTCAGCAACTATGTATTGAACATGTTTTAAGTCAAACCCTGGTCTGCGCTCTGGTCAATTTACTAGAACCTTGCAAAGTGCATATTTCTTTATCTGGGGGAGAAGACAGACACACAGCTAAGAAACGAGGTCGGATGTCGTGGGGAGCCCACCTAGGCTCGCAGGACTGCTGCTGCGTGGGGCGGTCTTCCGCAGTAACCGTGGACAGCTGTACTTGACGCACGTGTCGCTGATTTCGGTACTTTTAATTTTGTAATTCTGTTGTGTGTGCCTTTCTATGTAATGCAAGTTTTATACAGTTATTAAAGTTACATTATTACATCTTATTAACTACCTTGATCCAGCTAATTTCCATTCAGTAAATTTTCATTGATTGTTTACGTGCCAGCCCATGTCAGGGATTTTTAGTTTGGCTCCTTTGATAGTAAAATAGTAATAACTCAAGTGACTATAATTTAAATTTACTAGTGGAGCTGAATGTTTTTATGCAGAAATCCATTATTGCTGTTCCCTCCTGTCTCATTCTTGTCCCGGCTCTGCCCTGTGCCATCTGGAAAGAGGATGTAAAACATGCCCTCTGAAAAGCTTAATCTAATCCGTAAACATAAGGGCTGTTGTTGTGTGGAACTGTCAGTACTCGTTGAGTATTTGTTTAGCAAAGTATTGGTTATGTATTCATTAATAGCAATCCATATACATTCTGGATGCAAACTTTCATCGTGTTTCCACATTTAGTTTTTGGATTTCATTGTCTTATAACACGAAGTTTTATTTCATTGTATATAAAGGTTTTTACAGTGTTTCTGGGTTAAACCTAACTGCTGTGTCTCTGATTTTATCATTTATGCCCAAGAGGCAAAAATTAACTTCTCCTCCATCACCGAGATGAACAAATTGCTCTGGTAAGAAACAGTGTACCGTTCACTGTTCACCCACCTGTAGCTGGGGGAGGCTGTAAAGCTTAAGCACATCTCTTCTCCACTGGTTTGTTTTTCCAGGCTTGTTATATATTAAACTTCCATAACTTGGGGCGCCTGTGTGGCTCAGTTGGTTAAGCGGCTGACTCTTGATTTCGGCTCAGGTTATGATCTCAGGGTCGTGAGATCGAGCCCCGCATGGGACTCCGTGCTCAGTGGAAAGTCTGCTTGAAATTCTCTCTCCCTCTCCCTCTGCCCCTTCCCCCGACACACTCTCTCTCTCTCAAATAAATAAATAAATCTTTAAAAATAAATAAATAAATGTCCGTAATTTGGATTTCTTCCTGCAGTTGACAGTTGATTCCTGTGTCCAGCCTGCAACAATTCCATGGGGATCATTATAATTGTATAATACCTTACCAACCCACACTTGACTGAGAGAGAATGGTGAGCCTTCTTACCCAGACCAGAGAGGGGAGAAGGCGAGGAACAGGAGACAGCCCAGGCCATGAACCTGTCCAGTGGCGCTGCACACCCAGGGCCTTAACCCACTCCACGTTGTACCAAGCCCTGAGCATCTCCCACGTCGGCCCCACAGCCCTGCTGCCTCTGGTCTTCTCCAGCCTCTGCTGACTGGTTTTCTGCAGCTGGCCACCTGTTGTGGCCTCTCTCCCGCTTTGGTGATGGACGTGCTGCCCATCGTCCAGCCTCTACAGCTGGTCTGAGCGCGCTGGCCTCACCCTGCTTCCTGCTTTGTCAACCCTGACCGCCCCATGGGGTCAGGTGGGAGGGAAGGGTGCTGCCCTCAGGGATAACAGCTCTGCTGACCCCTAAGGGCTGTTCCTGTAAGTTCCAAGGATCTCAGGTGGAATGCATTTTAATGACATTAAACACCAAGATTCTTTCCTGCCAAAGGTCCATCAGGGGCTCCCTCCTTCAGCCTGGGGCGCATCTCTAGGGTGCTCCTGGGGTCCTGGTTGGCACTGGAGCTCTCATCACACTTTCCACTGGAGTCTTGGCTCCCCCATGCCTCTAAGGGCACGTGGGTGTAGCCCCAGGCGGACCCTGCCCAGAACCTTTCTGGATTCAACCACAGCAGAATAGTTCTTGATGCGCAGCCAGGCGTCCAGGACCACAAATGACTCCCCTGTCCATACTGGGGTGACAGCGCCAGGGTCTACACGGAAACAGCCCAGCTTGCTGGCCCTCAGATGGCCACTGTGACCATTTTAATTCTTGGGTTCCAACCTGCTGTGGGCTTAGAGCTTGACAGAAAATAAGGGTGTAAAAAATGTGTCTAATGACCATATTTTATAAGTAACACAACAAAAGAATCAGATAACTGACCAGCTATGTTGACAATTAAACTTCTCCATAAAGTCCAGGTGAATGTCTATCCCGCCTGCAAGGGACATGCCTGAGCTTACATGGATGCTTGTACCCAAGGGCCATGTGAAAGGCTGCAAGGTGGAAAAAAGTAGTGTTTAGGAGCTGGAATCCAGAGGCACCTGTCTGGGTTCAGTTCCAGCTCTGCCACATACAAGCTACATGACTTTAACAAGTCACTCTGTCCTCCCTCAGTTTTCCTCCTCTGGGGAATGGGCTTAAAAACTGCAGTGCCTTGCTCCTGTGGTTTCCTCCAGAGCCAAGGTTGTTGATAGGGACAGAGTACTGAGAGGTGGGCTGGTTGTGGTAAATCCTCTGTAAGTGCTTGCTACTACTGTGTTTTCTATCAGTACGTCAGTAATTATGTTTATGCACTACATGGACTCTGTGACATGTATTTTGATTCTTTAAGGTCATTTGGCTTAGTTGCTGTTATCAGCAAAGTTCCAAATGGTGGAAAGAGCTGGATCGTTAACCCATATTTAGAAGAAATGTCACTGCATGCCTCAGTGTTGCTCTCATGATCTAGATCTTTCTTTGTAGTATGATTTTAAAAGATACACACATATACACAAATACATGCATATGCTACATCTCATGCACTTATTTGTGCAAAATCATACAGGTAGATTTAATGCCACTATGACAAGCAAAAAGCACTGTGCTGTGAGTAATGGAAATAATAGGGCTACCATCCTGAAGTGGATTATCTCATTTGATTCTGATTGCTCTGTTGTGGGTCGAACGCAGTTTTTCATGGTATAGTCTTCTCCACTGGCTTCAAGTTCACAGGAAACTGTACACTAGATTTCTTGACACAAAGCACCATTTTGATCAAATAATCAGTTATTGTTGGTGCTTTGTAAGCAAAGCCCACACAACCAATGTTTGTTGTGCAAAGTGTATGTATGTAAAGTAGCAAATGAAATATAATTTTTGATTATTTTGAAAACCATTAAATGATTTCTGGTACCAGAAATAATTATTTAATTATAATTATTTTCTATTACTAATACATATATATTTTTATTGATTATCTTTTTAAATTTCCTCAAGTATAATTATTAGTAGAACAATGCCCACCTGAGAAAATGTTTGCTGAAAATAATTGATATCTTCCAAACCCACCCAAATCTACTAAATACTAGTGGTTTTACTTATGTCTCAGTTCCTGCTAAATTATTCACATTTAACAACATCCATTTATGACAAAAACCCTCTGCAAAGTAGGCTTAGAGGGCCCATAATTCAAAACCCACAGCCAACATCACTGAACTCAATGGTGAAACCCACAGCCAACATCGCTGAACTCAATGGTGAAAAAGTGAGAGCTTTTCCTCTAAGATCAGGAACAAGACAAGGATGTCCACTCTCACCACTTCTATTTAACACAATATTAGAAGTCCTTGTCTTAGCAATCAGACAACAAAAAGAAATGAAAGGCATCCAAGCTGGTAACGAAGAAGTAAAATTCTCACTATTTGCAGATGACATGATACTATATATAGAAAACCCTAAAGACTCCACCAAAAAACTACTAGAATGGATAAATGAATTCAGTAAAGCCACAGGATACAAAATCAATGTACAGAAATCTGTTGCTTTCCTATATACTAAAAATGAAGCAGCAGAAAGTGAAATTAAGAAAATAATACCGTTTACAATTGCACCAAAAACAATAAAATATCTAGGAATAAACTTAACCAAAGAGATGAAAGAACTGTACTCCAAAAACTACAAAACGCTGATGAAAAATATTCAAGATGATGTGAAGAAATTGGAAGACATTCCATGCTCATGGGTTGAAAGAACAAATATTGTTAAAATGTCTATACTACCCAAAGCAATCTACAAATTTAATGCAATCCCTATCAAAATACCAAAAGCATTTTTCACAGGACTAGAACAAACAATCCTAAAATTTGTATAGAACCACAAAAGACTCAAATAGCCAAAGCAATCTTGAAAGAAAAAAAAGTGGAGGTATCACAATTCCAGATTTCAAGTTATATTAAAGAATGGTAGTAATTAAAGCAGTCTGATACTAGCATCAAAATAGACATATAGATCAATGGAATAGAATGGAAAACCCAGAAATAAACCAACAAATATATGGTCAACTAATCTTCAACAAAGTAAGAAAGAATGTCCAATGGGAAAAAGACAGACTCTTCAACAAATGGTGTTGGGAAAACTGGACAGCCACATGCAGAAGAATGAAACTGGACCACTTTCTTACACCATACACAAAAATAAACTCAAAATGGATTAAAGACCTAAAGACCTGAAACCATAAAAATCCTAGAAGAGAGCACAGGCAGTAAAGTCTCTGACATTGGCTCTAGCAACATTTTTCTAAACATATCTCCTGAGGCGAGGGAAATAAAAGCAAAAATAAACTATTAGGATTACATCAAAATAAAAAGTCTCTGCACAACGAAGGAAACAAAACTAAAAGGCAACCTACTGAATGGGAGAAGATATTTGCAAATGACATATCCAGTAAAGGGTTAATATTCAAACTATATAAAGAACTGATACAACTCAATGTACAAAAAACAAATAATCCAATTAAAAAATGGGCATAAGAGGGGCGCCTGGGTGACTCAGTTGGTTAAGCACCTCCTTCAGCTCAGGTCATGATCCTAGGGTCCTGGGATTGAGCCCCTCATCAGGCTCCCTGCTCAGCAGGGGATCTGCTTTTCCCTCTCCCTCTGCCCCTTCCCCCTACTCATGTGCACACACTCTCTCTCTTTCTCTCTCAAATAAATAAATAAATCTTTAAAAAAATTAAAAATGGACAGAAGAGATGAACAGACATTTCTTCAAACAAGATATCCAGATGGACAACAGATGTATGAAAAGATGCTCAACGTCACTCATCATCAGGGAACTGTAAATCAAAACCACAATGAGATATCACCCCACACCTGTCAGAACGGCTAAAATCAACAACCCAAGAAACAACAGGGAGTGTTGGCAAGGATGTGGAGAAAAAGGATCCCTCCTGCGCCCTTGGTGGGAATGCAAACTGGTGCAGCCATTGTGGAAAACAATATGGAGGCTCCTCAAAAAGTTAAAAATAGAACTACCCTATGATCCAGTAATTCCACTACTGGGTATTTACCCCCAAAATACAAAAACATTAATTTGAAGGGATACATGCACCCCTATGTTTACAGCAGCATTATCAACAATAGCTAAACTATGGAAGCAGCCCAAGTGTCCATTGATAGATGAATGGATAAAGAAGATGTGGTCTATATTCAATGGAATATTACTCAGCCATAAAAAGAGTGACATCTCTTCATTTGCACCTACATGGATAGAGCTAGAGAGTATAATGTTAAGTGAAATAAGTCAATCAGAGAAAGACAAATACCATATGATTTCACTCATATGTGGAATTTAAGAAACAAAAGAAATGAGCAAAGGAAAAAAAAGAAAGAAAGCGAGAAACAGACACTTAACTATAGAGAACAAATTGATGGTTACCAGACGGGAGGTGGGTGGGGGATGGGGGAAATAGGGGATGGGAATTAAAGGATATACTTATGATGAAAAAAAATAAAATACATTTTAAAAAGTAAATATTCACATTTCTTATATTAAATTTCTCTAAGTTAACACTTTTATCTTGGTAATGACCAGCTCTTGAGAGAGCAAGTTTATAGAGCTCTAATTCTGTAACAAAGGCGAGCTGATAATTTCAGAAATGGGAAAGATTACAATCGACCCTCTTTAGGCTTAAAACAGGGGATCCTAAAATCCTAAATTGGGTTCCTTTATGGGGGTGGAGGTTGAAAAACGCAGTATTCTGTAGACTGAGTCAGGCTGGGACTAGTATCTTTTATGTGGGCTTCTGAGTACCAGCCATGCTAGGTTCTTCATGGCATGACCATCAAGCTCGTTCAGAGGAACCCTGACCTCAGCCTTTGGGAATCCATGGGCCAGGGCCTGTGCTCACTTTTCCTCTGTGCTTCTGTAGCTCTTTCCTCTAAATCAGAGACTTCCTGCTCTTCATGATGAATGCCATCCTCAGTACGCTATGGATGAGAAACATAAGTGCATACATGCTAATGGCCACTTGGAAAGAAAACAAAATGGGCTTTGAATTTCATGGCAAAAACAGCGGTGCCCAAAAAACACACTTAGAGGCCTGGTCTCGAAACACGATGAAAGAGAATCTGCACCTTGGAGGCTTGAGGGAGGCTGGGGAGGTGCTGGGTGGTTAGGTACACCCGAGCTCCCACACAGCATGCAAATTCTTTGAATTACACTTCGTTTACTCTGCTAGTTCAACAGTCCGCTTGATGTTCATATCTGTTAGTTTTCTTAAATATGAAAGTCTGGAGCTTCTAGATGAAGGAAAAATCGAAACCATAAAAAAGTAAAACCAAATGTAAGTGTAGCAATTGAGCGAATGTAGCACCGTAAACCCCAAACCACATAGCCTTTAAAATTCTGACTGCCTGCTGAGTCTCTGGCTCAGGAACTTCACGATGGAAATGCTGAATGGGAAATCAATAAAATGCACTATTGAAGTAATAATCCATTTTTAAAGCCCAACTAATTCAAATCAACATATATTTATTAAGAGCCTAAAATACATTCATAACTGCAATTAAGTAAGCAACAAAACGAACACGAAGCTTGCTGTTGTTTGAAAACCGTGTAAACTCCCCATGAGGAGGAGAGGGTACTGTCTTGAGTGAAACACTCCACTTTCTCAGTGTTATTCCTCTAACTGGAAAATACAAGTCCTTTCCTGAACTGATGGAAAACTGCCTCCTTCATCCTACTTCTTATAAAGCTCATGAATCGGTTACCTTCTCCTACATCTTTATGTTCCTCCAGCATTACATACAGTGTGATACTCAAAAAAATAGAAAAATCCCAAATTCACCAACTGACTCTACATCTTAAAGAACTAGAGAAAAAGCAACAAACGATGCCTAAGCCATGCATTAGAAGAGAAATAATTAAGATTAAAGCAGAGATCAATGAATTAGAAACCAGAAACACAGTAGATCAGATCAATGAAACTAGAAGTTGGTTCTTTGAAAGAACTAGTAAGATTGATAAACCACTGGCCAGACTTATCCAAAAGAAAAAAGAAAGGACCCAAATTAATAAAATTATGAATGAAAGGGGAGAGATCACGACTAACACCAAGGAAATAGAAACAATTATTAGAAATTATTATCAACAACTCTATGCCAATAAACTGAGCAATCTGGATGAAACGTATGCCTTCCTGGAAACCTATAAGCTGCCAAGACTGAAACAGGAAGAAATTGACAACCTGAATAGGCCAATAACCAGTAACAAGATTGATGCAGTGATCAAAAACCTCTCAAAAAACAAGAGTCCAGGGCCTGATGGATTCCCTGGGGAATTCTACCAAACATTCAAAGAAGAAATAATACCTATTCTACTGAAGCTGTTTCAAAAAATAGAAACAGAAGGAAAACTTCCAAACTCATTCTATGAGGCCAGCATTACCTTAATCCCCAAACCAGGCAAAGACCCCATCAAAAAGGAAAATTTCGGACTGATATCCCTGATGAATATGGATTCCAAAATCCTCAAGAAAATCCTAGCTACTAGGATCCAACAATACATTAAAAGGATCAACCACCACAACCAAGTGGGATTTATCCCCGGGATGCAAGGGTGGTTCAACATTCGCAAATCAATCAATGTGATAGAACACATTAATAAGAGGAGAGAGAAGAACCATATGGTCCTCTCAATTGATGCAGAAAAAACATTTGACAAAATACAGCATCCTTTCCTGATTAAAACTCTTCAGAGTATAGGGATAGAGGGAACATTCCTCAAATTCATAAGATCCATCTATAAAAAACCCACAGCGAATATCATCCTCAATGGGGAAAAGCTGAGAGCCTTTCCCTTAAGATCAGGAACATGTCAAGGATGCCCCCTCTTGCCGCTATTGTTCAACACAGTACTAGAAGTCCTAGCCACAGCAATCAGACAACAAAAAGAAATAAAAGGTATTCAAATTGGCAAAGAAGAAGTCAAACTCTCTCTTTTCACAGCTGACATGATACTGTTTGTGGAAAACCCAAAAGAGTCCACCCCCAAATTACTAGAACTCATACAGCAGTTCAGTAATGTGGGAGGATACAAAATCAATGCACAGAAATCAGTTGCTTTCTTATACACTAACAATGCAACTGTAGAAAGAGAAATTAGAGAAACGATTCCATTTACAATAGCACCAAAAACCGTAAGATACCTCGGAATAAACCTAATCAAAGAGGTAAAGGATCTATACTCTAGGAACTACAGAACACTCATGAAAGAAATTGAAGAAGACACATGGATCGAAGAATAAATATTGTTAAAATGTCTATGCTACTCAATGCCATCCCAATCAAAATTCCAATGACATTTTTCAAAGTGCTGGAACAAACAATCCTAAAATTTGTATGGAATCAGAAAAGACCCCAAATCACCAAGGAAATGTTGAAAAAGAAAAACAAAGCTGGGGGCATCGCGTTGCCTGATTTCAAGCTATATTACAAAGCTGTGATCACCAAGATAGCATGGTACTGGCACAAAAACAGACATATAGACCAATGGAACAGAATAGAGATCCCAGATATGGACCCTCAACTCTATGGTCAAATAATCTTCGACAAAGCAGGAAAAAACATGCAATGGAAAGAAGACAGTCTCTTCAATAAATGGTGCTGGGAAAATTGGACAGCCACATGCAGAAGAATGAAACTCGCCCATTCTCTAACACCATACACAAAGATAAACTCAAAATGGATGAAAGACCTCAATGTGAGACAGGAATCCATCAAAATCCTAGAGGAGAACATAGGCAGTAACATTTTTGACATCGGCCACAGCAACTTCTTTCAAGATACATCTCCAAAAGCTAGTGAAACAAAAGCAAAAATGAACTTTTGGGACTTCATCAAGATAAAAAGCTTCTGCACAGCAAAGGAAACAGTCAAGAAAACAAAGAGGCAACCCACAGAATGGGAGAAGATATTTGCAAATGACACTACAGATGAAGGGCTGGTATCCAAGATCTATAAAGAACTTCTCAAACTCAACACCCAAAAAACAAATAATCAAGTCAAAAAATGGGCAGAAGACATGAAAAGACACTTCTCCGAAGAAGACATACACATGGCTAACAGACACATGAAAAAATGTTCGTCATCATTAGCCATCAGGGAAATTCAAATCAAAACCACATTAAGATACCACCTCACACCAGTTAGAATGGCAAAAATGGACAGGGAAAGAAACAACCAATGTTGGAGAGGTTGTGGAGAAAGGGGAACCCTCTTACACTGTTGGTGGGAATGCAAATTGGTATGGCCACTTTGGAAAACAGTGTGGAGGTTCCTCAAAAAATTAAAAATAGAACTACCCTATGACCCAGCAATTGCACTCCTGGGTATTTACTCCAAAGACACAGATGTAGTGAAAAGAAGGGCCATATGCACCCCAATGTTCATAGCAGCAATGTCCGCAATAGCCAAACTGTGGAAAGAGCTGAGATGCCCTTCAACAGATGAATGGATAAAGAAGATGTGGTCCATATATACAGTGGAATATTACTCAGCCATCAGAAAGGATGAATACCCAACTTTTGCACCAACATGGATGGGACTGGAGATTATGCTAAGTGAAATAAGTCAAGCAGAGAAAGTCAATTATCATATGGTTTCACTTATTTGTGGAACATAAGGAATAACATGGAGGACATTAGGAGAAGGAAGGGAAAAATGAAGGGGGGGGAATCGGAGGGAGAGACGAACCATGAGAGACTATGGACTCTGAGAAACAAACTGAGGGTTCTAGAGGGGAGGGGGTGGGGGGATGGGTTAGCCCGGTGATGGGTGTTAAGGAGGGCACGTACTGCACGGAGCACTGGGTGTTATACGAAAACAATGGATTGTGGATCACCACATCAAAAATAATGATGTACTGTATGGTGACTAACATAATAAAATTTTAAAAATTAAAAATAAATAAATACAGTGTGATATATGTGGACCTTCACCATGCCAGGAAATATAATTTTTTATATTTCCGTGCAATATATTTCGCTTATCCACAAAAAATAAAGAAGAAACAATTCTTTTGCTTTTGGCAAATGACACCCCGCCCCTCTCGAGTAGGTTCGTAGTGTGGGAGTGGTCTGTGCTACAGGAGAGACGCATTCTGGGAAGGGCCATGTCAATCATACCTCAAATGCGTGAGCGAGGAAAGGCAGAGTCATGGTCTACGTTGGAAATTCACTCTCCTGTCTCGTGGAAACATGAGTGTATAAAAACTGCTCAATCCCTCAAAAGCCAGTTTCAAAAATACGCTTTAAAGTAGAGCCTTTGCCAGCCACAGACAGAAGTCCTTAGCTTCTGTGTGTGAGGATGATGTGACCCAACACGCGTCGTGCCCCAGGAAGGTTTTATGCCGAGAACCTCGGAAAGGGACAGCCAGTGAGACACTGGGGTCAACCCCTCCGGCCGCCTCTCCCTCCCCACAACTCCCCTCTGCAGAGGAGGAAACCGAGGCAGGAATAGGGAGAGGCCAAGGAAGCCAAACACGAAGGATGCAGAAGTTCAACTCTCCTGTCTGTGGTCCAGCGAGTGAGGACTTTAAAGTCTGTGGGGTCAGGGAGCCTGGGTGGCTCAGTCGGTTGAGCGTCGGACTCTCGATTTCAGCTCAGGATCATGATCTCAGGGTCATGAGATCAAGCCTCAAGTGGGGCTCCGCGCTCAGCAGGAAGTCTGCTTGAGAGTCTCTCTCTCTCCCTCTCTCTGCCCTCCCGCCCCTCTCTTTAAATAAATAAATGCAATCTTTAAAGTCTGCGGGGTGGCTGTAGCAGAAAGTGCAGGAACTTCTCTCGAGTTGAGCCTGACTGCACGAGTGTAAGGAGGGGCATGGCTCGTGCCACATAGGGGTGAATATTGGCCATGCAACAATATGCGTTCCAGTCACTTCCAACCAGTAAGAAAACGAACGATTCTTCTAGGGGCTAAAAGTTGTTAAATATTGTTACCAGAAGGAATTATCTCTGCAGCATCTTGTTCAGACAGAGAGCCAAGGATGGGCAGAAGTTTGCCTGCCCGTCCTGGCTGCCGCTCACCCAGCAAGAGATCAATCTCAGACACAGATTTCTTTCTTTCTTTTCTTTCTTTCTTTCTTTCTTTCTTTCTTTCTTTCTTTCTTTCTTTCTTTCTTTCTTTCTTTCTTTCTTTCTTTCTTTCTTTCTTTCTTTCTCTTTCTTTCTTTCTTTCTTTCTTTCTTTCTTTCTTTCTTTCTTTCTTTCTCTCTGTCTCTTTCTCTCTTTCTTTCTTTTTGTCAAAAGAATCCTATTTTCACTTCTTGGATGCATCAAAAACTTACCAACAATATTTGCTGATGATTATCAAACATTACAAACCTTTGCATTAGGAGTTGATGTTTTTCCTGTTTTCCTCTCAGTCCATCTTTAACCCACATTGGTGATAAAGCTATTTCAGGGAGGATGTCCTTTCATTAATGTCTGTTAACCTTTGGTGAGAGGTCTTTTTTATAATTTACTCTAAGTCTATTGTGCATCAGTGACTATTTGCCATATACAAAAAATAAGCGTTAGTTGCGCATTGGTATAAATTCCACACAAAATGTGAGTCATTCTTCGTCACTACATGTCCTCAGGGTGTTTTCTAAAGAGCCTCTCGCCCTGCAGCCTTAAAAAAAGAGGACAGGAAAAACGCCGGTTGCAATCTCCCACTCTCATTAAGGGCTCCCTGTCAGAAATGGGTTAAGGAGAGGGGAATAAGGGGTCATTTTCCTTTAAAATGGAGAGGAGTTTCTTTTAGAAAGGAAATTCCCTGAGGAAGTTGTTTTAAAACTGTTCAGGAGGAAGGCAGCAAAAGGTGGGAAGTGTTTCTCTTTGATTTCCCAGTCTGTGTATTTGGGCTCAGACGCAGACAACATTTTATGCACATATTAACAGAATGTTAATGAGCCTCCTGGAAGGATCCTGGTATTTGACACTGAGGATTGTCAACAAAAAGGGTTTTGGTGTATTTTTTAATCCCATCAAGGTGCCTATGGGGGGTGGGGGGCAGTGCTGGGGAGGTGGGCGATCCCAGGGCCTGGGAATGAATTCCTGGCTTGACTTGGGTGGGTGGAGAGCAGAGCTATTGAAGAATTATCTCCACATCAAGGAGTTTGGGAAAGGTGCAAACGTCTCCTTCAAAGTCTTCAGGTGCCTATATTTGTTTAACCCCAGCGGGAGAGCAGGGATTCCCAAACTGGAGTGGGCCTCCACATCACCTGGAAGGCTTCCTGGAGCACTTGGTGAGCCGCCCCCGCGGACCCCCGGCCGGGTGGGGCCCAGCCGCTGCAGCCCTGGGAGCTCCCACGGAGCGCTGTGCTGCCGGCCTAAGGACCACACTGCTCTCAAGCATTGAGGTTGATTCTCAGAGACTCTAACGCTTTCCTTGTCCCTAAAAGGCTGGCAGCAAGGGGGAGGGAGGGAGCAGGCAGCTGTCTGGGCAAAATTGGGGCGTACCTGGGTGCTCAGGAGGCGGCAGGGAGGCCAGGGAGTGACCGGAGCCCTGGAGAGCGTGGCCACCGTGGGGAGAGGGGACCGCAGGGGTGCGTGGAGCCGGGCCAGGAACTGTTGTCCGGGAGAAAGTTGGTGGCAGCCTGGTCCGGGGACAGTGGGATGGTGACCAGGGCGACAGAGTTGCACGTGCATGAAGAGCCTGAGGCTTGCACGTGGCCGCAGGGTTGCCAAGGGTGACCTGAGCTTGCGTGGTTTCCTTACAGACACACACAACTACACCCAGAGCAGTCGGCTCACGATCCGCTGGAGAATGTGCTCGTTTCCTAGCGCTGCCCAAACAAAGTAGCCCAAACAGCAGCTTGGAACGACAGCAACGCGCTCTCCACGGTCTGAAGTCGGGGGTGACGCTCTGTCCCCAGGCTCCAGGGGAGGACCCCGCCTTGCCTCTTCCAGAGTCTCTCAGCCTCTGCTCTGGACTCTGGATTCACCGGGCCTCGGTCTCTGGGTCCCAGCCTCCCCTGTTTATTAGGACACCCACCAGTCATATCGGATTTGGGGCCCCCCACTCCATCTTATTACATCTTCCATGACCCTTAATTTTAATTTTTAAGTAATTTCTACACCCAGCGTGGGGCTTGAACTCACAACCCTGAATCCAGAGTCACGTGCTGCACAGACGGAACCAGCTGGGTGCCCCTTCCGTGACCCTACCCCACAACAGTGTCACGTTCTGAACCACTGAGGCTTGGGGCTTCAGCACACCTTTTATGAGAGGACACAGGTGACCCCATGCCCGAGAACTTACTCCCAATGCCCCCGACGAAGGATTCTCAACTCCTTCTGTGGGTGCGCTTGCTTCTTCTCTCCCAGGCTCGCCCTCCACGGCTTACCAAGGGCCCATCAACCCAAGGCAGTTAATAAAGGTGAAATGTGTTGCCTGTGACACATCCTGGGATTCTCTTAAAATGGGATGCCTTCCCGAGCCTCACAGAGGCACCATGCTCTGTCATCTCAGATTCCAGCTGTTGAATAGGATATATGAAAAAGAAACACAATATAAATACACCCGAGGACCCCTTCATGGCAATAGGCAAAAACACATGGAGTCTGGGCGTGTTAACAGTGACCTAGTCAATGGTCTACAGCCCTCTGCTGCTGGAACTCTGCGGTGGCTCCTCGTCTGGCCCGGAGGAGTAAAAGCTGAAGTCCTCTGTGGGCCCTCTAGGCACACAGTCCCACCACTGTCCGCTGACCGCCGTGTCTGTGCCACTCTCTCCCACCTCTCTACCCTCCAGATACATCTTGCCAGAACTCCAGACCTGACCTTGCCATTCCTAGCATGCCACACATACCCCAGGGCCTTGGCACCTGCTGCCCCTCTCCTGGGATGGTCAGACCCAGAGACCCACAGGCGGCTTCCCTCTCCTCCTCTGAGCCCCCTCCTTGGGGCAGCCCTGGTCATCTCATTTAAAATCGCAGCCCCTCCGCAGCACCCCGAATACCCCTGAACCTGCCTGGTCTTTCCCACAGCATTGTCCCCTCCCTTCACATCATCTACCTTATTTTTTATCTTTTTTCTCTTTGTCTCTCGTTAGTACAAAGTAAACTCCATGAAGACCCAGACTGGGTTCATCACGAATCCTAAAGTGTGTTCCCAAATTTGGGCCTACTCTTGATTTCGGCTCAAGTCATGATTTCAGGGTGGTGGGATCAAGTGCCCAAATTAGGTTCCACACTCAGCGGGGAGTCTGCTGCAGGATTCTCTCCCTCTCCCCCTGCCTGTCACCCTACTCGTGGGCTTTCTCTCTCTCAAATATAGAAATAAATAAATAAATAAAAGAGTATCCCCAAATCTGTGGAACTTGATGACTTGGGTAGTGGTCATATGTGTGAACCACGAAGCTAGCAAACTTCAAAAGGCAGGCTTGTGTGTGTGGAAGGGGGGTGCACACCAGGAGCAGATGAAAAGCTTTCCGAATATTCCTGGTCAGGTGGGTAATCAAGGAGACTTGAGTCAGCACGGAGATCCATATTAGAGCTTAAATGTCCGGGATGTTCAGGCATCTCCCTGGGGAGCCTCTAGAAGAGCACCTGGGCACAGAGAAGGGATGCAGAAAGGAATTTGGAAGAAGCCCATGCCGGCCAGCCACAACACCGGGCGCGGGGCACTGGGGCTCAGATGGTGGGCGGTGGGGCAGACCCTGGCTCTGCCATCACCCAGCTGTGTCCTGTGTGGTTCTCTCCGAGCCTCAAGTTCTCATCCCTGAAATGGGCTAAATGAAACCCAAATGGAAGGGCTTTCATGGTAAGGAAACGAGACGAAGTGCAGCCAGGCATGTGCTAAGAACAAAATCCTGACAGTTCTTTCCCAGAGCGCGTGGCAGTGGGCAGACGAAAGCTACCCGACGCCCAACTGACAACAGCATGCCTTCCGCTTCGTCTGGTTCTCCTCCTGCCCCTACTGTGCCTTTATTTTCTTGTGGCGCATGTTCATGTGCTTCACACACGCGGCATTTCCCAGTCTGCGTGTGTATCAAGGTCGCGCCAAGAGAAGTACCCCATTACAGAATTAGGAACCGATAACTAAAAGATTGCCCGCAGCATCAGGGGACCTACTGCGGACGGAACATCCCATGTCTTGATGAGGACAAACACCCCGAGGTACACACATCTGTCACAAGTCACCCACTGAGACACTCAAAATGTGTGAACTGTACTGTGTGTAAATCACACTTCAATAAAGTTGATTAAATATATGATCTTTTTAAGTGATAAAATACCATACGTCCCTACCCTCGTCTTCCACATCCCAGGTGATCTTTCTGAGTTCTTTGTGGACAACCTCTAACTGTAAAGAAATAAGACTAACAGCCACACCAGGCATGACGCCCAGTCTTATTACTGTAGTACTGCTTGGTCAAAAGAGGGAAGAATGTGATGTTGTCCACAATCTACTGCCATGGATAATTTAGAATTGTATTTGAGAATCACATTTATCCCCTTGACTTCATCTGGATAAAACTAGATGTTTGGGTCAGGAAGCACGCAGGAGAAATCAGGTGTAAGTGTAGATTTCTCCTGATCGCCATGGAGCAGCGTGTACTGGGCAAAGTAGGAGGAGAGCCTTGAAGAAATGTCCACTTTCCAAAATTTAGACACACTTTTTTTCCCCTAATAGTTGGTAGGCTACAGATTTCATGCGAAATGCAAGGGTTGATCCACTGAGCACATGAATGCTCCTACCCAGAAGAGAAATACTTTGTCTTAGATCAAAACCACTGTGTAAATCTTTTTCAGCGTTGGGGGATATCACTGTTATTTAAGTCAGAATAAATAAAGATAAAGAGGCCAAAGGTGTCTCTGCACTTTAAATTCTTACTGCTTTTTTTTTCTTTTTAATCATTTCACTTTAGAGAAAATGATGCTCAGTGAAGTTTCTTTCTCTTAAAATTAGAATATTGGTGGACCAGTTCCATGAACCACAGGGAGAATCTTCCGTGATGGGCACCAGCAAACTAAAATGTGCTGAGTTTATGCAATTGGTGCATGCAACTGACTCCCAGATCTACAACTTTCAGCCAAGGGAACAGACCCCAGGTTCCTGGCTAGGAGCAGCCGCCAAATTTAGCACCACAGGGGTATAGGTGGCTAGCACGAACTACCACTGACTTCTTCAGGTACTTGATCTTCAGATCTCTGAAGCATTGAAATTCATCCTGGGTACACTATGGGGCGTGGATCCGATTTTACCTCTTCCCAAAAAATGATCCACTTGTCTCAATATCATCTAGGAAAGCGCCCATCTTTTCTCCCACTGATCTGAGATGCTGCATTGATCATTCTAACTTTCCATATGCACTTGGTCCACGTCTTGATTTTCTGTTCTGTTCCAATGATGCATTAATACCACTTTGTTCTATTTATAGACTTTTACTATGTCTTAATATCTGGAAAGTTTAGTCCTGTTCCCCACCTAAATTTTTCATTTTCAAGATTTTCCTGGTTATTCTTGTTTCTTTTTCCATGTAAACTTTATAATCATTTTGTCTAGCTCCAGGAAAAAAAAAATTGCCGGTTTTCGCTTGCGATTACATAATATTTTGAAAACTAACTAGAGGATTGACATGTCTACATAAATCTTCCTATACAAGAATATTGTACATTTGTGCAGGTCTGATCTGGTGTCTTTCAGGAGTGTTTTATAGCATTTCACATATATGTTTGTACATATATCATACATAATTTATGCATATGTAATTCATATATTTGTACTTATGTAATTTATTATCTAATTAAACTTTACATTCTGAGATTTTTGTAGGGTCACATGTGGCTGTAAGAAACGATGCAGAGGGTGCCTGGGTGGCTCAGTTGGTTAAGCAACTGCCTTTGGCTCAGGTCATGATCCTGGAGTCCCAGGATCGAGTCCCGCATCGGGCTCCCTGCTCAGCGGGGAGTCTGCTTCGCCCTCTCATTACCCACCTCCCCCCTCTCATGTGCTCTCTCTCTCTCTCTCATTCTCTCTGTCTCAAATAAATAAATAAAATCTTTTTAAAAAATGGTGCAGAGTGATCTGTGTACCCTTTATCCAATTTCACCCAGTGCTAGCATCTTTCAAAATAAGGGTCCAATATAGCAACCAGACTATAGACATTGATAAAATCAAGATTCAGAACATTTCCACCTCTACCAGGACCCCTCGTGCTTCCCTTTTACAGCCTGCCCCCACACCCTCTGTAACCATTGGCAACCACAAATCTGTTCTCCGTTTCTACAGTTTTGTCATTTCAAGAAAGTTATAGAAATGGAATCATGCCGTATGTCACATTTGTGGGCTTGATTTTTCTTTACACTTAGTGTAATTCTCTGGAGATTCATGCAGACTACTGTGTATATCCATCGTTCATGCCTTTTTATTGCTGAGAGGTACCCCGTGGTAGGATTGTTTAACCACTTACCCTTTAAAGGACATCTTGGTTGTTTCCAGTTGTCAGTGATTATAAAGGAAGCTGTTATGGACATTCCTGTACAAGTTTTTGTGTGGCTGTTGTGTCTTTATTTCTCTGGGATAAATGCCCAGGAGTGCAGGTGCGGGGTCCTATGGAAGTTGCATGCACAGCTGTTAGGAAATCACCAAACTGTCTTCCAGAGCAATGCACCATTTTAGACTCCCAGCAGCAATGTATGCGTGATCTGGTCTCCAATCCTCATCAGCATTTGGTGTTGTCACTGTTTTTCATTTTAGTCATTCTGATAGGTATGTGGTCTGACATCATTGTGGTTTTAGCTTGCATTTACTTAATGGCTAGTGGCATTTAGCATCTTCCCATGGACTTATTTGCCATCAGCATATCTTCTTTGGGGAAATGTCTCTCCATGTCTTCTGCTCATGCTCTAATTGGGTTCTATGCTTTTTACTGTTGAGTTCTGAGACATTTTTATACATTCTAGATATTAGTCCTTTGTCCGTAGGCGATTTACAGATACTTACACTCTGT
The DNA here is from genome assembly GCF_037043125.1 of Eumetopias jubatus. Taxonomy (NCBI): domain Eukaryota; kingdom Metazoa; phylum Chordata; class Mammalia; order Carnivora; family Otariidae; genus Eumetopias; species Eumetopias jubatus. The sequence goes on along the minus strand of NW_028274812.1, from coordinate 3,243,124 downwards.
AACTTGTCTTTTTATCCTCTTAACAGCCCTTTTACAGAGCAAAAGCTTTTAATTTTGATTAAGTTCAACTTACCAATTTTTCTTTTCACAGATGTTTTGGTATCAAGCCTAAGCAATCTTTGCCTATATTTTGAAATTTTTTCTCCTAAGTTTTCTGCTAAAAGTCTTACAGTTTTACAGTTTACTTTTAAGTCTGTGCCTATTTGAGTTAATTTTTGTGTAAGGTGTGAGGCTGAGGTTGAGCTTCGTGGGTTTGCCTGTGGGTGTCCTATGGCTCCAGCACATTGCGGTCTTCTTCCATGGAGTTGCTTTTGCACTTTTGTTAAAATCAGCTGGGAAATCTTGTGTGGGTCTGGCTCTGAGTTCTCTAGTGTGGTCCATTGTTCCAGCATTCATCCCTCCGTAGATATTGCAGAGTCTTGATTACTGTAGCTTTTTTTTTTTTTAAGATTTTATTTATTTATTTGACAGAGAGAGACACAGCGAGAGAGGGAACACAAGCAGGGGGAGCTGGAGAGGGAGAAGCAGGCTTCCCGCTGAGCAGGGAGCCCGGTGTGGGGCTCGATCCCCGGACCCTGGGATCATGACCTGAGCTGAAGGCAGACGCTTAATGAATGAGCCACTCAGGCACCCCTTGATTACTGTAGCTTTATAATAAAGCTTGAAACCAGGTAGGATGATTTGTCCCATTTTATTCTTTTAAAAACGTGTTTTAGTGAGTTTAGTCCCTTTGCCTTTCCATATAAATTTTAGAATGATCATTTTCTATCCACAAAAAAATCTTGCTGGCATTTTGATAGGAATTACATTACACCTGTATGTCAATCTGGGGAGAAATGACACCTTAAATAAGTCTTCCAGTCCATAAATACAGCATGTCTCCCCATTTGTTTATATCTTCTTTGATTTCATGCATCTGCATCGTGTAGTTTTCAGCACATGGATCCTGTAATTGTTTTGTTAAAAGTACTTAATTTTTTGGAGTAACTGTAAATGGCAAATAGAGACATTTTTATTTCTTCCTTTCCAATCTATACGGCTTTTATTTCCTTGTCTTGCCTTATTGAACTGGCTATATATTGAATTAAGAGTGGTGAGGGTGGACATTCTTGCCTTGTTTCCAGTCTCCGAGAGAAAGCATTCAGTTTTTCACCATGAGGTATACTGTTAATGATGTGGTCCTTGTAGAGATTCTTAGCAAGGAATTTACCTCCGTTCCTATTTCTCTGATACCTTTTATCATGAATGTGTGCTAAATGAATGGTGTTTTTCTGCATTGATTGATACGATCATATAAGCTCTAGCTGGCCAACATAGTGAATTAAATTGACTGATTTTTCAATTAGCAATAATCGCGCCTCGGACAAACCTCATTGGCTACGATACTGCCACTGCGCAAAGCTAAAATTGACTGATTTTTCAAATACCAAACCAGTCTTGAATACCTGGAATAAGTCCTACATCGTTATGGTCTACTTTTTTTTATGCTTTGCTAAATTTTATTTGCTGATGTTTAGTTAAGGATTTTTGTGTCTATATTCATAAGGGATATTGTTAGGTAGTGTTTTCTCTTGTACCACCTTTGTTTTTGGTATCAGGCTAATTCAGTTTAAACAGCAGAAAAAAGATCAGTTTTATGAAACATGTTAAAACTGTCAGGAAATGTCAGAGTCTAGTTTAGGAAGATAGTTCCTTGATTAACTCTTCTACTTACTGGTTACTGGTCTATCCAGGCCTCCTTCCTTCTTTATATTTGCATAACAAACCACCCACTCCATGGAGATGTCCCGAATGTTTACTTTAGAGTTGTATGTAGTATGATCATACATTCTTTAACCAGTGGGCTAGCCTAGGGACATGCCTTCCATAGTGATGGTTGAGGCACAGAGGGTATGCCCAACCAACACGTTTTAACCCCGGCATGCCTGATGGGTCTGCTAAGATCCCATCAGACAGAGAAAACCACAGGGCCCAGCCACATGGCCAGAAAGCAGACTCCCCCCCACCCGCCGCCCCCGCCAAAATGAGAGGAACTGCACATGGACATAGCAAAGCGTAAACAACTCCATCTACCATAGAGTTCTTGCTCCTTTTAGCAGGAAGAACGTTTAGTGATCAAATCTGGGTTCAAGGATGAGTGCTCATTGCTACTGGGGTGTCCTTGCTACTTAGCCCCCTCAGTGGATTAAAGTTAGAAAGCACATCTTAAAAATTGGGGCTCCTGGGTGGCTCAGTCAGTTAAGCATCTGCCTTTGGCTCAGGTCATAATCTCAGGGTCCTGGGAGCGAGTCCTGCATCAGGTTCCCTGCTCAGTGAGGAACCAGCTTCTCCTTCTGCCTCTACCTGCCACAACCTCTGCTTGTGTGCTCTCTCTCTCTGACAAATAAATTTTAAAAAATCTTAAAAAAAAAAAGGCATGACTTCATATCAGTATTTTCAGTGTAAATGTAACATTGAAGGTTTTGCATAGACATTTGTCTACTTATATTTTCTCTCTCACACTAAAATCCTTCATTTATAAGAACATTAATAAATTTCTTTTTTATCTTATGCATAAGATAGCTTCAAAGTAATAATTCTTTTTTAAAGATTTTATTTATTTATTTAGAGCGTGGGGGTGGGGGGAGGGGCAGAAGGCAAAGGAGAGAGAGAATCTCAAGCAGTCTCTGCGTTGAGCACAGAGCCAGACTCAGGGCTCGATCCCATGACCCTGAGATCATGATCTGAGCCGAAATCAAGAGCTGGACGCTTAACCACCTGAACCACCCAGGCGCTCCCAAAGTAATAATTCTAACAGGATTACTAACAACAAATTACTATGTGAAGTTTAAGATTTCTTGTAATTCCTTTTGTATTAGACTATACTCCACTGAGCGCATACAAGTATATATAAATAATACAAATGCTCTACTTTAAAGATCCATGAATTAAACATTTTTTCTATGTGGCTACATTGTCAACTTGATATACAGCTTCACTCGTTAGAGTTTTCAATTTTAGGCGTTTTTTTCCTGTTAATTATGTGATATAATTACATGGTTCGAAGCTCAAGGAGGATTAGAGGCTTAAGGACTGAAGTCTCCCTTCCACAGGAGGCTTGCTCTTCCTCACGTGGCCCCTATAGGTGACCATCTAACCACGACTTTTCTGTTTCTCTTGATATATATATATATATATATATACACACCTCCTTACTTCTCATGTATAATACACAAGATGCAGCATTTCCTTTATCTGTTCCGACCCTTGCTTTTTTTCACCCGATGTGATCTTTTGGAGATCTTAGTGTGTCATGCACGGAGACTTTCCTCCTTCTTTCTGTCACTTTACTCCAGGCCTCCACTCAGGGAGATTTCGGCTGCTTCCAGCCTTGTGCTATGGCAAACAAGGCTGCAGTTAATGATGTTGTGCATAGTGATTTTGTGCAGGTTTGCCTTTGTGATAGGCCGCCAGAAGTGGGGTTGCCAGGGGAGGGTAAGTTTTGTTCCTATTGCTCTTTAGAATAAAGCAGTGTTTTTAATCTGAAAGCAATCTTTGCTGATCTCGCCTATGTTCGATGAGATAATCTCTCAAGCCTATTTGAGACTATGGGTTAGGCCTTTAGTTTTTCCTCCTGTATGAAAAAGTAAAAGTATATGGTATTATTCATTCTTAAGCTTCAGAATGATTCCCTGTTCTCCACCACTGAGCCTTTGCTGTGTCTGGTCACCAGTTTTCACTGTCTTCTTATTCTTCAAGTGTCACGGAACCTGGACTGGATCGCCCGACAGAAGAACCACGTGGCTCCCGGAGATCTTGGAGGACAGGAGGTTTATTTAATGCCGCGAGCTCAGAGGAGAGTGGTCTCTGAAGGTCTGAGCCCCGAGCACAAACAAAGGGGGCAATTTATACACACCTACTTCCCCACACTTGGCACTTTCGGCGCGTGCGCGAAGCTGGGCAGGGAGAAAAACCCGGATTGGTGCGTGCAGGAAGCAGAGCAGTGAGAAGAACCCGGGAAAGTCCCGGGGCAAGGACTGGGACTCTCTCCCTGGCCCGGTCGGCCATCTTACGACACAGATTTTCCTTATCACAAGTGTGGGTGTGCATGCTCCTGTGTGTGTATCTGTGTGTGTGAGCCCATGTGGTCCGTGTGCATGCTCCTGTGTGTATCTGTGCGTGTGCACCCATGTGTGTCCGTGTGCATGCTCCTGTGTGTATCTGCGTGTGAGCCCATGTGGTCCGTGTGCATGCTCCTGTGTATATCTGTGCGTGTGAGCCCGTGTGTGTCCGTGTGCATGCTCCTGTGTGTATCTGTGCGTGTGAGCCCATGTGTGTCCGTGTGCATGCGCCTGTGTGTATCTGTGTGTGAGCCCATGTGGTCCGTGTGCATGTGCTCCTGTGTGTATCTGTGCATGTATGTGCTCATGTGTGTCCGTGTGCATGCTCCTGTGTGTATCTGTGCGTGTGAGCCCATGTGTGTCCGTGTGCATGCTCCTGTGTGTGTATCTGTGCGTGTGAGCCCATGTGGTCCATGTGCATGTGCTCCTGTGTGTATCTGTGCATGTATGTGCTCATGTGTGTCCGTGTGCATGCTCCTGTGTGTATCTGTGCGTGTGAGCCCATGTGTGTCCGTGGGCATGCTCCTGTGTGTGTATCTGTGCGTGTGAGCCCATGTGTGTCCGTGGGCATGCTCCTGTGTGTGTGCATCTGTGTGTGGAAGCTTCATGACTCAAGGGCAGAGGGGGTGAGGAGCATGTGGTACTGGGGGGTAGCTGGGCCTATCCTTTTTCCAGTATTGATATTTTGCGTTTTTGTCTTTTTAAAAAAATGTGTGCATCTCCCATTAGTATCCCTTAATTTATGAACAAAAAGGGGGAAATGTTATTTATTTTGCTTAGTTGGGGATCCAGCTGCCTGGAGATTTGGAATCACTAGAAAAACTAGTGGCTTTCCCCAGGCTTCTTTCCAGTTGCTCCCAGTGAGGACACAGGCAGCTGGCGCTGGATTCCGTGTGTGTGATTCCCTCTGGCAGGCCCCTCAGCCCACCCCTCAGCCCTGGCTGCATTGGTTCCAACATCATCATCATCACCATCTTCGTCAACCTGCCTTTCTGTGGAAGCCAGCATCCCGAGGGCAGGCACAGCTCTGTTTTATAGAACCCAAGATATAGGTATGAGTATTAGCCTAATTTATAGATGTGTCAACCTTAGCATAGAGAGGCTAACTGACGCTGCCGGGGCCACCCAGCACAACATATGAACTGAGAACAACAAACGGAAATAGTAAAGACCGCAAATCCAGTTTGCTAACCCTAACACAAGCAGTAAGCACCCGTCCCAACAAGATTCAAACCTTTGCATTCTAGCTGCGATCCCCAACCTCACCTGCACCTTGCTCTGGCTGGTTCGCTTGCTTAATACGTGCAACAGGTATTCTCAATGTTCTTAAACTACCCACACGTCTCAGCTGCAGACCCCACCCTGCCTCCGTAAAGAAGACAGAAAGCTTTAGGATGGCCTCAAATTCACTCCGCCAAATCCTGGAGGCCTGCCTGCCACGCCCTAATGTCCTGCCAGCTCAGGTGGTTGCTAGCGGAGGGAGCTAGGGTCTCCCCCTCCAGGGTCCTGGTGTCAAAGGACCAAGGTTGGACACACCTTCGTTCCTCTGGATTCAAGTCTCTCGGCTTTAAATTCTAAGGGTGGATTTAGAGGACCCCAGAGCGTTCGTACGGCCTGAAATGAATACGGGCGTACGTGGGCGCATGTCTGGTTTTCAGGGGAGCACTGCTGCGGGCCGCTGTTTGGCACCTAGGGACCCTCGGCCCCCGCGCTGCTCCCCCTTTTCTCCCCTAGAGGGCGCCGTAGGACAGGGAGCCGCAGCTCACCGCATCCGTGCGCATCTCCGCTGAGCAGGAAAAGAATCTACAACACACGGAGTCCACGGGTTTTCCATGTTATTGGCTGATTTCGATTTGTCATGTTCTCTTTTGTGACCAAGGATGACCAAAAGCTGTGTGAATTTTTCATATGCATTATGTAAAAGGAAGTGACCTTTTTCTAAGTTTTGCTTAGAAATTGTGATTTGATGCTCTCAAAGTTTTGATTTTGCCAGACTATAGACTTTTAGTATAAATGCACTCTGATGTTTACTGCCACTAACAGACAACGACCCTGTCATCAGAATATGAGCAGAAGACACCAGATAGAGAAATAGTAAAGGCCACCAAATTCAATTTAACACACGTGCAAATAGTTACTGCTGTTCCCCCAAGCTGTGTCACATTGCCTTTTTCCTTTGTCTTCAGCAGGTGAAAATGTTTATCACTGGGCTTCTTTCTGTTAGCTTTTTCAGATGATCTTTCAAGATTTGTGGCATCCTATATACAGACATACAATGGAATTTACTCAGCCATAAAAAAATGCGATATTGCCATTTGCAACAACAGGGTAGAGCTAGAGGGTGTTATGCTAAGTGAAATAAGTCAGTCAGAGAAAGACAAATAGCGTCAGATTTCACTCATATGTGCAATTTAAGAAACATAAGAAAGAAGAAAAACGGAGACAAAACCAGACTTCTTTTAGAGGAGGGGAGGGGCAGAGGAAGAGAATCTCAAGCAGAATCCCGGCTGAGTGCAGAGCCAGACATGAGGCTTGATCTCGCGACCCTGAGGTCATGACCTGAGCTGAAATCAAGAGTTGGAGGCTCAACTGACTGAGCCACCCAGGCTTCCCCCGGAACAGACTGAACTGTAGAGAGCACACTGATGGTCCCCAGGCGGGAGGTGGGTGGGAGGGCGGGGGAAACAGGTGGAGGGGACTAAGATTACACTTAAGATGACACTGAGTAATGTGTAGAACTGTTGGATCACGAGACGCCTGGGGGGCTCAGTCGGTTAAGCGTCTGCCTTCGGCTTAGGGCATGATCCCAGGGTCCCGGGATCGAGTCCCGGGTCAGGCTCTCCCCGCTCAGCGGAGAGTCTGCTCCTCCCTCTGCCTCTGCCTCTCGTTCTCTCTCTCTCAAATAAATAAATAAACTCTTAAAAGAAAGAACTGTTGAATCACTCTATTGTATACCTGAAACTACTATTACATTGTGCGTCCATTATACTCGAATAAAAATAAATGACTAAATCTTTAAAATTAAGATTTGTGACATCCTATGTCACACATCTTTTTAAAATGCATATCAAATTTTGGATTAGGCTACTTTTTACTCCAAGATGTGTTTTGCTTTGTGTCTTTCCCCACAACTCTGGCTGGGAGGAAGGACATGGTGGCATTGGGTTTGTCTGTGTGCAAACTCACCCGCAGAGGCTGAGCAGGCAGAGGGGGACACGGCGGGTGCTCTCCTGCCCTGTGGTGGGAGCTGCAAGCCCAGGAGGGGCTCTGCAAAAGGCCTCTGTTTCCCAGGCTCCGTGGGCTCTGGCTCAGAACAGGAACAATGACTTTCACAGGTTGGGAGGGGACAGGGAGTGATGGAGGACCAGCAATCACGGCCCCCAGGCTGCTGTGCAGCTCCCACAGAAGCTGCACCAGGGCCCGTCCGCGGCCACCATGAGGCCCTTGTTCCTTTCCTGGCTTTCATCCTTCCCGGATTTGGGAGCCTGGCAACGGCAGGGAGGGGTTGTGTGGAGGGGGGACGCAGCAGCAGCAGGGGCGCTGAGCGGGGGGAGGGAGGGAGTCCCGAGCACGTGGCTGTCCAAGGCACAGGGAAACCAGCCAAGGGGGCCTGGAGAGCCGCAGGAAGACACTGGCTTCGTGCTTCTGTCCCTGTTTCTCCCATCTTTCCCCACTGGTGCTTGCTTTAATCTTTTCCCCAGGTGAGCAGAACATTGATTTTTAACTGAGATACATAATTCCCATACTGCAAAATGCCCTTTTAAAGGGTGCAATTCAGTGGGGTTTTTTTTTAGCATATTTGCAAGTTGGGCAATTTTCTTTGCCTCAAAAAGAAGCCCCCCACCCACCCATTCTCAGTCCCTCCCGATTTCCCTTCACCCCAGCCCCTGGCAACCACCAAGCCACTTTCTGTCTCTACCAGCACTAGGGGCTGAATTGTGTCCCTCTACTGTTCATATGTTGAAGTCTTGACCCCCAGTTCCTCAGAATGTGACTGTATTTGGAAATAGGGAATTTGAAGAGGTGGTCTGGTTAAAATGAGGCCCTTAGGGCAGGCACTACTTCGATCTGACTGGTGCCCTAACAAGAAAGGGAAATGTGGACACACAGAGAGACCAGGGATGGGCACCCTCAGAGAGAAGTTGTGGGGACACAGGGAGAAGACAGCCACTAAGGAGAGAAGCCCCAGAAGGACCCAACCTGCCCACCCCCGGTCTTGGACTTCTGCCTCCGGAACACTGAGAACATGAATGTCTGCTGGCCCAGCCCCCTTCTGCGGTGTTTTGTGAGGGCAGCCCTAGCCCACCGATGCCGCAGACTTTCCTGTTCCCATTTCCCACAAGTGGAAGCAGACAACACAGGGTCTTGCGTCCAGCGTCTTTCACTCCACATCACGGTCTCGACGGTCATGGGTGTCCGCACCCGTGTTAGTACTTTGCTCCTTTCTGTGGCAGAAGAGCCACTGTAGAGAAAGCTCCCGTTTGGGCGCCTAGGTGGCTCAGTCGGTTAAGCGTCTGCCTTCGGCTCAGGTCCCAGGGTCCTGGGATCGAGCCCCGCATTGGGCTCCCTGCTCAGCAAGGAGTCTGCTTCTCCCTCTGCTTCTGCCTGCCGCTCCCCCTGCTTGCGCTCTCTCTCTCTCTCTCTCTCAAATAAGTAAGTAAATAAATAAATAAATCTAAAAAAAGAATGGTTAACATAACATAGATTCTTTCTCTGTGCCCCACCCTCTGAGAGCTGTCCTTTTCTCAAACAGCAGAAACATATGCCCTGTTGTGCATTCCACTACTGAATTCTTGTACTGGTTTTGTAGTCCATCCACATTGACATTGTTGAACTGTTAGATGTGCATATGTGTGTACATACACACACATGTACATGCATCTTCTCCCAAGTAAGCAGATCATCTCCTGCTCATGACTGATATTGTCATTGTAACAAGCTATATACATAGATATAATTTACTCGTGTGTAATTTTAGGTAGGTTTTTTTTTAAAGATTTATTTCTTTTAGAGAGAGAAAAAGAGAGAGAGCATGGGGGGGCAGAGAGAGAGAGAGAATTTCAAGCAGACTCCCCACTGAGCATGGAGCCCAATGTGGGGCTTGATCTCATGACCTGAGCTGAAACCAAGAGTTGGACTCTCAACCTACTGAGCTACCCAGGCACAGGTAGTTTTATCAATCAGTTGACTTAGGGATCTGGCTGCCTGACCATCTCTTTCCACCAGCATTGAGATCCACAAGGGCCAGGGATCTGTGTACTCTGTCCACTGCTTACATCCCCACCACAAGAACTCTGCATGGCACATAGGAGTGCCATGTGCCTGTGCCACCAGCATAGGAGGTGCTCAATGAATATTTGTTTCACCAAATGTATATTGCAATGGTCAGAGGGGGAGAGAATGACCAATAAGCTGGTGGCCCCTCCAATGCAGAAAATGAGAGGCAACACTACTCCTACCCAAATCCAAGTAATCCAGCAACTTTGAACATCTTAAATGAAATTGTTCTAAATTTGATAATGAAACAATGTAGTTGAAATCTTTTTGTGTCAACTTGACTCTATGTTTTTAAAGCAATTATTCAGAGTGCTTGAGCTCTCAGGAAACTTCTTCCTGAAGAGTCCTGGGCTTTTGCAAGGTGACCAAAATAGGGTTTCAGAAGAAGAACATCTCAGCACAGAGCCACAGGAGATGTCACACGGGATTAAAACAAATACGAGAACCCTCTTTCGAAGGAGCAGCGATACCTCAAACCAGGTCACAGAGATTTACAAGAAGAAACCAGTGTGGTCACGATGGAAGCAAACATCCTTCCGAGCGCTGCGTCAGCTCACGGTGGTCTGGTCCAAATGTGATGAAAGGAAGCATGGCTAAGGCAGAATCTCATGTGTACCATCACCACTTCACAAAGCCAGCCACTGAAAACCCAGCTCACCTAGAAACTCCAAGGTCTTGATATACCTTATGCTAAAAACAAGTTGCAGTTTATTTTTTTAAAGATTTTATTTATTTATTTGAGAGAGAGAATGAGATAGAGAGAGAGCATGAGAGGGGGGAGGGTCAGAGGGAGAAGCAGACAACCCGCTGAGCAGGGAGCCCGATGCGGGACTCGATCCCGGGACTCCGGGATCATGACCTGAGCTGAAGGCAGTCGCTTAACCAACTGAGCCACCTAGGCGCCCACAAGTTGCAGTTTAAAAAGGAAAGCTATGACACCTGTCACGTGATCATACTGTTTATGGGGTGAATTGTGCCCGCTAAAAATTCAGATGTTGGTGTCTTAGCCTCCAGCACCTAGAATGCAACCTCATGGAAATAGGAAATAGGATCACTGAAGATCGGCTTGATTAAGATTAGAGGGGCAAGGTGGGCCTCTGCCTCGATATCACGGGCATCCTGAGAAACGGGGAGATTCGGACCCAGACACACACACATCATGTGGAGAGGAGGCAGAGATCAGGGTGATGGCGCCACAGCCCAGGAGCATCACAGGTGCCCGCACACCCCAGAAGCTGGCCAGAGGCCTGGAATGGATTCGGCCCCAGAAGGAACCAAGCTGGCCACGCCTGGCTCCCCGACGTGTGGCCCCCAGAACAGTGAGACGGGACATTTCTGTTGTTGATGCCACCTAGTCCATGGGACTTGGTTACGGCAGCGCCAGGAAACCGGTATTACACCCATCCCTGAAATTCAGGCATTTCTATCAATTTCACGGGGGAAAATATTTTAAAAATCATAGAATATTCTGGGTCAAATGTTGACCCGAGAGTTGGTGCTGTGAAAGCCACTCACTTAAGGAAAGAGAAATCTAAATTCTGAGGGGAAGAGAGTGAACACTAAGACCTCACATGAAGAAAACTGGGGCCGTCTGTGAGCTCGCCGGACGGCTGGCCGTGGAGTCGGGCCCGATGGCGGGGGCTGCGCGAGGCTGGCCAGGAGAGCAACGCCGCCCAGCAGCAGGACCGCAACACGGCCCGGGGGGGACGACTGGCCGCCGTCCGGCCCAGTGCGGAGCGGGGCGGCTGCCGGCAACACAGGCACGTTGTGTCGGGAGACGAGTTTACTTCCTGTGACGGCACTAAAGGCTGTGAAGGTTTCTGTTCAGGGCCGGTGGGTCTCGGACATGTGCTGCGCCAAGGAGGAACTCCATCTTTGCTCCAGTTGCCTGTCCTGCCATGTCCGGCCCCATGACGGCATCCGTTTGTCCGCACCGCATCCCGGTGGTTAAGGAGAGTGCCGTGTGGCTGGCCACCCACGAAGCCTGGCTGGGTGGGGACCCCGCGGGCCAGCAGGTCCCTGCTTCCACACGGCAAACCACGCCAACGTTGCTCAGGCTGAGGCTGGGGGACGTTCCAGGGTGAGGCTACACACGCTGGTCTCTGTCCCCTGCGGGCCTCAGGGCGCCCATGTCAGGTGCTAGGCCTTCCACACCTGCTCCAAGTCCGCCGCTCTGTCTACACGGAGGCCATCCCGACTTGCCTCTTGCCCCAGGACTCCGATGCCCCCTTCCACTGTCCCCTGGGACACCTGTGGTCTGACACAGCACCAGGCGTCCGCTCCCAGACCATACCTGCTATGCATCCTGCACTGCGTCGTCCCTTCTGACGCCGGCCCTTGGCTCTCTGCCTCCACCCCTTGTGTCAGGCTCCTCCCGTCCAACCCCCTCACCAGCCTGGACTCACTCCAGGACCCATCGCTTCATTGTTCTCTGCCCCATTGTCGATGCCCATTGTTCTCTTGCTGACACTTGTGGCGCAGCCCAACCCCGGGTCGACCCCCGGAATGCCATCTCCACCGCCGCAGGGGTATCACAACGGCTGGGTCAAGGGTCTCCGGCCAAACTAGAGCTCCTGCTGCCCAAATCCACTCTATGCAGAGGCCAATTCGAATGTCCTCTCTCCTAGATGGCTGACTGCACGCCCTCAGCTTGATAATGTGACCTCACTTCTGTCCCCCCGCAGAGGCTTCGGGACACCAAGCCTATCCGTCTCCTGCTCTGACACCTGTGTTCTCCTCCAGCCCCCGTCAGGGCACAGGTGCCATGATTCGGGGCCCTGGTCACAGCCCCCAGCCTAGAAAGGCCCCATGTTTTCTGTTCCAGTTCATAGCTCCTGGGTTATTTTCGTTATTTAGTTTGGGGTCATCTCCTTGGGTGCATGAGCCCAACCGCACAGAATAGCGTGCTCCAGTCCATCTACACGAGAGCGCCGTGAACAGGCAGCTGCTGCAGACGCCTGCAGGGGGGATCGCAGAACCGAAGAGCTCTTGTGTAATAGGGCCCCACTCCCAGGCTTCCGGCCCGGCCGGCCAGCCCTGCTGAACCCTCCCCCCGGCTCCTGCACGGGGCCGCTCAGGGAAAGCAGCACTGAGAAGACAGAGGCGGAGAGTCTGGGGAGCAGGGAGAGACCCTGAGAAGAGCCAGTCTGGTAAAGCAGCCCTCGGAATGCTCCCTGGGGGGAGGCCAGCACTCCGACACAGACGATGACCCGGGTTAGGGGATTCGCCCCCTGGGACACCTGGCAGGAGTTAACCACATGGTGGGCAAGCAAAGCCTCAGCATCGCGGTGGGCGCTTCACAATGAACTAACTGCAGAGCTTCTGGGTCTCTATGCGGACGGGGGGTTCCAGGCACTACCTTTGGGAAACACGGTTTAGGGCATTAGCTGAAGCTAACTGAAGACTTCAGCTCCCTCGTGTGTCAGGCTTCCGTCATGGGCTCACCCCGCACTAGCTTCTGTCCAGGCCTGGCCGAGCTGTGCTGCAGGAGGGGGCTGCCTACCGGCGTACACACTCTCCCCCCCGGGGGCGCTGCAAGCTTCCAGTGCGAGGTCTCAGCGTGGGAAACCCCTGAAATGTGAACAGGGTCCTGCCTAGAGGAGCTGGCGCCAGATCCCCACGCAGCATGAGGGCACGGGAGGTCAGGGCCTGGGTCCCTACCCGGGACGTTGTTCTTTGCACTAAGTTGAAGACCACCCTCGTGCGCTGGGGGGGGTGCCTGCTGGAGAGGCAGGTCTGGGCTGCACAACATCACTGGGCTCCAAGCTTCACCTCGTCCAGGGTGGGAGCGTACGTGCAGGTGCCCGGGCCGGGTGCGGTCAGACCGTCCTGAGCTCCCAGCAACATGGAGTGCACAGGCCGGCTGGCACAAAAAAAAGATGAGAGCGCAAAGTACACGCCCACTGAACAGCCTGGCTCCCGGCTGGTGCTTGGTGATGGTCCGCCCCGAGCCCATAGAGAGCAGCTCCCAGCCGGCCTCCCCGATGCAGCCCACCCTCCCGCTTTAGCACACACAACCTTTAACGCGGAGCTCCCCAGCCCGGCCCCAGCCGGGGCCTACTGGGCCACCCAGCCCGGGCAAGTTCACGACCCACCAGAGCCCCTTACCCTCCGTGTGGGCTGCTGCAGCTGGTTTCACCGGGGCCCACAGGGGAGGCTCCCGGTCGCCCCACTGAGATCGGTGCAAGAGGGGACCCCCGGCCCAAGAGCCGCGCTCAGACAGTGGCCCGGCTCGGCTGATGACCTGCGTGCCTCAGTCCTGCTCCCTTGGCTGACAGCAATCACAGTTCTCTGCTGAGGAAACGAGCTTCTACCTTCGGGAGCTGTGTTTTGTCCCTGGCAACCAACACTCAGATTTTCATCCCAACTGCATTACTTACAGGAAAATAGTCTTCCGTGAAGAGGTGCCTAGTAAAAGCATTAGGAGTATTTTTTTGAAGCCTAATTGTAGATCTGCTTTATTGGCTTGTTTGCTTACTTCTGCAAGGCTATTGGAAAGGCTACTATCCAATGTGCTTCTTCAAGTCTTTCATTAAAAGAAAAAAATAGAATCAAGTTAAATTTTCTTTGTCTTCTCTACTTTATTATATGACAAATCTTTTATTAGTGTTTTTTCATTCTTTTTAAAAATTTTTTATTTCTTTTTGTGTTTTTAAGTCATCTCTACACCCAATATGGGGCTCGAACTCATGACCCCGAGATCAAGAGTCACACATTCTACTGACTGAGCCAGCCAGGCACCCCTAGTTTTGTTTTGTTTTGTTTTATCCTCAGTTTTTACTTGATTTTTTTTTAAGTTTTAAATTTTCTTTTTATTTGAGTGTAGTTGACACACGATGTTTACATTAGTTTCAGGTGCGCAGATAGTGATTCGACACATCTACACATTATGCTCCGCTCACCACAACCCTCTGTCGCCACAGAGCACTATCTCAATACCATTCACTGTATTCCATAGGCTCTTATTCCCATGACTTTTTCAAAACCATTCTAAGTATTATGCTATTTTTCTATGTGACTGAATGCTAAATACTCCCTTGTATCCCTGTAATTAGTATCTTTGAAAAAAATTTGAGTATGTAATTTATAAATTTTAAGGTTTAGGAGCTAAGTTCATGGAATAGTAGAGTCATCTTTTTACAATAGTGGTTATTATGCATGGGAATGTTGGAAATTGTGTGACTCGTGTGTGTGTGTGTGTGTTTGTGTCCTAAGAGCTGCAATCTAAGAGAGTTTCAGGTCTCACTTCACTACTTTCTCTTCTGTGGCGTCTGGCTCTGACTCTGAGTTGGGAGAGTGCCACGAACTTGCAGACTCCCTGGGGGTTTCCGTGGCAGCGCAGTCCAGAGCTCCGAGGCCCAGGGCTGTACGCCAGTATTCCACTTTCCGAAACCTCTGCAAACTAACTTCCTGCACACGGCACTGTCCACAGCACACAACGCTCCCAGCAGGAGGAAACCGTGTCACCAAGGTCACTTTTGCATCAGAGGACATTGCAAACTGCAGACCCAGTTCCTGCCAGGCAGCCTGCTACTGTCAAAACTCAGGGAGGGAAATGGCAGCCGTGTGTGTGTGTGTGAAAGTCTGTGTGAGAGTGTGTGTGTGGTAGTGAGAGGGTGTGAGTGAGAGTTTGTGAGTGTGTGTGAGTATGTGACTGTGAGAGTGTTTGAGAGAACGAGTGTGAGTGTGGAAGAGCATGTGAGTGTAAGAGTGAGGGTGTGAGAGTTTGTGGGGGTGTGTGTGAGTGTGCATGAGAGTATATGAGGGTGTGGGGGTGAATGTGTGTGAAAGTGTGAGTGTGTAACCGTGAGAATTAGTGACAGGGTGTGTGTGTGAGGTGTGAATGTGTGTGAGAGAATGTGAGGGATCTGTGAATGAGTGTGAGTGTGTGCGTGTGAAAGTGTGTAACAGTATACACGCATGAGAAAATGTGTGACAGGGTGTGTGAGAATGTGAGGGTGTGTGAGTGTGTGTGTGGACGTGTAAGAGCGTGTGAGTATGCGTGCGTGAGAGTGTGTGAGTGACAGGGTGTGTGAGAATGTGAGGGTGTGTGTGTGTGGACGTGTAAGAGCGTGTGAGTATGCGTGCGTGAGAGTGTGTGAGTGACAGGGTGTGTGAGAATGTGAGGGTGTGAGTGTGTGGACGTGTAAGAGCGTGTGAGTATGCGTGCGTGAGAGTGTGTGACAGGGTGTGTGAGAATGTGAGGGAGTGTGAGTGTGTGGACGTGTAAGAGCGTGTGAGTATGCGTGCGTGAGAAAGTGTGTGACAGGGTGTGTGAGAATGTGAGGGTGTGTGAGTGTGTGGACGTGTAAGAGCGTGTGAGTATGCGTGCGTGAGAAAGTGAGTGACAGGGTGTGTGAGAATGTGAGGGTGTGTGTGAGTGTGTGGACGTGTAAGAGCGTGTGAGTATGCGTGCGTGAGAGTGTGTGTGTGACAGGGTGTGTGAGAATGTGAGGGAGTGTGAGTGTGTGGACGTGTAAGAGCGTGTGAGTATGCGTGCGTGAGAGTGTGTGAGTGACAGGGTGTGTGAGAATGTGAGGGTGTGTGTGTGGACGTGTAAGAGCGTGTGAGTATGCGTGCGTGAGAGTGTGTGAGTGACAGGGTGTGTGAGAATGTGAGGGTGTGAGTGTGTGGACGTGTAAGAGCGTGTGAGTATGCGTGCGTGAGAGTGTGTGACAGGGTGTGTGAGAATGTGAGGGAGTGTGAGTGTGTGGACGTGTAAGAGCGTGTGAGTATGCGTGCGTGAGAAAGTGTGTGACAGGGTGTGTGAGAATGTGAGGGTGTGTGTGAGTGTGTGGACGTGTAAGAGCGTGTGAGTATGCGTGCGTGAGAAAGTGAGTGACAGGGTGTGTGAGAATGTGAGGGTGTGTGTGAGTGTGTGGACGTGTAAGAGCGTGTGAGTATGCGTGCGTGAGAGTGTGTGTGTGACAGGGTGTGTGAGAATGTGAGGGAGTGTGAGTGTGTGGACGTGTAAGAGCGTGTGAGTATGCGTGCGTGAGAGTGTGTGAGTGACAGGGTGTGTGAGAATGTGAGGGTGTGTGTGGACGTGTAAGAGCGTGAGTATGCGTGCGTGAGAGTGTGAGTGACAGGGTGTGTGAGAATGAGGGTGTGTGAGTGTGTGGACGTGTAAGAGCGTGTGAGTATGCGTGCGTGAGAAAGTGTGACAGGGTGTGTGAGAATGTGAGGGTGTGTGAGTGTGTGGACGTGTAAGAGCGTGTGAGTATCCGTGCGTGAGAAAGTGTGTGACGGTGTGTGAGAATGTGAGGGTGTGTGTGAGTGTGTGGACGTGTAAGAGCGTGTGAGTATGCGTGCGTGAGAGTGTGTGAGTGACAGGGTGTGTGAGAATGTGAGGGTGTGTGAGTGTGTGGACGTGTAAGAGCGTGTGAGTATGCGTGCGTGAGAAAGTGTGTGTGACAGGGTGTGTGAGAATGTGAGGGAGTGTGAGTGTGTGGACGTGTAAGAGCGTGTGAGTATGCGTGCGTGAGAGTGTGTGAGTGACAGGGTGTGTGAGAATGTGAGGGTGTGTGTGGACGTGTAAGAGCGTGTGAGTATGCGTGCGTGAGAGTGTGTGAGTGACAGGGTGTGTGAGAATGTGAGGGTGTGTGAGTGTGTGGACGTGTAAGAGCGTGTGAGTATGCGTGCGTGAGAAAGTGTGTGTGACAGGGTGTGTGAGAATGTGAGGGAGTGTGAGTGTGTGGACGTGTAAGAGCGTGTGAGTATGCGTGCGTGAGAGTGTGTGAGTGACAGGGTGTGTGAGAATGTGAGGGAGTGTGAGTGTGTGGACGTGTAAG